>NC_139490.1:1231666-2463333 GCF_008360975.1 Lichenostomus cassidix
TGCCAGAGTGGGTTAATAACCCCATGGCAGCAGGAGAGCTCAACCAGCCCCTGCTGTGGGGTCAGCTAAGGGAATCTGAACGGCAGGAGGGAGGATTCATGAATATTAACAGCTCATAGAGCCTTGGTGTCCATCGTGTGGCTGCTTGTGAGAGGCTGCTGGAAATATATGGGATGGAGACAGGGCATTGATTCATTCTGGGATGAGGGGGGTTGCCCTAATGTGCTCCAAACAGCTTTTAAATAATGACTGCAGAGGAATTAAGACCAGTTTAATCCGACTAAATAATACTCCTAATGATAAACCATTAAAATCAAGTTGACTTTTAGATTCTAGCAATTGTATCAGACAAGGTGATTACACTCACCATCAGTATTGATAATCATTAAAATAGATTAAACCATCGACTGAGAAATGAGAGATGCTGGGTGACTCTGGCAGAAGTGCTGCTTTGACTTTACAGCCGGGCCTCTCCTGCTCCCTGCAACTTCCTGCTGCTCCCTGGGGATTCAGGGATGAGGCATGAGCCTCAGAAAGAGCAGCTCTTGAAACAGCACATTTTATCTGAAAATGGCTTTGGAGGATGAGTGCAGACAACAGGAAGGAAAAGGATGGTGTGGTTTTGCCTTGGTCCACCTGCTCCTGCCTGGAGGACATTTTCCAGAGTGTGAACACCTTTGAGCTGACCTTGATTTCTTCAGCAGCAGCCTGAGGTTTCTCCTCTTAAAGGAATTCTTGTAGATATGGCGCAAAGGGACTCTGAGGAAGCTGAACACTCTGAGCTGCCCATGAGCAGAGCCTCAGCTTTGGGCAGCCCTAAAGCCACCAGCCCAGGGGTCAGAATGACAGTGTTGAAGGTCCTTTCCAACCCAAACCATTCTGGGATTCTGGGACAATGGGAAGGACCAGAAGCAGCCAAGGAAGGGGGGATGTAATACTGGGGGAGAGGAGAAACCACCTCCTCAGAACTGAGTTCTCTTGCCACAAGCAGCACTTCTGCCCCATGGATTGCCCAGAACCCCAAAGCTTGATGGTAAAAACACCTCCCACATCAGAGAGAAGGCGTCTGGTGAGTGGATGATGCAGAAGAGCTCTTGGGGACATTGGAGAAAGAATTTCTCAGGGTTCCAAAAGGCTCCTTGGGAAATCAGCTTCCCTCCCTCTCCAGAGCTCCCTGCCAAGCACCTCATCCCCTGCGAGGATCTAACTCAGCCTGGCGTGGCTGGGGCTCTCCAGAGCAGCATGACTGCTGCTCTGCTGGGGGAATATTGATATTGAGCACTCACTTGTCTGTGCCTTCAATTGCAAAGGGCTTTTTAAAATTGATTACTGGTCTGGCTCAAGTTATTGGATGACCCTGTAAATACAGAGCGAGGATGGGCGTTTTATGATGTCTGACTTCCCTACAATATTTTTTTATTAAGTAAACGGTAATGGAAATATTGGGTTTTCATTCCTTGCTTGCTCCTTTTCCAACAATTGCCAGTAAATCAAAGTTGCAAAGAGCTGCTCTGCACTGGCAGAGCTGACAGAGCCTGGTGGGCACTCATTTTGGAGATGATATCCCCTTATTTCTAGGCACTCAGCAGACTTCAGTGCTGATGTATTGACACTCCCAGCTTTCAGGTCAAGGAAATAGTGCAGGAAAGCATTTCCAGCAGAGAAATGCCCATATTTTAAGGTAAGGACTGCCGGTGGTAGCGACGCCAATTTGCTGAGGTACAAAAATGCCACGCTTAGAAAGCAAGGAAGTATTTCTTCCCTTCTTCTTCCAACATCCACGTCTGTCTGGATGTCTCCATATCCATCAGGCACATTGGATAGCACAGAACCCCCCTGGGAGCCCCTGGCCAGGGGCCAGGCTTGGGCCATCTCTCCCATTACACACCTAAGCACCCACAGCCAGGCACTTGGACCTCTTTTGGGGCAGTCTTATCTCTTTTGGGGTGCTTTGATTCCACCTGGGGCAGTCTGACCCCATCTGGAGTGTGAGCTCATTCAAGTTAGCCCAGGACAAATAAATGCTTGGAGCCATCGATGTCCAAGCAGATCCACAATCATTAATCTGGGAATGAGTCCTGCAGTCCAGCCTGGTCTTGTACTCTCCCTGGGCTGTGAGGAAGCAAAAATTTGTATGAGAGGAAAGATTAAATGTTAGACATTCATTTTTTTCCCCTGCATTTCTGTGTTTGTTTTTTAAAGTGGAAACTGGAACCCTGGGCAGAGCACAGCAGAGGCTTTGTGCTCCCAACCCTGCTTGGTGCCAGGCTGAGCTGCAGTCCTGGGAAACCTCATAGAATCTGGAATGGGTTGGGTTAAATCTCATCCCATTCCACCCCAGCCATGGCAGGGACACCTTCTACTGTCCCAGGTTGCTCCTAGCCCTGTCCAGCCTGGCCTTGGACACTGCCAGAGATACAGGGGCAGCCACAGCTTCTCTGGGAATTCCATTCCAGGGCCTCCCCACCCTCCCAGGGAAGGTTTTTGCCCCAATATCTGTCCTAAATCCCCTTTTACAAGTGCTCCGTTTGCTCCCCGGCTCAGCCCGGGTTCTTTAGGATCTGTGCTCTCTCCCGCACTCCAGCCGGGATTCCCTGGGATGCTGGGAGCCCCGGGAGCCCCAGGATGGCCCCAGGATCGCCCCAGGATCGCCCCAGGATGGCCCCAGGATCACCCCAGGATCACCTCAGGATCACCCCAGGATCGCCTCAGGATCTCCCCAGGATCGCCTCAGGATCTCCCCAGGATCGCCTCAGGATCTCCCCAGGATGGCCCCAGGATCGCCGCTGGATCACCCCAGGATGGCCCCAGGATCGCCCCGGGATCTCCCCAGGATCTCCCCAGGATGGCCCCAGGATCTCCCCAGGATCTCCCCAGGATCGCCCCGCTCCTGCGGGGAGCTGCAGCCCGAATCGCCTCCCTGCCGGCTCCGCTCCCAGCAGATGGAGCAGTTGCTGTTCCAGCGCCGCCGAGCCGCCAATCGCAAACCCTGCGGAGCTCCGGGAAGAACCCGCGGATAGATCTGTCACAGAACCCACAGAGCCACCAGAAACTAACTTCAGCCGCTGCTGCTTTGGTCCTTTGCTTCCTTTGTTCCAGCAGCCTCTGCTGCCTGAGCATGTCCAAGCTCTGCCCGCGTTTTGCCCAACTTTGCCAGGTTTTAGCTGGGAACAGGGGCGGTGCTTTTTTAGCAAACTCTTCACCTGGTTTGGCCAAAACGGGAGAAAAAAAAATTAAAAAATCTGTCAACACTTAATAGTGAAACGGGGCAGTGGTGGCCTTGGCACTGCTGGAATGGTTGGACTCGATGGCCTTGCAGGGCTGTTCTAACCTGAATAATTTTATGAGTCTGTACCTTGACTTTCCTACTGCTTTTAAAAAATTGTTCCCACCCCCTCCTGCCCTGGCTGCACATTGTCACCGAGGGTGATGCTTTTCCCTGCCTGCCAGCACTTCCGTGAGAACCACAGGAGTTAAAACTTGAGACTTTTCCATCTGCTCTGCTGGAGGTGAACCTCGGGCTCCAGGTACCCACAAAAACTGGAAGGCTCAGCCAGAGCTCCAGATGTTGCAGTGTGTGTTTGGCTCTGCACTGGTGAAACACAAAGGTGTGATTTAGTATTGCATCCCATTATTTGTCTGGACATCGAAAGTAAGGTTGAGTTACATAATCAGAACTCATTTGTTATTTATTGCTGTCTCTCCCTGCACAAATGTGGATGGTGGACAATCCCTGTGGTTTTCCTGCTGTGGGAGGTGCTGTGGGATGGAGGAGCTGCAGGGATGGGATGGGTTGAAGTCTTTCCAAAGGAAACCAGCATCTTTTGCCTGTTTGTGCCTCTGAAACTGCAGGAACCTCAGCAGAGGGTGAGTTTGGAGCAGCTGAGCTGGCGAGCAGCAGGATGGGAGCCATGGCTTGTCCTGGGAGATGAAATATTGGGATACTGAGCTGCTGCTGTAAAAGATGCCCCAAAAGGATGCTGTTGACACCAAAGCAGGTGCAGGTGACTCTCCCATGCCTGCCTGCTGCCTTTTGCTGGGACTGGAAGGGCAGGCAGAGTCACTCCCAGGCTCCTGCTGCGCTGCCTGGGAGGGAAAATCCTGATTTAGGTGCTGCCAAAGTACAATTCTTGCTGCTCAGTGCAACAAAAACCTGCAGCACAAACACCTTCCTTGCTGCCCTCCCTGCCCAGCAGCCTTCCAGAGCTAAGGAGTGTTTGGACAAAGCTCTGGGCTCATAGTGGGATTTTGGGGGTGTCCTGTGCAGGGCCAGAAGTGGAACTGGATGATCCTTGTGGGTTCCTCCCCGCTCAGGATATTCTGATTCCACCCCACAGAACATCTGACAGTGAGCCAAGGCTGTGCTCTGCTGGCACCCAGAGAGTGCAGCCCATCCACTGTCCAGGTAAAATCCACATCTTGCTGAGAGAAAGGGAGATTTGGGGGTTAGAAATGAGGTGAAAGGGTTTGGAAGGGACTCTGCACTGCACCACAGCCTGGAGGCTCAGGGTGCCAACTCTGCCTGCTGCTCACACAGAGTACTGGGAATAGACTGGAATATCTAATCCGGATGGATCAACCCTTGGAGCACGTCCTTCCTCCCAATCTCCCCCAGTTATCAGCTCCATCTCCCAAACATTTATCAGTTCCATCTCCCAGACCACACCAGACAAATGATTGGAGTTGTGTTTTGCATCCCCACAGCAAATCTAACACAACCCCAGCGGTGCTGGCGCTTCAAGAAGTCGCCCCAAGCACAAAGCTGGAGACAGGTTTGATTTTAAACCCTCTTTATCCAATATTCCATTTCATACTTAAAAGCAGGTGTATGATGGGGATGTAATAAATGTTGATCTTCTTGCTCCAGCTCTCTGCTAATGTGATTTTTGGTGCTGCATCACACGGAAAATCTGAATTCTTGTATCTTTATATAAAAGTGCTGTCACAAACCCCAGCAAGTTTTCAGTGTGACGAGACCCTTAAAGGTGGGGGGGATTTTTGTTGTGTTGAAGTTGCTGATGTCTTCTGCAAAGTTGGTTCTTGAGACACAGGAGCAGCTCTGGCTGTCATTGTTGGCATTGTTGTCACAGCAGCATAGGCAGCACAGGCAGAGGAGGAGAGGTGAACTTTCCCTGCAGCTCTAACCCAAAAACTCCTGGGCAGCCCCTCAAAAAGGAATGGAGGGTGAGCTCAGGAGTGAGGAATGAGGGGAGCTGTTTTGGTGTGTTTGGGATCTTAGAGAGGAGATTCACTCAGGGTAATAAACCAGTTATAGACATGGGAAATGGCCTGGGAGCCCAGACCTGCACAGGATGGAAGGAAATACTGTTCAATCCTCTAAAATGCAACCAAAAAAATGAAATTTTGGGTCTTAAAGACATTAAATCTCCAGTTTCTAGGAGATTGGTTGCTTCTCTCCATGCTGGTGGTGCTCCTCACATCTCCAGGATTCTGCTCATTGGGGTGCAATGTATTCAGGAGAGATATTTTTTTTAATAATTGTATTGATAATTTCAGGGTTTTCAAAATTTCTCAGCTCCTGACCCCTCCCACTGCTGGTATTTGCTTTCCAGCAGAGAAAATGGGGTTTGCATTTCCCAGCCACACATAACTTGGGCTCCTGGTATTTGATCCAAATCCTGTCCCAGCCGAGCTCTGCACTGCTGCCCTGGAGGAAAAACAGGAATCTGAAGGAAGTGTGGGAAAAGGGAAATCAAAGAGAGTACAAAGAAATGAAGAGGCTAATTTTGGGGAGGGCTGATGAGCACTCCTGCACACAGTCCCCCCTCCTGAGCTGCCTGTGTTCACAGATCCTTGTTTTGACTCATCCTGTAGCTCCAGCTGTGGCAGCAGCTTCTAAGAGAGCAGCTCAAACACAAATCTGATGTTCAAGTGGAGGAATCAACAGAATTATTCAAGTGGTGCAGAAAGAGCCTCAGAAAAGCCACTGTGTGCAGCATCTCAGCTATTAATGTATTATTCCCTAACAGCATCCCTCATTCTTTGAAAGAGCAGAAAGGCCTGATTTGGAATGCTCCAGTTTGTATAAGAATATTAAATATGCAGAAGCTTTTCCAAATAATAGTTTTATTAGTCCCTGGTGGAATTCCTCAGTGATCCAATCCTGCTCCGTGCAGCACCCAGAGCTCCTTTCCCCACACATTCTGGGGTGACATCCCAGCTGGAAGGGCCACTTGGTGCTTCATTTGCATAAGAAGTTCATTAACCAATAATTAAATGGCAGGAGTGATGGGCTCCACACCCCTGAGCAGGCAGGGCATCAGAGGGGGAGAGGCCAAAGAGCTTCTCCTGGTCACAGTGATTTTTCTTCCCACCATCTCTGGGATGCACCAGCACCATGTTTTGTGGGATCTTCTCAGTGCTGTTATCAGTGACCATGGCATGGATGCTGTTCTTTGGTCACACAGGATGGAATGGAGTGATGGAACAATCCTGGATGGGCAGAGAGGAGCTCTGGCCATGGTCCTTCCCTGCAGGATGGGGTCTGACACTGCTGCCCTGTGGATGATTTCTGGTTTGGCAGAAACCTGAACCCCAAAGATCAATTTGGCTGTTGGGTGGCTGTGTGGGGCACACAGCTTTATCAGAGAGTGGCTTTGTATTCCACCCAACCTGGCTGCAGGAACACAAATCCCTCTGTGAACAGACAGGGGCACTGGGGACATCCTGGGCTGGACCAGCATTCCCATTGCCAAGAGCAAACCCCACTGTGCTGCCCCAGCTCTCCCCAGGTCAGCTGGCACTGCTGGCACTGCTCTGGTGGCACAGCCTGCTGTGGGGAGCTCCTTTTCACTCTTTTAGCTTTGAACGGTGCCGTGTGACCTGTGCTCCTTCCCCAGCCCGGGAGCACCCACCGGGGCTGCCCTGTCCCCATGTCCCCCGGCTGGTGTCACCTCCCCTCCCAGCCCCGGGGCCACCACTGGAGATGGGCTCAGGGCTGGGATTTGGAGCTACTCAGTATTCAGTGGCACCACTTACCTAATGCACACGGATTTAATTCATTTCCGATTGATCCCGTAATTACAAAATTTGTTTAAAGCTGTTATATTATCTCCTTATTTGACACAATATGGCACAATTTTGTTATAGTATTGAAAACCAAATAAGACAACTGCAGCTGGTAGCATTTCAAAGAGCTATTCCCTTTAAGATGAAATCAATCCTGTTTCAAGTTTATTCCCTTGCTTTAGCATTGAGGCTCTAGGGGTGTATTTTGCTGAAAAATGTCTTTTTGATTTTTCAGAAATTCTTTAGATTAATATGCAGCTGTCATTGCAAGGCAAATCCAGCCCGGCTTTCATGTGCTCCTCTCTCCCCGGGCTGTGGCGAGTGCCCAGCCCTGCCGGGAGCCACCGCGGCGCTGGTGACAGCCCCGGGCATGGCCACCCCGCCCTGTGCCCCTCGCCCTGTGCCCGGCGCTGCCAGCCCTGCATTCACCGCCCCGTGTTCAGCCTCAAAGCACAACCCCGAGCCAGCGCAGTTTGGGTCCTTTGTGTGCCCCTGGAGTGGCTTTTGAAAAGTTGTTTCATTTGCAGATCATGTCGCCGAAACTTTCCAAGGGGATGCTTTGGAGTAAATAGACGCTGAGGGCTGTAAGTGAAGTTTAAATATTTATATCAATATTTGCCTTATTCTTTCAGCAGCATCAATCTCGGGATCACAGAGTGGTTTGGGTTGGGAGGACCTCAAAGCCATCCAGTGCCATGGCAGGGACACCTCCCACTGTCCCCGGCTGCTCAAAGCTCCATCCAGCCTGGCCTGGGACATTCCAGGGATCCAGGGGCAGACACAGCTTCTCTGGGAATTCCATCCCAGCCCCTCCCCACCTCCCAGGGAGGAATTTTCCCGGAGCTCTGTCCGTGTGAAGCCATTCCCTGTTTCTCATGGATGTGCTCTCCAGAGGCTCCACCTCAGCCATGGGTCATCCCTGCTATTCAGGAAGGAATTTTCCCATTTTCTTCTCGCAGTCCATCACTGCAAACTCCCCCCGTGCTGCTGAGGCTGGGGATTACCTCAGCCCAGCGTGTTCCTGCCCAGAGCTCGCCCAGGGTTTGCCTGGGTGGGCAGAGCAGACCCGGGGGGCTGCTGGAGCTGCTGCTTTGCAGAAAACGCTGCCGCAGCTTTCCACTCCTTGTCAGAAAAAAGGAAAGAAGTTCTCCTTTTATTTTTTCCTTATTGAGTTAAGCAGGAAGAAAGAAGGAAAAGGGTTATCTGAGTGCTCCTCTGGACTCCTGAGCCTCCAGCACAGCTCCTTCCCTGCCGGAGCATCCCGGCAGGTGAGAGCCGCGGTGGAGCTCCGGGAAGGGGAGCGAGGCTGGTTTGGGGAGCTCCTGAAGGCTTTCAAGAGCTCGTCTCCGAGCAGGGACAGGGAACAGGCTCTTTTCTTGCAGCTCGCTTCACAGAGAGCGCCGTTCTCCCCTGACATCTTCAAACACGGCGCTGGCAGAGCGGTTGAAAGGCCGGCTGGCGGGAGGCGCGGTCCTGCAGGGACGGGCGGGCAGCCGAGATGAAATGCGGGAGATGCGCTGCTCTCCTCAGAAGCCTGGGCCTCCCCTGCCTCTGCCAGCATCGATCCTTTCAAAACAGGATTCCTCTGCTTCCCTGGCTTCCCAAACCCCGTGCTTGTGGGGGGCTGGGGGGCTGGGGGCTCCCAGCCCAGGCTACCCACACCCACCGGCCGGGCATCAGCCACCCTGGGGTTGGGGTGCTGGCAGTGCTGGTGCTGAGGCAGCTCCTGGGGGGTGCTGGGGGTGCTGGGATGCTGCAGGTGCTGGGGGCACTGGGATGCTGAGGGTACTGGAGGTGCTACACGTACTGGGAGGTGCTACACGTACTGGGATTATGGGGGTGCTGAGGGTGCTGGAGATGCTGAGGGTTCTGGGGGCGATGAGGATGCTGAGGATGCTGGAGGTACCTGGGAGTAGTGATGATGCTGCAAGTTTTGGGAGCCCCAGAGTTCCCGGGGTGCTATGGGTCCTGAGGAGCTGAGGATGCTGAGGGCACTGGGGGTCCCAGGGGTTCTCAGGATGCTGAGGGCACTGGTGGTCCTGAGGGTTCTCAGGGTGCTGGAGGTGTTGGGGTGCAGCATCTCGGGGTGCACTCAGCCCTTCACCCCCGTCCCTGCCTGCACCTGCAGCCTGAGTCACCTCCAAGCTGTCCCAGGAGTGTGCAGGGCTTTTTGTGAGGGTTTTCCCGAAGTTGGATCTGAGCCTGGAGCCAGCCCTGGCCCTTCCGAGCCTGCCTGGCTCCTTCTCCTCCCGGCAGGGATGCAAATGAACGCCTTTGGAGCGTGCTGGATAAATACAATGTTTGTTGTTCCTAATGGATTGCAGCAAGATATGGTAAATATGAACTCCCAGGTGGGGCAAATGCATAATTCATCAGCAGGCTCGCTCTGCCTCCCTCCTGGTGAAGGCGTGTCCGCTCTGGCTGCGGGAGGGTTAATTCTCCTCGCAGGAGCTGCGATGGGGCTGTGCTTGGGATTTGTGCTGGAAGCAGCGCTGATCACCCAGGGCTGCTCTTGTCCTTGCTGAGCTCACACAGCACCGAGGGCTCTTCTGCTCCTCACTCTGCCTCTGGGGACACCAGGATTTAGGGGAACCCAGCCCAAGCGGCTGACCCCAACTGACCCCAGAGAGATCATCTGATCCTCCCCCAAATCCCTCCAAAGGGGTTCAGAGTGAATCTGAGGACCTCGGTGAGGTGATGCAGGTGAGTGGCTGAGCTCTGACACCATTTCTGGGGGAGAAAATGGGTTTTAGTAACTAGTTAATCCTCTTCCCTGTGTCCACACACTGCTCCCTGTGCAAACCCCACTGCACCCATTTACCTCCCCAAATCCCAGTCATTGCTAGGTGTGGGTTCAGCAAAGGGTTAAGGGGTGAAACCCTCTCTGCATCGATCCGTAGCCATGTCATTTAACCCAATTAATTCCGGCGCAGCAAATAGGATTTAAATTCCTGCTGAAGTGATTTGTTAAGTCAGGAGATAAACACAAGTCCTCACCTCCCTCCACTAATTAGATGCCAATCCATAAACGGCAGCAGTTGATGCCACGGCAAGAATTGCCCCCAGAAGTGATTAGAGTTTCTCTCAAACTGGTGCAGGAAATCTGCTTTCCAGACTATCAGCCCTCTCCCTTTTCCTGGGCATAAATTAACCCCTGCACACCCCTGGGTGGCTCAGGGGACTCCGTCTCCCTTTGGAGCTGCTCCATCACCGACCTCCCCCTGGAACTGGGTTTAAGCCCAAGACTAGGAATCACTGACTTAACCACTGCCCAGTTTCCCTCCTTGTTTGAAGTTCCTTTGCCTTCTCGCTCGCGTGGTGACAGCCCAACCAAAAGCCATCTCCCGAAATGAAAGAAGTGACATTCAGCAGTGCCGCTGCAGACCTGGGGAAGTCAGATGTTAAACACCTTAGGGGTATAATCTCCTTTTAATGTGAGCACAACTCCCATTAACATTAATAGGGGGTTGTGTGGCGGCTTCAAAAGGAGAATGTGCACCTAAAAGTGCAAATTAGCACTTACAAACTCTATTGATAAATTATTAAATGGATCATTAAAGCCTGGCCACGCCTCCAGATCATTAGAGCGAGTCCAAAACAGCACGGGGGCATGCGCAGTGCTCCCTCGTTAAAACACCTCCTAAAATGCCATTTAGGCCCCAAAATGAATCCAGAGTCAATATTGGTTCATCAGCCCCTGCTCCACGCAGAATTTGGAGGGTTTAGAGCTTGAACTTATCTTCTTTAAATGCAGATGAGCACCAGGAGATGCCTTTAACGCAGGTCCCTGCTCAGAAATTGGGCTGAAAAGGTAAATTGAAGCCCAAAGCCCCAGTCCTCAGGGGCCACGCTGTCACCAGAGCTCTGTGCTGTTTACTGGGGACAAAGCTGCTCCTCCCTCCCGGGGGAGCTCCGACCTGAATTCCCAGCTCTGCCACACCTCGTTTTCCTCTGATCCTCGTCCGGTGAGGAGCATGGGTGACACCGGAGGGTTTGAGGGGACACTGGAATCCTCCTGGTTTTCCTCTCCCTAACATCCCTGAAAGGAGTTCCACAGCTCATGGGTATGCTGTGAGGTGTTCACTCCCCCTGTGGTGGTTTTTAGTGCACTAAAATGGTATCTCCTTCTCTTCAATATTCAGGTTAGACATGGTTTGTAGCATCCCAGTGACCTAATTCCTAATTTATAATGTATTTTCTTCACCCTTCCGGGGATATTTTTAGTTAAAAAAAAGGGTTACAGTGTTATAATCTCTATCCTTAAACACAAATCCCAAACTCCAAACCCATCCCCAGAGCCATTAACCAACTTATTCTTGAAAATAAGATTATTTATATTAATGCAGCAGCAAAAGGAGTAGAATTCAAGAAAACAGCACCTCAGTGGTGATCCCGAGTTTGAGGTGATGCCAGTGCTTGATGCTACCATGAACTCTGCAACAGGTGAATGCAGAGAGTCCCTCTTTCTGGAGATAAATAAATGTACAGGTTCAACTGAGGAGGTTAGAACAGAACAAGAAAAGTGTCCTTCATTCCTGTGAAGAAAAGCTGTAGAAATAAATATACAAATTCAGTGGAAGAGCACACCGATGGAGGGAGATGAGGGTTTGGTATCCCATCAGCCATAGCTGGGTGCTGGTTTGGGTGCTGCGCTGATGTATTTTCCGGGAAAGCTGAAAATGCAGATTTTGGGGTTGGGTTTTAGCAGAGTTCAGCGCTGAGCTGGAGGCTCCAGGTGAAGCATCTGCCCAGGGACATCTCCAACAGCCCTTGGTGTCACCAGAGCCACCAGAGCCACCGCTGCCCACAGCAACACCCCCCGGGGAGCCCAGCCAGCCTCAGCCCCATTAAACGGCTTCTAATTATTCCACTCATTACACTGAAAACACTCGTTCCCTTTTTAAAAATAATTCTCCCCAGAAAATACGTTTTATCTCCCTAATAAGAAATCATTAATTAGGAGCTGTTGACCCGACGAGCTGTGATAGTTTGGTGGCTGATGAACACTGCCTTTAATCAGACCTTTTACAAGCTGGTGGATGTTAACTTGTGGCTGTTAATTATTCACACCTTCAAGTATTCCGACGGTCGGAATATTTCATGATGCCCTTCTTTTTGTTTAACGGCGACGATGGATTTTATGAGCCAGGAATCGCACTTATTAATTTACAGCCGTTTTGCACTTCCATGCCAGTCGTTTAGCATTAACTCTCTGTTTAAAAATAATAAATGACCCCTGACTCTCTATTGTCTGTCTTAATTAGCATATTGTCTTTTAAAGAGGAAAGCGTGTTTTCTCTTCATTAACAGTAATATTACCTCGGCAGACAATCAGCAGGTCCGTGATCTAGAAGCTGCTGTGGACGCCAAATTACCTCCTCTACCAGGACAAAATCAATTAACACCACTAGGGATGTCATTATTGTCACATTATGTCACCGGATATACTCCAGGGTAAATAAATGATTCGTGGAATTTTTAATGCAGCCGCTGGAAAGCCGCGGCTGAGCCGCCCGGCTGGTGGGAGGGCTGGCCTGGGACCTGGGCACTGCCCGGCCTGCCCTTCCCCGGGGGCCAAAGCACTCCTGCTGGACAAACCGGGGGGCAAAGGTCACTGGGAGCGCGCTGGGCTGGCTGGGTGACACCCCCGTCCTCCCCGGAGCATCGCCCCAAGTCACTCGGCGTCACCCACCCCGCGCCTGGGCAGGACAGGGGCCGTGGGGAGGTGCGACAGGGCTCGGCGTGGAGAGAGAGCGTTTTATAACCGATTTTACTGCAGAACTGCCCGCGGTCGCCGCGCCGACAGAACCGCCCGGCTGCTCCCCGGGGAAACCTCCCAGCCCCGCAGCAGCCTGGAGATACCGCGTTTGGAAGTGTCCCCAACTCGTGCGTTTGAAAGTGTCCCCAACCCATGCGTTTGAAAGTGTCCCCGACTCGTGCGTTTGCAAATGTCCCCAACTCGTACGTTTGAAAGTGTCCCCAACTCGCGCGCTTCCAAATGTCCCCAGCTCGTGCGTTTGAAAGTGTCCCCAACTCGTGCGTTTCCAAATGTCCCCAGCTCGTGCGTTTGAAAGTGTCCCCAACTCGTGCGTTTCGCCCCACGTCGGGGGGCATTTAATAGAGTCTGTCCTGTCGGACACGATCTGATGTCATTGTACAAGGAGATGTTCTTTGTTAGCGGCGCGCTTAGTTTCGGGCTCCTCTGTGTATTTGAAACCATGGAAACAGAAGAGTAAGCTAAAGCCAATGAGATAATGAGATATTCTCATTGTAATTGTGTTTCATGAGGGCACACGCTCCCATGGGTGGGATCCGACTGCCTTACAACTGCTAACAGAATTTAAGGAACAGGAATACATTAGCGCGGCGGCGTTTTGCACAACAGCCGTGTAAACACTCCCGACGCGGCGTTTGCTGTCGTTCCTTCCAGCGTCCTGCGCGTTTGTGGCGCGGGGAAAAAACGCTGCTGATGGGGAGCAGGGGTTTGAAACCCTCAGAACTTCAAGGAAGTTCAGGTTTGAAAGGCATTAACGAGGCGCGAGGCGCTGGTTTGCATGATAATTGCGGTGGGCGCTGGAGAGGAGGCGATGGAGGCAGGGGAAGGGGGACTGCGCTGGAACTGCCGCAGCCCTGGGCTGGTGGGGAGATGATGGAAAATCCCACGTGCAACACAGCCTGAGAGCCCGTGGGGTTCGTCCTGCTGCTCCCCTGGATGTGAAATCAAAAAGTTCGGTGGTGATTTTAATTCTAAAACTTTCTAGAGGGGCCAAGGAAGGGAGGAGTTGGTGTTCTCCCATTTGAAGGGAGAGAAGCCCAAAGAGAGGGGCTGGGTTTGGGGAGCCCCGGGTGAGGTTTTCATTCTGCTCCCCCGGGATGGGGCCACGGGGGTGTCACACGTGAGCAGCACTTCACACACGAGATGGACTCTGAGTGCCACGAAAACAAAGTAGGAAATGTGATTTGGGGAATGGAAAGAGGATCAGATCTGCTTCATGCCCTAATTGTCTTAATCCTGTAATTGTCTTCATCCTCTGTAATTCCCAGCAAATGCACAACTATTGCTCTTTTCCCCAGAACAGCTCAGCGAGGGGCAGGGCTGTTTGGAGTGGTGAGCCGAGGGAATATGGGATGGTCTCCTGAAAAAGTCACAAAACGTCTGGGAAAATCCATTTTTCCTGGAGCAGAAATAGCGAGGGAGTGTCCGGGAGCAGAGCCTGGAGCTGCTCCACCACCCAGGCAGGCTCAGGCAGGGGAGCAGCCACAACTTGCTCCACATTGTAGGCAGAGATGATTTTTATTAATATTATTATTACTACTGCTTCAAAGAGTGCACTTCTGATGTGGGGACAGCTGACAAGATAAATTATATCTGTTGTCAGCTGCATGGAGGGACCTTTGTGATATTTTAATTAAGAGCAGGATCCCCCCAGCCCCTTGTGCATCCCCCCAGAGCCACCAGTGCAGCAACCAAACCATCCAACCTCCTCCCCACGCCACAGAGATTCGGGATTTGTTCCATGCACCCCAAAAATCAGTGCCTTGGTGTGAAAGAAGACCATGAAATGCCACATTTAACATGGGCACCATTTCAGTGGGTGGTTTCCTGGTAAAGTTGTCAGCAAATCATCACCACAATGGAGATAATCAGATGCAAAAGTCACATTTAAATGACTAAATATGCTGTGAGCTTCTCCCTGGCATGGGAAGGAAGGCTTGTTTAGACTCTTAAGGGAAGATTATTTCCAGTGCTGGAGCACCTGGGCACACTCTGCTCAGTGACCTGTGTGGGATGGATGGAGCTTCAGCTGCAAAGCTGATGGAGAAGCACCCTGCAGGATCCAGGTGTGGGGTTGGACTGGTCAGTCCCACTGGTCAGTCCACTGGTCAGTCCCACTGGTCAGTCCCACCCTCTGGGCTGTCCACACCCATCACCCTCCACAAGGGCCAGGGCCTCCCACGTGGACAGATGGATCAGGAAGGAAGATTATTTCTGAAGCTGTTCTGAAAGAATCTGCCCAAATCCTAATGCAACCTCTTCTTCTCCTTCACTAACATGCCCATGCACAGAGCAAGTTGCCAAGAGCCTTCTCTCAGAATTTACTGCAGAAAAGCTGTTTGACAGCCTTGTACAGGAAATCAGAGCTGTGTCGTGGCTTTTTTTAATTTCAGCAATATACACAAATCAAGTGCATTTATTAAATCAATGTATAATCATTTTTACAAGGAAGTGTAATTTAAAAACAGGCATAAAAGATTTCTAAAGTAACGCTACACATCTCCTCTGGACAAATGTTATTTCAGGGATTTATGATAATTCCTTTTCTGAAAGAAAAACGAAGCTAATTGAAACAAACTTTGTAGTTTCTATTAATGCCATTGGAATACAGTATGTGCTGCCAGTTATAAAGTGACATTGAAAGCTGATGCTGTTCTCAACAACACCATGATTTCTCAGTTTTATGTACTTTTTAATTTCCTCTGTGGAAAATCTGTTCTTCATAAAAGGGCTGCTAAAGAAAATGTGGAAAAAGTTGATTCATTCCATATTTACATTCTTGCAAGTACCTGGAAATGAACCAATTACCAACAGGAGCCAAAAAGACAAGTTAGGAAAGTCATTTAGAAAACTCATCTTCCGACAGGCTCTGCTTCAGAAGCGCTCTGGGAAAGTCCTGCTCTGACTGCAAACCTCTTCCATTCCTGCAGGATTTGGATCTTCAGCCTCTGGTCCTTGTCCCACCCTGAGCTCCAAATCCTCCAGAGCTGGGGGCAGTTCTGGAAAGGGACCAGGACTGCTGCCCCAAACCTGAACTCCCACTTGGACTGGGACCCCAGCGTGAACTCAAACCAAAACACGAACATGGACTCAAAGCCAAAGCCAAACCTGAACCTGAACGCAGCCCAACCCTGACCTGAACCCAATCCGAACCTAAAACCAACCCTAACCCAAACCTGAACCCAACCAAAACCTAAATCCCAACCCAAAACCAAGACTAAACCAAACCCAAAGCTGAGCCCAACCCAAACAAAATCCTGAGCTCAACTCAATCCCAACCTGGGACACCCAAACCTGGATCTGAGCCCAAGCCAAATTAAAACCTCACCTAAAGCCAAAGCCGAAGCCTAAGCCAACCCCAACCCCAAACCAAAACCCAAACCAACCAAACTCCTCCACAAACCCAAACCCCAAACCAAATTTGGACTTTAACGCAAACCAAATCCAGTCTCAAACCCCACCAGCCTCTCAGCCCAGCAGGGCAGGGCAGGGCTGCTGTGGCTGCAGGAGAACAAACTTCCCATTAAACCCTCAGAACCTCTGCTAGTTAAACTCACATGTGTAAAAAACAATCCAAACAAAATTCCCCAAAAGAAGAAGATGGGGGGTTGCTTGCCTTAAACCCAAATTTTGGCATCATGGATCCCCACCCTGTTGGAGTGTTCTCTGTTTTTCGGTCACTTTTGCCAGTCCCACCCAGCAACCACCACGACAGCAGAGCTTCCTCACCCACCCCAGACAGAGCTGCTGCCACCTCCATCCTGAGCCATTCCCCTCCTTTTCTCTTGGAGTTTCACATCAGCAGATGTGCCTTGCCAAAAAAGCCCCTCACCCAGGATGGGGTTGTTTGGAGCTGCAGTGTGCCCTGTTTGTGACTCAGCTTTGCAGAGCACAGGTTTCTCCCTGGATCTGGCTTTAATAAAGCCTCACCACGATGTCTGACTGCAAACTCACCCCGAGGTGCCTGCCTGGGGCTCCTGTGGCTGTCAGCGGCGCTAGCCCTGGACAGGGCTTTATTAAATCCTGCCAGAGGAAGAAAAGTAGAAAGTTGAGTTTCCAACACTAATATGATTTTTATTCTCTTTTTTCCCCTCCCAGCTTGGTGGGTTTTACAGTCATATTGTGAGGTTTGATGGCTCCTCATCACCAGGAAAAGCTGGGCTGGCAGCTCTGCCATCTTGTTCTCCCTGCAGAAAAGGAGCAGCCTTGTCCCACTCCATGCTCCACAAACTGGAGCACAGCATCTGTGAGGGTGGATGGAATAACGTGGAAAGATGTGGAGATGCAGTTAGAAAGCAGAAGTGAGAGCACTGCCAAACTCATGTGGACCCAGCAAACCATGGCAGGCAGTGCAGCCTACCAGCAAACAGGGAGCATGAGAGAAAGGCTTGTTTGGTATGTATCTGCTTTGCAACATTACTGAGAGACATAGATATGGTTGTTATAGTGATTACTGCTTATAGAGGGATCTATTTTTTGGTACTGCTGAGCAGGTATAAATACTCAGCTCTGTGTCACTAAAATCAGCTTATTGCACCTGAGCAATCTGCCCTGTCTCTTCCATCCCTGACTGTCACTCGACAGAAAGTTTTGCCTCTCAGGCTGAGGTTTCCACACCCCATCCCTGTGAGCTCTGTTTGGGTTTATTTTGGTGAGGAAATAAACTCAGTGTCAGGGGTCTGCCAGCAGCCCTGCTCTGCTTCCCTGCTGCAGGACAGAGAGGATTAACCTCCCTCCTGGCACTTGTGGGGAAAGCACACAGGAGAAACTTCCCACCTTCAGGAGAACCGGGCAAGAAAATATTTGTTTTTTTGAAGAGGGAGAGAATGCCTTTCCCCAGTCCTGCCCTGGCCACAGAACCAGCACTCAAATGCAGTGTTTTTTGAGGGTACACACTTTACAAGATGGTGGTGAGCAAAGAAGATGTTTATTGCTCAGTGATGATTTTTTTATATATTACAACATGAACAGAAAACAACTTTACACTGCAAAGTGTTTCAATTAACTATTGTGTTTTATAACATTACTTTTTATGGCAACAGTTAAACAATACTTATTAAGGTAATAAATGGTGTTTTTCACTTTTAGGTTTAGCAGTTTATAAGTTTACAATGTACTCTTTCTACTTTCTTTGTGGCTAGGATGGTTTTTTACTGACCCCAGGGTTTCTGCTGGGCCAGAGACAGAAGGTCCCTTTGGCTCTCAAGTCCTGTTGCTTTGCTCCCTCTATCCTGTAACTCCACACCCAAAGGGGATGGTTTGAGTCCCCACTCCTGGCTCATGGGGTGTGCCTTGGGGTGCAAAGCCTAGTTCAGAACCCCCTGAGGTGCTGCTGAGCCTGGGGATCCCAAATTCTCCTGGAAAAGGCAGCGCTGGGCGGGCAGGATTGACCCACTGCTCCCCATTCCCAGCAGCCGCTGCACAATAAACACTCACAGCAGATATACGAGCATTGATCTGATACTAATAATCCTTTGCACTTCCACAGGGCTTTTAGGGAGCCTCCAGGGTTCCTAGGGTTGCTGTTCATATCCAGAGCCCTGAAATAGCAGCTGGCTTTGGTGATCCCCTTGGATCTGTGGGAGCAGCAGAGCTTTTAAAAGGAGTGAAAATTAAAATTGCTGTACATGCAACAGGTTTCTCAGGCTCCCTGCCCCAAATCCTGCTTGTAAACCCAGCCTCTTGTGCTCCTCACAGCAAGCAGCAAACAGGGAAGTTGGTTTGTGGTCTCCAAATTAAGTTAGGATTGATTTTATTTTATTTTATTTTATTTTCCTACAGGCAGACGGAAGAAATATCTCCAGTTAAAATTGCTTCAACCCCATTTTAAAGTATGCACTTTTACACTGACTTTTGCACACAGCCTGTTAGTCTTGCTGTTTTAAATTAACTAGAAAATCAATTGGATAAAGTAACTTCCATGCAGAGCTGCAGGAAACTGTGGGAGAGCTAATCTGTGCTGCAACAGAGCATCTGCAACATCTTAAATATTACAAGAGGTTAAATGAAACTCTGAACGTGGAGGCTTTAAATTCACTCAGTTAAAATACATCACCATGGCATTAATTTAGTGTATCTATATGTACCTGGAAGTGTTGGGTCAATGGTTGGACTTGGTGATCTTAAAGGCCTTCCCCAGTATTAATGATTCTGTGATCCTATATTTTATATAAAATATAGAAAATCTTCTCCTTCTCCTTCTCCTTCTCCTTCTCCTTCTCCTTCTCCTTCTCCTTCTCCTTCTCCCTCTCATTCTTCTTCTTGGTATCAGTATTTTTTATTTTCAGCCTTCCCATTTCTCCTTCCCATCTCCTCCTGCCCATTTCCACCCACCAGACTCTGAGCACAAACATTTCTGTGCCCCTTTGGAGCTGTTCCTGCCTGCTCTTATCTGAATTTCCAGGCGACAGGACCCAGGTAATTCGTGGGCTAATGCAGCCTCTGCTAGTAGGACTGGCAGATAAAATGCTGTAATATCCTTGCAAAATTTAATGAAAAGAGAAAAGCAAATTCTTAGCTGAGCAAGGGGAGCCAGATGTGCAGCTTCTCCAGCAGGAATGGCTCATGCCTGCTCTGTTTTCCCTTTGGATTTTCCATCCCAAGAAGGGTGCAGGTTGCACATGGGATTTACGTGCTGGCTTTTGTTTTCCTGTTGATTTATTTATGCTGGGTCTATGAACTGAGTGACTGCAAAGTGCCTGCTGAATGCCATTTGGATAAATCACTGCTGGTATTTATTGTATTCCTTGCTGGACTGGTGTTACACACACCGATATAAAAAAAATGGATGGGAAATCAATGCGGCTCAGCGTAAAATATCTTGACTATAAAGATTTTTCAGATCTATCAAACATACAGTGTGTGTGCTGTGTCTGGAGGCTGTTCCCTTGACATGAGGATTGTACTAATTGTCCAGGTATTTGATTTAATTTGCCGTGGGAGCCAGCAAGGAGCACACAATTCCTGCTGCAGGGATTTCAGTGGGAGTTCAGGGCAGGAGGATGCTCTGTACATAGGCAGCCACAGGATAGCTTCCCTTCCATAAATCTCAGCCTGATCCAAGACCCCCCAGGCTGCTTGCTTTTCCTCCCCTCACACTCCCCAGTGTCCACATGGATGCTGCAGGACGTCTTCCTTCACACCACAGAAATCAGAACGCCACAAACTCTGTCCATAGACACTCCACAGATTTGCTCTTGCATTAGGGATGTCCCTCAGCCTGGAAAGCTCCATTTCCTGGTGGGATTGCGCAGCCAGCAGGGTCCCCTGGGCTCTGGTCCATGACCAGCTCCAGGTGCCTCCTCCTCCTCCTCAGCGTCTCTCGAGGAGGATGCTGAGCCGGGCAGGGCTGGCCACAGTGCACAGGAATGGCTTCACACTGATGGAGAGCAGGGTTAGGTGGGGTTTTGGGAAGGAATTGTTCCCTGTGAGAATGGTGAGGCCCTGGCACAGGTGCCCAGAGAAGCTGTGGCTGCCCCTGGATCCCTGGCAGTGTCCAAGGCCAGGCTGGACAGGGCTTGGAGCAACCTGGGATAGTGGAAGGTGTCCCTGCCACGTCAGGGGTGGCACTGGATGGGATTTAAGGTCTGTCCCACCCAACCCAACCCTTCTGGGATTCAGTGATGCACTGGAGGTGCATTGGAGGTGTTTGTGTGTGCAGAACCATCCTGGGAGCAGCAGCAGCAGCTCTGAGGGGGCTGTGAGGGGGTGAGGCGCTGCTTTCCCTGTCCAAACACCCTGTGCAGCTCTGGCACCACCTGTCCCACCTCACCGGAGCCTCGTTAGCGGGAGGTTAATTGGCACAGCGATCACACCACGATAACAGCAGGAAGTGTTTCCCCTCAGAGCAGCACTGGGCAGGCCGCTGCCGCCTCAGCCTCGTGTTTGGACAGAAACGAGCAGAACAATTCCAGTATTTCAAGCATCACTCAGGCCCTGCCGCCCTAATCGCCGCCTGCCCAACCTGCCTTGGGTCACTAATGCATTCAAACGCCGCTAATGACAGCGCGGATGACAAGATAAGCGGGGCTGGGATGAATGGCTGCACAAAGGCAGCGTGGCCAGAGCAATTAGAGCCTCTGTGGGCCCAGACGCTGAATTTCGTGTACAGCTGAACCCCCAGATAACCCTGAGAGCTGGCAGTGAGGCTGGGCCACCCCTGGAACTCTGCTGACATTTGAACGTGAACCAATTTGCAGCTAAGAACCAACTTCCATTTCCCCCCATTAATTAGACAAATTAATTAAAGCGCTCTCTGGAATCTATTCCCCATTCAAGACTAGGATGCTGCAGAGATTTTGTTAAATGGTTCAGAGAAGGCTTATTAATCCTGAAATGAATTCTATCAAGCCCTGTAAAGCACCAACTTCAAGTGCATTTGTGGAGAAGAAAGCTTTGCAAATCAGATAGGAAAGCTACAAAAGTGCTGGGTATTATCCTAATCTGGGGAGTGTTTAATTTGACACTCTTATGTCAAGATATTAGCAGAGAATGAGCAAATGGCCCGATAAATATGTACTTAAAGAATGACAATCCTCATAATCAGTTAATTTCTATTTATCTTATGATACCCTTTTCCACAGAAACTTGTATTAGAAAATAAATAAGATTACAGGGTAATTCTCAGAGCAGTAAAGACATAAAACACGTGTCTGCCCTTAAAGGCAGAAGTTGTGTTTTATTGTACAGCAGCTCCATAGGAATTCCACCCAGTCCCAGACATGGATTGTCTCTTGCAGGGACTGCTGCCATCAACTGTCCCGCTGTGGGCATCTCCCTGCAGTCCAGAGATGTGACCCTGGTGCAGGATCCTGCACCCCAGCCCCATTCCCAGCCCCATTCCCAGCCCAGCTCTGCTGCCAGGCACAGGGGAGAGGGGATGGGAAAGTATGGGATGGGGAATGGGGTCAGGATGGGACAGGGAATGGATTAGGGTGTTCACAGGGGTGCACTGGGGATCCTGGTGGGATGAGGATGGGATGGAGATGCCCTGGGACAGGGATGGACAGGGTGAGGATGAGCCCCAGCAGCTGCAGCAATGGGCTCAGCCCCAAGGCAGGACCCCACAATGAAGAATTCCCTCTCTCCTGCTGCTCCTTGGGCTAGGCAGGGTTTTAGGTCCAGGAGCAGCCATGGGAGAGGGAGAGAGCTTAGAGAACTTATTATGCCACACTTTGGTGGTTCCTTCTGCAAAGCACATTGCACTGAGGAACAGAGCCTGTATGAGGGAAGGCTTGGTTTGGGGCTCTGCTCCTGCCTGGGCAGTACCTGAGAGGGTTTGAACTCAAAATTCCTCCTCAGAGAAACCAAAGAACAGCCTAAAAGGCTTCAGGATATGACCCAGGCTAGAAACAATAGCCAGCCCAGAAGAAATGAGTTTATTATCTGCTCTAAAGGGATTTTATTGACTTGCTGAAAAAAAAAGTCATATTTAATATTGAAGTATAACTTTTAAAAACAGAGATGCTGACTCCATAAAAATGTGCTCTCGAGCTGAGACCTTGACTCCAAAGCGTAATCCAGAGTTTTTTTATAGCTGTGCTATAAATCATCAAAATTAAATGTTTGCATTAGCAGCGGTGGGAGAAGCCTATGCAGAGCGTGGGGATGTGTCACCCAGCACAAAGCAATTGCACAAAGCTCGTGTGGTTCTGACCCAGGGAATGTGTGTGTGGGGTTTGCCTCTATTTCTGCTGGGCTTTGCTGGTTTTCTGTGGGTTTTTCCCCAAGGTGTGGGGACCTCCCAGTTCCATGAGTCCCCACCTAGGACCACATCCCACACTGCCAGGGGTGAGGTGGGAGAGCAGGAGCACATGGGGGAGCTGCCCAGGCTGGAGTTCAGCAGGACAGTGAAAAAGGAGGGTGAAAAAATGAAGGATTTTCCCCATTCCCATAGTGGGTGCCAGGCTGGCACCACCAGCCCTGGGCTCTGCCTTCCCGAGCTGTTTTCTCACCATAATCATGGCAGGAATATCATCTTTGAACAGGTAGCCATCCAGATCCCCCTCACCAGCCTGGCCCCGGGGGTTTGCAGCCCTGGCCTGGCTGCAGGAGGATTTTCAGATCTGTCCTGCCCATGAACTCCTTCCTGTGCCACTGCAAACGCTCTCCAGAGTCCCACCAGCCAACCTGTTAACATCCCCTCCTTCACACTCCCGCAACGAGCCAGCTGCTCTGCCTAGCAAAATACAGCTGGAGAGGTTTATAAATAGTAAATGAAGGCTTGCTGCAGCCACTCCAGCTGGGCAATGTTAGAGGAGTGAGTAATTCATCACGGGGTGTCATCCCCTCGGAGTGCTGCCCACCAGCACTGCACTGGTGCAAGGCAGGGACTGCTCACCTCCTGGGCTCAGCCTCCAATTCAGTGCTTAAACCTTTGCTCAGGATTAAATGAATTAAATAAAATTTAATTTTATGTATTTGATAAATAAAATTTAATCAATAAAAATAAATTAAATACAACCAGGATTAATTTTGCTGGTGTAGCCTAACTAGGTGGGGAAGGGTTGGTGACAGGTCGCTCACTGAGGCTCAAGGACATCCTTGCCAGGGAAGAGGAGGTGCTGCAGTGCCCAGGAGCTCCCACCCTGCCCAGTTCCCCCCTGGCCACCCTGGGGACACTTTAGGGTCCCCACATTGCACCCAGACCAGCTCCATGTCCTGTGGGCAGGAGGGGCTGGAGAGATGATCCCGGACATCTGACCCATCCTCCTGCTGTGCCTGGGCTGCAGGGAGAGGAGAGAGAGGCCTCAGTCCCTCCATCTGTTGTGTGCATCAGCAGAGGGTCTCCTGGGTGTGTATCCATATCAAAACTCAATTAGAAAATGAGCCCTGCATGTGAAGGACTATTGTGTTTCAAGTATTTTTATAATTAAATCTGAGAAGGTGGGACAGGCCTTTTATGAAGGGCCTTCACAGAGCATTTCCTGGTGCATGAAGAAAGGGGCTAAGAGAGTTTATTTTATGTATGGTTATATCATTTTCAGTGAGCAAAATAGGGGAAAAGCTCTCTGAAGGGCCAAGATCCCAAATGCACATCATCATCATCATGATCACCATCACCCTGCACTGCTGCTGGCTCATTGTTTAATACCCCACAGTCCCTGAGTGCAAGGGACACCTCCCACTGTCCCAGGCTGCTCCAAGCCCTGTCCAACCTGGCCTTGGACACTGCCAGGGATCCAGGGACAGCCACAGCTTCTCTTGGCACCTGTGCCAGGGCCTCCCCAACCTCACAGGGAGGGATTTCTACCTAATAATTAACCCAAATCTCACTTCCTTTATTTTAAGGCCATTCCCCCTTATCCTATCACCATCTGCCTGTGTAAGAAGTTGCTTTCCTTCTTTGTTACAAGCCCCCTTCAAGTACTGGAAACAGTGGGGCTTCAGCTTTGAGCTGCTGCTCTTGAAGTTCAGCACTCAGAAGAAAAGTTATTCCCTTTCCACATCCCTGCCTGAATTATTTCCCACTTGCAGAGCTGCTACCTACAGGATATAATCATGAGCACAGTAAATCTTTGTGCCATGTCAAGATGCAAGTAGTTTTGGAGTTAGATCTGGAGTTCAAATCTGCCTCTGACTGTGTATTTTATCTCAAATGTACTTTTTAATTTGTCCATCTGAAATTCTTCTAAATTTAGGGGGTATCCAGCAAGAAGAGGAAAAGTTTTTCCGAGTAGCTGTGGTTATTTTACTGCCAAAGTCTCTGCAAGAAATCTCAGCCCAGTGCAGGAGCTGGGGCTGTGCTCAGGACTGGGCATCCTTTTCCTGCAGGCACAGACTCTGCTCTGCCCACAGAAACACCCAGAGTGTGCACACACATTTTTCAGCTACCAATTGCATTTCTGTAGTTTGCACAGACCTATTTAATCCCCATCATGATTTTAACAATTTTTATCTGTCCATTTTTTATTCTGTTGAAAAGCCAGTGTGATGTCTCCTGTTAATCCTCCAACAGAGTGGGGGATTCAATATTCTTCATGGCAGGTGAGTATTGGATGTGCAGATGTCACCTCCTCTGGTGGCTCCGTGATGGGGACAGGGGGATGGGGGGGACAAACAGCCCTGTCCTTGAGCTGCCATTGCTGAGGGTGGCAGGAGGGGGATAAGGAGGACTTGGCTGGGTTGATGCAGGAACAGAACAATTCAGTGCCCAAAACAAGACGTCTTGGCGTTTCCTGGGCTGGCTCCCTGGAGCCTGGCTTGGAGGCTGGGCTGGCTGGGCTGGCTGGGCCATTGTCAGCTGCCAAGGCTGCCGAGGAAAAGGCTCCTCACCGGAGAGTCGCTGCACTGACATTCACGCCTCAGAGTTTGCATTGTCTTCGCAAAATAATCCCCACTCCATAATTCCCCTGTAGCTCTCTGCATGAGGGTCTTTCCTGCCAATCCAAGGGATGGGAAAGTAGCAGAAGTTCTTCCACAGTTGTGATCTCAAAGTGGACCAGGCTGGACACAGAGCGTGGCACCTGCAGCCAGCAAAGCCACGGGTCATCATCACTGAATTGGCACATTAAAAAATGACATCGTGGCAGAATGGACTGTCTTTAAAGCACAAAGGCCAGAGAGAACAGTTGTATTAAACTGCGTTCATGAATTCATAATAAAGTTCAATTTGCCACCATTTATCATGTGATTTAAAAATTAAATGGAGTTTTAAATGTAAAAGAAAAGAGTTTTGTGCTTTTTTGAAAATAATGCAAAATCTTTCATGCTGTTCACAAAGCATTTGTATTAGCACCAGTGTATACAGATTAATATATTTATTTTCATTAAATCATCACTGCTTCCCATTGTTCCTTCATCCTCGGGGACAATCCTTATTCTTTCACGTATTTTTTAAGAGCTAAAGTGTCACACAGAAAAAGAACAGATTAAAAAGGCACCATGGCTTTAGTTGTCTTTGGAGTGCTGAAAGGACTTAAAAGCCATGAGCTGGAGGACACCATCACAGTGGTGGTGATGGCAGTGACCATGGCACTGATGTTGGCATTGGTGCTGATTTTGCCATTGGTGTTGATGTTGACATTGGTGTTGGTGTTGACATTGGTGTTGGTGTTGGTTCTGGTGCTGATTTTGGCATTGGTGTTGATTTTGACATCGGTGTTGATGTCGATGTTGACATTGACTTTGGTGTTGACATTGGTGTTGGTTCTGGTGTTGATTTTGGCACTGACATTGACATTGGGGTTGGAGTTGGCATTGATGTCAGAGTTGGCACACTGGGACAGGACACAGGAAAGCACCAAAGCAGAGATTCAGTCTCACAAGAGCTGACCTGTCAGAGGGAGCCTGGCAGCAAACCTTCATCCCCATCAGCACCCACACGGAAATCATGGCAATCATGGAAATCATGGAAATCCAAGTGTGGGAGCCCCATGCCCCTGGGCACTGCACAACCCCTGTGCAGGTCTGGAGCAGGAGCTGCACACAGGACCCATCACCCCATGCAGAATAAAGAGCAAATCCATCCCCAGCCTCCCCCGGCCGCCCCCGCCGAGCTCGCTCCTTATCAGCACCGTTTGTGCGCCCGCCGAAAATAATCATCTGTGAATGGAGCCCTAATTACATTAGAGCTAATCCATTTTCCTCTCTGAAGCTGGTAGTCAACAGTTTATTCTCTCACCTCCGAGATGAAACCGAATGTCAATTTTCGAGATAACATTGACGTGAACTTATGTATCAGGCAAGCAGACAAATACCATTATAATCATTTATAATCCTTTAAAGCTGTGACTGAGAAGTGGCATTTGGACTGGATTTAAACTTGGCGTTGTCCATGCGGAAGATTAACCGCTCCATAAGACTTTGATTTCGGAATATTGCCCATTAGAGAGTTTTGACATAGGAAATTGAAGTATTATATATAGTTTTAACGTGGTTAACAGAGTCTGACACAAACAATAACATTCCAACTTCAGTTAATTCTTTCGCATCCCATTTACAGCAGGGAAAACTCTGCTGTCGTCCAAAAAGCACCCCAGCAGGACTTTGAAGATTATTCCTGCTGGATGGGAATTACACATCCCGAGTTCATTCCTGCTGCTGCCGATTGCTATCGATGCTCTCCAGGAGCTGCTCTGATCAGCCAACGCTGTTTGTGCAACAAGCCCAGGCCTCTGGGGCCAACACCAGCCCACAAAATCATAAAATCATGGAATTGCATAGGTTGGAAAAATGTAAAATCTAGTCCAACCATTCCCCAGCACTGCCAAGGCCACCACTGCCCCACGTCCCCAAGTGTCACATCCACATGGCTGTTAAATCCCTCCAGGGATTCAGACTCCACCACTGCCCTGGGCAGCTGTGCCAGGCTGGACAATCCTTTCCTTGGAAATTTTCCCTGGATGGAGCAAAGAAATGGCTGGAGTGCTCCAGTGTTTAGGGTTCATCCTTCTGGAATGCTCAGCAGTGACTGCTGGCAAAGGAATGGATCTTACCCAGTGCCTCTGGGTTTTCTTGCTGACTTTTGCACTAAAACTACAAGTTCCAGGCTTTGCCCGTGCAGAGGTAAAGAGCCAAACCCCAGCAGGGAACGGTGCTGTGGCCCTTCAAGCACGTGGCTGGATGCTCCAGGGAAAATAAACACCAGGATCACACTCAAGAGCTTCCAGGAGGAAATGAGGGATTAGTGTTTAACACTTTTTATTGCCACTTGTTCCTGAACATCAGAAGCAGCTTAGGAGGGATATAAAGGAAATTTCAATGGTGGTGCCTGCTGGAGAAAGAGGAGGCAAAAGGAAGGTGGTCAAGGGAGAAGTGGAAACGCTGAGTTGTTCTGGTTTAGATCTTCTCCAAGGCCCAGGGAGGTGCCAGGCTGCTGTTGGATTTTGGTGTGGGCTGGGCAGGGACCTGCCTTTCCAGCCTTTGAAAAGCTTAAGGTGCTTTCCATGCTCCATTCACCATTTCCAGGACTCTGTGTCCCTATTGGAAACCTCTCCTTTACCACAGGAGGGATGTGAGTGACTGCAAGGAGATCCCAGGGGTGCAGGAGTGCCCAGCCATGGTCAGACAGGGATGTTTGGGGCTCTGGAGGAGGTGAGGGGGGTGGGAACCACCCAGGGCTGCCCCCATGTCCCCCCCTGGGTCCCCAGCCCAGGACTGGGTGTCTGTTGGAGGCACATTCCAGCCCATGCGAGCAGCTTGCTGTCATCTGGGTTCAATCTGGGGATAAATGGGCTCCAGAAGTTTTGGAATATTTGTATAAGACCACAACGCTTCTTATCAAAACATTTCCCATTATTATTTTCCAGTCTTCCCTCCATCCCCAGCTACCTCCTCCTTCCCATCGGTGCCCAGCCGTGCCCCAGCCATTAGCAGGGCTATCATTTTTTCTCTCCATATGGGAAGTAGAGGAGAGCTTTCCTCTAAAGAGAGCAGCCCAACCCCTCCTGGGGCTCCCAACCCATCCTCCATCTGCGGTCACACAAGTGTTTCCTCCCGGGCATTATCCCTGGAAATGAAAGAATGTGAACACGCCAGGCTCATTTGTTTTGTGTGTTTAATTTCGGCGTAGGTTTGTGTAAGTACTTATCGTCTCCTCCTCGGGAGATAATCCAAGACAAATGTGCAGCTCTAACAAATGGGGCTGCCTCCCGAAAACTCCGCGGAATAAATGGGGATGGAAGAGCAGCGCTGGAGCCTGGGAGAGGGGATGCTCCTAGGAAGAGCAGAAAGTTATGAATGCAGCTCAAACCAGCACAGCCCCATCATCAATATTCATAGAGCCCAGGCAAAACATTTCATATCAGAGCTGCTCATAAATCAGGGAGAGGAGAAGGGGGAAAGGGAAGAGGTGAGGAGAAAGGGGAAGGTAGGAAGGAAGGAATAGCTGGGGGATGAGGGGATGGCGAGGGGGACTCGGCTCGTTCAGGGTAACATCTGCTCACTCTGAAGTGGAACCACCTGTTAGTTTATTAAACTGTGAAATTAATTTATGTGGAAGGCAGGGGAGGCTATATCTCATCAAAACCTTCCCTTTTAGCCCTGTCCTCGGAAAGTGAGCTGGGTAAAGCCGTGCACAGCACCAGCAGTTCCACAGGGAAGGATGAAGAGTCTCCAGCACTCTCTGGAAGCCTGCAGAATCCCAGAATCCTTCAGGTTGGAAAAGCTCTCTAAGATCATCGAGTCCAACCATCCCCCAGCAGTGCCAAGGCCACTGCCCCATGTCCCCAAGTGCCACATCCACAGGGCTGTTAAATCCCTCCAGGGATGGGGATTCCAATACTGCCCTCTTTCAGACCCTGACAGCTCTCTCCATTAAAAAAATTTCCCCAATATCAAACCTAAACCTCCCCTGGTGCAACTTGAGGTTGTTTCTATTCCTCTCCCTTGTTTTCTCAGGGAAAAGCCTGACCCCACCTGGTTTCCACCTCCTTCAGATGGAGGGTGAGGCTGACAGAGCACCTCTGCAAGGAACCTCATCCCCCTGAGGATGCAAACAGGGGCTGTGAACCACTCCAACACACCCCAAAGGTTTGTCTCCACAATCCTGCAGCACCAATGAAAAGGACTGAGCAGGAGAGGCTTTGTACCAACCTCCCCCAGCCCCGCCCTCCGGCACTTACCCACGTCAAAACACTTGAATTTTTCATTATCAAAGATAAAAACCCCAAAGATTTTCAATAATTTATTTCAGGCATCTATTCTGGAAGGCATCCTGGTGGCTCCTTCCTGCGAGTCCCCAGCAGAGAGGGCTCAGAGCCCCCGGGGGTCGTGGGCCTTCCTGGCTCAGGGGATTGGGCTCCAATTAAGTGCAATGCTCTCCAGATTTGGTTCCCATTATTGTCTTCCTTTGGCAGGACCGACCGGAGCACTCGCATTGGAAAGGCCCCAGAATCTTCAGTCTCCTAAAATATTTTCAATAACGTTGAGAGCAATTTTCCTCAGAGCATGTAAGGATTTCAGCGGAGGAGCCAACTTTCCCAGAGGAATGATCCAATTATGAGCACTGGATGCTCTTGTCAATCTCTCCCTCAGGGACGTGGAAAATCAAAATTATGATTTATTTTTTTGAATCTGACAGCGAGCGTAAAGGCAGAAATCTAAGCCATGCCCTTATCTCCCCACGCACCCCCAGCTCCCTCTGTGATTCTGTCAGCTAAAAATACCCTCTCATTTCAGGCAGAACCTCCTGAAGTTCTGCTCTAATGACAGCGCAGGCAGGACCCAGCCCTGGGAGCAGCTGAATGATGACTTTCTAATGGTGACCTTTGCATGTAAAAATTGAGTCAAAATTACTCCTCTTCTCGCTAATGCAGCGAGGGAAATGTGGTTTGAACCCCGTGGTTTGTGCTTGGTGACAAAGAGGAGAGGAACCAGCAGCCCAAAAGAGCTAAAAATAGCTCTTACAGGGAAGGGCAGGGGAGGAGATGGGGGACAGTGGGTGTGGAATTGGTTGTGCCTTTGTGAGAAGTGTGTGGGTGATGTCCCCAGGGTGCTGATCATGGGCTGTGACAACTGGGGTGGGAAACTGATGGGCACCATGGGGATGGGATGGGATGGGAGGGGATGGGATGGGATGGGATGGGATGGGAGGGGATGGGATCCCAGTGGGCACCATGGGCCATGGGGATGGGATGGGATCCCAACAGGTACCATGGGCTGTGCCAGCTGGGCTGGGATCCCAATGGACACCCTGATGGGCGTCATGGTCTGTGCTAACTGGGACAGGACCCCAATTGGCACCAGGTCTGTGCCAGCTGGGCTGGCTCCCTGCTGGGCACTGTGGGCCATTCTAACAGGCACAGGACCCCCATGGCTCCCTTGCATCCCAGCACCCTGCAGCCCCTGCTCCTGCCAGCCACCCCTGTGCCTGGTTTGGGGTGCAGCCGTGCCGTGTGCCAGCCAGGCGCTTTGTGCCGAGCGAGGCAAGGAGCTGCCTTTGTGCGGCGGGCAGCAGGGGGCCTTTGTCCCCACGGGGCCGCCTGGCTCGCGGGGCTGCAGCAGCGACATCAAGGAAGGGGCAGTGGGATGTGCAGCACCCGCTCCCCCTTAGAAGTTGTTGTTGCCATGGGGTCTATTGTTGGCAGCTTTCCCCCTGTGCTTTACATCCTGCACCTCGCTTTTCACAGGGTGAACAATAATGCAAACTCTTTTTGCTCCCGGAGTTGCCTTTTCACAGTTTTCCCCCCCTTTTGCAACCTATAATGAGTGATAAGTCTAAAGAACAGCACAATTCTCTGAGAGATTCCCCCCTCAGCTCACACTGTGCTGCTCTCTGGGTTGCTCTGCTGAGAAGCCCAGGAAAATCTGCATATCTGGGGATGTATTAATTACCCAACGTGACACCTCTAACTCTGCAAAGATTGTCTCTGGCTAATGAAGCTGTCAGGGCAGGCTCTGGCCCTTGGCCAGCACAGCTCCCAGCCCAAGCCAGCAATCCCATGGCAGCACAGAAGCAGCATCCAGCCCTGCCTGCTCCCATCAGCACCACCACAGCTCCATCTTCCAGCACCTCTGGATGGCCTCGGCAAAAAAACCATCTGGAAATCAAAAGTCTTCAGCCTCATCTGTTAATCCTCGAGGCTGAACCTGCAGCGGGAGGAAGCAGAGCTCTGATCCTGTCAGGGTGTGAGCTCAGGCCCTGCAGACCCTCTGGGTGCTCCTGCAGGGCTCTGGGGAAGACACGTGGGATGGATTTGATGTTGTGCCAGGGACAGGAGCAGGATCCCTCACCGGGGTGCCAGAGGGCACAGGATGGGCAGATCCCTGCACCAGCACACCACTTAGTTCCTGTGCTTATGGTCAGATTCCCATCCTCTTTTCCAGTGGGGAAACATCCTGAGGAGCTGATCCTGCTCCTGACAAACCTCCCCCTGGCAGTGCTCAACCCCATGCTCCCATCCTCAGGAATCTGGCTTTCACAAAACCCATTGTAAGGGATGAATAACCTCACATTTGGAGCAATTTTCCATGATAGGAGGTGATCTTTCCCGCTGATATAGACTGGGCTCCCTCAGCTCAAACCCAAGTTGTAAAATGCCTTAAATGGAAATTGATACTCGTGTTTAAATAAATTATTTTATTGGTTTAAGAATTCCTAATGACGAGGAGCAGGAGGGCTGCTGGAGCGTGTGCCAGATCGTCTGCTTCCTAATGACAAATGTTTGAATTAAAATAATTCTAATTAAATGGATGTCAAAAAAATGTTTCAGTTCGAAACACACTTCACAACCTCACATCACATCCTATCAGGCAGCGGAGCACATGACAAAACGGAAAATAAACTGAGACCTTTAGGCAAACGTTCCTCAAAGAGCAGCAGTAATTCCCAGCTGGCTGTGCCGTGGGGTGGCAGGGCCAGGAGTCACCTGCACCAAACCAGAGCCACCCTTGGGGCTTTAATAACTAACTCTGACCTCGTGTGTTTGTAGGGCTTCAGCTCACCAGGCTCCCCCCAAACACTGGTGAGGATCCAAAGCCCATGTGGGCTGCAGGAGATGGGAATCTTCCCTCTCACACAGAACCAGAGACCAAGGCTTGCTCTCCTCCCACCCAAGGTGGTTTAAGCATTGGATTTGGAGGATTTTTCCTTTGGAGTGATGATCTGGCATCATGGAATCATCAAATGGTTTAGACTGGCAGGGACCTCAAAGCCACCCAGTGCCACCCCTGCCATGGCAGGAACACCTTCCACTGTCCCAGGCTGCTCCAAGTCCCAGTGTCCAGCCTGGCCTTGGACACTGCCAGGGATCCAGGGGCACCACAGCTTCTCTGGGCAATGGATGCAGGAGAAACATGGGAGCAAACTGCAGCCAGGTGCTCCCTGTGGTCAGGAATGCTGCAGGAGGGAAAAGGGACAGTGAGGGACATCAACACCCCCAGGACAGCTCTAAACTCCACCCTCTGACCCCAAAGTGATGGAACAGCACTTGAGGCCATTTATCATTTTCTCCATCTGACCCTTTTAATTTCCCATCCCAGGAGTATTTCCAGAGGGATCCCCCAGCCCCTGGCAGGGCTGCAGGTGGGGCTGGCAGGATCCCATGAGCTCCCCCATCCCCTGTCCCACATCCCACATCCCACACGAGGCAAGGCTGCTCCCCCAGCAGGGCCGAACGCTGTAATTGGATCTTAATTACACAACTCAGCGAGAGGTTATTTTTATTTCTTTGTTTGTTAATGCAATTATTTAGCTGCCCTATTTTAGCCTTGACCTTGCAGGAAGAGGGTATTTTCCAGTCAGCATAATGCTTTATCTTTGAAAGCTCCAATCAATAAGGATAATTAATGATGCCTGCTGCAATGATAGCCTCAGCAATCATTATCCCACATTAATCCCTGCAGTCAGCCTGGGGTCAAGGCCATCTAAATCATTCACCTGGGGGTGGAGAAATTCAAATAATTTACCCATTTAAATCCAAGCAAACAAATCCCACTGTATTTTGCCGAGCTGTTTGGAAGAGGCTGCAGCCTGTTGCAGCCAAGGGTTTGCAGGAGTTGGGGATCCTCCTGGCAGGAATCTGGGAGCCCTGGTGGGATGGCAGTGGGGATGTGCCCAGGGAGATGCCATCTGTGCCACCAGGTTCTCCTCAGACTGGCAGGAGGATTCAGCACAGGGATGGTCCCAGACTGCAGGAGACACTGATCCTAAAACTGGGATCACGCGGGGTGGTTGTGCCCTGGGAGCAGGAAAAGGGTTGTGCTCCTCTTGCAGGGACAAAATGAGGGGACAAGGCACCCAAAGAGGGGACAAAGCACCTCCAGGACATTTCTGAGAGGAGCAGAGGTCTCTCTCCAGGATATTCCTGTCCCCCAAACCCAGCCCACGCCTGAACTCCCCAGGACAGCCACCTGCATGACTCCTGTTCACCCAACTGCCACTGCTGCAGGTGTCCCCAACCCTACCACCCACCCCAAATCCTGACCAGGATGGAGTGAGGGACTGGGAATGGGGCATGAGGACAAACTGCAAACCCACTGATGCATTTTACTTCCTTCAGCCTGTGCTGGGCACATTTATAATCCCTTAGGGACAGGGATGCATGGGGGACAGTGTGGGAAGCTCAAGGAAAACCCTTATCTCGTTCCCCACCACAGCTCCTGTGGCTGCTGTGCCAGGTTTTTAACATCCCCTGTCAGAGGGATGCAGCTTTTTGACATCTCCATGCTAGGATCTCAGATATCCCTCTTCAGAGGGATATTTACTCCATGAAAAAATAACTTTTGGGATCCAGCCAGCACTGGGGTCTCATCCTGATACCTCCCAACATTCCCAGCTGGGAGAGCTTTGCATCCTTTTGACCCCAAGGTGAGGAGGAGGACGAGCATCCCACCCAGCCCCGGGTGCCAGCCCAGCCAAAACACCCATCCAGTGCTGCTGGGCAGGAAGAGCCACCAAGGACTTTGTCAGGATATGGAAAAAGCCACAAAGCCAAGCTGGTGCTATTATAGAAAGGCTGCAGAGCAATGTCCTTGGCCAAAAATCGGCTTTGCTGAGAATCGATACAGTTCTGCTGATCTAAAGCTGCCTCTGGTGGCTCTTGCAGGGCTGGGCTTTACAGATGGACATTGCCTGCTGCGATGGCCACTGCCATGGCCACCACCATGGCCACAGCAATGGCCACTATGATGACCACAGCAATATCCACCACGATGACCACAGCAATGCCCACCATGATTCCCACCACAATGCCCACCATGATGACCACAGCAGTGCCCACCACGATGACCACGGCAATGCCCACCAGGATGACCACAGCAATGTCCACCACAACGCCCACCATGATTCCCACCACAATGCCTACCATGATGTCCACCACAATGCCCACCATGATTCCCACCACAATGCCCACCATGATGTCCACCACAATGCCCACCATGATTCCCAGCACAATGCCCACCATGATGTCCACCACAATGCCCACCATGATTCCCAGCACAATGCCCACCATGATGACCACATGGATGCCCACCAGGATGTCCACCACGCTGCAGGACCAGCAGAGCAGGAGGTTTCAGGGCTGTCCCTGTGTCCCCCCAGGCTCTCAGCCCAGCTCGGGGGCTGGATGTCCCCAGGTGGGTGAAGTTTGACACGTGTGCCAGCATTGAGTCTCTCCATGGAAACGAAGGGACAATTTGGATTGGTTTTGATTTATGGCTCTGTTATGACCAAGTTTGTGTTTTCACAAAGTCCTTCTCCCCCTGCCCTGAATTAATTCCATATTAACAGCAGCTTATAATTTATACGTGGACACATCCACATATCCAATAAATTATGGCCTAACTCCATAATTCCACAGCTATAATTAATTACATTAAAGACCTCCATTTAAAGCCCACAATTAGATAACCCTGGGAGACAATCCCGTTAGCATTTTTAATAAATACTTGTGTTTGAAGCTGTTGAACAGAGCACCTGATAACTGATAGAGCAGTGTTAACATCTGTTCCATTATTTCCACAGGACGTTGCTTTAACGTAATGCTCCTCACATAAAATATGCATTTGTTCTTGACTGTCAAGTGCCTCTATTATTTTATTAAAAAGTCAAAAAAGAATATAATCAGACTTCATAATTTATGTGTGACATTTTCATTACAGAAAACTTTATGCAAAATTGAATTCTAAAATTTAATTTCCTGTGATGTTTAAATTACTTACTATCTGGCTCCTCTCCAAACATTGTGATCACTCCAGGCCCCATATGAATTCCATTAAGGATATGTTTAGCTGCTGCCAAAACGTATGGGGTATTTTTCTATGTAATTCCAAGAATATGCTCCTTAAATTTATTTTGTGCCAGTTTAAATAGTCTCTCTCATGCAGGAAAGAAACACAAGACATTTTAACAACTGCCATGGCTTTTCTTGTTGTTGTTTCCCTTGGGTTTTGGTTCCCATTGTGGTTCCTCAGTCTCCTCAGCCAGAGGAGAATTCCCAGTAGTCTGGGAGGACTGGATGGAGAGCTGAGCTTTGGGGTGCCCTGCTTGCCCCATTTTTTGTGTGCACTGGAAATTAGCACATGCAAATTAAGTGTAATTAGTGTGTGGCTGGAGGAATAGGGTCTGTGCTGCTTCAGTTCCCAAAGCCTGGGTCTCCTATTGCTCCTGCTCCACGTTACCTCCCTGGGAATGTCCTCAGGATCCATGTAAGGAAGAGAAAGCAAAGAGCAGGGCCTGGAGAAGAGCAAGAAGGGAATTGTGAGGGGCTTAATGAAACCAAGGGGTGTCAGACACAGAATCACTGAATCACTGAATCACTGAATCCCTGAATCCCAGAGTCCCTGAATCACAGAATCACAGAATCACAGAACCACAGAATCCCAGAATCACAGAGTCACAAAATCACAGAACCACAGAATCACAGAATCCCAGAATCACAGAATACCCCAAGTTGGACCCACAAGGATCAACTCCAACTCCTGGGCCTGCAGAGGTGTGTGGGAGACCCCTAAGAGGAGCAAAGGGATGTTCTAACCCCACCAAGCACTGCAGGACATGAGGAATCAGCCCCTTTCCTGCTCCCATCCCCACCAGGGATGCTCAGGACACACATCTCAGCACCTCCCACCTTCATCCCTCCTGCAGCAGTGTCCTCCAGCCATGTCCGTGCTTGTGGGCAAATATTTGAGGGATGAACCAGGTGCCTCTGCCATCCCCGAGCTATCCCAGCTCTTCCTGGCAGCTCTTTCTAAAATCAATCTGCGTTTTGCAAGCCCTCATCCACCCGGAGCCAAGGCACTCTCCTTGCTGGGATCAATACATCCTCCCGGAGCAGCGCTATCGGATTCGCTCCTTTGCTGAGCAGAACGTGGCAGTAAAACTCAGCCTGCTGGGGAAATACAGCCTGATCCCAGGAATCTTCAGAGAAACTCACAGAAAACCTTTTTGGAAACAATTTCAGAATTGCTGTTGCTGTGAGATTCCTGATGTTTCGTGTGCTGTGATTGACAGTGCTGTAGGAGTTCCCAAAATGAAGATGCTCTGCCAAATTCCTGCATCCCTCCCTTTGCCTGGAATCTGCAAGCAGCAGTCACCCCCCGAGGCCTGTGTGTGCCTGTGGGAAGTGGGACTGGGAATAAAGAGATGTGGGAAAAGGGGAATGCTTGACGAGAGGCACCTTCGGTCCCAACTCATCCCTGGATGTGTCAGGATCCCCCATCTGACCCCAGTACATCCCAACTCATCCCAGCATGTGTAAGGATCCCCCATCTGACCCCAGTACATCCCAAATCATCCCAGCATGTGTAAGGATCCCCCATCTGACCCCAGCACATCCCAACTCATCCCAGCATGTGTCAGGATCCCCCATCTCACCCCAGTACATCCCAGCCCATCCCAGCACGTGTCAGGATGTCACAGAGCATCACAGTGCATGCCAGTTCATCCCAGCTCATCCCAGGACAAAGTGCCAGGATGTCCCAGCTGATCTCAGCACATCCCAAGCACCTCCAAGCCCATCCCAGCTCACCCTGGCTCATCCCAGCACATGCCAGCTGATCCCAGCTGACCCCAGCAGTCCCCAGCATGTCCCAGCTCATCCCAGCTCACTGCCTTTCCAGGGATGTTCAGGAAAGGGCTGAGCTCACTGACTTCAAGCGTACTATAGAGAAGAGCAAATCCCAAAATCCCCACCTGCTTGGATAGTGGGATTTTGCACGTGCTGGGGGTGGAATCCCTTCCCCAGGGACACAATCCCTGCTCCCTGGCCATATGCAGACCCCTGTGCCAGGCTTCCTTTGGATCTGATCCCGCTGCGGGTGGGGGAGCAGGAGCAGGGCTGGGCTGGGAGCAGCCATGGCACTGCTGGGATGAGCCCAGGCAGCCTTCCCTCTGCACCGGGAGGACACACCGGTGGCTGGGAAAGCTCCCGGTTGCCGTGGGTGTTCCGGTAACCGGATCAGGCAGGGCCGGGGGCAGCACGGAGCTCATAAAGGATGCAGCCGGGCCGATGCCGAAGGAAGGCTGGGCAGGAATAGGATGACAGAGCAATATCGCAGGAGGTAGGATCCTGCTGAGTCTGGAAGTGCCTGATTTATTTATATTCAGCTAAACTGAAATATTCAGGAGGAGAAAATCTTCAAGCAGGACCCTTTCGCTGCCTCCTTTCGGAAAAGAGGGATGTGTGAGGTGTTTGCCAGGGATGATGCTCACCCTGTGCCTCTCCCATGCCCAGCTGCCATCAATTCAGGCAGCACAACTCCAATATGAATTTTTACTCTGATACCCTGTGGTTCACAAATTGGAGGATGACAAAATGAGATAATTTATTAGCAGTATATGAATTTATTTATTATTGAACACTTGATTAACCTATACACTTTGCCACCCGCTCATCTTTAAGGGGTTTGCAGTAAAAGTATTCATTTATTCCTGGGTGTGAGCTGGAACCTCCATAATTCACCTGTTAATTATTGTACCCAGGGTCTTTGTGTAAGGGTGAAACACTAATGAAGATAAAGCACATTCTCATTCTGGAGAGCTGCTTCCCTCAAAACCTGCTTCCCAATTCCAGGGTCAGCCCTCTTTGTGTGAACAGATCATGCATTTCTATGAAGTCCAGCATTTGGAGCCAATTTCCACTCCTTAATGGATCAGAACTGCTCAGCAAGACTGCAATAACTACAGAGAAGTGGGTGTGCAGGGTGACCACCATCCCTGCTGGCTGTTCATGAAACAGAATCACACAATGTCCTGAGTCAGAAAGGCACCACGAGGATCACCCAGTCCAGCTCCTGACCCCAACAACCCCACCCTGTGCATCCCTGGGAGAGTTATCCCAACGCTCCTGGAGCTCTGGCCGCTCAGGCTGTGCCCATTCCCTGGGGAGCCTGGGCAGTGCCAGCACCCTCTGGGGAACAACCTTTCCCTAATCTCCATCCCAGCCCTCCCCTGACACAGCTCCAGCCCTTCCCTGTCCTGTCCCAGAGCAGAGATCAGTGCCTGATGCTGGCTGACCACTGCTGTTGGTGGCTGATGGATGTTTGACCCCCGTGAGATGTTCCCTTGCAGGTGAAACCTTTGCCACCCCGGCAGCCAGCGCTGATGCTTGGCAGAGCGAGGTCTGGGGAGGATCTGGCATTTTGGGGCAGAAAACTTGAGGGGAAAAAAGGGGCATTTCACAGCGCAGGCGGTAAAAATAGTACCTTGGAGAGGGGGGGCTGTAATGGAAAACACGTTGGGCTGGAAATAACTTAATTCTGTCACAAACACCAGCCTAATGTATGCCCTTAAACTCGCAGCCATCTAGGTTTCCCTGCAACATCCGCCCGTATCGGGAGGATCTGCTCCATCCAGACACCGTGGTGCCTCACGCCCGCGCTCGCAGCAGCTTTTAATGAGCATTTCTCTATTTATCTCATGTCACTGCTTCCCCAGCAGCCCCGTGCCCGGCCTGGCCAGTAAAAGCCATTATCTCTATTATGCTGCCGATAGCCCATCGCCGGGATTGCTGCTCCCTAATTGCTGGAGCACCCTCCTCCTCCTCCTCCTCCTCCTCCTCCTCCTCCTGCTGCCCCTGATAGATTACCCCGGGCTAGCCCATTCCCGGAGCCAGCCGAGCCCCAGCTCTTGGGCTCTGCTCTCAGGAATAAATCCTAAGCTATCAATATATAATAGGGCTAAATAATCAACAGCTCGAGACGTTGTCTGCTCGCAGGGCTCCGCCGCGCCGGCCGCTTTTATCGGCTATAATTAGCAGCAGGCAGGCTGGCCGGGCTGTGCAGGAACGAGGACAGGTTTTATGCACGTTCAAACATGATTTAATCGGCTGCTCTGCCTGTCTCGATAATGTGCAGGGGTGTAAAAAAGTCCAGCTGGCCTGGGAACGTGTGGGAAACATAAATCCTGCGGCGGGCGGCTCTGGAGGGAGCTCTGCCCTCGCCGCTGCCGAGGTGCCTTATCCCTGATAGCGGGGAGCCGCCGGGGATGGATCCCGGGAGAGCACTTGGACAGGGCTGGGAGCAGCCCGGGCTGCTGGGAGGTGTCACTGCCCATGGCAGGGGGTGGCACTGGGTGGGCTTTGAGGGTCTTCCCACCCACACCGCCCAGTGTCCCTGCGATCCCGAGATGCTGTGATTAAAAGATTCTGTGATTCTGTGCTCAGCTTGGGGGCTTTGATAGGAGGGGCTTTGGATCCACTTTAGGAAGGACTTTGGATCCACCTTAGGAAGGGCTTTGGATCCACTTTAGGAAAGACTTTGGATCCACCTTAGGAAGGGCTTTGGATCCACTTCAGGAGGAGCATTACATTCACTTTAGGAAGGGTTTTGAATCCACCTTAGGAAGGGCTTTGCAGCCAAGAGCAGAGGATGCTGCTGGATAACATTCCCAGGCAATGGCTAAAGGAGCTGTGCTCAGCCCCACGAGCCAAGGGAGGGGAGGAAGGGAAGGGAAGGAAGGGAAGGTGCCCCAAAACAAGGCAGTGAAACTATAAAGTTAACGAGGAACCCGTGTCCCTTTTTACAGTATAACCCTTTACAATCCCCTCCTCGGGAGCCAGGCGTTCGGGGGAGCACAGCAAACGCTGTAAAAGGGATGTTTAATGTAGCTGGGGGCCAAGAAAAACATTGTATAATTGTAGTAAGCAGCTTGCTGAGTAAAGTGATAGCTTTTAAAGGATGGAATACAGCGTGGGTCTGCAGGGCTGCACAGGCCTCAGATTGCCTCCACAATAGTTCCCTCATTCCACTCACAAATGTATCTCTGAGAAGATGTGGGACAAACACCTCTGGGTTTGGAGATCAGACTCTGACTAGGTCTGCTCTGAGAATAAATGACCAAGGGTCCTCACCCCACTCCCACCACGTTGGTTTGGTTTTCATCCTCTCTATGCAAACAGGATCTGTCCCAGTGTGTCCCAGCAGGGCTGGCAGTGCCCTGGAGCAGCGAGGGATGCTCCCCTGGGATAACCACCCCGGCAGCATCCACACCTCAGGTTGGCTCCTGGGGCTTCCACGAGTCCCCAGTATCTCCCAGCCCACCCCAGTCCCACCAAAACCACAGTCCCATTGCTTCCCTGGGATGTGGTTTGGGCTGGGTTTCTGAGGAAAAGGGGCACAGGGAGAGGGATTTGGAATTGGCTGGTTGGTGGAGTTAAAATGTTCTTTGTCTCCCAGCACTCTGGGCTGATGGTTGCTGTTGAGCCCCTGTAAATTCAAATTACAGGGCACCTGTGGCTTGGCTGTGGTTTCTAACATGGAAATTCATCTGTTGTGTCCTCAGGAGGTGGGAAGGGGAGGGCACTGCTCAGGACTGCTGCTGTCCATGGTGCATCTTCCCCCCTGCCCCAGCTGTCCCCTGGTTTCTGTCACCACCGAGAGCCACAATGCCCAGCCTGGGCCATCCCAGGGTCTGTGACTTCTGCTGGAAAAACTGCTCCTTTTTCATGGGATATTTTCCATTCAGAGGTGGGGAGGGTGTCACTGTCAGCTGTGGCTCAGGGGAGTGAGGGGCTGAGACTTTCTGGTGGCAACCACAGGGAGCTGTGACCAAAGCAAAGTCTGCATTACAGCCCCAAAATTCTGGGCAGAAAAAAGCAAGATTCAAGCACAAAACACCCTCCTTGGCTCCTGATTCTGGGACCTGTTCAAACTGAGAATAAACCCACTCACCTCTGCTTTCTGTGTGTGCACATAATGGGAAATCTCATCAGCTGCAATATTTCCGAAGACAGGACTCGTGAGATATATCACATGTAAATGGACACATCATCTGAGCAAGGCCCCATTCATCAATAGCACTTGGAAATGCAGTGGAAGATCTGATGGGATTATGTAGATCTCAACTATCTGTGGGTGAATGAAATTGGGTAACCTTAGCAACCCCAGGTACGTTTGTGCAGCTATGAATCAAACGTCAGCCCGATGAGCTCTGCGCAAAATAAAGAAATAATTCTTTGAAATATTCATAACAGGCTGCAGAGTATTATTTTATAAGGCTCTGCCTAATATGCATTTGGGAAGCCAGGTTTGAAAAGAAGCAACATTAGCATTTACATCCCCCATGCTGGCATGAATGCTGATAAATAAACCCGAGATGAAACACAACCAGCACCTGCAGCAAACCAGGGCTCCTCTTCCTGCTGGCACAAAGGGCATCTCCCACCACACAGATATTCCAGCTGCAGCAGCAGCACACAGGATGGGTTATCCGCAAAGGTGTGGGACAGCACCTCCCATCAGCAGCTTGGATAAAAACAAAAGCTGCACACTGCACTTTCACCTGTGTTAAAATTAATTTGTCAGGCTGCTTTAAGGCTGGGAAAAAAAGGTGGGGAAACCCAGAAATCTCCGTTAAAAGTTGATGAAGTCAGGAAGACATATGGTTTGGGGCACTTTTTACTCAGTTGTACATAAGTATTTTAGGTGACCATACAATAGTTTAAATATATACTGCATCAGAGCTGAAAAACAAACAACTACATCTGAATTTGCAGAGAATTCCATCTCCCTCTGCCCTTGGCTCACGGTCAGCTACAGAGAACATTTGGACATGCTCCAGCTTTGGTCTCCTCCACACTGAAGCTTTCAGTTTCCTGATTTTTCCCACATGGAAAGCCATCCTTTAGCCTTGGCATTGCTTGGAGATTGTAGTTCTTGGAGACTGCAGCTCTCAGCATGCAAATCTATTTTTAATTAATTAACGACCACTGCAGAGAGCTGCAGCAGTTGGGATCAGCCACTCCAGGAGGAAACCTCTGAGCAGCCTGGCCCAGTGGAAGGTGTCCTTGCCCATGGCAGGGGGTGGCACTGGATGACCCTGAAGGTCCCTTCCAACCCAAACCTTTCTGGGATTCTGTGATAAGGAAAAGACAGGGCATGGCCAGGATGCTCTGGCCTCCAGCTGCCTCCTCCACCTTGCTGATGCCTGCAGATGTTCTGAGGTTTCTCTGAGGCAGAATCACAGAATCCCACAATGGGCTGGGTTGGAAGAGACCTTAAAAACCATCCAGTTCCAAGCCTAAAGCTGGAAGAAGGTAGCTGAAGTTTTCCTTAAGGTTTTCTGAACACCAGAAAAACATTGACAATTGAGAATCTCAGCTTTCCTTCAAAACAATTCCTCGTATTTTTGGTCAATGAAAAAAACCCAAACATACTCAACTTCAGTCCCCTCTCATTTTCCAGGTCCTGAACACTGAAGAATTCAGATTACAGCTCCCCAGTCCTCTCAGCACCACGTGCCCTGGGCTGGGCTCTGATTTCAGAGCCAAGAACCACCCATTTGTTTATTTTATGGTGCTTTAGCTTACCCTCACACTTAACAGGCTGGCAAGCTCCGCACTCTATTTTTTTATTTCCCAAACAGCTCTTAAAGAATTAGTGTTTCCATAAATGCTTCTCATTCCCATTAAACATTTTGGGCTGTGCTGGAGAGCTCAGCAGTGAAACCACCCTGAGAATTGCAGTGGCAGCTCTGGAGCTGCAGCCTTGTTTATCCCAAATCTCCTCTCTGATGGCTCTCCTGAACGAGCTGGATTAATTGTTCAGGACCTAGAGCACATGCTTCAGTGAAAATAAATTACTTTATTTCTATTACACCACCGGTGGCTGTGTAACTTAATTTCATTAGCTCGAACCTGTTGAGAGTGTTCAGATTTCCATGGCAGGACGCACTTGAAATGAAAAGACGCCTTCGATTCCCAATTAACAGAATCGCTCCCTTTCAACTGAAATGAATGTTATTGAAACCAATTAGCATAGACTGGAAAATCTCTCATTAATGAGGGGAGTGTGGGTGAGTAAACAGCAATGAAAAGATGAAATTAGAGAAGAGGCTCTTCTTGTTGGCCTGAATAATTACATGCTTAGTTGCCTAATTGTCTGGTGAAAAGGCTCGCCGTGCTGGTAACAGATTGCCGTGTTCATTAGGCTGCAAAAGGCCACCTGCTGCTGAGGCTCATTTTCCTGCAGTCTAGATCCACGTGTTGCTCCCCAGGGACTGCTATTTGGACACAACACTGGCTGTGAAAAGCAAATGAGCTTGCCAATATGCTGCAATATTGTGTCCTTTATGCCAAGATACAGAAGCTTAATATGTCAAATGTAATGAATAAAACCAACAGCGCTGGCGGAGTTGATGAGGAGGGTGACCTTGCCGTGCAGGAGGGGCAGGAGGGCAGTGCCTGCCCGGCCTGGGCTGCTCCGAGTCACACAGCACAAAGGGGAAATTACAACTGCCACCCCTCAGACAATGGCAGCAGCAAAGCCCACAATGGCAACTGGTAAAATTGGAAACAAATGTGCAATTCCGAGCGCTGAGAGCGCAGCCCGGCATTGTTCCGATTTGCTGCGCTGTGGCAATAAACATCAAAGGCAGGAGGCCTCTGCTCCAGCCCTGCCTCACATCACCCCGTGCCTTTAATTGCTGGGTTTATGGGGTTTGCAGCCAGGCTTTATTGCACGGGGCTGTGGGCAGGGAGGAGCTGCCCTGGGCTAGGAGGTGAGGAGTTCTGGTTCCTCGTGAGCCATGGCACGTGCCGAGAGCCTGACCTGCTGGGGTGGGGTGGGATGGGATATGGGATATGGGAGATGGGATAATGGGATGGGATATGGGATATGGGAGATGGGATAATGGGATGGGATTGATGGGATTGATGGGATTGATGGGATTGATGGGATGGCATTGATGGGATGGGATGGGATGGGGGCATGGAGCCTGCTGAGATGAGCTGTGGAGGTTCCATAAGTGTGCAGAGAAGGGAATGGGCTGGAGCTGGGAAAGGAGCTCAGCCTGGAGAAAAGGAGGCTCAGCTCAGGGGGAACGTTGTGGTTCTGCACAACCCCTGACAGGAGGGACAGCCAGGTGAGGGTTGGTGTCTCTTCTCAAAGATCAAGTGAAAACAGACTCAAGTTGTGCCATGGGGAGGTTTAGGTTGGATATTGGGAAAATCTCTTCCTGGAAAGGGCTGTCTAGCTTGGGAACAGCTGCCCAGAGCAGTGGTGGAGTCCCAATCCCTGGAGGGATTTAAAAGCCACATGGATGTGGCAGTTGGGGACATGATCAGTGGTGGCCTGGGCAGTGCTGGGGAATGGTTGGACTCCATGACCTCAGTGGCTGTTTCCAAATGAACAGCTCCACTCTTCCATGGTTCCACTGCATGCTCTGAGCAGCAGCCCTCTTGCCCCTTCACAGCTCCAAACTCCCTCCTCAAAGTTCCAACATTCCACGCGGACAGCTCAAGCCCCTCCCGATGGTGACACATCCTGTGACATCCCCCAGGGCTGTCCCCATGTCCCAGCCCTGCCCGAGGCTGGATCCACACGGGTTAAACCCCAAGTCACTCCCAGGGAAGGCTCGGGTGACAAGGGAGGGGACAGCCAGCACCGCTGCTGCTCTGCCAGGTTTTTGATTGCTTTTTGCGGAGAAGGGAGCGCGGAACGAGCTCCTCCATTAATGCAGCAACGAGAAGATGTGATTAAGAAATGGATTTACCATTTGAAGGCGATGCTAATGTGCCTGGCAAGGAGCACAGCAGCCCTGTTGGGGGTTCCCTGTGGGTTTGCCAGTGGCACAGCTGGTGTTCCGGGGAGCACTGGGAATGTTCCGGTGGCGAGCGCTGGGCACTGCAAAGGACACTGCAAAGGACACTGCAAAGGGCTCTCCCCAATGGCCATCCCACCAACAGCTCATGTTTAGGGTTTGCTGCAGCAAACTCTCCCTCCTGACCACAATCATGGCCTTTATTTAACTCCATGAAGTGCAGCCCATGGATTTCAGCTCAGTTATCCATGGAGTCTCCATTAAAATCCCATTGGAATCCTGCTGGCATTTCCAAGTGCAGAGTCAGCCCCTGACACCGGGAGCAGGACCTGTTCAGAGGAAGGAAACAAACAGCTCCTTCCCACCAGGACCTGCACAACCCAATGATTCCTCTGCAAATCCAGAGCACTGATGAACACACCAACCCATCCTGCTGTGACCAGCTCAGGAATTGCTGTTTGACTCTCAGCAAACAGAACTCCAGGCTCAAGCCCCATGGCAATCATGGATCTGCATCTGCTGTCCCTCAGCTGAGGGGCTGAGCAGTGACCCAGCTCGGGGAGCACTCCAGGGGTGTCAGAGCCAAGCAGAGTCCTCTCCACCGATGGACAGAGATCCCCTAAAGCCACCTCCACCCCACAGGAAGTGGGAAAGGATGTGGTTCAGCAAACCCAACCTCCCCTCCCCATTTCTGGCTGTACCTGAAGCCATGTGCTCACCTGAGCCACAGCCCTGCAGGACATCCCCACCCAAAATTACAGTTCTGGGTTCTTCTGAATGATTTTTTCAGCTCTCCCAGGTTTTATTCCATGGAAAACCCAATGTGATTACATTATTTAGGCCACTTGCCAACTGGTTAAATATAATTGACTAAATTAATTACTAAGATCAGTTTTACAGCAGATTAGGATAATTTATTGGGCAGTTTGTTGTTTTCCTAATAGTCTCACCTGATTGATGGAGAGGCTTGGCTATAAATGATTTTTTATGACCAAGAACAGCAAACACAAACTTAATCAGGTGCTCCCCTCTGGACTGAGGAAACCCTGTGTAACCTGGATAATGTGCAGGTACAATCATTTGGAATTCCTGGGGAAATTCTGAGTGATTAAAGGGGGAAAAGCTCAGAGAGAGCCATTGGTGTGAAGCAGCTGGTTTGGGGGAACTCAACCTCCCCTGTGCTGAGCTTTGGGGTGATGGGGCTGTGGGTGAGAGCTCAGCCTTGGGGCTCACCCTGCAATCCTCCCTGCTGCCCACGAGGGGATAGATTGTCACCTCTCTCTCTTTATCCAACACATTTTTGGGCCAAATGTGATCATTAGTGACAAATCAACAGCAGAAAATGAAGAAATAACGACTCAAACTGAATTAGGAAGTTCAGGAGAAGAGCAAAAGCTCTTTTTCCCCCGTTCTCTCAGAGAGGAACCACCTGCAGGGGGTGAGGCACAGGATGCTAATTTGATTGCAACGACTCCTTTTCATGCAAAGAGTGAATTGTTTTCAGGCTGCTGATGATTAATGTGGCTATTGATTAGTTGATCAATAAGGCCATGGTGTCTAATTATTGATAATCCTTCCCCAAATGAAAGATCGAGTGGAAGGAGTGCTACTTACAGAGCTCAAAATATAAAGTGATTCAGTGTGAAGCCTGGTAATTGAAAGTCAAACTAATCCCATAAATTAAATCACAGCAATCCATAACATTTACCTGATAGATCCTTTGGAAAGCTTTATTTAACTCTCAGTGCTCATTGAGGAAGCTTTGGAGTTTCCAGAAAAGTGTCTGAAAGTCTGGGTTTGGGGTGCCTTTTATTAATATAAAAGTAATAAATAAAATAAAAGTAATAAAATAAAATAAAATAAAAGTAATATTCAATGTAATTGTGTGTAATAATGGCACTGGTTTGAAATGTCTGATCTCATGGCTATAACTGAATGTGTTTTGCTACAATGGAATTTATTTTGGGAATATATATGTCTGAAATGTACTGGAAGTTTAATTCTGTCTGAAATGTTCTGAAAGTTTAATTCTGTCCAAAGTGCCAGGGCTGAACTGAAGCTCTCACAAGCTCTTTCCTCTTGCCTGGGAGAGCTGTTTGCTGGAGGTTTAACTGCTGATGGAAGAGCTGAACAGATCTCCAGAAACTTTCTCCAGTTTTATGTAGCAGGAAGGGATTTAAGCTTGTCTGTCAGTATTTTATGCTCCCTTTTGATCACTGTTTGGAGGGAGCAATCTGTAATTCCTGCATGAATGACAGTGCAATGCAAAGTGTCACCTCACCCTGGGGAGCCCAGGTGGCTCCATGGTGGCTTTGGGACATCAGGGAGGTGATGGAGCAGCCCAGCCTGGAGCTGCTTTGGCTCTGACCCCAACTCCACACCCACCTGGGTGCTCTCCCCTCACCCCTGGGACTGCAGTGCCGAGCAGAGGCAAGAGCTGGGACTTCAATATAAATAATATAAATATGGAGATGCCTTTTCCCCCAGGATCAATTCCCCAGGGCTGTCCTGAGGTGATCAGTGTCCCCAGCCCTGCACATCCAAGTCTCAAACTTGGTTGGAACAACTTCCCAACCTCGGTTGTAAAGACACTGAGAAAAACACAACAAACCCAGAAATTCTGCAGGAATTTTACTGAGGAATGCAGTGAGGATATTCCAAATTTCCAGCTCCAAACGCACATCCTTGCTGACATTGGGCAGTGTGGAGAGTGATGGGCACCTGATGCCCACCTGAGCATGGGAAATGTTTCATAAATTTGGATTTATTAAATTTATTTGGAGGAATTTGGATTTATTAAAATGCTCTCTCTGTTCTCAGGCTGCATCCCTGACCAGTTATGGGAACTGAAGTTGTTCATTTGCCCTCTCCAATTTTTTCTCCAAGTGAAAAGAAAGGAAAAGAAGACAAAATAAACAAAATTATATTTTTTAAAGAAAGGTGCTTCTCTTTTAAAATCTCTGCGTTGGAAGAACATTTTGAAAAAGACATTCATTAGGAATTTGTGTTAAATATAATGTAATGGTCCCCAAATGACAGCAGTGATTTGGTTCTAAAAATTGCCCCATATTTAATAACAGCATAAATCACATGTAAAAGATTCTTCACACCAAGCGAAACTGCTTTACATGCATAAACCCCATAATTTGTTTTTATTGAAAAGATTCCGACAGTCGAAGGTTATTTATGTTTTTAATTTGTCTGCACTCCTAAATAACTCCCCCCTGGGTGTGCAGCCCCGTGGGAAGCCTTGGATGGGCACAGGGAGGCAGGGCTGGCAGAGCCAGGGGTGGAACTGAACCTTTTGGGGTGGAATTGTGGAATAAAGTGTCTGCAGTCCCCATCTAAGCCTCACCTCCTATTCCAAACCCTTTCACAAAATCCTTACTCCTGGGCCAAAAAACCAAAAAGTTGTGTCCCTGAAAGATGAAAAAATAGAAATAGGTGCCATAAAGTGTCTGCAGTCACCCATCAAAGCCTCACCTCCTATTCCAAACCCTTTCACACAATCCTTACTCCTGGGGCAAAGCAAAAAATTGTGTCCCTGAGAGATGAAATAAATAAGATAAATAGGTGCCATAGAAATATCAGCTGGGAAGTTGTGCTGAAACACCACCGTCTGGGCTGGGGGTGATGAGGGTGAGCATTGGGCTTGGAGCAGCCCTTCCTGGCAGGGACACCAGGATGGGGAAGCTGGTGTCACCGTTCGGCTGGTGTCACCCTTCGGCTGGTGTCACCCTTCACTTGGTATCATCCTTCACCTTGGTGTCACCCTTCACTTGGTGTCCCCCCTCAGCTGGTGACCCCCCTCAGCTGGTGTCACCCTTCACTTGGTGTCCCCCCTCAGCTGGTGTCACCCTTCAGCTGGTGTCCCCCCTCAGCTGGTGTCACCCTCCAGGCCCCTGCAATGCCTGGAGAAGGCACAGTGCCCCAGTGTCACCCAGGCTGTGGCTGGCTGGGCGCAGCGCTGTGCCATGGGCTCTGGGGTGAGCAGGACAGTGACACCAAATGAGCTCCGCGGGTGCTCCAGCCTAACCCAGGGTGTGATCCCAGGGATCCTGGGCAGCAGGGACATGGCATAGGACAGAGCTGCAGCTTGGGACTTCTCCTGCGGGGTAAGAGCCCTGCAGTGACCGTGGGGAGTGCTTGATCCGTGCCCCTTGCCCGGGTGGCAAATGCTTGATCAGTGCTGCTTCCCCGGGAGGGAAACGCTCCATCAATGTCCCTTTCCCGGGTGGAAAATGTTTTTTCTCAGTGTCCCTGTCCCGGGTGGGAAATGCTCCATCAGTGCCCGGTGGTATTTCCCGGGTGACAGCGCTGTCCCCACGGGAGCACCGGAGGGCACAGACAGCCCGCACCCCACCCAGCGCTGCCTGACCCCATTAGGGATGCTCATTAGGGTCCCTGCCGATGGGGTTGGGCAGTGCCAGCCCTCAGTGCCAGCCCGCAGTGCCAGCCCCGGCTCTGTCGCTGTCGCGCTGCCCGCAGTGCCAGCTCTGTCGCTGTCGCTGTCGCTGTCGCGCTGCCCGCAGTGCCAGCTCTGTCGCTGTCGCTGTCGCGCTGCCCGCACGCGTCCCGCAGCTGCCACAGCTGATTGAATGCGCGGCAGCCGCGCTGCTCTGACCAGTGCGCCGAGTCATTAACCTTGACTCGCCTAATTGAATCCAAGGTTGATTGCCTGTGACCCTGCCCGGCGCGGCGCCCCCATGTACATATTCATTACGCGGCGCGGCGCTAAATGGATTGCACAGCGAGAGCTGTAGCAATCAGCCTGCTCGGTATGCGCGGGGCGAGGAGGGCACTAATTGCATGTTAGAGCTGAGGATTAGATTATGAAAAGAGTGAGAAAATGAAGATAGATCCCTGTGACACTGTCAGATTAAGGGCGGCCGAGCGCAGGAATATGACATTGAAAATTTACCGGGCTGTTAAGGGAAGGGAGGTTTGAAAAGGGGTGGTGGGTGTTGGTTGGTTTTTTTAAAATTCCCATCTATTTGCTCAGTTAGGAGCTGTTTAAAAGCACAAGCTGGTAAATGCGTATTTTGAACGTCAGTGAATTCATGCTGGGGTGGTTTTGCTGTCTGTGATGATGCTGTGGGGAAGGTGTGCCAAACCCCACAGCTCCTCCTTGTCATTTAATGTCACCCTGAGCAACCTGGCGTGGGGAAGTGGAATGGGATGAGCTTTAGGGTCCTTCCAACCCAAACCATTCCATGATGGTTCTGTAACTCAGTTCTCCACTCAGAACCACCACTGCACACAGAGCCACCAACCCACGGAGAGATGAGCCCAGGGTGCTCCTGTGATCCAGAAAACTCACCTGGGGAAGGGGAGATGTCTGAACCACCCAAAGCTCTGCCTCGGGCAGATCCCAAAAGGGATTCCTACAGCCCAGCCTGGCCAGCCCGGAGGGAATGGGGTGAGGCAAGGTGGCCACCAGCAATCCGTGGGTTCACATGCTTGCTGTGATAGCTGGGTTAGGATTTTCCCATGTTTTGCTGCAACTCTGACCAGATGGGATTTTTTTTCTGGAATTAAACGAAAGTTAAGTACAAAAACATTTTGCCCACGGGGAATTCAGATTCTCAATGTGCTTTTAATAACTGTTTGTAAAACATTTAGGAAAATCTATGGCAACATGTTTGGGGAAGAGGGGGAAAATCAAATTATTCTTGCCTGAGGATGTTATTCTGGTATCTAAACTTTATGAATCATCCTGTGTGGCCCAATTCCTAGGCAGTCACACTGTGGAACAGAATGGAAGTGTCTGAATTTAATCCATGCAAAAATTTTTAATAAAGATGTTAATCAGAGCCATTGGCTGAAAATCTGTTAAGGACTTTATACTAATTTAGATGTCCAAACCTCTGTAGTCTAATAAAGCTAAAATAACCCAGTTCAATTTGATGTTTTTGTAAGAACCGATTGCAATGGTTAGGCCCCAATTTTGTGCCACCTCTTTAGGGCTGCTCTTGGGTTAAAACCAGGTTTAAAATCACAGAATGATTTGGCTTGGAAGTGACTTCAAGCCCTTCCTGTTCCACCTCCTGCCATGAGAAGGAACACCTTCCACTATCCCAGTCCTGTCCAGCCTGGCCTTGGACACTCCAATCTGCCATAAAAACAGTGTCTAATTCCAGCATTTCAGGAGGTGGAAGCTGAACAGCAAAATCCCAATCCAAACATTCTTCCAGCATCACAAGGGTTGTTGCCAAATAGAGAAATTCAGGTTGCAGTGGGGCAAAAACTCATGCAGGCTTTTATCCCAACCCTACAAATGGAGATTTTGGGAAGCTTTTGCCCTGCTCTTGTCATTCCAGGTGTCAGGGGAAGCTGTGATCACCCAAGTGCCTTCACACAGCTACAACCTGTGCCTTTCCCTGGCAGCAATCGCAGCTTCTATCCAAAAAACCCTCTTTTTGCATAACAAACAAACCCTGGAAAGCTGCAGACAGCATGTAGAGCTGCTGGGCTCTCTCAGCTTCCCCTGATCAGGAGAAGAGCTCTCCAGCCAGGCCAGCCCAGGGCAGTGTCCCTGGGCAGTGTCCCTGGGCAGTGTCCCTGTCCCTGGGCCACCTCTCCAGAGCAGCAGCTCCATCAATCTGATCCAATCCCCAACATCCAGACCTCGTGGTGTTGGAGTAACAACAGCATGGGAGGTGGCAGCACATCCCAAAACCATCAGCCCTGTGAATTGCCGGGGTTTTGGGGTTCTGATGGGTTGAGGACACAATTAGTGGGATAACTTTGCGCTCTGTCCTGAAAGGAGGGTTTCTCACTAAATGATCTGCCAGCACCACTGCCGGCTGGCTCTGAGCAGAATTTTGATGTCCCGCTCATTAAATTACCACGGGGTATGACTTTCCAGGCACTGAAAGTCAAGGGAAATCGTTGCTGACTGACAGTCTGGGATTGCAGGTTACCAACAGCTGCCTCAAGTTGAATCAGGCTGACAAATGACTGCTCCTGCTCCCCGCACAGCCCTGTAATAAAATCACCCTGCGACGTGGGGTGTCTCCCTGCTGGAGGACAGGAGCACCCACAGGAAAGGGAAAAAGTCCTTTATTCAGAGGGGCAAAAGGATGAAGTTTCTCAAGTATTCAGACGCGACAGCAGCACGGTGCTCTGTGGAGTTATGGGCAGGCAATGAGACAGTAAAATCCATTTGCCTCCAAAAATCCCTTTGATTTGTTCCAATTTGTGAATGAGCTGCAGAAGGCGAGGGAAGTGTCCAAGGAATGTAGATGAAGTGACTGTGCCACGCTCTGTGGAAAAGGCCCCCAGACATCTGATGAAGGGAACTTTCTGTGAGGAAAACCCCGTTTGCTGGTATTTTGTAAACCCTAAAAATACCCCAAGACAAATCGTCCGACTCACTGCCGCTGAAATTTCATTTACTTACCAACCACACTAATGAGGCACTGCAGAGGGACTTCTAATTAGATCCACTTTATTCCTGTCACTGAAATTAATTTATTTGCTTCAGCTTCTAGAACTAGTTTGATATCACCCTGATTTTCAGCCAGACGGTGCGGAGCTGGCTGTGATGTTTACACCACCTCACCCCGGGCTGGAAGGACAGCGTTTGGCGCTGGGTTTGTCCCAACCAGGAGCTTTTTCCCAGCTCTTTTGGAGCATCCCCGAGCTGCCCAGAGCCAGGGGAGCTGCTGTCCCCAGGGCAGGGCTCTGAGCGAGCACTAAAGCAGCAATATTGTGCCACTCGGCGATTTCCTGCCTCATGCATATTCAAAGAGGGAAGAGGCTGCATGCATAATTCATTAGCCATTACAATTGCATTATACTATTTATACTATTACTTCGGGAGCTGTTTAAATTAAGGGTTACAAATGGCTGGTTTGTTTTGCGCCGCTCTGGCAGGAGGGCTCAGCCCCTCCAAGCTGCTGGGGCACAGGGCTCTGCCAGGGTTTGGGGCACAGGAAGATCCATCCAGGACACCCAGGAACTTCCCAAACTTTGTGTCCCACTGGGATTGGATTTTACAGCCGCTGGAGCCCCCGGGGTGAAAGCCCAGGGTCCAGGAGAAGCTGGGTTTGGACACTGGGAATGGTGAGTGAATCCCAGCTGTGACAGTGACATGGCTTGAAATCCTCTTCACACCCCAATAAAACTCAGAGAAACATGGAAAACCCTCAACTGGTAACTAATTGTCAACTAACTGCTAAACCCCGGCTTTGGCTGCACAGATTATGGCTCTTGGTGCCTTTCCAAACATTATTTTATTAATATGAATAATATATTAACTATTGAACAGTCTGGACTGCATCCAAACCACTCTGTTGTAAGTGCTTTGCTAAGACTTACCAAGGATATTTACTTCTCTAAACAACAGGCAACATTTGTATCGGTTTTGGTTTTATTATTGTTTTACTAAATAGTTATGAGAGCACCAAGAGAGGGATCTGAAGATTTTTAAAACGATTTGAAAGATAGTCCATAAAGCGCTTTACATCTTGGCGAGTTTAAAAGGTGAATTACCGTTCTTTAATAATTTAAAGAAAACCCTCCAGAATGCATTTTTAAATGTATTTCCAGCTGCACACAGGATCCTGTCCCGGGCTCTCATCACCAGGGGATCACGTCAGGATGAATCACAGAGGGGAGTTGCAGTCAGGGCTGTGTAATCAGAGCGAAGCTGCCAAGGGAAGAGCTGCTCTCCAGGGACAGCCAGCAGATACCTCTGCTCATTACCATCAGCCCAGGTCACAGGCCAGCCATGGATCTGATTTAGATATGACTTCAAATTCAATTGCTCAAAGTTTACTTAAAATTACGGAGATTTGCCAGTGCTTTCGTGGAGGGCTGAGGCATTAAAGGGGGAGAGGTTTGGATCAGAGGTGGGATTAGATACCCTTTGTGGTGGGAATTCCCAGCTGCAGCTCGGGGATCAGGAGCTGGCCTCGATGACCTTTGTGGGTCCTTTGGAGCTCAGGTTTCTCTGTGATTCTGTATTTGGGAATAGGAAGGAATTGTTCCCTGGGAGGGTGGGGAGGGGATGGGATGGAATTCCCAGAGAAGCTGTGGCTGCCCCTGGATCCCTGGAATGTCCAAGGCCAGGCTGGACAGGGCTTGGAGCAGCCTGGGACAGTGGAAGGTGTCCCTGCCATAGCTGGGGTGGAATGGGATAGGATTTATGGTCCTTTCCATCCCAAACCATTCTGGGATCAGCAGCTGTGCCCGTGCAGAGCTCAGGGATCACACAGCAACAGGAGAATATTCCAGGAAAATGCAACTGCCTGTGGCAGGAAGCTCTCTGTGAGTCTGCAGAGTCAGGACAGAGCCAGGATGGCTCAGACACCCCAGAGCTGCTCCCACACCCCTGACAGCATCCTCACCTCCTGCTCCACCTGGGGGTGAAGCACATCACATTGGGGGTTGCTCCCACATCACCTTGGGGTGACTCCCACATCATTTTGGGGGTTGTTCCCACATCATTTTGGGGGTTGTTCCCACATCACCCCGGGGTGGCTCCCACATCTCCTGCCCTTCACTGCAGATCACTTTTGCTCTCCAGCTCGTTCCCATGTCGCTGCCCAGCACCCTCACCTGTGGCAGGCTGTGTCACAGCTCTGCACACCCGTGGGGATGTCCCTGCTGTCCCTGCTGTCCCTGCTGTCCCTGCTGTCCCTGCTGTCCCTTCTGTCCCTGCTGTCCCCGCTGTCCCTGCTGTCCCCGCTCCCTGCACCCACCAGACCCAGCCAGCCATCGCTGCTCATCCCTCGAGCACAGGAGGAGTTTAACCCTCTCTGCACAGATAAAAGAAGCCAGCAGGCAACTCACAGACATAAAACCCCAAACTCACCTCCGACTTGCATTAGCACTTTCCTAAACGTGTTTTTTGCCCAGCAGTCGCTCCGGGAAGGCGCATTTTGCCTTCCAGCTGCAGTTTCCGTGTTTCTGTGCCTCACGTGGAGAGCCCTTTCACCTTTCCCCACGCCGGGGGCTGGGCTGGAGGGGACAGTCCCTCCTGGCCGGGGTTAGGGCAGCGAGCTGCCTGCCCAGGAATGAGGATTCTCTTCCAGACAGCCCATCATCCACTAATGGGACTTAAGACAGTTGCTGCCTCATCGGCAGGAGTGTAATGATCGCTGGGCAGGGAGAGACCCATTATCCATCATCCATCCTTCTCCTCTGGCTGATGATAATGATTTCTTAGTTCAACACTGGTGCACAGGGACCTCGTGCTTTGTGCACGAGCGGGGTTTAATATCCTGATCAAGACAAATACAGATCGTGGCCAGGCCATGGGGCCACTGCAGAGGACAAAGCCAAAAGGGGCTCCCTGGGAAACTCAGAGGATGAATGAGATCCTAAAAAAAACCTGGGAATTGCCTGTGTTTTGTGCAGCAAGGAAAAACTCACTCTTGTTCCCCTCCCAGTGCACAGCTCTGAGATGAGGATTTGCATGTAAAGGATCAACAGGGCAGGGAAAACCTCAAATCTCTTGAAAATGTGTTTGTATTTCCCATTTCGTTCTCTCCAGCTGTTATTCTCCAGCTCAAATCACTCTATAATTCTATGATTGTCAACTGAATATCATTTCAATAATTGCAATTCACTGATTTAAATTAGAAGAGTGTGGATTAAATTGGATGTTGGGAAGGAATTCCTCCCTGTGAGGCTGGGGAGGAGCTGGGATGGAATTCCCAGAGAAGCTGTGGTGCTCCTGGATCCCTGGAATGTCCAAGGCTAGGCTGGACAGGGTTTGGAGCAGCCTGGGTCAGTGGAAGGTGTCCCTGCCATGGGAATGGATGGATTTTAAGGTCCTTCCCACCCAAATCACACGGGCATTGCAGCACCGTGCTGGTGACAGTGCCCCAGCTATGCTGAGCCACCAAGGCCACTGTCCCCTGTGCCACCCCAGCCCCAGGAGGCACGCTGGCAGGGAGAGGGTGAAGCCATCCCTGCACACCCTCCCTGCCACTCCGAGCACCTTCAACTCCAATAAAGGATGCTCAGGAGAAGCACAATAGCAGGAGCGGAGCTGCCGCTGGAAATTAAATCTGAACGAGGAGGATTTATTCTTGCTGGGGCTGCTGGAGCAGCTCGGGCACACGGGCAGCATGTTAAACACTGCTCAGCCCCAGCCACGCTCCTGTCCAGCCAGCTCGGCTGCAATAGCCATCTGAAAGGAGCTTAGTGCCACGAGCCTTTCATCTCAATATTCCTGAGGCCGGATCTGAAAGTGCTTAAGGTTAAATATTGCTCACTCTTGGAAGGAACAGCTCCATCTGTCTCGTGGAAAAAAAGCTTTCAGTGTTGGAGGTGCTCAGGGAAACTCAGCCATAAACACGGCCAGGAGAGGCTGCAGGGGGAAAAATTGTCCAAGGCTTCTCTGGGAATTCCAGCCCAGCTCCTCCCAGGAGGAGGATCTGTCCCAGGAGTAATTAGCCCCTCAAATTCGGCAAATTTTAATCCAAAAAGCCTCATATACAAGATATAATCCTCATTTTCTGTGGGGTGACTGAGCACCACCCTGCCTGAGCCAGCGCTGCACAGCTGGATCCTCACATCTGGCCATCCCGAAGAGTGAGCGAGGAGAAAAGTTCCAGCAAACCCTTCTGACCCTGAAGGATCCCAGGACACTCCTGATGTGGTTCCTGGCTTTGGGATGAGACCTCTGGGTGCTCCTGGCTGGCTGGAATCTTCCACAGCATCCCAGAGACGCCAGGAGACTCTCGGGCTGCTAAATGCCCAATTCACTCTTGAAAACTGGATTTAAGCAGCCGGTTTTGAACATTTGTGGTAAAAGAGAGACCCGAAATAGCATTGTGTGATTTGGGGTGAAGTGCCCCGAGGCCTGGTGATAATAATTGTAGTACTCTTTAAAAAAGAAAAATGACATTTTTTTCAAGGCGGTGAAAGCCGCTGACGACATCCCCGGGGAGCTGGGGAAGCTTTGGAGAGGAGGAATTCTGTCTTTTCAGAGGCTGACAAATGACAGCACTCAGCCTGGAACGTGGCTGCTGCAGTCCTGGATCAGACACGGTGACAGGGACGGTGGTGTCACCAGGCTCTGGTGTCACCAGGCTCGTGGTGTCACTGGCTGGAGGGACAGCGAGAAAAACCATCGGGATTTTCCAGGGAAGCTCAGCTTTGGGAATCACTCCTTGCCTGTCCTTGTGGGAGGAGGTGAGGTGACATGTGGCTTGTTCTCCTCTCAGGTGTGAATCACCCTGAGGTGTCCCCAGGCCAGGAGGGGACGTTTGAAGTGTTGGAATAAATCTGATGCCGAGGTTAAGCTGGGTTTAAATGGTTCCTCATTCTGGGAAAAACACATTACTGTGCAGATTCTCCTTCAGTGTGAAACCTCCTCCCACCACCATCCTCATTCCTGCTGGGTTTTCCCACTCTGCTCACCCCAGCATGACCTGGGGTGTCTTTTCAACCCCACAAAAGTCCAGTTTAGGGATGACTGGGAAGATGGTGCTGCACTGGTCACTACCCATTGCCAGGCGAGGCTTCCAAGGAAAACTGACTTTTAATGTATTGATCACTGCTAGTTGATTACACTGGGAAAAAGGTCGGAGAGAAAATGCCAATAACGGTGCAAAACTTGAAAGAAATTAATGTTTTTCCATCATCACCTTCCTGCCTCCCACCAGCACTGAGGAGCAGCAGGAAGCAGAGCCTTGCAGAGATTTTAGGGTGAGATCTTCTCCTTCCCACTGCAGGTGGAGCAGGGAAAGAAAGATGTGACTGTCCTCTTAATGCTCCCAATCTGTGCCCAAAGGTCACACCAGGAAAAATGAACTGGAGTCAGGAACCCAAAACCAGGATGTGTTTTCAAACCACTGAGAATAAATCTGAAATAATCTGCAGTTTGAAGTGGCTGAGGAAGTTCAGAGAATCCCACAAAAGCACCTAAAGCATGGATATCCTTTTGTCAGGAAGGTTGTCCTGGAGCCTGAGATGTTCATCTGTCACCCCAAGCTCACCCAAACGGGCTGGAAAACAAACCCAGCCAGGAGAACCAATGAGAGATCTCCCAGAAACACACAAAAGGGAGCCAATCAATACCAATAAACTGCTTCAGATGGTGATTAATTAATAGCAATTAATTTTGAAAAGAAGAGGGTATTGACTTAAATTGACAGAGGGGCTAACCTTTGAGCAATTCAGAGAAAATGTCTTTAAAACACAGTGATTAAGTTGTAGAAAGTAATAAAAGGGCTGCAGTGCCTCCAGAAGGAGCTGAACCCAGCCCGGGGATGGTGTCAGGAGAGCTCTAATTAGACGTGGGAGCTTGATAAGGTAAATTGATTAGCCTGCTCTGCCAGATGGGAGTTAAACAGTCATCTTAGCTCGGGATGTGTCCTTCGTACCCTGAGAGCCAATCCTGGCAGATCAGGAAAAATGCTGAAATCTTTGCAAGGATTCAAGGATGCAAGGAAGGCTCCATGGTGTCCCTGCCAGGGGCAAAGGTTTGGAATGAGATGCTCTTTCAGATCCCTTCCAACCCAAACAATTCCATGGCTTTATGATTCCACAGCACCTCACTCCTCAGAGATCACAACCATCCCAAAACTCCCTTATTCATCGGAGAACAAACATCCAAATCTCCCCATCTCACCCAGGCCCTGCTGCTGGGATGTGCATTGATGCTTTACCAAAATCCATCCCTGCAGGTTCCCTCACTCTGAGGAACATTCCTTGGAACATTTCAGCCACCTTTCCTTGTGACCCAGGCACAGGGATTGCTGTCTTTGGGTGAGTAAAGCACCAGAGCCAAACCTGGGTTAGGCTGGGGGTGAATTAAATTAATTGTGAATTGACATTACAGACACGAGGACTAAACTCCACTCTGACGACTTGTGATAATTAATTATGAGCAATTAGTTGTTGCAGGGCAAAGCCTGTGGCCACAGCAGACATGAGCCAAGCTTGGTCTTTGGGCTTCTTGTTTTCCTGGGAATGTAAATCATGGAAACAAACCCCCTGGAAAGGAACCAGGGCCATCTGGCAGCTCTTTGTGGCAGAATCAGGAGACACAACAGCTCAGCAGGTCACAACTGCCTTCTGAAGGACTTCATTCCTTCTCCCCTTCCTTCCTCGACATCCCCAAGTCCTGGCAGATCGTTTGAAGAGAATCCTAACCATAATCGAGCAAAACTAATTTCCCAACCTTGATAAAAGGCATCCCCCAGGATGACCCTGCGTCACAACAGGATGCTCAGAAATTCCTGCAATCTGCTCCTGCTGGGAGCTCCCTGCGGGCAGGAGAGCCTGGCTGGGGCTTCTCCAAGGAAAAGGCTGTTTCTTTTTTTAATAACTTTGCTCTACCTTCATTCCAGAGTGCATCAGCAATTCGGGAGCTGAAGGAAATGGTTAATCACAGCCATGCTGGGCTTGAGCATTATCTGATCACTCTGTGGGTTTGGAAAAAATAATCTCCTGTCTTAAAATATGTCATTTTTAGCTGGTTTTTACAGGTCCTGTGAGCTCCTTCGGAGCAGGCACGGAGCTGTTTACCAACAATTATTCCCAAACAGATAATTAAAAGCTGATTTCGATAAAACCTTAAAAACAGAGGGATCCTAGGAACGTTCTCAGCCCGTTTTGAAATAGCTCCTTTTAAATGTCAGCGGATGAAAACATCATCCAGCAACAGGGAGCTGGGCCCTGTTTTGAAAAACAAATAGCAGTGATTGGATTCAGCTGTGCAACAATGGGAATGCTGGAGAAGCCTTCACCCCCACGGAAAGCTCTGTCCTTCCCATCAGCTCTGGGGCAGCAGGCAGAACCAGAGCCTCGTGGAGAAACCCTTGACATCCTTATTCTGGGCACAATAAAGCCATTTTTGCTGGCAGAGGCTGTGGAAGGATCCCACGGCGTGGTTGGGTTTCTCCCTCCGAGCTGAGAGGCTGAAGACAGCCCTGTCTGCAATGGAGCAAATGATTATTGAGGCTGAGGACCTAAAATGACCTTGTGGGGAGAAAACATCGTAATGGGAAGGCAGCAAAACCCACCCGAGAGGGTCTATTGTTAATGGCTGGCACTGCTATAAAGTTCACAATTGGTAACTCGTCTCAAGATTATTTTTCCTCGGATTTTTTGTGCTTTGTGCAAATGGGACTTGAAAGGAATGCCATTCTCTCAGCCCTGTCCCAGCGCTGGTGTTTGCAGCCACGAGCAGCCCTGAGACTTGTATTTCAGCGCTGAGGACAATTGCAGGGGCAGATCCAGATCGGGATAGGGTTTTTTAAAAACAAATAAACATCCCCCGGTGGGATTTGCAGCCCGTGGCTGCGGGGCCAGGCTGATGAGTGGGAGCTGGAGAAGCTCATTTCTCGGGGCTCACTGAGGCACAGGAGGAACCAAACCAGTTCCTGGCTGTTCGAGCAGAGAGAGAGGAAAGAAAACCAAGAGCAGCCCTCTGAAAATGAGATGAGGTTTTCAGATTTCTCTTGATATTATTAATCCACAATGCTGCCTTTTAGCACTGCTGACCAACATTTAATACAATTGAACCTGGCGTTGCTCCCGACAGCTTGGGAGAGATCACAAGTTGATTTTGGTGTTGCATTTTGACACATTAACGGGTGAGGACAACGCTGCATCCCACTGCAATCAGCCAGGGGTGAGCAAGAAATCCTTCCTGCTTGTAGGGCGGGAGAAGCAGGAGTGACACCTCAGCCATGGGGTCCCTGCAGGTCATGGGGCCTTGAGCCACGAGAAAATGGAGAAAGGGAAGGAAAAAAGAAGAGAATTGAAACAACAGAACGCTGGCCTGTTCTAAATGTCAGTTTATCTGTGTTTTAAATACCAGTCTGGTTCAATTGGAAATGTCAAGGGCTGGTTCTCCTCCAGTTCCCACAGACATGGTATGGCTCTCTCTTCCTCCCTGCAGAGCCCCAGGATGCTCAGCATCCCTCTGTATGAGGGCTCAGAGCCTCCAAAACCACCAGCAGCAGCCTGGCTGCCCCTGAATTGGACAGAAAATGAGCTGTGAGGGTCTCTGGGGTGAAGAGCCCATGGATGGGACATCCCCTGAAGGGTGACCATGAGGGACAAATCTCCTCCTGCCATGGCCCTTCTGACCATGAGATCTCTGCTGGAACCCTCAGCAGGAACACTTCTGATAGAAATCCCTGGGGTTTTGGTCAAGATTTGCAGCAAAGAGGCTTTTATAATAGTATTTTATTGACTGTAGCATGGCTCTGGTGGGAAGAGCCCATGGATGGGACATCCCTGAAGGGTGACCATGAGGGATAAAGCTGCTCCTGCCATGGCTTTTCCAACCACAGAACTCTGCTGACTCCCAGGAACCCTCAGGAACACTTCTGATAGAAATCCCTGGGGTTTTGGTCAAGATTTGCAACACAGGCTGAATATTATAAATTTTACAGTAATATTTTACTGGCTGTAGCATGGCTGGTATTACACGGGGAAGAACAAGATAGGAAACACATGTGCAGATATTGTTTGCTGCCGAAGTTAAATTCCATCAAAGACCACAGGAATATTTACGGTTCTCGTTTGTAATGAAAAACTGGGCTGTAATTATGGATTTGCTGAGGTGGGAGCACCATATCATCACAGCATTTATAAAAAAAGCATCAATTCCCAATCCTGGAGCCCCTGGTTGGAGGGAATCTCAGGAATACAGGGACACCTCCCTTCATAAAGCTGCTGCAGCATGTCCATAATCCCTTTTTAAAATGATCTAACTCGTGCACGAAATTTAATAAAACTGTATTTGCTTTTGCACAGGCACTGAGTGCACACATGTGGAAGGAAAATCAGGAAGGGGGGATGATGTGAAACTCCATCGTGGAGAGGAGGGAGGTGGGAATGTGTCTGCCAGGAAAGGCTGGAGCATTAAATCCTTGGAGCAGAGACACCATCTGAGATCAAGGAAATCTTGGGAGCCCTTGGCAGGTGAAACCTTGTCCTGCTGAAATCAGGGAGGGAATTTTTGGAATGAGGCACAGGACACAGGGACAGCTCAGCCCAGGCTGCTCTGCAGGCTCCAAGGCACATCCCACGGCTGTGTCCCAGCACAGTGACCACAATCCCAGCTTGTCACCTCCCCGGGGTGTGGCAGGGGACACTGTGGCACCAAAACACCTTCTGTGTTTTGGTGCCACATGTGGCATGTTTGACCCAAATTCACCTCATTTTACTGAGCAAATGTGATCCCACCTGGACATCTTGTGGTTCTGTTCACTCAGAACTGGCTGTGGGATCAGGAATATTTCACATTTTGCCTCTAAATGTGAACAGAGACAAATTTTTCTCCTGCAATGGTTTCTCCAAAGCCAGGAAGAGGTTCCTGTGGTTCCAGCTGCCACTCAGGGAACTCTTTTTTATGGGATAGCATGGATCCTTCAAAGAGATCTCACACCCTCAGGATGGGGAGATTTCCTGCAGGCAGCAGGTGCTCTGATGGCCAGGAGAGCTCAGCAGCTCAGCTCCTCCTGCACTGGGAAGGTGCAAATCCTGCTGGCATTGCCCAGGTGGGGCTGAGGTGTCACAGTGCCTCTCCCATTGCCCATGTGGGAAAATCCAGCTGTGGGTTTTCCTGGGAGAATCTGCACCTCCCAGAGCTGCTGACCCAGTGAGGATAACCAAACCCCAGATCTGACAGCACAAAAAGCAGTTAAAATAAAGAGAGCTGATTTTTGCAGTGCTCAATGTGAGGCAGAAAAACTAAGAATAACTAAAATTAACTACTAATGAGCAAAAAAAATCCTTGGCTATGGATGTGTCCAGCATTGGTGATGACTCTTTATTGATCAGGTTGAACAGGATTGCTCTCTGATTATGTGACCCACTGATGCTCTAAAAATGTTGGAGAAAACCTACAGCTGGAGCTACAAGGGGGTTATTAAAGCAGGTTTTAGCCCTGGATTCCCCTTTAATTAACCATAATGATTTGGTTGAAAGGACTCACTGAGCACATTTCATTTCCCCCATTTTGCAGGGGTTGGGTGGCAGAGGAGCTGGCATGGCCTGCAGACCACCAGGGCTGCTCCAGGAATTATAAGGAGCTAAATTTCCAACTCTCCAGCCACCTCTTCAGGCTGTGTCACCCTACAGGCATTAGGAGAGAGCATTTTAATAATGAAAACCTTAAAAATTACAGATCTGTACGGGTCGAATAAGCTGTCACACCTTCAATGGAGATAACAGATCTGTACAAGCACCTAAAATATTCCTGCAGACTTTGGAATTTAGGCTTATGGCATAATAGCATTTGCACAATAATTCAATCTAATTGTGTAGGGAAGCTGTAAAACTGCTCCATCTCTGGTGCTTTACTGTGCAGGGAGGAAAAAAAAAGGATGCAGTTCCACCTTTTTCGCTGACATCTAATGTTTCAGGTTTTTAAAAATATTGTATAAAGACTGAGATTTATTTCCTAAGATGTTTCATTAATGGTTGTGGCAGGCAGCTGGCCTGAGGTTTGACACACAATAAAATCCATGTCAAGAATATTAAAGATAGTGCAAAAGATAACTATGAATTTACATTCAAACAGGCTTTTGACAAAGCCATTGCAACAGGCTCCTAATCAGGTCTTGAGACCCAGCCTGCCCTCTCTTTAAACCCGTGATCTTGAAAAGGAGCTTTAAATTGGAAATTATTACACATTAAAACCTCAACATGGGCCAGATCGAAGCGGATCGATATCTTGCCGAGCACAATAAATCAGCCGCTGCTCTGCGGTTACTGTTTGCTGAACATATTTAAATTTTCTTGTAACAAATTAATTCCAACATTTTCTCTTGATTGAATTAGGGCAAGTGTTGGAGCTGTCACAAGTATTTCACTGCTTCAGGGAGACAAATTGCTCGTCTGGACATGGGTAACAAGCCAAAGTGTTGAGTCCCTGATAATCTTTCCACTAATTCTCCATTACAGCAAAATGAAGCCATAAATCACCGTGACAGCTGATCGATGCAAACATTGTTTCCGCCATGATTGCCAGCGCTCCCCGCGGACCCACTGTCCGCTCACAATTCCCGGGAATTACTCCCTGCCAGCCTCCCCGCCAGCTCGCCGGCCGCGCCGCGGAGCCTCTGCCCTGCCGCGAGTAACCATCTCATTTCGGGGCTGCCAGCCCACCCCAAAAACGGCAGGAGTCACTCACAGTTTGGGGCAAATCATCTTGTTTTGGGGCTCCCAGCCCACCCCAAAGAATGCAGGAATCACTCACAGTTTGGGGCAAATCACTCACCATTTCGGGGCTGCCAGCCCACCCCACAAACCGCAGGAGTCACTCACCATTTGGGGCAAACCGTCTCGTTTTGGGGCTCCCAGCCCACCCCAAAACCGGCAGGAATCACTCAGAGGTGATCTTTAAAACTCCATCCAGTCCCTCCCGCCATTGCTCTTCCGACCAAAAAATGGATTTTCAAACCATCTCATTTCCAGCCCACCCCAAAAACCAGCCCACCCCACAAACTGGAGGAATCACTGACAGTTTGGGGCAAACCATCTCATTTTGGGGCTCCCAGCCCACCCCACAAACTGCAGGTATCACTCAGAGGTGATCCTTAAAAACTCCATCCCATCCCTCTCCCCATCTCTCTTCCAACCAAACAAATGGAATTTCCAACCTCCCGTTCTACGGAATAATTCCTGTAGCCACGTCAGGCTCCAGCCCTGTCGCTTCCCCTTAACTAACTGGTGGCGAGTTGGATGAAATTACTTGACCCTTTATCGAGTTCTGCTAATGCCTTCTAAAGAAGAAATTAAAGCGGCCTGTGGCCCCCGGCAGCGCAGCATGCACATTTAATTCTGGGGAAGATGGATTAAGTAGTTCCCAGGACTAATTCTCACGCCGAGGTGGCTCTGTGGTGTTCCCAGCTCCGGCCAGGGGACTTGGGAATGAACCACAGAGCCTGGAAAAGTCTGTGTGGGTTAGCAGCTCCAGTCCAGACTGGGAATTCGGGATGGAGATGGGAGGAGAGCTTCACCACCCAGTGGGGATGTGACAAGGAGGAGAGATGGGGTAAGTGCTCCTAGGGAAACCCCAATCCCATGAAGGAGCTGCTTGCAGGGCTGAGATAATGCAATAAAAGGGATTAAAAATGATGTAGAAGTGGTTCTGGGTGAGCTTTGGGATCCTGCAGGGAATGTTTTCCCCATGTGGGACTGAGAGCAGCACAAGGAGCTCACCTGGGGCCTCTCGGGGTGGCTGTGAGCAGGCAGGGCTGGATGTCACACCCTGAGCTGTCCCAGCACCAGGGAACCTCTCCATCCTCAGGGATAACTGGGGTTGGAAAAGCCCTCCGAGGCCGTTGAGTCCCACCATTCCAGCACTGCCCCATGTCCCAAGTGCCACATGCCCAGGGCTGTTAAACCCCTCCACCCCTGCCCGGGCACAGGACAACCCCTCTGGTGAAGAAATTACTCCAAATATCCAACCTACACCTCCCCTGGCACACCTTGAGGCCAGTGCCTCTGTCCTGAGCACAGCAAGGTGTCCCTTGTCCCTGGGGTGATGCTCCCAGCTGGCTGTGGGGAGCAGGGACAGCAAACGTGCTCAGTGCAAATCCACCCAGCAGATCCCTGGATGCATTTGCAAATATTAAGGTATTTCCAAGATATTTCTTGCAAGATATTTTGCAAGGTATTTCCAAACACGAAGGTTTCAGAGCTGGATTGTTTTGGATATTAGCGATGTTATCAGCTCTGAACTCCCCTCTCAGGAGCAGAAGGGGCTGCCTGGCTATGGATGAGCGAGAAGTGGGAAAGCAGCAAGTGGGGAACAAACTGGATTTCCTCCCATCAAACACGAGGTGCTCCGTGCTGCCAGCATCGCAGCTCTGCAGAGCAGATCCCAGCCTGAGCTCCAGGGAATCCCGCCGAGCTGCTTTGGGATCTGCAGCTTTCCCCCAGCGCTGCCCGCAGCTCCGGGAGCTCGGGCGGGATTGGATGCGAAGGTGAGAGGATTCCGAGCATCCATCACTGTCCCCCCGCGGCTCATTCCCCAGCGATCAGCGCTGGGATCGATGCCGATCGGTAGGGAGGAGGGACAGACCCTGGAGGTGACCAGGGACACGGGGAGGAATAACAGACCCCGCGGTGATGGAGCAGCGAATTTAAGGATGGCTTGAAAAATAAAACCAAACGCTCCTGCATCACTCCTGCATCAGTCCTGCATCGTTCCCTTCTTTTCCACGCTGCAAATTCCGCTTTGGAAACTCTTATTATAATTGAAATGCACTTAATTGAGACACATCTAACTGAGACTAATTGAAATTCCACTGCCACAGCAGTAAATCAGAAAAGGGGGGGGAAAGATCAGAAAGGATCTTTCCTTGACATTGCTAAACCCCAGCTGGTTTTGCTGTTCCAAACCGGAGCGCTGCTAATAAAAAGCCTTGTTCTTTTGCAATAATTGTGCGTTTTCAAATATTGTTTCTAAGAAAAAGAATCTATTAAAACCAGAGAAACAATCCCAAAGAAATGCCAGTCAAAGCCATTAAGATGTTTTCACTGATGCGCCGCATGTAAATCTGATTTATGTTGGTTTAAACAGTTAAGAAATCCCCGAAATAACTTCATTTATTATTTTATTGCCTGATTAATGGTTCAGAGGAGCTGATTTGTAGCTGAAGTTTTACAGAACGCAAAATTAAAATAAGAGCCTTTTGTAGAAACGTCCCGTATTTGTTCAATTATGTGTTCAAAACTGAAACAAATATAAAAACTTCAATAAATATATTTTCTTCCAAGGCATGACATGCTGTGGGTTTGCTGTTATTGTTGGGTTTGATGTTTTTGCCTCTAAGGAGGTCAGCAATATGGAAACATAAAGGCCAATTTAATTTGTGCATCTGTGGCTGCCAAGTATTTTAATTCCGACAGCTGTGACTGAAGAGTTAATATTTTACTTGTCAAAATCCAAAAGGAGGCCAGTGAATCACTCTAATTCTCATTAAGAGGCTTCCCCCCAGTAGCACCCTAATTCAAAATAATGAAAGTAGAGACTGAGTGCGATTCTAATACCAGTTGAGACCTATCTTTTAATATTTCTCTGGTGATGGATTAGGGATCGGGGAAATTCATCTCAGATCATAGAGCCTAATTTAATAAGGGATCATTCCAAGAGTATTGCATTTTATAATAATGTCATTTAATGTGTCGTCTTCCATTTTTACTGTCCCATATGGATGCTTACACGATGGTGCCACAGGGATAAACTTTTAAAGGACCAGGCTGGTTTTCTGTCCTGCCTCCTCTTAACGAGGGAGTTTATCAAGGAGATGGTCTATTAGCAGCTCCTGTAATTGGGGAGAAGCTCAAAGAAGCTTGGGAAGCCAAGAGAATGGTGACAAAATGGTGACAAAAACAACACTTCCAGAGCCTGGAGTGGAGGGGAAGGGAGAACATTTAAAAGGAGGTTAAAATCTGATTTTAGTGTCTAACACAATGGTGCTGGTGCATGGAATATGTGGGCACCTGCTCGTTTAAAATACATGATAATACAGTAATTTTCCCTCTGTAACCACATCTCCCTACAACATTTCCCACTTGCTTCCTCAGTGTATTCCTGGGATTATTTAGATACAGCTAATTGCATGTTTGGGGGTTTTATGCCTATTTGCCAACGTTCTTTTCCCCAAAAATGCAAAGCTTTGCCAGGCTGTGAGGGCAGGGATTATCAACAACCATTACAGGATCAGCCAGAATTACTCTGTATTAATATTTGGAGTGGAATGCTTAATTGAATTTGTATTTCTTTGCCTTGCACTGAGTGGAGTTTAGGGGTGACTCCCAAAGCTGAGCTGCCCAAGGTCAAGAAGCCACCAAACCCCAACCATGGAGAGCTGCTGGTTGCCCAGGAGCTGCAAAGCTGCAGCCTGAGCTGGAATCACACCAAGCCTTTGGGAAAAACAGGGCTGTAAAAGGAGGATTTTTGCTCCAAATCCAGGGGGGTGATGAAGTCTTTATTTCCAGGTAACAACTGGAGAGCTCCACGGCAAGGTTTGACAGAATGAGATCAACCAGAGCCAGGCTGAGCAGCAACCAGCTGAGGGATAAATAAACAATAATCTCATTACAGCAGTTTTTCCAGAGCTGGAATGTGCTGTCTGAAAGGGAACACAATTAATGCAAAATGAGGGCTTTCCTATTTGCTCTTTTCTCCTGAGTATTTGCAGAGTTTTGCTGTCTCTAGAACATTGTAACTCCTGGTGTTTCTTGCACTTTGCCTCGTACAGCTCAGCTTTTATTCCTGCCTGATTGAAAATATTCTTCCTTGGCATTTCCTTTGATTTTCTGCTTTTCTCCTTTGACATTTTGCACTTTTTAAAGTCCCCATTTGTTTGCTGACTCGTTTCATTCTCTTCCATTGCCTCTTCCTTCCATTTTATTCCACTTCTCCCCAGTCCAGCTCTTTCACACTTCCTCAGGTTTCATTTTTGAGCTGTATTGTTGCTTAAACCAACTTTGGTAAAACTCTTTGTACAAACTGGAGAAGTTTCACCTGAATTTTACAGCCTGGATTTTTTCTTCTCACCGTGTTATCCCTTCATGTGTCAAGTTCTTGTTTGTTAAATTTGTTGCTTTGGATTCAATATCCAAAGTTATCCCTGCAGTAGGAATGTTACAAATGTCCATGTCTGGCATCTGGAACAGCTTTAGGGATTCCTTTGGTTTGCAATGAGAAAAATGATATTTATAACAGTTATAAATATAACTATTTATATATATAATTTATATATATATATAATTTAAATCAGAAAAAAAGGTCTCTGGTTGCATCTGAAATAATTAAAAATGACTAGTTTATATTAAAGAATTAGAAACAAGCAAACAAAAAGTTAAACAAACAGGGTTTGAGGACTGGTTTTGAATGAATGCTGCCTGTCTGAGTGACCTTTTCTGATTTCCACTGCTTGTTTTTCCTGCATCACCTTCATTCCCATCCCTGGAAATGCTCCAGGCCAGGATGGGCAGGGCTTGGAGCAGCCTGGGACAGTGCAAGGAGCCATGGAAATCGGGGGTGAGGAGGGTTGGTGGAGGAGGAGGGATAACTCCTGGTTAATCAGTCAATCAATCAATCAATCAATCATTTAATCCCTGGGCACTTTTTGGAGCTCCCTCTGGACAGGAGATTCCCGAAGCTGGAGCCTCTCCTGGGGCAGCAGCAGGCTGGTTCCAGGGAAACCCATCAGGGTTTAAATCTGCCCCAGGTCAGAGCTGCCCCTGCACATCCATCCCAAAGGGCTGTAAATAGCTCCATCCCAGCTGGAAAAATGGGCTCTGGCCAGGAATGGGTCAGACAGACAGGAGAGAGCAGCACCAGCCCTGCCAAAGATCAGGAAGGAAATGTTTCCACCCTGAGTCATTTCTGCTCCTTCAGCTCTCCCTCCCTCCTTCCCTCTCCCACCCCAAGTCCATCCAGGAATCCCAAACCTCTCTCCACCTCCTCCTGCTGATGTTACATTCAGCATTTCTGCCTCCATCGTGGGGCTGAGCTGCTGAGCTCCCAACCCCAGGCCTGGGGACATCCTCACAGCAGGAATATCCCCAAAAGAACCCTTCAGGAAGCTCTCCATGCTGTCCTCACTGCAGGTTTTCCTTCTGCCAGGGGAGTCAGCTCAGCTCCACCAGGATGCTCCTGGATCCCTGGAATTATCCAGGGCTGGAAGGGGATTGGAGCAGCCTGGGAGAGTGGAAAGCATCCCATGGCAGATGAGCTTTAGCAACCCAAAGCACCCTGGAATTCCATTTTCTGTTCCCACATTTTCAGCCCTCCATCCCCACCAGGCCATTCCCATCCATGATGTCAGGCTCATGGTTTCCCTTTTGTTTCTTTCCTCTCCTTAAATTAATTAGGATTCATTTTTAATCAGAAATTCACAGTCAGTTCACTACAGGAATTTGAGAGTCGATACTTAGGATAATAGAATTGTGCAGTTAAGTCTTAAGGCATTTTTCTTTAGCTGTCTGGACAGGTATAAATCAGGCTCCAGAAAAAAACCCCAGGCTGCCACAGCAAATATTCTTTATTACAATACAAAACTGATTTTCAACAAATAAAATATGCTGCTGTGGTCAGGACTCCCCCAGATCTCCGTGCCTGCTAAAGGATTTGCAGACAGCAGGCTCAGGGAAAGACAAACACCCCATGAATTGATGCTTTAAAGATCAACCCAGTCAGACTCAGCAACTGCCAATACTCTGCTCTGTTCTCACTGAGCATAAACCAACAGCAGCTAAAATCTACCACGTCCTTGAGAAGCTTGGGTTGGTCCTGGAGCTCAATTTTTTTTTTTTAAATCCAAATAGTAAAGCCTAAAATATTGATAAAGTGATGATAGAAATGTAGTCAGATTGGTCATGGAAATGTAACCAGATTGGTCATGGAAATGTAACCAGAGCACTCATCCTGTTCTCTCTGATATTGAACTGATATTTTTCTCTCTTCAGAAACTTTATTCAAGACAATTAACTTTACACCAACTGTTCCCAGGATCTGCCTGGTGGAGAGAGTCTGAAGAACATGATATAAGTGAGATTCTGTTTCGAGGCTCTTGCAGCCCTTGATCCCCCGAATTCCAGCACTGCCAGCATTTAATGCACAACCAGCACTGATTTTATTTCCCTGTAGATCTCCTAGCTTGTTCCCAAGGGATGGGTTAGCACAGCCTGGGAAGATCCCTCTGGTCCCCTGGAGCTCCCTGCTCTCCCCAGGAGCAGAAGGGAAGATTCTGGGATTCATCTCCAGCACGAGGAGCTGCTCCAGCACGAGCCTTCAGATCCCAACACGTCCTCCCAGCTGGAAACCTCTTTACATGCCTCGAACAGAGCCTGCTGGCTGCCCCTGCTTTGAGAGGGAAATAAGGACATGGCAGTGACTGATTCAGGATGTTTTCCCTCTGCAGTCCCAAAGGGAGCCTACAAAGGGCTCAGGGTGCCCCAGGAGCCCAGGGCTCTGTGTGATTCTGTGGCTGCAGAGCTGTTTGACACACACTGTTCAAACACCCCTGAGGATTCCCACAGCTCTGCCCTGGCCACAGCTTCGGGTAGAGACTGGAATTGCACTTTGTTCCCTGCAAACCAACGGAGATGGTTGTGTACACAAGGAAATGTTCAACTAACAGCTGATTTTGGGGGCTGGATGGCTCTGCCGAGGGCTTAGACATCAGCTGGTATTTCGTTTTTAATTTTCTTTAAAACTAATGTCAAAAATAAAAACTCTCCTTCATGAAGTTCCACTTACACTGATGGAGCTCCAGCTCAGTAAGTGCTGCTCATGAGAATTTCCATGGGGTCACAACCCACTGGAATGCCATCCATGTGCTGCAAATGAGGGCAGACAGTCCCCATTAAATTATATTTTGCATTAATTGTATTCAAAGCCTTGCAGTTTGCTGGTAGCCAGGGCGAGGCTGGCTGTTCATGTGTTTATTTATACAAATCCTGGTGGTGGGAAAAAATATTATATCAAGCTTAAAGTCTTCTGTCTTCCTTTCCATCACTGCCATTCACTCATTTGGCTCTTTCCCGAAAGTTGTCATTCAAGGATCAAAGGCAGTTTGCTTCCAAGAAGTGTTTGCAGTTCATTTCTTTCCTGGAAGGACAGAATCCCAGCCTGGTTTGGCTTGGGAGTGACCTCAGAGCTGATCTCAGTCTCTGCCATGGCAGGGACACCTTCCCCTGTCCCAGGCTGCTCCAAACCCATCCAGCTGGCCTTGGACATTCCAGGGATGCTCCAGGAACCCTTGGGATGCTCCAGGAACCCTTGGGATGCTCCAGGAATTCTTCTCTGCAGGATCCTGAGCAGTGTTAAACCATTTTATCCCTTTTTAACACGAGATTTTTCTCCATTTTCTGCCTTGCTTGGTGTCCCAGGGAAGCACAGAGGGACAGAGCTGGGATGGACATTTGCTCCTAAATGATCCCCAGGACTGCAGTGATAAGAGTCACCTCAGCCACCATCCAAGAGCCCCAGGCTGTCATTTGCTCAGACCTTTGAAGCTCAACAGGGCTGTGCCAATTCAGGAGCTGTACAGAAACCTGGCAAAAAGCAGCTGGTGGGCAATGTGTTTCTTCTGTGCCCAAACCTGATTTGTTCTGTTCGTTTTCATTTACATTCTGCAGCTCCTTTTCTGGGAATCCTGGCTGGAAAAGGAGCTATCCATCCTCCATCCTCCTCCTCAGAGCACAGGAACAGGGAGATCCTGCCCACAGAGGGACTCAGTGCACATCCAACAACTTTCTTGAAGTTTTCTTTCAATCTGTGCAAATTCAATTCCATATTTAAATAGAGATTATCCCAGTTTTATAGGTGTTAAAATACAAAACTCTGAGCATTTTCCAGGATGGGGTTAAAGGAATCTGGGATAGTGGAAGCTGCCCCTGCCCATGGACTTTATGGTGAGCTTTAAGGTCCTTTCCAATCCTAAATATTCTGGGATTCTGTGATTTGTAATTGCAAAGGGCAGAACAAAAATTCTTCTTTCTGCTCCAGTTACTCTCTTGGCTACTTGAGCCCCCAGCATTAATCCACATCTCTGCTCTGAATTTTCTGAACTCTGACAACACCAAATTCCCCTTTTCCTCCTGGACAACACTAGAAGTCCATTGGATCCTCCCAGATCTCCCCACATGGATGAGCAATGATTGCACAAACACACAGGAAACAGTTAAAACCAAAACCAAATCCTGGACAATGTTTATTTCTGTTTTTCTGAAACCTAAGTGGGACACTTAAAGAACTCATGCACGACTTGGAAAATATTTTAAATAAATTCTTCCTCTAAAGAGCCTTAGAGATAAATTACTCAGAGGAGTACATCACCCAGAACTCAGCGTGACCTTGGCCAGATCTTGGCTAAAAACAATTGTTTTGAAGTATATATGTTCCCTTTTCTGAGAGGAGGCCTAATTCATCTTTCTGCAGGCCCAGAGCAGAGAGCTGACACCCTGTAAATCTGCCTCTCCATTGTTCCACACACACAGCTCGGGGCACAAGTTATGCAAGAAAGCTCCAAGGGAAAATTCACAGGCATTCCCCCAGCCCGGGAAAAGAAGTTCTTGATTACAAGCAAAATGAGTTCATTAGAAATTAATCCCCATTAATTACATCTGAATGTCAAATAATGCATGAATTGCAAATGTTCGTATTTCCTTCAGCACTATGAATGCACTTCAATTACCTTTGAAATTCATACAGAATCCTTCGCCCAGGTAGGAGAATATTGTAAACTGCTTCTGTAATTAAACTGATTACATATGTAGGAATTGTCATCTGCTTAACGTGGCAAAGCTCTTTGCCAGCTGCATGAAAAAGGGACAAACCCACCAAGGGTCTGTCAGCCTGTGCTGTGCAGGGGAGGACAGAGCTGGCCTGAAAGCCACCAGATCCCAGGAGATCCCAGGAGATCCCACCAGATCGCACCAGATGCCATCAGATCGCAGCAGATTCCACCAGATCCCAGCAGATCCCATCAGGGAATGCTCTCCTGCAGTTCCAGCAGTGAGGGAATAACCCAAATCCCACTGTGGGTGTTGGACAAGGAGGAAAAGCAGCTGAAAGATGAGCAGGGACCCTGTGGATGAGCTCACAGCCCTGTGCAGGGTGAGGATGGATGTTGTAGCCATGGTAGCTCTGGGAATTGATGGATCTTCAGGTAATTGGGCTCATCTGAAGCAGGTCTGAGATGATGGAATGGGTTTAGGTGGAATATTGGGAGGGAATTCCTCCCTGTGAGGCTGGGGAGGAGCTGGGATGGAATTCCCAGTGAAGCTGTGGTGCCCCTGGATCCCTGGAATGTCCAAGGCCAGGCTGGACAGGGCTTGGAGCAGCCTGGAACAGTGGAAGGTGTCCCTGCCTTGGGTGAGCTCTAAGGTCCTTCCATCCCAAACCATTCAATGGTCTGTGATTTAAAATGCATCAAACCCACGTAATTCCTCAGCCTGTTATTTCCTTTATCTCACAGGGTCAGGACTTCACCCCAGCAGAATTCCTGCTGCAGCCACCAAGTCACTGGGAACATCCCTGAGTTTCCTGCCCTGGGACAGCAGGAATATTTCCATGTGGTTCCCATTGTCCTGCATTTAACCTCTCAGAGATATTTTGGGGCAATGCTTTATTTACATTTTCTTTAACAAAGAATATGTTTACCTTCTTCCTAAAGATTACCACATGGCCAAACACTTCCAAATCCAAATATTTCCTGAACCAGGATCTGCATAACAATTAAAATGTGTACATTAAGTGGAGGAATGGTGAAAGAGATGTTCTGAGTGTTCACAGGGATTTTGTAAGGGGATCCAGGCAGGATCTCAATTTCCAGCAGATTGCCAGTCTGGGGAAGGGCAAGCCAAGTTTCCACTGCTTAAATATTTACTCGAAGGACAGTGAGAGGGTGGTGAGTGTGTTGTTGTTAATAATAACAGTTTGCTCACTGCTGGCTGTGCTGGGGTGTTAAACCTCCTGCTCTGCACACTGTGAGGAGATCAGGGCAGCCAGCAGAACGGAGTCACTCAGCTCAAAGGACCTCCAAGGAAAGTCCTTGTGTCTCATTCTGGCTGCTTCTAAAATTTGGATACTTTTTCTAAGAGTGTGTAGGGACAGAGCAAGGGGGAATGGATTCAAAGGGAAGGAGGGCAGGATTAGTGGGATATTGGGATATTGGGATATTGGGATATTGGGATATTGGGATATTGGGATGGAATTGTTCCCTGGGAGGTGGGGAGGAGCTGGGATGGAATTCCCAGAGAAGCTGTGGTGCCCCTGGATCCCTGGCAGTGTCCAAGGCCAGGCTGGACAGAGCTTGGAGCAGCCTGGGACAGTGGAAGGTGTCCCTGCCATAGCTGGGGTGGGATGGGATGACTTTTCAGGTCACTTCCACCCCAAACCACACCATGATTCTGTGATTCTGTGACTCTATTAACACACAGACAATCCTTATTTTCCAAACACTCTCTCCTGCCTGAGCTGCTCCAGCAGGGGTTAACTCCTCTCCATCTGCAGTTCTCATCAGTGGTGACTGGTGGGTTGTGCTCTCCTCCTCAAGGAAAAGAAAACACTGGGTTTGAGCTGCTGTTGGGGAGGCAGGAATGGTGGCAGTGGCTGCCTAACTAACGTGGGGGTGACGAAATGTTTCCCCTGTGCCAGAGAGTGTGGAGTTTGTCAGCATCTCCCTGGAGCTCCAGGGCAAGGCTGGGGACTGGAGGCTGGAAATAGCTGCATTTCACAGAGAGCAGGAACTGTGGGGTCAATTCACCCCACAGCCACTGAGTTCTGAACCAAATTCCCATTTCACAGAGGCAGGAGACGTTTGTGCAAACCCAGGGTGCCAAGTGACAATTGAGGTGCAGGGGACACATCGAGCTGGACATTGCAAACACCAGAGCTGGGGGTGAACAGCTGCTGACCAGTTCAGCACTGGACAGGAGGGACTCTGCATGCTTCCTGCCTCTGCCAGGGGATGCAGAGCCCAGGGTGAGAGTTCCCAAGGGTGGCAGAGAGAGGGATGTGCAGGGAGCTGCTGATGGAGCCTGGTGGCTGCACAGGGCTGGGATGTCCTCCCAGGACACAGGGGGACCCCGAGTGACCCCAGACATGGAGCACCAAGGGGGTGTCAGCCTGAGCCACGGGGGATGGCAGCCCTGAGTGCAGCTGCACTTCCTAAAAGCATCACTAAAACTGTTTTCTATCCTCTAAAATCATTCCTGAAAATGTTTTCTATTCCCTAAATGAGCTTGAGGAAGATGTGGAGCTGTTTTATCAACCCCAGCTTTACAGATATCCTCTCTGCTTTCAGGGTGGCTGCAGCTGCTGAGAAAGTCAAACTGCCCCTTACTCCTTTCGTGCATTTTTAGCTCCCCATTTGGAATTCTGTCCCAGCATTTTTCCCTGGGTGATTTTTACCTGTTGAAAGCACATGGGTGTTGGATGAGCAGCATGTCTGATGTGCAAAGGCCACAAACCTCTCGTTATGAAGGAAAACATTCCCAAACCTCTTCCTCTGAGCAGAGAAAAGCTTCCCTTCCCTCTCTAGGAACAGTTGAGGCTCCTGTGAGCACGAAAATCGCATTTCAGGGGGAGAGGCTGCAGCCCAGCCAGGAGCCGGGGGTGGGCACAGCATCGGTGATGCACACACGGATGATTCGGCAGATTCCCGCAGATCCTGCAGCCACTCCCAGCCTTTCCCAAAAAAACCGGGAAGGGGTGGGGTTTGTGCCACTCTTTACTTTATCAAACAGGCACAGTGCTGCACAGAGCTGAGGAAGGTGATGGGAATCGGTGGCTCTGCTGGTTCCTCCGTCAGGAATTGGGGTTGGCGGGCAGAATTGGGAGGAGCTGGCAGAGCAGCACGAACACACCCCAAACCCCCCAGGCTGCCCCCAGAGCACGGACACTCGGCGTGTCGAAAACTCGGAGGATTTCCTTCACTCACACCAACTTAATTGCCTGAGGAGCACCTGGAGGGAAGGCTGGGCGCTGGTGTAAAGTGTGAGTAGTGACAGCTGCCCTTGCTGGGAACACTGCTGGGATCCTCCAGCCGAAGCAGGGCAGGAGCTGCTCCAGTATGGGAAAGGTTAGAAATGAGCACAGCTTTTCCAGGTCCCTGCAGAACTTTGCTGCCCACCTCAGAACCACACAAACGCCACAGATCTGCTGTTTTATCCCTTAAACCTGCGCGGTAAATAACCTTTCAGGTGCACTTTCACCTGCTGTACCTCACAGGGAGGGAAATCACGCTCGGAAATAGCGAGGGACTGAGGATTCAAGGGCAAACGGGATGGAAAGAGCCACAAGATTGGCCAAGTATCAATATTTACTGGGCAGGAAGGAGCACAGTGTGTCCTGCTAGCACAACACATGATTTATTCCGTGCCTCTCCAGGCACAGCTCACTCCAAGGGCTGCAAAACCATCGCGGCTCCAGAGCTTTGCCCATGCTGCTCCTCCGAAAGGCAACTTGGAAAGCTCAGCCTGGAATAAAGCTGGGAGTGAACAACACGAGACACGGCAGGTTTGTACAGTGGGTTTGGCGTGTTTTCATGCAGGTTTATTCACGGGGGTTTCTCCCCTTCTCCCTCCCTGTGTTGCTGTGTGGAGAACCGAGATCCAGGCAGGGATTGGGGGGTTGGATGTGATTTCTCCCTGTCAGACCTCTGGCTGCTCCCTGCCCTGCTCACCTCAGCCCTGCTGCTGCTGCAGAGAGGCAGCAAAATGTGGAGACTCCAGCAAAATGTGGAGACTCCAGCAAAATGTGGAGACTCCAGCAAAACGTGGAGACTCCAGCAAAATGTGGGAACTCCAGCAAAATGTGGAGACTCCAGCAAAATGTGGAGACTCCAGCCAAATGTGGGAACTCCAGCAAAATGTGGAGACTCCAGCAAAATGTGGAGACTCCAGCAAAATGAGGGAACTCCAGCAAAATGAGGGAACTCCAGCAAAATGAGGGAACTCCAGCAAAATGAGGGAACTCCAGCAAAATGAGGGAACTCCAGCAAAATGAGGGAACTCCAGCAAAATGAGGGAACTCCAGCAAAATGAGGGAACTCCAGCAAAATGAGGGAACTCCAGCAAAATGAGGGAACTCCAGCAAAATGAGGGAACTCCAGCAAAATGAGGGAACTCCAGCAAAATGAGGGAACTCCAGCAAAATGAGGGAACTCCAGCAAAATGTGCTCCTCCAGCCCTGCAGAATCTGCATCAGGTCCTGCTGCACACACCGTGGGCTCTGGGAGGACACAAACAGGTGTTTGCTCCTTCCTACAGCATTTATGGGATCCCCTCTCCAAATTCCCCTCGCAGGCCAGCTGGTCTCTGTGTCGATCCTGCACGAAAATTTTCTCTCCAGCAGGCACAGATCGTGTGCGCTGGCTGGCTGGTGAAATGGCTGTAATTAAATTTTGGGAAATCTACGGGGTTTTTTATGGGTTCAGACACTCTAAGAAATAAAATAGAAACAGAAGAGCCCCGGCCAACTTCTGTTGGCCTGTAGACTTATTAGGCATTCCACTCCAAGGAAAGCAGGAATGTCAGTATTCCTGTCCAAAAACATCCCGTTAGGACTATTTTATTTTAATCGCAGCTGCGCTAAAAACCACACAGTTCTCTTGCACCACCCAATCACCTTCCCTGACAGGACAAAAACCCATTTTTTCCCTGTCTTTTTATTACAATCATCTTGAAGACAGACGTGCCAAGAGCTGAGCGAAGGTTGGAGATTCCTGTTGTCTCCACCAGGTTTGTGTCACACACCCCAAAATCTGCCCAGGGCTGGGCAGCTCTGCCTGAAGCAGCTGTGCTTTCCACACACACCAGGTAGGACGTGACGAGTGGATTTGGAGGAGGCAGAAGGTGTCTGCTGCTGGTTCTGAGCCGTGGGGCTGCCAGGCGCTCGGGCACATATTAATGAACTGCTTTATTCGGGGATCAATCGACACCACCGCTACTTTTATTGACTTTATAATTAGCAGCATCTTACTTTTGCTGCAATAAAGCTGCTTTACCTAACATAAAATCTATCATTTCCAGCCCGTTATTAGCATAGGGACGGCCGAGCTGCTTTGACCCGAGCTGCTTGCGGGACTCGCCGGGAGGATTCCGGCAGGAACAGAGCCTTGTCCTTGTCCTGATGCCTGTCCTGATGCCTGTCCTGATCCCTGTCCTGGTTCCTGTCCTGATCCCTGCCCATCCCGCGGGGACACCTCGGGCTGTCCTGTCGCTGCCCGCGGTTCTGCCGGTGCAGCAGCCAGCCGGAGGGATTCTTTCCCATCCTTTCCCAGCCCGCAGGGCTCGGGATCTGCTCAGCCCCTCCAGCTCCATCCCTCCGCACGGCGCTGAGCCCGCAGCGGCTCCTCCCGCCGGGATTTCCCGGAGCTTTCCCGGAGCTTCCCGCTTATCCCGGGGGAGAATCCCGACCTGGAGCTGCCGATATCCCCCCGGAATTCCTCCCCGGCAAAGATTCCGAGCCGTTCCACTTTCCTCGCTTTTATTACCTGAGGGAACCTGACAGAACTTGAACAAAAGACACAATTGCTGGGGAGTTCCCGCCGGGCCGCTCGGGCTGCCCGGGGATGGAGCCAAGGCGATGGCCGCGCTGCGGGTCGTGCGGCGAAACTGGGCAAAACTCGGGGGAAACTCGGGGAAAACTCGGGGGAAGCTCGGGGAAAACTCGGGGGAAAACTCGGGGAAAACTCGGGGAAAACTCGGGGGAAAACTAGGGGGAAACTAGGGGGAAACTAGGGGGAAACTAGGGGGAAACGCGGGAAAACTCGGGGAAAGTCGGGGGTGGGAGGGAAAAATAATAATAATTAAAAAAAAAAAAAAAGCTGCGCGGAGGTTTCCTGATCGTGCTGAGCGCTCTCGGCGTGTCGCGATCTGTAGGGAGCAGAAAGCAAGGTGCGAGCTCTGCGGAAGGTGGAGAGACGGGAGAGAAAGGAAGGACATCGCCGCTGGCTGGACACGGACAGTCCCGGCAGGGAGCTGGAAACTTCCCCCACACCGGTAACCCCTCAGTCTGTAGGTCGCAAAGTGTCTTAAATTCATTACTTGGCACTTATTGAAATTGGTGACGTCGAGAAATGGATTAAAACAGGTGAAGCAAACCTGAGTGAAACAAAATATATTGTACCGACAACAAATGCAATGAGATAACAGCGTCTTGCTTTCTTTTTTTTTTTTTCTTTTCTTTTTTTTTTTTTTTAAATAACTTAAAATACACTAGAAAAAATATGGTCAATATAAATAACTTTTGTTTTCATGGAGAACAAATAGATACAAAGCCCGTCCATACCAAAGTTCACATAGAAGAGCTTTCCCTCTGTCTTGGCAATAAGCATGAGGGTCTGATGGCAAAATCTGGGATAACAATCACCGACTGCAGGGTACCCCAGCTTAAATAGCTATACGTCTCTCAAATAATAATAATAATAATAATAATAATAACCAAAAAAATCACAAGATTACGTGAATAGATACACCTTTATGAGATAAAATGTAAATGCTTGACAGTCAACTATCAATTCACAAGTTATAGCCAAAATAAACTTTGTTCGTGTGTATCAACATATTTTACATGTACCCAGTACCTCTTATTGGAATTGCCGTGGTGTCAAGTGGTGGTTGGGAATTAAATACTCTTTTTTTTATTTTCCTTTTTTCTGGTTTTTTCATTTATTTTCCCCCTCAGGACAGGAGAGACCCGGCAAAGGGAGGAACGCTCCGCTCTCCTGGCGCTTTCCGCTCCCTTTCATTGCAGAGGTGGGACAGCAAACGCCCAGCAAGGATTTAAGAGTGGGAAAGGTAGTGCTTGATCTCCCTCTCTCTGCCTGCTTCCCTCCAAGATTAAAGGAGAAAGAACCCAGCCACGTTTGTTTGTTTGGTTTTGTGGTTGTCTTGGTTTTTTTTTCTACTAAAGATGAGGGTGAAGTGCAAGTGAATCAAAGGACTCCATCAATGAAATACAAATACATGCAACCCGGAATGCTGCTGGAGGAAGTATCCCGGACAGTTTCCCATTAGAAATTCGCAGAGAAATCAGTGTCTTTTTTTTTTTTTTTTTTTTTTTTTTTTCTGTTCGTCGTCGTCTTTCTTTCTTCTTTTTTTTTTTCTTTTTTTTTTTCTTTTTTTTTGTCGCTATTCCAGACGTGGTTGTTAAACTCAAGTATCTGATGCAACGTGAAAGGAGGCCCGCCTCTCTTATCAAATTTCTTGTATTAAAGTGAACTTCGCAGAAAAAGGTCAGTTTCAAAACCTGTGAACTTCCCAGCTGCGCGTCCTCTAATTCCTTAAATAAGTATATATCTCCCGTCCGTTTCTCCTCTCCCTCGTTCCTTTTTTTTTTTCTTTTCACTTTTTTTTTTAACTCTTTTCCCCTTTTTTTTTCCTCCTTTTTTCCCCCTCCTCGCCAAAAAAAAAAAAAAAATTAAAAAATAAAATAAAACACAAGCAGCAGCGCGGCGGTCACAGCCCCAGGGCGGCGGCGTGTTTCTTAGCCTTCAGGCGGAGGTCGGCGATGCTGGAGTTCTTGCTGGTGGTCTTGGCGGCGGCGGCTGCAGCCACCACGGAGGCGGCGGAGGCGGACTCGGCCAGCGTGGCCAGCGGGAGGCCGAAGGGCGGCGCGGGGAACATCATGTAGGGGGCGTGGGCCAGGTGAGGGTGCAGGTGATGGTGAGCGTGAGCCACGGCGCTGTCCAGCTGCAGCTGCGCCTGAACCTGCGGCGACAAGGCACGGCGGCCCGTGGCAGCGTCACCCCCCCGCGGCCACCCTGTCCCCCTGCCGCCCGCGCCCACTTGCCTGCTGGAAGGGCATCCTCAGCGCGCCCACGTTCACGTAGGGAGCCACCCGGCAGGCTTCGAACTGCGTGGCGGCGCCGATCAGCACCCCTGCGGAGGCAGGGCACGGCGGGTCACTCCGGGCATTGTCCCCGCGCGGGGATGTGTCCCCACGCCGGGATATCTCCCCACGCCGGGGATGTGTCCCCACGCCGGGGAGGTTTCCCCATGCAGGGATGTCTCCCCACGCTGGGGATGTGTCCCCACACCCGGGATGTTTGTTTCCCCACCCCAGGGATGTCTCCCCACGCCGGAGATTTTTCCCCACGCCGGAGATTTTTCCCCACGCCGGGGATGTTTCCCCACGCAGGGATGTTTCCCCATGCAGGGATGTTTCCCCCGCGTGGCCGCGCGGCTCCCGCAGCACCCTCCAGCCCACCCCCGGCGGTACCTTTGTGCAGTTGGTTCTCCTGCTTTCGGCACTTGGCTCGGCGGTTCTGGAACCACACCTGAGGGCAGAGGGACAAGGGGTCACTGCCGCGGCCCCCAAACGAACCCACTCATGACAATAACAATGATGAAAGCATCCCCCAGCCCGCAGACAAAGACACGCGGGTGGGCTCTCCGCCCTCCCCGGCAGCTCCAGAGCTCCCCAAGGAGAAAGGAAAAGAGTCAAACCCCCGCAAATCGCCCCGCGCGGACTGCACGCCCCGGGGAGATGATTTCCCCAGCCCTGCGCTCGCCTTTCCTCATCAGACTCCCAGAAGGCTGAAATCGCCTCTGCTCGCCAATACTAACTGGCAATAATGGCCTGAGAACCTCGTGCTCATTAATAAATAAATTAATTGGCTTTATCTGGCAGAAAAACTCAACAACAACGGAGTTTAATGACTTTTTTTCCCCCTTTTTTTTCTTCTTTTTTTCGGGGGGGAATGTGGGGGTGGAGAGAATTACAGTCCTAAACGCTTCGCTACAAAGAAGTTTCGAATTTCTCTGTTCAGTGGAGTGTGGCGCAGAAGCGGAATAATTATCTCATTATCATAATAATCTAATTTGCTTGCTCCGAAGAAACTGCCCCGTTAGACAAGAACATACTTTTAATATCGGAAATGGAATCGTTAAAATAAATTCCCAGCCTTAAGTTCTGCTGGCTTCGAGAAAGGAGAGAGGGAAAGGGGGAGAGTTTTTTCCTGAAAACATCCTTGTTTTAACCCAGGGCTCTCCCAGCAGCCACATCGACCGAGGAATCCTTTCCCCACGGCCAGGGAAATAAAAAAAAAAAATTAAAATTGTCTTTTTTTGAGGTCTTACTCTAAGAGACGAATACAAACGGGAATTTCTCCCGCCCTGTCATTTTCTCCAGCCAAGGAAAATCTGCCCAAGAGCCACGTTCTGCCTGAGCCTGCCGTGGAAACGAGCCTTCGGTAATTTACAAATTAGAGCAGATACCAGGCAAAATATTATTGAAAAGCGGTTTGGGTTTTTTTGGGGTTTTTTTTTTTTTTCGGAAGGATTTCTAGGGAATGGGTTTAATCTATGTAAATCTCCAAAAGTTATTATGCACCCTGCGATTTGGCATCATGGGAGCGCGGATTATGCGCCGCCGCCGCCTCCTTTGTCGAGGACCTCCCTGCTCCATTTTCCACAGCCAACAACTTTTTGCCTTGGTTTTGTTACCGTTTGGTGAACGGAAATAATAAATTTTTAAAAACCGCGAGCAAACACAAACAATTCAAAACCAATCAACCAAAAAAACAACAAAAAAATTAAAAAGCGGGAGGGGGTGGGGAGAGAAGAGAGGAAAAATGCAGACTTTTATTTTTTTATTTTTAAATTTTTTTTTGGTGGCTCGAGCTCTGACAAAAGCTGCTCGTTTTGAGTTTTTCTGCTGCCCGTGCCGGCTCTCTGCCTCTGTCCTCCCAACCTTACAGGCTGCAGGGAAACCCCCCAAGGACTGAGCGCATACTTGGGTGCAGATGGTGCCTGCGAGCACAAAGATCGAGGGGGAGTATCTGTTACAGCGAGACTTTCTACCAGCTGCAGATGTTCGGGGCCTAAAACTGCTCCATGTGTTCAGACAAATAATGACCATCATTCTCTCTTCTTTTTATTTGCAGAACGGAAATACACCGGAGCAGCTACATTTGTTCTCATTTGAGGGATCATCTTCCTCCCCGCTCCTCAGCTCAGCCCGACAACACTCACGGAAACCAGGAACCCGTTGGGGAAAAACTTTGGGAGGGTGCAAAGCGCAGGTTAAATCCGGAGAAGCCGCGGCTTCCCGGGGCAGGAGAAAGCTCAGAATATCCAGGCTTTATCCCAGACTTTCTGTATTTCAAAAACCCGAACAAAGCACCTCGCTCAATTTCTGTTTCCCTGAACGAACGTTTAAGAACTACGGGGAGAAACGGACTGAAAATACACCTATTATTGTTTCACTTAGCGGTTTCTAATTCAGTTTACGGTTGCGACATCCGCGAAGGGGATCTGTGCGTCCAGAGCCGGGCGGAGGGGACAGGGAGCGCCAGCCCTGCGGCCCTGGAGCCACGGGCACTGCTGCCGAGGCAGCGATGGAACAACGCGGAGCCGGGAGAAAACACGGCCGAGCGGAGGGCTGGGGACACGCGACAGGACAAACCCCGGCGAGGCAAAGCTTCCGCCAGGATTTGCTGGGGAAGTTGGGCGCCGCGGAGCTGCCCGCTCTCCCTGCCAGGAGGATGAGGCTCTCGCCCATCATCTCCCCGGCTCTGGCCGAGCCGCTCCATCCCCCGAGCACCCCGCAGCCCCGGCTACCTGCACCCTGGCCTCGGAGAGCCCCAGCCGCTGGCTCAGCTCCTCCCGCATGAACGCGTCCGGGTAGTGCGTCTCGTCGAAAAGCCTTTCCAGCTCGTTCAGCTGCTCCAGGGTGAAATTCGTCCGGCTCCTCCTCTGCTTGATTTTCGTCTGTCCTTCGTCTTCCATCGCTTTCGCATCGTCCTTGCGCTCCTTCAGCTCTGCGGACACTGGGCACGACACAGCAGTCAGAGCGGCGGGGCGGCACCGCGGGCCCGGGGGACACCGGGGGGCACCGGGGCTGGCCGCGCTGCCGGGGGGATGCTGGAGGGAGCCCCCCGGGATCGGGGCAGCCGGGAGCGGGGCCTGTGCGCCTGGGCCGCGCTAGGCCGCCTCGGCCGCTGCCGTTCCGGGCTCCGCCGCCGGCTCCGGTAGCCGCTGGCGGGGGAACGCGGTCCGCACCGAGCCCTCCCCTCCGGCCCGCCGCTCCCCCGGGGGATGAGCAGCAACAGGTCCCCGGAGCCTCCGCCGGCCGCCGCGGCCCCTCCGCGCCCCGCGCTCCCCCGGGATTCGTTGTTCCGCGGTCAGTTTTCCGCTACAGACGCGCCCCGGGCCGGAGCGCTGAGCTCCGCACCGACCCCCGGGGGGCACCGGCCCGGTCCTGCCCCGGCCGCGGCTCCCCCGCCGTACCGATCGCCTTATTCCAGCCATCCGTTCCGGGGATGCTCCGGGCGCTCCGCCGGTCCGAACAAAAGGGCGGCAGCGACCCGCGGGTCCCCGCGGCCACCGGCACGGGCCCGGCCGCTTCCCGCAGCGCCCGAGAGCGGCGGGCGGCCCCGGGAGCGCGGTACGGCGCGGAGCGGTTCTGCCGGCAGCCCCGGGGCTGAGCGTGGGCAGCGCGGCCCGGCCCCACGCGAGTCCGCGCGGTCGGAGCCCGGGGGAGCGAAGGGCCCGCGGGGCAGGGCTTTCGTTGGCGGCGCGGCTTCCCGTGGGATGCCCAGCGGGAACGAGATCGCGGTCGCAGCAAGTTAAATCCGGCTGTCAGTATTTTTATCGAAAAACTTCGATGCTGGTGGCGGATCTCCCGCGGCTGGGAGAGCCCCGGCAGCCGCCCATCGCCGCCGGGCGCAGCCTCCCACCGGCCCCGGCCACCCGCTGCCGCTCCGCGCGTACCGACCCGACGGGGGAAGGGGGGGATGGGGAACGGGAACGGGAGAACGGGGAGCCCGCGGTGCCGCCGTTACCGTCGCTGAGCTTGGGGGTGGCCGCCTCGGCCGCTCTCTCGGCGGCGACGTCGGGCTCCCGCGGCGGGGAGCGCCCGGCCGGCCGCGCCGCGGGGCTGCCCGTGTCCTCCCGGCCCGGCTCCGCCGCCGCCCCGCCGGGCTCCCGCGGGCCGCCGCCGCCGCGCAGGGGCCCGCTCTCCAGCACCTCGCGGTAGGTGATCAGCTCCTTCTTCTCCTTGGCTTTGGGATCAAACGACTTGGAGACGAACGCCGTCAGCTCCTCCATGGCTCAGGGGCGCGCTGCCCCGGCTCCCCGGGCGGGCATCCACGGCGCGGCCAGGCGGCGGCGGCGCCCCGGGCCGTGCCGAGCCGGGCCGGGCCGTGCCGCCCGACGTGCAGGGCTCCCGGGGTCTGATAGCGACGCCGCGATTGAAGTGGCACTATTTATACTTTGCAAAGCCGGCCCCTTGTTCCCGGCGAATTACCTCCCCTCGGAGCTCTGAATGGACCCCTTCCTTCCTCCCTTCCTTCCTCCCGTCCTTCCCGGTCGCCCGCCCGCCGCGGGGCACTGCGGCCACGGCACCGCCCGCCCGCCGCGCGCTGCGCCCTAATTAATTTAATTAGGCGCGGGACCGTGCGCGAGGTCCCGGGCGAGCGCGGCGCGGAGCGGGGCCGGGGCGGCGGGGGAGTGGCCACCGGGAGGCGCGGGGGGGCGGCGGGGGCGCGCAGGCTCCGCGCACCGCCCCGCGTGGGTCGGGTCAGCCCCGCAGCCCCGGCACGGCCAACCGCACCGGCACCGGCCCCGCGGGAGCCCCAAAAGTTCCTCCGTGGGATCCCGAATCCCCCGAACGGGCGAGGGGACAATTGACAGCGAGAAACGCGGCCGCGTCAGGAGCGGGAGCGCATCGAGGCGTCAGGCGAGAGCCAAACACGCCAATATCGCTAATATTGGTTTCCCTTTGTTTTTTTAAATCCCATCGCGGAGCACTTTTTGTCGGCGGAACTCGTCTCCCTTCCACCTTCGCTAAATTCTAATAAATTATTCAGAATTGTTTAACTCTTGCCTGTGTATCGATTTTTCATTGACCTTCGGGGCGATGACTTCACCTAACGGCGCGTTTATTTAGCGGGGCAGGTTCGCTATCGGGGGTGCAATGAGCGTTTATTCCCAGCCGCTCACACGCGACCCCGCGGCCACGGGCAGCGCCGCCCGGTCCCTCCGCCCGCGGGGACTCGCACCGCCGGTGAGCATCTCCCGGGAGGCGTTTTCGATCCCGGGGCACCGGACACCGGGCAATCGGTGTGACCGGCCCCGCCGCGGCTGCCCACCGTGCGGGTGACCATCCCCGGCCGCTCGGCCCGGACATTTCGTTGATCCCCACGCGCGGTTCGCCGTTCCCGCGGCAGGAGCGAGAGCTGGGCAGCCGGCGTTACACGGAGCGAATTCGGGAACAGCCAGAGGGAAGCGAGGCGAGGAAATGGTTCTGTTGTATTTTCGGTCTTTCCCCGCGGAGGTTCCGCTCGGCCCGGCGGATCTCGGTCCGTGCCCACCCGTGCCCGGAGCGCTCCGTCCCGCGGGAACGGCCGCGGTCCCCACGCCGCGAGTGGAGCGCTGTCCCTCCGCCCTCGGGAGCGGCTCTCGGTGCCAGAAAACACCGACCGTGCTGCATCGCGGCGGGACGGAACGAAATCCCCTCCGTGCCGCTGTCCCCGCGCGGTCACCGTCACCCGCGGCGGGACACGGAGCGCGGCGGGACACGGGGTGCTCCCGTGGGTTCCCGGGTTGGACACGGTGCGGACAGCGCTCCGTGGGCTCTGCATCCCCCGTGGGCAGCGGGACCCGAGCCTGGATCACCCACGCTCCCTTCCCGCCCGTCACCCGCGGCGTGTCACGCGGTGCCCCCGTGGGTCACGGCGTTGGTCCCCGTGCTGGGCACGGTGCAGACAGCGCTCCGTGAGCTCCGCATCCCCCCGTGGGCAGCAGGACCCTGACCCCGGCCCAGCCCCGTTCCCGCTCCCCGCTCCCCGTCCCGCGTGGGCGATCGCCGGCCCGCCGCATCGATGGCTCGGCGCTCGCTGCGGCCGCCTGGGCGCGCTCGGCGGTGGATTGGCGCTGGCTGCCCGCCGCCCCGGAAGGCGCTGCGCTCGAAGCGACCGCGGCGAGTCGGCCAGGTACGGGGACAGGGGACAGGGGGAGAGCGGGGACAGGGGACAGCAGGGACACGGGACACGGCGGGACAGGCCCCCGCAGGGCACGGCACCCGGCACCGGCCGCCGCTGCAGGGGCCGGCTGTGCCCAGCGGCTCGCCGGGCCGCGCGGCCTCCGGTGCGGGGAATATCCCCGGTGCGTCACGGGGAGCCCCGCGCGGGGTGCCTGCCTGCGCCGGCAGTGCTGAGGGGCTCGGCTCGGCGGGGAGCAGGCCTGCAGCTGCTGTTGGTGAGCTCCCCTGAGCTGCAGGGCCAGTCCAGGCTCTGCTCTGCTCCGCTGCCGGGCAGACACGGGAGCTCTGCATGTCCAGAACGGGGCGTTTTGCAGGATGGTCTCTTTCAGTCCTCACCCGTGCTTGCTGCAGCTCCCCGAATGGCTCCAGGGAGCCTTCCTGCATTCCCCTTGGGAGCAATCCCAGCGTCCCTAATGGTGAACTTGTCCTTTGTTCTCCCCCAGGCTCTCCCCGGCGGATCAGGAGGTGCTGCCTCGGTGGCCAGAGGGGTGAGGAAGGGCAGAAGTTTGTTCCTCGGTGGCCAAAGGGGTGAGGAAGGGCAGCAGTTTGTCCCTCGGTGGCCAGAGGGGTGAGGAAGGGCAGCAGTTTGGCTGGAGAAAATGAGCAAGTTCTACCTGTCTGTGCTGGGAGGAGGAGGAGCGGGGAAGGGAATGGAGCTGGGAAGGGGCTGAGGGAGCTGGAAAGGAGCTCAGCCTGGAGCAAAGGGGATCAGGGGGACCTTGTGGCTCTGCAGAGCTGCTGACAGGAGGGGACAGCCGGGGGGTCAGGCTGTGCTGCAGGGAACAGGGACAGGAGGAGAGGAAAACACCTATTTTCATTTTCATACAAATATAAAACAGCACGATTCAGACGTGAGCCCCTCTCCCAGCTGGCACCGTTTGGCTCTGTGCAGGTTGGAGATGGGCCGGCGCTCCTCGGACACGGAGGAGGAGAGCAGGAGCAGGAGGAAGAAGAAGCACCGGCGGCGCTCCTCCTCCAGCAGCTCCTCGGGCAGCAGGAGCTACAGCAGGAAGAAGTCGGGGAGGAAATCCAGGTCGAGGTCACGCTCTCGGGATCTCCAGTCTTGGTCCCATTCCTATGAGAAAAGGTGCATTTGGAGGGGTTTTTAGAAATGGAGCTCTTTTCCTGTTATGGCAGAGAGCTGGAAGTGTTTGAAGGCCATGGGTTGGAATTTGGTAGCACAGATTGTTCTGAACTTTGTTGTGAAAATGTTTTCACTTTCATCATAGTAAAACTCCAAACCCCCAGCCATGAGCAGAAATGCCACACCTCCTTCCCCCTCCAGGAGCACCAGAGCAGGCAGTGTGCAGATCCAAAGGGAACTTCTGCATTAAACCAGGGAAACCCCAGCCTGTTAAAATAATTCTTTCTTCTCCCAGCAGGGACCTTCCACTGTCCCAGGCTGCCCCAAGCCTTGTCCAGCCTGGCCTTGGGCACTGCCAGGGATCCAGGGGCACCACAGCTTCTCTGGGAATTCCATCCCAGCTCCTCCCCACCCTCCCAGGGAGGAATTCCTTCCCAATATCCCATGTAACCCTGGCAGTGGGAAGCCATTCCCTGTGTCCTGTCCCTCCAGCCCTTGTCCCCAGTCCCTCTGCAGCTCTCCTTTAGCCCCTTTAGGCCCTGGCAGGAGCTCTGAGCTCTCCCTGGAGTTTTCCCTTCTCCAGGTGAACACTCCCAGCTCTCCCAGCCTGGCTCCAGAGGGGCTCCAGCCCTGGAGCAGCTCCTTGGCCTCATCCTGGCTGTGTCAGTCTGACTTGTGGTGGTGAATTTATTAAGAAGTGGAGCTGGAAAACACTCCTGGTGTCTAGCTGCCCTGTAAATACAGTAGGAAATGCTCCTGACAAAGCTTTGCACAGTGGCTGCAGGGTGTGGCAATCAGGTTGTCCTGACTGACAGGAATTCTAGAATTCTGTCCTTCATCCAGCAGGAACATCACATTCCCCTTCCAGGTGCAGCTCTGTTCCTTAGCAGTTAACCTGTATTTGTTTTTCAGTATTGCAGCTCCTGCAGCCCCTTTCCCTTATGCTGGATAATCACTGAGAACATCCTGAATTCCAGAAGTTTTTCCATTGTGTTATATTTTGATATTAATCACACATAAAGGCCAAAAATATGGAGGATTATAATTGTTAATTGGAGAGCTATTAGGGAATTGGAGGGGAAATGTTAAGATTTGGATTTAATTTAGATTTTGGATTTAATATATTTTCTTTCACCTTCCTCCTTTTGCATAAGAATTTACTCTTTAAATAAATGAAACTGGGAGTGAGAGGAAAATGAAAATACCTTTTTGATTCCTGATTGGACTCAGGAGGGAACTGCCCTTAAATGAACTCAAATGGGATAAATTAACTCTGATTAACTGATTGCTAATAGTACTTAAAGAAAGCCCCACCCACCCTCCCTTTCTGGCCTGGGATGTATTTGAGAGGAGTATGAGGTAAACTCTATGTGTTTGGGAGTTACTTATTCCAGGGGAACAGTGGGATTTGAGGCAGCTGGAGCAATCCCCCAGGTGTGTATGTGTTTTCCCAGGAGCAGGGTGGGGTTGGGGGCTGTTTTGGGGTCTCTGGGTGACTCAGGCTGTCCCTTTTCCAGGCGCAGACACAGGTCCAGCAGCAGCTCTTCCTACGGCTCCAGGCGGAAGCGCAGCAGGAGTCGCTCCCGGGCCAGAGGCAAGTCCTACAGATCCCAACGCTCCAGGTCCAAAAGCAGAACCAGGAGGTAAGGCTCTGCCCTAGGAAAAGCAGGATTATTTCTGCTGTCAGAACATTCCTGTAAAAACATGTTGTAATTACTATAAATACTGGAATGTACTGGAAATAATGGCTGCAAGTGATGGTCTGAACCACATATCCCTTGAAACTTCCTAATCTGGGATCCTTGCAGTGCTTTCCACACACTAAACCTTTCAGTTAGTTACCCTTTATTGTGGAGATAAAAATTGTTTATTTTGCATTTGATTCAGGCAAAACCCCCAAACATTATTAGAGTTGCTTGGTTTTATGGAATCATTTGGAAATATCTTGTAGATTTTTTTTTTTGGTTCCTGCTTTCCATAACTCCCACCCTGAAGTTCATGATAAACTGATTTTTTCCCATCTGTGTTTCTCTTGGAGAAAGATGAGTATTTATTTTTATTCCTATTTAATGGTACCTGCAGTGAAATTTTTCCTACATTGGTTTGTGACAGACAAACAAGCATTTCACAATTTAGATATTTCGATCTTTAATCAGAAGTTGCAAAAGGTATCATAAAATCTGCTTTTCTTCTTTAATTAAAAGGAGCTCAAGTTGTGTTTCTGTGTATTTTTCAGTTAGAAAGTTTGTCTGAAGTTTATCCCTGGATACCACATTTACAATTACCATTTTCTAGTGATTTTAAATGAATTATTGAGTGCATCAGGCAGATCAAACTGCTTGGGTGTGTCTTTGCAAACCTCCAGCCAGGTCATTTTGTGTCCCTGTAGTGAGAATTTATCAAACCTGGGATTTCCACATACAAACCAGAAGAGCTGCTGCCTCTAAATGCTGAAAAATTGTGGAAAGATGTAAATATTCCACTTTCTTGTATTTTTGTTCTGCCATGACTTGTTCCCAGCTGTTCTTTAGAAGAGTTGCCTAAACCCTTTATTGCTGCAGTGCCTTTGTAGCAGAAATTTGATTATTCCAACTGCCTGATCTTTCTTGGAGTATCCTCCCCATCAGAGCTGCACAGATATTCCTGGGAATATCTGCTTTTTTTTTTTTTTGCTAAAAAAATCACTTTTAACCCACTGGAATGTCAAAAAATGAGGTGAAAATGAAGGTTTTTTAGGGCATCATATACTCAGTGTGGGGAAATGTGACAAACTGATTTAAAGTAACTTTTATTATAGTAAAATAATATCTAATAGGTATCAATTGCAAATCTCATTAGCCATGGTCTAATAGTCATCTTTTCTGAGGGGTTTGATTTTAATTATGGCTACAAACTATGGAAATTAGGCACCTAAAAACTTGAAAGACATGGCTACTGCTGGAAAGTATTTTATGTATCAAGTATTTTATATATAAAATATTTTATGTATCAAATGTGCAGCACTAGAGGGGTAGAGCTGCACATTCCTTTAAATGCTGGTCCTGTTCCCACCCACTGAGGGAAAATACTGATAAATAACATCCTAAATGATCCCACAGGAGTCCAAAAGCTTCAAATCAAACCCAACAGCACGCATTCAATCCTTATTAATTTTTTTTCACTAGCTTGCTGTAGTGTTGCAGTGAGAAGCTGTGGATTCAGCTGATTTTGGAGAGTTAAATCTTGGATTAGCACAAAGCTGCTGCTCAAGGCCTGTGTTTGCCCTGCCTGGCAGTGCTGAGCTCCTGCAGTGATGCCCAATAATCCCTTTTCTGCCTCAAAATCACCCAAAAGCCAAGGGCTCTCCAGCTTTCTGAGAACTTCAGGATTCTCCAGGCTGGAAAAGAGATTGAGGGAGAGAGGGGATGTGATTTAGGGGTAGAAAAAATCAGCCTGAAGCTCAAAAGGGTGGGGAAAGAGGATGAGGGTTTCCCATCTTGTCCCAGGTGTGAGCTGGGAATGAAGCTGGGGAGGCTGTGGATCCCAGGAGTAGGAATGGATAGGCAGATGGGCAAGGCAAATCCACTCAAAGCTGCAAAATGCACTATGTTTGCCATGGAAAATGTATGTATTTGTAGTGCTCACATGGAATTTTCATGAAATCCATCTGCATTCCTTTTTTTTTTTTTTTTTTTTTTTTGCTCAATGTGGGCAAATTTATTTTCCTGTGACTTTTCAGGGTAAATACTGAAGAAACCACTTGGAAATCACCAATAACAGGGTGCAGAGTGACTCAGGCAGCCCCTTGTGCTCCTGCAGTCAGGACTGTGTTTCCCAGGGAAATATTCCTGCTGATTCCAACTTGTGGATTGCCAGGCAGGGAGGAGAAGCTGCTGCCCCACCTGGAGAGCAGCAGGACAGGGAAGGTCAGCCCTGTGTTTGGAGCACTGCTGCTGCACCTGCAGAGGATTAGCCCCTTGAGGAGCTGAGCAAATGCTGTTTTTAAATTTTTATTTTATTTACTGTGAGTCAGGCAGGGGAAAATTACCTTCATATTGGAAGTGAAGGTGTGTTCCGTGGTGTCTTTAAATCCCAGGAATTGTTTTGGGTGTAAATCATGCAGATGGCACAGATTCTGTACCCTGGAACATCTTTTCTCCCCACAATCTTCCACCAGCTTTTAATTTGGTTTTCAAGGTAGTGAAGGTGTTGTTAAAAGTAATGGGTTTTTTTTCTAATAACTTCTCTAACAGAGGTATTTTATTTGAGCAGATGATTTACAGATCTCCAGCAGCGCAAAACACTGAGATAGATCAAGTTTTAATTTGAAAAGTTGGATTTTTATAATGACAATGACACGTTTAAGGTATTCTAAATAGGTGCTGTTTGTAACCTAAACTGATTTTTTGGTACTTTATTTGAGAACATAAAGAAACTCGTGCATATTATTACTACTCTATTTTAGATTAATTTTTCAAGTTAAAAAAGTGGAGCTTCCCAGTAATGGTTGTGCTTTATTTGGGAAGATAAAGAAAACTTGTGCATATTATGATTATTTTATTCAAGATGCATTTTTAGAGGCAAAAAGTGGGGCTTCCTGGTGCTGGCTGTTTCACTTGAGAAGATAAAGAAACTCGTGCATATTATAACTATTCCGTTCCAGATGAATTTTTGAAGTCAAAAAAGTGGGGCTTCCCAGTAATGCTATAAATTCCAAGCTGTCCTACAGCGAGGGAGTACAATGCAAATACGACTTAATAAGATCACAAACTGAATTTCAGCAGAAACAACCAAGATTTACATTAAATTAGGAATTTTAAAACCGATTTAGTTTGTTTTACTGAGCATTTGCTTAATAACATTTCGCCTCCTCGCAATCTTTTTAAAGCCAATAATTCGTCTGTGAAGCGCAGGCACATCCTCCCGTGGAGAAATTGGAAGCAACAGCTCCCTCTCTCCAACCACACATCCAGAGCTGGAGAGGAATATTTCAGCTGCCCGGAATTTAATAAATCATCCCATTTCCTAATTTGATCATATTAGATGCTGATGTGGAAGGAGCATTTCAAATACCAGCTCCTCATTAATATACATCAGGCTGGGGAATAGCAGGGAATACTTATGGAGGGATGTCACAGTTCCTGTTCCTTAGTTTACTAAGTGGAACAGGTTGATGTGATCCTGGGTGTTATTTGTCACTGTCTTGCTAAAATGGTTTGGGTCGAGTTATGGAGTCCAGAAAGACGGCGGCTGATAAATCAAAAGTGGATTGAGTGGACAGGAGGCAGTGATTGATACTGTGACAGGATATGAAGAAAGGAATCTTGATAGGAGCATGCCCGATATTGAATATGAGAAGGAAAATGGCCCTGGAGTATGGATATTATTCAAGGAAATGAGAATAATAATATCATCTTGAAATTATTGCTGGGTGAAGATTAGGAGAGTTCTTATTAGAATATTCTGCTGCTGTGCTGTGCCTGAGCTCGGCTCCTGCAGAATTCCGGGCTGCATGGAGAGTCCTGGGAGTATTCAGGGAGTTTGCACTGCCATTGTTCTGCCAGTTAATCATGTAGGAAATACTTTGCAGCACAACTTGCAGCACAAATCTTCTAATTTGCTGAGCTTGAAATAGAATTAACCAAAAGATGTTGACCTTTATTCCCTGATTCTGTGCAATCCTGTGATTACACAGTATTCCACTAGAATTGTCTTTGAATATGCACGTTTGCTTTATTGTCTGCCAAGTGTCTTTGGCTTTTCCCATTATGTTAAACTGCAAACTGCTGCCTCAAAATACCTTTAATGCAGTTCAACTCCAACATTGACACAAACCCAGCAAGTACACATATACATATTGGAGGAGAAAAACAAGATTTTATGGAAAGTAATCCTGCCTGGAGACCTGATCCTTGGGAGTGTGGCTGAAGGAGGTGTGTAGGGTTTTACATCTGATTTCTTTACCATTGCTCCAGTCTAATTAATTTAATATTGAAATGTGTGCAGCTCAGGGGCAGAGAACTCCTCCTTAGGGGTGGCTTTGGGCTTGACTTGGTTTTGGGATGCAAAAGCAGCTGCCATTATCCCAGCAGTGGAACTTGGAATTAACTGGGTTCAACCCTCACAGCCTGGCAGAGTTCTTTGTGTTTAGCAGGTAATTTGTACTATTTAAAAACCGAGTGCTGAAGTGCACTGGGAAAATGGTCATTAAATAATTGATAGTAAAACCCCACTAGTTTTTTTTTTCAATCTTTAATAATTTCCTTTTTTAATCTCTTCTTTAAAAAATCCAAACCACTGCTATGATATGTTTTAATAGTGTTGATACCTCGCAGGTTGTAAGAATTTTTAAAGATATTATCACTGAATGCTTTTCTGTTTGTGTTACTTGGAGCTGTCTTAATCTCTTTTTTCCATACAAACTATTATTTTAGTGTGGGATTAATGTGCTGGAGTCTTTCCAAATTAAAACCTGGCCTAGCAGAGTTCACAGCTGATAAGAACTAGTGGATCAAGACACAATCTGTAGTAATTTTGTTCAGAGCAGCCTTTTATTTACAGCACTGTCTGTCCTGCTTAGCTCACACTGGTGAGAGTTTTTCATGGATTATGGAGTAGGGGCTGAATTATGAACAACTTCAGGAAGAATTTCCTCAAACAGCATTGGCCTAAAAGGATAATAAAGGTTTTTAGGAGAGAGGAAAATAAAAGGGATGGACATAAAAGGGATGTCCATTTGAGTGGACAGCAGATAAACAAAGAGGTGTGAGTGGCCTGGTGAATTTGCTGGAGAGTTTATGGAGGAACTGGAAGATGTAGAGGAGAGGTTGATTTAAAAAAAAAAAAAAAAGGAAAAAAAAAGAGTGGAATGTCTCCAGTAGTGGGCAAAGATGCCTTGTAGCTGTGTGGAGCTAGAGGAGTGATTTTGAAGGTGTATAGGTGTGAGTTTCAGGGTGATTGAAGCTGGGGTGTCCCAGGTGAGAGCAGAGCTCTGCCTGTGCCACTGAGCCTTGGCTGTTCAGGGGAAAGGAGAAGCTTGGGGACAAAGGGAAGGTTTGCTGCACTGCCATCACCAGCTGGGTGGGCTGCTGGGAGAGATGGAGGTGGAATTGGTGTAGGAGCAGCAGGATTGACTGGGAGTGATGGACTGGGACAGGACAGGGACAGCTGGGACACCCAGGGCAGGACAGGGACACCTGGGACACCCAGAGCCCTGTTTCTGCCCCAGGACACCAGGAAGCAGCAGAACTGCCCAGACCAGGCTTGGGCACACAGTGCTGACATCTCTCCATCTAGGAAAATCCTTTAGAAAAACCTCCTTTGGAAGAATTTGCCCAGAGACTCAGAGTCCTGTCAGAAATCAAGCAGTGCTGATTAATTAAACACTGCTTTTGAAATCCCTACCCAAGCCATGCCATGCTTCTATAATTTTATTCTTACAATTAATTCTTGTGATGGCTTAATTTTTTGCCACTGGAGTTACTATTCCTTTCAAGTATTGCTGCTTAGGATGTTTTTTTCCCCTGTCCTTGCTCCCCAAGTTAACCCACTCAGGTGCAATTATATAGGGAATCAGTGTAAATATTACATGTTCCTCCCTTTCTTGACTGCTGGGAAAATCTCAAGCCTTTGGTCCATTAGCAAATAGATTTAATTAAGACATTGCAGCATTTCTTTCATGAAACTTCAAATACAAGCTTGGGGCAGGAAGGTGGAATTCACCTGACTGAGTGTGATCTGTGGGTTTCCTGCTGATGGGAATGTCAGCTCTGTTTATTTTCCCCCCAATAAATCCCAACCCTGCAGTTTTTATTGAAGCTCTTGTTGCATTCCAAGTTGGATCAGCAACAGCATCTAAAAATAGCTTTTTTTGCTGTAATAATTGACTTTTTTTCAAGAGGAATGCCCAGTTTGTGTCCAGGAGAGGCACAGAGGTGGAGCAGGAGGAGAGGAGATATCCTGGAGCAGCAAGCACTGCCGAGCTCCTTGCCCAGCCCTAATTGACCACTTTGGGAAATTAAACTTCACACGGCAACGCCGAGGGCCCTCCAGTTATCAATAAGGCCACAGAGCTGCGAGTGACAGTTGCTTTGATGCCTTTCATTGGTAGAAAACAAAAAAAAAAAGCCTTAAAAAAAGCTCTGAATGCATAAGTGGTGTTCATTTCGAGCTCAGGCTCGAGTCTAATTGCACATAAAGTTGGTTTTTCGTGCAGCACAGGTGTTACTTACACACAACGTGTTTTAAGTAGAGCTGCTTATTTCTTATTTCTGTAAAACCTTTTATTCCTGCCTTTGGAAAAAAGGTGTATTTGCAGGTTGTTGTGTTTTTTCTTTTTTTTTTTTATTTTTTAATGCTTCAGTTTTCTGTTTGGGAAAGATACTCGAGAAGACAAGAAAAATACAACTCCCCTTAGTGGGGAATTGCCTTTTCGATTTCAGTGTGTCTACATTCTGAACCACTATGTATTTTAACTTTTTTTTTCATTTTCTTTAATTCTCTTTTTTCCTCTGCTACCAAAGCTCTGGCCATGAAATAGAATCTGCTGTTTCTTTGCTGCAGAGCTCATGTTTCTCAGGTCAGCCCTGCAAAAGCAGATGTCATGAGGATGCTTTGCTACTCCAAGATCCTCTTGCTGTGTAAATTGCTGCTCTTTCCAGGCTTCGTTTCTAGGAGGGATTTTTCCCAACGTGGGACACAAAATAGTAGAATTCAGTAGTAAAAATTTACTCTTTATTCCCACCTGCCATTCTTTCTAATAATGCATGGCAGGAGCAGAATCTGGTTAAAATGATGAAGGCAAAAAATGTGGATTTCAGCCAGAAAATGTGGGAAATGGAGGAGGCTTCCCTGCCTGTGGGTCTGGATGAGCTTTAAGGTCCTTTCCAACCCAAATCCCTCCAGGATTCTCTCCAAACCACCATCCATGCCCTGGAATTCTTTGCTGTAAGTTTTTTCCAGGATTGGAATTTTCCAGGCTCTGGAATTCTTTGCTGTAAGTTTGTTCCTCCTCAGCAGGGCACTCAGCTTTGGGTCCCTTTGTAACCAGTGTCAGCCCATAAAAATCCGTTTTCCTTTGAGATCCAGACTGGCAGCTTCCAGTCTGTGCTGGTCTCATTCCCAGATGTACTTCAGGAGTGGATTGGTGCCAAATTAAGCTGATTAAAATTGTGATACCCTGACATTGCCTGGCTGCCCCTTCATCCTTTGGTGCTGCTTCTCCTCCTCCCACATCTAAACTTGGAATTTTCTTCGATTTTTCCCAATTTCCAAGGCAAAGCACTGAGGCTCCCAAAAATGCCAGAGCTGATAACTCCTCCTGCAGCTTTCTTGGCACCAAACTTTGGCCCCTGGCAAAGCTGCACTTCAGTGATTCCTGATTTTCCCGATGTGGGAAGTTCTAGGGAGAAAAGGTTCACAAAAAAAAAATGGGGTAATTGCAGGCATGTGCAGAGTTTTTGTCCTCTTGCTGTTGAAATAGGGTTTGAGTGATTATTTGAACAAAAAGTTTGATGTTAAATGTGTGGTCACATTGGTAAAAAGGTGGGAAAAATTACATTTGTTTTTGCATGGTGTAACTGGAAATAGGTGTATTTAAATGTATAATGTGTACTAAAAAAATGAAAATCTAGGTAGAGATGGGAATTTAATATCTATACCATAATTTTAACTGTAACTAGAATACTTTGATTTTACTCTTGTAGAATTTTATTTTGGATCTAAGTTTTCTGCAAAATTTTTACATGCAAAGCCCCAAAAATCCTGCATTTCAATGGAGTTTCCTTATCTATGGATATTATTCTGAGATATTCTCCACTTGTGGTTTTCATTGGATCATATAATTTCCCAGTAAGGCAATTTCTCAGTGAATTTAAAGGGTCAGATTATGCTCAGCTCAAAATAACTGATGTAAAATCTTTTTGTAATTCTGTACCACAGATTTATAATCTAGAAATGAAGACAAGGCCATCAGTATTATTTTTCTTAATTATGTATATACTCTTAGGTGTCTATTTTTCTTCCATAATATTTGGTTCTCCTCTATGGAAACGTGCAGGAACAAACTGAATTGTGACAGAATTTAAATGAATCTGTGGCACAGCACTGAAAATCTGTTCCCAGCCTGTATCAAAAAGAGATGCTAAAAGTTTTCCTGTTAAAGCTCTGAGCTTCTTGATTGGAGAATGGGCATGAAAAAAAAAGCAAAGCCTTTTCCTATTTTTCTCCTATATAGTCTTCTTGAAGTTCTTCCAAATTAGATTTTAAATGCCAATTAGGAGGTTGAATATACTAAAATAAAAGCAAATACAACCAAAATGGCCTCACCTTATGGCTAGTTAGGCTTTTTCTCTCAAAAGCAGAACCTTTGCTCTGAGCGTGGCTTTGAGAAAGATATTCAGCTTAATGAACACATTAATTAGAACCATAACTATTTATAAGATAATTAGAAACGAAGCACGGTAAACTGGGCTTTTCCTGCAATTAATGGAGGATTAATTACTGGAGGTAATGAAGTGGATTTTTAAATGCATTAAGGTGAAGTACAGAGATGTGCAAGGCTTTGTGATAGTTGCATAATTATTCCAGGCTGTTTGAGCAGAGCTCCTATGAGCTCGCTAATAAGCATCATTGCATCATTATGTATGCACTTAAAAAGACTTACCACCAAAATGACTGCCTAATTATTTCTAATTGGCAGGACTCTGTGTAGTCATTGAGCTGTTTGTAGCCATTTTAAGGTTCATTTAACTATCCTCGGGGCCATGTGATAGATGGGAATAAAGCTGCCTCCGCGCCGGCCTCGGCTGCCGCCGCTAATCAGTTTAGGTGGGCTCGGGTTTGAAATGCACTCGCTCCTGCAGAGGTCAGAACCTGAAGTAGTGCAAGCAAAGTTTGCCTGTTTGAAGCCACTTGACTGTATTCATGAGCAATTAGTAAAATAATTGTGTCTGTCGCTCTGTTTGCATTTCCACGGGGCTTTCATCGCCGGCCCTTCTTAGGGTGCGTTAGCTTCCTGGGAACCCAAACCTTCTTCCAGGAGACCCTTGGAGCAGCTCCAGTGCCCTGCCATGTGTTCAGCTGCAGCACCTTGCTTCAGGCATGTGTTCCTCATAGCAGCTCCAAAAATTTCACCACCAGCAGCTCCTGATGGATTCCCAAGTGGAAGTTTCTCTCCAGGACAGCATTACAGGGATTTTAGGGCATCTCTGAGGAGCTGAGCATTGAGAGAGGAGGCAAGGAGCAGGCAGATCCTGCTGTTTCCCAGTGTTTGGTAGTTTGGAGCATCCATTTCAGAGATGCTGACAGCTCTGCTATCCAAGGACATCTCCCAGCAGCAGGAATAATCCCTCTTGTCCCAAATCCCATGTCACTCTGTTTGCATTTCCACGGGGCTTTCATCACCAGCCCTTCTTAGGGTGCGTTAGCTTCCTGGGAACCCAAACCTTCTTCCAGGAGACCCTTGGAGCAGCTCCAGTGCCCTGCCTTGTGTTCAGCTGCAGCACCTTGCTTCAGGCTCCAAAAATTTCACCACCAGCAGCTTCCCAAGTGGAAGTTTCTCTCCAGGATAGCATTGCAGGGATTTTAGGGCATCTCTGAGGAGTTGGGCATTGAGAGAGGAGGTAGATCCTGCTGTTTCCCAGTGTTTGGTAGTTTGGAGCATCCATTTCTGAGATGTTGACAGCTCTGATATCCAAGGACATCTCCCAGCAGCAGGAATAATCCCTCTTGTCCCAAATCCCTGTCGGGTCAGTGCAGCGCCACCAATAATTCCGTAGGAACTGCTGTGGCTTTCCTCTCCAAACGCCCTGGCTGGAGATGTTGGGATCAATCTGCAGTGGTTTTATCTCCCAGTGTGGGATTGAACGTGAGGAAAACCCTGGGAAAGTTCTCTGGGAGTGCTGTTGGGTGTAATCACAACCATCTGCAGGGCCTTGTGAGCCTACAGGAGCCACACTGCTGAGCAAATTGCAGGCTGGGGAAAGAGAGGTCAGAGTGGCCATTTGGGCCACAAAAAATGGGGTTGGGGTAATTTGATATTAATGCATAACCCCAATAATTATTGTGGTTAAAGTGTAAGGTTGATTGAAAAGAGTTATTAATGAAAAAACCAACCAAAAGGTCAGTTATTGGTGAGATATTAGTTTGAATAGCAGATGTTGGTACGAATAACAGATAGAGGATTAAAGCAAATGAATTGTGGCAATTTAAGCTAAAATAAAAACAGATCCTTAAGGAAAATTGCAAGATTCTTTAAAGTTTTTAAATTTTAGTTTTGAGACTTCTCCAAAGGTAATTTTTAGATGACTCTGTAAGCAAATATTCAATATAGAAAAATTATGTAAAATACAAATAGCCTTTCTTATTCAATAGGAATTTTATTCTATGGAGTCCTGTGGAATATGTGGTGATGGAAATTGCTCTGTAGGTTATCACAACTAGGAAATGCATTTTAGAGTAGAACCGCAGTTTTAACGATATCCATAGAATATGGAAAATGGATATTTAAATGAAATTAAATTGGACTTTTAGTGCAAATGGTACCCACTGACTCAGAGGGGGATAGTGAGGGATGGGAGGATGAGTTGTTCCTCACCCTTTGGCTGAAAGGAGCCTTGGAAATGGGAATGTTATGGATCAGGCAACAGGGTAAAGTCAGATCTGGAGCATTCTGGTGACCCTGAATGATCAGAATTATGGGATGTTCCCTGGCTTCAGCCAGATTGCAAAGATGGAATTATCTGAACAATGCCCTGCAGTCTTGGCCTTTCTCAGAGCATCACTCTGAGCGAGCAGGGCTGGAGCTGAGCACCAGCCAAAGCCATGGGGTTGGGGTTTGTCCAGCTGGGGAGCAGAATGGATGGTTGGGAAGGATTTCAGCTCCTCCAGGGAGCACTGCCATCCTGCTGCTCAGCCCAGGGAGCCTTGGTTCATGGCACAGGGAGGTTCAGGTGGGATTGAGCTCTTTTCTGAGCATCCCTGCTTCCCTGGTGTTCCCATTTTGGCTCTGTGCTCGTGGCTCTTGGAGAGCTCAGTTGCCTGTAATGCTGCTGAATGAACTAAATAGTGATTTTTAGGGTTTTTTGCCGTTTCTCAGAGCAGGTAGTGTCCTGGTGTGTAAACTGATTTCCAACATCTGTTGAGGTAATTCCATTCAGCTGGCTGACATCAATTTGGGGCTGTAAGGACACACAAACCTTACAGAGTCTTCAGGCTCAGCCTTGGAGGTTTTATGATCACCAAGACCCAACTGCTGGGTTTGTCCCAGACAGACAGAGGGGCAGTGTTTACCTGCAATTAATCTGAACCAACTGAGGCAAGTGGAAAATCTCAACCTGAAAACCTCTCCTGTCTGTCCCTTCACATTCTACCTCAATATCAGAGGTGTTGTCAAATTTACAACAAATAATTACCTGGGTCGTGGTTGCATCTGGAAAATGACTTGGGGTTTTTTCCATGGCTCTGTGATCCATCCAGCTCTTCCTGCCAGGGCAGATGCAGAGGCACTAAGGCCTGCACGAGGCAGAGAGGAATAATCTGGTGTGTTTATCCAGAGGGCTGGAAGAAAGCTGGACCTTTGGTTTTTTTCCAATAGATTCCAGCTGTGTGGAGAATGGAATAAGTGCACACATTTGGATGAATTAATTACCAGGGCTGATGGATCTGCTTGCTGATAGAATGTTACCTTATTTGTTCTTGTAAAATTCAAATTTTCCCCTTTTTTTTTTAAGATGTAAAATGTCTTTCCTATAGGATTGCACCATTTAAACTTTCATGCAGCAGATTTTTTTTTTTCTGGTTGCTTTTTCCTCAGCCTAAGCAGTGACAGTTCTGGGATTTGATGGGGAGAGGAAGGAATTTTCTTGCTTTTATCTTTTTGTGTGGCAAATTCACAACTGTTTTGCTTTTACCTCACCTCGTGGCTTAAACTTGTATGACCAGAAGACAAATCTGATATTCTCAACACACTTGAAGTTTTGTTTTGTTTTTAGATTATTGGAATAATAATTAGTTCCCTTAACAGTCTTAACCTTGGCTTTTTATGGAAGTTTCAATGTACCTGCAGCTGAGTATTGCACACATTTATTTAGGTTTATGTGGGATTTTAAGAAAATAAAAATTGGAAATTCAAAGCTGCTTTGAATGAGAAAGGACAAGGAATTGGAGGGACTTCAGGCTCTTTATTTAATAGCCAGGACAATGTACTAATTTCTGTATTAACTTCTTTCCTTATTATTTTATTCCCTAAAGATTATTAGAATTAGATTCCTTTTTTTTTTTTTCTGATCAATCATGACATGACAACAGGAATATAGAGTTAGAAAAAAGTCCTGCTGTGTGATACACTCCAGAAGGATGGGAGGAAAATTCATGTCATGTCAAACTAGGTATGTTCTTACCTGATGATCTTCATTTGAGGTTGAATCTCAGCAAAGACTCTTCACACAGCTCAACAAGGAAAACAAATGGTTTATCTTCCTGCTTGGATAGCAGCAGTTTAATCCATGATTTATCTCTGATAATACCCAGTAAAGTCTGGATTTTGGTTTTAGTTGGCTGTGAAGGTTTCTCAGTGTCCTGCAGCTGGCAGGGGCTGCTTGGCTGCTCTTCCCCTGCTCACTGCTGTGCCTGAGCTCCGTGAGCTGCAGGGTCTGAGCAACGCCCTGCTGGCCCCAAAGCTCTGGTTTGAGCAGTCTGGAGTCAGTTCTCCTCCTCCCAGCAGAGCCCTGCTGGCCCCAAAGCTCTGGTTTGGGCAGTTTGGAGTGAGTTCTTCTCCCAGCCAAGCCCTGCTGGCCCCAGAGCTCCATTTTGGGCAGTTTGGTGTGTCTGGAGTCAGTTCTTCTCCCAGCAAAGCCCTGCTGGCTCCAAAACTCTGTTTTGGTGTGTTTGGAGTCAGTTTTCCTCGCAGTTCCCAATCTCCTGTGGGTTTCCAGCCCCTCAGTGCTGCCCTGGGCATGCTGACCAAGTCCTGCTGGATTGCCAGCTCTGGCTGTGGGATCTGCCCAAGGGCTCCCTGCAGGATAATCAGTGCATTGTGGCAGAGAAAGCTCCTTCCTCCTCCTCAGAACTCAGCACAGCACACAGGAGGTTCTCCAGAACTCCATTTGGGACAGACCAACTGCTGGAGACTTCCAGAAATGTCCCTTCTGGGGGTTCTTCTCCCCAGCTCCATTCCTGTGCTCTCCACACTGACTTTCCTGGAGTTACATCTTTTAAAAATGACAGCTGATGGGGATTTTGTCTCCTCAGATGTTTGATTATGTAATGACCATGATCTGGATGTGGAGAATTGCTGAGCTTTGGGGAATCCATTTCCTCAGCTCTGCAGAGTTCTTGGTTGTCCCACTTATGGGTTTGATTTCATCCTGCTTTTCTCTGGCACTGTGGATGATATTCTTTTTAAATCTTAAATATTCCTTTATTCTGAAATACATTTTGTCACTTACCAACTGTCCAAACTGCTGGTTTAAAACAACTTTTTGCTCTTAGCATCAGTTTCATTTGAGGTTTAAACTCTGACTCTGCTGCTGCCTGCTTTTTTATCACTCACCTCATGTTTAGCAATAAATTAGAGAAAAAAGTATTATCATACATATTATCTACATTTAACTTCCTCAAATACATGCATTTTAAAATTGCAAACTAATACTGATCTGAAATGTTTTACAGAGGCAGCCAAATTTGCATTAAACATATATATATATTTAATAACTTCTGCAGTCTGAATGACTGCAATCGATACTTGAAATTATTTTACCTTTCCAATAACTTGTGCCACGATTTTTTTTTTCCTGCTGGTGAAGTTGAGTTAAACAAGGAACTTTCTCTTAATATGCTTTGAAAGAGAACATGGCATTTTGCTGCAATTACTTGTGTGTTTGCACTCTGGCTTTATTACCAATCTGACCATCCAGCCTTGATGCTGTGCAGTTGTGGTTCATTGTTCTGGCCAAACCTTTGGATTTATGGCTGAAGTATCACAGAGCCCTGAATTGGTTGGCTTTTGTTTGTGGCCATCGAGCTGAAAATAATCGAATGGGGCTTGTGGCAGGTGAGAGATGCTGAGAAGAATTCCAGGGGAGAACTTGACATCTCAGCCACGTTCTGGGGAGTGGGGGTTGCTGTTGGCCAATAAAACAGATTATTTTTGCAAAAATTGACCTGAACTGGAGGAGCTCAACGAGAAGAAAACAAAACCTGTCTTGGTTTTTGGGATTTAATTCTTCTTTCCTTGCAAGAAAGTCTCTTTTTCAATTGTAGCCTTTTGAAAAGATGAGATGGGACCTCTAAGACAGAGTTCAGTGCTTTAGTGCAATATAATTGGGGAAATACTAAACGCCACTGACCTCATTTCCTTTAGAACAATGAAAATTAATAGTTGCACGTTTTATTAGGCTGATATTCCAGATGTAGTGTACATTTAATTAAGTGTAGTTTCCTTTTGGTTATGGTATGTGGCTCTGCTTTTTGTCGCAAATTCTTTCTAGTTTTACAGTTTTCCACATGTTTTCTTTCACCATTTATGATTTTTTCAAAGCGGGGCTATAAGGATTTAAATCACTTTAGCATGCAGCAAAACAGTTCCCATTCAAACAATAAACGCCATTTTAAAAAGCCTTTAGATCTTCTGTCACTTCATAAATATAAATGTATAAAAACATTATGCAGTTGTAGTGCCCACCTGCTAATTAAATGCAGATTTCCTCAAACTTGTTTTAAAATCCGCTTATTTGTTTCAACTCGGGCTCTGCTCGGAATACATATGGCCCTTGTGAAACTAATTATGCTCATGGAGCAGCTGTTAAATTTAGTGCAACTAATTTTATCCAATATTTTACATTTTAATTGATTACCTGCGAAGAAATTAGCAAATTAACACTTATTGTGCAGTAACTGAATGGGCTTTTATGGGGACTTTCAATTTTTACAAGCGGCCCAAAGTGTTGATGGAATAAAGCCATTTCTTAGGGCTGGAGATGGGGAAGTTCTGGGTGAGCCTCGGTTGTCTGGTGTGAGAATTTCGGGATCCCGAGTGATGCCAAGCATCTGTGTGTTCTGTGAGTCGGACATGAAAAGCAGATTGGGAAGTAATGGCTTTTCACAGAATTTTGGGAACATATGGGCTTATCTGGATCTGAGAGCTCTTTGAAGAGCTTTGAACTTGACTAAATGACTTAACCTTTGGCATGGTGGGTGGGTGTTTTGGGTGTCGTTTGGGGGGAAGGGGAGCTGTGCTGGAAATCTCCTCCCCAGCTTCATTTTTTTTTCTTTTCCTCCAATAGCTCCATGATTTAAACATTTTGAGTCTTGCTTTCATAGGACTAATTGTGATTCTTGTTAATTTTCACCGGTAGATAAACTAGGAAATCTTCTCTGCCGGATCTGGGGACTTTGGTTGTTGTTTAATGAGTTGGGGACGCAGATGAATTTTGGGAGCTCCATTTCAGGGAGTTTCATCTTCATTTCCTGCCCTGTAGATCTTGCAAGATAAGGAATTATTTATTTAATAGGAATTAAAGGCAGCTCACAGGAAGGGTAGGGAGGGATTCTTCCCGAGGGTGTGGAGTGATGGGGCAGCTGGGAATGACCTAGAGCTGAAAAACGGGAGGTTTGATGGGATTTTGGGAAGAAATCCCATCAGGATCCCCACAGGATGCCCAGGGACACTTCCACTGTCCCAGATTGCTCCAATCCCTGTCCAGCCTGGCCTTGGACACTGCCAGGGATCCAGGGGCAAATGGGGTGCAATAATTCTACTTTTAAAAACTGTTTTCTGTATATAAATGTCACCTGTCAGCAGCTCTGCTTGGACATGGCAATGAGCAGAAATCTGGGATTTGAGCATCCAGCCTGTCAGAGCTGAGTTTGTTACTTGCACCTGCAAAAGGGAGATGTGAAGTTCAGATTTGAGCAGAGAAACTGGAATTCTTTAGCAATAAATATTTGAGATTCCTCTGTTTTTCCTGTTCGGAGGACTGTGCCCTTAATTGAGGAGAGGCCTTGCATCAGTTAAAGGGGATTTTTGGTGCTACAGGGATTGTTTTGTTTGTTTTGGGGTTTGTTTTTTCTGTTTTGGACTTTGCATCCTACCTGCAGGGTTCTGAGAAACCAGAGTTACCTGGGAAGAGTGGATTTAGGGCAGTGCTCTGTAAAGCTGTGCTGCTTCATCGTGTTTTTTGTATAAACAGTGTCTCTGTGCCAATCAAAAATTAGATTTAATATCCAGAATGCTCTTTTAAGTCAAAACTTCCTCTACCTGAGGAGTCAGGATGGATGGATGGACACTTTTACATTTGTGGTGACACACTAAAAATCCATTTTGAGAGAGCAAACCTTCTCTGGTTAACACAACAGCCCTGCAGGGGTAATTTAATCTATTTTTTTGTGTCAAGAAATAGAGTGACCAGTGCAGGAGAGCTGCTGTTGGAGGTACCAGGTGCTGAAACAGGAACCCAGCTCTGACCTCTGGAGCTGCTCCTGCCAGGAATAAGGACTGAACTCCCATGTGCTGGACAAATTCCAGAAATGTAATTTATAGCCTCATCTGGGTGGAGGATTTTCTTTTGCTCAGTCTTATTGTTGAGTTTTATTAAGCAGTTGTTGCTTCATAAAAGGAGGGATTTTTTTCTGTGATTTGGCTTTTAAAGGCCTTGGGAGTTTTGCACTCCAAGAGGTGCTAAAGAAAGTTTTTATAGTGTTTTAAAAATTTCCCCATTTCCCTCAGCACTTAATGAGACTTCTCTGTGAGGTGCTGTCAGACCTTTGATGGGGATCATGGAATTGTGGAATCATGGAATGGTTTGGGTTGGGAGAGATCTTTAAAGTCCATCTCATTCCAATCCCTGCCCTTGACACATTCCATGGATCAGGAATTCCATGCTCAGGTGAGAGGAGCCAAGAAAAACTTGACCTCATTTTTCCTAAATATCCCTTTTCTCCTTACATAACATTGAAAAGTTGCATTGATCCATGATGAAATTATTAATTTTTTTTAATCCTCTACAAGAAATTGAGGAATAGTGAAAACATTTTTGGATTCATAGAGAATCAGTCCTAATGCTTCTTGAGCTTTCTTTCCTTCAAGTGTATCAGGAACAACATCAATTAATTGCAAAGGACTTGATAACAGGGTTGAGAATGGAATATCCTTTATCCATGTGGGAACTGAACTTAGTAACCAGAGTTAGGAGCAGCAGGAGAAACTAAACCCCAAATATATCCACAAACCCCCATGTGCAGTTTTTGCCTTACTGGACCTGCAGAGTTGGAATATTTACAGCTTTTCTGCCAAAACACCTTTAGGGTGACCAAATCTGAACATTGAGAGGTTGGTTTGGCCACATCCCTTCTGGTTTTGTTGAACATCATTATTGGTGATAACACATTTCATGAGCAAATACAGGCATTTAGTAGCAGCCAAATTCTTTGATTATTGTCCCAACTGAATTGATCAGAAATTAGGAACTTTAATGCTGAAGGAAAAATTTCCATCCTTTCCTTCCCCAGCAGCTCCAAGGTTACATTTTTCATGGATGAATCCAATGTTGTGTGATTGATGTTATTTTGTGTCTTTGTTGAGAGTGGGAGCAATGTTTCCTTTTTCACTTCTTTTGGTCCATTGACAGTTTAAAGGTATCAAAATGCTAAGTGTTGTTACAAATAAATGTATTTGTAAAGTATAAATGCATAACAAGTTTTTTGCTGGTTTTAATGGTAAAGCTAAAATATTTAGAAACAAATTGCTAGAGAATTATAATCCTCACAACATCTACCATCAAATAAGATAACACTCTTAACAAGGGTTAAAATGCTCTGTGAATTGTTACTTCTCATCTTCCTTCAGACTAGCAATGTTTCTGTTTTCACTTCTTTTGATCCACTGACAGCTTAAAGGTATCAAATTGCTAAGTGAGTTACATTAGTAAATGTATTTGTTAAATCTATTCTATTAAAAAGATACAACTGTATAACAAGTATAACTGTATAACACCGAAAACTCTACTTCTGTTTAAATAAGCTAGAAGCTCCTTTTAATTATTGCTAGTTGTAAAGCTAAAATATTTCAGAAATATAATCTCCACAATGCCTACCATCCAATATAATAGTACTTCTAATAAGGGTTAAAATTTTAAGTGATTTATTTTTCATCTTCCTTCAGACTGGTAATGTTTCCGTTTTCACTTCTTTCGATCCTTTGACAGTTTAAAGGTATCAAATTGCTAAATGTGTTACATTATTAAATGTATTTATTGAATATATTCTATTAAGTAACAAGATATACAGTTATACTTGCTATACAGTTATAACAAGAACTATATTTGTTTAAATTTTATAAGCTAGAAGGTCCTTTTAATTATTTCTTGGTTTAATTGTAAAGCTAAAATTGCTAGAGAAATGTAATCCCCACAATGCTTACCATCAAATATGATAATACTTCTGACAAGGGTTAAAATTTTAAGCGATTTAAGTTATTTTTCATCTTCCTTCAGACTGGTAATGTTTCCGTTTTCACTTCTTTCGATCCATTGACAGTTTAAAGGTACCAAATTGCTAATCGCGTTACGTTATTAAATGTGTTTATTAAATAAATTGAATACTGAGCTGTGTCTGTGTACTGAGTGAGGCTCTGGGCTCCGGCAGGTCCCGCTCCCGCGCTCGGCAGCGATCCTACAGCCGCAGCAGCGAGAGCTCCGCGCACAGGAGAACGCCCAGCGGCTCCCGGGAGCGCGAGCGCCGCAAGGGCCGCGACAGGGACAGGGCCAAGGACAAGAGCAAGGGCAAGGACAAGGACAAGGAGAGCCACGGCACCAAGGGCGGGTAAGTGAGACGGCAAATGGTGGAACTGCAGCAAAACCGGGCAACGATTCAGTGTCTTTAGTTTCATAATTATTTTCTTTTATCTGAAATTCTCTTTTATATAGACTGGGAATGTCTATGGGTTTGTGTGGACTGGGAATGGCTGTGGGTTTGTACGAACTGGGTATGTCTATAGGCTTATACAGACTGGGAATGTCTGTGGGTTTATATAAATCTATTTTACGTAACTTGGAATTTTTCAAAGTGTTTTCATAGTGGGATTTTTAGGATTTGACAGTTCTGCAATGTGATGACATGACGTTTCCCAGGAAGTGATGGTTCAGTTTACGACTCTTTCCACACCTTGGTTTCAACTGGGTTAAAAAGCTTTCTGCAGTTTGTTAATAGAAACATTCTTGTAAAATAGTCACAATTTAAGGGGAGAAGGAGGAATATTGGAAAGTGTGAGGAGTACTTGCTATGAGCAGATGGATTTCAGTGTCCACACACACCTCCTCCCAGTGGCAGGAGTTCCTCCTGGGCTTTGGTTGAGGCTCAAAAATGCAGTTTCAGCACAAGCCTTGCTCTGGGTGGACAATGGAAACCTTTGGGAACCTGCTGGCAGCTCAGTTCCTGCTTGGAAGAACTTGGATTGTTGATTACAGATTTCAGGAAAGGCAATTTCTGTCATTCCTTCTGCATCATACATCAGACTCTTGTGCAGCCTTCGCTGGGCTGTTTGTCTGATCCCTCCTGATAAACAAAACTCTGAGGAGTCACTTCATGAACTTCCCTCAGTTCGATTCCCACTGGAAAATACTCTTGGGGAATTTCTAGAGCACCCTCTTCCACCCACATGAGGGCTGCTGTTGACTTCTGGAATTTTCCCCTTTGCTCCCTGCAGCAGTAGGAAAATTCCATGGTTAAGCTGGATCTAGTTTGAGCTCTCCAAGCAAATGAATTTCTAGATCAGTGCTGAAAGTCTCCATATTCTGCAGAGCCCTTCTAGAACCTCCAGCAGCAGGGACTCTGCAGTGGGAACAATGCTGTGCCCTCAGCATTGGGAGCAGATCCTTCCTCAAAGGCACCTCAAGGACCAGGTCTAGCTCTCAGCTGAAATTCATGGCTGTTTGGAATGTATTTATTCAAAATAGCTGCTTTAGAGCTGTAATGAAGATCAGCCTGGAGCCAGATTGTGGGGAGATGGGACATAAATTCTCAGGTGCTGCCTGACTTTATAGTTTAGCTTTGCATAAAAGGAGGTATTTCAGTTTGGCAGCACTGCAGCTTAGCTGAGGGTTGTTGTGTGTTTGGGGCTTTGCTGCTCCTCTAAAGCACAGAATCAAAATGCTTTTTTTTCACTAATTAAGGAGTAAATTTGTTTGTGGCTCCTGTAAACCTTAATGATGATTTTCTGTCCTGGGCTTGGCTTGGGTGTGTTTTGGGGGCAGCTTTAGGTTCTTTCAAGGGAGATCTTGTCATAGTAAACATCTCAAGAGAGATTTCAAGAGTGAAAACTGAAAATTGTTAAAAAAATAATATTCTAGGTATTGTCCTTTGGCATTCCCCATTTCAGTGCTGATTTTTTAACACTGAGCACTGAACTTTTGGAGCCCATTTAGAGCAGCAGCATCTACATGCAGGAAGTCTCCAGCTGTCCAAGTCTGCAAAAGTGAGGGGTTTTATAGTACTACAATGTTTTGCCACTTTTTTTTTTTTTTTTGCTAATCAAAGCATTGCATTCATCTTTTATTTATGCTTTTTGAAATGCGCTTGTTTTAAAACAACTTGCCTACATGTCTTCTTTGACCTGGTTGGGTGTGCTGTTGAATTTTGATGCTTCAAGTCTTGATCAGCTTCAAAACATGCAAATTCTGTTGTTGTGAGATGTGCTTTTCATAAGGTTCCTTGTTCACTGTTCCACTGGGGCAAAAAGCTACTAAAAGCTTGTTAGTTTTAAATAACTTTTCTAGATTTTTGGGTCTCATCGTTGCTTGTGTAGTAGAGGAGTTTTGGATTACTTTTCCAAGTGATTTTGACACTTTTTAATGGAATAAATTAAGAGCAGCTTCTCAGTTGTTATGAGAAAAGAAGTGGTGAACCATTAATCAAACCTGACCACTGGTTTAATTTCTGATACTTAATAAGGTTATTGATACATTTGGGCTTTAATTGTTTCACAGCTTCTTAAATGCTTGGACAGATCATGGAATTAGGGAATAGTTTGGGTGGGAAGGACCTTAAAGCTCTTCTCATTCCAATTCTTGCCATGGCAGGGACATCTCCCTCTGTCCCAGGTGGCTGCAGGTGGCCTTGGACACTGCCAGGGATCTAGGAACAGCCACAGCTTCTCTGGGAATTCCATCCCAGCCCCTCCCCACCCTCCCAGGGAGGAATTCCTTCCCAAAATCCCATCCATCCCTGCCCTGTGGCTGTGGGAATCCATTCCTGTGTCCTGGCATCATTAGGGAGCTGAAGATCTAATGTTCAAACACAGCCTCAGTTTTTCCTTCAGATTCCACACTTCGGGTCTTGAGAGTCTTGCTGAGGTTGCTGTGTCCTCTCTCAGGCCCTTTTTCCAGTGGCATTCCCCCAATCCCTTGGAGCTGAATTTCCATGCTCGTTGTCCCTGGATGGCACATGGGTGATCAATGCCTGGCGATGAATTCTCTGCTGCCTGCAGCAAACATCAGGAGCAAAGTGGGAATGCTGGACCTCTCCGAGTCTGCAGCACTCAGACCCTCCTAGAGCTTGGCAGATAACTGTTTTTCCCTTCCTTCATCCCACCCAGTGCAGCAGGAAGTGATTTATGGTAATTCCCCTGATTTGCATACAGGTTCTGGAGCTGCATGGAGCAGAGCAACCCCAAACTCCTTGGAATCCTTGTTGAGATCAAAGGGGCCGAGGGAGAGCTGTTGTCTGACACCGAGCTGGGTGGTGTTGTTTTCATTAAACATTCATCACACTCCCAGCCTGACAGCAGGAAACTCTGGCCTTGGCTAACATGTTTTCATGCAAAATTTATTGGGGAAGACGAGGCGTTGTAAAGAGAGATCTTGTTGCCTTTCACCAGCAATGTGAAATTGCAGAGGGAATGTTTGATCCGGAGGGAAGATTCCTCTGGCACATTTGGGGTGTTTGTAAAGCCCAGCCCTTCACTTCTTGGTGCTAAGGAGCAATAAAAGCAGCTTCAAATGCTTTTTTCTGGGGAATTGCACTGACAGATCCCATGGATGTTCTTTGGGTTTGGATTCTGCTTGGTTTTAACAGCACTTGGGACCAGTTATGGTCCCATAACTGAGGAATAAGTTGATATTCATGTGTTTGTAAACCTTCCTGAATCCAAGAGGCTGTGGCCAAAACTCCATCTTAAACATGGTAATTCATAGAAAAACTGAAGAACTTCTTTAAAATCTGTTTAAAATCAGCAGCTGCATTTTGAATGCTGAAACCAAACTACTCCATCCTGTGGTGGAAAATAGTTCAAATGCTTGTAGGAGAAATTTCTTTGTTCTTTTGTCAGAGGGGAAAAACCTTTCCTTAATGCAAGTGGGTTTATTTCCAGTATCTGGACTAAATTAGGAGGACTTTGCAGGAGCTCCACACCCTGTTGGGAGGTGCTTGGAGTAAAGTTCTAAGAGGCTTGGTAGGACTTGTTAGCTCCAGGAGTATCCTTTGGTAGCTTCTTGAGGAGCAGCAGATAATGAGCTTCTGAAACGGAATGGCAAGGTGAGCCTCTTTGTCCAGCCTGGAGCACTGCAGTGACTGCAGGCACTTGCTTGGACTCAAAGTGGGTTTTCCAGGATCTTCAGGATGAATTGCAATGGATAGGGAGTCACTTATCCAGGATAAAACCACACTGCCTCTTCCATGTATTTATTAATTAACAGCTATTTATTCTTCCTGCTTTTGCCTCCTTTCCTACCCCCAGCCTGCAGGCAGAATCCAAACAGGACGTGACTAAAGCAGGGGATGAAGGAATCACCTGGTGGGTCTGAGGTGAGCTCAGTGCAGAGAGAGTCACAGCTTTCCCTCTGGGAATCCCTGTTGATGGAGAAGGAGCTGGGAATGCTCAGAGGGAGGTTCCTGACACTCCCCAGAGCTCAGAGCAGCAAGGGAAGCCCTGGGTGTGTTGGGATGATGGACAAGAGCTCCAGGAAGCAGCTGAGAGGCCAAACGAGGACATTTCCTCCCAGGAAGTCAGCCAAAGGCTAATGGGAAGCAGAGGAAGAGTTTTCCCCAGAAAGGACTGAGACCTCCATATGCCCAGAGCAGCTCGAGGGTCACTTGCCTTTGACCGAGATTTGTTGCCATTGTTGTCTAAGCTGTGTTGGCCTTGTTTTTCTTTTGGTTTGCTAAAAATCCCCTTTTAGGACTCAAAAGCCTGGCCATTTATTTAATAGGCAGCAGCATATGGGATGATTTCTTTTCCTTTCACTCCCAGACAGCTGGAAAAGGCAGTGTGGATGGGAAACTTGTGTAAGCTGTGGAGCAAAACTGTGCAGGAGGTGCTGGGGAGCCACTGGCTCTGGAAAATAAATAGATTTGAGTTCTCAGTAACCATTTCATTTTCATTGATTAAGTACTTTTTGTGCTAAGTACAAAAATGGAAGTTTTGTGTTCGAATTCTGCAGTTCAGACTGTCAGTCAGTGATGGCTGTTAAATGAGCTTCCCTGCTAAATTCACGGACTATGTTGAGGGAATTATAGTTCTCCCTATTTCCAGAAATAGCTTTTGGAATGCATTTGAAGGCAGTATCTTCAAAGACACACACATTCTTTTAAGCTGTTTAAAATTTTCCAAACTATCCGCTCCTTCAAACTGCCAACCGCCATGATTGTCCTTTTATAACTCTATAATTTGCATTATCCCGAGTTTCTAATGGCATTAAACACAGGGTTTTCCTGCTGAAAGAGGGTTTTGTTTGCCCACATGTCCAAACACACACACGTTCTGAATGTAAACATGGAGTTTTGGTTTTTTTTTTTTTTCCCTGGGACACCTTGTGCTGGGAGAGCAGCTGACTATTGTTTTAATAGGTTCCCTTAATCTGGGCAGGAGGAATCCAAAGGGAATGATCCCGAGCTGTGCAAATCCAGTTAGTGGGAGCTGTAATCTCTTTACTGGCTTTAGGGAGTCGCAGTGGCACGGAGACACCCTGCAGATACTGAGCAGCAGAGATACAGTAATCACCTCGCCCTGCTCCTCATCCTCCAACCTAAAGCACATCCCAGCCAGGAGTGAGGGAAAACACAACCCCAGAGCAGCAAACTGCTCCTCGGAGCAGCAGAGCTCACAGGCAGCCCATCTAAAAGTAAGAATATAAATTCACATTAAAATACTGAACTCGCCATTGCACCTCATATCTTGGATTGGGGATGGTTTTTGTGGAATTTTTTTACCTGCTGTGGAGATTATAAATCATCCATGGCTTTGATTAGGAAGGGAAGGAGCAGCTTTGTTTGGAGAAAGTATTTCTAATCCTGGTCTCATTTTGGACCTTTGTGTTATTTGGAGTTATAAAATAATGTGACAAATGAAATAATCTAAATTGCTGGTCAGTCAGAAGGCACAAGGGAATAGGAGAGAGGAGAGATTTAGATGGGATATGGGGAAGGAATTGTTCCCTGGGAGGATGGGGAGGGGCTGGGATGGAATTCCCAGAGAGTTACTTTCCATTGCAGAGGGAAGGCTCTTTGATCTTCCTATGGGGATGACTGTCCATCCCAAATTTTCCATTTTGAGAATTTGACTTTGATTCCCATAAGAGATTTCCAGAGGCAGAGGAGGCACTTGGTCTTCATGTCCTTCTCTGTTCCTTGAGAATCCCCTGAGCCACCCTTGGAATAAAACCCCTTCAGTTCTCCAGCAGAATCCACCAACCCATGGGGTGGAGTCATCCTTGGGACAATAATTCAGCATCATGTTGGGTTTATTCCCTTTTTTCCACAGATTATGCCAACCTGATGCATTGAGCTTTTTCTGCAGGAAACATCTCAGAATTGCTTCCCCTTCAGCCATCAATTTTTACATCATTGGAGTGTAAATACCCACGAAGGACAAGGCTGGGCAATGCTTAGTGTGACTTCCAGGGCAGAAAAGGGAACATCTTGGATGTGTTTGGGATTCTCCTGGATCCTGCCTTGCTCCTCATCTGCTCCCAGCAGCTGAAGTTCCTGTCATACAAGGCCCATGTAATGGTGAATTACGTTGGGAATGATTTTCCCTGGGCTGAAATAGGAGGATCAGTCCATTCTCCTCAGATGGATTAAGGAATTGATCAGGAAGGTCTGACTTGGCTGCTGAATGGGATCATGCTGAGTCTGAAAGGGTTTTCCATTGATTCTTGTCAGGTGGGCATTGCTCTGGGCTTGGAAAAATATTTGGGAAATAGAGACAATGGATTTATGGGATTTATTTAGCAGAGGATGGGGATTGCAGGGCAGGAAGAGTCAGAAGGCTTCATTGCCTGTCTCTGCCATCTCCCCTTGCCTTTTTATTTCCTTTTCTCTGCCTTGTCAAAGGAAAAACCTTCATTTCTGACCACACTAAACAGTGTTTAAAAAACCCAGATAAAGTTTGGGGTAATGTGGCAGGAGGAGTTTCTGCTGGGAGTTAATTTACAGGTCCCCTGTGAGGCAGGAGCATGAAGATGGAAGAGAAGGAAGGGGTTTATATGGAGTGGGAGCCACTAAATCGGATTTAAAAGGTCACAATGTGTTTTTTATTGAGGAGGACAAAAGATTAAAATCCATCAATTAGTTTATTTAAAGAAACAAAACAAGCTTGAGGCCCCAGAGCTTGTTGGAAACACTTTCCATGAGCTTTAAAGGTTATTTTATTAAATATGCTACTTTCTATCATTTTTAACATACAGGCTAAATAACTCAGCAAATTGATATTAGGTAATTTGATCTTAATGTTAAAGGCTTGAAATTTTACATGCTGTAGGTTTTAGATACAATTTTTGGAAATGACACTCTGCACTGTCATATATTCTGACTCATGGAAATGCCTTATGTTGAGGTTGTGCTTCTCACCTTGCTTAAGGGAGAGAAATTGTCTTCTAGGTTTTGAAAAATTTATTTGCTCCAAGCTGGGTTTGGACACTTCCAGGGATCCAGGGGCACCACAGGGAATTCCATCCCAGCTCCTCCCCACCGTCCCAGGGAGGAATTCCTTCCCAATATCCCATCCATCCCTGCCCTCTATCACTTTGAAGCCATTCCCTGTGTCCTGTCCCTCCAGCCCTTGTCCCCAGTCCCTCTCCAGCTCTCCTGCAGCCCCTTTAGGCACTGGAAGGCTCTGAGCTCTCCCTGGATCTTCTCCTCTCCATGGCTAATTCCCTTCCCTCTCTGTGCTGCAAGTTCTGGAGGAAGTTCTGGAGGCTGTGCTCCCTGGGGCTCAGCAGTGGCACCAGAGGGACAGGCAGGGATTGACTGTTCCCAGGAAATTCCCCCTGGACAGGAGGAGGATCTTTCCTGTGAGCCCTGGAGCAGAGAGCAGAGAGGAGGTGGAGTTTCCTAGGGAAAAGTCCAATCCCTGTGCCCTGGGATGTCCCTGCTGGAGAGGGAGGTGACACCTGAGAGCTCCTGTGACCATCCTGGGACAGGGCTGGAGCAGAAAGCTGGGCAGAGCAGCAGTGGGAATGGGAAATAAAACCCCCAGCACAGGGATTGCACTGGAGCTACTTCAGAGCCTTGCTGACAAGGAGGGTTCATTACAGTTTATACAATAATTTAAAAATATTCTCCTTCAGTGCTTCTCAAAGCTCTGTCCAAACGTTTTTCTCGCAATTCTGAAAATTCAACTTGCCTTGAATAAATGCTCTTCCAGTAAGAAGCAGTCCTTCCCTTTTGCTCCAGAACACCTTCCCACATGGAGAAGGTGTGAAATCCCATTTCAGTGACTCTGGGAATGGCCGTTTTGGGGCCACAGGATCCAATTGCAGCGTGGCACTTTTCCCACATGATCCCTGGGATGTTCCTGGCTGCCAGGAGAAATCCAGGGCTCAGTTTTCCAGGCAGCTTCCCTCTGCCTTCTCCCTGCTCTGCCTCTAATCTCGCGCTCTGTTTATGTAATGCAATAGAAATGTTGCTAACATGATTATACTTTTCGATCTTATTAGCTCCAATACTGAGCACAATAAAATGGAAAACTGTTTAAATGTTATGTTTAAGTGCTTGAGATAAGAGTTCTTGTAAATGAAATGTGATTACATTTCTGTAATAGATCTTCTCTGTCTGCTCGGACTTTGTTGAGCAATGTAATTCTTTTGGGATTGCTGTTTGTAACTTTGATTTCTTTTTTTTTTCCTTTTTTTTTTTTGGTTAGAAATAGCCATGTAAAATGTTACACACCACCAGACAATGAGCAGAAAGCTCTTGAAAAGGCAAGCTTTCCTGTGTGTGAGGCAGAAAAACCATCGCTCCCTAGTTTTCTTTGTGATAACCAATTTGAATTAAACATAATTCCCCAACATCACCTTGAATTTCCATCTGTGTAACCCTGATGTTCTTAAGCGTTTTGCATTTACCTAATGCTCTGGGCTATTTTCCCTCAGCCTGTATGGCAAAGTGTGACTATCTCCAAACTGGAGATGATATGAATAACAATTGTTTGCTGATCTTCCCCTGTATCTCCCTGGATAACCTGCAGTCTGCAAAGGCTGGGGAAGTGGCAGATAGCTTTTGTCATCCCTTATCCGGGCTGTACACTTGTAAGGAAGAGCAGGGATAATCGCCTCAATCTAATTAGGGGTTAAAAGAGGCCATGACTGTGATGTGGCACTGAGACACCTTACTGCAGCAATCCTGTTTGCATTAGAAAAATAAGGTTGTCATATTGATTATTCAAATGAGCTTCCATTGGCCGGGGCTCAATGCTGGTGTCGCAGCTGAAGCACTGGAAGGTCCCAGCTTTGGAGCAAGCATTATGTGCTGTCTTGTTTGCTAATTTGGGGGTTTAAAAACTCGGGCTGAGGGAGTTTTCGTGGGGAGGATGAAGGGTTTAAGTGACCACTGGGTGATGGTTGGGATTGCTGAAAAGAGTGAAGGCAAATAAATTGGCTTCGCCTCTTTCATGGAAAAAATCAGTGTTGGAGTTAACAGGTCTTGTTTGGGCATTAATTGGTGTTTAGTTCAAAGTCAAACAGAGCTGGGAAGAGTAAAGTGATTGCATTCAGATCAATTTCACATCCAAGAGAAGGTGGATTCCCTCGGCTCTGACTTCGGGGCTGTATTTTGATTTTGAAAGAAATACCTACCTGGTGCTGGGCTGTTACAGCTCCTCAAATATTCCTCACTGCTTGGCTTTTTGTCGTTCCACAGTCAGGGCTGTGACATCCTGCAAGTGCAGGAGATGCTCCAGAGGGTGCTAAATTCAGCTTTCCTCGTTGCCTTGTGATGGAAGTGCCAGACATAGAATGGGCAAAAGTGCTTAAGACCAATTTATTAATTTTTAGAATTTTTTGGCACTTTTCTAGTACCCCAAGTGCTTTGTGCTAGGCTGTGTTGTATAGAAAAGACTGGACATCTTACTGACGTTTTTCCCACTGGTTTGTGCAGCTTCTGTCATTACAGATTTACAAGCAAAAGCCCACCTTAAATCCCAGATGTGAAGCAGAGTTTGCAAATGTTGTAAATGAAATTATTTCCCCCATTTGATGTGCAGTTTGCACATTGCTCACTCCAGCTGTTGGCTGTGCTGTAGTTCTGCTGCTGGGCAAAAAAACCACATGTAGACACAACTAAACTATTTTTCCCTCTTCTACTTAGGTTACAAACTTTTCGAATTTATTTTTCAATTTCTTCAGTTGATTCTTCCAGTTTCTTCCATTCTCTGCTGTTGGTTTTGGTGTAAAAGTTAGTTATTTATCCAGATGCTGGCCTGGTTGACTGAAGCCATGATGGCCAGAGGAAGGGGATTTTTATATAGATATATTATATATTTATTTATGTTAGAACATTATATATATATGTACATACATTATATATATATACACACATACATATATACACATATTATTTTATATATATGTACACTATATATATATTTTTTAATATATTATTTATTTTCATTAGCACATCCTGACCTGTTTGAAAGGCCTGAGAATGATGCCCAATTGCTGCTGTAACTTTGCAATATCCTGCCTGAGCAGCAAGGGAAGCAGTGGCTTCTCCTGTCTGCCTTTGTGTGGAAGTTCCCTCAGCGTTGTGCTGAGCCCAGGGATGTGTGACTGCTTGGAACAGTTCCAGCTCCTCTTGCTGGTGACACCCTTGGTGGCACTTCTTGTCCAATCTTGTGGATTGAAATTGCAACTTCTGGCCAAACTGAAAATGTGGGAAAAGCCAATATATGACACTTTTTTCCCCAGCAGTATCCATGTGCTGTTTGTGTAGATCAGTCCCTTGCTTTGCACAGTTGTTCTGGATTGTGAATTTATTTATTACATTTATTATTTCCTTTTCATCCCTTTCGGACACAGATCAAACATTCCTCATCGCACAGTCATTCTGGATTATTAATTTTATTAAGTTTATTATTTTCTCTTCATCCCTTTCAGACACAAATCAAACATTCCCCACCACCCTCTTCCAACAGCAGTGAGCAAACCATTCCTGTTGTTCAATTAACATCAGTCAGATTGTCTGCATGCATTTCTTAAAAAGAGGGGGAAATTATGAATACAATGAACATTATGTTAAAATATGGAAAAATCCTGAATCCTGGGACCAGAATTTCCTGTTGAAGGGGTTTTTGGCTGCAGTGGCTCTTTTGGGAGGAAGTAAAAGCTCAGCTGACTCTGGGCTGGCTGAGGCACCCCCCTGAAATTTGAGGTAAAAATAAAGATTTTAATGCAAACCAGCACCACTCTGGGCTTGTCTTAGAGCATCATCAGGAATGGTTCACTCAGTGACTTTGGAAGTGTTTTGCAACCTTTGAAGGTCTGGGAGCACCAGGGGAGGCTCAGGTTGGACCTTGGGGAAGAATTTCTTCCCTGAAGGATTGGTTGAGCCCTGGAAGGGACAGGGGTGGAGTTTCCATCCCTGCAGTGGTCAAAACTTGGATGTTCTATTTCATAATGGAGTTGAATTGTGGCATTTGGTCAAAGGCTGGACTTGGAGGTGTTTTCCAAGCTCAGAGATTCCAGGAATTCCTTCCTGAGCAGCAGGTAGGGCAGTGCTGGAGAAAACCTGTGACACCTCAGTTTGTTGGTTGGGTTTGTCATTTGGGGTGCCTGGGGGATTTTTTTTCCATAGGTTTCTTTGCACATTGGGAATTCTTTCCCCCAGAAGTGTTTGTTCTCAGCTGGATCATCCACATTCCCAGGTCTCTTGTGTGGTCTGGGAATCCTCTGGGAATTGCTGCCCTGGAAGGATTTGGCCGCTTACCTATTCAGTTTTTTTGTAGAATGTTTGACTTCCAACATTTGCAGGTACAACAGGAAGTGCTGATTTTAACCATCAACTCCAAATTCCTTCAGATCCAACTTTCCTTGGAATCTGCCATGTTTGTGGTGCTTAATTCCTCCAGGAACCTCTTGACTTTACATTAAAAAAAAATAACCTTTGAAGGAAATCTTGGCTACAGAACGAGACATGTCTTATATTTATCTTTTTTTGGTCTCATTTTGGCCCAACTGGTGGTAAATCAATAACGTGCAACACTAATTATTTTAATTCCATTGAAGAAATGCCAAAACACAAAATGCTTTTGGGAGATTCTGGGGGAAGGTGTCCCTGCCTGTGGTTTTGAAGGTCCCTTCCAACCCAAACCATCTGGGATTTTGGGATTCCTGGTCCAGACGTTGGCTGGCAGCTTTTTTGGGAGTTTGTTCCATCCTGCAAAGCTCTCTGGTTCCACTGGACACTTTCTCTGGGAAGTGCTGGCAATGGGAAAAGCCAAAGCAAGCAGATGATGTTAGTTTTTCGTGGCAGTAAAAGGTTAAAAGCAAATTACTGACAGCAAGAGAGTGAAATGAGTAACATCAGTGTGGTGTGGGCAGAACTGGAGATTTAATCATGAAGGAAATGTGAAGCCTGAAGGAGGTTTTGGTGCAGCTCAAGGATCTCAGACAGCTTTGCTTGATGGTTTTGGGGTTTTTTTAGGCTTTCAAATTTTCTGCCAAAAATCCAGATTGTGATTTAGGGGAGTTTGCAGCTCTTTGCTTGTTCTCTTCTCACCACTCTGTGTTGAACATCCAGTTCTAGTCTATATCTGAATTTTCAGATCCCAAAGGTGCCCAGCCTTGGTTTGGGCTGAATCCTGGAAAAACAGAGGTGGGAATTGCTGTACATGGGATCCCTTTAGTGACCCCATCCATCTCCTCTCCATGAGCCCCAGTTAGCTGGTTTTCATTGGATTTGATTTTTTCCTTCACATTTTCATTAATTTCAAAGCACTTCCAGGTTATTTTTAGCACTGTCTGTTAGGCTTGGGTTTGAGACTTGCAATCCATTTCTATTTTTGTTTCATTTTGATGAAATATTATTTCTTCCCTTTAATTTGTGGCCAAGGAACTAATTTCCCCTCCAGACTGAACAACTTCAGCTCTACCTTTTAAAATTTTATACATTTCTCTTGCAACGCAGCCCAGCGTGGAAGTTGTTAGAAATACAACTTCCTTCCTTACTGAAATTGGACTGAATTTCTTGGAATGATCATCTTGGAGAAACCAAGAGACTTCCAGAGGTTTTCTTTAGCGTTACCTCAAGTTGAGATGCAAAAAAAAAAAAAAATTTAATTGTGATAAAAAGCCTGAAATTCTAATTTTGTCTGACAGAGGTCAGACAAAATTTCATCTTCTCAGGTTGAGAAGATGAAATATTCTCAGTTCAAGTCAATCTGCTCTTTTCAGGAATAGGGAAATTTTTATTTTGTCTAGGAATGAAAACCTGGGACTATCTATTGGTTGTTGGATTATTGTTGGTTTTTAATCAGTTTATTTGTCAGCAGGGCTGCTGTCATCCTGCTGCTGGCTAGAGAGGAAGGGAGCACATCCCAAATTTCTCCTGGGTTTTTTGGGACTTTATTCTTCTCCCTCAAAGTCCTGTCCTGCCATTGAAATCCATCTCTCACTTCCTGGTAATTTCTGTTCTAAGTTCAATATCTTGTGCTCTTTCAAGGTCCTTCAAAATGGTGTGAAATTTTAATTAATTTTTATTTTAGATTATTTTTGGGAAGGAGGGGCAGCAAAACCAGCTGTGTCTTAGTGCTGCACAGATTGAGGTATTAAAGGTTTGGGTTTGTTAAGATGTTTTTTTAATTATAAGAATTTCTGTGTTTACAACCTTTGAAGAAGTTGTGAAGTGCGAAGAACAAAAATTTTTAAAAATTAAAAAATAAAATAAAGCCATAACTTGTGGTGTTTAGATTTTCCATAAAAGAAACCCTAAATAGAAAGGAGCTTTTGCATGAGGAGTGTGGGGGAGAACTTGTCTGACTTGTCTGACTTGTGATGGGTTAGAAAAATAATCAAAAATCTTCAAATTCTGCGAATAGAATAAGAAGTGATGGGTGAGGTGAGTTTGAGGAAGTTGATTTTTACTGATTAAAACATTAAATAAAAACTATGTACAACTCTGCTTTGGTTATAGGTTGGTTAAGCTGAGCTCAGTTCAGGTATTAAATACAGATTTTAGCTTTGTTCTGTGAACTGAGATCTGTGGGGGTTAAAGACAAAAAAATTGAAAGAAATCAGTGATTTGTTTCTAAAGTCAGTATAGAAGTTTAAATTGCCACTGCAGGATCCTTGAGGCTGGAAAAGATCTCCAGGAGGATGGAGCTGAACCTTGGAATGTGAAGATGCAAAAGCAGAGTGAGATCTGTGCAGAGGAGCTGAGGTTGTGCCTTGCAATGTGGATTTTGAGCAATTTCTGGGCAAAAGCATGAAGGGCTTTATTCACAGCTCTCAGTGAAAGTTGGGTGCCAGAAAAGAAATTTAAAATACTCAAACTTGTACAAGATTTTCTGCACTTGGGAAGAATTCATGGCACAGAGTCTTAGAAACGAATTACAAATAATTAATTTGGATAAATTAGAGGTTGCCTCGTTTGCCAGGCAGAGAGCCTTTAATTGTTAACTTTATTTTGTCTGAATATTTAATGAGCAACCGGTAAATGTTTCCCTAAGCACAATTTCCATGAGCATTTACTGGGTTTTGAGCAGTTTATAATGAATTCAGGCAAAGATGGAGCTGTTCAAACACGATGTGTTCAGTGTGGTGTGAAGTATTTACCAAAGATTATTGCAGAACTTGTTTAATGTGCATAGATAGTTTAAAAAAAAAACCAAAAAAAACCCCAAACTAAACAGGCTTGAGGTTTCCTTGTGGGATTTTTTTTTTTTTTTATCACCAGACTGAGGGCCTGAAGGAACAGAGGAAGTGAATGGACACCAATGTATCCAAATATCTCATTTTGCCTAAAAGCAAGTGCCGGCAGATAAATGCCCATAAAGGGATTTCTTTCTTAAGCCCCATGGATTTTATTTTTTTTTTCTTTTTTTCCTTTTTTTTTTTTTTTTTTGCAACTTTTTGTGTGAGTTGGAAATGAAAACCATTCATCCAGTGCCCCAAAGAAGGGCCTTATTGAATGGAATAACAGTGTAATGTACCATTGAAGGCAGGATTGAAAGTGATTATCTTGTTAACTCTTGACAGTTACCGCCAGCTTGAAATAGAACTGGCAGGCTTGATTTGCAAATGAATTAGAGCTTTTTCATTTGGTGCCAGGATCATCTTTTTATATTCTGATATGACAGATGCTATGTTCCATGCTTTTGTTTCTCCTCGCTCTTCTACTTGCAAATCAAAAACAAAAGATTATGATAGTAATTTTATTTGCATCTTTTCTCTGGGAGTTTATTCTTTGTCTGGAAGTTTTTAATCTTAGATTTTTTTCTTTCTGACAATTTGTTGAAGAATAGTATTGTTCCCTCAGAATAACATTTCATTAGGTTAAGTACAGTAGTAATTGGGTGAATGAGGGGGATTTAGAAGCTTTCAGAAAAATGGAAAATGGATTGTGCTCAGATTGTTGCGGCGCTCAGAACATCCCAATTTCCTCAACTTGCATTTCCTATTCCCCAAGCCCACGAGCAGAGGCAGAGCTCAGCTCCCATATTTCCCCTCCCAGTGCAATGCCATGCCATGCTAATGGCACTACATGTGTAATTAGTCACTGCTCGCTGTGTTGATATTCCACAGCCATCCCAACCCAGATGGGAAGGTGTTGGCTATGATAATTACTGTGCTCTCTTTCTATGTTCCTCATTAACCTGCAACACTCTGGACGAGTCCAGAGAGTTTTTTTTTTGGTTTTTTTTTCCTGCAGTTGTTCTTCTCCCCAGTCCCACTTTGCAGGCTTTATTTAACATTCAGCCCAGTGTTTTGGGCATTTCCACTGCCCAGCTTTTTGTGATCTGCTTTGTACTTGGAGGCTAATTAGCAGCACTTCCTGCCACTGATGTCCATTATGGAAATGTTTTCCTACACTTTCACCTACAGGATGTGTTTTAATTGAATATCTACTAAATAATATTACAGGCAAGGTAAACCAGGCCAAAGTTGGCTAATTTATTTAAGGCTGGTGAACAGAGGCAGTGACATTCCCGAGCCTGATGTTTAATTGCCTGAGTTTGCTGGGAATGCAGATGGGGAAAAATGAGGTTTGATTCCTTGTGAAGGGAAAAGGAGGAGAAATCCCACCCAAAATCAGGGAAAAACCCAACCAAACCTGCTCCAGGTAGGGAAACTCCAAGGATTTGCATGTTATGATGTCCTTGGAATTGGCAGGTTGAGGGGTGGATTTGAGGCAATTAGGATAGAGAAATCAGCTTTGGTCATTCTGGGGGTTTGCATACCTGACCTGAAGCTTCTGTGAAACAAAACTGGGAGATTTTGGGTAGTTCATCTGTCTCTTGTAATTTTTAAGATTTTCATACCTGACCTGAAGCCTCTGTGAAACAAAACTTGGAGATTTTGGGTATCTTTTTTGTCTCTCATTTACCTGAGAAATACATGCAAAGAAAAGGCAATATTTTTGTAGCATCTGTTTGAAAATACTGATTTTCAGTATTGATATTGCATAAAATCTTGGATTTTCCTCTCAGCCAGGTTTATTATATATTTCCCCCTCTTGAATATTTGATAAGGTCTCCTGGGAACTGATTTTCCTTCTCTCTAGGATAACACTTTATGGAAATTGCCTCACCTTGTGTCTGTTTAGAGTCTCTGGTTTCAGCATCATCCAGTTTGGTTTGCATTGTATTCTTTGGCAGTTCCAAGTGTTTGGTGGGACTGACTTTGGCTTTTCCTCCTGCTTGTGCCAAGTGACCTTCATAGGATCTTCCTGAGTCTGTGTTGCATTTAAATTTATTACTATTTGGCCAAATTCCCTATTGGTTTTTCCTGGGATAAATCACTTGGATGATTGGAGTGAGGGATCCACTGAGCCCAAACCCACCAGCTCTGGAGTCTTTTCTCTCCTGGATCAGCTCCAGATCATTTGAAGTTGATATTTGGTAAGAACAAAACAACATTCCACACTTTTTCAAAAATCTCATGGATGTTTATCCTATCAGGCTATAGGATTCCCAAACTATTTGCTCTTCTTGATGGGTTTGGTGTGCAGAAAAGGTTATAAAGAGAAGCAAAACCATGCCAAGTTCAGCAATATCTCATTTGGCATTGCCTGTCCTGCCAGTGCTGAATATATCAGCACCTTGTGGAGTTCCTGAAGAAGCTCTGAAGAGATTGAGCTCTTTATTTGGAGCTTATTTGTCTGGAATTGTAGATAAACATCTGAATAATTGATCTGCAATGGTAATAAAAGTGGAGATTGATGGGAAAGGAAGGTTTGGAGGGAAGGCTGAAGGGTAAGGTGAGGAGAAATCACAGCAGAAAACACCTGAGGTTTCCTGAGAACATCTCGAGCTGGGAGGTTCTCCATCCAGGAGGAATCCTGGGAGAAAAAAGGGATTAATTTAAAATGGTGCTTGGCAGATTTTTGGAAATTTTACAGCTGTTTTATAATAGCTGAATGGGATATTTTGAGGATAGTGCACATTTTTCTGCTCCCTTGATTAATGGTTTGATGTGGGGAATATTTTTAGGAACACAAATATATTCCAGGTTAAAATCATGATTTCCAGCAAGTGCTAGGCAATATTTTCAATTTAATTTACTGGGAAAGGAAGTTCTCACCACCCTCCACTATTTCTTTGGGGTTGAGTAATCCCAAACCTGGCAAAACCTGGAGAATGGTTTGGGTTGAAAGGAACCTTAAAAGCCATGGGCAGGGATGGAAATTCCGTAATTGAATCCCAGCTCCCTCCTGACCAGGATTCAAATAAATGGAGCTGGAATTTTTTTCCCTGGCATTGCTGAAACACTTGGATGAGCCTGACTATTGTATTTCCTGGGTTTGAGGGATGATTTTAAAGACATGCATGTCAAGTAGTATTGTAGAGAAAATTGTTGACTCTAATGGGGAAACAATTCCAGAGCTTCTCTAATGGAAAAAAAAGGAAAACTTGGGAATAAAATCAAATTTACCTAATGAACCAAAGAATCTGGAGATGGTAGGAAATCTGGAAATGGTAAAGAATCTGGAGATGGTAAGAAAGGCAAGTATGTGCCTTGTTGGGAACTCTGGGGTGTAAAATGGAGTAAAATATAATTACCTGGTAATGATATCAAAGGAATATAACTTTATTTCATTTTTTTTATGAGTGTTGGAGTGTTAGATGTGCACAAAGCTGCTCCTGGTTTTTATTTGTGGTGTTTAATGGTTTGAAATTCACTCAAGGCTGGGTGAGCTGTGGCCTTAGGTCTGATTTGCCTAAAACAACATAGGAAATACAGTATTAATGGGAATCTTCAGGGGATAATTTATGCTACAAATAATATCATTTAAATATGTAATTATTATATATACTTATAAAAATAAAGCTAATTTTAGAATATTTGCTGTATGTATTAAAAGATGTAATTATCATATACGCTCACATAAATATAATTATATAATATGTTGTATATATAATGTAATATAATCCAGCCTATAATAATCTAAGATCTCCACTACAATCTGTTGGGTAACTACCAGGTAAAGCCCTGCCATGGGCTGCTGATGGATGCCCTGCAGCCTGGGGCTGGGCAGAGGTTTTCATTGCCAGTGACAGCTGCCCCAAGGTTTATTTAGGACAACCTCAGCCTTGTCCTGCTCGGGTTGCTAATGTTTTCCTTATGGATGTTGCAGCACTGCATTTCCTGAGTTAAAACCTCGTGTTACACCAATATTCCTGTCTGGCCTGCCTCAACTACAAATTGGCTCAACAGCCCCTGACACTTTTTCAATATTATTGCATTAAACCAAGTGGATTTTGATTGATAACCTAATATTCAACTAATGCAAAGCATCAATCACGGCGAGTATATTAATTATTTAATATTGCAGCCTAATTCAGGAATCGATGTGCTGCGGGAGGGGAAGGGAAACTCGCTGTTCCCTGAAGATTTCAGACGGGGCATGATTAAAAAAAATCTCCCCCCAACCCCTGCTCTGCTCCCGTGCCTTGGCTCGATACAAATCTTTATTCATTTGCCAATAATCTCTTCACATTTTCCACTTCAGGACCTTTTTTATCAGTTTGGAGGTCTGGGATTGAATTAAGGCTGCTTTCAGCATGGGCTGAGGGGAGCTGGGTGAATGTTGAATATTGATGGCAGGGATGGGCTGAGCTGGGAGCTCCTCCCAGTCCTGGCCCAAAGCAATTCCATCCTTAAAAAACCTCAAAAATAGGTTTTTAAGGAATTCATTTAAATTGAATTTTTAATTTAATTAATGGAATTTAATTTTTAGGAATTAAAATTAGGAATCATGGAATGCTTGGGGTTGGAATCATAAATTCTTCTTTCCAAATTCAAACAGCAAAAGTACATTTTTTTTTCCCCTCACTTCATTAATGGCATCTAAATAGAAAAAAACTGCGTAGCAGGTTTTTGGAAAAGCTTCAGGAAATGATAAATAATTAGTAATTTTAGTAATTAATAATAATGTAGTATTAAGCAATTCCCTGGAATCGTCACAGGGTGAGTTCTCCTTGTTTGAAATGGCAAACAAGAGGTGATGTTGGGATTAGAGAGAACTCAGAGCTGAAGGAAGCAGGAAGCATCTCCTTGTTCACTTGGCTTGGGATTTGGGGAATTTTTAATTTGTTTTCCATTGGATTTAATCTTTTTTTCCACAGCAGGATGAGCTAAGGATTAATTTTCCCTCTGAATTCTTGCTTTTCAATGTTTTTACTTGGATAGTTTGGGTTTTGTTTTTTGAGTTTTTTGGTTTTTGGGTTTTTTTTAGAGCTGCCCTCATGTAAAATTCTTCCCATTTTCTCTCTGCACATTTTTATTTTAGGAATCAAATACCAAGTTCCAGCATGGCTGAGCCATGGAATTAATCCCAATTCCTTCTCTCCATCCTTAATTAATTACAAATCCTCATAAAAGGGCACAGAATTCCATGATGGAAATGGTGGCAAAGCAGCACCAGGAGCCACCAAATGTGGGTTTGATAAACAACCCCATGCCCTGCCCTGGCTGATTATTTCCAGTGTAAATAGTGGCATAATTAGATTTAAAATGTTGATTTTAAATGTGCATCCTGTGGTGTTGCTACAGTTCACAGCAACATCAGGGCAGATAGTATTTGAGCTTTCATTCTGTCATTGTGCATTAGGATAATCAGTATTTTTTAATCAGTATTTTTGAGGTGTTACAGGTAAATATATGTATTAAAATTAAAAATTTTACACACTGATGAAATTACCCGGCTTAGCCATTGCAGAGTTAAACAGAAATCGTTGCAGACAAGGGTTTAGCAACTATTTAGAACTTTTGTTCTTCTCTTACAGGGACTCTGGGAACATCAAAGCTGGATTAGAACATCTGGTAAGTTTTAATTTTCTCTTGAACATTTGCATCATCTTTGATATCTGCATTCCAAATGAACACTTTTGAATGAGCTTTGAATACCTTGAATTGAGAAAGTCAACCATTTCCCAGAGGGTCAGGGGACTGTTATTATGTGAAGGCACTCACATTTTCATTTATCTCCCCATTTCAAGGGAATTTTAATTTTTTTAAATTACTTTTTTTTGATGTAGAGATGAAATAAACCGGACGACAATCCTTGGATTGATGATTGCCTTAATTATAAACAAAAATTGTTTGGTGTTGGATTTTTGGCATATCCTGATCTGAAAACAACAAACTTGTGATTAAAAAAAAAATATTAAAAAAAAAAAAAAAAGAGAGAGACAGGGACACAATCAAATATTTCATGCATAAATATGGTGTGTTTGAGTCATTTGGAGGCTTTGAAAGAAGTGCACAGCTTTGTGTTTTCTCTTGTCTTTGCTTTATGAATAATGGATCGACTTAAATTCCATTCAGGGCTGCAGTAGAAAATAATAATTGAGGTGCAAAATATTTCTGGTTTAAGTAAACATATGAAAGCCACAAGTGACGGCAAGGCAGGCTTAGCATGAAAAACTCATCCGTTGATCAAAACTGGGAGAAAGAAAATCTTGTCACCAGTCAGAAGCTGGTTGAGGCTCACATGTTGGGAGCAGCAATCAGTGGAACATTAAATAGTTCATTTAAAGAGATTATTAAATCCCATTAAATTGAAATATTCGCTATTAATGGCACATCCATCCTGAGAAGTGTTGCACTTTTTCATGGAATATCTAAATAATCTCCGCTGTGCTGTTAGAACAAAATCACTGTGTGTCACATTGGGAAAAAATTGCTTTTTTCTTGTTGTTTCCCATGTTGGGAATTGCTTGGGAAGGGAGATTTGGAGGAGTTGGGGTTATAATGTCTCCTTGGAGTGGGATGGGATGGAAAGGATGGGTGGATCTGCTGGTGGGATGGAAAGGTTGGATGTCCTGGTGGGATGGGATGGACAGGATGGATCTCCTGGTAGAATGGGATGGAAAGGATGAATCTGCTGGGGGGATGGACAGGATGGATCCTCTGGTGGGATGGAACGGTTGGCTCTCCTGGTGGGATGGGATGGAAAGGATGGATCTGCTGGTGGGATGTGATGGATTGGATGAATCTCCCAATGGGATGGAAAGAATGGATCTCCTCATGGGATGGAAAGGTTGGATCTACTGGTGGAATGGGATGGACAGGATGGATCTCCTGGTGGGATGGACAGGATAGAGCTGCTGGTGGGATGGGATGGAAAGGATGGATCTCCCAGTGAGATGGATCTCCTGGTGGGATGAGATGGAAGGGATGGATCTCCTGGTGGGGTGAGATGGAAGGGATGGATCTCCTGGTGGGGTGAGATGGAAGGGATGGATCTCCTGGTGGGGTGAGATGGAAGGGATGGATCTCCTGGTGGGATGAGATGGAAGGGATGGATCTCCTGGTGGGATGAGATGGAAGGGATGGATCTCCTGGTGGGATGAGATGGAAGGGATGGATCTGCTGGTGAGATGGATCTCCTGGTGGGATGGGATTGACAGGATGGATCTGCCAGTGGGATGGAAAGGTTGGATCTCCTGATGGGATGAGATGGAAGGGATGGATCTCCTGATGAGGTGGATCTCCTGGCACAGTTCTCAGGAGCTCCCCCTCTCTAAAGGCACCATGTGAAACGTTCCCCGGCTGTTGGGAATCAGGAGATGGAAAATTCATCTTCCTTCCTGCTCCAGGGGTATCTCACCCGTGAGCTGAATCCCTTCAATAAATTTTAGGAACGTTTCATTGCTCTGCTGGTGGCAGGGAGTTGTAATCCAAATTTCCCAGGATTTTTCTGATGCATTATAAAGCTGCTCCACTCCTGGCAGATGATGACCATGGCTGGGGTTTGTTCTGAGCTGGGATTTCTGCCCCAGCAGGAGCTGCAGGATGATCTGTAACACCCCAAAAAGTGGGGAGGAGAAAACTCAGTGGGCTTGGAGGAGCCTGGGGAGGTGAGGAGCAGAGGAGAATTCCATGGTGTTCAGGGTTTCTGTGGGATTGGGGCAGAATGTGCTGGAAATAACCCCTGGGCAATGATGGTGCCTTGTGTGCTTTTAGGGTAACTCACAGTACTTTGGAATAAAATTATGGCTACATTAAATCAGTTGGCTGCTTTGAATTTAGGATCCCTGAATGATTTGGGCTGGCAGGAACCTTAAAAACCCCTTGGAAGAGATCTTAAAGATACCTAATTCCTCCCCTACCATGGACAGGGGACATTTCTCTGAAAGATCTGTCAAAAACCTCCAGAGCTGAGACTTTTTTCCCTTTGATCCTAGAAAATCTGTCTGGAAATGGATGTTCAAGGAAATAAACTGTTTCCCAAGACATCCACAGAGTAGGAATCTTTGTGCTGGAAACTCATAATTTTGTTCATAAAGCCCTTTTGGACTCCAGTAAATTACAGGGATATTCCTCAAAAGGTTTCAGCCCCATGATTTTGGCTGTACTGCTATAATTCCTGCATCTTTCAGACTCACTCCAACAGCTCCATGTCTTTAATCTGAACAACCAAAAAAACTCCTAACAAAAAACCCACTCCTTTGTTAGGTGTTAATATTTTATGATGTATTTATTTGAATTAATGTTAATATTTATTCCCCAGCCATCAGTATGTTTTTCCTGGTTTTGGTTGCAGTTCTGGTCTCTCCTTGATCTCTGCTCTCTGAATTTCTGACCTGTGCTGTCCCAGCTCTGTGGTCCCTGGGTGGCCACAGGACAGAATCCTTGGCTTCCTAACGAGCTGGAAACCAAGCAGCCAATTATTTGTGTTCACAAACAATTAATTAACGCTCTTAATGGGAGTAATTATGTTTATCTTGCTGTCCTGGCAAAGTTCCACGCTGGTCAATTATATTCTGCAGGCTTGAATTGGCTTTTATGGAGGCTGAATGGAGGGTTGGGATTTTCCCTTATTGAAATTTATTTATTTGAAAAAAAGATTTTGCACAATTTTTTTTTGTAATGGAAGATATTTTATTTCACATAACCTAACTATTAAACCTGAAAGAATTCCCTTAGGAAAACCACTGTGGTGTTCTTGGGGAGTTACAATTTTCATGCCCCTTAATGTCTGACCTTGAGTTTGGTGCTTGGGCATTAAATTTGGATTTTCTTGAGTTTCTCCTTCCTAAAATGTGATGGAAACTTTGGAGATTCCTTATGGAGAGGGAAGAGTGAGAGCCCAGCCACTGCTGAGGTATTTTTGGCAAGGTTATAATAGCAACACGTCTTTTGGAAGTTTTAAAAAATTTAAGAATTTGTAGAAATAATCAGGTTGTGCCCTTTTATAAAACAGTGATAAATATTACTTATGCTGACAAATTATTTGTGATTGATTCGTGATTACTCCTACTGTTTAGATTATAAATATTAGTGGGTTTGTATATTCTGAATGCTGCTGTTGGATTTTATCTGGTTTTTGTTGCACTGAGCCCAAAATGCTGTTGACCAGCATGAGGTTAAAACCTCAACCATGGCATCTCCCGAGAGGCAGATGGACACAGAGGACCTGAAGTGTGTTCATTCCTGCAAAATAAACTTCAGGGGAGAAGGAAATAATATTTTATGTCCATTAAAAACTATCTAAGTAACTTAAAGATCAATTTGATCTGCATATGGAATAGAGATGAGAGTTGTCATCGTTTTCCACACTGAGAAAAGTGGTTATCAGAGTGTGTGAAATGGTTTATTGCCATCCCATCATTGTTGGATTTGTTATTCCTGATTAAAACACACCGTGGAGAGCAGGAATTGGGCACATTGCTGAGCCTCACATCTGGATGCTCACATTTTCCAAATATCCAGAACACAGAATTGATCAAACTGAGTTAAAAAGGATCTTTTCTCTTTACCTGTTTGCAGAGTGGATGAGAGGAAACAGCCTGGAGTTGCTCCGGGGGAGGTTTTGGTTGGATATTGGGGACAATTCCTTCATGGAAGGCATTGGTCAAGCACTGGAACAGGGCAGGGATGGAATTCCCATCCCTGGAGGGATTTAATGGCCCTGTGGATGTGGCACTTGGGGACAGTGATGGCTTAGTGGTTGGACTCCATGGCCTTGGAAGGCTTTTCCAACCCAAACGATTCTGGGATTCTCTGATAAATCATCATTTATAACTAATGGTTCACCATAATTTGGTGGCTGTATTGCAGTAGCCTGAACCAGGGCTTGGAACTGGATCGTCTTCAAGGTGCTTCCAACCCAAATCATTCTATGAATTTATGGAAAAAACCCTCTGATTTTGATCCCTTCTAAATTAATAAGGGGAATTTTCACTTTAAGGTCGATACATTCTGGTCAAAGTATTCTTCCAGAAGTAAATCCCTAAAATTAGTTCTCCTGTGGCTTTCCGTCACTATTAATTATATAAAAGTATAAATAATAATTCTACTGACAAATTATTTGTGATTGATTTGTGTTTAACTCTTACTGTTGAGACTATAAATATTGGTATTTTTGTATATTCTGAATTCTGCTGCTGGATTTTATTTGGTTTTTGTTGCACTGAGCCTGAGCTGAGCAATAGGTGAGATTTCCAGTTGCAAACACTGTCCCAGTCTGAGAGGAAGGGAGTGAAGGTGGGGATGGAGATCTTCTCCACCAATGGCCCAAGTGACATGATTTGTGTCCAGTGCCACCCCAGACCTCCCCTGGGATAGCCTGGAGAGGCACTGAGTGTCCAGCTGGAGGCACCAGCTTGGAAAGTGCTTTTTGAGGAGCCCTGCAGGCTCTGGCTGTGTCCAGAGAGGGAACCCCTGGTGTCCCCACTCATCATGGGTCAGTGGCTGTGCCAGGTCAGCATCCCAAACTCTCCCCTCGCCCAGCAGCAGCCTTGGAAATCCTTCCAGCTCCTTCAGGAGCTCCAGATCAGCTTCCTATTAGGTAATCACAGCGCAGAGGATCAATGGCTTATGAATATCCATAGCAAACCCATCCTGTTGGGCTCCATTTGCCTATGGGGATGAAATACAGGCTGCTGCTCCTCCGTGGATCCCAAGGATTTGTGGAGAACCTCCCGCACTGACTATGGATTAAATTAATGTGCAAACATCACTTTTATTTCTTCTAAGGTTTCGCTGCTTTCAGTTGCAGATGTGAATCAAACAGCCATGGGATCAAACTATCAGAGGCAGGATATGGTAATGGCAGAATATTCAAAGGCTTTCAGCAGTTTGTTGTTCCAGCAGTGACAAATTTTGTGGAAACTTTGTAAGAGAGCCGAGGTTTACCCTGTCACTTCCCATTACCAGCAGGCTCTGAAACCAGAGCGACTCCACATCAAACAGCGCTTTAACGGCTTTGTGCCTTTATTAAAGAGCAAACCTTGATCACTCTGGTTTACCACCGAGGCAGAGGTGCCTCCCCACCCTTGGCTGTGCTGGGGACCTCAGGACCTTTCATCCACGTGACCTCTGTGCCTTTCTTCTCCTCCCCTTTGTCGCCCCGCTCGGATTTACTCCATAAACTCGTCCCACTCCCGTTTTGCGCCGTAAATTTGCGGCGAGCGGCCGATGGGAACATCCCCGTTGCAGCTCCTCAGACGGATGAGAGGAGTGATCAGATGGAGTAAATAACTCTGTAAAATATCAAGAGCGTGATTTTCCCTGGCATCTGCATAAAACCCCCGACACGTGCGGGTGTTGTTTCCAATCGCGCCGGCGGTTTGTTCGCAATTCCCGTAATTTGATCGGCGGCTGATGAAAAGCTGACAAGATTTCCGCGGCGCCCCATTAGATGAAAGCAGCATGAAACCAGAGGTTAATCTGCAAACAGATTTTCCTGCTTATTACTCTAATGATTCCATCAGATTTGATGTAGCGAGGCTGCGAGGCGTCTCTCGGCGGCGGCGGCAGTGCGCCGCTCGCGGTTTGATCTCGGCGCTCATTAAATGATGGAGTAATTTGGGTGACCTCTGACCAGGTGCACAGCTCCTGGTAATTGCACGGCATTCTGATGGGGAAATGAGTGGCTGAGCACCCCGAGCGCCTCGGCCCGCTTGCCGAGGCGGGAAAAAAAAAAACTAACAAAAGAAATATTGCATTAATTTTCAAATGATGATATTACATTTAGTGCTTGGGCCCCATATATCAAAATCTGAGAAGTGCTCAGTTACTCTCTGCTCTTAATCTTAATGGTATCTGTGGATGTCAAGGGCATGGAGGAAATTAAATCGGAAAGTGCAGATAGACCTAAGAAGACATTATCTCTTGATGATTGCAGTTTTGATAGGTATTTCAGTGAATTTCATTTTCGCAGAATGGTGGAAGATGAGTTAGCCACCAGATTTTCTCATTTTTCTTCCCCGTGATTTATGTGAGTTGAGTATAAAACTTTTTATGGGAGTGCAGTTACGGCAGATGAGAGGTAAATTAATGCACTGGGTTTCCATCTCGGCGCGGCGCGCGATTGTCAGAGCTGTACATACGTAATGGGGGCCATCATTATTCAGGGTTGTTTACATTCAAAATATGTAATGAAATCTGTTCAGAATAATGAGGGAAATAAAAGTTTAGAAAATTGTAAAGGTCATGAAGTTTGAGAAATGATGCAATGCTCCCAAAATAACATTTAGGCAATATAAATTACATTATTATGCACCAACTCTGCCTTATAGAGACATGAAGATAAAGTGCTTTCGACGAGTAAAATGCTGTTAGTGCTTTCTGAAGTATGAGAATGTGTAAAATGTTTCTGATTTCATATTCTGGTTTTGTGCATATTGTGGAAAAATATATAAAGGAACTTTATGGAGGGCAGTGGCTGCTTCACCATCCCCAAGTTTAAATGCATTTCCCAGGAGGGTTTTCTCCAGCAAACAAACACTTTGGCAGAAGTGTCATTAATTATTAATCTAATTATCGAGGCCACCATCAAATTCATCTTTTTAGGGGGTTCCTACTCCTCTTTTTTGGGGGGATTTTGCATGGAGGTCTTTGATATGAATGTATTTTATTGCACAGACTGAAGAGGGATCTTGGCACAATCCTGGGCTGAAGCATAAATTTGCCCAACTCTCCGTGGTTTGCACCTGAAATACAAATCTCTGCACCCTGATTTTATGCAGGTGCTCCTCAGAATAATTATGTTTTGCCCTGCAGATTTTCTATTGGATTTATTTGTCAAAAGAAGCAGCCAAAAGCATGAGGCGCAAGTCATTTTTAAAAAAGTTGCAACAGCAAATCTGTGACATCCTGAAAATGGTGCAGGTGGGGTGAGGTGATTATTGAGTCTCAGAGCAAAGAGAAAATGCACTTTTATTCAAAGTGTATAATCTTGATCAAATTCAGATTAATTCCTGGGTAATTAGGCATGATTTGGGGTAGAATAGGACATTTTGAAACAGAGTGCTAATTTAGAGCTTACTAGATCCTTGTGCTATTTGAAATGCTTTTCATTTTCAAAATGGTTTTTTTTTCTATTATTTTCCAATTGCTGCATTTCAGTGCAAAGATCCCAAAGGGGATGTGATTCTCTATTTCTGAAAACTTGATTTAGAGAAAACTCCTCATTTTGTGGTAGAAAATAAAGCAGCAATTCAAGGATAAACTCCTCCTGTTGTTAATTAATCTCTGTTACCTGTTGGTTGTGCTCCTGTTTTTCCAGCCAGGCCAACCTTGACTGGAGTTGTTTCCAAAGCATTTAAGGTGTGTTAATTAAAAATTTTCACTCCAGAACCTGGATTTATCTGCTGCTATTTTTATATTCTCACACGACTTCGTTGTAGCATAATGCAGCAGAAATTTAAAACAGTGATAAAAGGTAAATAAAAATCCATATTTAGAAGTTAAATATTAACAATTTTACAATTTTTGTAAGCAGTGGGGATCATTCCACCTTTAATTTTCAAAGGGCAAATGAAGAGATAAATGAATTTGTAGAATAATGACCGGATGATGTTGATGCAAAAATCTCTGTTCTGTCAGCTCTTTATCAGCATGTTGAATTTTTGGGTGACTGTGGCTGTATTTCCATGCAAATGCAAATCCAAGGGATGACATTCCAGCCTGCCAGGAAATAAATGGATGGGTGGTGATTTTTTAGCCTTTAGTGTGTATCTGGATGCAATATTATCTATATTCCCTCTCTTATTAAAGAACCCACACTGAGTTTATGGCCATAGAAGTTTAACACTTCCAGTAATTTTTCCTTTTTAAAAGTCCTGAATTTACCAATTTTTTTTTTCCTTAAATGTTATTTACAACTCTCCCTATTTCTGCTGAGTGGTTAATCCATTTTGCTGTATCTGCTCCCAGTAAAAAGGACTTTTTCCTTGCTTTTTCTCAGGAATATCCACTGAAATGAGCACATTGTTGTTTTTAGGGCATTTTAAAGGAGCTCTTGCTGCAAAAACTGATTTGAATTCTGGAAATCCTGTCGGTGTGCTTTAGCCATGTGGGCTATTTGCCACAGCCAGTCCCTCCTGCCTTTGATTTCCTTCCACTAATCCATTGTTGCTTATTTTCAGCAAATTCTGAGTTGGTTTGAGTGGAAATAAGATGGGATTTTTCCACCCACCTGGTGTTGCAGGTTCTCTGAAGATCCTGGGTTAAAACCCACAAGTGACTCCTGCCTAAGTGCAGTGAACATAATAATTAAAGTGAACAAATCCAAATGTTTTAATGGCAGTTTGTGTCCTGGATGAGAGGAGAGGAGGGAGAGGATTTGGGGAATCCTCAGCAGCTGAGCTGTGCCTCCTGACAAAGTGCTGATGATGTTTGGGGGCAGTTTAAGGTGATCTCAGATTTGTGGGGAAATTCTGTCAGAGGGAAAGCTCAGGGTTGGATTTGTCTTTATCAAATGGAAACAAAAATTGGTGTAAAACCCCACAAAATGGATTTGTATAAAACCCCACAAAATGGATCACCATCCCCACAACTTTGCTGGGTTTGAATCCAGATGTTTGAAGCCAGAAAAGTCCTGTAGGTAAATTTTACTGCCCAGTAAATAAAAATATTTTTTTTTAATTTTAAAATTTTAAAATCTTTTAAGATAATTTTTAAATTTTTTTTAAAAATCCCAGTGTCAGGGATGAGCAGGAGGAACAAAACCTCTCCAGTTTTACCACATATCAGGCATTTCCTCCATGAAATTCCATAATCAAAATTTGGGAACATTGCAGCTCAAATTGCTGCAGCATCATGAGCTGCTGGAATTCTGGGATAAAAGTTTTCGGTGCTGCCAAGAGCCACATGCTCTGCTCCTCAATATTCCCAGGGCTTGGCTCCAGCAGAAACTTGGATTCTCTTTATAAAACTTCATGCTCCTCTTTTTTTTTCTCAATGTTCTCAAGTTTTCACTTTAATATTCTTATCGCTGTCAAAAATGTTTATCACTCACCCCGAATAGCAGGAATAATTAAAAAAAATAAATCTAGAGCTGAATTAAAGTGCTTGTTCTAATCTATTAACTAACTGTGAAGCTGAATCTGAACTGGAATGCAGTGGATGAACTGCAGAGAAATACAAGTTATGAACATCTTGCAGCTGCCATTAAAAATTGAATGCATTTAATCAATGTTTTTTCTCAAAATATGAATATCAGTTGCCAATCCCATGGATATTTCTGGCTGGTGGTATCCCATGGAATCCCATCATTTTCTGAACTAGGATTCCAGTGGCTTCCCAGACACTTTTGGACAAATGTAAAATTCCTCCCTGGGGAACACGAAACACCTCAGGTCGTTTTGCAAGTGCTTGTTAAGGAATTTTAGGGAATTCCTTGCCTGCTTTTACAGTCAGTGGCACTAGAAATACTTTTTTTTTAACTTCACCAGCTGGCGCTAGAAATACTTCTATATATATATTTTTTTTACTCTCTTTGAATTATTTCCCTCCTGTGTTATGTTCAAGACCGTAAGGGAAGCACAAGAGTTTATTTTGCTCAACATCACTCTGGTCATGTTTCCTCCACCAAGCATTTGCCCATTTTGAACTTTCCTGAGGGTCTGGCTGGATTTTTTCCCTTAATGGTGCCCTGGATCAATACTGCCCTCAGTAGCTGTGCTCACACATTGCTCCAGGCTCCTTGGAGGCTCTAATTGTGGTTTGCAGCTGGAATCCTCTCTGTCCTTTTCTCTCCCAGTGTTGGCCTCATCCCCCAGCTGGGGAGATGTTTGCTGGGGCCAAGGCAGTCACCTTGGGTTCACAATCCTCCTTTCACTCCTTGTTTAGGGTTTATTGATTGACAACATGTGTCTGGGTGAGTTCTCTGGCAGGTGAATGATGCCCATGGAGTAATTAACACTTGGATGGAGGGGAAAGGGGAAAATGCTGTTCCCAGTGGGTTATTGCTGAGTGGAGGAAGAATTTGAGTTTTCCCTACCTGACATCAGCAGTACACTTCCAAAATCCCAATGGGAGGAGTGGGAAAAGAGGCATTTTGAGCTCCTGGAGCTGCTTGGAGCAGCAGGACGGGTTGTGTTGGTTCAGTGGAACTCTGTGTTTGGTGCTGGGAGGTGACACTTTGCTTCCCTTCCCCTCCTCTGGAGCCTGGCTTGGCAGTGGAATTCTTTCGTGGAATTCTTTCATGGAATTCTTTCGGGTGTGATGCTGCTGGACAGGAATATCCTAAAATCTCTCAGTGGAACATTTTCTCCTTTTGCTGGAGCTAAACAGTGTTGGTTGTGTAGCTAACAAGAAGAGATCCAGAGGGGTTTTTGTTCAACATCTGAGCTGGAAACTGCAGTGGGAAGAGGGAATTGGCTCTCTGGGTGCCAAAGCCCACCTGGTGGATGAGGTGCACAGAGGCTGTTGGTGTGCAGATGTGAGCACAGCTGGTGTTTGACACCAAACACTTCTTCTCGGCTTCTCCTGAAAAAATTTTGCCAAACTCAACCAATCCTGGTGGGTTTTATTTAATTTAAAGTTGTCTGGAGTGGAGAAACCACAAACCCAAGGAAAGCTTCTCAGAAACTGAGGCTGGGCAAGTTTGTTCTGGATAAAAAGCAGGTCTTTCCCTTCCTCTCCTTCCTTTCCTCCCGTGACTTATTTAAGATGCCATAACATATTGCAGTGATTATTTATGGCAAGGGGAAGAAATGGGAAGATAATTTACAGTAAATCTCGAGATTTTTCTTGCTGCCACCAGGATTAGTGGTCAGGTCTAATGGTGGGATCTATATAGCAACTCTAGTAATAAATTCTGCCCAGGAATTCTGGGTTTGTGCAAACAGAAAAATTCTGAACTAAAAAACATTAGATCTCTGTACAAGGAAAATTAGATCCTAATTGAAATTGCATTTTAATGCAACATCTTTCCTGTGGGATGCTAATGGAAGGAACAGTCTGTAAATCCTTGGAGTAGAGATGGAATTGTTCCTGGGTGTGGAAATTCTCTTCATGGGTGTGGTATGAGGCTGGTGAAGCCCTACAGAGCATCAGTTGGGACATTCATGGCAAAGAGCTTTGCCATAATGGAATCATGGAATTCTGGCATGATTTGGGTGGGAAGGAACTTAAAGATCATTTCATTCCACCCCTGCCAAGGCAGGGACACATCCACCAGCCCAGGCTGCTCCAAGCCCTGTCCAACCTGGCCTGGGACACTTCCACAGCTCCTCTGGGCAGCTTCTTGCATTTTTTCCTGTTTAAATTTCCCTTTTGCAGCTGTTTAAGCTCTCGAGAAAACTTTCCTAAGCCTCAAAACACCTCCAAAAACTTCCTTCAGGTTTTGTTTTTAGCTCAGGAGCAGAAACCTCCCAAACTTCCCTGACGCTTCCAGAAATAATCAACTTCTGAACTGCGTGACAATTTACCTGTTTGGGTGCCTTCAAGTGTGGAGGGCTGGCAAACCCACAGGACCCAGTGCAGCATCCCTGGCACCACTGGCACAGTGGGGACACTGCCAGGGATGCTCCTCAGCCCTGCAGATGGGCAGCAGGACCTCCAGCAGGGGGAAAATCACCCCAGACAGGGGAAAAGTGGGAAGAACTCACCATATCAATCATGTTAAAGGCAGTTTGGGAGTGTTTTGGGGAGCTGTGTGGACTTGGGGTCACTCAGGAGCAGAGCAGGATTGGGGTGGGAGGGCTGGGAGAGGAGCTGGGTTGGCCATGGTGCCACAGCCAGCTGGTGGGGATGAGATTTTGGGTCAATCCTGGACATTTCTGTGAGAATTCCTACCTCACCGTGGCTGTGATTCCAGTCTGGGAGTTCCTGGGGTTGGTGTTGATCTGGAGTTTCCCCTGGGTGGGAATGTTGGACTTGGAATGTCAAATTTCCCCCCAATTCTGAGCTGATCCATCCTCTCTTGCAGACTCCTGCTGAACAGGCCAAAGCCAGGCTGCAGCTGGTGCTGGAGGCAGCTGGTGAGTACATGAGAATCTTCAAAATTGACTTTATTTTTGGGCTATCAGGTGGGTTTTATCCATTTGTGTATGGCAAACTCTGATCCTGTTCTCCGTAGTTGACTTAAATTTCATGTTAAATGAAAGTCTTGAGAATTGACTTTATTTTTCGGGTATCAGGTGGGTTTTATCCATGTGTGTTTGGAAAATGCTGATCCTGTGCTCTGTGGCTCACTTAAATTTCATATTAATTGATAATCTTCAAAATTGACTATTTTTGTGCTATCAGGTAGGTTTTATCCATTTGTGTTTGGAAAATGCTGATCCTGTTCTCTGTAGCTCACTTAAATTTCATGTTAAATGAAAATCTTGAAAATTGACTTTATTTTTGGGGTATCAGGTGGGTTTTATCTGTGTTTGGAAAATGCTGATCCTGTTCTCTGTGGTTCACATAAATTTCAAGTTAAGGTTAAATTGGTTTGCAGCACCACTGGCACTTAGTAAAGCCCTTTAAGGAAATAAAAATAATGTAGTTTTTACACTAAAACTTTACATTTGTCCTCTGGCTGCAGCTGCTACTGAGACTTCATTCTGTGCTCTCAGAAATTTGGTTTTGTTATTTTTTTCTCTCTTTTCTTTATTTTTAATCACTATTCTAACTCAGTACAAGTATATATATATATGGGAATTTTTTGGGTTTTGGGTTTTTTTTTATTTTTCCCCTTTTGGAAACTCTGTTTTAAGGAATCTCCTCCCATTGCTGATGTCTTTTTTTTCCTCCCAAATCCATCCAGCCTTTTGCATTGTCTCCCTTCCAATACCCCCCCTGCTCTCCAGAACTTTTAATAAATCTTTGAAGCATGTAATTATAAAATAGATGTGACAGCCCTGACCTCAAAAGCACAATTTGTGTATTCTGCTGCCATCCATCACTCCTCATTTTTTAATTTCACACCTGGGAAATGTACAAAAGATAACTGGGGCTTGTATATCATCGTGACCTGAGCTCCAAAATTTTCCAAAGCTTCTCAGAGGTCTGTGACATTGTTACATTTCAGTATTCACCTGGAGGGTTGGATCTGAGATTGAAGCTGCAAGCTGCTCCTGAAGAACCAGAGATTTAATCTCTCTGTGTTTCTCACCATCCAAAATTCAGAATTCAGTTCCTTCCTGGCTTTCTTTAAGGCTTGGTCATCCCAGGCATTTCTGAGCTCATCCCTCACCTCCTTCCCCACGTCCTGCATTCAGTCAGTTCCATTTAATTTTTATTAAATGGCTGTGAGAAGAGGTTGGAAAGGTTGATAATGTTGTTTCAATATATTTGTGTGTGCTTACTCCTTGCAAAATCAGCACCTTTTCCCACCTTTTAGTCTTCAACCTTAAATAAATTTGCACTGAGCCATTACCCAGCAGCTTTTTGAGGAGTTGAGGATCAACAGGTTCATTGTTGCTGCTGTTGTGGTGATGCTTTATTTGAATGTAATTTAAATAATTCTGTACTTTAGTAATGATGAGCAAAGCTGCTGTTGAAGGGCTCAATAGAGGATCCATCCCAAATTTAGGAATGAGCTCCTGGAGGAGCTGGCTGGACACTTTATAGGAGTTGCTCAATCCCAGTCAGTGGGGATAAAAAGCTGTTTGTTCCCAGTGGATTATCCATGGCTCTGGTGGCTCAGGACTCTCTGCTGCTCTGGGCTTTGGACAAACCAACCAGGAGCTCCAAACTACTAACTAGTGTCACAGGGACATTTGGGACAATCCCTTCCTGGGTCATCCCTGCTGACATCATGGAATCCTGGATGGTTTGGGATGGAAGGACCTTAAATCCCATCCAGTGCCACCCCTGCCTTTGGGGACACCTTGACTGTCCCAGGTGACCCCAACCTGTCCAGCCTGGCCTTGGACATTCCAGGGGCACCACAGCTTCTCTGGGTAATATCTTCAATTTCTCATCTCTATTTTCCTATCAGATTTCCCTTTTGGAGATATTTAGGATCTTGAGAAAATCTGCTTTTAGAATTTAGCTTAGATATTATGTTAGGAAATGGCAACTGCTTTCTCTGAAAGATGGCAATCTGCATGTAGTAAAACTGGCTCTTGTTATTGAGATCTCTTTTATTCTGGTGTATTTGGAGATGGGAGTTGTGACTTCTGGTCCTTCATTATGAGAGCAGGTGAAATAAAAATATTCACCTGTGTCTGTGAGGGTAGAGGGTAATATGGCCATTTTTATATTCAGGTAATACAGTACTGATAAGGTTTTTTTCCAAGTCCTGTGTTAATGCTGACTTTATTAAATAATTATTTTTTCTTTGTATGCATAGATTAATATCAGTATTTTCTTCTCATTAAGCAGGGCAATACTGGGAGCTACCAAAACACTTTAATTCTCGAGACAACTGATTTTTCATCTCTAAACCCCACCATTCCTTACAAGCTGTTGGTCCCAGCTATGAATTCATATTTGCAGAGTTTATTGAATTAAATTTCTCAATTTGAAGGTGCCAGGGAGCCTTTTTAGGCTCTGTCAGCCTCCCCCAAGTCCCCCTGGCCGAGCAGATGTTAAGCAGGCAGTAGTTGAATGTTAATTTGGAGAGGGTGGGATGTTTAAGCCCATCTGAAGTATGTTCCATGTGGGCCTTCCAGACTGAGCCACAAAGCTTTGTCCCTTGGGAGAATTTCCAAGCTAAAGCTCTTTCTTTCTGCGCCTCTATATGGACTCTCTCAAGTCAGTATAAAGCAGATCATCCCTGGGCTAAAGCTCTCCAGCCTTTGTTAGGCAGCTCTGTAGGGCTGTAATTAGCCCTCCTGGCAGCCCTGGCCGGCCAGTTCATGGTCATATGGAGTTTTTCTGAGGCAGCCTGGCTTTGTGTAAATCCTTGCTCGGGAGCTCTTTCTGGGTCACTTCCTACCAGGCCGGGCTTTGTGGCTGTGCCCCACGGGCGGACGGGGAGCAGCAGCCTGACCAGCGCGCTCCCCGCGCCGCTCCCGCCTAATCCCCAGTGTCAACAGAGGATTTAGCTCGGCTTCTGTCACTTACAGTTGCCAAACCACTTGGGTGTCTGTGATTGCTTTCCCAGACTGCGTTACCGAGGGATGGGGAGGATGAAGCTGGGGGTTTGCGGTGATTTTTTAGGGGGGAAAAAGTTGTTTTCAATCCTAAATCCGAATCCTGAATCAAACCTCGGCACTTGAAAAGCTGCTTGATACGTGCTGGAAATTAGATAGCACCTGTGATTCCTCATAAAGATTAAAATATGGGTGAATATTCCAAACCTGTCAATAAATTCCTATGAAAGAGCACATGGCTGGTTCAGGCTGTCGATATCGCTGCTCTTCCAAAGGACTCCGAGCTTTGCCATGGTGCTGAGCAGAAATTTCTTACTCTCCCTATAAAGACAATGACAAAAGGCAATTGATCTGGATTTTCAAAGGTGCAGAGTTGAAATAAGTGACTGATGTATTTTTGGGATCTGCATTTCAATCTGTGGCTGAAAGAGCAGTCAAGAATAGGGCGTTTTGTGCGAAGAATTCCACCGAGTTCATTTAAAGGAAACTTCGGGACAGAGGCACCAAATGGGAGGGGATGGAAATGGGGGAATACAAACCCCAAGCATTTCACATTTATCAGATCCAATTCTGGATATTGGATATTTAACTCATTATCTTTGAACTATGCTATCAGGTTGCTGCCTTGAATTTGTTACCGTGCGTCTTTATTGCATTTTAAATATTCCTCCAAGACAAAATCATGGAATACAATGAGTGCTTTGGCTTTAACAGTGCTAAATACAAGTATTTTATAATTCTGACCTTTTTTTTTTTAAATCTACCTATTCTACCCCAAGTTATTGAGGAGAAAAAGCCTGATTTGCACTCAGTGCCTGATGAATATAGTCAAATATTCTCTGCTTCTGGGTATCAAAATGGCTCATAACAGATGTGGCTGAAAGGACCACATACGTAGACTGTATGATTTTAGTCTGGTGGAACTAATAGGATCACTTGCTACTTTATAGATTCTTGCTTTTCTTTTACTTTAATAAAAACTGTTTAGTTAAATAGCTTGGCCTCTGTTTTGCTCTTTTCTAGCTATGCAAAGCAGGCAGGCAGGCAGGTGGCAACGAGTAGGAAAAATTTCCTTTTATTGGGGCTCCTTTTCAGCTGCCAAATTCATCAAATGTTTATGGATTTCTCGTTTTGATGATGCTTTTCTTTCAGTTTTTGCTGTTTGTGTTCTTTCCACTAAAAACTGTGATTTGAATTTCTAATTGTGCAATGAATTTTGGACGGGCAGCTAACATGTGTTGCTAGATATTCACAAAGGATGAAATAATACTTGAGATATTTCACTTGTTCACTTGTGGAAATTTGAAACAAGCTTTTAAGATAATGCTTGGACTCGAAATTGCAAGAATTTCAACTTCTAGCCAGCGTCAAACTTGCTGAATATTGAAAAAGAGATGAATTTAGGTGCTATGTGGGTATTTTCAGTTTGATTTAATATAAAATCATTATTATCAAGGATTTTGATGAAATATTTTTATCAATTTCAAGCGGTTGGTTTGCACAGTGTTGATTGATGCTTTGCATTTGTAGTAAAATTGAATTTTGCTTCTATTTCTATAAGAACCTCAGGTTGGAGAGCAAAGGTGTCTTCCTCAAATCACCTTTCTCTGTCTGACAAACGTGGGTGGAGGTGATACAGAGGGTTTTGAATATTCTGTGCAGCATTTCCTGAACCCCCAGCAAAGAGGGCAGTTTTCATCCTTGGGGAATCTTCACCAGTGTGGGAAGTTTGTTTCTGTTCTGTGCCAAGGGAAAAGAAACTGGAATTGTTGGAATTTTGAGGAGCCTGGCTGGAGTGATTGCTCCAACATCCTCCTTGTGTCCTGCTGTGGGAGAGCTGAGATCCCAGAACTCCAGAAGGGTTTGGGATGGAAGGACCTTAAATCCATCCAGGGGCACCACAGCTTCTCTGGGAATTCTATCCCAGCTCCTCCCCACCCTCCCAGCCAGGAATTCCTTCCCAAAATCCCATCCAATCCTATTCTCTATCACTCTGAAGCCATTCCCTGTGTCCTGTCCCTCCAGCCTTGTCTCCAGTCCCTCTCCAGCTCTCCTGCAGCTCCTTTAGCACTGGAATGCTCTGAGCTCTCCCTGGATCCTTCTCCTCTCCTGGTTTATCCTGTTCCTGAAGCCCAGCTAATTTAGGAAATCCACCTAATTATGGAGTTAATGAACCCAGTTTTTAGTTCAACTGCTGATTGCTGCTCAGCAGATTTTGGTGTCCAAACCCATTTCAGTGACAACATCAGCAGAAAGAACCCTTGAAAAAATTCTGAGTGATAGTAGAATTAAACAATTAATTATAAAATTGAGAAGATGAACATGAGAATAATCTACATTAGAGTATTTTTTATATTATGTATTTTATGAGCATTTCAGGTGTTTTAAGACTAAATTTCAGAAACTGCAGGAAATGTTTGAACTTACCTGGAAACACCAATGACCTGCATAGCCAGGCTGGGCAGACATCTTTCTTCAGACATCACTTGATCTCTTGGCTTCAGAATCTCATCAGTGTTCTCAAAAAACCAGAACTTCTGCACACATAGTGACAGCTATAGAAAAAAGAGTCATTTCTCCAAATAATTGTCTTTTTTAATGTGTTAACAATCTTGTCTTTACAAAATAAGTGATTTCTGAAGTGCAGCTGGTTTGTGTTGTTGGTGAGCAAATACCTGAATAATAGTAATTAATTAAATAATTTAAATTGACTTTCGTGATTGTTGAAAAAATACAGGATTTTAATTGAATGTAGGTAGAGAGCAAAATGTGCTTGAAATGAAATAATTCACTTTTGCAGTTTATAATATCATCGTGTTGGTGTCTGAAAGCTGTTCAGTTCAGGGACCTCTTCTAGGTTCTTACAAGAGACTAAAAAAAATTGCTTTGAAGCATTTTTGTAGAATATCAATTTGCTTTTAGAGTAAGAAGCCAGTGAGGAGTTGCAGAGATGCCATAATAACAACCAGAGCCTATCAGCAGACTTTAGAGTAACTTTATTAATTAATGAACATTTATTGCCTTCAGAAATCGCTCTAAAGCTTTTAGAATTTCTATTTTTTTGTCAGATTTTTATCCAAGAGTTTTTTTTTTTTGTGGCACCAAAAGTATCTCAGGCTTACATGGTGACTAATAGGTTTCAGTAATATTGCAGCATATGGGATACAGGATTTTGATGCAAATCTCTCTGCTAATTAGGTGCAGATGAATCTTTCAGGCCTGCTATTGATCTGCAGTCAAAGACAATTTTTCAGTTAGCTGAAGTTTTATATCAATTCATATTTAGCAACTTTGCTGTAATTTAATTATCCCCTGGTTTGGCTGTGGAAACCATATGTGCTCGTGGGGCTGGTTTGGGTTTTCAGCAGGTCTTTTGGGAAATGTTGTGTCTTAGTATTGATGGGGAAATATTTATTTCTTGTTTTACATTCTCTGTCACATCCTCCCCTCTGTCCAAGTGCCCTCAGTGGGCTCTGGTCAGCCAGGCATTCCCAGGAATTCCAGGAGTTTTGATCCAGCAATTTCCCCATGGACATCTTTGGGTGTTTAGATTTTCTACAAGTGAGAGTGGAGAGTGTTTTTATGCCTGGATAGAAATTCCAGCAGAATTTTATTTTATAAAATCTACAAATTTTAAAATCTATAAATTTTATAGGGTGAATGTCCAGAAAAAGGATTTAAATTTCCCCACCTGCTGAGGCTGGTGAGATCACCTTAGTGTCCCAGTGTTTGGCACCTCTCAGATTTCCAGATGGGAAATGTGCTGGAATCATCTTGTTGAAAGGAACCTACAGAATAGATTAGATTAAATTCATTATAATTCCTGTGAGGATGGGGAGGCACTGGGACTTGGAGCAGCCTGGGATCCTGGAGGTGTCCCTGCCAGGGCAGGGGTGGCACTGGATGGCATTTAAGGTCCTTCCAACCCAAATAATTTCATCATTTAAAAAAAAAAAAAATTTCATAGCAAGTAGACATAAAACCTGCTGGTTTTATTATAAAATTCTGCTGGTTTTGTGCTTTTCCCATCCCTCCTTTCAGGAAAACCTGTAATGCCAGCACATGGCTCTGAGTTCAGCCACCATCCAGCACCTTGCTCTGTGCCTACACCATCCTCTTGTAACTCCGAAATATTAATTTTTTTCCCAGGGACAGTATTTAATATGGGTAATAACCCCTTGTTTTAGCTATTGAAAGCCCATTTATCACAACTTTATTAAACATGGGGAGCTAAGTGTGCCATTTTCACCAAGTGCTCTCTCTCGCTCGTGTTCTCTTTGTTGCCCCAAATGAATGAAATTAGAACAAACAATCTCCCAGTCATTTGCAATCAAGCGCTGATTAATGGACTTTGGTTTCACAGCCATTATTCATTCAGCAACACCTGATATCTTTCCCATAAACAAATCGTGTTTGTCCAAATTAAGAAATTAAATGAAGCATTTGATGAGTTTATGATTGACCCTTCCAGCTCGGAGCCCATTAGTCAACGTCGTTATCATGCAAACCTGCCTGACTAATGTGCTGCCTGAATGTGCTGTGTGGATTTATTATGATTTCTGATTAATGCCTGCTGCAAGCCAAACCACGGGATTGTAATAATTCCTTGATTTTCATTTGAGCAGTCGCTGGAGATGTTCATCTGTGATGAAATGCATTCGTGTCCCATTAGATTTAGGGATGATTATGAGGTGTTGGCTGAATAAATCTCGGCGTGGAGCACAGGGTGCTCTGCAAGGACTTTTCCAGCCTTTTGATGAGGCTGCTGCCTGTCAGGAACAGGGAGGTTTGGGTGGTTTAAGGGTAGTTCTCACACTCAGGCTTTTGCAAATATGGGATGTCCCAGAGGTTGATACAGAAAAAATCCCCGCCCTGGTTTTATAAGTGAAACATTTCTCCTCATATTTAAGATTCTAATAGTAAAAATTTCTATTAACACAGGCTTTTTATTTTTTCTTTTTTTGTTGTTTACATGTCTTTATTCCATGAATATTTAATATCTGCATTTTAAAAAGAATTGTCCTGGGGGTGTTTGGGAACTTTAGTGACTTAGAAAGGATTTTATACAACGCTTTCTGCTGAAATAACGCTCTTGAAAAGCAGATGTTAACCTTCTGTAATAGGAAGTTTGAATACTCATCCAAAAGTGGAACAGAGAAGGTTCACACTGAATTAAATCTGCATCGAATGACTGGAGCCCTGTTGCCACCAGCCCATTAGAGAATTGCTCTGTGGTCCATTGGAAAGGGCAGGATGTGTCGTTAGTAAAAGGCAACACTAATGAAAACTTGTGTCCTTTGCCATATCCCTTGAATTGATCACCCCAGCGAGGAAAAAAGAAATGTTTCAAAACACAGCTTATGGGAAAAATCAAATTAGGTGCTTTCATGGCAGATCCTCCCTTTAATTCCAGTTCTATTTCTCTTCTCCGTGGCTGCAGTGTGATTTATTATTGAAGATTTCTGAGCTGCTTTGTTTAAGCCATCCTGTATCCCCTTATGTTCTTAAAAAACCCACTAAAACTATTGAATCAGAGTAGTTTCTTAAAGGTTTTGAGCATTTTATGCTGCTGCTCTTAAGCCCTTGGAGAGTTTGCTCTGAGAAATGTGAATGATTTTATAGTGATGAGTTTCTGAGCAGAGGAAATTGTGATTCCATGGGACAGAGCTGGGAGCAGCCTGGGACAGTGGAAGGTGTCCCTGTCCCTGGCAGGGGTGGCACTGGGTGGGCTTTGAGGTCCTTCCAACACAATCATTTTGGGATTTTCCCTCTCAGTGATTTTTTTCCCTCTCAGTGATTTTTTTCCCTCTCAGTGATTTTCCCTCTCAGCCCTGTGCACTCTGGGTTTGCCTCTGTCCATTCCTGCCTGGCAGCAGCACTGCACTGTGTCTGCATTTTCTGCTCTCAGGTGTTGGTAAAGCTAAGGGGGAAAGGAAATGAGTTGTGGAAGAGTTGATGGAATTCCAGACTGGTTTGGGTTGGAAGGACCTTAAATCCCATCCAGTGCCACCCCAGCCATGGCAGGGACACCTTCCACTGTCCCAGGGTGATCCAAGCCATGTCCAGCCTGGCCTTGGACATTCCAGGGATCCAGGGGCAGCCACAGCTTCTCTGGGCACCCTGTGCCAGCAGAATGACAAATATATTATTTTTATCAACCTTAATATTATCTTTCAACCTGTGAGAAAGGAGTGTGTCTTTGGAGGAGTGAATCCCCCACACCCAGTGCACCAAATCAATCAAATATTACATTTCTCTGACTTTTTCCTCTGGGCCCACTTGGGGTGAATCAAATCTACCATTCCCAGCTTCCCTCCAGTGCAGACTGACTTTTAAAAACTTCCTTCCCAGCCTTATTCCCAGCACTTTTGTGGTGAAATCCCCTGTGCCCCTGTGTCCTTCCCCAGCATGGCTGTCCCCAGTTGGTCCCCAGTAGGCCCCAGTTGGTCCCCAGTAGGCCCCAGTTGTCCCCATCAGCCCTGCCTGGCTGCACCACCTCTGGGCCTTTCAGCTGTTGATTATTGACATTTTATTCCAAAGCTCAGCCTCCTGCCAAAGCAGGCCGTGCTCCCCAGCAGATAAATGTCCCCACTGAGCTGCTGGAGGTGATTATGTTTTTCTGCCACCAAAGAAACCCTAAAGCATCCTATTAGCAGGGCCTGAGCCTGGGAAGAAAGGGCTCAATTACAGAGCACTCCCGTGACATTAATGGTGTCTTTATAACCTTTTTAACTTCTGCTTGCTCTGACAGAGCACCACAATCACAGCCGTGGCTTTGCCCTTGGCTAGCAAAACCTCATTTGGAGAGGATAATAAGTATTTACTATTTAGATGGCCGGCAATAAAATTTCTCTGAATGAGATTTTACTGGGAAAATGCGAACTGATTGAATTACTGCCTTTAATGGACTGGGGAGACCTGTGATAACAGTTTGTGGGAGCAGCAAGTCTAATGGTTGGCTTTTTTCTTGCTCTTTTTTCTGGTTTTTTTTTAGGTGTGAGAATACAAACTGATTTTTTTCCCAGGATTATATCATGGCGTTGTGTAGTGAAATTATATCATGGGATCGTTAGGGTTGAAAAAATCCTCCAAAATCATCGAGCTTAACCCTTAACTCTGCACTTCCACATTCACTGTTTTCCCTGGAAAACTTCATCCAAGTTTTCCCTGCACCTCCTGTGATATTCTTCTCATCTCAAAAGTGGATAGAAATCCCAAATGTTGACAGTGCTGCAGTTGCAAAGGGTGTTGGGAATTCCCGAATATTCTTTCAGAGAATTCCTGTCGTCTGCCCTTAGGGTGCAGAAACACCTGGAATGGGATGTCAGTTGGGTCTTAAAAATAGATTTTTCTTGGAAATCCGTGGAGCATCCACTCCCTCTCAAGGCATAGCAGAGCACAGCTGGGTTAACAGCTGGATGTGTGCCAGCAGAAGGGCTTTCCCAGGTAATGGGGAATATTTATGGGATTTAGGAGAAATTCCTTTTAAGGGCAGGTATGAGAAAGAGTTACTGTAATGGTTTTGGTTTCTGTATTTCTGAACAGATAAGCAGCTTGTGAGAGTGATCTGCAAACCCTTATTTATTTATTTATTCTCTCAGATTTTCAAATTCAAACCAGCTGTATATTATAGAAACAAAATTATCCTGATACCTGTTTTAAAGGATATTTCATTTTATGGCTGTACCCATGACGGATCTGCAGGAGAACCAAGGGCAAATTTTGGAAATCCACAAACCTGTGTCTATACCAGACCACCAATTCCATTATTTTCATGCATTCAGAGAATTCAGTGTTGTTGCAGGGATAAAATTGATTGAAATGGGATCCATATAATCTTATTTTACGTTAAAATATTTCTGTGCAAGTGTATCTCACCATTTCCAGCAATTTAGCCCTTTTCTCCCCTGGCATTGATGTGGATTTTTGTCCTTTTTTTTCTGGAGTTTTTAATAATTTCAGGAAATCTGGTTTTGTGGCATTAGGGAGTGCCAGGGACACCCCCAAACTTGGTTAGTGCAGCTCTGCAAGACGACACAGGATAATATTTCCTTCCCTTTTTAACCATCAGTCACTGTACAGAGCCAACAAATTCATAACCTCCTCTGTGTTTGATTTTACAAAAAAATAAACCCAACCAACTTTTGCTTTCCCCAGTTCAATAACTCCCCAGAAATGTGCTTTTCTACAGTGTAGCTCATACAATCCTGCACGGCTTTATAAATTGAAATCCCACTTTTTTCGGACGTTCCCGCCTGGATGACTGATGGCTGTGTGGATTTGCCATAAAATTTTAATTATGACAGAGTTATGAATCACTGCTCTGGCTGGTTAAAGTGTTAAAAAATGATGGGTTTGTTGTTTATTAAACCTGGGAGGCTGCAGGAGGGAGCTGGGGAAGGTTTTGGGCAGCGTGGATCCCGAGCTGAGTGTTTGCTCAGAGGAGCTGAGTTTGGATTTGCCTTCCCTCCCTGCCCAGCTTGACAAATATTGTGAATTTTCTGGGTTTAACAGAGCTGTGGGTGTCCTGCTAGGGGTTTGTAATCATTTTATCCCGAGGGAATGGGGCTTGGCTGTCACTGCAGGGATAGAGGAGCAGCTCTGCTCCTTCCCTGTGGGAGTTTTGATTCAGCCTAATTTACTAAAAACAAACCAACAGGATCATTAAGGTTGGAAGAGACCTTCAAGACCATCCAGTCTGACTTCCAAGAATTATTTACATTGTTGTTAAAAGTTTCTTTCCATTAGCTGGCGACTAAAAGATTTAAATATGAATAATTGCATATAGAATATAGTGTCATCCTCCCATTTCAGGAATGTGAATATATAGAATATATAGAATGTATAGAATGTATAGAATGTATAGAATGTATAGAATATATAGAATATAGTGTGATACTCACATTTCAGGAATGTGAATACATAGAATATATAGAATATAGTTTGATACTCACATTTCAGGAGAGCATGGCAATAAAACCAAGGTGTTTGCAGAGAAATAACAAATATTTGACAAATGTAACGGGGCTAGAACTAGAGTTGTGCAGAACTTCTAATGTGATGTGGTTTGTATTAAAAGTGTCAGATTTTGTTACCAACATCAGTGTGTTTGAACACAAAAATCCCCAGCCATCCGAGCACTCTGTATTTCCCACTTTTTTCCCAATTTTTTTCCCAATTTTTTCCCAATTTTTTTCCGAATTTTTAGGCAGCAAAAAAAATTTTTATTATAATTTCAGGACTAGCACCTCATTTTTCTTTCTCATGTTCCTGAAATGTGAGGATGACACTATATTCTATATGCAATTATTAATATTGAAATCTTTTAGTCGCCAGCTAATGGAAAGAAACTTTTAACAACAATGTAAATAATTCTTGGAAGTCAGACTGGATGCTCTTGAAGGTCTTTTCCAACCTTAATGATTCTGTTGGTTTGTTTTTAGTAAATTAGGCTGAATCAAAACTCAGGTTCGTTATTTATTTAAACTTATTTAATATTTTTGTTAGTCTCAGTGAAAATAGTGGGTGGATGTGTTAATGATATTTTTTTTAACGATTCAGCTGGTAACAAAGTAGTTAAAGTTACTCTAACAGAGCAAAATACTAAAATAAAAAATACTAAATATCAAATACTAAAAAAAATTCGGTTTGCTGCTGTAAGGAATCAATGGTACTTCTAAAGCTGGGCTAAAATTCAAACCATTAACCCCACTCCCTGTGAGCTCAGGATTTTCTGTTAGAAAGGAGGGTTAGGGATCAATATGAAGATCAGTTGATAATGTGATATTAATTAGAGTAATCAAACCCCTGCTTGGAGCAGGACAGCTGCTGGGAGAGGAGCAGAGCATTCCCTGTGCTGTCCATGGGACAATTCCCATCCCAGCAGCTCTGGGTTGGGGCAGCAGAGTCTCCCCAGAGCTGCTGCTCACCCATCCCTCTCAGCAGTGGTGTAATTAATAGCTCGTTAAGGGCTCCAGCCAGGGTTTGGGGCTGCCTGGGCATTGATCCTCCTGGAGATGTGGAGGGATCGATAGGGGATGCAGGATTGGCTCTGGAGAGCCTTGGGATGGAGCTCCAGGATGCAGGCAGGGTGTGGAGCTGGAGCTGGAGCTGACCTGAGCCAGCCCAGCCCAGCCTGCAGGGCTTCATTGCTGCTCTTACCATGGGGGCTAAACCAGCTTGGCCTGCTTGCTATTGATCCAGGGCTCTTCAAAGGAGCAGAAATCCAGTTGTGGCAGAATATAGGGATTAAAACAGTTACATGGAGTTTTTGGAGGTAGTTTTTACCCTGCTTGCAATATTTGTACAAATTATAAAAAAGTTAATATTTCAGAAAGTGCCACGATGAAAGTTCACTGAAAAAAGTGATGATTGTTTAAAAGACTGTTTTGATAGAATCCCTAAATGGTTTGGGTTGGATGGGATGTTAGAGACCATCCAGTTCCACCCCCTGTCACCCTCTGGTGGCGATCCCTGGAGTGTCCAGGCTGGACAGAGCTGGGAGCAGCCTGGGACAGTGGAAGTGTCCCTGCCATGGCAGGGGTGGCACTGGGTGGATTTAAGGTCCTTCCAACCCAACCCATTCTGTGGTTCTATGCTTGGCTGACTGAGCAGTGCAATTAAGAGTGTGATGAACACAATCATTAGATCTCCATTGTAAAAGACACACAGCCATCCCCTGGGTGCACACAAAGGTTCAGAACCAAGTTCCTCCTGATGGATGAAGGCTGATGAGCCTCACCCTGTGCTCTGCTGCCAGTCCCACACTGTTTGAGGCATTCCCTCTCCTCGTGGCTAAAACCATGAAACACTTCAGGAGGTTTTAATAGATCAAATTATTTCCGTTTTCTAAGAATGAGAGAAATGCCCTGTGGAAGTACTTTGCAGAGCACTCCCGTTCAAGCTGGCTGGAAATGAAACTTAATTGCAGAAAGTTTATGGAACTTGTGCTGTTGAATAAGGCTGCTTATTTATTACTTCACTACAGCTTTATACAAATATATGGATGCACTTGTGTCTGAGGGAAAATGATGCTGTCCAGACTTACGAGAGCCAGTTGGAATCTCTCAAGGTTGCAGATGAGCCCTGGAAATGCACGTGTATATTATCAGCTCCGTGCCCTTGGCGGTGACTCCCTCCCTGATGACAAATCTTCCTTCACTCCTCGCCTGGAAATCAGTCCTGTGGTGGTTTTCCGCCTCGGATTTGTCTGTTTGCCCATTTGCTCTAATGGGCTCTACTCGAACTTTGGAAAACAAGCGTTTATTTGAAACACATTAAGAAACGCAGCGCTCCAGAAAAAATGTTTGCTTCCCCAAGTCCTTTCTGAATTATTGAAGCGCCGCTGCAGCAAGCTGTTTACTCAGGGCTGCTCAGCCTGGTGTGTAGTAGGGGTGTAGTTTTCTTTTAATGCAGTTATTGAATTCCAACCCACAGAGCCTCTGGCTGGATTCCAGGAGCTCTCTGCCGCGCCGAGCGAAGATAAATTGTTTGTTTTCAGCAGCATTTCTTCATCTTCATCACTTAATCTGCAATGAAATTTTACAGCCAGCCGCTGAATATTTAAGCAATATATTTACCTCTTTTATCCTGGGGGAGTATTTAATAAGGCCGAGTACAGTAAATGATTACAGTAGTTCAGGATCCAAGTGGAGTTTCCCAGGGATGTTTCCCATCCCTGGGATGAGCTCGGTGCTCTCGCAGCATTCCCGGGCTCATCCCAAGGCTGGGGACAGTAATTGAGTGTGTGCTGGCACGGGCTGTAAGTCTTCCCCACAAATCTTGCCGTGACACACACTCCCCCTTTTGGTGCCAGATGTCAAGTTCCTTTGGCTGCCTGTCTAATGATTCCGCAGTTAAATCTGTAAATCAGTAAATCCCCCAAGTTTTCTCCTCATCCTTTCCTGATTTCCCATTGCCCCACTCCGTATCTCTGTGAGTTAACACTCCTTGCTGCTAACATTATTTCTCGTTAACGATGTCTTGGTGTTTATGACTGAGAAGGTTTTTTTAAAAAAAACTTTTAAAAACGTACTTTTGGATGCTTTTTGTTGTCTGTTGCTTCACAAAGGTTTTCTCATTAACACCGTGATCAAAGGGGGAAATGACCATAAATAAGGTAACAAAACTTCCTCCTTCAAAAAATCCACTAAATTGATCATAAACAGGGTGAGCAAAGCTCCTCCTCCCTTCAAAAAATCCTCTAAAATGATCATAAACAGGGTGAGCAAAGCTCCTTCCTCCTTCAAAAAATCCTCTAAAAGGCTTCCTGATTCTTGCACCGTTATTTGAATATTAACTGTGCTCCGTTCTCAATGAAGCATGCTCCAACAGGAGCCCCTTAGCCAGCTTTATTCCTTATGTTTTCACTGCTGATGTTTTGATTCGGGTGGAAACCAGGAGCTGGCAATCCCCAGAGCCCTCCCGAGCTGCTGGGGCTGCTTTGGCTGCTCTCAGAGTCATTCCCTGTAAGCAGCTGTGTGAGCTCCGTGCTTTATTGCTTCCTTCCCCTGGCCACACCAGTTGTCATCCACTTGATTTCCACTTAACGTGGCGATTCCTGACGCTGGGAAATTGGCAGATGAAAGAAGGGCTCGTTTGGAATCGAAGTTTTGGGAGGGAATTTCTCAAGTTTGCTGACAAGCTGTCAGGCTGAATTCTGCCCTTACCCCAGAAAGAAAAGCTGACTGTCATTCCCAATCTGCAGCCTGGAATGACAATTGTATTTGAGGCACAGTGCCTTTTTTTTTTCTCCCCAGAAATCATTTAAATAATTTTTAGTAGTGGTTATACTTAAGCAAGTTAGTGTATTTTGGAGTAAAATGATTTATTTGTATAACTCAGTGGAGGAGCTGTGAAGGTGTGTGGGTTGTACAGCATCTCAGTGATTCCTCATGCAGATGCAGTGGGTGATGGAGCTGAGTGGCTGGCAGAGTCCATGGGGATGAGTGTTTTCTGGGATGGGATGTGGGATGGGATGCAGCCTGTGGGGCTGGAGGGCTTGGCTGAGCTCTGCTTACACCAGGCTGCAGAACCAAGGCTGTGCTTTGCTCCCTGATCCTCCAGGAAAGGGAGCACTGAAGTCACTGAGCAGGTAAAAAGCAACCTAAAGTTACCTTTTGGAATTTGTGTGATTGAAAAGCATTTGTCCCACCAGGGCTGAAGGCCCATGGCAGGACACCTTCCCCTGTCCCAGGGTGCTCCAAGCCCTGTCCTGCCTGCCCTCCCTCCTTCCACCTGCTCACCACATCATTGTCCTCTCCTTTCTCCAGCCATGGTGTGCCAGGGGGGAGAAACAGCTCTGGAACAAATCCTGCTTTGAGAACAATTTAAAGAGGTTGAATCAAATTGCAGTTTTTTGTAGGGATCACTTCTTGGTGTTCCAGTTGAGGTGGAAATTATTCCTGAAGGATGTAGTAATAAATTCATTCCTTACTCCATCAATTTTTAAATATGGAATTTTTCTTTTAGCTCCAAAATGTTGCTGCCTCTTTTGGCTCAATAGTTTAGGAGAATATTTCCCTCCAGGCTGTGCTTTCCCTTTCCTGAGCTCTTCATTCCTTGAGGAAGAGGAAGCTCTTCCTTTCTCATCAGCTGGAGGAAATGGCCTCAAGATTAGATTAGATTAGATTAGAGGGAAAATTTCTTCATGGAAAAGGTGATCAGGCATTGGCAGGAGTCACCCTTCCAAAGCCATGTGGATGTGGCACTTGGGGACATGGCTAGAGCTGGGGGAACACCTGGACTGGATGACCTCAGAGGGCTTTTCCAACCCTAATAATTCCATGATTATTCCCACCTTGTCCCCCTAAAGAAACTCACCTGGAAGGTGCCCTGGGAACACTTCCATTGGAATCACTGAATTATTCTAACTGATTTCCTCTCCAAGACTAAATTTCCAAGGAGACAAGAATCACATCCAATTCTGCTGTTTTCCCGAGCTGGGCTGCAGGTTGGAGCAGCAGATCTGAGGTGAGACATTACTTATTAGAAGATGTCAAGGTGGGTAATGTACAGCTTTTTCTGGGATGGAAGCAAATCCTTGGAATATTCACCAGCAGCCTCTGCAGTGAGTCAGGAGCCACAGAAACAACTGAAGCCAATTAATCCTTAGAGTTAAACCTAATTAAGGTTGCATTTTTTTTTCTCCAGAATGTGTTTTGGGAGGGAAACTGTGGGGGAAAGAAAGAAATGAGGGATGCAGTAAATCATGGATGAATGTACCTAGCCAAGATCTGCTGATTAAGTCTTCTTTAGGGTTATAATTATTAAAACTCAGGAGTGCCAGATCCTCAGCTGGAGTAAATGGGTTTGGCTTGGTTCAGTTTGATGGACTTGTTCCAGCTTGAATTCACTGAGGATCTGACCCCAAGTCTGGAAAAGGAGGATTTTTGGGGAGCAGAGTGATGGAGGCTGTGAGAAGTTTGGTGATGGTAACACTGTTTTCCTGGTAATAGCAGGGAAAAAAAATGTAAATGACTATTCTTTTGAATTTTGTAATGAGATTCAAGGCACTACTTGATGTGATTTCATTAGATGGAAATGACTTTTCCTCCAAGTAGCTTAACCCCCTGCATGTATGAAGGGAATGTGCATGGAAAATGTGGTGGTTTATTTAATTTTGTGGATCTTTTACCAACATTTCTGCCATTCTTATCCAAAAAAATGCCTGGATGGCTATCACGTGTTCAGTGGAAGGAAACAGCAATAAATAGATTTGATTTTGGAAATCTGTTTCCCACTCTGCTTCTCCAGCAGGAGGGAAGTGAGCTGTAATTTCAGATGGCAGAGATTTCAAATCCAACCTGGGGTCTCGTTTGGCTGCATTTTAGAAATGTATCAGCAAATCAAATCTTGAACCTGCTAATTGCTTAAAAAAAAACAAACAACCCAACAATTTATTTCCATAGCAAAGGAAATGCACATCGTTCTCCAATACCTTAAAATACTGTGTTTGACCATCTAGGTTGGACTTAAAAAATATATAGTTCTGAAATAACTTTTTTTTTTTAAGTGGAGTATCTTGGAAGGACTAAAAATAACACCACGAAACCAGTTGTTTACATTCTAATTGTTCTGACCATAGAATTAATTTCCCAGTCAGAGGAGGGCATGGCTTCTCCAATACCAGAAAAACCCAATGTTCAACCATTTGCAGTGACCATTTACCAAAGAACCCAGCTCTGAAAAACCCACCTCCTTAACTGGGTTATCCTGGAAGGCCTGGAAATAACACCACGGAGCAAGTTTGTTCCATTCCTAATTGTTCTGACCACAGAATTAATTTCCCAGGCCGAGGGGGGAGCACGGCTTTTTCATCCCTCCCAGCCTCGGAATATTCAGCGTGTCACAGATGTTCATGAATAATGTCCATTTAGAAGCGTTGGCAGCGAGCTGGCGAGATGAATGAAATGTTGGGGGGATCTGACAGGCAGCACGCTGCTTTGTGATCATTCCAAAGTTCTAATAATCTCCCTCACCTTCCCTGCCTGCCTCTAATGAAAGAGAATAGGTGATTGCACCTCGGGCTATGTTCTGCGCCTAATGACTCCTCCAAAGGCGGATTTATGGGGAAAAAATTAACTTTGAATGAGGATTGAATTGGCCCTGACAGGCTGATAGACTGTGACACAGATTCTGTGGCAAAACAGACGTAGCCCTAATTGATTATCAATATTTTAAGCAAAGTGATGAAAATAAGCATTAAGTGATGAGAAAGGCAGTCTTAATACAGTAGGCAGTCACTGGGATCTGGGAAGCCTTTGGGGAGGTCAGTACTGCTCACAGAGTGGGATTTTAGCTGTCACTTCTTACCTTTCCCTTCCCAGCACCTCTGTCCCTTCCCAGCCTCTGTCCCTGCTGGATTGCTGCCCAGCATGTCAATATTCTGGCCAGGGATCAACGTGCTTCCCTCTCTCTGGAGAAGTTGGGTTTGGATTTAACCCCTTTGGGCTCCAGAGGAACTTGGGCTGCTCTGTGGGATTTGGGATATTCTCTCTGTCCTGCTGGGCTTTCTCCCTGCCCTGGGCTGTTCCCATCCAGCAGGTGATGCACAAACTGCTGCCTGAAAATGGCAACAGTGAAAGAAACTGGGGGAAAATCACCTGCTTGGTGGGAAAGGATTTATCCTCATGATGGTCTTGGTTGGACCCAATGCAAACACCTTGGTTTCACCAAATAATTACAAATATCTCAGTTGTGGTTTAGAACAAGAACAAGACAACCTCTGTGCTTTTTCAGGTGGGTTGCACATGACTGGATGTATCTTCTACCACAAATACACTTAAGGTTTGGGAAAACCCTCATGGCTGTGAGCCAAATGCTCATTAGCTGCACTGTAATATGACATTTATCCCAAAGTAAGGAATACTTTCCAAAATGACTGAGGGAAGGGAATTGAGCAGGAATGCTGCTGAAGGGGTGAGAAATAACATCCCTGTGCCAGGAGGAGTCAGGGGGATAATGTCTCCTGCCAATGCTGGGCGTTTTCCCCCAAAAATGTGGAGAAACTTAAAATAGACAGATTGGGGTTTCCAGGGAATTTTGAGGTGTGGCTGGCAGGGCTGGGGAGGGGCAGTGAGCTCCTCCCCCACCATGGTGCTCAGGGCTCTCCAGTGTCTGTAATTAAAGTCTGGTGTAATTAAATTATGGGATGGCAGCGTCAGAACCTCCCATGTTTGGGAATTGTGGTGGTTTAGGTGTAATTAGGGCAGATGGGAACTCTCAGGGCAGTGAGAGATCCCATGGTCATGGACATGATGGACTGGGCAGGTGGCCACCTGAATTCCATGGATTTATGGAATCAGAATTCCATAGACTCATGGAATCACACAGTCATGGATTTATGGAATCAGAATTCCATGGCCTCATGGAATCACACAATCATGGATTTATGGAATCAGAATTCCATGGCCTCATGGAATCACAGAATCATGGATTTATGGAATCACAGAATTCCATGGACTCATGGAATCACAGAATTATGGATTTATAGAATCATAGAATTCCATGGATTTATGGAATCACAGAATTCCATGGACTCATGGAATCACACAATCATTGTGATTTATAGAATCATACCCTCATTTAGGTTGGAAAAGCCCTCTAAAATGGGAAGACCTCCAAAACCATTTAATTTTGAGGGGAGTTCTTTACTAAAGGCAAAAATATAGAAAACCAGCTTAAATCTGGATTGGTAAAAATGTGTGTGGTGTTGTCACTTGTCCTTTGGCATTGACAATTCCTGGATCTTTGTGTTCCTTGTGATTCTTGTGTCGAAGGAATGCTCTGAGCAAGTGGCTGTTTGGAGTTGGTGCTGGAATTTGTCGGGTGGAGAACAGATAATTTTACACGTCAGCCTATGAATATTCAGCAGAGAGGATTTCCACAAGCCTCGATAAATTTAATATACCAGAGAAAAATGGCATGTAAATTAAACAGGGCCTTGTAAATTAATAATGGATTCCACTTGTATTTTTATATGTGAGCTGACTGAATATTTTATAAGTGCAAAAATGTTTGTGTTTAAAAAAAATGCTGGTGAAGTCTTTCTGATGAGCACCGTGGATGGTTGGCTGCATTTTAAATGGGATGTCCATGTGTGCTTTTTCAGTTTCTGTTCTTTTCTTTTCCCCAAACACATCTTGTGTTTTCAACTCTGAGGAGCTGGAAAGTCCACAATTATGTTGAATTAATTTATTTTTCCAGCCCTCTTGCGGTTTGCAGTTGTGGGTGTTCTGACACTCCTCTCTTGTTCATTCTGACAGGAAAATGGAATCATCTCAGTGCAGGGCTGAGCCTTTTCCAAGCACCTTCCCTGCTTTTCCCATGCCCTGGGAGAGAACTCTTCCATGAGCCTGAGCTCTTCCATGCTTCCAAAATGCCCTTTCCAGCCCCAAAACAGCCCCTGCCCTGTTTCTACCTTGGAATAATTCATGGTTTCCCTGGTTTCTCTTAATTAGCAGCCTTGCTTGGAATAATTTCACCTTGGCACAGGGTGAGGCTGCTCAGGATTAAAGCATCACTCATCCATCAGGGGATGACTCTCTGTTCCCAGTCCTCAAGCACTTCCACCACCCCAGGGCTTCCCCAGAATCATGGAATTGTTTCGGTTGGAAAAACCCTCCCAGACCTTCGAGTCCAACCTGCAAGTTGTAAAGATCTTTTAGTGTTGTTTAATTACAGCTTGATTGGATCAAAATTAATCTCTTTGAGTGCTTTTAATGGCACTTGGGTGAAAAACAATATATTCACTGGCATCATCATCATCATCATCACACCATCAAGGAGAAAGAGAAGAAAAGGAGGAGGAGAAGATGAAGAAAAGAGGAAGAAGAAGAAAAGAAGGAGGAGAAGAAGAGAAGAAAAGAAGGAGGAGAAGAAGAGAAGAAAAGAAGGAGGAGAAGAAGAGGAAGAAAAGGAGGAGAAGACGAACAGGAAGAAGAAAAGAAGAGGAAGAAGAAAAGGAGAAGGTGAAGAAAAGGAGGGAGAAGAAGAAGAGAAAGAAGAAAAAAAGGAGGAGGAGAAGAAGGAGAAAAGGAGAAGGAGAAGAAAAGGAGAAGGTGAAGAAAAGGAGGGAGAAGAAGAAGAGAAAGAAGAAAAAAAGGAGGAGGAGAAGAAGGAGAAAAGGAGAAGGAGAAGAAGAGGAAGAAGAAGAAAAGGAGAAGAAGAACAGGAAGAGGAAGAAAAGGAGAAGGAAGAAAAGGAGAAGGAGAAAAAGAGGAAGAAAAGGAAAAGAAGAAAGGAGGAGGAGAAGGAGAGGATGAAGAAGAAAAGGAGAAGAAGATGAAAAAGAAGAAAAATAGAAGAAGAAGAAGGAGAAAGGAGGAGAAGAAGAGGAAGAAGAAGAAAAGGGGAAGGAGAAGAAGAGGAAGAAAAGGAGAAGAAGAAAAGAGGGAAGAGGAAGAAAGGAGGAGGAGGAGAAGGAAAAGGAGAGGAAGAAGAAGAAAAGGGGAAGAAGATGAAAAAGAAGAAAAAGAGAAGGAGAAAGGAGGAGAAGAAGAGGAAGAAGAAGCAGGATGGACACAATGCTGTGCCCTGTGCTCCAGGATGACCTGCTGGAGCAGGTTTGACCACAGGACCCGCTGTGATTGCTCAGCCTGACCCATTCTGAGATTCTGTGCAACGATGAAATATAAAATATTGAAGAGAATCCTTGCTGTTCAATCCTGAATGCAGCTCAGGGGTTCTGTTGGCCATGGAGGACAGTGCCCTGTGAGCTCAGGGACTGCCTGCTCCATGGATTTATGGGCTGAGGGAAATCTGTTAATGAGCAATTCTGGGTGCACAATTGTCCTCCTGATACTTCCTAAACTGCTCCATTGTCCCTCTGATCAAGCAGGACTTGAAAGGCTGAGCTCTGCCTCGGCAGCAGTTTGAACCTGAGCTCCGAGGGTTGGAAATCAGCAATTCCCAGTTAACAAAGACAAGTTCAGATTTATTCATTGACCAGCACCATCTTGGCTGGGTGTTTTAATATCTTTGTGCCTCGGATAAGCACGGAGATACCCAATGAATTGTTCCTGTGCAGCAACAAATCGGGCAGGGAAGAACAAAGTAGCTCAGTGGAATAGATAAATCAAATTTCGGCCTGGTAGTTTATTGAATCTAAATTGTGCCCAGTTGGCCCACGAGCTATATGAGCAATCCATCTTGTGCTGATAATGGAGGGTCTTGAAATCCACCTGATGTTTGCATTATTAAATTCCAGCCTAATGAGCTCTGCTAATACATATTGAAGACAGTTGTAAGGAGCAGAATGGGAATGGGAACAGGATAATTTGAAAGAAACATAAGCTGAGCATTTTACATGACTCAAGGGGTATATCTACAATTACACATATCACCAAAATTGAATTTAAATGGGATTTCTATTATCCCTGTCCTTTTACCAAGGAGAATAAAGTGTAAATGAAGTAAAAGTCTTCGGAGTTACTCGTGGTTTGGTTTTATTATGGGATTTAATAGATTCTTGTAATGATCTTCGGTGGCAGAAATGTTTTAATATTTCATGACTTTAAATGTTGTCTAAATATGTATAAAAGTGTGGCAGTGGAACCAGCTGTTGTGCAGTGATTGTGTCACTCTGTCAGACCCTGCTCAGGTTGTGCATTTTCAGGTGTAACTGCTGATTCCAAACAGGAACAACCCTTCACCCCTCCTGAGTTGAATTTGCTTTTCATCAATTATTGCTTCACTCAGTAAGTGCTGGGATTAAATATTTGCAAAACTGACTCAGCTCTTGCCAGTCAGACCACCATTTAGAGTGATTTTCCTCCCTGAGAAGGCCTGGTTTCAATGCTGCATTCCTGTTCCTTGTTGGTTCTTTTCTTTTCTTTTTGGCCTGGTGCTACTTTGGAAAACTTAATATTTCATCAAGTATAATGTTATTAGAGACTTATTCTCACTTAGTTCACTCATCAGGCAGTGAGATGGCAATAAAAGAGAATGGCTCCTTTGAGACATTAATGCTTTGGAATAAATGATGTGCTAGAACAGAAATTTAATTAATTTACAGAGTATATTGATAGTCCCTTGTTACTGTGCTGTATATTTTTAATCTTCTTTAACATCTGTAGGAAAGTGTTTGAAAACCCCTGCAGTTGAGCAACTAGTAGATAATTAAGTAATAAGGGAAGAGGTTTCTAGAGGGAAAAAGATTCTTTTTAAAGAATATTGTTGTAACATGGATTAAGTGCTGCTGCTGTGATTTGGAGTGAAGAGGAAATTGTGTTCTGCCTAATCAGGTCCTGAGGAAGAGCTGCTTGACTCCCACTCTGAGCAGAGTCTGCAGCCCTGCAAATATTTTGTTTCTGTTTTATCCTCCAGATAGGTCTGGTGGGTTACTCACTATGGCAGCAAATCTGCACCACGTTTGGGTTGCTCCAGTTGGGTTTGGGGGCAGCTGGGGTGGGAAGGTTGGTGTTTAAAGGAAGAAAACCTCCTAAAAGTCTCTCAAAGGCTTTCCTTGACACAAAATGAATGCAGGGATTTGTACTGAGTTAATATTGACCTGGTATTTCCCTCCATGATCTCATTTCTTAACTGTGGGAAGAACTTTAAATCAAATAAGCAAAGAACCAAGTGCTGGTCGTTCCTGAATGTGGATTTCATTGGGGGACCTAAAAGAAGGAACACAAAATTGGGTTTAAACCCCAGGAAATAGTATTTGGGAAGAGGTTGGTGACAACCCTGGATCCCTGGAGTGTCCAAGGCCAGGCTGGATGGAGCTTGGAGCAGCCTGGGACAGTGGAAGTGTCCCTGGGGTGGCACTGGATGGATTTAAGGTCCTTCCAACCCAAACCTTTCCAGGATTCTGTGATCTGATAGGATAAATAAAACTAATTCTAATTCTCATTTTATTCTTCTTTCCAGCTAAAGCAGACGAAGCACTGAAGGCCAAGGAGAGAAGTGAAGAAGAAGCCAAGAGAAGAAAGGAAGAAGGTGAGGAATTTCCTTTATTCCATAACGAACTAAACCCAGTGAGTCAGAAATGATTATTTTTAGGGATCTGAGCTCCAGTGGGGCTCTGGTATGTTCCTCCCTGGGTGTTGATTTATCAGAGTGTTGGGTGTGTGCTGGTGGAATTTGGAGGTGAAATTTGGAGGTGGAATTTGGTGGCCCTGGCAGGAGCAGAGCTCTTCCTTTGCCCTCCAGCAGGTGCAATAATTCAGTCAGATTTTGGCAGGGAGGGATGGGAAGAGACATTTCCCAGGAGCCTCAAAGCCTCATGGAGCTGTGTGGGTCTGGAGGAGCTTTAAGCTCCTTTCCAACCCAAACCATCCTGGGATTCCATGATTTATTCACAGGAGGTAACTCAGGAAAATTCCTCATTTTTGACACCATGGCTGCTGTGGATTTCATTCATAATGGAAATGTTCTGATCATTAGTTTTACTTCGGGTCTGTGGGATGCTGAGAGAATTCCTTGGTGCTCCCAGCTAATCCTGCTTGGAGGATTCTTGTGATGCTACAGGAAATTCCAGTGGAAAAGTGGGATAGCCCAGACATGGAGGGGGAAAGGGACACTAATTCTGGCTGGGAAAATCACCAAACTGCCATCTCTGCCCCCTCCCCTGGGATTCCTGGATTTGGGAGCCTTTGGGGCCAAGGTTTGGGATCCTTTCCACCTGCAGGAATCACCCAGCCAGGATCCCCCAGAGCCCAGGCAGTTTGGGATGAGCTGCTTGGGTCCCACTGGCACCAATTTGCGGCAAATGTTTGGAAAAAAACACAATTTTTTTGTCCTTCCATGCCATTGGGAGTGGCACATGTGTTTGCCATTGCTGTGCCTGCAGGGACTGGGAAGGGAAGAAAAAAGGGGAAGTTCAGGACTTGGGAACAATGGCAATTCCCAGGGAAATGGGGAGGAAAACTTCTTTACAATTTGTTAATAAACCATGCAAACCATCCTGGGGTGGCTTGGAAGAGTTGTAAGGACGTTACAGTGTTTGAAAAACAAAATTTTTCCTAAATTGCTCAAATTCATCTATTTGCTGAGGAGTTGGCTCCCAGTTAGGAATAAATGAGTTCATTCTCACTGGAAAATACAAAGTCTTATTAAATTGTGGATGAAGCTTTAAGCATTCCAAGACATCCTGGGGAATTGCACACTGGGAAACTCCACTTTTTGTTAAGTTTATGTCCCAAATGGATTAAAAATTCTGGTTTTAGGTAGGTTTAGGTCCCATATGGATTTAAAATTCTGGTTTTAGGTAGGTTTATATCCCATATGGATTTAGAATTCTGGTTTTAGGTAGGTTTATGTCCCAAATGGATTTAAAATTCCAGTGCCACATCCAGTCATCCGAATTAAATTCAATTGAATTAAATCATTTAAAATAATTTCTAAACCACGATTTCGAAAGAATTTTGATTTCTGTCATATTCCTCCTTTTATTTCCTGAACTGGAACTCTCCAAAAGGAAATTCCAGCCTGTGCCTCCTTTCCCCAGGAGCTGCAATAAAAATAATTACACAAATAAAACAACCCATAAAAACTGCTTATTCCCCACCCCACAGCCAGGCTGTCTTAACATTCCTTTTATTGTCTTTTTATTGCCAAATCAGGTGTGAGATTAGACGTTGGATGTTCCATGTAATCTGCTCGGAAATCAAATTATTTGACCTCCAAGCCCAGCTCTGCCCCTTCCCGCTGCTTTCCTGCTCAATATGCAGCATTTCCCCAGCATGAATAAAAAATTGAGGACAAATTAGAATCTACAGACAGCTGACCCCAGCTCCAGATTAGAGGCTGGGGGCTTGTGCTGCTTTAAATGTTTTAATTACCACAGTCCCTCCAGCCCGCTGAAGGACACACAGCAAAATGCTGATTTTTTTTTTTTTTCTTCCTCCTTTTTTTTTTAAGTGACAAAAAAGCAAAGCAAAGAAAGCAAAAGGCTCCCCCCGCCTCATTTGAATGTTTCAGTTTGATTACATTTGCACTTCCATTGGAGCTATGCTAATTTGCTGCATGAAATTAGGTTTATTAACCAAAAAAATTGCTACTTTTGCAGGAGTGTTTTCAGTGGTTGGATTTTCACGCTTTGGGTTTTGTTGACTTGCTTTGGGTCTGCCTGGGAAGTGACAAAATCTGAAGGGGGTTTTGCCACCAAACCTGGCTTTCACTCTAGGGAAATTCCAAGTGGGGAAAATTAGAATAAAACCAGTGATGGCAAAATTGGAGCACTTTGGATGATATTAGGGAGAGATCTTGGGCTCGTTTCTCTTAGTCAACCACGAGTAATAACATTTTCAAATATTCAGTTTCAAATCCATCAGGTCAGAGCTCTGTGTGGGGAGGAGGAGCTGGGGATGCTCTTGGCCATGTGCAGAAAAGCAGGAAAAGAAGTTGTTCCAGAATACAGCAGAATAGAAAATACAAATTTTTGGCAATCAGTCAATCAGTTATCAATAGGTGGATTGATGGCAGGCTGGTGCTGGCTGGGGAGGTTGTTATCCCAATGTTTTCATCCCACAATTGCCATTTTCCTGCCCCAGCGTTGCATTGATTAGTTCTGCTCCCCGGGAAGCACTGCACCATTTCCCTCCACTCGGGGGAAATAAATTTGGCAGCAGATCAGCCTGAGTAGATTTAATTTTCACTCGGAGACCTTTTCCCTTTTTCCCGTCGCGATCCCGAAATTCCTCCTTTCCCCACAACCTGCCAAGCTCCCCTTCCCAACCCCTCCCTCCTCCTCCTGATAAGCCAACCAATTACTGCTTTATTGATTTTTCATCAGGGCCAATTTCCAGCCGATTTTTTTTTAATTTTTATTATTTTTATTTTTGATGAAGTGTTTCCCATCGGTTCAGTCGCGGAGAGCTCGGCGGCACAATCCAATATCCTGAGGTCAACCTCTGCAGGGAGATAATCCAGAGGGGTGGCCACGTGTGAGGGAGAGGCAGCAGGGCTGCAAATGGGAGGGGATATCTGTGGAGACAGTTTAATTTGTTCCATTTAGAGGAACAAGGCGTGTGGCACATGGCTGGGAAAATACCGGTTTGGAATGGGCTTGGGGATGAGGCTGATGTGGGCAGCAGGAGGGAGGGCTGGAGGCAGGGAATGAACCCAGTTCCTGTGGGTTCATTCCCTGCTTTACTCAGCTCTGGGTAAAGAGCTAGAAAAAAGCTGAAAAATGCTAAAAAAGCTAAAAAAAAGTCGAATTCTTCAAGTTTTCAGGTCGCCTCTGACCCAAACCAGTTGGTGTTGTTGAGGGATGTGAGTCACAGAACAAAGTCAGAGCACACCAGAAAACCTGCAGGACTCAACTTGTAGAAAACCCCTGAATGATGAACTCTGTCAACCCAAATTCAAAGTTTTATTTTTTAATATTTATCTTTACCCTGCTGGCCAGGAGTTCTCACATCTCCCAAGAATCTTACCCATATAAACTCTGTAAAGCCAAATTAAAAGTTTTATTCTTTAATATTTGTCTTTAACCCACTAGCCAGTTCTCACATGAAGAATCTTATCTGTATAAACTCAGTGAAGCCAAATTAAAAGTTTTATTTTTCAATATCCATCTTTAACCTGCTGGCCATGAACAATCTTTATCCATGGCCAGCCCAGAACATCCTGAGCTGGAAGGATCACCCAGCCCAAGCCCTGCCCAGCCCAGGCCACCCCAAACCACTGATTTCCCTTCCCACTTCCTTCAGAGGGAGTTCAGAGCCTCTCCCTGGTGTAATGGATGGGAAAGCCACAGGTTGGATGTGCCAGGGGAAGATTTGCTGGGCTGAGGTCAGCAGTGAGCTGTAATAAGTTAAAGTGCTTCACTCAGCCCTAGATTGGGATGCCCTCGAGTTCATCACTGACTGCCTGAGGTCATCATTTGTCTGCAGTAAATTTTCCCGAAGTTCATTGTGGTGGCAAAGACCAAATCCAATTTGTTTAACCCCTGAATTATTTAATACAGATTGTACATTTGTAGAAAAGCCTGGATTGGGTTTTGCTGCCTGTTTAAAGGTGGAATTGCCAGTTTTTCCCCCATTTTTGCCTGGATGGTGGCAGGTCTGGAGCTCCACCCTGGCTGTCCCTGGTGTGCCAGTGTCACTTCATTAGGCTGCCACCAACACCTGGTGCTGTGCTGCTGCTCCCACGAGGCTGCTCCAGCATCTGGCACTGCCTGTGATCTTCTTTTATCTCTCTTTAATCTTTATATTGATGGCTTGGAATTAAAAGGGGGCAGGAGCAAATCAAGGGGAGAATCAAAAATAAAAAATCTGAGTTTCGGTGCAGTGGCAGAGTGAGGCTCGTTAGGAAGAGCAGGCACAGGGTGCTAATGAGAAATGGGGAGGATTACAGGAATTTGGGGTTTTGGTCACTCTCTGTGTCCAGAGCTGAGGGAGAGGGAATTGGAAAGGGGATCGATGGTCCCCCGTGGATATTGGCTGCTGGAGGAATCAATTCCAGGCTTTTTATTCAAGCTGCTGCAATTAATAATCACTTGGAAATGTGTTCCTTAAATTCTGCCCTGCTTTGTGCTGCCCATCCTCTGCTGCCCTTTGTGTTCCACACTTCCCTCTTTTGCTTTCCTGCAGAGCTGCCAGTCCTGCTGTCCTGGTGATATTCCAAGGGCTGGAGAGCTGGGAATGTTCACCTGGAGAAGGGAAGGATCCAGGGAGAGCTCAGAGTCTAAAGGAGCTCCAGGAGAGCTGCAGAGGGACTGGGGACAAGGGATGGAGGGACAGAACACAGGGAATGGCTTCCCACTGCCAGAGGGCAGGGATGGATGGGATCTTGGGAATTAGGAATTCCTGGCTGGGCTGGAATTCCCAGAGAAGCTGTTCTGCCCCTGGATCCCTGGCAGTGTCCAAGGCCAGGCTGGATCACCCTGGGACAGTGGAGATAACAGTCCCTGTCATGGCTGGAGTGGCACTGGATGGGATTTAATGTCCCTTCCCACCCAAACCGTTCCATGAATCTCTGATAAATATCTAAATAGATCTGAGTGATTTTATTTTAGCAATCCCAGCTGGTGTCATCGAAGTTTTACTGTTCTACAAGTGAATCAGGGGAAATTTATAATCTCCCTAACAGGGAAATCAATTATTTTTTTTTTTACAAATTAAATGTCTAGAAATAGTCTTCAAATTTCAAGATGAGAAACAAATCTGATTTCTGTACTTCATGAATGTTGTGTGTTTTCCTGTCATCTCCATGGCATTTCTTTGTGCTAAAGGAGGAGTCACTTAAGGGAATGGGATTGTAAAGCCATCATGGAATTGGTTATTGGACTTCAGTCAGTGGAGACACAAATTTATAGTTGGGTATTGAAAAGCTGTTTCTAAAGGGGAAATAAACAGGGATGTATGGGAAATAAACAGGGGGGTATGGGGAAAATGGACAGGGATTTATGGGGAAAATCAATGGGGGAGTATGGGGAATAAATAGGGATGTGTGGGGAAAACAAACAGGGATGTATGGAAGAAAATTCCAGATCCATTTGTTTAAACCACAATCCCTGGTGTGGAGTCTTTTATCTGGGTAAGGAATGGGTTTTTGTGGATCTGGGCCCTGAGAACATCCCACAGGTACTGCCAGAGGGTGTTTATCTGGGAATCTATGGGATGAGCATGAGACTTCACTGGGAATTGTGTGATTTGGCTGGCTAAGGCCTGGAAAAAATGGGAATAATTCAGAGGTTGATCATATTTGATTGCTGCTGGGCAGACCCTGAGCTGGAGGGAGTGACTTCATTCCATATCCCAGCTAAAGGCCTGGCCAAGGAAAGAAGCAGAAAAATAATTAAAACCAAACAACACTTTCCAATGTCCATTATTTCCTGTTTTCTGCAAGCTCTCCGAGGTGCTGGAGGGCAGCCAGGGGTGGCTGTGGCTGCTGTTTCCCTGGGGAGCTCCCCAGGATCAGCCCATGGGGTGGGAATGAAAGGCTGGAGGTTCCTGCTGGGGCAGTGAGTGTGGGCAGGAATCCCATGGAGTTTGGGATCTGCAGGGATTTCCCCACCCTGGGCCAGGCAGCAGGGCAAGGACAGTGCCAGCAGCACTGTGAAGTGCCAGCACCAGGTGATCCATGGAAAAGCTGGCAAAGTGATCCATGGAAAAGCTGCCCTGCTGTCCTGCACAGCTTTTTCCCACCCCAACACCCCAGATTTCCCTCTATCCAATGCACAATCCCATTTTCCTGTCACCTCCCTGCTGCTGGATGCTGGGTCTGGCAGCACCAGCAGGAATTCTCCCTCTGCCTGTGTCAGTGTGGATCCAGCATGGACAAATCTCCATTGCAAACATCCATGTGGGATCCACCCTGGCGACTGCACCTCCAGCCCAGAGGTTCTTTGGGATGGAGCTCTGGAGCAGATAGGAGCAGTAATTGCCTTTAAGATCAGAGCACAAAGCATTACCTTGGATTTTACAAGGCCAGCCAGCAACAAAAGAGCAGTAATTTATGAGCTCAGCATAAAAGAAGAGCATAATTGCATTAAAAATTAATGCTAATGAACACTAAAATGGGGAAGGTGGTTATGATGAAAGTTTGGATTCATCTTCCCCGGGTTGAATGATGGCTGGTGCCTTGATTAATGGCTTAATTTCTATCAATTAGCGGGGAGAACTCTCCACTGAGCCAAGGGTAAATTGAGCATTGAATTACAGCCCTGGCTTTGTGTGCCCAGCAAGGAGCTCTGGTGTCAGCGTGGTGACAAACCTGGGCTGGCAGCAAACCCTGCACAACTCGCTGGCTCCACCCCTCTGGTGGCTGAGCAGGGATTCTGCCCAGGAGGTTCTCCAAAATAGCCCAAAAAGCCCCAAAATGGGGCTGCAGGGGTGTGAGGAGGGCAGCAGTGCAGGCAGACTGAGCAAGGGAGCAGCAGGAATTTAACCTTTGGGAAGTTCAGTTTAAGGTTCTTCAATATTCTGAAATTAAAGTTCTTAAATTTAAGGTTCTTCAATATTCTGAAATTAAAGTTCTTAAATTTAAGGTTCTTCAATGTTCTAAAATTGAAGCTTCTTAAATTTAAGATTCTTCAATATTCTGAAACTAAAGTTCTTAAATTTAAGGTTCTTCAATGTTCTGAAATTAAAGGTTTTTAAATTTAAGGTTCTTCAATGTTCTGAAATTAAAAGGTTCTTAAAGTTCTAAAATCCCGAGCTCACTTGCTGAACTTCCCCCTCCTGTTTCCTGCTGCATTTTGTACCTAATGCTCCCAGGTTTTGAAAGGAAAAGCTGATAGTGTTGGTTTAAAATCCTATAAAATGAGGTTATTATCACTGGAAGGTATTAAACAGCAAACTCAGAGTAGTCTGTACTCTCTGTAGTACTCACTGTAGAATTCTCTCTGGTAAGTACCACAGTGCTCACAAAATGCTGGTTTAATCTATTTCCATAACCTCACTTCCACAGGATTTTAAAACAAGCCTGGACAAAGTTTTTCTTGTCAGTTTGGATTTTTCCAACTGAATTGTAAATCCTGTTTCCTCCCTTCAGTGAGGAAGTGCTGGAATACTCCCAGCTTGCTGCTTTAATGTGTTACAATTGCATTTTTCAAGTGGTTTCAGTGAATTTGGGAGCACACTCCCAGCTTGCTGCTTTAATGTGTTACAATTGCATTTTTCAAATGTTTTCAATGAAGCTGGGAGCACACAGATGAACAGGCAGAGCTTTTTTTTGCCCTCAGTTGTTCCTTTTGGAGTGTGGGTGTTGTTTCTGGGATTGCAGCTGGGAAAAGTTCTTTCCCTGGCAATGCCAGCAGCTGGCAAACAGTGTGGCTAATGTCAGAGCAGAGCTTTCCCAGAGCTCAGGGACTGGGAAACAGCGTGGGAATGGAGGGATTTATCCTGGCTGAGCTGTGCAGGGATCCTGGCTGGAAGCTGATCCCAAAATCCGGGGTGTCCTGGGTGGATCCTGCAGGGATTGTGCTCAGAGCATCCTCAGCTGCAGCGCTGTTCAGCGAGCTGCTGCCTCCCTCTAACGGCAGCTGCAGTGCGGAGGGATGGCAGCAGAGCCCAGGGAAGGAATAGCCCGGGAAATAAATAGCCCAGGAAATAAATAGCCCAGGAATTATCCCAGGAAATAAATAGCCCAGGAATTATCCCAGGAAATAGCCCAGGAAATAGCCCAGGAAATAGCCCAGGAAAGAAATATCCCAGGAAATAAATAGCCCAGGAAATACCCCAGGAAATATCCCGGGAAATAAATATCCCAGGAATTATCCCAGGAAATAAATAGCCCAGGAAATATCCCAGGAAAGAAGTATCCCAGGAATTATCCCAGTAAATAAATACCCCAGGAAATATCCCGGGAAATAAATATCCCAGGCATTATCCGAGGAATTATCCCAGGAAAGAAATATCCCAGGAATTATCCAATATCCCAGGAAATATCCCAAGAAATAAATATCCCAGGAAATATCCCAAGAAAGAAATATCCCAGGAAATATCCCAGGAAATAAATAGCCCAGGAAATAGCCCAGGAATTATCCCAGGAAAGAAATATCCCAGGAATTATCCCAGGCCAGCCCCTCCAGCCTGGCCCAGCAGCAGGATTGCAGTGCTGCAATGCTGCACTCCCAGCCTGCAGCAATGGGAATTTCTGGGTGATTCCCTGGGGATTTTGGGAACTCTCACCTCTGGAGATTCTCCAGGCAGCTCCTGGAATTCCAGCAGTGGGAAAGGATGGGAATGAGGACTCTGGGATCCCACAGGACCAGGGTTGGGCCAGCTGAGCATCTCCTGCTCTCTGAAAGGATTTGAGGCAGGAAAATTCCCTAAAATCCATAAAATCCAGAGAGCCCCAAGTGTGGTGAAGTCCAGAGGTGAATTCCACCCATCCTGCTGGGTTTTTCCTCTTTTCCCAGTGCTTCCCTTCTGTTGGATACAAAATCCAGGATCTCCCTCAATGCAGGAGTTTTTTATCTCTTCCCCTGCAAATTGTCCAGGGGAAATTCCATTTTCCCTTTAATTAGTCAGTTTGGGCAGCCTGAGTAAAACTGGGATTAAAGGAAATCCTGGGATGTGTGAAAACACAGTATAAGGCAGCTGGATAAAAATATCATTTCCAATAACCCCAAATCAAATGGGATCAAAGGGGAAATGTTTGCTGCTGGAGTTGTTTGTTTTTTCTGGGATCTGGGGGTGTTTCCTTCTTTTAATCCTCAGCTCAAAAGAGCAGAGAAAAATAGCAACTTTTTGTCTGTATTTCAAAGCATTTTGTGGAAAATGTGTTGTGTTTTAAAAATGAAATTAACCCCCTGAAATCTAATTGGCAAAATAGGAAGAAACAGATTGTGAGGTTTATTGTCATTTCTTTTCATTCTGGAGTTAGACCTGCTTGGAAAAAATCTCTTTAAGTTCATGTTCATGCTCAGGATTATGGGTGAGCAACAAATCTGTGAAAATTTACACCCAAAGATTAGCCAAGAAATATTTAAAATATGGTTTTATTTAATGGATCATTCACAAGATATTATTGGTCATTTAATGCTTCTCTTTCATTGATGTTAAAACTCTGAGTGGGCGAAATTTTGTGTTTAAAAATCAGGAAAGAAATGGGAATATTTTAGGCAGAGCTTGCAGGGAAGTTACTTCTCCTTTTATCTGATTTGTAGACATAGAATTCTCTGATTTTTTTTTTACTTCTATCTGATTTTCTGCTGTTTCTAACCATCGTGTCTGTGATATTTTGGGGTGGCACTGAAAGCATTCCTGCACATTTTAGTCCTAAAGTGAATTTCAAATTATTGCTGATCCAGCCTCACTCCCTAGGAATTTACAGCCATGAAAGAAGTGTTTCTATATTTATACAGAGCTATAAATAGATGTAAATAGAGACCTGCAAACCAGGGAGTTATCCCTGGAGGATGATATTCCCAGTTAAATTGGGAATACCAGGGAATCACAGGGTGCTGGAATCACCTTTTTATTAAAATCCACCCCAAACCCAACATTTAGCTCCTTTTTTCCCCCCTAACAGGGTAAAACCACTCACCACACACTGACTTAGTATTGATTTTATTTTTTTTCTCTCTGCAGCCTCTTAGCTTTCCGACTCCATTATTTTTGATTTTCCCATGAAATACATCTCCCTGCCCTGACAGCTGACAAACACCAGCTGCAGGTCTCTTTATCTCCCCATAATGTGCTTGTCAAAGCTGCCCTGAGCTAATGGGCTCTGCTGCCTGCTCTGCATGTCCCTGCTGATGGCACTGATGGCACTGATGGCACTGATGGCACCAGCAGCTCGCAGGGATTCCTGTCCCTTCCCCACTTTGTCATCCCAGCACTTTGGGGAGGAGCTGGCTGGGATTTGGGGGAATGGGAGTTGAAATTCCCTTTCCCCTTGGCTTTGATTTTAGTCAGCATCCTTTATTTATTTATCCCTCAGCCCAGGTAGATCCAAAACCTCCATGAATTCTGATTCTCTCTCTCTCTCTCCCCAGCAGGGCATTGGGGTGTTTGATTTAGCCAAAAAAATCCTTAGGAATTCTCATTTTACAGGAGATCCTTTAAAACAAAATCCCTAGTTTTGAACTAAATCCTTAGTTTTAAAGGAGAAGATTTCAGCACCAAAGCAGCAGAACTTTCAAACTCGAGTTTAAAATGTAGCAAATTTTTTTTTTTCCTTCCAAATCCCCAGAAAAGTCAGGATTGAAGTTGTACTTCTGGGCTTTAGTGCAGCTCTTGCCAGCTTGGAATTATGGAATGGTTTGGGATGGAAGGACATTAAATCCATCCAGTGGCACATCTGTGCCACTGGGGACAAATTCCTCTGTCCCAGGCTGCTCCAAGCTCTGGCTTTGGACATTCCAGGGATCCAGAGAGCCACAGCTGCTCTGGGAATTCCTTCCCACTTCTCCCACCCTCCCAGCCAGGAATTCCTCCCCAAAATCCCATCAAATCCTATTCTCTATCACTCTGAAGCCATTCCCTGTGTCCTGTCCCTCCAGCCTTGTCCCCAGTCCCTCTCCAGCTCTCCTGCAGGCCCTGGCAGGCTCTGAGCTCTCCCTGGATCCTTCAGTTCCCAGTTATCCCCCAAATCCTTGGGAATGTTCCCAGCAATGTCCTCACTGTTGTTATTTCCACTCACAGATTTCCCTTCCAGCAGAGCATTTTGGGCACCAGCAGTTCTTCCTGGCATGTCCCAAAATCTCTTCCTGGCACCCATTAGGGAATCCCAGCATCACAAATCCCAGGAATTCCCTCATCCCAGGAATTCCCTAATCCCTGCTCTCCACCTCCCCCTGCAGACCAAGCCACCCTCGTTGATCAGGTGAAGAGAGTGAAGGAAATCGAAGCCATCGAGAGTGACATCTTCATCCCCCAGAGCTTCAGGTCCAGCAAAGAAGTCAAAAAGGTACTTTTTCCTTCCAAAAAGGTGCATTTTCCCTCCAAAAGGTCCATTTTCCTTCCAAAAACATCCATTTTCCTTCCCAAAAGGTCCATTTTCCCTCCAAAAAGGTCTGTCTTCCTTCCCAAAAGGTCCATTTTCCTTCTAAAAAGGTCCATTTTCCTTCCATAAAGGTACATTTTCCTTCCAAAAGGTACACTTTCCTTCCAAAAAGGTATATTTTCCTTTGAAAAAGGTCCATTTTCCTTCCCAAAGCATCAATTTTCCTTCCAAAAAAGTACATTTTGCTTCCAGAAAAGTCCATTTTCCTTCCAAAAAGGTCCATTTTCAATCCCTTTCTTGCAGCATTATCCTCTCAGAGGCAGGAGGAAGCTGCACTGTTGAGGATTTTCCATTGATGAAAGAGCATTGACAACCTGAAATCCCACCAAGGACTCCCCTGTGGCTCAGGAAATACATTTAAATGTGACAGAATTGAAGGAAATCACCCTGTTTGAAGACTTTTTTTTAGGAAAAGCAGAGGAGTTAAAATCCCCAAAGTAAACAGACATTTACTTCCTAATGAAAGTGGAGATATTTTTAATATTACTTAACTAAAGCCAGACTTTAAGTGTGTATTTATCCCCTGAAAAGAAGCAGGAATGTGCAATTTCATGCCTTTCCAGCTAAGTTCTGGATTAAGATATCACCACATTTTGGGATAAAACCCTGAAATTTTGTGTGTTTGTTTATTTTTCAGTCAGCAGAACCTCCTGAACTGCAGCAGGAGGCTGTGACTGTGGGAGCAGCAACCACTGAGGCTGCTGCTGCTGAGAGAGAGCCTGCAGCTGCCACCATTCCCACTGCCATCAAATACCAGGATGACAACTCCTTAGCCCATCCCAATGTAAGTCTGGGGGTTTTTATCAGTTTTTAGCTTTAGAGCATCACCTGGAATGAGGGCAGAGCCAGGGTTATCCAGCAGCCTCTGCTGTGCTGCTGCTCACCAAATCCCTGCTCTGCATCTCACTCCAGCAGAACAATCCCACTGGAGTTCATCAGCAGGTTTGCAGTTGTAAAAAAAAAATAATTATAGCATAATAGAGTTAATGTAACCCAGGGGAATGTAAGATCCTCTCCCATAACAATTCAGGACAAGCTGCTTGTGGTTTCTGTCGTTGGGCACCTGGTGGAAAACTCAGAACTTGCCCATTTTGCCAACTTGCAAAGTTTTAAATGCAGGACAGACTTAGGATAATGTAAAACCATTGTGGCTAAACTTAAGGAAATTCCTCTGGGAGAGCTTTAGCTGGAAATAAAAGGATTTACACTGAGTTTTTTACAAATTAGCAAGTTGCAGTAAAGAAATGAATGTGGGTTCTGTCCAATGGACAGAGATCAAGGTGTGCAGTGATGAACTTTATGCAGCCTTGGCTTTCCAATGATTGGGATCTTCAAGATCCTCCCAAGCCAAAGTATTTCAGAATTCCCTGAAAATTCTCTGCTTTCATTGATGTTTTTAGATCACCTTTAACTTTTAAAGTTCACTTTACCCCTCTGAGCTTTTCCTTTGGGCACTGGAGGAGTGGTTGAGTGTTTGGGGAGCTGCTCCCAGCTGTGGTGCTGAGCTGTGCCAATTCTCCCTCTCCTGTACCAATTCTCTCCTGTGCCAATTCTCCCTCTCCTGTGCCAATTCTCCCTCTCCTGTGCCAATTCTCTCTCTCCCTGTGCCAATTCTCTCTCTCCTGTACCAATTCTCTCTCTCCTGTACCAATTCTCTCCTGTACCAATTCTCTCTCTCTCTCTCCTGTACCAATTCTCTCCTGTACCAATTCTCTCTCTCTCTCTCCTGTGCCAATTCTCTCCTGTACCAATTCTCTCCTGTGCCAATTCTCTCCTGTGCCAATTCTCTCTCTCCTGTACCAATTCTCTCCTGTACCAATTCTCTCTCTCCTGTACCAATTCTCTCCTGTACCAATTCTCTCTCTCCTGTGCCAGCTGTTCATCGAGAAGGCAGCAGCAGAGGACAGATGGTTCCAGAGGTTGGTTGCTCTGCGCCAGGAGAGGCTGATGGGAAGCCCTGTGGCCTGACAGCTCCAGCTCCATGCCAGCCACTGCCCACCTGGGGTTCCTGCTGGTCACTTGGTCTGGTTGTGGCTTGGAGGGGATTTTGATGGGCTCTGCACACAGGGAGGTTTCACCTGAATAACAGGAATATCATGGCCTGGTTCAGCTGAATAACAGGAATATCATGGCTTGGTTCACCTGAATAACCAGGAATGTTCTGCTTTGGTTCATCTGAATAACCACAAATATTCTGATGTGGTTCAGCTGAATAACCAGAAATGTTCTTTCCTGGTTTACCTGAATGACCAGGAACATTTTGTCATACTTCACCTCAATAACCAGGAATATTCTGCTCTGGCTCACCTGAACATCCAGGAATGTTCTTTCCTGGCTCTCTCCAAGCTCAGCACTGGGGATGGGATGGGATAATGGGATGGGATGGGATAATGGGATGGGATGGGATGGGATGGGATGGGATGGGATGGGATGGGATGGGATGGGATGGGATGGGATGGGATGGGATGGGATAGGATGGGATAGGATGGGATAAGGGGATGGGCAGGCAGCAGAGCCAGAGGCATTTCCTGGTTTTGCAGGGAATTCCTCAGGTGCAAAACACCCATGAAACATCATTTTATACCTTCCAATCCAAAAGGTTTTTCAGGAGCAGGTGGGATTTGGGAGCTGAATGGGAAACTGAGATTTCTGGGATTCAGCAGTGCCATCCCAGGGCAGTCCCTGTCCTGTTATTCCTTTTTCCTCCCTTCTGTGGAATCCTGGATAGCTGTGGGCAAATCCTGCCTGAGGGAATCTGCTCTGTGCTCATCCAGCTGCTCCCAGTTCCTCCCTGTGGGTGGAAAAATGCTCAGTGTGGATCATCTGCCACTGCTGCAGCTCCAAAGGGGGAATTTTATCAAGCTGAAAATGGATATAATTACCAAGTTCTGTCATTCTCACCCACCTGGTTCTGCACAGGGATTGCTCCCAACCCATGGAGTTCCCTTTGGCCAGGTGAGACTTGGAAATAATGAAAAAATTATTTTTAAATAATGAAAGATTTTCATCTGAGCATCTGAACTGAGCCTGGATAGACTTCCACACTAATCTGCCCATCGTCCACCTGAGTGCAGGAGATCAACCAAATCAAATCCAGAATTATTTCTGCAGCAAAGCTGGGAGGAAACTGTTCCATCAGGAGGGGAGGAACCTCCCTGGAACTCCCCTGCAGCAGAATTCCCTTGGGAGAAATGCTGCTTTTTGGGTGATTCTCCTGGTTCTCAGATCTGTGGTGATAAAAACCAGAGGCTGACTCTGGAAATGGACTTGGCTTGTCTGTCTGACTTTTTATTTTAGGTGTGAAATGAAAAATGTGTGAAATTTGCAGCATTTTTACTTCCTTTATGAAGTGCTAGTTTGACTTTATCCTGCATTAAAGTATTCCAAGGCCTTGCCTGTGGGGAAAAGAATTGTTTTCCTTATTTCGTTTCAGCATTTTCAAATGGTAAATATTTGTCATTGTTGTGTTTTCTAATCACCTTTTATGTTTCTTTCGTAGAAAATAAAAACTGTTTGATGCCCATGGAAGGTACAGGTGTAAATTCTTTTTTCACACATTGTATTGGATAATTTTGGTGCTTTTATTGGATGTGAAATGATTCCTTTGATTTGCAGCCCTGTAGAATAATAGATAATATTACCAACTGGTCTGTAAATAGACAAATAGGTAAATTTAAATTGGTGAATATAAATAGGTATTAGTAGGTTTATTTCTTATTTATTGCTTGCTGATCAACATCTGAATTTGCTGGAGGAGAGTTGGGAGCAAGAGCTGGAAAGAAAATGGAAATAGCATTTGGATAATCCCAGCTGAATGGAAATCCAGAGAGGAGAGGGAGGATGTGTTACCTCATCAGCCAGGTACAAATTGATGGAGTAATTAATTAATTAATGTCAGCACCTGGCCATAAACCCTCTCAGTGGGTACAAATCATCACCACCAACCTGGAATCCAAAAATCCCTTGTTTCAATCTCCACCTGGGACAATAATCTTATTTTTTCTTTCCTGTGCTTTTAATTTCTGATGTTCTCACCACTAGGATTCTTTCCTGCAGACAGTCCTGCCAGAGCCTGCAGGGCAGGGATGGGAAGGTAAAGCTGGAATTGGACTTTTCCCACCAGGAATTCCAGCAGCAAACTCATCTCCCTGAGCTTCCCTCCACTCCTCATCCCTCAGCAGCTCCAGGAGAGCTGCCTGGCAAGGAGCTGTGGGTCATTTCAAATCATTATCACCATTATTGGGATAATATTTTAGGGAGGTTTTTGCTGCTCAAACGGTGCTGTCAGAGCAAACCCTCCCAGGCAGGAGATCAAATGCTGCTCCTGCTGCTGCAGTCACTCCAGGAGGAGCAGCCCTGGGTGATCCCAAGGCTCCTGTCCCATCAGGAACCCAACCCAGCCTGGGCTGGTGCCAGTTTTCCATGGCTCAGCTTACCAGGAGGAGTTATTTTTAGTGGGGATCCTTGAACTGCAGCAACCTGGGTGAGCAGAGATCAGCCAGACCTGGGGTTGAACCCAGGCTGCCTCCTCAGCTGGGCAGGGAGAAAAAATCCTAAAAATAGAATTCACCAGGGTTGAAAAGACTCCCCAGCTGGAATTTGTTTTTCCCTGGCTGTTTGGAAAAAGAGCAGCAGTGCTGGGCTGGCTTGGGTGTCACTGGGAATTTGGCCTGAGTCACTCTGGAATTGTCACTCTGGAGTTGTCCCCAGTGGAAATGTCCCTGCCAGGGCAGGGGTGGCACTGGTGGCACTGGTGGCACCCTTTAATGACCCTTCCCACCCAAACCATCCCATCACCCTCTGATTCTGCACCAGTGGATTTTGTACTATTTTGTTACAAATCCTTGTCATCTCATTTCAGGCCTTGCTCAGCTTCCTGAGCTGGGCAGCTGGGAGCTGAAGAGGTATTTCAATAAAATATTAATGTCCATGTTCTTACCCATCTCCCTGCAGCCCTTGCTTTTATCTGACATTTCCCAACAATTTATCACCAAGTGCCTCTGCAGGAGCTGATGTCACTGATGGGCTGAAATCAGCTCAGGAGCAGAATTACCCAATTATCCAAAGTCTTCTCCCACTAAAAATACACCTCAGCCTCTGGGGAGTGCAGAGCAGCTCTGAGCCCACCTGGGAAGGAGGGAGGAGAACTCATTCCTGCCAATCCATGGAAATGCAGGAAGTGCTGATCCCTCCTGGGGATGGATGGAGCTCTGATTGTCTGAATCCTCTCAGGTTTCCTTCAACCTTTCCTGACACTGCTGGGCACAGAGTGGAGCACAGTCCCAAATTATCCCACTTTTCCCCCAAATAGTTGGAAACCCCCTGGTTTTTAATTATTCTGCTGTTTCTCCCTAGGTGGATCTACAGAGTGTGGAAGTTTGGGGCTGTGAGAAATGGAATTAAAAAGTAATTATGTGCTAAAAGCTGTTTATTTCTGAAGTGAGCAGTGCAAACTCTCCTTGCTACGAGAGCTGCCAGCAAATCCTTGCCCTGGCTGGGAAATCAGGCAGAACCTGAGCTGGGGAGCTCAGGGCTGTGATCACTTGGGCACTGAGAGCCTCAGCTTGTCCAGGGCTGATTGGAACATGGAATGAAGGAGATCTGCTGAAGCAGCAGGAGGCATTTTTAGCCTCAGCCACAACAGCCTGAGGCAGTTTTGGAGCAGTTCAGGTGCTTGGAGGAGAATCCAAGTGTCAAAGCCTTGGGAAATCCTAGATAAAACACCCCAGAGACATCCCAGGTAATCCAATGGGGCAATTCCTGCATTTATTGGTATTTTGCACACAAATTGGTATTTTATTTTGTACACAATTTGTGTACAAAATAGAAAATGGTATTTTATTTTGTACACAAATTGGTATTTGAAGCAACACAGCATGGGCTGAACTGGTTTTAAACAGGGACTGGAAGTGCCTTCACCTGTGCCAGTCAGGAAAACTTGGATTTGGATCCTCCTGGAGGCCCTGGGGAGCTCAAGCAGCAATCCAGGTGGGATTTTTTATCTATTCTGTTATTTTTGTCTGATTTTCCAGCTTGAGGCTGTGGCCAAACCTGGGCTCAGTTCTGATGATCTTCACCATGAGCCTGAGACAGATTTTTCTCCAGAAAACCTCCAAAATGCCTCCCAAAAGCACAGGGTCTCTGCTCCTGGAGTCTCTCCCTTCCCACATTTTATTCCAACTCCAGAGGGTGGAATTTGTGTCCCTGGCTGTGCTGCTGCAGGAAGCACCAAAATCCAGGTGGTTTTGCCCCACTCTGGGGCTGGAGCAGGGATATTCCCCTCCCTCCCAGAGGGAAGTTTCCAGGATTTAAGGAACAACTCTTGTCCATAAAGCTGTTCCAGCTCAGCACCTTTGGCCCTTGGGAATGGCAGGATGGCAGAGCTGCAGCTCAGGTCAGAATTCCCTGTGCTCCCCAAGGTTTTACCCATCAAGAATCACTGCTCAGGATGCCAGCAGAGCCCATTTGAACAAACCTTCCTCTGGACCAAATCCTGCAATCAATGATGGATATTCCCACTGCAGCCAGCCCTTGGTTAAGTTGTTTTTTAAGGACTCTATTAGCAGTTTTTACTCTGCTGAACAGAAACAAGAGGAGAAGGTAAAGGTCACAAAATCAGGGCTGATGAAAAGAAATGCTGGTTCACATGATGGCAAATTAAAGTTGGGAATTCCTTAAGGCCCAAACCTCAGGAAGTCTCCAGTGGATTATTGCTGTAGAGATGATTTGAAAAGCAACATCCCAACACTTTAAAGAGGAACAAAGCTGCTCCTGGCTGTCTTGGCAGTGAGTTGGGATGTCAGTGCTGTGCCTGGCTGTGTCACATCCAGGACATTCCTAAATAGAGGGGAAATCCTAAATAAGACATCCCAGGTAATCCAACAGAGCAATTCCTACATTTATTGGTATTTTGTGCACAAACTGGTATTTGATATTGGTATTTGTCACCAGTTTTCAGCTTCCTCATGGAAACACACCCCAAATCCCATTTTCCCACTGTGCTGAGCCATTGTGGATGTGGAAAGCTCAGAATTTGGGTGCCACAGCCCCAGGAGCTCTGCTGCTCTCCAAGGGTATTTGCTGCCCTGCCAGCATCAGTTCTCAGCTCATCCATAATGGAGAATCTCCAATTTCTGTGGGCTGCAGGGAGTTATAAAGGGCAGGTTGTCAGCAGCCTGCAGAGGTTGGTGACAGCTCTGTTTATAGCTCAGCCCCAAAATGTGGCTGTTCCCCTTTTTTGGTGCTGCAGGCTCAGGGTTAGCAGTTCCTCCTGCAGCCTCCAAGGAGGTTCTTTTCTCAGCTGCACAGACACAAGAGCAGTTTTTAGGGATATTTCCTGGTTATACACAAAGTGGGCCATGGGGAGGTTTTCTGGCACAAATTGTCAGGTGGGAAATGGAAAATTTTGCAATAATAGTAAAAAAAAATTAATTTCTTCCTAGAGAAAGCAGGAATTGTCCTTCCCAGGTTTGCATCTTACCTAAAATATGGTTCAGCTTATGCAGTCAAGGCTGACAATACAGTCCTGAAGAAGAGTTTTATATTTCATCAGAACAAACCCACCTCTGGTCAGCACTGACAGCTTGGCTCTGATTGCTCCATTTCCTCATTAGGGTAATTAATTACACAACTTTTACACCCTGTCAGACCCAGCAGCTTCAGAGGAGACTCACAGGACTCAGACTGGACTTCAGCAGAAAAAATCTGCTGATAACGAGCTAAGGAGCATTAATTTATTTTCTCTCAGTTTTTTCTTTGTGTGTACAAACCAGGAATTTCCTTTGAAGTTGACTTTTTAATTTGCACCTGTATTTGTGTTTTAAACCAGGGGAACTTTGTCATGTAGTTCTAATAAAGAATTCATCTCAATCTGGCCAGCAGCACTGTGTCCAGCCTCAGGAAAGGTTCTGGCTCCACCTCCCCCAGCCCTCCTTGGCACTTTTCCCATTCAAACACATGTGCAGGAATGCAATTTTCACTTCCAAGTGTTAAAGCATCCCTGCTGCTTAAAAATAGTCCTTGCAGAGGAATTCGAGTTGGTGATTTCCCAGACAGAAAGGTAGAAATAGTCCTGTGTTTTTCAGCAGTTGCACCAAGTGTTTTCCACAGATTTTGGTGTATTTTGTGTATATAAATTAATGATCTTTTTCAGCATCACCAGAACTGATTTTCACTCTGGAGGGAACGGAAAACACAAAAATAACCTCTCAGCATGAGGAGCCAAGAGGAACTCAGGGGTTAGTGGGAACTGTTTGGGGCAGCAGCCTGAACAGGGATCTTTGGGATGGCCAGAGAACAAGGGAATTATAAATACCAACACAACATCAATGTGGCCAAATGACCTTTTGTTCAGGCTGGATGTGCTCAGCAGAGCTCTGAAGTCTGAATCAGATTTCAATAGTCCTTTCACCAAAATGAGTGCGAATTAAGAAGGTAAATTAATTCCTGAGGGAAATCACTGTAGATCTCATTAGCTCAGGAACAAGATACCTTAAAACTTTTAATTAAAGATAATATTTACCACAAATGAATAAGAGTTGGCAGGTTTCAGCAGAACCCATCATCTCGTTTATGCAAAGTTTTCTTCTATTAAGGCAGACATCATTAATCTCATTGGAGATGCCCTCCAGCCTGGCAGAACAGCTTCTTACAGAACTCTTTTAATCTGCTCAGAGGAGTGGAGCTGGAGAGGCACAGGGCTGGAGAAGGGCTGAGCAGTTACAGAGATCTCTGTAAACTGCAGAGATTACAATTACAGAGATCTCTGTAAACAGCTCTGCATCCCAGAGTGAGCTGGGGAGGAACAACCTCTGCTGCCCTCATCCCAAACTGCTGCATGGCATCAGAGCTGGAGCTACTCTGCCTGGGGAAGGAATTCCATCCTGGAGTTGGAGTTGGCATTAAATGGACAGGGCAGTGTGGGTGATGTGGAGTGCTGGGGACTGCTGGGAAAGTTCCAGTCCTTGTCTCAGGGTTAGAAATAGTTTCAGTATAATGATTTTCAGTTTAGGGAATTGTGGAATGGTCTGGGTTGGGAGTCACCTTAAAGATCCACCTGGATGGGCAGAGACACTTCCACTGTCCCAGACTGCTCCAGCCTGGCCTTGGACATTCCAGGGATCCAGGGGCAGCCACAGCTTCTCTGGGAATTCCATCCCAGCTCCTCCCCACCCTGCCAGGGAGGAATTCCTTCCCAACATCCCATCTAACCCTCTGGCAGTGGGAATTCATTCCCCCTTGCCCTGGCACTCCATAAATTCCCTATAAAGAACATTCCTGGGATAAGCAGGTGGGATTATGGAGCACTGGAGTATTTCCATGGCAGTCAGAGGAGATCCTGGTTCCTGTAGGATTCATCCCGCTGCAGGGATTTGGCCCAAAGTGGAGAAAAGACATCAAAATGACTGAACTGATGCTGCACCATTTCTGCAAACCTCTGTCACCAGGTGAGTGTTGGTTCTGCTGGCAGAATGCAGAGCTCCTTAGATCCCAGGCAGTGGGGAGATGGGATTCACTGCAGTGGGAATTTCTGGGGAGTGATGGTGAGCAGGGAATGCTAGCAGGGACAGGATCACCCCAGGATTGCCCAGCTGAGCTCTTTGGAGGTGAGAGCAGCAAATAAACCAACTCAGGAAAGGCAACTCTGCCTTTTCTGGGCTTTTTACACCCAAATCTCATACCAGTTGTGATGGGTTTTATTGCTCAGCCACAGAACTCAGCTTTGTTTCAAGCCACACACAGAATATTACAAATATTTTAGTAACATCAACCTCTGCACTGCAGTTCCTCGAAGATGTTAAACTGTTTTAAACTGCTCTGAAGTTAAAGTCTATTCACACTAAAAATGCAATAAGCAGCATCTTTACCACAGTGCTTCAATCATTTACAGTGGTCATTTCTGAATTGTCAATATTCTGGTTGACAGAGAGATGCTGTGGATCCATTGGTTCTGGAGCAGCTCATTAACATCCATGCAATGCCAGGTGAATTTTCTTTAGCATGATCTATTAAATACAAAATCCTGCACATTCTCCTGCTCCTGGAATGTTATCTTCTCCAAATGTTCTATGATTAAGGCTGGAAAATCCATGCTTTTACTGAAACCTTCCTTTGCCGACTATTCCAAAGGTTTGCTGAGAGGTTTTCCCTTTATTTGCTTCTCCCTGCTAAACCCAGAGCTCCTTTTCCCTGTTGAACTGTAACCCAACCCTTCCTGCTCCCGGAGCAGTGAAGCAGTAATGAACTGCCAAAGGCCTTGGAAATGGGATCTGCCCTGAGATCCTGATGCTCACAGCCAGAGCATCCCTGTCCTTCATCCCAATCCAGAGCATCCCTGTCCTTCATCCATCCATCCATCCATCCCTGTCCTTCATCCATCCCAATCCGGAGCATCCCTGTCCTTTATCCATCCCTGTCCTTCATCCATCCCTGTCCTTCATCCATCCTGATCCAGAGCATCCCTGTCCTTCATCCATCCCGATCCCTCCTCACTGCCAGCTTTTCCCTCAACAGCTGTCTATGTACATTCCAGTCCAGGCTCCCGATGCTTCCCCACGTCCCGCGAGTTTCCAGCCGCCGGCAGGATGCCGCAGCTCTCTCTGACTGCCATCTACCGGGAAAAGCACAGTTATTGTTGGACTCACCGAGGAGCGGCACGGGCCGCAGCCGCCCTGAGGCCGGCTCTGTCGGGCCCGACACTACCCGGGAGCGGGGCTGCGGGAGGGACACCCCGAGGGCAGCGAGGCCGCGATTCCCGAATATCCCACATTATTTCCCAAATTTCCCTCATTTCCCGAATTTCCCGAATTTCCCGCATTCCCGATTCCCGCGAACCTCCGGCAGCGGCGCCGCGCGGTCACCGTGGCAACGGCGGCACGCGGGGAGCCCCGCCCCTCTCGGCTCGGCAGCCAATGGGAGCGGGCTCAGCATGTCACGTGTGCTCGCGGGGCGGGGCGGCGCGGTGAGGAGCGCGGCGCGGGGCGGGGGGCGCGCAGAGCGCAGCGGCCGCCGCCATGTTCGGGGGGCTCGGGAGGTGCTTCGAGGAGGATCCCTTCTTCAGGTGAGGCCGGGCGGCTCGGGGCTGCGGGCACGGCGGGGAGGCGGAGGGGGATCGGCTCGGGGGGACTGAGGCGGCGGGGGGCTCTGAGGGAGCGGTCCGGGGCTGTGAAGGGGCGGGCGGGGTGGCTGTGAGGGAGCGGCCGTTGGCTGAGGGAGCTGCGGGCTCCGTGCGGGTTGGAGGGGCGGCGTAGGTGGACAGACCCGGGGATCGGTGCGGGTAGAAGGACAGGGGATCGGGGCAGGTGCCAGGCCCGGGGCATCGGGACAAGTTAAAGGGGTCGGTACGGGTGGAACGACCAAGGATCGGGGCGGGTTAACGGGGTCAGTGCAGGTGGAAGAACCAGGTGGTCGGGGCGGGTTGAAGGGCTCGGTGCGGTGCCAGGCCCGGCTCTGTCCCGGTTAAAGGATCAGTGCCAGGCCCGGCTCTGTCCCGGTTGAAGGGTCACTCCCGGTGCCGCCCGAGCCGTTAACCGCCCCGTGTCCGCCCCCAGCCCCTCCCGGTGCCGGCCGAGCCCCCCAAAGCCGGCAGGGGTTAAACGTTCTCAGCAGCAGAGACATGAGTTTGTCTCTGCTCTCAGCAGGGCAGAGCTTAATCCACATCTCATACAGAGGAGATCTTCACCTCCTTGGCTGGAGATTCTTGAGTTTGTTTGCTCCTCGGTTCCCTAAATACAGGTTCTGAGTAGTGTAGCTCATCCGGATTTCTGTACGTGTTTAATTAATTACTTAGCCACAGGCTGTCTCTGAACTCTTCTCAATGCCAGCACTGCTCAGAACACCGGCTGTTCTTCAATTAAAACTTTGCCAACGTGCGTGTGAGAGCTTTGATGGCAAATTGTGTCCTGGTGCATTTCCCGAGGGGATGGTGATGCTTTAGCTCGGCAGAATGGCTTTTGTTCTCATTCCCGGTGAGGCTCTGGCACAGAGGAGCTCTGGCTGCCCCTGGATCCCTGGGATTGTTGAAGGTTGGATGGAGCTTGGAGCACCCTGGCAGAGAGGAGGGTGTCCCTGCCCTGGCAGGGCTGAACAGGATGATCTTTAAGATCCTCTCCAACCTGAAGCTGTGGTTCTATTTCTGTACCATGAGCACAGCAGTGGGTCATGTCTGTGGATTCAGCTCTGAGCTCAGTTTATTCCCTGTGGGAATCTTCTTCTGCCACTGCAATCTAAATCTAAGCAGTGAGTTGTGCAAATGCTTCTCCCCTCAGCCAGAACTTCTGGCCCCATTTGCTTCAGTTGATCAGAAACTGTAATTTGTAATAGGTGAAAATGGGATCAGAGCACTCTGAGGAGCCTCGATAATTGTTTTAAATCTTTAAGAAAGCTATAAGGAATTTAATTAGCAGCCAAGCTAAGGGGTGGCTGAGGAAGGGGAGCAGCAGCAGGCCTGTGATGTGGTTTGTTGTCTGGATCTCCTGGTTACAGGGAGCTCTAGCTGAGGCTGCTTACAGGGGAATCTCCAGCTGAGCTCCAGCACGTTCCAGGATCATTCCCAGAGCTCTGCCACATGCATTGCTACACTTGGTTTGTAGGAATATTCCTGCTGTTATAACAACTTGTGAATTCTAAGCAGAAAACTTCCCTATGCAAACCCTCGGCAGGAAATGAAAGTAATAACAGACCTTCAGTCATGTTTGAAGTAGCAGGTGCTTATATTAATGTATTTCTTGTTATTGTAGCCACCAAGGTAGGGGAAAAAACCGGATTGCGACAGGTGGAGCAAGGGAGTGTGTGTGCAAGATGAGCTGGATATTGAGCCTCGTTCTCCTGGCACTGTCCTTGTCAGGCTGTTTTGCATCGAGTCGAGGAAATGAGCTGATTACCTCAGATAAGATTAGCTTCCAAAATAGTGTCAGAATAGGCTCGGGCTGCCTGATAAGGAGAGTTTTGATGCTGCACTGGAAATAGAGTCCCTGGGTGAGCAGCTGTCCCAGGGGAGCAGCAGTCAGTCACCCCAAGGTGCTGGGATCCCTCCTGAACCCCTGAACCCCTGAAGCCCTGCCCAGCTGCAGCAGCTGTGCTTTCCCTGCCAGGTGACACTCTGCATTGAATTCTGCAAAGCACAGCTTGTTTATTGTACCAGGTGTTCTCTCCTGAGGGAAACTGGAGCTGCAGCCTCAGCGAACTTCCTGAGTGGGGAAAAAATCTAATATCTAATGTATACTATCTAGTAACTATAGCTAATGCAAAATACAGTTTACAGAATTAATAAGTGGAATTTATTGTTCTACGACTGATTTTTCATGCGCTAAAGTAAGGGGTGACATTGTACTTGCATGTTTAATATTAGGTGAAGGTTAGGTTAATACATATTAGACAAAATTCTGTTATTGCAGAGTGCTGGAACAATAAATGTATAAATTGTGTCCATCCGGAATTTAATTTAAAAAATAATTTCGTGTTTAACAAACAAAGGGCATGAATTTGGTGTGCAAAACCCATATGGAACCTTTCACTTGTTCCTCATCACATTTATGCTATAACAGAAATAATGTCTTTCTCATCAAAAGTATCTTTCCCCCCAAAAAAAAAGGTCAGAATTTAAGTCAGATATGATCAAAGATAGTTAAATTAGAGTGTTCTACACTTGCTGCCATCCCATAAAATCTGTGCTTGGAGCAAGATCCTAAATCCTGCAGAGACTTTGCCTTGTTCAATCAATCTCTATTTTGTCTGGGTGACCTCCTCCTGCTCTTGTAATTATGGTTTGAGTGTCAGTCTTTAGAGCCATCACAGTTTAATTCCTTGGAAACTTTGTCTTTCAAGTGGATTTTCTATTCCCTTTCCATTGATTTTGCTCTACTCCAGACCATACCAAAATTGGGGTGGATTTTTTGAGGCTTGCCAGCATTCTTTTTACAGCAAACTGGGAACTGGGAGCTTTCCTTTCTGTTCCTAACCCTGTCATTCCCCAGGATATCTCTGACTTCCCTGTCCCTGGTGCTAAGGAGCTCTCTGTGCTTGATAACCAAACCCGTGGGAGGTTTGAGATCTGGAATTGTGCACTTCCAGTGGTGATGCCTGAGCGATTCTCTCCCCCCTTGGCTCATGCCAGGACATTTTCCATCTGTTCTTCATCCTGAAGTGAGGGAACATGGCTGGTGAGCTCCTTATCAGGGCAGGGCTGGAGCCAGAGCTGGGAGCAGGGCAGGGGCTGCTCCATAGCAACCCAAAAATACTCCAAAAGTCTCTTTTGGGATGAGTTTAACTCTGGGCATAGCTTAAAGGGATATTTTTGTGTTAAAAACAACCCTTGTTTGAAAATGAATCCAGCCTCATGTTTGTCTTTCTCACTTGAAGGGGAAAAAATGAATGTTAAGTGTGACTTTGGCACAAGATCAAAGTGGCCACGTGATGTGGGGACTGGTGGGACTGAGATAAGGGATGGGGAGCAGAAAAGCTGCCCAGGAGATAACTGGGCATGGAAGAAGTCAGGAACAGCCTGAAACTTTTCCTCATGAGATATCCTGGGAAAGGCTGTGGTGTCCTGAATGTGGCAAGTGCCAGGAATTGAGAGGAAGGAGGATGAGGTGTATTAAACCTAAATAAACATACCTGGGAAGTGACTGCTCATGTTAATAAAGTGGTTTTCAGTGGAATAGCAACGAGGAGAATGACATGGAAGGAGGAAATGAACCATGTTAGTTTGTATGGGAAACATTAATTTGTATAGGAAACATTAATTTGTATGGGAAACATTAATTTGCATGGGAAGTGTTCATTTGCAGCAGCACTGCTCTTACCCTGTGCTTCTGAAAAAATCCTGCTTTGGTCCTCTTCTAACCTCAATTAGGAATATCAGATTTTGTTCAAATTAGAGAATTAAGGAAGTTGAGCAATGTTTTCCTTGCAAGCCGGGCTTTGGGAATACCAGTGGGGTTCTGTAGGTTTTTTGGGAGAGAAGAGGAGGGGGGAAATTACAAGACAACAAAAAGCCAGTGAGAATATTCTTCCTAAGCAGGGGAAAGGGATGAGAGAACAGGATTTGTGGAGAGGGATGGCAAAGGTGCAGCAGTGGGTGCATAAAGGAGATGGAATTGGCCTGAATTTAGAGGATAAGTGGGTATTTTTAAGCATGTGGGACAAGGAGAAGGAAAAGTAGGATGGGAACTGCCAGGAAAATAAATTTGAGGGATGAAGAGGGGAGATCCAGTGGAACATGAGGAGTTCAGTGAGTAGGACTATGCTAAGCTTTGGAAGATGAAAGGGAAAAAGGGAGGGGGAAAATTAAAAAAATTCTTTTAATGTCAGGTGTTGGAGGTGGAAATAGTGATAAATAAAACACAGGTCAGTTTTACAGTTGTGGCAGATATTAAACATAGGCTGGAGTGAAAGATGCTGCTAAGAATGGAGTAATTCTGGAAAAGATGAAATAGGTAAAGTAACGTGGACATCCAGGAGTGTAGGAGAGCAGGGAGGAAATAGATCTCAAAAACCCAACCTGGAAAATGGGAAGTGAAGGGAAAATCAGAGTTCATTAGGAATGGGAGATTACTCAGCTCGGTCCTGTTCAAGTTAAACTTTAGGATAAAACCCATCAGGGATGATGAAAAACGGAGCTTGGAAGATGTCAGAGCCGTTAGATTGCATCCCTTGGACTAACCCCAGTGTTCTCTGGAACGCAGGGATCCCTTTGCTGCCCACCATGAGCACATGAGGCAGGTGATGAGGAGCTTCTCGCAGCCTTTTGGGCGAGATCCGTTCCTGAGCCTCCCGGAAGGAGGGGAGAGACCAGCGGAGAGGAGAGCGGACAGGAGAGCAGCGCGCGACTCGCAGGTGGCCAGCAGGGGCAGCCGCAGGGTGAGTGTCCTCAGCTCCAGGGATTGACTGATTGATGGATTGATTGATTGCTCCTGGAATGGCCAGCTCCTGGCAAACAGGCTCTGGGAGCCTCCTTCAGGTTGTTCAGCACTGAGTGAAATGTCAATAGTTCCTCTCGTGGTTCCTTCATTCCTTGTCTCTGGTAAACATCTGGCAGGGCTGATCAGGACTCTTTGATCATTGAATAGACAACATTTAATTAATAAATTGATCATTTATCCAATGCTTGCTTTCATAAATACTATATATTAAATGTTTCTGTTAAAAAGGGCACTAGAAATGTCCCACATCCTCTGCACATGCATTTCCTTTTTATGTTGACTTGAGTGAGAAAGGTTCACCTTTCCAGGCCACCCCTGGAAGTGTCCAAGGCCAGGCTGGAGCCACCTGCTCCAGGAAGGTGTCCCTGCCCATGGCAGGAGGCACAACTGATCTTTTAAAGTCCCTTCCAACCCAGTCCATAATTCCATGATATATTTATGCCTTCCCTGTGCACTTCAGTCCCTTGTGTGCAGCTATTTATGTTTGATTTACACAAGCCTGGCTTTCACCACCTCACCAGTGTCTATCCATGGATTTTAAACCCTGTCAGCTTTGCAACTGTGAATAAACACTTCATGCTCTGAATTTGGGCTGATTGTTAATATTCCCTTAGATACAAACCTGTAAGAATGAAAGCTTGGGGAAGTTGGTGTGAAACTGATGATCTGTGTTTAAATAAAATGTTTTTTCAACTCTGGGCATGCAGGATAATTATATCTAACCCTTATCTAGAGCTGTATTTATAGAAAATAAACGTTGGGAGCTGGTTCCTTTCCCTCCAGATACTCAGCCTCCCTCTTACTTTGCTGAATCCCAGAGGGTTTGAAAAGCCTGTTGGGTGACCAAGGCAGGTGACAGGGGCAGGGGGCCAGGTCAGAGCTGGAGCAGAGCCTGGCACCTGCACCTCCAGAGGGGAACTGGCACATTCCTTCCCCTGCTCAGCCAGTTCCTGGCAAATATAGAAGCTGGAGCTAATTAGGGATGAGCTTCCCTCTGCTGATCCTTAGGCTTGGATCCTAAAGCCACATCAGAGCTTTGGCCTTTAGGAAAAGAAGCTGTCAAAGCTCACCTTTAAAGCTCAGGGCTTGTGTCACTGTCCCTGCAGTGAGGGACAAACGAGAGGCCCAAACCCTTGATCTGGGGCTGCAGCAAGAAGCTAAAGGTACAAGAGCACTGTGTTGGTCTGATAAGCACAAAAGAATTCCACACCTGCCAAAACCTTCCCAGGCTCCTTTGATGTTCCTCATGTTCCACTGAAGAGCTGTCAGATGTCCCACAAGACTCAGCACTGATTGCTTTGCCTTCTAATCTCAAACTGCTGCTCCACAAATGATGTAAACCCTTAAAATTAGATTTTTTATGTAGGAAAAGGTGGATCTTTGCTACCATGTCAAATATACTTCATTCAAATTACTCACACTGATTATTAGTGTTGTAATTCTTTGTTTATTAAATTGCAGAAGGCTTAAAACTGCTTTAAAAGGAACAAGATTAGTTGGGACAACTCAGTGTGTGTCACTATAGGATTCAGATGTGAAGCTGCTTTTCCTTTCTCCAGCTTGTTTGCAGTTCAGTTTTTAGGGGAGGAGGAGGAGGAATGAGCTAAAACATATTAAGAGATACTGTTAATTGGGGTTTTTGGGGATATCTGATTATCCTGTATGTCAGGCAAATATTTAACAGCTTTTAGTGGCTTTTTAGTACTATCAAACAGAGTTTAGAAGCTGTGTATGACTAACACATGTTAGAGAGAGAGAGAGAGAAAAAAAAATTACATTATTCTTTTCAGTTCTGCCTAATCTGTCCTGAAGAGTTGCTAAAGATATTCCAGAACTGGAGAATTCCTTCCTTTTGCATTTAAAGCTCCTGCAAAGGGTTTGGTCCTTCTGGCACCCCAGTGTGTGTGCAGCTCTTATCTGAGTCCCAATCTCATGTTCCTGGAAACATCCCTGTGTTTCCCAGGATCTCCCTGCCCTGTCCTGCAGGAACACTCATTATCAGTGAGGCAATTTGTTGATTTGTTGATTTTAATCAGCTCTCAGTGCTGGGGTTCTGCTGCCTGGCTGGGGTGGAGCATTCCAGGGTGGGACCTGAAGTTTGAAATCACTTCAGTACAAAGGTTCTTGTGGTGTCCAGATGTTTCCCAACCTCTACGTGCTTTTCACACACACTCATTAATATTTATTAGATGTGGTGGCAGTTTATACTTTCTATTATCATCAGTATAAATATATTATTTCCACAGACCCAGGCAGTGAGTAATTAATGACCAAGGGCCTCCTGAGTGATTTTGACTGGATGGGAAATGTTTCATGTCACCTGCTGCATATAAAGGTTATTTCTGCTGTTCCTGATAATAATTCCAGATGTTGCTCCTTTTTTTTTCCAGGCCACCAGCTTCTCCCTCCTGCCCTTTGCAGGCTTTGGGAGATGGGTTAGTATCCCTGGAGTAGCTGCTGTGTAAGCTGTGTGTAGAACCAGAGCATGGCAGAGGCTGAGCTCTGTGCTTGCATCCTGCTTTTGGTGCTGTTTGCAGATTGGCAATAAGAAAATCCAGGGGAAAAATCCTTCCTGGGGAAATAACCTCAGGATATGGATGGAATAATCCCTGGGGAGACTCCAGTCTCTGAGTGCTGCTGGAGAATGTGTTTGTGGGGGTGACACCAAAAATCCACTGCTCCCAGCTGAGGGAGAGCAGCCCCTGAGATGGGATTGGCCCTGGAAAAATGGCCTTGGAGTGCTTTCCACCTGCAGTTTGGGGCTCTGGAATATCCTGTCAAACATCCAGCATCTGTCCTTAGTTCTTGCCTTGAGAATTCCTATTTCCTGTACTCAAAAAACGAGTTGAAGATTTGCTGTGCTTTGAGTTTACTGCAGATTAAAGTTTGCAGCTTTGAAATACCTAACTCTGCAAGTGAATTGATTTCAATGTCAGCCCTGAAGGGTCAACCAGGACTTCCAGAGCAGAAGCTGGTGAGGTCAGAAGGTTTATGAACACATTTGTGAAATGATTGGATGTTGGAGTATCCAATGAATATATTTGTAAAATAAACTCATTTTGTGGCTGGTTTGACATCTGAGTGACAAATCTTCCACTTTCATCTTCCCAATATCTCCAACTTAATCCAGCTCTCTCAATTTTCATTTCAAAAAATGCATTTTGGCTTGCCTGTGTGTGAATTGCAGCCTGAAAAGCTATTTGAATTAAAACTGCATGTGCAAACCAGCTTCAGGACTGGAGGAGTCGAGAGACTGTTTTAACTGGAGTCTTATTTTTCACTGTTTTTAGCAGGATGCAGATTTTGGGGATCCATTTTTTGCGATGGACAGGATGATGTCAAACATGAGGGACAGCATGCTGGAAATGCACAGGAAATTTGTGAGTTCTTTTTAAAATTATTCTCGAATTATACTGGAGAGTGACAGTTACGTAAAATATCCCACAGAAAATAATGCCAAGAAAAATGGGACTAATCTCAAGGAGAGAGTAAGAATTATTTTTTTCCCCAGATGATACTGTGTTTATAACTTTTCTTTAGTCTTTGAAACTAAAACTGAAATGGTATGTGGTGCCAGTAGGGTTAATTTTGTGGAGGGATATTTTCCATAATAAAATAGTAAGGAGCATCTGTTATCCAGAGTTTTGTCTGCCATTCATGAGGCTGCATTGCTTTGCAGGATGACCTGTCCATCCAGCCTGATGGCCACTCGTTCAGCTCCTCCTCCATGATGACTTATTCCAAAGTGGGGGATGAACCTCCCAAAGTTTTCCAGGCCTCAGCCCAGACCCGCACGGCTCCAGGAGGGGTGAGTGATGCTGGGATCAGCACCAGGGAGCTGGCAGTTCTCAGGATTGAGAGACAGCCACACCACACCAGTGTCCCCCAGCTTCTGGTACTGCAGACAGTTAGAATATAGAATAAATTAGAATTTACAGCACCCCAGGATCAGTGGGGTTGGATTGGGTCTGAGCTGTGCCCAATCCCCACCTTGGCACTGAGTGCCACATCCAGTCATTCCTGGACATCTCCAGGGATGGGGACTCCAGACCTCCCTGGGAGCCTCTCCCAATGTTAAACAACCCTTTCCATGGAGAAATTCCCCTGATGTCTAACCTGAGCCTCCCCTGGCCCAGCCTGAGGCTGTTCCCTCTCCTCCTGTCCCTGTTCCCTGGGAGCACAAAAAAAATTCAGGGATTGAGGAAAACACAGGGCTCTCAAACCCTGCTCTGTATTAAAGGTCTGATTTCCTCCCTGTAATTTTATGCTTTAAATACAACCCAAAATAAATTATACACCCACCCAAGGCTAGAAAAACAGAGCACAGCCCAGCAATTTTCCAGTGCCTTCCTCTTTGCTGTAATGAATCCTTTTCCTGTCCACTTGAACTCCAAGAGAGGCACTGATTTATGCAACCCCTGCCTTTAAATCACCCCCTTTGCTCAGACACTTACATAACAGTGAGCTGGAGCTCCTTGCAGCTGTTGTGGCTAATCCTGCCGGGAACTGGGAAGGAGAATGTGAAGCTGGCAGTGGGCATGAAAGCTGAGCTGTGATCCCTAAAGGCCGAGGGGCAGCAGTGGCTGGGAATGTGTTCTGCTGCACACACTCAGCTAGCACAGGCCTTCTAAGAATACCCCAGGCACTCTGATAAGGGGTTGCCTGGGTTTCAACCAGTCAACACCACAGCCTAATAACTGCTTGTTCCTCACCCTGGGGATTTTGGCATCGAGTGTTGCTCCTTCTGTTGTCAAGGAGAGTGTTGGAGACTTGGCTCTGGAGCATTTTTAGGCTGAGGGTTTTTTTCCCCCAATAATCAATAATCCAGTTAAAAACTTTAGGTGTTGTTTCATCTTCCTGTCTGGTGGCCAGAAGAAAATAGACTTGATTTGTGTTTTGTTGGTGTGTTTGCAGCCAGCACTGCAAATTAGAGAATTGGGAAAGCCTGGAAAACCTGACTTTAATAAAGGAAAGATACAAAACTATTAGGGGAGAAAATAACCTTTTGCAAGGGCCTGGAGTGCCAGGACAAGGGAAACTTTTAGTGTCATTTTTTATTTGAAGGATATTTATTTCCCTTCTTTTTAAACAGATTAAGGAGACGAGAAAAGCACTGAAGGATTCCGAAAGTGGAGTGGAGAAAATGGCCATTGGTCACCACATTCAGGATCGGGCTCATGTCATCAAAAAATCCAAGAACTCCAAGACTGGGGATGAGGAGATGAACCAAGAATTCATCAACCTGGATGAATGTAGGATTTTTAGGCAGTTAATGGGTTTGACACTTTCACACTCTGATTTTGAAGTTCCAGCTTGAGATACCTTAAAAGGAACTTTTAGACTGAAAATTTCCAAAGGCAATTCCCTTTTACAGATCCCCAAAAACAGTTGCAGGCCATGTGCAGAATTATGAACCACAAATTTTAAAATCACTGTTCAAACCCCCTACTACTCATTAAATGTTTTTCCTGTCTTTATTAACATTTGAAATGCATGTATCTGTTTTCCAGCTGAGGCTGACACCTTTGATGAGGAGTGGCAGAAAGAGGTCATGAAGTTCAGGCCCTGCCGAAGCAGAGCAGCTGTGCAAAGTCCAAGAACCAAAAGTGTCCATTACAGTCCCAGGGGAGGTGGATCAAGAAGGTAAAAATAGCTCCCTGCTATCCTACAGAATAAGGAAATTCCAGCAGCAGAAGGAAAATCCAGTTCTGGGGCAGTGTGGTCATAAATAACGAATTCTCCCTTGGCAGTCTGAGGGAGAACTGGAGGGTTTATCCCTCCTTTTTTCATGGAGATTGTGATCTGATCATTGTTGTTCTTTTTCCAGAGAGAAGCCACTTGGAGCTCCAGGATCCAGAATGCCCAGAGATTCCTTGGAGGCTCTGAGTGTGAAAGGAACACACGTGCCCCTGAAGAGCTCCAGGAAATAACTGTCCCCATTCCTTGGGATGGAGATTCCCTGGAGCAGATGATGGTGCTCAGTGCTCGTGTTGATAAAATACACCCGGATTTGTGACCAAGCTCTGTTCTGTGTTGTGCCTTTGCTCCTCCTGCTGCTTCTGAATGTCCTTCAAACCTCAGCTCCTCAGTGAATTCACACCCAACAACTTTCTGCCTGAAAGCACTTTATGGATCATCTCGAATTCTGTTAGAAACAGCTTTGGTTTGCAGAGCTTTTCTGCTCCAGCTGCACCAATCTCAGGCTTTACTAAGCCTGGTCATGCAGCTCCTCCTTCCCACTCTTAAGTTGCACAGAAAGGAAATTTTCTTTATTTTGGGTTGCTGAAATAATGGTTGTGTTTCTAGGTTAATTAATAGAATTTGAATACACTATAAAGCACTATTATCTATACCTTTAAAATAATACTATAAATTCTTACAGAACCCCCATATTCACCTTGTTTTAACATGAAGTGGGAGGAAATACTGAAGTGACAATATTCTAAATTTATCAGAGTTTTTAATAAGCTGTGCTTGTACCTCATTTTCTGTGCCTGAGCTGTCAACTTTGTATTCCTGCTCCTTTGTATGTGTTCTTTGGAGTGACCCATCATTTTGCTTTTGAGGATTGTCTGTAGCAGCTTTTAATTATCCTGTAGTAATAATAGTGTCCAGAGATCAGCTGCAGCTAGGAGTTATTCATAGGAAAAATATGTGGGAGAAATGAGTTTAACTGGAATGATTTCACCATTTCTTGTGTTCTAAAGAGCCAGGAGAGCCCTGGATACAGGAAACTATCTCCCCTCATTGTTGTCTTTGTTTTACTGAGTGTAGAATGACCCTAAAGCTACATTTGATTTGAGTCTAGAAGAGCCAGCAGTGTCTGAGAGCAGGAAAATCTTGGAATTCCAGGCGTTCAGTCCCTGTGCTGTTCTGTCACACAGAATTATCCCCATGCTGTAACACAGAGAATTTCTGTAAATTAAATAACATTAAATAACATAATTTAATAACATTAAAGCATTACATAGATTCGAGGCTCCATTATAATGTAGCCTTAAAAAGCACTATTTGTATAATAAAAGAAAATAGGATGTTTTCAGTTACGACTAATGTTTGTTTAGCCAAAAAGCCTTTAAACCATATTTAATCTTCCTGCAGTTTTCCCCAGATTATTTAATTTTAATTAATGAATGTTTATTAATATGCAAAACCAGCAGCACTTTTGTTGAGCTCTGAAAAGGGAAGGACAATTATTTGCTTGTTATTGCAGTGGTCTCTTCCTGAGTTAGAGAAGTATCAGTGGCAATAAGCTCATGTGGTCAATATTAATAGCAATAATTGAGGTTATTGAACCATTTAATGAGCAGTGAAGGTAAGTGGGGTCAGGGGGGCTTTGACAACCCAGGGCTCGTTTTTCATACACTGGAGACAAGGTGGATTTTGCAGTTAATTTAGCAGAGAATCCACTCAGTAATTAACAGCAGCAAAGTTTTGTATGTTGGAACTTGAGCAGGAGTCTTGGAGAGCTGCTGTTAAATGGAAAATGCACCTGACAACTTGGATTTTTGTGTGAAATCAAACAAATCCTTGGGTTTGAAATGACAGCGGGAAGAAGTGAATATTCCCTACAGCTCCCTTTGCTATGCCAAGACTGTTCTCCGATGTAAGGCACAAGTTGTGCTCTGTAGAAGCACCTGAAACTGCAATTCTTTAATAAAGTTATTTATTATTTATGGTGTTTGTTGCTTTATTCTACACCACAGAGGGACTTGTGCATTATTTAGTTTGGGCTGCTTTGGAACAATGCAGTGAAGGAAACCTGTGCTATGGGAGGTGTCCCTGGCCGTGGAGGGGTGGAATGGGATGAGATTTAACATAACCATTCTGGGATTCTCTGGAAATCCCTCAGTTTCTAGAGGGAAACATGGATTTTCCACAAAAATGGAGTTTGATGGAAGGAAATGAGGTGGAGAGGGTCAGGCCCTTTCTCTGCTTCAGAGCTGCTCCTGGCTCTGTGCTGCTGTCAGAGGCAGATCCTGTTTTATTGCAATCCTGGGCATTTTTTTTCCATGGAGAATATAGTATTTTACCTTTTACGGCTCCCTGTGTCAGCAGGGACATCCTGGCCTTATTTACTCTTTCCCTGCACTTCAGCCCCGCTGGGCGAGGCAGCTCCGCTCTCCAGTTGTTTCTAATTCCTAATAATTCCCAAACTCCTGCGATGTGACCCTACCGCCCATCCCGGCTCCGTCCCGCTCCGTGGTTTCGGTGAAACGCGCTCCTTTCCCGCCGCAGTCGGAGAATTCCGTGTGGGCACAGCGGCAATGCCCGCGGCGGGGTCGACATGGCTCTGAGGGCATCAGCCCGACCATGAGGGACCGGGAAGGGCTGTGAGGGGCCGTGAGGGAGCCGTGAGGAGCCGGGAAGGGCTGTGAGGAGCCGGGCGGGACCGTGAGGGGCCGGGGAGGACCGGGAAAGGCTGTGAGGGCCATGAGGGAGCCGTGAGGTGCCGCGAAGGAGCCGTGGGGAGCCGTGAGGGGCGGAGGGGGCCGTGAGGGGATCGTGAAGGAGCCGTGAGGGGCCGGGTGGGATCCGTGAAGGGCCGTGAAGGGCTGTGAGGGGCTCCGAGGGGCTGTGAGGGGCCGCGGCGCCTGCGCGGAGCCCCGGAAGGGGCGGGAGTGACCCGGGGCTGGAAGCGGGCCGCAGCCGGCATTGAGCCGTGCCTGAGCCGAGCCGGGCCATGCTCAGGGCGATACGGGCCGGGCTGGCCCCGGGCCGCCCGCGGCACCTGCAGGTAGCGGCGGCACTCCCCGGGCCCGCAGGAGGGAGGGCAGGGAGCCGGGAGCAGAAGGGTGATGGAGGGCGGAGGGACAGCCCGGGACGGGCCGCGGCTGCTGGGGGAGCGAGCAGCCCTCGGTCACACGGAGGGGGACAGGGACACCGGGAATGAGGAGCGCTGGACGGCCTGGGGGGGCCGCGCTGGGTGTGCTGAGAGCTCCGAGGTGACCCTGGAAAGGCCGTTTGGATTTACGTGAGCGACTCGCCGTAGATGGACAGGAAGGCGTAGGGAAGCGGTTTGGCAGTTTATCCATGGGCACGGTGAATCCCAGGATCAGTTACGGTGCAAAAGCCGCCCAGGATCATTGAGTCCAAGCTGTTCCCAATCCCCAGCCTGTCACCAGCGCAGAGCACTGAGTGTCCAGTCCTTCTTGGACACCTCCAGGGATGGAGACTGCAAACCTCCCTGGGCAGCTCCTGCCAAGGTCTGACCACCCTTTCCGTGGAGAAATTCCTGCTGATGTCCAGCCTGAGGCCGTTTCCCCCTGTCCCACTCCCCGTGTCCTGGGAGCTGTGTCGGATCCACTGCCGGCTGACCCAGTGACCTTCTCTCGCCTTGCAGCTCCTCCTGACCTCCTGCAGGCACTGCTCCTCGGGGGTTCTTCCCAACGAGAGGATCCGGAACATCGGCATCTCAGCCCACATCGACTCGGGGAAGACAACGCTGACGGAGCGGATCCTGTTCTACACGGGCAGGATTGCACAGATGCACGAGGTCAGCCTGAGCCCTCACTGAGGACTTGTCCATCTCCATGTTGTGCTGCTTGTCCTCTCTGCAGGAGGGATGGTGCTTGGTCCATAAGCATCACCCCTGCACATGGATTCACAGAGTCATGGAATGGGTTGGGGTGGAAGGGACATTAAAGCTCATCAGTTCCACCCCCTGCCATGGGCAGGAACACCTTCCACTGTCCCAAGTTTCTCCAAGCCCTGTCCAGCCTGGCCTTGGACACTGCCAGGGATGGGACATGAATTCTTAGTAAACTCCTTGAATTATTTTTTTTTTCCCCTAAGGTGAAAGGTAAGGATGGAGTTGGAGCTGTCATGGATTCCATGGAGCTGGAGCGACAGCGTGGCATCACCATCCAGTCTGCAGCCACTTACACCATGTGGAAGGACACCAACATCAACATCATCGACACACCAGGTGAGGGCAGCTGGGAACACCTGGGGATGGCTCTTCCTCAGGGATACAGGGGATGAGCAGCATCTTTGTGTCCCTTGTCGTGCCAGGACCGAGAGTGATGGGTTCAAACTCACACAGGAGGAATTTAGATTGAATATTGGGAAGGAATTCTTCTCTGTGAGGGTGGGAAGGCTCTGGCACAGGGTGCCCAGAGAAGCTGTGGCTGCCCCTGGATCTCTGGCAGTGTCTAAAGCCAGGCTAGATGGGGATTGGAGCACCCTGGGACAGTGGAAGGTGTCCCTGCCATGGCAGGGGTGGCACTGGATGGGATTTAAAGTCCTTCCCACCCAAACCATTCCATGACTCTCTGCTCCATCACTTGAGCACATGTAACTCTGCATGATTCTCCTTCCCAATGCATTTATCATTTTATTATTATTTGTTACCCAGGACACGTGGACTTCACCATTGAAGTGGAGAGGTCTCTGCGGGTGCTGGATGGAGCCATCCTGGTTCTCTGTGCTGTGGGAGGTGTGCAGTGCCAGACCATCACTGTCAACAGGCAGATGAAGCGTTACAATGTGCCCTTCCTGACCTTCATCAACAAACTGGACAGGATGGGCTCCAACCCGGCCAGAGCAGTGCAGCAGCTCAGGTTTGTGGCATTTACAGTGATTCCCAAAATTCCATTCACATGGCTGGTCATTAGGAACAACACTGGAAAGGCTTCTCTTTGGAGCTGCAGTTTGGAGAATTCCTGACTCGAGATTAAATCCTGATCTGACCCAGAACAAACCTCCATTTTCTCAAAAACCCCCAAATATTGAGAATATCTTGGTGTCAGCCAAGACAGCAACCAGGAGCTGGGGTTTGGTGTTTATTTTGTTGCTGGAACAAATAAATAAATATCAGGAAATTAATATCAGAAACCACTTTGAAGGCAGCCTCTTAGTTTTCCCTGGATCCTGGTGCTGCTGAAATTCCAGCTGGGAGGTGACCCAGGGTGGTTTGGATTCCTGGAATCCTGCTTGCTCCCTACCTTTCCCTGCCTAATTGGATCCATGAGATAACCTCATTAATGTGCATTAAGGGAGTTGCTTCTCCCTTAATGAAGTAATCAATCCCAAACTGGTTTCCCCTGCTGCCTTTCCCGTGGGAGTTGCTCCCTGGGCCTGTTGGGATGCAAAGGGCTGGAGCCACAGCTGGGTGGTCTTCCTCAATATGGGCAGATTTGGGTACATCCAAAGGACACAACCTGGGGATTTTGTGGAAATGGGATGTTGCTCAAAGACCATCTGGAGCACACATACAGAAATTACATTTTTCTTCAATAATTCCTCTTTTCTCCCTTTTTCAGATCCAAGTTGAAACACAACGCAGCTTTTGTTCAGATTCCGATGGGGCTGGAGGGAAACTTTAAAGGAATTATAGATCTCATAGAAGAAAAAGCAATCTATTTTGATGGAGCACTTGGGTAAGTCATAGAAATTGCTTCTTTTTTAGCCAGAGCTGCTCTTTGCAGGAGGAATTCCTGTAGTTTCTCTTCAGAGATGAAACCCAGCTCTGAAAATTTGGGAATGGGTTGTGCTGGAGCTGAGGATCCTCCTGCAGCTCTCCCAGTGCCCTGGCTGGGCAGGGAGCTCTGTGTGGGGTGGCTGCAGCGGGAGTTGGCTGCTGGGAAGGGAAGGTGGCCACACTTCCCACCTGGAGAAGCAGGAGGCTGCTCCACAAGGGGATCTGGCAGCTCCCTGGGATGAGATAAGCTGTGGGTGAGGCTGTTGGGAGGTTGTCCTGATCCTGCAAACTCCTGCCAGCACTGGGAAGGACTCTCCCACGGCACAGATAAAAATGCTGATGTTCTCAGGGGATTTTTATCCTGTGAAGGGGGAATTGCTCTGAGGCAGGGTGGCCCCACAGTGGTGGGAATGCTGATCCCTGTGGTGCTGCTGGGAATGGCTGGGTTCCCTGTGTGTGCAGGCAGACCCTGAGGGCTGAGGAGTGGGAATGACTGTTCCCTGTGTGTGCAGGCAGACCCTGAGGGCTGAGGAGTGGGAATGACTGTTCCCTGTGTGTGCAGGCAGACCCTGAGGGTTAAGGGATGGGAATGACTGTTCCCTGTGTGTGCAGGCAGACCCTGAGGGTGGAGGAGATCCCGGCTGAGTTCCGGGCAGAGGCTGCAGAGCGGCGCCGGGAGCTCATCGAGTGTGTGGCCAATGCTGATGAGCTCCTGGGAGAGCTGTTCCTGGAGGAGAAGATTCCCACAGCTGCCCAGTTAAAGGTACCTGCCCTGTGCTGGCTGTTCCCTCAGCTGTCTGTGTCCCTGTCCCCTCATTCCTCAAGAAATACATCAGGAATTCTGGTCACTGGAGCTGTGTCACCTCAGCTGGACTCCAGTTCCCCCCAGAGAGTGCCCATTCCCAGTTTGGTTTTGATTTGTGTTGGAAAGAATTCTGGACAGAGGTTGTGTGGGGAGCCCTTGTGTTGGGGGCTGTCCAGGGGACTGGGGGAGCAGCTCTCTGCTGCAGGAAGGACAGGGAATGTGGGCTGAGCTGCAGGAGGAATTCAAAGGGATGTTTTCCAGCTGGCAATCCGAAGGGCGACGCTGCAGAAATCCTTCACCCCCGTGCTGGTGGGAAGTGCTCTGAAGAACAAAGGGGTGCAGCCTCTGCTGGATGCTGTCCTGGAATACCTTCCCAATCCTTCTGAGGTGGAGAACTACGCTCTGCTCAACCAGGGGTGAGTGCATCCAGCAGCAAACAGCAGTGTCTGGGTGACACATCCAGGCTTTCCTTGGACACCTGCAGGGATGAGGACTGCAAACCTCCCTGGGCAGTTCAAGGCCTGACCACCCTTTCCATGGAAAATTCCTGCTGCTGTCCAACCTGAGCCTCCCCTGGCCCAGCCTGAGGTTGTTCTCTCCTCCTGTCCCTGTTCCCTGGGAGCACAGCCCACCAAGATGTGTGAACCCCAACTTCAGAGCCAGGAAATGTTTGGAAGAGACTCCTGTGTTGCTTCCTAACCTCACCTCCCTCTCATCCCTGTTTTTAAGGGATTCTGAGGACCAAACCAAGTTCCTGTTGAATTCTGCTCGTGATGATTCCCAGCCTTTTATTGGCCTTGCTTTCAAACTGGAGGTGAGTCTTGTTCTGCTCCTTCCCACAAATCATGGAGAGGGTCCAGGTGGTGCTTCCAAAACTCACATAGGGCAAACTTTAAAACCAGTTCATACTTCAAATATATATATTTAATTCCAATTGAAATGGAACTTCTTTTTTAAAAATTACTTCAACCATAAAATGCAGAAATGCTGCCAATTTGGAAGTTTAGGATGGGTTCTGGAGCTCAAAAATTTCCTGGTTTTCTTGCTAAGAGTTGAACATTTGGGGGGTTGTTGGCTTAACTGAAATGTTTTCAGGGAGAAAATCCTGGCTTTGGAAACAATGGGACATGAGGGAGTCAGAGAGGAAAAAGGGCAGAGATTTAAGCAAATAAGTTGTTTGCTACTTAGAGAGCAGCACTTGAGGATTCATGTGGAAAATGGCTGGCTAAATTCCATGGTAATGTGTGTTCATTGGGAACGCTTGGGAGTGACAAAATTAGCCCAGAAAATTGCCAGGAAACACCAAATCCCACTGCAGAGCCCAGTGAGAGCTGTCAAAAACCCTTCATTTCCACTTGCAGTGTGGCAATTCAAACCACACTTGGTGAGTGCAGCTGATCCTTGGAGCTGCTGCTTCCCAGCAGGATGTGCTGTGATTGGGATGTGATTGGGATGGATCTGCTTGCAGGCTGGCAGGTTTGGGCAGCTGACCTACGTGAGGGTGTACCAGGGCATGCTGAAGAAGTCAGATTACATCTACAACACCCGCACGGGCAAGAAGGTGCGAGTGCAGAGACTGGTCAGGATGCACTCGGACAACATGGAGGTGAGTCAGCCCTGGGGAGAAGGGCCTGGCTGGGTCAGGAGTGCCTGAAACACAGGGTGGTGTTTGCTCCTGAGCAAGTTTGCTTCTTGTTGTTTGGAGTTTTGCTCCTTGTTGAAGGAGCTCTGCCTTCTGTCCTTGGAATAAAGAGGGAGATTCACAGGGTGTTTTATCCGAGCTGGAGTTTTGGAGGGAGCTCAGTGTTAAGCTCTAAACCACAGTTATTTATGTGGTTTCTACAGTCCAGGTGTAGTTTGTAAGACAGGGAAAGATGGAATCAATCCTGGGATGGTTTGGGATATATGGATTATCTTGTATGGCTGTGGCATTATAGAAGTGACCATGATGCCAGAATTACAGAATGGTTTGGAAGGACCTTAATCCCATCCAGTGCCACCCCTGCCATGGCAGGGACACCTTCCACTGTCCCAGGCTGCTCCAAGCTCTGTCCAGCCTGGCTCTGGACACTGCCAGGGATCCAGGAGCAGCCATAGCTTCTCTCACCCTAGTGCTGTCTGAGCAGGAATTTCCCTTCCCTCAGGATGTGAATGAAGTCTATGCTGGAGACATCTGTGCCCTGTTTGGGATCGACTGTGCCAGCGGGGACACCTTCACGGATAAAACCAGCACTGGCATCTCCATGGTGAGTCCAGCCTTCCCTGGCTGCCCCAGGCACTGGGATTCACCAGGATTTGCTGCAATTCATCATCTTCTCTCCCTTGGCCCCTGCAGGAATCCATCCACGTCCCTGATCCCGTTATTTCCGTGGCTATGAAGCCTGCCAACAAGGTAGGAGCTTGTGCACCAACCTTTTCTCCCTGAGCTCCTTCCCCTTGCTGCTTTGTGATTTTATGGAACAGACTAAGCACTGTTTCAAAGTGTTTTATCCCTTGGATAACCCAGGGCTGAGTTGCATGGTGTCCCTCAGCCAGAAACATCAACTTGAAATAAATAATAACTAACACTTTAATAAATACTTACAAATGTTTCATCAAATAACCCCGAAGGGCAGAAATGTTCAGCAGCAGATAGGAAAATGTGAGGCCTTTTCCTTGGGATGACTCCTGGCTGTTGTGTAAGCCCTGCCTTGTGTCTGTGCCTGTTTCAGAATGACCTGGATAAGTTTTCCAAAGGCCTTGGCCGCTTCACCCGGGAAGATCCAACCTTCAGAGTCCACTTTGATGAGGAGAGCAAGGAGACCATTGTCTCTGGGATGGGGGAGCTGCACCTGGAAATCTATGCCCAGGTAATTGGGGAAGCAACTCTGCTTTTGCCTGCTTTTCCAATGTTTTCTTCCTCCTCCCTTTTCCTTCCAGCTGTGTAGGGAAAAGTTTAATTTTTAAGTCAATGTTGGAAGGTCCTTTCTCTCCGGTGATTCCATTTTGAAGGCTTCTAAAAGGGAATTTTGCCTGCAATAATTTTAGGATTTGGTTCAAATGCAGAAGGAATGTATTAAACACTACTCTGCTCTAGCAGCCTTTGCTTTTAATTAATAATTAATTATAATTAATTTCTACAGAAAAATATTATTTCTGTGGGTTTAAATGTGTCATTCCATAATAAAAGCTGGTGCAGGGAGAAGGGAATAGTCCCAGAGATTTGTTTCATTCCAGGTGATATTTGTATTTTAATTTAACACAAAAGATGCATCTTAAATAGTGACAGAATGAAGAAAAAGTGATTTTTCCTTTGAAAAACTGAAACTTTATTAGAATAATTAATGTTATTTCCATTTCCTGCATCTAAAGCTGCAGGTCTTACACGAGGTTGACAGTGAATAATCCATTACATTTCAAAACCCAACAAAAAAATCCCAAAAATCAATCCAATATTAACCCTGATTAAGTTCACCATTCCAGTGGAACAACCCTAACTCACTGTAGGCTTTTTCCTGCAGCGAATGGAGAGGGAATATGGCTGTCCTTGCACCATGGGGAAGCCCAAAGTGGCCTTCAGGGAGAACATCTCTGCCCCTGTGCCGTGAGTATTCCTGCGGGGAATGGCTGGATTGATTCACTTGGGTGTGGAGAAAGTGCCTTTGGAATTTGCAGCTCAGAAATGCCAGGGGGAGTTCCATTTCATGTTTTTGTGCCATGGTTGATTCCCACTCCTCCTTCCAGCTGTGCAGCTCTCCAGCTGTGCTCAGCTGTTCCCTGCTCCCGGCGTGTCTCCAGGCTGCCGCTGCTCCCGGGACACTCTGGCCCCACGCTGGGGGTGCCACAGCAAGGTCACTTCCCAGGGAATCACCTCCTGTGGGACACAAACACCCTGAGCAGCTCCTGCTCTGAGCACTCGGGAATGTCCTCAGTGGGAAAGTTAGGAATTAACCCACTGTGGATGACCCAAGGGATGGGAGTGCAGGGTTGGGAGCAGCAGGGCTGAACTGGGAGCGAGATCACTGCATTATTACAGTCCAGAGCTTTCCTTCCCCATTTCCCATGTTTTTCTTACCAAAACACTCACTCAGATCCCAAACTATTGATGGAGAGTGGCACAGGCTGTAAATGCTGTTCTGGGAGTGTTTCTGCTGGGAGTTCTGGGATTGCTGATGTCTGTCCTGGGCCAAGGGAGCATCCACAGCCCATATGGAATGGAGCTGAGCAGCAAGGATGCTCCAGCTGCTTCTTCCCTTTATCCCTTATTCCCCAATTTGGCACTGGGATGTCCCAAGGGAGAGCTGTGAGGGACCAGTTTTGAACCTCAGCCATTCCCCAGAAAGGTCAGGAATAGCTGGAAATTGCTGCTGGAGTGCTGAGGCAGGCAGGGCTGGTGACCCTGAGCTCACCCTGCAGGATCAGGTGTGTGTCTGAGCTGCAGCTCACACAGCTGGAGTCTTAAATCACCCAAAAAAGGCTTTTTTAAGAGTAGAATTACTTACCTGGGACACCATTTCGTGGAGTAGAACCACATAGTCAAACTGGAGATCTTCATCACTTCTTTTCTGGAAAGACAGGATGACAAGGGGTGAATCTGGGGGTTTTCCCACCTAAAAAGTAACCCAGTTCTCTGTGGTTATCCCAAGAATTCCCTGATGTATTTCAGATAAAACTGGCAGCTCCTGATAACAAATAAAGCAGGTGGAGCTCAATCACTGTAACAAAATTAAGAGCTCCTGCTTTGAATTTCTCCAAAAATTTTTGGAGACAGTAAATGTAAAGCTTAAAACTGCTAATTCCTGCCTTAGAGACCAGATTTATCAGGAATTCTTTGGGATGAGAACACCTCATTCTACAATGTGTCAGTTTAACCCAAATAATCCCAAATAAAATTGGGAAGAGGATAAGAACTCCAGAGGTCTTACAGTGGGGGACAGTCAGGGACTCTGAGTGACAAAATACACCCTGGTCTTTGGAATAGACTCCTTTCAGTGTATTTTTCAGGGAAAAAATTACCCAGGAGAGATGGCAGCTGGATTAATTAGTAGTTGTTTGTCTCCTTTATCCTTAGATTTGTTAGAGAGGAGTTTAAAATCTTTCAACTCCCGCTGGTGCAGAGCCCTGCAGCAGCTGTGAATTCCTCTAAGAGGCCATCAGAGGGAGCAAAACCTTCACAAATCCTGAATTCCACAAGGAATTCCTGTCTTTCCTTCTTACCCACAACTTCCTAGGAATTCACTGTCTGTTCAGAGCAGGTTTTCTAAATACTAACTCCTGCTGCTTTTTCCTTGCTCTCAGGGAAAATTGCCTTGAATTTAAAGCTGCTGATCATTTTGGGGTTATTCTGAACTCAGAATCGATTTTCTCAAATAGAACACAGAACATATAGGAGAACCTACAGAATTCTGATAATTTAATTTGTTCTCCTTGCCACAACTGCTTGGCTCTTAAATACTACTTTCCATGCAGGTTGGGTGGGCTTGGAGCAGCCTGGGCTGAGGAAGGTGTCCCTGGAATGGGATCAGCTTTAGGGTCCTTTCCAACCCAACCCAGCCTGGGATTCTGTGCCTGCTGGGAACTCACCACTTGCTTCACATGTTTCACCTGGGCAAGGTGGAACTTGGTGTTTTCCGTGGAGTTCTGCCAGATCAGGTAGCCAGAGGCCACCCAGGCCAGCAGGTGGATGGGCTGCAGGGCTGGGGGAACATTCCCATGGCTGTCTGCAAGCAAAACAAAGCCTGGGTGTTAAACAGAGCCAGTAACAGAACGTTGTCACCTCACACAGGGCTTGCTGCTCACAAAACATTCCACAGGGCTTGGAAGAGCTGCTCCAGCACCACAGTTTTCCTCCCACCTCACAGAATCCTGGAATGGGTTGGGCTGGAGGGATCTTACATCCCAGCCAGTGCCACCCTGCCATGGCAGGGACACCTTCCACTGTCCCAGGCTGCTCCCAGCTCCATCCAGCCTGGCCTTGGGCACTTCAGGGTGTTCTCCACTTGTTCCCTTCAACATAAATTCCAGGAGGGCTGGCTCTGAGGTGAGAGCAAACCCTGGCTGGACATTTGGGGTGCTGGATGGCAGTGCCAAGGTCACCCTCACAGTGAGCAGGGACAGTGCCAGGTGCTTTTCCAGAGCAGTGACTTTCAGGAATGAGGAATAAATGCAGCAGCTGTGAGTGGCAGAGCCCACAAGAGGAAGGGAGGGTGCTCAGAGCAGGGGAAGGCCTGGCCCCTCTCCCAGCCCTTGGCTGTACCTGGGATGTTCTCAGCCACCAGCTCCTTCTCCAGGCTCCTGACTCGATGGTAGAACTCCTGATCTGCTTCCTCTGTGCTCCTGAGTTCTCCTTGCACTGTGACCTGCACATCTGGAGCTCTGCTTGTGCTGCCCAGGTGATACAGAACCTCAGCAGTGCAGCTCACAGTCCTGTCCTGAGGCACAGTTAATGATGTGCGTTATTATTTGGTTAAATACATGTGTAATCAGGGTAATTTGCGCTTCTAAAATGGAATTTTTAATGTAGTTGATGTTCTTTCTTAGTCCAGCCTGTAGGGATTCATGATTATTTGAGCCAAGGTTAAATTCCTGGTATTTCTGTGAATGTTTGAGGGTGAAATTTGCTTTCTGCAGAGCTGGAAGGGGCAGTGGTTGGGGTGCAGAATGTCCCTTGTGCTATTCAGTTGGAGTTGAGTGACACTGCAATGTCCTTGTCATCCCTCCAGCATTGTCTGCTGTTGTAGTGGAAGGTACCACATGGTCAGTGGGTTCCTTTTTGGTTAAAATTCAGCTTTTTTTTTGACTGACTGGCAGTACAGAAAAATCAGAAACACAGTTCCAAATGTTATTAAGTGCTGTGTCCACAGAGGGTGTAATTAAATCAGTCTGACTCACTTTGTCCAGGACATCTTCCAGCTCCAGTTCCAGGTAGTACTTGTGCCCAACATCATCAATGTCCTAAAAAAGGGGAAACATAACACTTCTTTTGGCAAATGTTGAATGGCTGCATCCTGGACAAGATCAGAGAATCCCAGAAGGGTTTGGAGGGACCTTAAATCCCAGCCAGTGCCACCCTGCCATGGCAGGGACACCTTCCACTGTCCCAGGCTGCTCCAAGCCCCAGTGTCCCCAATGGCCTTGGACTCTGCCAGGGATCCAGGGGACACCCTGTGCCAGGGCCTCATTTCTAGCCTTGAACACTACTGAATTGCCAATTTTGGGATCCTGTGGGATTCTGTATGAGCATCTCCTGCTTGGTTAAATTCTTGCCTAGAAGTCTTCCGTGATTCCTTCTATTCCCTTCGGCAGTTCATTATGAATTGAATCATGCCTTGTATTCTTTTGGCTATAAAGGATGGAGCAGGTGGGGTTTGCTGTACCCTTGCTCTGGGAGGTTTGCTGTGCCCCTCTCGTGCCAGGCTGGTTGTGCCACTCTGGTGCCAGGTGTCCCTGCACGGGCAGGGCAGGGCTGAGCTGTGCTGGCACCCAAGCCGAGCACCCTGCTCCTCCCCGGGAGGTTCCCCGTGCCCGCTGTCCTGGGCAGGGCTCGCTCGGCGGTGCTGTCCCCGCAGGTGACACAGGGGCTGTGTGTCACATCGCTGCCCCGCCCGGCGCTCACACCCCAGCGCTGCCCGGGACACCGAGCTCCTTCCCGGGACCCCAAACGGGCACAGCCGCTGTCACCCCCGCGGGGACACAATCCCAGAGCATTTGGGGTTGGGAAGGATCTCTGGACCTCATCCAGTCCAAACTCCCCGGGGCAGAGACACCGCAACGCGCCCGGCTGGGGTTGGGATGTCCCCATGGAGGGACACTCCGCACCCTCTGCCCAGCCGTGCCCGTGCCCTGCTGCCCCACGGGAGAAGCCCTTCCCGGTGCCGGTCAGTCCCCGCGGTGGTTCCCGGTCCCGTCCCGGTCCCATCCCGGTCCCGTCCCGGTCCCTGGCCGCTCACCTGGCGCCGGGCGCGGCGCAGCTCCCGCAGCTCCAGCCCCCGCCCGGGGCCACCCCGCAGGTACCGCAGGTAGCCCACGGCCACCGCCGCGGCCCGGGCGGCCGGGAAGTGGCTCGGAGGAATCTCCATGGCCCGCGAGCAGCTTCCTCCTCCCGCAGGAAGCGGCCGGGCGGGGCGGGAGCGGGGCGGGCTCGGAGCCGCGGGACGGGGCGGGTGCTGCGGGGACAGCGCATCCTCCGGGCCGCGGGGGATAACGCTTGGAACAGCGTTAGGTGCGATGTTGGGAATAAATCCTTCCCTGGGCACAGGTTGTCCGGGGAATTGGTGGCTGCCCCATCCCTGGAAGTGTCCGAGGCCAGGCTGGGGCTTGGAGCAACCTCGGAGAGCAGAAAGCATCCCTGCCTATGGAATTTTAAATTGGAACTCCCTTCCAGCCCAAACCAGTCTGTGATTCTCTGAAATGCACAATGGGGATGTTTTCCATAGAAAGCTGTGGTTTGTGTCATGAGTAACGTGGGGTTTGGGGTTTTTGCTTGGGTTTAGGTTTGAGTTTACCCACAAGAAGCAGTCGGGAGGAGCAGGGCAGTACGGCAAAGTGATCGGAGTGCTGGAGCCCCTGGATCCAGAGGACTTCACCAAGCTGGAGTTTGAGGACAGAACCATTGGCACAAATATTCCCAAACAGTTTGTTCCTGCTGTGGAAAAGGTACAAACCTCTGTGTATAATACAGAAAATCCTGACTCCTGCTGTTTTCCTGTGATACCATCCACCTTTGCTGTGTCTGCCTTGCCCCAGGAGAGGAGGCTTTTCCCTCTGCTGCAGTGGCAGCAGGAGCACACTGGTGTGGTTTTACTTCATGTCTTGCATTCCTGGGGTTTCCAGTTCGTTTGGAAGCTGCTGTGTGTTTTCTCTGGTGCTGTTCTGGCTCTGTTTCCCTTGCAGTGCCTCCTTTTCTTACAGTCACAGCCTCCTGCTCGAGCTGCTTTTTCCTGGCCTCTTCTGCCTCTGGTTGTGGCCCCACAATTCTAACCCCAAAATATATCACTTTTTCTGTGACTTCTCTAAGGCCAGTTATGGAGGAAACTGTAATTAAGCTGCATTTCCTGCCTCAATTCCCAAATTCTCTTTCTTTATCCCCTCTGTGACTGTCTCTCTGTATAATTTATCACATGCTACTTTAATTAACCTACCAGCATCTTGGAATTCCTGCAATAACCTACAATTATTCCTCCTTTTTCCCACAATGCAACACTTAAAGATTTTTTGCCACATCCTGAAAAAACCATGCAGTCTCAAAGGAATCTTGTTCTTGAGGAAGAACTGTTTCCACACAGAGCATTCTTTTGGGGTTTGGCCATAGAATCCCTTAAAAAGGCAAATCCTGAGGATATTTTTCCCTGTCCTGAGCTTGATCTATGATTTTTATCTGTAAAATAAACCAAACTGAGCTGTTGTTCCCAGGGATTCCGAGAGGCCTGTGAGAAAGGTCTGGTGTCAGGACACAGGATCTCCGGAGTGCGCTTCGTGCTGGAGGATGGTGCTCATCACATGGTGGACTCCAACGAGATCTCCTTCATCAGGGCAGGAGAGGGAGCCCTGAAACAAGGTACAGGCTCCTCCTTGGGGTGGCTCCTGCTGCCTGGGGGATCCCTCATCCCTCCCTCATCCATCCCTCCCTCATCCATCCCTCCCTCATCCATCCCTCCCTCCATCCCTCCCTCCCTCCCAGGTCTGGCCAGTTGCAAGGAGCAGAATGTGTCCAAGAGTTTATAGAATTTCTGAGGGAGGCACAATAATCCCTGTGGTTGTATGAAGGAAAGCCTGTTTTCCTAGAATTCTGTATAGCGACACTAACAGCTTCACCCTTGCAGGGTAGGAAGAGAACATTTGGCCAAACTGGGCCTTTTTTAGGAAAATTTTTTTCTCTGAAGGAGTGATTAAACACTGGAAGGGGCTGGCCTGGGAAGTGGTGGAGTCACCATCCCTGGAGGTGCTCAAGGTGTGGATATGGCATTTCCCAGTATGGTTTAGTGCTATCAGCCAAAGGTTGTCTTGATGATATTAGAGGTCTTTCCCAACCTTAACAATTCCATGCTGATGGCTTCAGGAACAAAAGGCCAGGAGCTGCAATCCATGCAGGTGATGACGATTTTCCCCCACTGATGCAAGAAACACCCTGCATTAGCCACAAACCATTCACTGCTGTGTGTGGGGACATCCTGACTCCCCCAGGTCCCCTTTGACACTGGATTTTCCCGTGTGTTCCCAGCCATGGAGAACGCCTCGGTGCGCATCATCGAGCCGGTGATGGCCGTGGAGGTGATGGCTCCCACCGAGTTCCAGGGAGCAGTGATCGCGGGGATTAATCGCCGCCACGGCGTCATCACGGGCCAGGATGGCTCTGAGGGATACTTCACTCTCTATGCTGAGGTCTGTGCTTCTCCTTTCCTCCATTCCAGGACTGTTTTCCGCAGTTTTTGTGGATAAATTTGTCGGTGGATTGACACATCTTCAACATTCCTTCTTTTATGTCCCTCCTGTGTGTTTTCCTGCTGGGTGGTGGGCTCAGGACAAACCACACACTGTGGCCCTTCTGCTTCCCAAGCTGTGCTTGGAGGAATGTCTGGAGATCCCTCAGACCTTGCTGGTTAACTCCTCACTGAATTTGGGATATTCCAGTTCCTGGTGCATTCCGAGATTCTCAAATTGTTGAGGTTTCCTGCTAAAAACTCCCAGATTTTTGAGGTTTCCCGCTAAAAACACATTGCAAATATAAATTAATTAAAATAACAGGTGCTTTATAACAACAGATCATTAAATCAGAACTATTTACAGACAACACTGACTCTTTATGTCATAATTGTGGTTATTAGATGATAGCCCAAAACTGATGGAGAAAATCCCTTATTACAAGGAAATGTGTTTGGATTGTAGGTGCCACTGAACGATATGTTTGGATATGCCACTGAGCTGAGGTCTTGCACAGAGGTGAGTCCTTGAGGTCCCTTCTGCTGAAATGTGTTTAACTCTGTAAATTTGGGTTAATTGGATCATCATCTCCATAGCACCTGCAGCAGGGAGTGAGGGCAAATCAAAGCAGAGCTGTGGGATTCCTGGCCAAACAATTCTTCCATCCTTGAGGAGTCTTGTTTGGGTAGGATTGGGAAGATCCCTGGGTGTTAGAGACAAGGGCTGTGTGCTCAGCAGGATTGCCCTTCCTCACCTTCACTTTTCCCACCTCTGCAGGGAAAAGGGGAATATACCATGGAGTACTCCAAATACCAGCCATGTTCAGCCAGCACGCAGGAAGAAATCATCAACAAATACCTGGAAGCCACAGGGAGACTTCCTGCCAAAAAGGGCAAAGCCAAGAGCTGATTGGATTCCTCTGGAGCCCACAGAACAGTTTTGCACAATCTTCCCCAACAGCTCACTTTGCCAAGCCATGGAAGCAGCCCAGGCTGGCTGGGTAAGGTGGGCTCCAGTGGGATTTGGACTTGGAATTTTCTCACCAAACCTTTCCTCTGTGGTGCTGTCAGAAGCACCAGGGGATCAGCCTGGAATTGCTCACCTGTAAATGCTGTTGGAACAAAATAGATGCTAAAGCATGGCTGATTTGTCTTGAGATTTGTCTTAATTAAGATCTATTAAAATAATTCTATTTTTTACTTGATACCTCATCATTTTGTGATTAGGTTGGTTTCTGGTTTGGGAATGTTAAGCCAGGTGAGAGCTGCTGGACAGGCATGGGGAGTGGGACATCATCCCACATGGAACACTTGTGGTGCTCCAGCTTCCCTCCAGGGAGCAGATGGAATTTTCCCCTCCAAATCCTTTGGAAATGGCACAGCATCCTCCAAAGTCTCAACCCACGGGGTGAAGCCATCAGTCAGTGCTTGTCACCAAATCCACCTTCACTGCTGGCACAAGCATGGAGCAGAGCTGACAAGTTTTGGTAGGAGTTCACTCTTCCCGAATCTGTGGAATTATGTGTGGGTTGGTGATGTGGATTTAATGGGCTTGGCTTTTGGCTCTTGGTTAGAAAACCAAAGCAAAGCTTCCAGAATCTTCCCAGAATTTTCCCAGAACCTCACCATCCAGAGGCTGTGTTGCAGCTGATGCTCAGCTCAGGGATCACTTGACTTTGCTGACTCACAGCAGAGACAAAACAGGAGGCTTAGGTGAGAAGATATTCCCATCATTCTGTATTTTTAATGATTCCCAGAATGTCCACGTTGAATTTTCTTCCCTCCTTCCTGCCCTCCTCAGCTGGAGAAGTGTTTTTGCAGATTCCAGTAAACAGGGAGTGAGTTCCAGTTCAAACCCAGTGACATTCCTGGCACAGCACTGGGCTTGATGCTTCCCAGACAGGAACAACTGGAGCAGCCAGGCTGCCTCTCCTCACGGAAAGACTGGGAAAATGATTTATTTCAACCCTGGGAAAGGATTTGTCAGGGCCTGGAGCTGCTGATGGATGCCAGGAGAGATGTGGTGTATCCATGTGGTGCTGCCTTGGGAAAAATCCATGATTGCCCTACATCCGTGGCTTTGTTTGTGGGAATGCTCAGCTGGAGTTCATTTCCAGAAAAGCCCTGCAGGTCCTCAGACAGTTGGAGGGTTTCTAAAACATGCAAATGGAGTGCTTTTCCCTAAATTTGGAGGTCTCTTAAAAGCAGTGTGAGCACAAGATAGAAACGGGGTGGGTGTGATTTTATTTTATATTTATGGGGTTTACATTTGTATATGTGGAGCTTTTAATGATATTTATGGGGTTTCTATTCTGTTTAGACCAGTTGTGATGTGAATTCCTGGCTAATGAGTTCTGCCAGATGTTCTGCTTCTCCACCAACCTGGAAAAGAAACAAACCTCAAGAATTTTGCTGTATGATTTGAGGTTTTAGGCTGAAATCTTGGCCTAAAAGCAGCTGGGGGAAACTTTGCCTTAGAATTCTAACAGCTTTGCTACTTTTCCAGAAGTTCCTATGGAGTTCCTTAACTGCTGTGATTTATGAGTAGCCAGTTGCAGCTCCCTGGTGACTGGGAAGTGTCTGATCCTCAAGGTAAGGAGACTGCTGTAGAGCCAAATCTATCCTATTTTTGTGGCTTAATTCCAGAAAATATTTAAATCACCACCTTCTTTAAGAAATGTTGGAATTCCAAGCCCTGATTTCATACTTTTGATGATGGGAAATGTTCTTCCAGCAGGAAAGAAAACACCAGGAGGGTGTGGAATGCTGCTTCCCTGAGTTTATTGTGGTGCCTGTTGTGTGCTGAGGGAAGAAGCTTGAGTCAGGAAATCAGATTTATTTGTGTAAAATGCTGGAATTCAGGAAGTTGACATCGCCCAGCCTAAATAAACAGATCCAGGGAAAGCTGTTGTGTGAAATCCTGGAATGGTTGTTCCCAATTACAGCTCAAGGATTGTGAAAATCACCCCAAGCTAAACAGAACAGCCATCCCAGAGCCTGTTTTCCTTGTGTTCTTGGGAAGGATTTCATTTATCCTGGCACAAATCTGGCTGATGGAGGGAAAAAAGGTGAGTTTGGGACAGTTTGACACAATCCCAGAGAGCAGAGGTGGGACAGTGGTGGCTCTGCTGGAAATCCAGCTGGAGATTGTGGTGGAAAGGACAAAGCCATGACTTTGGTTTAGGATGGGACAGGAATAATGGAATAACTGTTCCCAACCATGGGAGTTCATCCTTCTGGAGCCTTCCTGGCTCTGCAGCTCTGGTTTGGTTCAAGGTAAAAGAGAAGGTGGAAATTTAGGCTCCAGCAGCAGCAGAAAGAAAACCCAGCCTCGACCCTGAGTGATGGTATTCTGTTTATTGGAGATGTGAGTTATAAAAATCAGCATGATTCTAGCCCAAAAAAACGACCAAAAATTAGTGTTAAGAAAAAATATTTCTTAGTGACAGATTAACACTTTTCTCACGATTTTTATCCAAATATATTAACTTTGTTTACAAACTCTTTAGGTAACTGTTAATCAGTGACATCAAATCAACTGGTGTGTGTTCATCTGGGTATATATGGAGTAGCAAAGATTTCAGGCAGAGCTGCAGAACTTGACTCTTGCAGGTTGAAGAAGTGACAGGAATTAATTTTGGCACAGAACACATCAGTGAAACCATTCCCATCCACTGATTGCACGGAAAAATCCCAGCTCCAGGTCTGTTCACACAAGGATTTGCTCCCTGGATCCACACCCACAAGTGAGGGTTTCAGTTAGAAATTGGCTCCCTGTTCAGCTGCAGGCCCAGCAGCTGACCCAGACTCTGCCCCAGAGCCCTCCATGCCGTGGCTCTGGGAGGCACAGAAGTGTTTCACCTTCAGAGGGTGCCCAGGGAGCCACGTCAGCCGCATGTGGCACGAGATGATTTCCTGCAGAAGGGATGGAAAACCACACAGGTTGATCACCTTCCTGCTGCGCATCTCCTGCTGAAAGGAGGGGTTATCCTAACTTCCTTACCTGCGTTGGGATTTCGTGCAGTAGGACAGTGTAGTCAAACTCAATGAAGTCATCTTTCCTGATCTGGGCAGGTGTGAAAAAGAAAAGAATTTATCAAGAACACAGGTTTAGATGGTTGAAATGTAATGTGTGCTCTGATTTACTTGAGCTTGCTCAGGGACTGAGGTGAGCAGGGCTGCATGGCTGGAGTGAGATGGGCTTTGATCACAGAAAGGCAGGGAATTAGGAGCACTTCCTGCATGGAATGTTGAAGGCACCACCAGCACTGTGGCTCTGCAGCCTGACTGTCTGCAATGAAACCAGGCTGGCTCAGGTGCAATTAACTGAGTTTAATCCTCAGTTTGAGAATCTTCCCTGTCTGTGAACTTCTCCTTCAGAGAAACCTCCTGCCAAATAGCTAAGGAGCAAAAGCTCGATGCTGCCTGTGGATCCCAGCTGGCTGAGGGCCACAGAGCTCTGGAGGTGCTGCAGGTGTTGGTGGCAGGTGTGGCACTGACCGAGCCTGGCAGGGGACAGAGGGCCCTGGGGCTCTTGAGTGAGGCTCAGCAACTGTAGCAGCCTTTCCTGCAGATCCAGGTGAGTCCAGTTTTCCCAGCAAAAGCTGGACAAAGTGTTTGTGCAGAAGTGGAGCTGCTGGTGAGGAGAAAGCCCTGGGATCTGGGGGAATCCCACCCCTCAGAGCAGTGCTGTCTGTGGCCCATGCCCTTCCTGCCCCACTCACCCACTGCTTCACGGACTTCACTTGTGCCAGGAAGTATCCCAAGGTCTCTGTGGACTTTTCCCACATGATGGAGCTGCTGCCAGCCACAGCCAGAGCCCACACTGGCTCCAGGGCAGGCTCAATGTTGCCATAGCTGTCTGCAAGGCATGGAGAAAGAGAAACTCAGATTAATTCTGACTGCTCAGCAGAAAAACGATGAACCTCAGAGTGGTTCTGCCTGGCACAGCAGCATTCCTGGGATGGACTCTTCCCTCTGATGTGTCACAGGGAGGAGAGAGGAGAAAAGTGCTAAACCTGCAGTCCTAGTGAGGTATGAAAGTGTGGCAGAACTGACATTGCCAAGGAACACTCTTCTCAGGGTCCCCACAATGGGTGAGAAACCCAAAATCCACAGCAATGGGAGTCCTTACCTAGCTGGGAGAAAAGATGGGATTTTTCCAGGATGGAAAAATTGTGTTAGTCATTCCCAGTGAATTTCCAGCCACAGCTGGGGAGGTGTGGGTTAGGGCACTTGTTATTCCTGTGGACATTCTGCATTTACTTGATTCAAAAATGGTCTGGAGCTGCTTTTAAACCCAAACCACCTTCCCAAGATGGGGCTGAGTGCCAGTGGTAAATGCAGAGGGGTTTTGTTCTCCCAAAAATCCCTGGGGAGGTGGGATTGTTTGGACAGCAGGATGCTATCAGGGTGCTACTGTCAATAACGTGTCTCCTTTTTCAAATGCTTGTGTTCTTTGTGCTCTTTAAGATAAAATCCAGGAGAGTATTTGGAGGAATATACCTGGAATGTTTTTTCCAGTGATTGGTTTGGTTTGGTGCCTGATGCTTTGGTAAAGTCTGTTGTCCTCTTCCTGGATTTCCTTCAGGTCTTTGGTGTGGGAGCACTTGATGCTGACAACAGGAGGAGACTTCTTCTTTGGATACAGCACTGTAGCCAGGCAGCTCCCAGCATTCTCCTGTCAAAGGGGAGTTTACAACTTTCATCAAGATTTTATTCACCAGCAACTCCTTGTGTGAAGCTGTTCAGGGGTTAGGAAAGTGTCAAGAAGGATTTTATTTTCTGTTTTTCCGGGAAAGAGGTTAAAAGCACAAGGCTAAAGGGATTTAACATAAGTTTTTAATTATTGCTTGTCCTGCTTTCAGGACATGACGATGCTCTAAGTCATCTTGGAAATATGTTTGTGAGAGCTCAGAAAATAACATTAATTGATAACAGGGACTTTCATTGTGTAAGCCTTGAAACAAAACTCATTTAAAGCTCCCTAGTAAGTTCTGAAAATCATTTGAATTCCACAAAATGTGTGTGTGAAGGAAGAGGACAGTGAAGTGCTGATGACAGCTGGGGCAGAGTGAATGGAGGAGGTCTGAATGGGAAAGAACATGGAGCTGTCAGCTCCTGATTCCCATTTTGGGGTGTGGAGAGCAGGATAACGAGGACCTCAGAGGGATAACGAGGACCTCAGAGGGATAACGAGGACCACACTGTCACACTGTCACTGAGCTTGGAGCACTGGGAAGTTCCACTGGTTGCCTCAAGTGACTTGAGCAAGAAATCCCTTCAGGATTGAGGACTGATGAACTCTCAGGTGAGCCTCAGAGCAGAGGCAGGCAGGGGGGAGCAGGAAGGTCTTTCCACTGTGCCAGATCCATTTGGGACACCTGTTTTGGGGCTGTTGGGGTTGATTTAAGCCCAGGTCAGGAGGAGCAGCAGGAACTCACCCCAGTTCTGTAGTCCTCAGTGCTGAACTGCAGGTAATACTTGTGGCCAGACTCAGGGATGTTCTGAAGAGAGAAAACAGAGCCAGCAGTGCAATTAAAGCCTTCTGTGCTGCAAGGAGCAGTGAGGAGAGAATGTCACTTCTGGAATTCCCTGGGTTTGAGTGCCAGAGCACAGATTTTTAGTCTTCCTTGGTTTTTAAATACAATTCTGGCTGTTGGCAGCATTTTTCAGATTGGACCCAAAGCAAACCTGTGGTGTTATTTATCTAACCCTGAGCCTTCCTGTTCCCAGCACATTTTTCTCAGGAAGTTATTAATGCTAAAAGGTTAATGAAATCTCACAGCCACAGCAGATCCTGAGCCCAGCACCTGCCTGTGGTACCTACAGAGCTGGAAAATGCAGGTAGAATTAAAAATTGCTTTAGTCACTTGCTCTGCTTGTATAGAATTCCCTCCTGAAGCTTTAAGATGAGAAGTCCAGTGTGGAGCCAAATCTCACCATGAAGGAGGTGAGGAAACAATGAGGATGAGCTCAGACTTTGGTAATTTCTTTCTTCTCTGCATCCTCCTTCTCCCATTCTGCCCTTTTTTGTGTATTGCCTAAATACACAAAAGAAGGTAAAAAGAAGGTAAAAAGTGACTTTCTGAAATGCAGGCTCACCAAAGAAGCAGTAATTAAAATGAAATTAAGTCAAGAAGGGTCTAATCCCTTGCAATAATCACGTTTAGGTCTAAGTTTCTAATTGTTGTAAATCTGCCCAAGAGGTGTTATTGCTATGGTTTATAACATCCCTGATTTGATTAAATTTGGGGATTTTTACAGTGACCCAGGCTTATTCCTTTATGTCATCAGTCCTGCAGATGAGAGAAGCCAAAACAGCAGGACTTCTAAAAGAGCACAGAATTCTGTGTTGCTGTGGGTTTTGAAGCAGATTTTCTCTTCATTTACACCTCCTCCCTCTTAGTACTGCTAGTAGGTACTACCACTCTACTACTGCTGCCTAGAAAGCCTTCAAGTGGTGCTACACAGCTAAAACAAATATTTAGTGAACACCTGAGGCTTCCTGAGCTCACCTGGGAGAAGGCCCATTTGGCATGAAATATTTGGAAATGCACAAAGTCTTTGTAGTCTCAAAGAGCAACTTTTATTTCCACTCTCACTTCCCACTCTGATCCCAAAATGCTGTAAATCAGTCCCAGAGTGTGAGCTGATCAGAGCTCAGGGATATCTGACAACCCCCAGGGAAGCAGCCAAAGATGAAAGTGTCCAAAAAGAGAAGAAAACAAGTGAGTAATTCATTTTTCCACTCAATATCTGTGCCACGGGATTCTTTCACTTCTGGGCTCCAAGTTATTGCAACTTTCCTGACAGATTTTTGGTCCTGGGAAGGCCAAACCAGCAATTTCAAATTTTGTGCCAGGTCCCCAAGGAATCAGTTTACAATCAGTTTGCACTCCCCTCACTCCCCACAGGCATGGAAAGGGAAGATTTCTCTTTCTCTCTGTGCTGCAGGAGGTTTCCATCTCTTCCCCTCTTTCCCCACCAGGATTTCTCCTCTGGGATCAGTTTTTGCCTGGAGCACTGAGCATGGAGAAGCTGGGAAAGGAGTGAGAGCTGTCCCTACCATGGATTCTGTCTTCCCCACCCAAATGTGGGGCTCTGACTGCTGGAAATAAGTAGAAAAATTTTAATTGACTTCCAGTATTAGGAGCAGAGATGGGGTATTGCACTGTTTATGTCCAGATGATGTTGTGAAGGGAAATACCCACCTGGAAAATTGGATTTCCTAGTCCAATTTCAGCAAATGTTGCAGTTTAGCCACAGGGTTACCTGGCTTTTCCCTTTCCCCTTCACCTCCCTACTCCTAAATTAGGATTTCCAGGACAGCCTGGGGTGGGGAACAACTCCATCAGTGTTTGGAAAGCTTCCCTTTAAATTCTGGGATCTTCAGCTGGCACAAACCAATACTTCTCTTATCAAAAGTGCATTTTAAAGTGCAGCTGCCAACAGCTCCAGGAGCTGCTGTTTCCTAGAAGATCCTCACTCAAGAAAAAAGAAGGGACAACAAAAAGCAACCTAGCAAGGTAAGGATTATTCCATGTTGGGCATTTTGTTGCCAGGAGAGAAAAGCTCTGGAGTCTCATTTTACCTGGACTTCAAAGATCCTTCCCATCTAAGAGACTTTCCAGACTGGGGACTGTCTCCAGTCCTGTTTTTAATTATCAGCTTCACCAGCCCGTGGGCTAATAAAGTTAGTATTAAATTACAATGCTCATTATTAAATTCCATGAAAAAATGATCCTGATTTTATGAGAGTCAGTAATATAGTGACCAATAGGAAATTAGCCCTCTTAAAAAAATTATTAAAACCTAGACAAACCAAAAAAAACCCAAATCCCCAACATTTCTGCCTCTTGCCTTCAAGTAATAGAGCACATTCCTTCCAGGAAATTCTTTTCATTTTTTTCCAGGGGAGGACAGGAAAGAAGGAAGTGCCCACTACTAGTGCTTTTCTCCTCTTGCTTTCACAGCATGTGCAAAAAAAATAAAAAAGAAAAAGGGAAATCAGCTGAAGAGAGGGAGCTCCTACAGCATCCAGCACTGTGAGGAAACGAGGAATTTCACTTCTCCATAATGAACCAGCTCTTTTCCTTCCTATATCAGGAGGCAGGTGGCTGATAGAGGGTGGAAAAATCCCTTTCTCTCCCCACAAATATTCACTTACTCTTCAGACAGGCACAGGTATTTATATATGCAAATATAGACATATAGACATATGCAAAGTGCCCAGGAAATACAGAAGGAGCATTTGTACTTCTGGAGAGAGTAAAATGACACAGTAAATCCCTGTCAGAGGTGTCTGTAGCAATTCCATAGGAAAAGTTTAACATCCCATGAGCACTTCATGCTCAGCACCTAATGATCTATATAATATAAGGGGTGCATTAATGCATCCTAAATATTTCTGGTTGGTTTGGAATATCTTTCTTGAAAGGGAGATTTAACACTACATCCTCTCACTCCGTTTTAGCAGCGAGGGCCTGGATTGCACAGGACAAGTGGTGTAGGAAAGGATTTCTATTAATTTCTACTAATTCTGATTTCCACTGGAGAGGATCCAGTGGAACCTCAGCCTGGCAATCCAGAACAGCCAGCCCTTGCTTTCGGGATTTAAATCCCATCCCTCGGCTCTGCAGGAAGGTGAAGCATTCCTTCCAGGATACACAGCCTGGGACAAACATTCCCCACAAGTTTTTGCCTGATCTTGTGCTTTCAGAAGCTGAGTTAGCTGTTAAAAACCCCAAACCTGAAGGAGGAGAAGGGCTGTACCTGGAGCAGCACCTCGAGCATCCCCGGCAAGCTCTCTGTGACGGGAAGGCTCTGCCTGGAGCTGCTCCTCTCTGGGACTCTGTCCCCTTCTGTCACCTCAATTGCATGCCATTTGTGGAGGATTAAGGTATATTTTCTGATGGGAACTGCATCGCCTTTAGATGAAGCTCGTGGTGTGAGGGAGGGACTGCAGGACAGCAGTGTCTGCGGGGAGCCAGGGGACCCGTGAGGGGAGAGATTGTGGGACAGCAGCCCGGAGGGGACTCCGAGGTGTCCCTGAAGATGGCATGGAGGGACAGCAGCCCGGAGGGGACTCCGAGGTGTCCCTGAGGAAGGGGAGATGGGACAGAGGTCCCTGAGGGGAGCCGGGTGTCCCTGAGGAGAGGGCAGCGGTGCAGCGGCTGCTGACGGAGCGGGAAGGCGCCCGGTGCCCATCGTGGGAACGCGCTAAGCTCAGTTATACATAACAGTAATAATTATTGTCAATTGCACTCTCCCCAGCGTCCCTTGAACCCCTCCGGCCCCGCAGTCCCCCTTACCTTGAGCGTAGCCTTGCGGACCTGCCCCAGCGCCCTCAGCCCGCCCAGCGAGCCCGCCTGGAAGTTGCGGTACTGCAGAGCCACCCGCGCCGCCGCCGCGGCCAGGCGGCTGCCGGGCTCCAGCTCCTGCCCCGAGCCCGGCACCGCGGCGCTGCCGCCGGCAGGCACGAGCAGCAGCACGAGCAGCGGGAAGGCGGGCGGCCAGGCGCGGAGGCGCGGCACGGAGCGGAGCAGCCCCGGCATGGTGCGGGCAGCGCGGGCACTGGGCGGGCCGGGCCGGGCTGCGGTACAAATAGCGGGGCTTGGCCCGGCCCGGGGCGACTCCCCTTCCCTCAGCCCTCCCACCTGACAGCGGGGCCAGGAGGGCAGCCGGGAGATACCGGGGGACTTGAGAGGGACCAGGGAAATGGACGGGAGCCAGGGGGAATTGAGAGGGACTGAGAATTCTGAGGGGAGCCGGGGGCACTTGAGGGGTGTCGGGCACTGAGGGGAGCCAGGGGGAATTTGAGGAGGACCAGGGGTTCTGAGAGGAACCAGGAGGATTTGAGGGGGACCGAGGACTTGGAGGGGAGCCAGGGGGACTTGAGGGCGACCAGGGATTCTAAGAATTCCAGGGGGAATTGAGGGGAGCCACAGGAACTTGGGGGTGACCAGAGGTTTCTCGGGGGTCAGAGGGATTTGAGGGGTGCCAGGCTCCTAAGGGAAACCAGGGCGACCTGAAGGGGACCAGGGGTTCTTAGAGGAACTAGGAGGATTTGCGGGGGACTGAGGACTTGGAGGAGAGCCAGAGGGGCTTGAGGACCACCATAGATTCTAAGGAGAGCCAGGGGGAATTGAGGGAGGCCAGGGGGTTTGAGGGGGACCAGGGGTTCTAAAGTGAATTCCAGGGGGCATTGAGGGAAGCCAGGGGGCTTGAGGGGACTGGGGTACCCGAGAAGGGCTGGGAGCCAGGGGAGTTTGAAGGATGCCAGGGCTTGAGGAGAATTTGGGGCTCTGAGGGGAGCCAGGGACACCTGAGGGCTCACAGGAGCTGTCTGAAGGGAGCCTGCAGCTCCAGCCAGATGTGTCATCCTGACACAGATCAGAGCAAACACAGGTAATGGTTGGAAAAACGCAGTTAGCTCCTTCTCAGCCTTACCACAACTCAACACCTCCCAAAACTGCAGAGCCTTGCTCAGCCCGTGACACGCTTTGCCTGGGACACAGCTGAAATATTCCAAAAATTGTGCACAGGAAACAGAGGGAAGCATTCATCTCTGGAATAAATCTCACTTAGTGAAGTTTTTGGAACCAGTATAGTAATTTCTTGGTTACATGAAGAAAATCAACTGAGAAAGCAGCCAGATTCCCTTAAGATGGTTTTTGGGATACAAGTGGGCTTGTTGCCTTGCTCCTCCTGGAAGCATCTCTTTTGGAGATACTGAATGTGGTCAAATGTGAAAGGCTGCAGCACTCCCTGTGTTAAAAAAGCTGATTTTTAATGACCTGCTCTATTACTATCCAAGCAGATGGGTGTTTGTATGTGCAGCTGGGAATCTATTTTTGTGCTCCTGCAGGAGTACTGGGGCAGGTTTCTGGGCTGGAACCTCAGAGAAGTAAATCAAAACTCTGGTTAAAGAGTCAAACTGTCTCCTGTGGAGCTTAAAGTCTCTTTTTATTAGTGGAACACTTTTTCACAGAACTTGGAATTCAGTATTTCTGAGGCTTTCTGAGGTGAGGGAAAGAATTAATACAATGAAGGTATAACAGCATTCTTTATTACAATTTTTATGCCACCCAGCTAATTTTCCTGATTTTGTTGATTATGCTTTTCCCTCCTGAAATGGATTCTGTAATTAACAGTTTGTATCTTTACATTCATCTATCACACAGGATAGTGGACTGGTGGAAGGTGTCCCTGCCTGCTGTCAACTTTAGCAGAGGGAGGAGGATAATTCTTTTCCTTTTTGGAACACCTGCCATGTTTCTCGCCAATATTTTTCTGGAAGAAACCAAGCTCCAGCCTTTTCTCGTTGATCCTCGCCGTGGTGACAGCGCTGCTGTCCCTTTCAAACTGCAATCCCAAAGGCTGATGTCCCCTCGGGGATCACCGGGGGGCTTCGGGCAGAGCCGGTTTGTCCTGCTGTTCCCTTCTGCCCTTCCAGCAGCGCCCTGGCTGTGCGATGAGCGCCGAGGATTCCCTGGGAGCGCAGCGAGGTCCGTGGAAAGGCGAGAGGGAGGAGAAGCAGGGATGGCCGGTGAGGAAAGCTCTGCTGCAGGATGTCGGGCAGGGTGGGGTAGGACGGAGCAGCTTCTGCTCATGCTGCTCCTGGGAGAACATTAAACCCAGCCTGCTCGGGGGCTTCACACTCACGGCATCGGGGCCTCTGAGTGAGGGAGTTTAGAGGTTTAAAAAGAGGTAAACGCCTCTAAATCCGGCTTTGTCACAAAAAGCCTGTGAGCCCCTGCTGGCTCAGAGCTGAGCTGAGGCGCTGCCTCCATCCATGGCTTGGGATGCACTTCCTTTCCCCCGTGCTCTCCTCCTTTTCCTGCTTTCTCAGTGACAAGGCTGTTTCCTTCCTCCCAGGGCAACCGCGAGGCTGGGAGTAACCGAGGGTCAGCGTGACAAGGGCATTGAACCCCTGCGACACAGCGGGGACAGTCCCAGGGCAGCTTCCTACACTTGTGCAGATGTCACGCTGCTGTGAGTTGCTGTTGATCCAACGTGACTCGGAATTTACAAAACAATTGGACTCGGGGAAAACAGAAGCTCAGATGCCAAAGAGGTCCAGGTCAGGGCTGGGGGATGTTTGTAAATGTGCACAAGCACAAGGTTTTGTGCTTCCACAACATTTAGGAAATGTATTTACTTATTTTAAGCTCTAGGGTGTTTTTTGACCCTTAAAAGCTGGAAGTGCATCCTCCAAGAGCCAAGGTTGCTTCAGACTCCTTAGTGAGAGTAAAACGAAGCTCTGCAGAGTGTCAGAGCTGAGTAAAAGGAGCTGAAGTGAATGATCTGAGCTGAAGGGATGCATCCACTGTTGGAGTGAGTCCAGAGGAGGCCACCAGGGTATCAGAGGGATGGAGCAGCTCTGCTGTGTGGGAAGACTGGAGAATTGGGATTGTTCAGCCTGGAGAAGCTTTGGGGTGACCTCACTGTGGCCTCATCTGAAGGGACTACAGGAAGGATGGAGAGAGACTGTTGACAAGGGCTAGAGGGACAGACACAGGGAATGGCTTCCCTCTGCCAGAGGGCAGGGATGGATGGATGGGATCTTGGGAAGGAATTGTTCCCTGGGAGGGTGGGGAGGAATTCCTGCCTGGGATGGAATTCCCAGAGAAGCTGTGGCTGCCCCTGGATCCCTGGCAGTGTCCAAGGCCAGGCTGGACAGGGAGCAGCCTGGGACAGTGGAAGGTGTCCCTGCCATGGCAGGGGTGGGACTGGATGAGCTTTAAGGTCCTTCCAACCCAACCCATTCCATAATTCCATGATTCTGTATATTCTGCTTGGATAGAATGTGGTGCAGGGAGGTTTTGTCCTTCACAGTACTTTTCCCTCTCATCCCACATCATTTGCTCCAGACCCAGAGAGGACAGTGTCACTTACATTTCACAGATTCTCTCTCCCTCTCCCCTTCTCTGTCCCCCTGGAGGAATCAGGACAACCTGGGCAACTTCCCAAGGTGCTTTGCATCTCCCTTTTGTCAGAGCTGACTTGAACCCTCTGGAAATGGAAACGAAGGTTGGTTCAGGCAGTGGTTCTAAAAGGCATTCTGAGGTTTGCATTTTCTTTTTTCATCCATCAAGTGCTTGTTTAGAAGCCACTTATTCCTAATTTGTTTCACATTTGAAGGCTATTTCTATATCCCTTGCACACACCAGACCTCACTGGCTCGCAATCATTGCCAGATGACTGTAATTTAATACAGTGAATTTGGACAAAATTCAGCTTATTTGGTTGTGCAACTTTTCCAATTCTAACTTCACCATCTTGCTGCAGTTCAGAACAAGTTCACACTTGATTTTACCTGATTTGAGATTTACTCTCAGTAATTAAACCCAGTAACTTATTTTTGACTAGTCTCCAAATATTTTGCTGGATAAATCAAGGACAGGTGACCTTTTAATGCACTGCTGTGCTGACCTTACCTATGGGAATAAAATTTGGGTGCTGATCTAGTGTGGCTCATTTTTTCCAGGAAAATTTGGGTTTGAAGGCTTTGGATTATTTTCAAATCATGGATAGGATTTTTTCTTTTAAAGAAACATTTGTATTTTGTGTCAGCAGCACTGTTCTGTCACTCCATCCCTTGTAAACAGTCTGTTTCCATCTTTTTTGTAGCATTTCCATGCAGAACAAACCCTGTGTGACCCCAGTGGGACAGGGAAGCACAGAAACCTTCAAGCACGTGAGCAGTTACAGGAACTTCTTTTATGATACTTCCCCAATGTTGTTTTGCTAGGAAATTGGAATATATCTGCAATGACCCAATCCCAGGGAAAGTGAAAGGACATGGATTATAAACAGGGAGTCAATCACTGCAGATTATTGCTGTTATTCTAACATTGGAAAGATACAGAACATTCTGCAAACCTCTTTGGATATTTTTCTTTTGATTCTGGAGTTGGTATGGAACAGAAAAACCTTTCCAGACAATCAAATCCCTTCCATGCCCAGTGAGATACAATCACCCAGAGCCAGGAATAAACATGAGCAGTAAATAATCCCTATTAATAACCTGAAATCACCAGCCTGCTTTGTAAAACTGCAACCAATGGATCTGGGATCATGCTCAGGCCTGTTTAAAAATAAACAGCAATTAAAGCAGCCCTTTGGAGCTGAAATGCTGAGGGGAAGATTTGCTTTTTGGAGTGTTTTGTGGCACTGCTGGGAGCTCAGCTGGGATGTTTGGTTGTTGGACAGCTCTTGCAGCAGTTCTGCCTCTCCAGGGATGTTTGGGCAGAACCCCAAAAGATGGGAATCTAAAATAAACCCTCTAAAGCACTGCTGAAAGGAAATTCCTGGCAGATCATGGATGTGGAGACACAACCCCTCACCCCACAAAACTTTAATTTGTTTGAGGCTAACATTTACTTACCTGATGGCAATAAAAAATCCCCTTGAATTACAGGCTTTTTGACACGGATTTTGTAAAGATTCAGTGCATGTCCTGTGAAGCAAGGATTGCAACAGCACAAGAACTGGGGAGGTGTTTGGTTGCACAATGTTTAAAGAAGGCATTAAATATTTGCACAGCAAGAAGATGACAGCTCAGGGACTGTTTGAAACAAGGTGAGGACAAGAGAGGGAATTCTCATGGAATTCCCCAGCACTGTCTCACAAGGCACCCCTCTCTTGCAGGGTGACAGTGACCCCTCAGCCAGGAATAACATTTTCCATGTCTTGCTCACTGGATCCTCCCTTTGTCCCCTCTGTGTCCCCTCTGTGTCCCCTTTGCAGTGACCTTCTCCAGCAGCTGGGGATGCTGAGCTGGGAGCTGCTGGTTGCTTTCACTGGAACCCAAACAGGACAAAACCCTGGCAGAAACCCCTCTGGGGACATCTCAAGGATGATCCTAACATTTTATTATTTAAAAATTTTAGCATCTCTTAGACAAAATAAAACACACACAAAAATATTCCTCGTTGAAACCTTCCTTGGGTAGCTGAGGATGTTATTTAGAGTGGAAAGCAGGTAGAATTGATTGTTAGTTCTCTGGTGAGAAGAATTTGTGTTGCAGGGAGATGTCTCAGATATTAATTAATTTAGATGTGGCATTTTATCTTCACATGAATTTTGTACTTAGGTTTTTAAAGGTTTGCTCAACACTGAACACTGTAACCTGTATTTATGTAAGTAGATACATAAATTATTCATGGAATTATTCATTGAACTTGATGATGTTGGAGATCTTTTCCAGCCTTAATGACTCTGTGATTCCATTACCCAATTTTCAGCTCACCCTGTAAAATGTGTGATGACAATTTGCAGGGTGTTAATTCAGCTCTTCTGCAGGATTTCCTGTCACCAGGTGCTGCAGTCCTGAAGCAGACTGAGAACTCTGATACCAAGAAATGTGCTTTACTCTTCAGGAAGCCCTAAAATTACTCCAAAGAACAAATCAAAATCCATATTGTTATTTGTGTTTATTGCAAAGTTCATAATGGGTTATTGTAGACACCACTTCTGTGACTTAAAAATCAGCTAGGATTGCATCCTTATTTGAGTATTAGATGGACATGGAATCAAATCATCAGAGCAACTACAGCCATTCTTTAATTAATAGATATATAATCTCATTTCCACATTAATGAATGGTTTGGTTTCCTCTCAGCACATCTCTCCCTGTTCAATGAGTTCCCTTATCCCTGTTCCATCTCACCATAATCTCATTTTCTTGGCTCTGATTAGGAATAACTCCTCCTTTGTTCTTTTCTGCATCACTCTGTGTTCCCAGAACTCGAGAAAATGATCTTTTTTCCCCTGGATTACTCACAGTGTTTTGACAAACCTGGACTTGTTTCCTGACGTAAATGTGGAAGAACCACTGTGTTTATTTCTCTGTGCTGGGCAGGAGGATGGGCGAGTCCAACTGCAAATTTGGACGCAGAAAATCTGGTGAAATAACAGCATTTCCAAAGCCCAGAGTACAGTGTGGCCAATGTGGTGCTTTCTGAGAGCACTGGAGTGCCTGGAGCAGTGTTTATCCTGTACAAACTCCAAGAGACAGGCGAGGGCTGTGAGCTCAGCTTTGATCCACTCAGCACTGACCAGAGCACTTCCAAACACTGAAAGCTCAAGGAACAGTTTGTGAAGAACAGGAGAGGAGCAGAGCCATTGCAGCAGCTTTAGTTCCACTTGGAGGGACTGCGAGGAGAAATCTCCACTTTCATCCCTGTAAAGGGGAAGCAGTTTGTGTCATCTGGCAGAACTGCCCTGCCACAGAGACAACCCCAGCCCAGCAAACAAAACATAGTGCCACATGTGTATCAATTATAAATATATATATTTATTGAATTTATAACTAATTATAAATGAATTTATATATATAATGAGAGAGGAGTGACCCATGATTGAAGTGCTGAATATTGTGGCTAAGCTTCCCTTCCTGAATCCCTGATATCATCACCTTTCCCTCTGAGTTTTTAATTGAAGGTAATATTTAATTCTTGGTCTTGTCCCAACAAATCTAAAGGGTTTAAGGGAAATTACTACATAAAGGAAAAAGAGAGAACTTTCCCTTTTTTACTGTGTAAGACATTGGAGAGTTTCCTTGCAGAAAACTCCAACCTATATTGACATTTTGGCTTCCCTTTTTTCCCTAGTCCTGGCTGACCTTGATTCCAGAGGAGAACAATGGGAGGGCAGTGAGTGCTGAGTGTATTTAAAGCACAATAATGGGAAATGCTCCCAGTCACCACAGAGCCCTTTTCCTTCCCCTGGCAAATCCTCTGGCTCTACCAACCTCTTCCCCAAGGTAATTGTTAAAAATATGGAAAACTCCTGGATTCCAGGGGCACAAGGGAACCTCATGCAAGGCCCAAGATCCACTTCCTTCATGCATTCAGAAGGTGCTGCTGGGGGAGTTATGCTGATTTTAACAGCTCAAAAGGTCAAAGATTTCTTTTTAATGAATTAATTTGCCCAACCTTCTCAACTCTGATGATCAACTTTGCATATTTGTAGTGATTGCAGGGTTTGAGAAGCAGCAGAGTAAATTTGATTAAGGTATAAATTCCTGAAAAGGGAGGGAGGGTGATATTAATATTTCAGTTGCTAAAAAGAGGAAATGCCTGGCAGTCCCAGGGGAAGAGTCACAGGCACCTGTGCTAAACTCACACTGATTTTTTGGCAGGAATGGTCTAATTGCTCATCATGAGTGGAGGAGAAAACATTTTCTTCTACAAATAAAGAGAAGCCTGGCTCAGGAGGTGACATCACTGCAATCAATGCAGGTTGAAATGAGCTGGAGAAGGTAAGAGAAACAGGTTGTGTATTAAAAGAAATCTGAGATGGTAGATCAATACCAAAAATCAAACCAAATTATTTTTCCCTTCTGTTGTTTTTGCTGTGTTTCCTTTCCAAAGCAAGGAAGGGGCAGGAGTTTAGCAGACTCTGCTTCAGGTCAATCTTGCTAACATTTAAAGCAATTCCAGTTTCCCTGATCAATCTGTTTAATGAACTAAAAATGCAGAATTGAAAAGCTTGCTGGATATTTCTGTATTTTTCTGCAGTTGGCTGCAGGAGACTTTTCTCAGACCCAAGGCTGAGGGATGGGAATGTTCAGCCTGGAAAAGAGAAGGATCCAGGAGACCTAATTGTGGCTTTTCAGTACCTGCAGGGAACCTAAGGAGAGCTGGAGAGGGACCTTGGACAAGGGAGAATAGCTTTGAATTGAAAAAGGAGAGATTTAGATGGGATCTTGGGAAGGAATTCCTGGCTGTGAGGGTGGGGAGGAGCTGGGATGGAATTCCCAGAGGAGCTGTGCTGCCCCTGGATCCCTGGCAGTCCAAGGCCAGGTTGGACAGGGTTTGGAGCCACCATGGTGAAAGATGTTCCTGTCTAGGGCAGGATGGCACTGGATGTGATTTGAAGTCTTTCCCAACCCAAACCATTCCAGGATTCTACACCAAACCCAACCTTTTTGTGGAGCCAGCAGTGTCTGAGGTCTAAAGCACAGCTTTGGATCAGAACAGGAATGTCAGACATCAACTCCTTGATTTTTATCCCTGTTTTTCCTTGCTTATCCCTTGGCTGAGAGGTGATGGGAACAACCAGCAGGAGGATCCCCAAGCCCTGGGAAGGAGACCCTTTGGGATTGGGACTTTTGATAACCATTATTGGTTTATCCTGAGACAACAGAACCACCCATAAATTGTCACTTCAGAGCCAGCATTTAGTGCCAACTCAGAGAAATAAATCCACGATGGCTGGGGCAGGTATTGGTGATAAACAGCCAAATAAATCCTGGAGGAGGATCCCAGGGCAACAATGCTGCTTGCCAAATCTGTTTGCAGGGAAACATTGCAACAGCACCGAGATTTCCTTGCAGATCCAGCACAGGCTGCTGTGTCAGCAAAGCTGCTCTTGGTGCTTTTCTTCCAGCCCACACTGGGGTCGAGCCAGGCACTGCATCCATCGGGACTGGGATGCTGTGGCTGTGGGATAAACCCCCAGCCAAGACCTCCAGGGAGCCAATCATGCCGTTTGGAAGCTGTTTATTTTTCCCTGATTGCCTTAAAGATGTGTGTGGGGAGCGGTGATTCATCCAGCCGCTCCTCCCAGTCCCCTGGGATTTGTGTTTCTTTCCCGTTTCCTGGAAGCACTCGGTGTTTGGGGAAGGTTGTGTGGAGCTGCTGGACACCTTCCTCAGCCACTGTCAGGCATTATCTCCCGGGTGTAACTCCCTGGAAATCCCAGCCCTTCAGCTCTGCAGGAAAATCACTTTTCCTGTGGGGCACAGGGTGTGGGAAATCTTCCCAGGGAAGAAAGGCTGGGAATGTGCTGACAGCAGCATTGCTCTTTCAGGTGCCAGTACAAGAAGCTTATAAAAAGCTTCATTCTTGCTTGGTGAGCAGAAAGTGCAGGGAAATGAGCTGGGAAAAAGTGGAATAGAAACTGAAATGATGTTGGGACAGATAGGGATGGAGGCAGGAATGCTCAGCAGGATAAAAACAGGCAGCCTTAAAAGGAAGAAAAAACTTAAATTATAGACAAAAAATTATAAAAAGGTGAGGAATTATGATCAGTTTGGAAAGCTGACTTGGGAAAAGAAGGTTTTTGACTGCTGAGGATGCAGATTTGGAAGCCCTGACCATCAGAGCTGTGATTTGAATTCAGTGGTGGTGCCATCCCTCCTCCCCAGCAGAGCAGGGTTCAGATTGTTCCAGCCCTCATCTCCAGTGCATCTGCAGCTCTAATTCCCTGGAATAATCAGATTTTTTAACAAGTTATAAAAGCACTCATCAGTTGTTTCTCCTCTTTTGGTGGGGATGTAAACATAGAGAAGCCAAGCAAAACACCACAGTGGCTCCCAGTGCTTGGGCAGAGCCCACGGGGTGCATTCCCAAAGAAATGAGGAGTCTGTTCCCCAGGGAGCTCGATGGAAATTGGATCCAGGGAATTCAGCTGGAGCTCCTGGAGCCAAGGCCTGCCCAAAGCACTTATTGTTGGAGTGGAACATGAGAAGTGTGAGCTCAGCCAGTTTGCCAACAAACTGCAACAAGGAAGCAAACACTCCAGCTGCAGGATGGATGTTCTGACTTGGCGAGGCTCTCCAAAGCAGGATTCTTATCTCTTCCCTTTCCTGAGTTCAGTTTGCTGTTCCCATTTTCCATTCCCTATCACTTTCCAGAGCAGTGCACTTGGCACTTGCTGTCAGATGTCAGATATTTGAACCTGGAGTTTTCTTTTCTGTGCATTCTTTGTGGTTGTGGATCTCAAATTTCCAGGGAAAAAAAGCTGTATTTTCTTTCCAGATAAGAGAAAGAAAGAAAACTACATCCTTTTCCCCCTTCAACTTCTTCTAATCTAAGACTTGATCTCATGGTTACCAGGCAGGGCACTGGTGGAGTCTCCATCCCTGGAAGTGTTTAAAAATCCTGTGCATGTGGCACTTGAGGACATGGTTTAGTGCTGGGCTAACAGCTGCACTGATGGTCCTGGAGGGCTTCTCCAGCCTTTGGGACTCTGGGATGAATCTAAAAGGACAAAGAACTCGTGGCTCAGAAGGGTTTTTGCTCCTCAGAGTGTAACCAAAGCAGATCCCACAGGAGGTGTCCATGGGCAGCTCAGTGTGAGGAGATTTCCTGCCCCATCCAAGGAGATCATGGTTTGTATGTCAATTACAGTCATTAAATACTAATAGCATGGAGAATGTTGTTCCCAATGGAAGCAGAGAGGGAAAGTCACATGTGGCCTTCCCACATCTCTGGGATCCATTCCTTGTGCTGATGGGTAAGAGGTGGGTGGAATCTAGGATTTGCCTAAATGGCAGAGGTAAATATAGAAATAAACCAAGTTGGGAGGGAGAAGTTCTCCAAGCACAGCATAATTTCCACTAAAACCATCTCAGAACTTTGCTTCACTCATTTTCTTATGCTCAGATCAGGTTATTTCAAAGAATTGTGTCCTTTTGCTCCTTTCCAAGGAACCCAGTGAAGCCCAGGAGCAGCTCTGCCTCAGGTGGGGAATGCACAGCACCATTTTTCCAACCTTGTGGGAAGAAGGTGAGTCCTGGAGGTCCCCTAAGAAAAGCCACCAATGACTTTTCCTTGAAACCCTGGGCCAGGAATAATCCCCTTCACGTGTCCTCAGTGGGGATGACCTGGCTGTGGTGCCACAAAAGGTGAGGGGAATATTTCAGGTTGTCACCTGTGGGACTTGTATTTGTTCACTTGTCATTTACGGGGAAGAACATGAACTCACTTGTTTCCTTCTCTCAGGCCATGAATAATATTGATGAAATTGTTTGCACTTGGAAACCACAAGGTGGGGAGCTCAGGGATATAAAAATGCAAAGAATTGTAATCTGGGAGTGAAACTATGAAATCAAGTGTTGAGCAAGATGTGTCTAAAGAAACAATATATTTTCGGAATTAGATCACAAACGTTTTTTTTTGGCTGTGCAGAATATTTTTTCATTCACTCTTTGAAGGAAATAAAAAAGAAAATTGCATTTCGTCTCCCTCACCAGCCCCTTACTTTAACAAATACTTAGGCAGGATGTCTTGTCTTCAATTTATTTTGAATTATCAGTTTGTGAAATGGTTTTTTCCTCCCCTTTCCAGCTTGTTTCCAATTCTTTGCCTATAAGGAAATGATTATGCTTCCCATTCCCACTCTGTTTGCTTTCCCTCTAAATTAGAGCTTTTTGTGACTTTTTCCCCATGGCATCACTTTCTTGGGTTGTGAAACTAAGCCTGATACTCTCAGAGGTGAAGCTGGATATGTGGAGATGACTCAGGATTACTGGAATAACAGTGATTTTTTTTCATTTTTGGTTTTATTTTGAAAGCTCTCAACCCAGTGAGAATATTTATCAAAACCATGCCAACTACAGGAACAGAATTTAATGTAACTTCCTCAGATCCAAAGCCTAGGAGAGTGGTGAGAAGGAATTCCACAGAAGTGAGGGATTAATTTCAAAGTGAGGGATCAGGTGTGTCAGCAAAGGAATTAGAGTTCAGGGAACAACAGGACCACTGAATAAAGTTGTTTGCTTGGAAAGTTCTCCAAGCTGCAGCAGAGAGAAGGAGAGAAATCCACCCCACCTTAGCCAGGCCTGGGAAAGTCTCCAGCAGAGTTCAGTCACTCGAGGGCAGAGGAAATGCCTGAGGATGAACTGCTGGATGTGCATAAAATCCTCAGCCTTGGGTGGGGAAAGGCAGGAGTTTGACAGGAGATCAGTTTTGGGAATAAAGTAACCAAGGAGAGAGCACAGAGCTGAGAGGGGACAGCAGAGGCTGCAGAGAGGAGCTTCTGCCTGGATCCTCGGGGTGTCTGACAGCCTGGCTGCTGGAACAGCCCTGGATTTGGGACCAGGATGGTCTCTGGGTGGGGAATGTTTACAGGGATGCCAAGGGGACACTGCAGCCCTGCCATGGAGTCAGTGGGAAACACTCCCCCTTTCTGCCATCCATCCCTGGGTTTCCAGACACTGCCATTCCCAGAGAATGAAGAGCCCTGGTGACAAAGAGCTCTCCCTTGGCCTTCAGCCAGAGGAGGGAAGCAGAGCCCTTGTCCAGGGTGGGAACTTCCTTCTCTCCCAGGGCACTGAGGCTGGGTGGCACCAACCTCCAGCATTTTGCTCAGAATCAAAGCTTCCTCCTGAAATTCCAGGGCTTGGCTAGGAAATCCTTCGTGTCCATCCTGCTGGAAGAAACAGGAGAGTTTTAAGACATTTAAATATTATGAGAATTTATGAGATAGTTAATCTTTTCAAAGATGAACTATGCAGTAAATGCTCTGCTTCAGTGGCTCTCAGCCAGCTGTTGTTGTTCAGTATTTCTACCAAATCATCTCTAGTTGTTCAGTAGTTCTACCAAATAACCTGGAGATTTTTAAAGCTTGGCATTGCTGACATCCACCAGGAATATGTGCTTCCTGAGGAAAACAGGCACAAAGGAAAGCTGGGCATGGAGACAAGGGTTATCTGGAAATTCAACTATAGTGCCAAAAGCCCAAAGCTCTGAATTCCCAGAATAATGGAATCCCAGAGTGGTTTGGGTGGGAAGAGACCTTCAGATCTTCTCATTCCACACCTTCCACTGGAGCAGGTTGCTCCAAGCCCTCACCAACCTGGCCTGGAACACCAAAAGATCTTCCTGAAAGTCCTTTATGTGGCTGAGAAGCTGCACATGGTTACTGATGCTCCTACCCTCTCCTGGGGGTGTTTTTCACCCCAAGACCTGATGAGGGGATTGGAGAAGCAGCCTGGTACCATCTGCCCTCGGGAGGAGCTGTGTGAGTTTGGGAAGGATGCAGAACAATATTTGTCAGTGAGTGTTGTAGGAAAAGGAGCCATAAACCCACCCCACTGGGTGACTCAGCACAGAGGGCAGGAAGGAGCTGTTTGCTTTGGCACAGGATCCCTGTCAGCCCCAGGATCTTTGCTCTCACAGACACTGATGGGCAGAAAGGCTTCCTCAGCCTTTCCCCAGCAGTTTGCAGACATCAGACTTGTCTCCAGATGGTGCATAAAAGCCCAATGATATCGGAGTGAGACAGAGAGGTTTGGGATAACCCATTGCTCAGCACGTGGAGTGATTAAAAACTGTTTGCATGCCTGTGGATGACAGATCCTTCATCCTTTTGGGGGCAAAGCACAAGAATATTTCCTTCAGCAAACAGCTAATGGGGTAAGGATGGTGGAGTCAATTGAGTCATGTTTAATGCAGCTCCTGCTTCGTTGCCATTTTGCAGCATCTTCCCAAAGGCAGCAATAACTCAGAGGAGCTGAACTCTGGAGCTCAGCCTTGTTTCCTGGGAGTATTTCCTCCCTGCCCTTGATTGATCTGAGCCCTGCAGAGAGGGGAGGCACAGGCACAGCGTTTTATGGCCCCCATAAAGCCCTGGGCACAGGTTTTTCCTCAATTTGCTGCTGTTAAATGGAGCGTTTGGGATCATGTGGCACTTTAGGTGCTCTGATTTATGGGGAGGCAGCAATTGCATCCATAATAAACATTCTAAAGCATCTGCAATGCATGTGGGGATCAGCCTGGATTTAACTGCCAGGAACATCACAGCCATGAACTTCGGGCACAGCAAGGTCACAGCCAAGGTGAAGGTGGAAGTGATTGGGAAGAAGAGTAAATATTGGGAAATAGCAAATGGAAAACTGTTAAATATTCTGGATACATGGCTGTAATTCCTTACTCTTCCATGAAGAGCCTGATGGTACACAGAACTAGATAAAGTACAACCCCAGCCTCATTTAATAGGAAATATTTATCACACAGCCATGAAGAGAACAGGAAAAACCCACTGAGAGCTTTGAAAAGAAATATAATAAAATTGCATGTGTTTCAGGTCTACAAAAATTCCCTCCTAGATGAGTGAAAGCACAGGAACCCTCTGTGCTTCTGGAAGCTGCTCAGCTCTGCTCCACATGAAGAATCCTTGGAAATTCTGGTACTGAATTACTGGTGCTCAGTGGTTAGGAGCAACATCAGGTAACCATTTTAAACTGATTTCAGTAGCTTTTTAAACAGTTTAAACAGTTTAATCCTTCCACCTTTACATATTTTTCTGTGAGAGTAAAAGTGTTGGAGTGTGGCATGAATTGATATTATTAGGAATGGATGTCAGAGAGGGACAGTGACACCCATCCATTTAATTCTGAAGATGAAGAAGCACTTAGAATAAGGAAATTCTGATGAATCTCTGGTCTCCCAAGGGAAGTCAGGAGAGAGGACAAGGAGAACCACAACATAATGAAACTGTGAGCTTTCAGGGCAGCACAACTCAGTTGGGTAATGACTGAAACAAAAAGGACAAATTCAGGATTCTTGTGTTTAAATAATAAAATGAGAGATGGAACAACATTCACCCTTTGAGGTCATATGGGTTTGTCCCACCGTTTCCACGGGAAAAGGAAGGAGATTTTCTCTTTTTACATTAGTTACAAATTGATCCAGGAGTGACACAGTGAATTTCCCCCAGTAAGGAAGCCTTGGACTATAATGCTACAGGGATTTAATGAACTAAAATGGGACAAGAGATCACAAACCAATGCTCAAAACCCTCCTGGCAACGTTGCTGAGACTCAGGATGCCATTCTAGGCCGAGTTTTTATTTCTCCAGGAATCCTTTGTCATTGCCCTTGGCACAGCCAATCCCCCAGGGCTGTTGGAACCTCCCAAAAGTATTTTTGCAGAGCGAATTTTTGGGTGTACAAAACTCTGTGACAAAAACATGCAGGATGAAATCCTGATCCACAAGATTGGGAGCTCCTTGTTAATTGATCTAATGAAGTCAACCTAAGGAGTTTTGGTGAGGAAATCCCTAAAGCCTCTGCCAGCTTTCCCTTGGAATACACACTGAATCCAGGCCAAAATGTTCTCATCCCACACCAGAAACTGCAGCTCAATGTGTTGGAGATGTTTATTCACTGTGTGGTTTTGCTATTGCTTTGCTTATGGGGCAAAAACACCTTTGTGAGACTTAGGGAGGTAAAATCTGCTTTTCTGGATCTTCCCTTAAATAATGATCAAATTGATCCCAAGTTAGAGGAGAAAGTTTCTGTGGGATCCTTTTGTCCACCTGAGTTACACGTTAGCTCAGTTTGAAATCCACATGAGAACAGTTTAAAGAATGAAATCAAAGTGCTGCTGTTAAAATTTCCCTGGATGTAGCTTTGCTTTCCAAACTTATCCCTTTAATCTGTGTGTATAAATTGTCTCCCTGGAGTTATGAAACTCGAGGTGCTCTGCAAGGTCAATTATCTTTGAGCTCCCTCAAGTGGCAAGGAAAGTTTGGAGTTTGGCGCTGGAACCCTCGAGTTTGTCAGAGAAATCAGTGAATTTGACATAGAAATCCCTGAGTTTGGCACTGAAACCCTCGAGTTTGTCACAGAAATCCGTGAATTTGACATAGAAATCCTCGAGTTTGGCACTGGAACCCTCGAGTTTGTCACAGAAATCAGTGAATCTGACATAGAAATCCTCGAGTTTGGCACTGGAACCCTCGAGTTTGTCAGAAAAATCAGTGAATTTGACATAGAAACCCTCAAGTTTGTCACTGGAACGCTCAAGTTTTTTACAAAAACCCCTAAGTTTGTCACTGAAATCCTTGTTTGTCACAGAAATGCTCAAGCTTTTTACAAAAACCCCTAAGTTTGTCACTGAAATCCTTGTTTGTCACAGAAATGCTCAAGTTTTTTACAAAAACCCCTAAGTTTGTCCCTGAAACTCTCAAAATCGTTGCACAACTGCTTCTCCAATGAATCCTTGTAATTTCAGACCACATTTTTCACAGCAGCTGTAGTAAACAGATGCTTGGGTTTCTAGAAAGGCAGTTTGGAGCAGTTGAAAAAGTGACCCATGAATTTAATAACACAGTTCTCCTCTGACAGGTCTCTGTGAAGGCACATCTCGAGGGAAAGGAAGCATTTTATGCCCAAGAGGAGTTTGCAGCTGATTCACAAGATCATGCCTGAATGTTTTGAGAAGTTATTTTGACTTTTTTTTAATGGTTCTTGATCAAATGCGTATCAGAGTAGCTCAAAAGTGGAATTTAGCACATCAGGTAAAACTCAGCCTTTTCCTTTCTACCACCTTGAAAAGGGAAATAAATCCTTTGCTTACATCACAAGTGGTTTTGCCTCATTAAGAGCATATTTTATTCAAAAAGAGCATATTTTAATCGAAAAGCCCTTGATGTCCAGACAAAATTCAAGCAGTTTTTGGTGCAAGAAGATGAAATTTGCTGGAAAACTGGATCTTTTTACAGCAAAAAAGTAGTTTTTTCAAGGGTTTGTCTAATATGGGAAGAACCTTTCAGAGCAAAGAAAAATGACTGAGAGCTGAAGAAAAATGACTTTGGAGAAGAGAAGCCCTGCAGTGTCTGAAGGGGCTGCAGGGAAGCTGAGAGGAGCTGGAATGCTGGGACAGGGGGAATTGGGTTGGGTGGGAGAGTGGGGAGGATTCCTGGCTGGGGTGGAATTCCAGGCTGCCCCTGGATCCCTGGGATGTCCAAGGCAGGGCTGGGAGCAGCCTGGGACACTGGAAGGTGTCCCTGCCATGAACAACCTTCACGTCCTTCCATCCCAACCAGGCTGTGGCTCCATGACTTTAACCCTCAGGAGGACAATGGAGGAGTTTTACAAGCTGTTGTGTTTCACTGAGTGTTTATTTAGAGCTGACTGCACCCTGGCCCTCACACTTCATTTCCACTTCCACATTTCCATCCGTTCTCTCTATTTATTTTCCATCTCCATTCCCAGGGCTGTTCTCCCCTCACAGCCCCTAGGCCGCAGCACCGCTGCCATGGCAACCGCCTGGGTGACGTAACCACGTATCCGCGCGCCGTGCGTGCTCACGTGCCGCGCGGTGCTCACGTGCGGTTGGTCACGTGAGGGGCGCGATGGCGGAGGAGGAGCGGGCGCTGCTGGCGGACCATGGCGGCACTGGCGGCGGTGGCTCCCCGGGGCCTCCCCGCGCCCTGCCCGCCGCCTGCGACCCCCGCCGCCTGCCGCACCGCCTGCTCGTGCTGGCCCTCATGTGCTTCCTGGGCTTCGGTGCGCGCCGGGCCGGGCCGGGGGCTGCGGGTGGGGGGAGATCGGTGTGGGGCGTTGGGTGTGGAGTGTGGGTGTGGGCTGTGGGGTGTCCGCGTTTGGGGTGTGGAGTGCCAGGGTTTGAGGTGCCCGGGTGTGGGGTGCCAGGGTGTGGGGTGCCTGGGTTTGGGGTGTGGGTGCCCAGGTGTAGGGTGTGGGGTGCCGGGGTGTGGTGGGCCCGGATTGCCCGGCTTTGGGGTGCCCGGCTGTGGGGTGTGAGGTGTGGAGTGCCCGGCTGTGGGGTTTGGGCTTTGGGGTGCCCGAGCAGAGCCCCGAGCCTTGCCCTTCTCCCTGCAGGCAGCTACTTCTGCTACGACAACCCTGCCGCTCTGCAGACGCAGGTTCAGCGGGTGAGTCACTGCCGGGGGGTTTGGAAACAGGGAGTGACCTTTGCCATGGCATGCAGTGACGGGGTGGGAATGGGGAGATGGGATTTCGGGCAGGAATTGTTCCCTGGGAGGGTGGGGAGGGCTGGGATGAATTCCCAGAGGAGCTGTGGTGCCCCTGGATCCCTGGAATGTCCAAGGCCAGGCTGGAGCAGCCTGGGACAGTGGAAGATTCCCTGGGGTTGGAGCAAAATGGACTTTAGTCCCTTCCAGCCCAGCCCATCTGGGATTCTGTGAGTTACAGAAAATGCACTTATTTCTACATGTTTCTTCTGGATATTTACTCTGTGTCCCTGCAATTAGCTGAGGAATAATTGCTTGTCTGATCCCCTGTGCTGTGCAGGACATGAAGGTGAACACAGCCCAGTTCATGGCTCTCTATGCCTGGTACTCGTGGCCCAACGTGGTGCTGTGCTTCTTTGGGGGTTTCCTGATCGACAGAGTGTTTGGGATCCGGTGAGTGCAGTGGTTGTGTCTCTGTGGTCAGTGAATGCTGAACTAAAATTGCACCTGAAGTTTACACTTTGTAACATAAAGTTTGTTCACATTATAATAAACTTTTTCATTTTTTTCCCCACAATTTAACAATTTCCACCAGTAAATGAGTTTCCTTTCCTTTATAATTTAAATAAATTTGTTTCAAAACCAACACCTTGTACTACCTGTATTTTAAGGAAACTGTTGAGCTGCACAGTTTATTATAGAGACATTTCATTACCCATCAGCCTCCCCTTGTTTCCCTGCTGCAGGTCCAAAATAGTGTTTTGTAAGGGAAAAAAATCATTCTGGTTATGCATGAAGTGTTTTTATTTTCTTTCCAGGTTGGGCACTGTGATATTCAGCATCTTTGTGTGTGTTGGGCAGGTGAGTGCAAAGGAAGGGGTGAAGGATGGTCTGTGTCTGGAATTTGTGTTTCCCTTGGGATCAGACAGCTGAGAACTGCCATGGGAGAGCCCTGGGCTGGGCTGGAGTTCCTGGGAAAAGGGGATCTTGGAATGAGGGTGAAATCATGGGAAGGAGGCACATGTTTGGTGTGTTTGGTGTGGAACTGGCTGAGCATGACACAGTCCCAGGCTGGTGTGATGAACAGCAGAGGGAGCAAAGACAAAAATCAGAGCAGGAATTGGGTGGGAAGGATTTCTGGGAAGGGAAAAGCATTTTGGTTCCTGTTTGCAGGAAGTTCTGGTTTGTTCCATGCCTGAAATGCACAATTGTAATTCCCTCCAATGCTCTTTGCAGGTGGTTTTTGCACTGGGAGCACTGTTCAACACTTTCTGGCTGATGGAAGTGGGCAGATTCATATTTGGGTGAGTCTGGAAGAGCAGATTTGTGCTCTCTGAGATAAGGCCATCTAGAAAACTACAGAAACCAATCCTGAAAACTCTCCTAGAAAATTCCTGCCACTTGGAGACAAAATTGTTGGATTCTGAGACCTCTAAAGCTGAGGAATGCAAGATCTCAATTTCAATTCCTTGTGCAACTTAGAAAACAAGAAATAGGACTTTGCAGGTCTTGCTGAATCCAAAACTGTGGAATTACCAATTATTCTTAAGTCACTGCAATTCTATTTTTGCATCCTTGCCTTCTGTTGCCACCTATATCTATAAATATGCATTCAATCTGCCTGTACACAGCCAGATTTCTCTGCAATTCAGTCATGTTGCTCTTGCTGCATTTGAAACGTTTCCTTTTGCCCTTCAGAATAGGTGGAGAGTCCCTGGCAGTGGCCCAGAACACGTATGCAGTGAGCTGGTTTAAGGGCAAGGAGTTAAACCTGGTGTTTGGATTGCAGCTCAGCATGGCCAGAATTGTAAGTTGGCACCAATTCATCCTGGGAATGAAGAGAGGAGTTGTGTCCCTGCTTTTGGGACAGTGTGGGACACCTGGAGCCTGGCTGGCTCCTCTTATCCGAGCTGTTAACTCCTGGTGCCCCTGGGATTGCAGCCTTGGATCATTTTTTGGGGAAAAAATGAGGGGAAAATGCTTCTTTCTCCTGCCTGTCAGGTGGGAATTCTGTTAGTTCAAATGTGTTAAATTCAGCTCAGTTCATGAGCTCATATGTGTGTTTATGGCACTTCTGAAGCCTTGCTGAAAACACTGCCAGATTTGTGTGAAATTTCAATTTGCAGTGCTGTGTTTTTGTTGCAATGACCAATTTGTTACAAACCAACCCAGCAGGGAATCAAAAGGAATCATTTGTATCCCTTTTGCTGCCGGTTGAAGTTCTCTGTGCAGCATTTCCCTGTTTGTCTGCTGTTCCTGTGGGATTCCTGGAGCTGGGAAATGCTGGGCCATGGCTCTGGTAGTGCTCACAGGGCTCTGTTCTGCCTAGGGGAGCACGGTGAACATGAACATTATGGGATGGATCTACTCCAGGGTTCAGCACCTCCTGGGCTCTGCTGGTCCCAGCACCCTTGGCTTGGCTCTGCTGATAGGTCAGTGACATTTTACATTGCTGTCCCCTGCCTGTGTTAATGATTTATTAACTCATCACTGCAAAGCTAATTATTGGAGCTAGGGAGAGCAATCCCAACACCTTTTGTCTCATAATCTCATTTCTCTCAGGTTACTGCAGCTGCTAAAATGCTGGGGCATTTTGGGGGTTGCCAAATTTCGAGTTGGTGGCTCATGGAGGTGAAATGTTTCACATCCTCTGAGCAAAGGACAGGCTTGAAAAATTTCCTGAAGGGTGTCAAAGCTTGCCTGTGGCTGTCTGATCGTAAAAGTGACATTTGAACAATTCTGGGGTGTGTTCCCTTCCCTCAGAGCTGTGGGCATGGTGGCTCTGGTGTTGGGAATAAGGCCAGGCTTTGTTCCTGTTCCTGCAAGGTGCAAATGAGGAGCTTGGCTGTGCTGAGTGGGAGTGGTGGTCGTGTTTAAATAAAATCAGTTTATACACACATTTATGGCTCCAAGGCAGGTGTCTGCCCTGTGTCAGGCTTCACTTTTACACTTTAATCTTTGAGTTGTGCAGCTCTTGAGCCTTGAAGTTGGCATTAAACTTGGTGTACCTTGTTGTGTCCAACAAAAACTGCACTAACTGGGCTGAAAACCCAAATTGCTGCTTGGATTGTCAGCTGACTGTGTGGTGTTGCATTCCTAGGGGGTGTCACTTGTCTGTTCTCACTGAGCTGTGCTTTAATCTTGGGTTACCTGGACAGGAGAGCAGAGAAACTGCTTTGTAAAGAGCAGGGCAAGACAGGTGAGTGCTGGGGCTGAGCTGAAGCAGAGCCTGCCAGCTGCTCTGCATGGGTTTGCATTTGGGGTTTGCATTTGGGGTTTGCATTTGGGGTTTGCATTTGGGGTCACTCAGTGGCTGCTCTGCACGTCCTCACAGTTATAATCCTCATTTTTAGATGAAGTTTTAGTTTTAAGCACTAGTTGGTCAGGCAGAGGCATTTTTTTATATGTCGTCTTTAGAGTCATCTAATTGCCATTTTATGCCATTTTTAGACTCATCTTTTTTTGTACAAATAAAGGTTTACACCTAATCAGATCTGTGCCATGACCACTTGTTCCTTGTTTTCTCAGTTGGTCTGATTTCCTTTAGCAGGAGTGCAGAACCATGGAGCTCTCATCAGGCAGTGTGTGATAATTTGAGTTTTACACATGGGAGAATTTAGAGCAATGAAAAATGAACTGAATTTAATTGAGATCCAAGGAAGGGCAAATGGAATCCATGGGATGGAAGCACCTCAGAGCCCATCCATCCCACCCCAGCCATGGCAGAGACACCTCCACTATCCCAGGCTGCTCCCAGCTGCCTCCAGGCAGGAATTTTTGCAGCTGATGGAACATTTCCTTGACCAATGTTTGATTCTGCTGCTCAGGACTTGCAGAGGCTTTGGAGCTTTTGTCCATCAGCTCAGGGAGAGAGGGACAGCTTGGTTTGGCACTGTGGGTTTTACACTTGGATCTCCTGGAGTGACTCCCACTGGGGAAACTGCAGCCAGGCAGGACAGGGATGTGCTCTAGGAGGGATTTGGGATCAGATTTGGGATCCTGGCTGACTCCACGCTGTGCTTTGCCCCTGCAGGAGAAGTGATCAAGCTGACAGATGTGAAGGATTTCTCCTTGTCCTTGTGGCTCATCTTTGTCATCTGTGTTTGTTACTATGCTGCAGTTTTCCCTTTCATTGGCCTCGGGAAGTAAGTGCCACTCACTTTTCCAGCCATTCCCTTGGAATTTGGCCAGGATTTTAACCAACTGCTTCAAACCTTCCCATTCACCTGCTGAGCTCTGGGAATTACCCTGCTGAGGTGGCAGAACTCAGCAATGTTTGATTTCCTGATTAAAGCTGGACACACATTTCAAACCTGGGGGGAATTTTGGGGTGGAATTTGCTGTCCTGTAGGATTCCTTCCATAGTTACAACCTAATACCTCATTATTTGGGTTAAATATTGGTTGTGGACTTGGAATGGTTTTCCCAAAGTATAATTTGAATAATCCTTAGGTTAAAAATCTTATCTTCTTCTCTGATAAAAAAACTTCTAAATTAATTATAAATTAGAATCTCTAATACTTATTTCAGACCTGTGTTTAATTTTCTTGAAAACGAGATTGTCTAGCTTAATTTTGATTTCATGTCCCTCAAGTCTGCATTTTCCTAAATAGTTTATTTTTTTTCTTCCTTCAGGGTTTTCTTTATTGAAAAATTCAGATTCTCCCCTCAGGAAGCCAGTGCAATTAACAGGTATATTGTGGTTAATTAAGTAATTAACACTGCCAGCTTTTAGGAGTTCAGGATGTATTTTTGGGCTCTGGGCAGGTGGGAAGAAGTTTGGGATCTCCTGTGATCTGCATTGAAGTGGAGAAATAATTTCACACAGCCCAAGGAATAACTGGGAAGGGTGGGTGTGGTTTTGATTAAAAATAGATGTTCACACTGGAAAGAAAAACCTCTGAATGTTTTATTTTGATATTTAGTGATTCTTTTCTGAGTGATAAAGCAGTTTAGTAACACCACTAAATTTCTGTGGTTTGAGGATGAATTTGTGATGTGGCAAAACCCCAAATAAAACCCAACAAAAACCACTTGCTGGGCTGTGATCCCAGGAGCATCACCATTTCCTTGGATGAGGAAATAATGTTGACTTTTCCACATCCTCAGACCTTTTGGGAATTCCAAATCCCTGGGATTTTTCAGGTGTGTTTTTCCTGTATCCTCACAGTTCACAAAGGACTCTGGTTGTGTTAAACACTTTAATTTTCCTGTTTTGCAGCATTGTTTACATCATCTCAGCCCCCATGTCGCCAGTGTTTGGCCTGCTGGTGGATAAGGTGGGCAAGAACATCATCTGGGTGCTCTGTGCTGTGCTCACCACGCTGGCCTCTCACATCATGCTGGCTTTCACCTTCTGGAACCCCTGGATAGCCATGGTGAGCTGCTTGCTGGCACTCACTGCTGCCCTGAGATGAAATCAGTACCAGATACTGCTTTTAGAGATAGAAAACCAGCAGGGGAGTTGGTGCTGAGTTGTTCTGTGTGGTAAGGTGGAAAAAACTGCTCACCTCATTGTTAAATTCCTGTGCCAGGTGCTCACTTTGCTCCTAAAAATGGGTCTTTTAATTGATTTCTGAAGTTTGTTACTATTAGTTAACTGTCTCTGATGTGCTGGATTGAGCCTCAGTACAAATCTGCATTATTGAGGGCAAATTCCATGAAGAATCTGTTTGGAGCTGAGGCTTGTGGTGCTCACCACTGGGGCAGGGCTTAAAAACCTTGATTTTCAGGCTTTTTTTTTAATGAGCTGCAGCTCTGGGTGTTTAATTTAGACTCTTTAATTTTAATGAATAGAGTTTAGTTTGAGAGCCATCCCTGGAAGAAGTTTTCTTTCTAAATGTAGATATTTATTTAGAATTTCATTGCACAAAGTGCTACTTGAGCTCCTTTTTTCTTCACTTTCAGGAGGAAGGAAAAGGCAATATATTAATTTATTTAGCACTTTGCAACACAAGAACTTTGCCCCTCTAACCCCATTTTCTCATCCCTGTGTCCCCAGTGCATGCTGGGAGTGGCCTATTCCCTGCTGGCCTGTGCCCTGTGGCCCATGGTGGCCTTTGTTGTCCCAGAGCACCAGCTGGGAACTGCCTATGGCTTGTGAGTATTTCCTGGGGTTTGTGTAACACCAGAGCTCCTCCAGGAGCTCTGCTGGGGAGGAAAAACCTTGGGGTGACCCAACTGTGGCCTTTAGGGAGTGACAGGAAACATGGAGAGGGGCTTGGGATGGAGGGACAGGACACAGGGAATGGCTGGGATGGATGGGATTTTGGGAAGGAATTGTTCCCTGGGAGGGTGGGGAGGAGCTGGGATGGAATTCCCAGAGAAGCTGTGCTGCCCCTGGATCCCTGGAATGTCCAAGGCCAGGCTGGGTGAGGCTTGGAGCAGCCTGGGACAGTCAAGGTGTCCCCAATGGCAGGGGTGTGGCTTTACTGTCCCTTCCATCCCAACCCATCCCACCCTTGCTGAAACTCCTGGTCACTGAATGTGAGCAGATCCAGCACACCCCTGATTCCCAGCTCACTGCTGATTCCCAGCACACCCCTCATTCCCAGCTCACTGCTGATTCCCAGCACACTCCTGATTCCCAGCACATTCCTCATTCCCAGCACATTCCTCATTCCCAGCACATTCCTCATTCCCAGCATTCCAGGTGTGTGCAGCAGGAAGCTCTGGCTGCTCTGGGATGTGGCTTTGGGACACACAGAGCTCCAAAACTGAAGTCCTGACTTTCCCACGTCCCACAAACAGGGAAAAGTTCACTCCTCATCAGCTCAGTGCCCCTGAGGAGTTCTCCCTGGGGAATCCCATCCCCATTTCCCTGAGCAGAGCAGTCAGTGAGCTCCTCTCTCTGTTCAGCATGCAGTCCATCCAGAACCTGGGCCTGGCTGTCATTGCCATTGCAGCTGGGATGATCCTGGACACACGGGGATACCTCTTCCTCGAGGTCTTCTTCAGTGCCTGTGTGTGCTGTAAGTGTGAAACTCCCTGAAAATGGGTGCAGGAAGCTTTTTTGGCTTCTTTTGGCTTCATATTTCCTGTAAAACAATCATAATTGTTCTTTTAGAGGTGTCAGCTGGGGCAGTGTTGAGATGAACTCCCAGCTGGTGAAGTGTTTTGGGGTTTCCTTGAGGTGTAAAGAGTTTCAATGTTTAAAAAAACTGAGTGAGAGTAGACAAATAATAGTTTAAAAGTGTAAATTAGAAGTTTAAAATGAAAATCTTTTCTGAATTACCATCTGCTGTGAGCACAGGGGGGATTTACAAAAGCAAAAACCTCCTTTGAGTTAGAATTACCATGAAAAATTGCAGTTGTGGGTTAAACCTCAAACTCAAGATTGCAGTGGTGGGTTAAATCTGTTTATTGTGCATTTCTTGTCAGCTAAAGCTGTCCCTTTCCCTCCCCAGTGTCACTGATAGCTGTGGTCATGCTGTATTTTGTGAATCACCTCGCAGGTGAGTCTTGGCAGCTTCTCTTCCTCTTCACCTCAATTCCTTCTTCTAGAAAATCATCCCCCTGATGTCTCAACTCCTCTGAGAACCCCTTTGATGCCAAAGACACAGAAATACCAGTTTTAAAGGTCTCAAAGTGCACATTTCTGCTGTTGCAGGTGGTGACCTCAACTGGTCTGCAAAGAAAAGGGAAAAACTGCAAAAAGCAGCTGCAGCTGAGTAAGTACAAACCCAATAAATGTCAGTGTTCTTTGGAAGTGTTTGTCCTGAAGGGATTAAGTAGATCATTGCCTCAAGTCTGCTTTATATTGGATTTATTTTTTCACCAGTCTGTGTTAGGATTTCATATTCCTGCCTGCTGTGAATCAATATTTGAAGTGGCAGCTTTACCCAGGTGTCCTTTCCTGGCACTTTTCCTTGCTATTTGCCTTTATTTCAGTGGCTTTCCAACTGAAATGTGTTTAAAAAATGTTGTGGTTTGGGTCAGAATCCTAATACTGATGGGAAACTCAGCTCCCTCAGATCTCAGAACTCATTTCCTTTCATTTTGTTGGAATTCTTTCTTTTTTAATAGGTAATTCCATCTCAGCTGCAGATATTGTACATCACAACTTATATATGTGTATATATTTTATAATGTAATCTGTGTTTGATCCAGATAAATAATTTGCTATTAAGATATTTCTTATAAATGGATTTATGGACTCCTGTACAACTGGACTGTGTCCATATGGTGGTACTTAAATTAATCCCAAAAAACCCCAAAGCACCTGAGCAAGGTCTATCCAGGTGATTGATGAGGTTTAATATGATTTTATTTCTTGTTCTTTGCAAGAACAAGATCGATCTCGAGGAAAACTCAAGGAAATTACAACCTGACTTCACTACAATGGGTCTCCTCGAGCCAAAAGGATTTTTAATACAAATTTTTCCATACAAACCCTTCCCAAACCTTGAATTCTGTGTCCAAGCCGAGCTGCTCCTCACCCACATGTCCCATCCTAGCTGTGTGGGTTCTGTGGGGTTGGGGATGCCTCAGCCTGCTGTTTGCAGTAACTCTTGTCCCTGTTTCTTTCAGAAAGGACAGTTGAGTGGCAAAGGCCAGCCTGGATGGGGACACTGAGCAGCACCAGCCCAGCCATTGCTGCCCAGGCAGCTCAGCTTGCACTCTAGCTCCTTGAAGAGTCCTTAACACCTTGGGTTTGCAGCAGCTCTGCTTTGTAACACTTGTCACTAATGCCAAACGTCCTGCTGACCTGGGCACAGGCTGCCTGAGCTCTCACCCCTCACTGAAACACCTGCAGAGAGCAAAACACCTCCTGGCATGGAGGGTTTGGATCCAAATCCACTTTTGTTTCTGGGATAAACCTCCCCCAGAGCTCCCAACAGCTCACTGCTGCTGCTTTGGTCGCTGTCTTCGTGCAAAAACCACTTTTTGAAATGTGTTTTCAACTTTTGGGTTTTCCTTTCACCACTTCACGGAGGAAGAGCCACGAGTGCTCTGCTCCAATGGACTTTTTTTGTAGGATTTCTGAATTCTGAGACTGCTGAGCGGTCTTTTATTGCCTTCTTGGTCCTCTTTGTATTGCCAGGTTTGTTTGAAGGGATTGCAAGTTTGTTTAACAGATAGAAAAGCTGTTACAGAAGCTCCCTGAGCACGTTGGAATCTGTGAAAAACCAAAAAAAAAGGTTTCTCTTTCTACTGAAAACTTGGAATGAAATAAAAGGAACCTGCAGAAAACAGCCTCTCTCTTTCTTTACACTGAATTATTTACCCTCCACACCTCAGGCTCATTAATCTGATACCCCTAAACATTTCCTAGCTGTTAAAATCAGAATATTTTCATTTTTCCCTGCTTGGCTTGGCACTGCTCAGGGCAAACATCTGAAAACACTTTTCTCTTGCAGTGCAGAAGAGCAGCAGAAGCTCAGACGTCAGAATGAAGATGATTTGGCAAAATTGCTGCCAAAAGCTGATGCCTTTAGTTTAAGGAATAAATACCTTTCCAAACTTGGAGCTCAGGTATCTGTCAGGGGGTTCACAGGACAATTAAAAACTGCAACAATTAGGGGTTCCTTTGAGCAATTTGGCTGTTTTCAATAGCAACTCCACCTCAGAGTGAGATTGCTGAGAGTTGTTCTCAGAAATAAACAAATTCCAAAATTTCCAAATCTAGTAAAGGAAACCAATCAATGGCCAACCCCCAAAGCTGAGCATTTAATGATACACAAATGTCTTAATTTTATTTTTTTGCAGCTCCCAGGTAATTATTCCTCCTCTTTATCAACTCTGGCTCACAGAAGTGTGTTGAAATAGCACCTCTGGAAAAGCAGGAATGTTGAATTTCCTGGGACACAGAGCCCAGCACGAGCTTTGCTGCCAGCCTAGATTTAAAATATTGCCAAAAACTCCTCCTTCCTGGGCCATCCAGGGATCCTGATGGGAAACTGTGGCTCTGGTGGAACCTTTGAGTGTCTTCTCCAGCCTCCTGTCTCAAATACCTGTGAGTAGCTGAGTCAGATGCAGGATTGATCTCTGGGTGAGAAATGGGGAAATCCAATTATTCATTTGCTGGGATGAGCCTGGATGGCAATGGAGGTTTTTCAGCCTCTCCTCCTGGACACCTTGGCTGCTCTGCTTCCTTCTCCTGGGAGAAGAAGGTGAGGAAAAAATCCCAAGTGAATATTTCAGAGGAAACTCCAGCAGTACAGAAGTGCTAACCCTGGAATTTGCACTGGAGCAGGGACAGCAAAAACCTCCTGCAAGCCCTGAACAATGTGAAAGTTGATTTATTTCTAAGAGTCTGTGACTAAAAACTATAAAAAGAGTTCAAGCAAGAGCTGCATTTTGCTTCCAGAGGGAAAAGCCTTGGATTGCATGGGGAAACCCCAAAATTTTCCCACAATTTCAGTGGAAATTATGGCTCCTTGATGAGCAGGGAGTTCCCAGAGCTGCTGCAGAGTGCTTTGTGCTGTGGTTTAATTACTCCTCAAGGTAATTGGATAAATGATCCCTGAAGTGAGCTGATCCTGCTTTAAAAGGAGGTGTGTGGAGCCCCAGGAACAGGGAATGTTCTGGGCTGACTCCAGGGAATCCTCGAGTGCCACAAAAGGCTCAGAGAGAGGAGTTTGTTAGAATTAAAAAAGTTACATTTGATGCAGAATATTTTATTGTTTGCCTGCAGTAGTTTAAGCAGAGCTCATAGTCTTAAAGTTGGTTTTGAAAGAGATTTTGCAGTGGAGATTCCTTCGATTTTCCTGGAAAAAATGACATCTTCCTGAAGGAAATTGGCTGAAAATTCTGGAGATTCCTTTGATATTCCTGGAAAAACTGACACCTTCCTGAAAGAAGTTGGCTGAAAGGTCTGGAATTCTGCAGGAGAATCTGGGAACAAAAAGCAGCAGGTTGGGATCTCCCTGCCCAGCTCAGTGGTGCCTTTTGCTGGTTTTTCCTGGTGCTCTCTGGGCTCCTCAGAGCCACATGGTTTGCTGCTTTGTGGATTTGTGAGTTTGGGGTGTTTTTAAATAAAACCTTTCCATGGACAGTGGTGGTTGTGGTTCTGGGATGTGGTGCTGCCTGGGGGGTTGTTGAGGTGATTTTTTTCCCCTGAGAGGAGGAAGAGTTTGGGGGAAATTTCTCCTTGAAGATCCAAAGGCAAAGCTGCTCTCACTGATGGACTTTTCTTTCCTGGGGAGGGAGAGAATTAAATTGTTCTTTTTGCTTTTTTTCTCCTGCTTCTCTTGAATTCACACATTTTGGTTGGAGAAACTCCTCTGCTGCTCCCTCAGGGTTAACATTTCCTGTGTGATCCAACAGTCACACTGCAGCTCCTGCTTTCCTGAGCTTCATTTTCAGCTCCTGAATTCTCTGCTCCCCTGAGGATCCTGCTGCAGTCCTGTGGGGATTTCTGCAAAAGGGACAAATTCCTCTGTCAGCTGCAACCCCTCCAGCCAGGATGGGAAATTGGTTTAGCCCTCACTAGGTAGTGATGGATTTATTGAAAATATCCCAAAATCAGGAATGTCTTAGACAATTTCCTCATTATCTGCTTTCTGCCACTGCCCAGAGTGGCTGAGGAGCCCTTGGGAAGGTGGGGCAGTGCAGGAGATCCAGGGAAGAGATGGGAAAGGAGATTTATCCCAAGGAATTCCTCTCTCCCTTTTGCAGGATCTCTCACTAGAGGCCAGCAGTGCCACGCTGGTGGCTCAGGGATGTTGGCTGTCGTTGGGATTTAAAGCCTTCGAGGCTGCAACTCCTGGGATCTGTTGTGGTGATTGGTGGCTTTGTTATTGCCATGGCTTGGTCCTGCCACAGTCTGTCCATCCCTGGGAATGTCCAAGGCCAGGCTGGACAGAGCTTGGAGCAATTTGGGACAGTGGAAGGTGTCCCTGGGGGTCGCACTGGATGGATTTAATGTCCCTCTCGGATTCTGTGATTCCATGGAATAAAGTCCAATTTTTCTAATTGAATGTATTTCTAAGGTGGGTCAGTTCTTGCTCTTCTCCCCTCAGCGTGGACATGAGGAGGAATTTCCCCATGGAAAGGATGAGCAGCCATGGGAATGTCCTGCCCAGGGAGCTTTGGAGTGTCCATCCCTGGAGGTGTCCAAGGAACTCCTGGCTGTGTCCCTCAGTGCTCTGGGCTGGGGACAGGGTGGGAATCAATCACAGCTTGGACTCTGATCCTGGAGGGCTTTTCCAGCCTCAGGGATCCTGGGATTCTGTGGTTATTCCATGTGTTACTGAGTGGGATTGGGGAACAGTTTTATCTGTTCCAGCTGACCTGAGCTGTGGAGGAAAACCTCCTTCTCCCTTTGGGGTTTGGGGCTGAAAATCTTAGTTCTTCAAGCTAAAGGTGGGACCTCCAAGGAAACAGGAGATAATTCCTGCTCTGTTTCCCCCAACGAGCTGCTCTTCCTGGGATTTGATTTCCCAGCTGTGGCTCTGGGGCTGCTCCTCAAATTACCCCAATCAGTGTAACCCTTAATTAACAGAGCTGTTTGCAAGTCTACAAAGCCCTGGGTGAGCACAGAGCAGCTGGGAGTGCAGGAATTCTGCCCCAAGGAGCTGAAATCCCACAGTTCTGGCAGCTGGAATGGTGATGGAACATCATAGGAATTTGCTGAACCTCCTTCTACTCCATTCCTCAGGACTTTTAAAAAATTCTACTTTATTCCCAGAAGCTGGGAATGCCTGCAGGTGAGCATTACGTGGATTTTTAATACTAATTCATATTTTGAAATCCACGTTTTGGGGTTATTTTGCAGTGTAGCAGCAGGAACAAATGGGCTGTGATTTGTTGAGGTGGTTTTGGGTGTCCCTCGATGCCCATCCTGCATTTCAGACCCCCGTGAAGATGAAATTCAGAGCAAACCTTGATTTTCCAATCCATCAACAACTGCATTGCTTACAAGAGCTCCCTCAAGCCAATTTCCTAGTCCTTTATATCTCAAAACCCACTTGCAGCAGTTTGCAGTGAGGCTGGAGGTGACATGCCAGCTTATGGAATGTGTCAGGAGTGATGGATTCAGCCAGGAGCAGCCCAGGGAGCACTGCAGGGGAGGAATGGCATTCCCAGGCTTCACTGAAATCCAGCAGCTCTGCATTCCCATGGACTGATCCTCCTGCCAGTGCATTCTGACATCAACACAGTGACACAGGATGGATTGGCTAGAATGTCAATATTATTTCAGAGCTGACTCCAGGAAAAATCTCTCCCTGGTCGTGCTGGGATTTGGAATTCAGAGCTTTGCTCTGCTGGAGGGGAAAGCAAAGCCAACACCCTTTTTTCTGAGATCTTTTGTGATGGCTCTTGAAATGAGGGAATGGGAGCAGAGGTGACCTGGCTGGGGGAATTCCATGGCCTGGAATTGGTTTTTGGGATTTTCAGGGCAGTGGGAGGCTGAGGAGGAGGAGAACATTTTGTGGTTTGGAGTCTCCTGAACTTGCAGCCTTTGGGTTGGACGAGGGGAATGACTCCTGTGGGATATTGGGAGGGAATTCCTGCCTGGGAGGGTGGGGAGGAGCTGGGATGGAATTCCCAGAGCAGCTGTGGCTGCCCCTGGATCCCTGGAATGTCCAAGGCCAGGCTGGACAGGTTTGGATCACCCTGGGACAGTGGAAGTGTCCCTGCCAGGGCTGGGGTGGCACTGGATGGGATTTAAGGTCCTTCCAAGCCATTCCAAGATTCTGGCATCACAGTCACTTCCATCATGCCACATCCACACATTTTGTGCCATTTCTATTCCCATTTAAATCCTCCTAAAGGTGGCAGGTGGAAAACACTACCCACAGACTCATTTTCCCCCCTTTGCATGCAATAATTAGCTTTCCCTTCTCCTTTCCTCCTGCACTTTCTGTTCTCCCTTTGCCCAGGCTGCTCAGAAAGGTTTATTCATGAGCTAAACCTAATTAGTGCCTCAGAAACAAAGGCTGATTAGAGCCAATATCCTTTTGAGATCCATCATGGGAATATTCCCTAACCAAGTTAGCCCATGGCCTCCTGGTGAACCCAAAGGATTGAGGAGCTCATTGCAGCCAGGAGCTCATCCCTGTTTCCCCAGGCTGACAGCAATGTCTGACATTCCCAGGGAATGGCTTTGCTGGGGATTCATCTGCATTTTGCTGTCTGGAGATGGAAAAAGCTGTCTGGATTGAAAGCAGCCCTTCCAGAACTGCTGATGTGACTCCATCCCTGGCTGAGATTTCACCTCAGACAGCTGGGAAGTTCCCCTGGAGCAGCTGCAGCTCTTGGAATTGGAATTCAGATGGATTCCTGGAGCTGCAGGGGGAAAAGGCAGGAATTTGAGTGACTCCTGTTTTCCTGGCTTGGAATGAAGGTGATCCATTTCTCAGGGAAGAAAATCCTTGGGGCTGAGGGTGCTCTGGGGGAATTGTTAATAGGGATGGATGGATGGATGGATGGATGGATGGATGGATGGATGGATGGATTTTGGGATGGAAACATGAACTTCAGGCTCATGGATCAACCCTGGCTTGCTCAGGCACTTCCCAGGACCCCAGGGGTTGGAACAGTTTCCCAGAATCACAGAATTACAGAATCTTTCGGGTTGGAAAAGCTCTTTAAAGCCATCAAGTCCAACTGGCAGCTCCACATTCCCATTAAACAAAAACCTCCAATGTCACATCCATGTTTTTGAGCAATTCCAGGGATGGGATCTCCACTGAACTTGCCATGTGCTCAGCCTTCCCTGTGTTCCTGTGAATGCTGATGGAATAACCTGGCAGAAAAGCTCATTTCAGCCTTTCCTGATGCTCATCTCCAGGCAAACACTCCCTGCTCCTCTCTTTCCAGGCTCCCCAGGGAATGAGCTCATTCCCAAATTCGCCAGAGCTCCAGGAATATCGGGACAGCATTCCCAGGGATGCACAGGGTGGGATGGTTGGGTGTCTGGACAGAGTTAGGAGCTCACTGGGTGAATCCTTTCCAGCTCAGGATATTCTGGGATTCATTTATTTTGGTTTTTTGGGTGAAAACCAGAAGTGGGAAGTGAAGACAAAATGAGATTTTCCCACTACAGATCATCCTTCTATGAAGTGAATTCTTGGACAATAAAATTTAGATTTAGGTTTCCTTCTCCGCAGTAAATCCCAGCAAATCCTGTTAAAATCTGGGAGCAGCAGATTTCCATGTCCTCTCTGCTGCCTCTCCCTTGGCTCCTGCAGGAATGGGGGAAGAAAACTGGGGAAAAGTCATTAAGTTCTTCACCCAGGACTGGGATAATTGCAATTAATTGTGATTTCTCTTCAATGGGAAAAGTTCTTTTCCAGGAGAGTCTTGCAGAAAGGGATCTGCTGCTCAAATTCCAGCTCAGAGCCAGGGTGATGCCAGAGGAAAATCATTATTGCTGAGACTCCTTGAGCAGCTCCTGGGACTGGGGATGGATTCATGGCACTTTGGCACCATTAGGTGTTAATGCTCCATTAATAGGATTTATTTATTTCTCCTGGCAGCTCTCCTGCTCCATGCATCATCCCCAACCATCCCACTCCCTGCCCAGGGCTGAATGAGGACCTCGAGCCAGCTGGAGCTTCATGGCATCTCCAGTTTTTCCTGGGGAGTTATGGGATTTCCCCCAGAATGTTTGGCCACACTTGATAACCTCCTGGTGACATCTCTGCTGTCCCCACACAGCTCCTGCTCCCCAGCTGCTCTGCCCCAACCCCTTGGGGATGTTTTTGTCATCCCAAACTCCTTCCCCAGCTCTAGGAATGCTTAAATCAAAAACGGATCCCAGGGAATTCTGTCGGAATATTAATATTCTGCATTAATATTAATATTCTGTTGGAATGTTTGATATTCTGTGGAATATGAAAGTCAGTATTTATTTGTGAGAGTCGCTTGGGGGGCTAATTGGAGCAGGTTTGGTGCTCAGGCTGCAGAATGGAGCAATAAAACCCAGAGATTGATGACCAGGAGCAGATTCAGAGCTCCAGCTGGGGGTCCAGGTTACAAATTCAGCCCTGCCTGGGCTAGGATTGGCCAACAGGGATCTTGCTAAGTGCCACTGCTTTCTAATGAGCTCATTTAATTGCAGGACTCCAATTGCTCCAACTTTGGGGGTTTATTGGAGCTGTGTTCAAAATAACAGTGTGCTGGGGGTTAAAAACACAGCTCAGGGTTGTGCTGGCTGAGCCAGAGAGCCCAGGGGGGAAATCAGGAGTGAAAATTGAGATTTGGATTGCCAAGGAAGTCTGAGAGCTTGAGCAGCGTGAGGGATTCTGGTCTGTGATTCTGTGCTGATGGGATTTTGGTTTCTCCTGGATTTTGGTTTCTCCTGGATTTTGGTTATTCCTGAAAACTTGAGACTTCAGCATGCTGGGTGTGAAAAATATTGGATATGGGTTGTGGTCAGATATTCCAGAGGGAAAAAACAGGAGTTGAAAAAGAGATTTGGATTGCCAAGGGGAGTCTGAGGGCTTGAGGAGCATGAAGGATTCTGGTCTGATTCAGTTCTATGCTGATGGAATTTTGGTTTCTCCTGGTTTTTGGTTATTTCACTGCAAACATGAGACCTCAACATGCTGGGTGTCAAAAATATTGGATATGGGTTGTGGGCAAATATTCCAGAGGGAAAAAGCAGGAGTTAAAAGCAGAGATTTGGATTTCCAAGGGGAGTCTGAGGGCTTGAGGAGTGTGAGGGATTCTGGTCTGGGATTCTGTGCTGGTGGAATTTTGGTTTCTCATGGATTTTGGTCATTTCACTGTAAACATGAAGTCTCAATGTGCTGGGTGTGAAAAATACTGGATGTGGGTTGTGATCAGATATTCCAGAAAGAAAAGCAGGAGATGAAAGCAGAGATTTGGATTTCCAAGGGAGTCTGAGAGCTTGAGCAGCATGAGGGATTCCATCCTGTGGTTCCATGCTGCTGGAATTTTGGTTTCTCCTGGTTTTTGGTGATTCCACCATCAGCAGGACCCCTTGACGTGCAGCAGATGCAGATGCTAGTGGGATGTCCCTGGATGCTGCCAAGGGCAGAACCTGGTTATCCATGGAAATGAAACATTCCATGCAGAGCAGAGAGACCTCAGCAGCACAACCAGAGCTTGGGAAGATCTCTCACACCATGGAGTTGTGTGGAAATCCAAATTTAATGGTTGCTTTTCCCCTGGTGACTCCAGCATTTCCCCCAGAGCTCCTGAGAGGAGAGGAGAGGGAATTCAGAGCTCTCCAAAAGGCAGCAAAGAGGCAATATCTGATGTTATTTGCCTGTAGCTGGTAAGGATGGCCCGAGAACCCAAAGCCCAGCAGAGATGTGCTGAAAGCAGCTCTGAGATAATTCTGTTCTTTGCTCCATGGCTGAGAGTGGCAGAGAGCAGCTGGAATTCAGTCTGGAGATGAGATTCCACTGCCCTCCTTGCTGAGGGAGGTTTATAATTGGGGTGAAAGCTGAGCTCTGAATTCATCTCAGAGCAGCACTGTGGCATCAAAAGCTCCCCAGTGCCTTCCTGTCCCCAGGCTGTGCTTTGTTACAGAACCATTTGTTTAACTCCAAAGAGCTCCTTTCTTCTTTCTCCAGTAAAAAGTTGCTCTTTTTTATTTTTTTAATTTTTTTTCCCCTCCTCGTGGCTGCATTTCCTCCTGGGAGATTCTGATTAAACACTTGAGTTCAAAAGGGTTTGCAGAGAGCAGGAATTTGGGGAGGGAGGATCCGTGGGGATGCTGAGGGTTCAGACAGCTCTGCTCCCTTCCTCCTCCTGCATCAGCACTTTGCAGCATCTTCCCTGGCTTTGGGATGGGGGAGAAACCCTTTGAAAGGGGGAAATGGGATTTGAAGGGATAATTTCTAAAGGGATATTATTTAAGGTGATGTTCTTTTAAAAGGATATTATTTAAGGTGATATTGTTTAAAGGGATGTTATTTCAAGGGATGTTATTTTAGAAGGATATTATTTAGGGCGATGTTATTTTAAAGGGCTATTACTTTAGAAGGATATTATTTAAGGTGACGTTATTTTAAAGGGATATTATTTAAGGTGATATGATTTTAAAAGGATATTCTTTAAGGTGATATTATTTTAAAAGCATATTATTTAAGGTGATATTGTTTAAATGGGTTATTATTTAAAGGGATATTATTTAGGGTGATGTTATTTTAAAAGGATATTGTTTAGGGTGATGTTATTTTAAAAGGATATTATTTAAGGTGATATGATTTTAGAAGGATATCCTTTAAGGTGATGTTGTTTTAAGGTGATATTATTTAAGGTGATATGATTTTAAAAGGACATTATTTAGGGTGATATTATTTTAAAAGTATATTAGTTAAGGTAATGTTATTTAAAGGGATATTATTTAGGGTGATATTATTTTAAAGGGATATTAGTTAAGGTGATATTATTTAGAGGGATATTACTTAAGGTGATATTATTTTAAAAGTATATTAATTAAGGTGATACTATTTTAAAAGTAAGTTAAGGTGGTGTTATTTCAAGGGCTGTTATTTCAAGGGACATTAGTTCAGGTGATGTTATTGGAATGGATATTATTTAGGGTGATGTTATTGGAATGGATATTATTTAGGGTGATGTTATTGGAATGGATATTATTTAGGGTGATGTTATTGAAATGGCTATTTAAAGGATGAGTTGGTGATTCCCAGCCCCTCGTGAAGAGTTGTTTCCCTCAATTTGTTGGTGTTTGCAGGAGGAGCTCAGAGCCCACCTGGGCAGGGGGAGAAGCTCCTTTCTGCCCCTTTTTGGCACTGCAGGATAACAGGATCCTGGGATTATTCAGGGAATTGTTCAGCTTGGAAAATCCCCCCAAGGTCTCTGAGTCCAACATGCCCAGCAGCTCAGAGCCCCTGAGGGCAGCAAGGGAATTGAATCATGAGAACTTTGAACCAAAATGTGGGGTTTTGCCACAGAAATGGGGTGAAGCCTTTGGCTCAGTGCTGGAGGCTTTATTTCCCTGTTTCCTGTAAAACCTGAGCAATGTCTGGGGAGGTGACATTTCCAGGCAGGACATCCAGGCAGGAAGATGTCCAGGGGGGCAGGAATTCCATCCTGGAAGTGCCCAAGGCAGGCTGGATGGGGCTTGGAGCAGCCTGGGGTGAGGGGGGATGGGATGGGATGGGATGGGATGGGATGGGATGAGATGGGATGGGATGAGCTCTGAGACCCCAAACCTTTCGGGGATCCCCTGATTCCTCTCTGCTGAAAAGCAGGAATTCCTGCAGACTGGAGAATTCCCTGATTCCCTTCCTAGGAGGAGGGAATTCTCCTTCCTGGGATCTCCAGCAGCTTGCTGGGAGCACAGGAAAACCAACCCCCACCTCCCCTCTGAGGGAAATGAAGCCCAGGAATGATCCCAATAAATTACAATAATTGTGCCTGGCAGCAGGCAGTAATTTAAAATAGATTAATCTAACGAGCCTGAAAGATGAATAAATAATAAACATCTTCCTGTGGTGGGAACCTCGTTGAGCCTGGATATTAATTACTGCTCATCAGCTGCTGCAGAAACACAGCCAGGAAGAGAAGGGACAGGGAATTAACCAGGATAGATTGGACAGGGCCTGGAGGAACATTCCCATTGGATATTTTGGATATTTCCAAATATCCATAAATTGGACAGGGCCTGGAGGAACATTCCCATTGGATATATCTGGATATTCCCAAATATCCATAAATTGGACAGGGCCTGGAGGAATATTCCCATTGGATACATTTGGATATTCCCAAATATCCATAAATTGGACAGGGCCTGGAGGAATATTCCCATTGGATATATCTGGATATTCCCAAATATCCATTCAAGTGGGATGGTGCTCCCTCTGTCCCTGTCTGCCCGTGGTGGGAAGCAGGGCTGGGAATGCAGGCTGGGATCTTGGGGTTTGGATTTGATTGTGTATCCCTCATTTCCTGGCAGCTTGGAGCAGGGATTTTCCAGTGTCCCCATGGGAAAGGATGGAGCCACAGGTGGTGCCTGGAGCTGGGATTCTCCAGGATCTCCATGGAAAAGGGTGGAGCAGGAATTTTCCAGTGTCTCCATGGAAAAGGATGGAGCCACAGCTAATGCCTGGAGCTGGGATTCTCCAGATTCTCCATGGAAAAGGATGGAGCCACAGGTGGCACCTGTAGCAGGAATTCTCCACTGTCTCCAAGGAAAAGGATGGAGCAGGAATTTTCCTGTGTCTGCATGGAAAAGGATGGAGCAGCAATTCTCCAGGATCTCCATGGAAAAGGATGATGCCTGGAGCAGGAATTCTCCAGTGTCTCCAAGGAAAAGGATGGAGCAGGAATTTTCCTGTGTCTCCATGGAACAGGATGGAGCACAGCTAATGCCTGGAGCTGGGATTCTCCAAGATCTCCATGGAAAAGGTTGGAGCAGGAATTTTCCAGCATCCCTAAGGAAAAGGATGGAGCCCAGGTGGTGCCTGGCTCTTGGAATGTGCCAACATTCCAACATTCCACATGCTGCTGGAGCACAGATCCATGGATTTGGGCTCCAGCAGTCTCCTCCTGCCCAGCTCAGGATGAGCTCCCAGGGATGGTTTGGGGTGGAATTGCTGCATCACTCCCAGGTCAGTGGGATGGGTTTGCCCTGCCAGGCTCTGGGTGAGTCCTGCTGCTCTCTGCCATTGCCTCTGGATTGGGATTCCTTCCCTCTGGAGCTGCTCCTGGGCAGAGCAGGACGTTGTTGGGGAGCTTTGGTTCATCCCCAGGGCTCTGCTGGGCTGGTTTGTCCTCCCTGGATCTCCATGGTAACGGAGCAGGGGAATTGTGTGCTTTTTGTATTTTTATCCTGGCTGGAAGTACCAGCTCTGGCTAATATTTGCCTTTGCTTTTGCCCACTGCAGCCCTTGGGCAGCAGCAGGTTGTGCCTTTGGCTTCCCAGGGATTGCAGCTGCCTGGGAATGGGGGCCAGCTGGGATTTAGGGTGCCTTCCCCCCCAAGAAAAAAAGAAAAAAAAAAGAAAAAAAGAAAAAAAAAAAAGAAAAAACCCCCAGTTTGGGATGTGGATTCCATGATGTTTGGGATGAGGAATTTACGGTGTTTGGGATGAGGAATTTATGGTGTTTGGGATGAGGATTCAGTTAGATTTTTGAGGATTTGTTAGAGAATCATTTGGTGTTTTGGGATGAGGATTCCTTGGTGTTTTGGGATGAGGATTCAGTGGTGTTTGGGATGAGGAATTTATGGTGTTTGGGATGAGGAATTTATGGTTTTTTGGGGTTGTGCCCTGGGGGTTTCACCCTGCAGCTCTCTGCTCCTCTGTGTCACTCTCATGACCTCAATCTCAATAATTAATTAGTTAATTAGCTTGGTTAGCTGGGTGGTTTTGGAGATTAGCTTGTTTCCCTCCTTTCCTTCAGGCAGACTGAGGAATTCACTCCCCAGCAGATTTTGGGGAGAACATGACCACGATTTTGGGGTCAACAGAGCAGAATTGTCACCTCAAACCATCAGCAGCACAAACTGTGCTCCCGTTCCCAGCACATCCAAAATTACCTGGAGGATTATTTGTTCCTGTCTTGATTTTTAGTTTGGTTTTGGGTTACTTTGTTCCCTTTTTGGTGGTTTTTTTGGGTTTTTTTTTTTGGTTTTTTTGGTTCTGGGTTGCTTCATTCCTTTCTTGATTTTTTTTTTTTTTTTCTGATTTAATTCTGGGGTTTTTTTGTGTTCCTCCCTTCTTTCCTCTCCTTTGTGTTCTCTGTGTTCCTTTCCCCCCTCAGCTGGATGAAATCCACCCAGCCAACCCCGACAGAAGCTCCTTGAACATCAAGAATTAAAAACGAGGTTGAAACATCCTGCAGGAGAAAAGAAAAAACCTCCAACCTCCCGAGTGTGATTTCATTCCCAGGTCACGTTAGGTGCAATTGCATTGCTGTGCCTCTGAATCAGTTTCCTTAAATATCTGGGCTGTGTGTTTAACTTCTCCATGAAAGGCTGCTGCTGTAAATATTGAGGCCATCCGGGCTGATTAAATATTAAAAATGACATTTGCAGGGAGCTGCAGTCGCTGTGGGAATGGAGTTTGCTCAGGATTCACTCTGAGCTGAGCTGTGCAGCAGCCACTGCAGGGAAAAAAAATAATTCCCAAAAAAGCCCAAAAAATCCTCCCCAAAAATAATGGGGGAATAATGTCAGAGCCCTCTGTGACTCCAGGAAAAAATCCTGAGTTTTACTCAGAGAATCCTGTTGGTCAGCAGGAGATCAAACAGGGTTAAAAAGTGAGATTTCTGGGAGCAGCAGGGCTGGGTTGGGGGTTGAAAGGGAGATAAATCAGGAGGGAATAACAACCAGAGCTGCTGCCAGCTGGGAGGCTGCAGTGGCAGGAGCTGGATGGGGCTGGGAGTTTGGGGGAAATTTGTGTTGCTGGGTTTAGGTGGGAACGCCAGCAGTGGGGCAGAGGGTGTGTGTGTGAGTGGGAATGAGCCAGGGAATGAGCCAGGGAATGAGCCAGGGAATGAGCCAGGGAATGAGCCAGGGGGTCCCTTGGGGTCACAGGCAGCCCCAGAGGATTCCAGGAGCAGCATTTAGTAATTTCAGGTCTGGGAAGAGCAAGGAAAACCAGAAGGGGAATATTGGCCTGGAGAGGAGCTGAGCTTTGAGATTCCATTGGTTTAAAATCCTCATTTTGTTTGCAGATGTATTGGTAATCTATTAGTATCTTATATTGTATTGTATTGTATTATATTATATTGTATTGTATTGTATTGTATTATATCATAGTATATAGTATGGTATTGTATTATATTATATTGTATTCTATTCTATATATTCTATGGTATTGTATTATATTATATTGTATTCTATTCTATTCTATATATTCTATTGTATTGTATTATATTGTACTGTATTATATTATATTATGTTGTATTGTATATATTATACTGTATTGTATTATATTATATTGTATATATTGTATTGTATTCTATTGTATTGTATATATTTCTTGTATTGTATTATATTTTATTATATAGTATTATATAGTGTTGTATTCTATTGTATTATATTATATTGTACTATACTATATGATATATCATTGTCTACTATTATATTTATATTGATATATATATCTATATCTATATTCATATTTCTATTTCTATATCTATATTCACATTTATATCTATATATGTCTATATTCATATTGATGTTTATATCTCTATATCTATATTCATATTGATATCTCTATGTCTACATCTATATTTATATATTATTATAATGTTTTATAATGTGATTTATTCGTTGTTCCCAGGTTTGTGTTCTGCCCACTCAGAGCTGCTCTCTTTGGGGTTTCATTCGCCTCTGGCACTCAGAGAGAAATAAAAACCAAGTTTGATTTTGAAATAAAACTTCCCTTGCTGGAGCACATTTGGGTGTTGTGCTGCTGCTGGGAGTCCTGCAAAAGGAATATCTGGAATTTCCTGCTCTGGATCCTTTGCAGGCTGACTTGGGGGAATATTTTATTACTGTTTTCACAATTTTCTGTACATTCAAGTTGGTGTTGTGGCCACTGAGAGGGCAAGATTTCCACAAGGTTTAAAATCATGGAACATCATGAGAGAATCATGGAATAAAGGCTCTGATCCAGCAGGAGTGAGGAGGACATGGATTTACCACCCAGGAGGAGAATCCAAGGGAATCCATGGGAATATCCTGCTGAATTTTAGAATTATTGCAAAACAACTCTAGGGGAAAAAAAAAAAAGAAAAAAAAGAAAAAAAAAGACAGAAAAACCCCACAATTTCAGAATTACTAGAAAAACATCTGGAAAACTATTAGAAAAAATATCTCCCAATTTTAGAATAGAATTATTTGAATCTATGATGTATTATTAAAAGAGATAAGGAGAGAACAACCTGTATTTGAATATATGAACACATGGATGGAATATCCACGGCTAGGCATTCCTACAGAGCAATAAATCCATATTGTACAGACAAAGGGGAGATGGGAAATCCCGAATTATCAATCCATGGGTAATATTCCCCAGTCCTGCTCTGTGCATCCTGCTGGAGCCTGGGGGTTACTTGGGGTCGTTCTGGGGTCACTCCAGGTCATTCCGGGGTCACTCAAGGTCATTTTGGGGTCGCTCCAGGTCATTTTGGGGTCACTCAAGGTCATTGGGGTTACTTCAGGTCACTGGGGTTACTTGAGGTCATTTGAAATTTTGAACAGTGTGACTTGGGGTTACTTTAGGTCATTTCAGACCCCACTTGGGGTCACTTCAGGTCATTTTGGGGTTACTCTAGGTCATTGGGGTTATTTGAGGTCACAGAGGTTACTTGAGGTCATTCAAGTTTTTTAGCAGTGCAACTTGGGGTTACTTTAGGTCATTTGAAGTCCTCATTGGGGTTACTTGAGGTCATTCTGGGGTCACTCCAGGTCATTCTGGGGTTACTTGAGGTCATTGGGGTTACTTCAGGTCACAGGCGTTACTCGAGGTCATTCAAGTTTTTTAGCATTATGACTTGGGGTTACTTTAGGTCATTTCAGACCCCAATTGGGGTTACCTGAGGTCATTCTGGGGTTACTGTAGGTCATTGGGGTCATTCAAGGTCACAGGGGTTACTTGAGGTCATTTCAGTTTTTGGTCAGTGCAACTTGGGGTTACTTTAGGTCATTTCAGACCCCAATTGGGGTTACTTGAGGTCATTCTGGGGTTACTTCAGGTCATTGGGGTTATTCAAGGTCACAGGGGTTACTTGAGGTCATTTGAAATTTTGAGCAGTGCAATTTGGGGTTACTTTAGGTCATTTCAGGTCTTATTTGGGGTTACTTGAGGTCACTGTGGGGTCATTCAAGGTCATTTTGGGGTTACTCTAGGTCATTGGGGTTACTTGAGGTCATTTGAAATTTTGGTCAGTGCAATTTGGGGTTACTTTAGGTCATTTGAGACCTTGTTTGGGGTCATTCAAGGTCATTCTGGGGTTACTAGAGGTCATTTTGGGGTTACTCTAGGTCATAGGGGTTATTCGAGGTCACAGGGGTTACTTGAGGTCATTTGAAATTTTGATCAGTGAGACTTGAGGTTACTTGAGGTCATTTGAGACTCTATTTGGGGTTACTTCAGGTCATTCTGGGGTCACTCCAGGTCATTTTGGGGTTACTGTAGGTCATTGGGGTTATTTCAGGTCACAGGGGTTACTTGAGGTCATTTGAAATTTTCAGCAGTGCAACTTGGGGTTACTTGAGGTCATTTCAGGTCTTATTTGGGGTTACTTGAGGTCATTCTGGGGTTACTCTAGGTCATAGGGGTTATTTGAGGTCATTTGAAATTTTCAGCAGTGCAACTTGGGGTTACTTTAGGTCATTTCAGACCCCAATTGGGGTCATTCAAGGTCATTCTGGGGTTACTTGAGGTCATTTTGGGGTTACTCTAGGTCATTGGGGTTACTTCAGGTCACAGAGGTTACTTGAGGTCATTTGAAATTTTCAGCAGTGCAACTTGGGGTTACTTGAGGTCATTTCAAACCCCAATTGGGGTTACTTGAGGTCACTTTGGGGTTACTTCAGGTCATTTTGGGGTTACTCTAGGTCATTGGGGTTATTTGAGGTCACAGAGGTTACTTGAGGTCATTCAAGTTTTTTAGCAGTGAGACTTGGGGTTACTTTAGGTCATTTGAAGTCCTCATTGGGGTTACTTGAGGTCATTCTGGGGTCACTCCAGGTCATTCTGGGGTTACTTGAGGTCATTGGGGTTACTTCAGGTCACAGGGGTTACTCGAGGTCATTCGAGTTTTTTAGCATTATGACTTGGGGTTACTTTAGGTCATTTCAGACCCCAATTGGGGTTACTTGAGGTCATTCTGGGGTTACTGTAGGTCATTGGGGTCATTCAAGGTCACAGGGGTTACTTGAGGTCATTTCAGTTTTTGGTCAGTGCAACTTGGGGTTACTTTAGGTCATTTGAGACCTTGTTTGGGGTCATTCAAGGTCATTCTGGGGTTACTGTAGGTCATTCTGGGGTTTCTTTAGGTCATTGGGGTTATTTGAGGTCACAGAGGTTACTTGAGGTCATTTGAAATTTTGATCAGTGAGACCTGAGGTTACTTTAGGTCATTTCAGACTCTGTTTGGGGTCACTCAAGGTCATTCTGGGGTCACTCCAGGTCATTTTGGGGTTACTGTAGGTCATTGGGGTTACTCTAGGTCACAGGGGTTACTTTAGGTCATTTGAAATTTTGGTCAGTGCAATTTGGGGTTACTTTAGGTCATTTGAGAGCTTATTTGGGGTCATTCAAGGTCATTCTGGGGTTACTTGAGGTCATTCTGGGGTTACTCTAGGTCATTGGGGTCATTCAAGGTCACAGGGGTTACTTGAGGTCATTTCAGTTTTTGGTCAGTGCAACTTGGGGTTACTTTAGGTCATTTCAGACCCTATTTGGGGTCACTCAAGGTCATTCTGAGGTTACTCTAGGTCATTGGGGTTACTTTAGGTCATTTGAGACTCTGTTTGGGGTTACTTGAGGTCATTCTGGGGTCACTCAAGGTCATTTTGGGGTTACTTGAGTTCATAGGGGTTATTTGAGGTTATTGGGGTTACTTTAGGTCATTTGAAATTTTCAGCAGTGCAATTTGGGGTTACTTTAGGTCATTTCAGACCCCAATTGGGGTCATTCAAGGTCATTCTGGGGTTACTAGAGGTCATTTTGGGGTTACTCTAGGTCATTGGGGTTACTTTAGGTCACAGGGGTTACTTGAGGTCATTGGAGTTTTTGATCAGTGTAACTTGAGGTTACTTTAGGTCATTTCAGACCCCAATTGGGGTTATCTGAGGTCATTGGGGTTATTTGAGGTCACAGGGGTTACTTGAGGTCATTTCAGACTCTGTTTGGGGTTACTTCAGGTCACTTTGGGGTCACTCAAGGTCATTCTGGGGTTACTCTAGGTCATAGGGGTTACATCAGGTCACAGAGGTTGCTTGAGATCATTTGAGTTTTTTAGCAGTGTGACTTGGGGTTACTTGAGGTCATTTGAGACCTTATTTGGGGTTACTTGAGGTCATTTTGGGGTTACTTGAGGTCACCGGGGTCATTTGAGGTCACTTGCGGTCCCTCGAGGTCCTTTGGGGTTTTTCTCTCCCCAGAACAGACTCGATGCCCATTTTTGGGGATCCAAAGGCAGAGCAGCAGTTTTGGGATCACTGCTGGGATTTCAGCTCAGAGCTCCACTTTGGGGCTTCATTCCCAGTTTTCACTCTTCCCTCAGAAGATTGGAGCAGAGAGGAGTTTGGGATTACAAACTGTGTCAGAAACCTTTAATTTGAGGGGGAAAATTCCCATGGATTGATCCATGGCTGGAATGGAGATCACTTTTGGGATGGAAAAAATGGATTTCCTGTCCAATGTTGCAGCTGTGGGGTTTGGTTCCCTTGCTGGCAGCTCCAGAGTGGGAAAAATGGGGGAAAATGGGAAAATGGGAAAAATGGGGGAAGTGGGGGAAATGTCATGGGAAATGGGGAGGAAAAATATGGGGAGAAAATATGGGAGGAAAAAATGGGGGTAGAAATATGGGGAAAAAATATGGAGGAGAAAAATATGGGGAAAATTGGGGGAGAAAATAGGGGAGAAAAATATGGGGAAAACATGAGAGGAAAATTGGGAGAATATGGGGGAAAATAAAATATGGGGGAAAATAAAATATGGGGGAAATGGGGAAATAAAATATGGGGGCAAAATATGAGGGGGAAAATGGGGTGAAAAATATAGGGGAAAAATATGGGGAGGGAAAATGGGGGAGGAAAATATGGGGGGAAATATGGGGGAAAATGGGGTGAAAAATATGGGGGGAAATATGGGGAGAAAAATGGGGGAAAATATGGAGGGAAAATATGAGGGAAAAAATGGGGGGAAATATGGGGGGAAAATGGGAAAAATAAAATATGGTTGAAAATGGAGGGAAAAATGGGAGGAAAAATATGGGGAGGAAAACTGGAGGAGGAAACATACTGGGAGGAAAAAATATGGGGAGAAAAATATGGGGAGGATAAAATGGGGAGAAAAAATGGGAGGAAAAATATGGGGGAAAATAAAATATGGGGGAATATTGGGGAAAAATATGAGGAAAAATATGGGGGAAATGGGGGAAAATATGGGGAAAATATGGGGAGAAAATATGGGGTGGAAATATGGGGGAAAATAAAATATAGGGGGAAACATTGGGGCAAAACATAAGGAGGAAATATGGGGGAAAATGGGAGGAAAATATGGGGAGAAAATATGGAAGAAAATGGGGAAACAAAATATGGGGCAAATAAAATAAGGGGAATGGAGGGGAAATATGGGGAGGAAAACATATGGGGGAAAATAAAATATGGGGGGAAAATACTGGGGGGAAAAATACGAGGGGAAAAATGGAGGAGGAAAACTGGGGGGAAAAAAAATGGGGAGAAAAATCTTTTTTGAGGCAGTTTTTACCCAGCCCTGTTGGATATCCAACACTCCCATTCCCAGCCAGGTGTTGGTTATTGTTTTTCCTCAGGGATTTTCCTCCTTCCCAGCCTCTGCAGGATTCAAACAAACCCCTCTGCTCCTGGTTTCAAAGCCAGCAACCTGCCCAGGAGTGCAAAATCCTTCCTGGGGTGCAAAACTCAACCTCCTGCCCTCCAAAATGTTATAACTTTGAAATTCTGGGCAAAGATGTGGGAAAAGAATAGCAAAGAGATGGGAAAATTCTGGTTTCCTGCTAGAATATATCAAACGAGACAAACAAACAGCAGCAACAACAACCAAAACCAGAATAAAAGCCCAAAATGTCCTTTTTCCATCCTTTTTCCACCCGTTTTCCTTCCTTTTCCCATTCTTTTTCCCATCCTTTTCCCATCCTTTTCCCTTCCTTTTCCCGTCCTTTTTCCTTTCTTTTCCCTTCCTTTTCCCATCCTTTTCCCTTCCTTTTCCCGTCCTTTTTCCTTCCTTTTCCCATTCTTTTTCCCATCCTTTTTCAATCCTTTTTCCTTCTTTTTCCCATCCTTTTTCAATCCTTTTTCCTTCCTTTTCCCACCCAGCCACAGCTTTTGTCTCCTGAGTATCTCCCAAGTACCTGCAGTTCTCATGGCTGAGGCAGCAAATGGCAGAAAAATTCCCTCTGAGAAAGAAAAAAAAAGGAAAAAAACCTAAAAAAGTTAACTTTGCCCAGCTGTGTCTCCTTCCAGGGAGGATTTGCCCAGCTGGGATCTCATTCCCCTCAGTATTGATGGAATTGCAGCACCAAAAATGCAGCTCTGAAGGAGTCAGGATGGAAAGGAATAAAGAAACTATCAAGAAGTGCTTTGATTCAGAATTAATTTGTTATTTACTCTGGTTTTGTATCATCCCTGGTGGTGTCTGCTCAGCCCAGCTCTGCCTGAGCAGAATAAAGTGTTTATTTTCAAATAAATATTCCCATTTGGTACAACTGCAGGTTACCTCTGATTTTATACGTTTTCCGTGAATTTTACATCCCAATCGTTCCCTCCCTGCCTGTCCCAGGATGTTGCTGTGGTGTGGTTTGTGTTTTTATCAAAGCCCCAGAAATGCTGATTTCATCCCTAATTTGGCCTCAATAATCCAGGTTTAGCAGGCAGGCTGGTGGGGAGAGGGTAAAGCAGCTCTGAGGGGGAAAATAATCACAATAAGCATAAAAAATAATCACAATAATCATCAAAAATAATCACAAAAATCATCAAAATTAATCACAATAATTATCAAAATAATCACAAGCATAAAAATAATCACAATAGTCATCAAAACTAATCACAATAATCATAAAAAATAATCACAATAATCATCAAAATTAATCACAATAAGCATCAAAAATAATCACAAAAATAATCAAAATTAATCACAATAAGTATAAAAATAATCACAATAATCATCAAAATTAATCACAATAATTATCAAAATTAATCACAATAATCATCAAAATTATTCACAATAATCATAAAAAATAATCACAATAATCATAAAAATTAGTCACAATAATCATAAAAAATAATCACAAAAATCATCAAAATTAATCATAATAAGCATCAAAAATAATCACAAAAATCATCAAAATTAATCACAATAAATATAAAAATAATCACAATAAGCATAAAAAATAATCACAAAAATCATCAAAATTAATCACAATAAGTATAAAAAATAATCACAATAATCATAAAAAATAATCACAAAAATCATCAAAATTAATCACAATAAGCATCAAAAATAATCACAAAAAATCATCAAAATTAATCACAATAATCATAAAAATAATCACAATAATCATCAAAATTAATCACAATAATTATCAAAAATAATCACAATAATCATAAAAAATTATCACAATAATCATCAAAATCAATCGCAATAAGCATCAAAAATAATCACAAAAATCATCAAAAATAATCACAATAAGCATAAAAAATAATCACAAAAATCATCAAAATTAATCACAATAATTATCAAAATTAATCACAATAATCATCAAAATTAATGCCAATAATCACCAAAAACAACAATAATCACCCAAAATCCTCCAGGGCTCTGCAAGGGAGAAGTGTTTGCAAGAAAAAGGGTGGATTGGTCACTGGGAATAGCAGGGCTGGTAGGAGATTGGGAATGTGGGGATAATGATCAATTATTGATTTCCAGCAGGGTTGGGCTGCCTGACCCCATCCAGGGTTTGGGGAATGTGGGGATAATGATCAATTATTGATTTCCATTAAGGTTGGGCTCCATGACTCCATGCAGGGTTTGGGGAATGTGGGGATAATGATCAATTATTGATTTCCAGCAGGGTTGGGCTGCCTGACTCCATCCAGGGTTGGGGAATGTGGGGATAATGATCAATTATTGATTTCCAGCAGGGTTGGGCTGCCTGACTCCATGCAGGGTTTGGGGAATGCCCGAGGAGCAGCCTGGGAGCAGAAATGCCTTTGTGAGGAGCCTGGGAAGGCAAAAATCAGCATTTTGGGCTGAACTGGGACTTCAGCGAGGCTTTAGGGTCAAACTGCTGCTGGAATCACAGAGTTATGGAATATCCTGAGCGGGAAGGATCCACCAGGATCACCCAGCTCTGCCCTGCAGGCTCTCCAGGTCCATCTCCCCACCTCCCTGCTGGGTGGTTTTGGGATTTCCATCTCCCAGCTCCTTTCCCAGGGGATTTTTAGGGAATTTCCCTCATCCCACCCAAGTTCTGCAGCTCCAGGCTCTCCATCAGTGATCATTCCCAATTTTCCTTCCTTTAGATTGCTGCCATCTCTGCAATGTGATAAACCAGGGGACACCATTTATCTCATCCCCCGGGCGCCACTCATGACTAATTAAAACCTTAATTAACTGGAGCAAACCCTGGGGGAGCTGCAGGAATGTTGTTCCCGGACAAGGGGAAGAGCATTTCCCACTGGATTTGCATTTAAAAAATGCTATTTTTTTTCACTGTCAGCTCTCCAACACAAAGATTTAACATTTCAACAGGATGATGAATTTTTCCAGGTGGATTTTAGCTCAAAATTCCATTGGTTTTCCCAGAGCCAACAGACAGCCCTGCCCTGCCCAGTGCTGGATACACTCAATTTTTCCAGGGATTTTTTGTCTCAACAGCACCAAAACCCCCAAATCTTTTAGGAATAAACCATGAACATTCCCCTGCAGACAATCCCTCCCATTCCCTCGCAGAGCTTGGGAGTTTCAGCTCCTGTAATCCCAGAGATCCCCAGGAAAAAGCTGGAAAAGTCATACCAACAATTTAAATTGTGTCCATAATCAGCAGGATGGGATTTGGGGTTTTTCCCTTTCGTTCCTCCTTCAGGCTGAGGGATGAAATTCCCTGGGTTTGATTTGAGCTCTGTGGGAGTCAGGGTTGGGTTTGGAGGGAAAATGGAAAGAAAATCGGATTTTTCCAAGAGTTCTGCTCGTCCTGCACTGCACAAGGACACCCAAAATAAATATTTTGGAGAGAAACAAGGACTTAAAATCCGTAATTTGCTCCCAAGGCTGTGGGGCTTTGCTCTGGGAAGCCTCTTGGGTGGAAACAAAAGCAGCAGGAAGCTTTCAATGGAGCAAAATCCACAATAAAATCGGGAAGGGGAAGAACAGGCAGGGTGGTAATTAGGCGTGATAAAGGGGAGGGATGAGAACACCTAATTATGGAGAATTAATGGGAATCTGCAGCATTCCAGGTGCTTTTCCCAGGAAAGCTGTGCTTTCCTCTGGGAGTTTGAGCAAAAAAAAAACCAAAAAACCTTGAATTTTTGGGGTTCAGAACAGAGGCAGAGTTGAAAATCCATCATTATTTCAAAAATCGTGGAATTTATGGTTGGAATGATAAATATTTAGCAGATTGAACCAGGAAGAGCCTCCAGGGAAATCCCTCTAAATTAGCCCTGGAATTAGAAGAATAATTAAGCAATATTTACTTACAGTTATATCGAATCACTTTTTTTCCCTGCTGTGATTAATTGAATTCCCAGATTTCCTCCCAATCCCTGCACTTATTAAAACATGGAAATTAATTTTCTCTGACGACTCATTAAGGGCCCCAAATGCTGTGGATTCCACTTGAATCAGTCATTCCTCACTTCCCTGTGTTTTATACTGTGAGTTCCAGGAAAATCGTAATTCCCTGGATTTATAAATTATATAAAAATAAATAAATTATATAAAGAAATAAATATATATACATACACATACATATATATATATATATAAATATTACAATGGAAAAAATTCTTTTTGCACATTGGGTTTTCTGAATTCAGCAGGTAGAACTGAAAGGGGAATTTCCCAGCACCAAAATGGATGTTCAGGTTTATCCAAAGTAATTTCTGGCTGTTTCCATGTCTAAATCCAGTATTTTCCAAGATGGAAATGTTTTGGAAATATTTTTCCTGTGGGTTTACTTGCTAATATTTCGATAATTTAGAATTCTTGAAGTGGCATCATTTGAAAATGAACTGTGATTTTTAATTATTAAAACACCTCCCAGGGAACAATTCCATCCCCAAATCCCACCCAGTCCCACCTCCCCACACAGCTGATGCTCACTGCTCTGCAGCTCTCTGGGTTTTCCATTCTTCCCCTTTCAAAAGCAGGAATGATGTTTTCCCATCCTCGTGGCTGCAGGAAAACTGCATTTCAGGCTCCAGACTGCAGGGAATTCCTTTTTGCTGTGATTGGAATTCCCTGTTCCTGTGACTGGAATTCCCTGTTCCTGTGATAGGAATTCCTTGTTCCTGTGATTGGAATTCCCTGTTCCTGTGATGGGAATTCCCTGTTCCTGTGATGGGAATTCCCTGTTGCTGTGATGGGAATTCCCTGTTGCTGTGATGGGAATTCCCTGTTCCTGTGATGGGAATTCCCTGTTGCTGTGATTGGAATTCCCTGTTCCTGTGATGGGAATTCCCTGTTCCTGTGATGGGAATTCCCTGTTGCTGTGACTGGAATTCCCTGTTCCTGTGACTGGAATTCCCTGCTCCTGTGATGGGAATTCCCTGTTGCTGTGATTGGAATTCCCTGTTCCTGTGATGGGAATTCCCTGTTCCTGTGACTGGAATTCCCTGTTCCTGTGATGGGAATTCCCTGTTGCTGTGATGTCCCCCAGGAGCACAGCCAGGATCCGTTTTCTGGGATAAATCCATCTGGAGGCAGATGGGGTGAGACAACTCCAGCTCAGCCCAATGTGTGGCTGAGGCAGTTCAATGATCTCTCTCTCAGATATCCAGGAGCTGTTCCTGGGAGTCTGGGGAGGCTGAGGGAGCAATCCTGGAGATTTTGTTGGGCTGGAGTGGGAATTGCAGGCAGAGAGGATGACCATTCCCAGCAGGTGTTCCCAGGCTGAGGAGCTCCCTGGGGAGGAGCAGAGAGATCCAAATCCATTGCATTCCGGAGTGTGGAGCTCCAGTTCCCAGCCAGAGCTGAGCTCCATCCATGGTTCATGGGCTGTTTGTTGGGCTGATTTTCCTTGGGTTAGTCAGCCTGGCAGGGCTCAGAAAATCAGATTTTTCCATGAGTTTAGTCAGCCTTGCAGGGCTCAGAAAATCAGATTTTTTCATGGGGTTAGTCAGCCTTGCAGGGCTCAGAAAATCAGATTTTTCCATGGGTTAGTCAGCCTTGCAGGGCTCAGAAAATCAGATTTTAGTTCCAGGCTCCCCATTAGGCACAGCTTTAGTCCAAAGCCTTGAAGAGCTCAACGCTCAGGTCAGGTTTGGATGTGTGGAGCAGCAAATCCTCCTGGAGGAGCTCAGGGAGCTCAGGGAGCCTAAGGACAGTCAGGAGTGACCCAAACCCCTCAGCTGTGTGGGGTCAGGGGTGCCTGGGTGGGGCAGAGGGGCTGCAGGTGTGTCTGGAGAGCAGGGCTGGGAGCTGGGAACCCCATTCCCCAGGGATCACCCTGCCCCAGGGATCACCCCATTCCCCAGGGACAATCCCATTCCCCTTGGATCATCCCATTCCCCAGGGATCATCCCATTCCCCAGGGATCACCCTGCCCCAGATGGACCGTCCTGTTCCAGAGGGACCATCCCACCCCACATGGACCATCCCTCAACACCCCAACCATTCCACCCCACATGGACCATCCCATCCATGGAATCCAGCCCACATGGACCATCCCACCCCACATGGACAATCCCATTCCTGATGGATGATCCTGCCCCACATGGACCATTCCACCTCACATGGACAATCCCATTCCAGAGGGATCACCCTGCTCTGGAGGGACCATTCTGCCCCACAGGGACCACCCTGTTCCCCATGGATCACCTTGCTCCTGATGGACAATCCCATTCCCCATGGATCATCCTGCTCTGGATGGAGCATCCTGTTCCAGGGGGATCACCCTGCTCCACATGGACCACCCCATCCCACATGGACAATTCCACTCCAGCTGGACCATCCTATTCCAGATGGACCATTCTATCCCATCCCACAAGGACCATCCTGCCCCACAAGGACCATTCCATCCCACATGGACAATTCTTCTCCAGCTGGATCATCCCACTCCACATGGACCATCCCACCCTACATGGACCATTCCCCCCCACATGGACCATCCCAAATGGACCATCCCACCCCACACAGACCATCCCTCTCCAGATCAAGAGCTGACCCTAAATCCTGAGCAGGTCCCCTGCTGATCACCCAACACAGCCACATTCCCAGGGCTGGGATGGTTGGGATTGGCCTTGCTGAGCTCCCATGGGCACATCTGGGCACATCTGGGCACATCTGGGCACAGCTGGCACCTCCTGCTGCTCCCCAGCAGGGCTGGAGCTGAGCCCTGGCCAGGAACCAACATTGCTGGCGTTAAGGACAGCTCTGCTTCCAAAAATCCCAAATATTTGGCTTCTGTCAGGAGCTGCTCCGCCTTGCCGGGATTGCCGTGCCGCTGATGGATTCCTGTTGGTTTGCTCCCGTTGGATTCCCTTCCCACGGAGGGATGATTTATTCACTGGAGGAAAACAAGCCCTAAAAATCCCTCCAGCTATTCAGCTTGGCTTGACTTCCCATTTTCTCTGTGGGTTGAAGGAAAATCCTTCAGCCCTGCAGGAATTTCCCTCCCAAATGGGAGAGCTGGAATTGTTTGGAGTTCTGTTCACAGGGACTGAACTCGTGATCAGATTTGCAATCAATAATTATAAAATAGAAACAAATAACAGTGGAGTGGAAGAGGCTGAATTCAGTCATTCATTTCCAGTTTAACCCACACTCTGTGGAGTTTTTGGGGATTTTTTCCCCTTTTTGTGCCAAAAAAAAAATTATTTACAAGTTTTCCCCGAGCTGACATTCCTTTAGCACAGAGGGTTGGAAAATATCTGAACACATCCCTGAGCTGTGCCACAGCTGGGGTTCATGAGGAAACCCCCAAATTAAATACATTTAAATTATTTTATAACATTAAATTATATTCTTCAAGATATTTAAATTATTTTATCTTTATATTTTAAAATATTAAATACCTATTCCCTACCAGCATTTAAAACCCCCAAATTTTTGCATTTCCTATAAATTCAGATGTAAACAAACACTTTCTGAGTGATCCTGGTTGTTTGCCTGTGCCTTACAGAGTCTTCTGGCCTTCGAAAAATTGACAATTGCTAATAGTTTGGGTTAGTATTTCTTTCCCTTTTATTTCCTGCCAAACCAGAAATATTCGCACAAGTTTTGGTTCAGAGCTCTTTCACCACGTGCTTGAAATCGCCAGAATTACCTCTGGAAAAATGGATTTTTGGCAACGCTGGGAAAACCCCAAAAGGAATTCCCTGAAAAGCACCACAAACCCCAGCGAAGCCTCTTTGGGGCAGATTTGGGATTGGAGTTCAATAAAATTCCCATGGGGATGGAAGGAGCTGTTCGGATTTTGTGCTGGAAGGTGGGTTTATCTAGATCAAATCGAATGTAACATAGAATGTAAAATACAAGCTATAATCGATGTATTCCCTGCTCGCTGCCCACACCCCCTTCATCCCCGCCCGGATTCCCTGCAGCGCCGCCTGGAAATCCGAATTTCCCTCCTTCCCGCGGCTCGGGATGACAGCGAATCCATCCTCTCTGGAGCACAGCCAGTTCCTCACCGCGCTGCCTGCGCGCTGCTCGCTCCCGCTCTGCCTCTGCCCCTTTATTTGTTATTTTTCCCTCTCTCGGAGGTTTCTCCGATGCCGCCAGAGTGAGCTCAGCTCGGAGCTGTGCAGCTTCCCTGCCTCCTGCCATTCCAGCCGAGCCGGCGGCGGGAGGAGCAGCATTCCTGCCTCCTGCTCCCGGGAAACTTCACCATGCGGCTGGTAAGGGATTCCATTTGCTGAGGGAACTGCCCTGCAGGGTTGGGAATTCCCAGCGCATTCCCAGCTCATTCCCAGCTCATTCATTCCCAGTCCATTCCCAGCTCATTCCCAGCTCCATCCCAGCTCATTCCCACCTCAATCCCAGCTAATTCATTCCCAGTCCATTCCCAGCTCATTCCCAGCTCATTCCCAGCTCATTCCCAGTTCATTCCCAGCTCATTCCCAGTTCATTCCGAGCCCATCCCCAGCCCATTCCCAGCTCATTCCCATCTCACTCCCAGCCCATTCCCAGCTCCCTCGGGATTGCCGAAGGGAAGGGATGTCGGGGGTGTGGGATGCCCCCCGGGATGTGGATGGACGTGGATTCCATAAAAAATCTGGGATCCGGCAGCACTTTTCCCGGGGAGGAGGAGGCTGGAAAAGCCGCGGTGCGATTCCTGACGTGCTGTAAGTTTATTAAGGGAATTCATTAACGGTTGGGTTCTGCTGTCGGTTTGGGAATGGGGAATCATCTCCGGGTGAAAATTCCAAGCGGTGCTTGGAAAAGATGCCTGAGGGTTCTCGGGGCTCTGCCGAGCTGCCGTGGCAGAATTCCCCTGGATTTCGCAGCCTTTTCCCTTTTTGCTCTGCGATTACCGGCAGACAAAAACGTGGCTGTGCTTCCTGCGGGGAGCAAACCGCGGCTCAGCCTCGGAATTCCTCAGGGATTTCAGCTCCCGGCGATCCATCCCAGCCCTGGAGCAGGCAGGGGAGGATGCAGCAGCCAGGAGTTCAGCTGTTTGTCAACACGGCAGAGCTCCCGGAGCTCCATCCAGCCCCGGAGCTGCATCCCGATGAAGCCATGCCGGGGATGCTGCGGGACCGATCCGGGCTCTGGCGGTGGGCAGAGCGCTGAGAGAATTCCTCGCTGCTCCATCGATTCTTCATTCCTGGCCTCCGTGCCGGAGCGGTTGGAGCAGGGCTGGCTGGGCTGGGCAGCCAGGATTTTTCCCTGGATGGAGCAGAGATTCCCTCGGGAGGAGCTTCCCCCGGGTGCTTCCAGCCATCCCCAAACCAGCCCGCACAGCCCGCCAGGCTGCCCAAACCGCTTTCCCGGGAGATCCGCGGGGAGGTGATGGATGGGAGAGACTGTGTGTGAACACAGAGGGTGGGAATAAAGCAGGGAGAGACTCCAGGGATTGGGAATGGTTCCTCGGGAATTCCCAGGGCAGCGAGCAGCTGAGGATCCACCCCGCACAGCCCATACCCAGGGGAGGCTGGACACGCTGGGACTGATGGCTCTGCCCCAGCTCCGAGCTCCAGAAATAACCCAATATTGAACTGTCATTTCCCCCAAGCTGGAATCCATCCGAGCTTTGCTGTTGTCCAGGAGAGCTTGTCAGACGATGTAAACTCGTTTGTTAAATCGCACAGGGGAAAAGCTGCGTTAGGGATATCTCATTTACCTGGAGCTGAATGTGTTTGGATTCCCACTGCTGGTTCAAGTTTTTCAGCTTCCCAAAAGGCCAGAGAGGCTCTTCAGGAGTCTCATAAATAAAAGAAATCCAGAAGGATTTCCCTGAGCTGTCGGTGCTGGGATTCACTTCATATTCCCAACGCAGCACTGTCAGACCTCTGGAATTATATCCAATACTTTTCTCCCCTGTTTCCCTGAGTATTTCAAAGCACAGGCAGAATTGAACCCTTTTCCCTGCTTTAAATCTCTTAAAACTCGGATTTTCTGCCACTTGTGGCTCCTGCAGGTTCCTGCTCTGGCAGTTTGGGGATTCCTGAAATCCCAATAAAATCCCAATAAAATCCCAATAAAATCCCAATAAATTCCCAATGAAATCCCAATAAAATCCCAATAAAACCAGGGAGACTCTTTACGTGCCCAAGGGCTAAAGCCTGGCTTAGTGTTCAAAAGCTTGTGCAGACCTGCAATCCAGGGATGAGCTCAAACAACTGGGAATGTTTGGACTTCCAGTGGTTTCCCTGGATGCCAAAGAAAATGCAGGAATAACTGACAAACTGGTTGGGATGAGCTCTCTGAAGGGGGAATTTACCTGGACTGGATGGCCTTTGAGGCCTTTCAAAACAATATTTAATTATTTAATTATCCCAGGTTTAATAATTCCACGGTTCCCACTGGAGGCAGCTGGATGTGCTCTCCCAGTCACAGGAACTGTTTTGTGTGTAAATCCAATTACATCCTCCAGTGTTCCTGAATTTCCTTCATCACTGATTCATTTATTAATTCAATCCAAATTCAGCATTTTCTGAATTCAGGATTTTCAGGTTTCCCCAAATCCTGCTGTCACCTGCAACTCTTCCCCCTTGCTGCTCCTCTCCTTTTCCCCCTGAGCAATAAAAGGGATTTTTGGGAGCTCTGGGAAGCTCTTCCCAGGCTGTGCAAGTTGGGCTCATTTTAATTCCTGAACGCTGCACATCCAAATCCTGATTTCCAGGCAGGAATTCATTGACATGCCGGGGATGGCTCAGCCACCCCTCAACTGCTGGCATTTTGTCCCTGCTTCGGAATATTATTTACATTTATTAAAAAGCACTTGGAGGATGTTCAACTCGGTGCTTTTTGAAACAACGTGGAGCAGCTGCTTCCAGAAAGACACAGATGAGGGTCTTTTATTAATTAATTCCCTATTAATCCGTTAAATTCCTTCAATTACCAAGTATTTAAAATGTTTTCTATGAGCTAATAACTGAATAAATGAGAAGTGTTGAGCATTCCCTTTTCCCAGGTGCTGGGATTTTAGGCTGATTTTGAATCATTTCCCTTCTTGTTTTCCCTCTCCACAAAACATTCCAAGGTTTTTTCCTCTCTTTCCTTCTTCCCACGAGGAATCCGATGAGGCCAGCAGTGCCTGATGGGAATTTTCCATTGCTGAGGTCATTGATTGGAATCCTGATGGAAAATATCCACCCCCAAAGGGACAAATGACAAGGGAATTTGGGATTTCAGCCCGCAGGGGGAAGGTGTGAGACCCTCAGGGTTATTTTGGGGTCAGCACCTCAGCAGCTGGTTGGTGTCAAACTCCTCATCCCAAAGTTCTCCCCAAAGCAGGATCTTCCTACACCTGAAAATAAAGACCTGCACCAGGTAAAATTAAATTGAAACCAGAGTGTCCAAACTGCAATATAACCCAGGCAAAACAAGCCTGAATTACCCTGAATTATTATTTACAAACACAGCTGCTGGTGGAAAATTATCCTTATCTTTCAATGTGGGCAAAAAACACATTTTAAAGGATTTTGGGCAAACTCCTCCTTCGTGGAGACTGAAAACTAGGGAATGTCTGCCTTGGGACAGGGGACAGCAGCTGGGGATGCCCCTGGAGCTGGGAATTCCATGGATTCTGGGAAATCCAAAGCTCCTTTCTCCCCAGCTGTAGGATTGGAAGGATCCTGAGGGTTGTGGTTAAAAGCAGAGCAGAGACCTGATGGATGTGATCTGTCCTGAGGAGAATCTGGGATTCTTCCTGGCAGAAGTGTGATGGGAATTCACCATCAGGAAGGAGCAAACACATCCACACGGGGCTGGGGGAGGAATTGCAGGGAGGTCTGGAACTGGGAGCAGCTTGGGGATATTCCAGGGCAGATTTGAATTGGAAATATGGCTTTGGTTGTGGGGAATTTGTGTCACTTTGTTAGGGGGTGAAGTGACCTCAGCCTTGTGGGGACCACCAATATCAGAGTTAAGGAATTAGGGAATTGAACATTTCACTGTGGGTTAGAGGTTAGAAATCTCACCTTTCCACCTCTGGGTTCTGACAGTGGAAATGGAACTCAGGGACTCCAAACCAGTGGCAAAATTGATGCTCCTCTAATGGGGAGAGAAAGCTGCAAACTGCACAGAAATGAAAAGGTATTAATTGAGATGTGAGAGCAGAAATGTTTGGAGACTTTGGCCCTCTCGGAATGCTAACCCAAAACCAGCCCTTTGGGGGTTTGTTGCTGTTTACAGCTGCCCAGATGGCTGCAGATGGCAGGTTTTGGGGTCTGTTGTGTCACCCAGAGCCCAGTGAACAAAGGGATGCTCAGCCTGGCCAACTCCAGTGCAGTGCCTGTGCCAAGGGGGGGAAAGGCTCTGTGGTGTCACCAGACTGGTGGGAGAAAGGCAAGAGGGGGGAAATATGTGTCTTAGTGGGATTATTTGGGGATCCTGGCTTGTGCTCCGGGGCTCTCTGGAAGATGAGTCTGTTTGCATTCATGTCTGCTCTGAGTGCTTCCATCTCTCAGTGGCTCCTGGGTGTATTTTGGGACAGAAACTTGTGTTTGGTGCAAACCAGAACCTCTGGGAGGTGAATGATCCACGTTTGGCAGGAAGCTCCTCTCTGGAGGGTTGCATCCTGAGTGACCATGTGTGTTTGGGATCAATGTGTGTTTGGGATCAATGTGTGCCGTGAATCCCAAAGAGATTCCTGCTCAGCCCAGCTCCTGGGGACTGCAAGGTTGGGAAAAGGAGATTCCCTGACCTTGTGTTCCATTCAGCCCTCCTGGAACAATCCCAACATTGTGTTCTTCCTTGTGGGAAAGCCCAGCTGGATCACCAGGAGCTCTCCTTGACCTTTCCACTGAGCTGCTGGAATTCCCTGGAACGGTGCTGGAATGAGAATTACTATTCCCACGAGGAAATCCATCTGATTTCAGCTCCTCCACCTGCCCTGTGCCACTGCTGAGCCTGGATTTCCCAGGATCACTGCAATTCCTGGGCACTGCCCAGCCCTGGCTGCCAGGAGCTGGAAGCCAAACCCCGCCGTGTGTTGTGCTCTAATTTATGCCAGGAAGCAGATTGAAATTATGGAAATTGCTGTCTGCACCGAAGCTGCCATCTGGAAAAAGTTCTGCATGCAAAAATCTGTCGGGGCCAGGCGAGGGATCACTGAGAAGGGGAAGAGCTGATGGAATCAAAACAAGCTGTTCCTGGAAAATTGACATCCCTGCTCCAGTCCGGTGGGAAACTCTGCAGGAGCCAGGTTAATACAGCTGGGATAAAGCAATTGTTCAAGCTGCTTTGGAGCTGGAGGCATTCCTTGTGCTCCAGGGTGGATCAAATGCAGGTTGGGATGGACAGGAGGAGCAGGAGGGAAGGGTGGGATTTCCCAAGCTGGAGCAGTGCAGGGTCAGCAATGAAAGGCTGGGACCAAGAGAGATGTGGCCTGAAATTTCTGAGGCACAGGATAAGCTCTGTAGCAATCCCACGGGAAATATTTCTTTAATAAATGGGAATTGCAGAGGTTAAAGGATGCAGGATTTGCCCAGAATTCTTTATTTTCCATCAGAGCAGACCTGAGTGATTCCTTCTCTCCAGAGCTGCCCTGGCAGGAGGAATGTGCACCTTGGAGTTTCAGCACCTCATGGTGTGAATTTTCCAGGCAATCCATCCCTTCAGGAGCAGGAATTCTTTCCTTGTGACCCCAGGATGTCCCCAGTGACCCCAGGATGTCCCCAGTGACCCCAGGATGTCCCTTGCAGAGCTCTGCAGACCTTGATGCAGAAATCAGTGTTGGTCAAGGACTCGTGGAGCTCCCTGGAAGGGCAGAGTTGGTTCTTCACTCCTTCCCAGATGGTAAAACCTCTCGGCTTTCCAAAGGGGTTTTCCAAAGGGGTTTTCCAAAGGGGTTTTCCAAAGGGGTTTTCCAAAGGGTTTCCTTGCCCCTTCAGTGCCTCAGTCTGGGGAGCAGCAGTGGCTCTGTGTCCCTTGTCACCAGGATGGCTCAGGCTGTTTGGTGACACTCTGTGTCAGTCAGAGCAGTAATTACAGAAATCTTTGTCAAACGGGATTGCCTGCTCCTGCAGAGGATCCCGAGCACATCCCAGGGCTGTTGATACCCTCCCTGCCATTAACTCTGCAGGCACAGCGTTAATTTGCAAAAATAACAGTTGGAGGCTGTCAGGGAAGCTCCATAAAACCCCTGCCAGCTCCTGCTGCAGTGCAGACAGGAGAGAAACATTTCCCATTTCAGCCTGGCAGGCTGGGACCCCCTGAGCTGACTGACTTCCCAGGATGAACGACTGCCCTGGAACTGAATTCCCACAAGCAGCACGAGATCCTGTTAAAAAAGCATCACACAGCCTCATGGATTCCTAATTACCTGTGTGGTGAAGGGATAAACAGTGCTGTGGGTTTGTTGGGTTGTTTTTTCTGCTCACTATCCTCATAGCTAAGCTGGGAATGCTTTGCCTCTTTCCACGGAGCTGTTCTGGTGGATGGGATAGTGGGAAGGAATTCCTCCCTGGGAGGGTGGGGAGGAGCTGGGATGGAATTCCCAGAGGAGCTGTGATCCCTGGAATGTCCAAGGCCAGGCTGGACAGAGCTGGGAGCAGCCTGGGCTGGGGGAAGTTGTCCCAGGTGGAGTTAGCTTGTCTTTAAGATCCCTTCCAACCCAAACCATGCTGGGATTCTCCAGCAGGAGAAGGGGCTGGTGAGGCTTGGATCTCCAGTTTGCTTGGATTGGGGTGGCACAGCTTTGGAGTCCTGATGCTTTGTCCATAGAAATGGATTTCCCAGGCAGGAAGTGCTCCATGAACCAGAGACACTCTTGATATTCCTGGGCTTCATCCCCGAATTTCAGGCTCCTGTTTTGTGGGGTTTGCAATGCTTCACACAGGATTGGGAACCATGGGCTTGGAACTCCCCAACCCCACAGCTCCATGTCCCACAGAGAGCTGCTCAGGGGTGGAATTCCTTCCCAAACCCCACAGCAGCCAAACAATCCTCGAGTCATTCCCAGCACTGAGCATTGCCTGCCTCACCTCTCAGAGCTTCCCTCCCCGACCTTGCCTTCCCACGGCCAGAGTTCATCTCCCTGGAGAGCATTTTCTGCAGGATCTGACCTTTTCCAGCCCCAGACAGAGGGAGCAGGAGATCACCCAGCACCAACAGTTGTATTTTCAAAGCCTCAGCTCCAGCCTGTGACAGATCCATCCTGTGGCTCTGCAGCACTGAAGCAGCATCTCCAACCTAACATTTCAGAACATTTCCCCTCAGCTCCCCCTCTCCCTCCACCCACACAGGATGTGACTCCTGGTGCCTGTCTGACCTTTTCTGCAGCTTTTCGGTGGATAAATCCACTCTGTGACCTCAGTGCAGCCTGGCAGGGGCTGTGTGCTGCTCCAGTGGTGTTTCTGAGGTTCCTGTAGCATTAAACCTGCAAAAATGGGATTTTTCACTCTGATGCTCGGCTGTGAGAGGTCTTTGGTGTCACTGTGAACCTGGAAAATGGAAGGTGTTCTACAAGCACCTGGAAAAGCAGAGTTTAATCAGTGAGACTGCCAAGGGGGAGCCAAGGGTTTGCCTCTCCTTTTGAGAGCAGAAACGTTCAAACCTCTGGGGAATTGAGTTTTTGTCCTTTCTGCCCCTCGGGGGGAGGAAGGATGGAGACATTCCAAATGAAGGATTCTCCTGCTGGCATTACAGGCTTAGGAATGCAAAAATTCTAGTTTTGGTTTTGGAGATTCAACTCAGAGGCTCCTCCTTCGTGGCAGAGGCTGCAGGGAGAGCAAGCAGGGAGGCAGGGGGGCTCTGGTCACATTTGGGGTTCCTCTGACTCGGAACAACTCTGCAGCATTTTTGGTTAGTTTGGAGAAAGGTCTGGAAGGGCAACAGAGATGGAGAACATTCTGGAGAGTCTCTATTTTCTCAGACCCAAGTGACAGCAGCCCTGCCCATCCTGTCCCTAAAAACGCTGCAGTTCCACCCCTGCTGTGGCCAGAGCCTCCCTGCCCTATCCCAGGTTTTCTCTGGGTTTTTCTTGGCTTTTTGGTCTGATCTCGTGATGTCTGTGAGTTCAGACCTTTAATTTCCTGTGTGTGAAAAGCTCCCAGCTTTGTGTGTTTGCAGGGAAATGGGGCTGAGCAAAGCTCCTTCTCTCTGCACAGAAAACCTCAGCCAGGGAGGGCAGAATTAACAACCCAAAATGGTTTAATTCCCTTCATTTCTGACCCATTCTGACTGAATTAATGAGATTAATTCACTTCATTTCTGACCCATTCTGACTGAATTAACTGGAGATGCTGCAGGTCCTGCAGTCACCTTCACAATTCCCAGCAAGGAAATCCAGTGGAGAAGGAGCAGCTGCTAAAAATCCAGGATTTTTGCTCCCTGACTGAAGAACCAAACCTCCCTGGAAAGGCTCAGCTGGGATTATTCCCTGTCAGGCTCTCAGCTGAGCAGCAGCCAGGGCACTTTGATCCCTTAGGAACTTGTTAAAAAACTTGAAATCGGTGTGGTTTGGTCAGAATAGTGACTCCCACGTAGCCAGGTGGGGTTTTACTCATTATTTTGTTCTTATTTTATACATATTTATATAAATGAGCAGCCCCATGGCTGGTTTCCCTTGGAGAGAATTCCAGGAAAATAAGAGTTGAGGCTAGGGGTGGAGAAGGTGGGAGCAAGCAGAGCTTTTCCAGCTTTTCAGCATGGAGCCACTGGAATTACAGACCACAAAAATGGGATGAGGTGCTGAACGAGCTCTCCTGGCAGATCTGGGAGCTGAGGAGGAGCAGAATCAGAGACCTGGAGTTTGGGAAGCAAAGCTCAGCTTGTCTGCCTCCAGCATTTGGGAATAACTTCTCCTGTTTCAGCTCATTCCTCAGAGCAGCAAAGCTGCAAAACCCAAATTGCTCTGGGGACAATTCCATTCCCACTGCCCGTTCAGCATCAGGATATTCTGTTATTATTTGGAATTTCCTTGGATGCTGGAGGAGGCTGAGGGTGCTGGGAAACCACAGCTGAGCTCCTGGAAAACTCAGGGGAACAACTGTTGATTTTAGCTGTAAATAAAACACCACCAGATCATTTTTTTCCCCTAAAGTGCCATTGAAAAATATCCAGAAGTTTATCTGGAATTCAGAAATGCAGCTCTGCCCCACCCTCCCAGCACTGGAGTCACATTTCTGTGGATTTTCCATAGAAATAGCTGCAGCAATGCTAATTTGGGAGTTGTCTGGGGAGCAAACTCGGAGTGTCAGAACAAGACTAATCCCCCTCTGTGTTTTCCCTAATAAAAGGGAAGAACACTAAATAATTAACGTCAACAAATGAAAACTAATTTGCCCATTTTTAATTTTCCCCCCATTGCGTGATCCCTGTTAATGAATAATTTACCAGCCAGGGATGAATATGAAATGAAAGGATTTCTCTGGGGTCTGCTGTGTTCTCTGAGCATCCGAGCTGGCTGTTTAGATATACATATATATTTTTATTATTTTTTTTTTAAAAGAGTAAAAGGTAACCCCAGAGAAAACAGCATTCAGCAGGAACCAGGCAGGAATGAAAAGAGCTGCAGCCTCTGGAGATTTCCCATTTCCTTCCAGACCTGAAATCATTTGTCTGAGGCTGTTTTTGAATTATTCATATCAAGTGGAGCTCTTTGCTTTCCCAGATTGAATCTGACCACTTTCTATCCCAGGGTTTCCCATGCTGCTTTTTGTTTGCATTCCAGGTTTTCCTGGGAAGTGCTTTATCCCAAGGATCTGGGGGATTCTGTCAGGTGAACACTCAGAACCTGCTCTGTGCTGAATTTCCCAAAGCAAATAAGGCAACAGGGGGAGGCTGAGCCAAGGAAACGAGGGAATGGGATAAATTAGGAGTTGATAAATTTCAGGAATGATGCTGTGGCTTTGGAGTGAGACCTCCGAGGGAAAAGAGTTTGTTCTTTTAGCTCTGGGCTGATTTGAAGAGTGTCCACATCCCAATGTCTATGTGACATGAACAGCAGCATCCCAATCCATGGAGGTGCAATGAGGTGGGATTTCAGGTCCTTCCCACCCCAGCCAGCCTGGGATTCCATGGCTGAGACTGACACTGCTGTCCTGGGATGGGGAGATGCTGCTCTCCTTGGAGGCAGGGAGCACCAGGAAAGGTTTGGAGCACTCAGAAATTCATCCCAGCCCTGGATCCCTTTCCCTAATCCTGGATCTGTTTCCTTAATTCTGAATCTGTTTCCCCAGTCCTGGATCTTTTTTTCCCATCTGGGATCTCTTTCCCCAGTCCTGGATCTGCTTCCCCAGTCCTGAATCTCTTTCCCCAATCCTGGATCCCTTTCCCCAATCCTGCATCACTTTCCCTAATCCTGGATCTGTTTTCCCAGTTCTGGATCCCTTTCCCCAATCATAGATCTGTTTTCCCAGTCCTGGATCTCTTTCCCTGATCATAGATCTCTTTCACCAATCATACATCTCTTTTCCCAATCCTGCATTCTCTTTCCCCAGTCCTGGATCTCTTTCCCCAATCCTATTTCCCACCACAAGCTCTCGGCAGGTTTGAGGGCAGCTGGAGCAGAAGTGTTCTGAGCTGAGCTCTGGGGTTGTTGAGTGCTCAGATCCAAGCTGAGGAAGTTAAACTCACCTGGAAATGCCTCCCAGGCTTGCCCAGGGCACAGCTCTGGGTTTTCCAGGAACTGCTGCCTTTCCTGGCAGCTCTTCTTGAGGCTGGGTTTGGATTTTTGTCACGATGCTGTCGGATTTTCCTTCTCCTGCTCCTCATTCCAACCCCCTGGATTGCAATTCTGGTCTCCCTGCAGCCTCCCTTGCCATCTCCCCACTCCATGGTGCCAAGCCAGGCTGTTTTCCACCCCAAAAACTTCCCAAAAATCCCCTGGAGGTGTCTGGTGACCCAATCAGTGACTCAGGTGCGTCTGAGCATTCCACCAGTTCCCTGGGGACTTGGAGCCTCTTATTTCAGATTTGGTACTTGGGATGTAATAAAGGCAGGTTCGATTTGGGATTTAATAAAGGCAGGTTTGATTTGGGATGTAATAAAGGCAGGTTTGATTTGGGATGTAATAAAGGCAGGTTTTATTTGGGAACTCCCGTTCTGATCATGGCTGGGATGTGGAGATGACTTACAAGGGCTGGAAAAATGTTCATGGATTTTTCCTCAATCCTAAATATTTATTGGTCACTGTGTCAGATGGGTGATGTGGGAGATCATGGATGGGACAGGATGAGGTGTGAATGTGAGCATTTATCCAGGGGAACAGGAGGATGTTTAAAATGAGTTATTCAAGTGCTCGATGGTCTCAGAAATGCAGGAATGGCAGCACTGAGCAGCACTGAGCAGCAGCAGCAGCCTTTAAACAATATCCAGTCACAAACGGAATGAGGAAATCTCTCCTCAGCGCTCAGGAAACAGGAATTTTCTGAGGCTTTCCAAAGACAGTCCTGTCGGGAAAACATCTTTGCGTGGCTGGAAAGATTTTATCCTGCAGGGATGACTTCCAGAGAGGCGAATTCCTGCCAGTGCTCCCTCTCTCTTCATAAAATCTGGATTTCTACAGCCCAAAATGAGGAGGAGGAGGAGAAGGAGAAGGAGAAGGAGAAGGAGAAGGAGAAGGAGAAGGAGAAGGAGAAGGAGGAAGATGATGAGGAAGATGATGAGGAAGATGATGAGGAAGATGATGAGGAAGATGATGAGGAAGATGATGAGGAAGATGAGGATGAGTTTCGCCTCCAGCTGAGCTCCCTGGTTTCCTGCTGCAGGAGCTGTGCAGCAGCACCTGTGGCTCTCTGCTGCCGCTCTTTCCCAGCCCCGCTCGGGATTTTAGGGAATCCATCCCGATGTTTGCTGCTCCAGGTGAAACGCGGCGTTACCAAGCAACCGCGATGAAAAACATAAAGAACACCTTCGGGGACATCGGCAGCGCCTGGGAGCAGGGATTTCACTCAGTTCCTTGGACATCTCCAGGGATGGGGAATCCAAACCTCCCTGGGCAGGATATTCCAACCCCTGAGCACCCTTTCCATGGGGAAATTCCTGCTGCTGTCCAAATTAAACCTCCCCTGGCCAGCCTGAGGCTGTTCCTCTCCTCCTGTCCCTGTTCCCTGGGATAAGATCCCAAATCTGTCCCCTCCTGTCAGGAGCTGTGCAGAGCCACAAGGTCCCCCTGATCCCCCACACCTCCCAAACTCCTCAGGTTTCCTCTCAAAATCCCAGAAAATATTGATTGGGAAGTGATCCCACGGTTAATGTACCTTTTTCGAGCCTCTCTCCAGCTGGAGTAGAAATAGAAAGGAGTTTCTTTTACCAATCCATGTGTTTCTGCCTGGTTTGGGGATGTCTGGAATTCTCTGGCTGATTTATTTCTTGTGGAAGATAAAAAGGAAAAAAAAGGGAGAACTTAGGGAGGTGAAGTGCTGCTGAAGGGTGAGGAGAATGTGGGAACACGAGAGTGACAGGTGTTCCATGCGGGGAAATTCAGTAATTTTCAACTCTGAAAATGCTGTTTTCAAAGAGCTCAAATGCCTAAATTCTGCTGAAAACTGTCCCTATTAATTTTCAATACTAATTTAATTCCCTCTCACCTGAGCTGGTCCTGTTCTGAGACCCCAGGCAGGCTCTGGCTCTGTGTTGGGAGAGCTTTTGGTGCTCTTGGACTCAACCTCGAGGATTTCATCCCATTTTTAGCATCCTCCAGCACCTCAAATGATACAATAAAAATAACTGGAATGCTGAATAGCAGCAGAAATTTTGGATAAGATGCGAAGGAATTAAATCCTGGCTTCTTTCTCTAAGAGATTTGTATCTTTTTTGGGATCTTTCAGTACCTGGAGTTGTTTCCTTGCTGCCCACAAAAAGAAGTCCTCATGGTTGCTCAGCTGCTGCCCGGACCAGCCCCGAGTGCCATTACATTTAATTTTGGTGGGGTGAATGAGATGGGTGGTTGTGGATGGGATCTGCAGCCTGCTCTGCGCAGCGATTAGGAGTTTTTTCTCCAGGATTCCTGGCGCTAATGTGCTCAGAGCACTGCTGAACAGTTCTGTGATTTGCCTCGGAGACCAATCCGGGCCATCTCTGTAATGGGATTGTGAATTATCCGCGCTTCCCGGAGACACTGCAATTGTGTTAATGACTCTGATCGGAGATTAACGAGGGTGAGAGGAGATCCTCTCCCGATTCTCTCACCTGGAGGCTGCAGAGAGCAGCTCGATGACTTCTCTCGTTGCTCAGGGCTGTTACAGGGCTGGGGAAGCTACAGGAATTCCTGCTGGGATTTGGGCTGGAAGGATCCTAGAGCTCATCCAGTTCCATGGCAGGACTCCTTCTGCTATCCTGTTGGAAATTATACCAGTTTAAAAATTTTGTATAGCTTTAGTCAAAGGGTTCTGTTTGTCTTTACCCTAAAAAAAGGGATTTTAGGTTTCTTTCAGGGTGTTGTTCTGCCAGGTGAGGTCTGGTGAACTCAGCAGATCAGCAGGCTGGAGGAACCCAAAGATAGAGGTAAAAGATAAGGTAAAGATGATAAAGATAAGATAAAGATAGATAAAGATAAGATAAAGATAGATAAAGATAAAGAAGATAAAGGTAAAAGATAAAGTAACCCAAAGCTAAAGAGCTCTCAGCAGAACATTCGTGGAAAATCAGTGACTATCTACAAACAGCTACCCCAGAGCACCTCCAGCAGGGGTGAAGATTTCTGGTCAGGAAAGGACTGAGAGGAGAATTGGAGAATGAAAAATCTAATTAACATCAGAGGTGAGAAGATTCAGATCCAATGGGAAACTGAACACTGGGGGTTTGCTCAGCTCTGGCCCAATGAACACTGACCCAATACATTTCTGTGTATTTTTACTGTATAAAATACCTGAAAAATCCAGTAAATCCATATATCCTGGAATGATTCTCTCTGCACAGCTGGGCTGTGTGTGGATGAGATGATTTCTGTGGTACATCCTGGCCAGAACAACATCCTGGCCAGATAATAAAGTAATGCTTTGACTCTCTAACATTAAATATGTTGTTGGAGGGTTTTTGTATTTTTTTTCCTGCAATTTCGATGACACTGCCTGGGAATTAGCATTCCCAGGAATGCTGGAGGATCCTGGCTTTAAACCCTGCAGGTTTATCCAAGGAAAGACCCTTGGTGGCTTTGGGGACAGAGCAGTGTGGCAGGTATTCACTCAACCTCACCCAAAAGCAATTCCTTTGGTTGTATCCCAAACACACATTCATTCACATTTTACATTCACATGAACCTCTCACCCCTTGGCCTCAATGGGACTTTGAAAAGTGTAGGAAATCATGTAGAAATAGCATTTCTTCATAGATGGGATTGTTATTTTTAACAGAAAAATTGTTATTTTTTACAGGAACCTTCTGATTCCCAAACTATTCCATCCCTCCTTTGTGAAAATTATAGATATCCCCCCATGCTGGAAAGCTGAAAATTGGATTAATAGATTTCCTTTCAGTTTTCAAACACCCCTCTGCTGTTGTCATTGGAATTAATCTGCTCAGGAGATATAAAAAGAGCTTCTTGCTTTTCCTGGGGAAAACTCCTCCCCTGGGAATTCAGAAAATGGATTTCTCATGTCAGCTTTCCCCCTGCCTTCCCCTCCCTGCCACGCTGGAATTCACCTTCCCTGAGTTCCAATCTCCTCACATTCCTCTCCAAAGCAATCCAGACTCAGGTGTGTCGTGCAATTAAAGCGATAAAAAATGAAAATAGTGCAAAATGAACAACCCCCAGCGTGCTGGGGATGCTCAGGCTGAAAAATAATGGATGGAAAAGCAGGATGAGTGAGTTAAGGACCAGGAAAAGACACTTTGGGTTGCCCTGAATGTGCTCCTCAGGCTTCCCTGGGTTTTTCCTCTCAGTGTCTCCATGTCTGAGTCTGAGTGGGGTGGCTCTGGGTGTGCTGTGATGTGGGGTGGCACAGCATCCTGCCGGCTGTCCCTGTCCCCTCCGGGTCCCTGCCGGGAGCTGTTCTCTGGCACAGCGCCATGGAGAGCTCCACAAATCCCGTGCCGAGCCGCGCTGATCAATATCCCATGGTTAGTGAGGCCCGACTGAAATTAGGATCGATTTTCCGTCTCCTCCTCTTCCCAGTGCTGCAAACATCGCTCTGCCCCTTCCAGAGCTGCTTTTCATCCCACATTTTAAACTCACTGCCCAGCGAGGCTGAATTCAGAATCATAAAAATCAACCAATTTTGGGCTTTGCTTTTTTCCTGAATTCAGTCCTCACCCCGAGGTTAGCAGCAAATGATGTCAAACACCAGCAGCGATCTGTGGAAGTCGTGCAGCTTTGGGCAGCCTGAGCTATGGATAAAACCAATTGCAAGTTGTTTTCCCATTCGGAATTACTGTACACAGCTGGGAAATGGCCAGAGGGGTCAGATGGGAGAAGGAAAGGTTGTGTGGCTGTTTGGAAATGAGTTGTGCCTCAGAGAAAACTACTTGAGTTGCTTGGGTTTAATAGGCCAGGAGAGGATGTTCCTTGAAGCAGAGAATAAAAAAATTTAAAAAAGTGAAAATTCCAGGAGTTTTACTGACTGGATTGCTTCCAGCAGCAGCAGCCTGGCATCCCAAATCCCAGGGCTGGGTCAGCTCTGTGGGACCCCAAAATGGGGTTAAAATGGCACCAAGTGGGGAAACTTCTGAATGGTCATCCTGACCAATCGATTTCGTCCATAAATTCTATATTTTATCCATAAATTCTATATTTTCTGTGGCTGGCAGGAACAGAAAGTTGGGTTAGAAGCACCTCAGCCCCCAGCTGGGATCATGGTGGGTCAAACAGGGCAGAACCTCAGCCAGGATTTCAAAGTGCCACCTAAAATGTCTTTGTTGCCAAAATTTGGGAGTTTTTTAATTGGGAAGCAGGAGGTGGAGGTGATGTGTTGAGCTCCTGCAGCCTGCAGTGCTCACTGAGAACAAAATCTTTGTTCATCCTCACACCAGGTAGGAAATACAAGATGGAAATGTTTTTGTTTTGCCTTTTTTTGTTCTGCACCTGCTGGTGCAGGGTGGGAATCTCTGAATTCAGAGCCTGAACAGGGTTTGACTGTAGAACCAAATATCTGGAATAGCTGTTGCTTTTCCCAAAACCTTCTCTGGAATCAAGGACTCCTATGAAACAAAAGAAAACTTCCCTCTTTTACTCTGTGCATTATTTTTGTAGCTCTGATATTTCCTTTCAGACTTATGCAGGACTCATCAATAAATATATTGGTTTCTTTGTGGTTATTTTGGATTTCTAAATTTCAAATCTCACCAGTGGCACCTGATGGACCCTTTTGTTCAGGGGTTGACTCACAGTATTGAGGTTGAGCTGGAATCTCCAAGGGTTTCCCATAAAAATAAGGAATTTTTTCTCTCTCTCCTTGCAGGAAGAGCTCAGGAGGCTCCAGCCCGCCTTGGAACAGGTGAATGATGGCAAAGATTTGCTCCAAAGGTAAATGTGTCTTTTCCAAAAAAACTCACCCATGACAAAGTGAAATGGATTTTCTAAGGCAGCAAATCCTTGCTGAGGGTCTGTCCTTTTGTCACAATATTTCCCACTTGCTGATATTCCCAATTTTGCTTCTCTCCCACAAACAATTCCTGGTTTTAGTTCCAGAAGAACAATTGCTGACAACGGTGTCATTAATGTCCAGGAATATCTCAGATTAACTCCACAGGTTTGGCTCTGACATTCCACATTTCCATGCCAACTCCTGCTGCTCCCACCCCAGGCAGTGCTCCCAGACGCTGGATTTGGATATTCCAGCATTTTCAAACTGCTTTCTCCAAGCCATCATTTCCCACCACCAACTCCTCGCTCATCATTTATTACAGAGAATTTATTCCTCACCCCCTACATGGCTTTTGCTGCAGTAATTCATTTGCTGCCAGCATTCCCATTGTTCCTTTCCATTTCCCTCTCCAGCTTTCCCAGCGTGGCCCCAGGGGTGGAAGTTAATTTAGCAGGAATATCTGTTCCATTTGCCAGCGGGGATTTTTTATTTGCAGTAGCTCCTTTGCTGGGCTTGCCTGTCCCTGTGAGGTTTAGCACAGGGATTCAGGCACATTCCTATTGGAAAACTGGATCCAAACTCCCATTTTTTTGTTAGGAGTTGGACTCACAGAGCTCCAGACACCTTCTGATAAGCAGAACTTGTTTGCTCTTGTCCAGATGATGGAGTTAATTCCCAGGATTGCAGGAATGTCAGGCTGGGACATGTTAGACTCATTTCCTTTTCTTTCCCGTAGCCATCAGCTCGCCATGGATGAGGAAAATAATATCCAGAAATATCCTCTCAGCCTGCAGCCCCTGGAATCCAAAGTGAAAATGTGAGTAAGGGAAAATGTTGGGTCTGCCTTGGAATCAGGAATTGAGGTACCCAATTCCTGATCTGCACTGGATCCATCCTGGATTTCTGTGGAACTGGATAAAAAAGCTTCCGGCTAGTAAATTAATTAAGTTCTCGATGTTGAAGCGTGTGGAGCTGAAAAAATTGGGATTTTTCAGCCTGGAAAAGAGCAAGCTCTGAGGTGATGGAATTGTGGCTTTTCAGGGCCTAAAGGAGAGCTGCAGAGGGACTGGGGACGAGGGCTGGAGGGACAGACACAGGGAATAGGGACACACTGCCAGAAGGCAGGGATGGATGGGATTTGGGAGGGAATTCCTGACTGGGATGGAGTTCCCAGAGAAGCTGTGGCTGCTCCTGGATCCCTGGAATGTCCAAGGCCAGGCTGGATGGGTTTGGATCACCCTGGGACAGTGGGAGGCGTCCCTGCCATGGCAGGGGTGGGATGGATGGGATTTAACTTCCCTTCCAACCCAAACCATTCTGGGATGAACACTCCCTTCGAACCTGAGTTGAGTGTTAATCATCAGCGTTGCACTAATTTTGTCATTTCCTGTGTGACTCTAAGGAATATTTAGGAACCTGATAGATTTTCCATGTGCACAGAGGAGGCAAATTCATCACGGAGCCTTTTCAGTGGTGTTTTTCCCATCTGACCTCAAATCCCTCACGGGATCCCCTGGAAGGAGCCGCCAGGGGCTGGAGATGGGAGCAGAATTCCTGCTCTGGGAATTCCCCAGCCTCGTGATGAGGGAAAAGCTGGATTTTCCGGGAAGGGAAGGCGGCAGGCGGCAGCGCTGAGCCGAGGCGCAGGGATGACACCTAGCTGCGCCGCCGGGAAGGGAGCGATGCACATCCCAGTGAGCTCCCGAACTGCCTAATGCCAGCGGTCACGGAATGGTTGGGGTGGAAAGGAGTTTTAAACCCCTTTAGTCCAGCCCTGAGCGGGGACAGCCTCAGTTAGGGCTGTCAGCCTGATTTGGGGTGGTTTTGGGGATGGGACTACCTCCACCTCACCCTCCTCAGGGGAAAAAAGAAATCCTTCCTCATATTCCAAGTCAACCTCTTTTGGAATTACAGAATAATTTGAATTTTTGCAGTACATTACGTGATGTGATATAATGTAAGGAGTTTCCTCTGGGGTCACTTATTTTAAAATAATCAACTTTGAGTAATTAAAACTTCCCCACGTGTTTATCCGAGCCCAGGACTCCTCTTGGAGCTTCTCCCAGTGTGGATCCTCCAGCCCTGGTGCAGGAATTGCCTCCATCCTCACTTTCAGGCCATTAAAATATTAATAGATATTAAAATATTGGAAGGATGCAAAGTTTCAAGTTAATATCCAGTGTCTTTTGGGCTTTTAGTCGTGCAAATAAAGGCCAGATGAAATAATCAATTTTCAGGGAGCTTTCTGGGTGGGTAATTGCAACTTAATTCAGAATATTCTCCAGCTTTAAATAGGAAGTACCTGTAAATATAAATACGTAAATACAAATATGTAAATACTGCTCATCCCAGTGAATAAACCCTCAATTGCTTACAGATCCTACAAGGAGCTATTCCTACAGAGAATTGTGGATTTTGGAATTGTTCCAGGCCAGGTTGGATGGAATTGGAGCCACCTGAGCTGTGGAAGTGTCCTTGTCCATGGCAGGGGTGGCACTGGATGATATTTAAAATATTTTCCAGCCCAAACCATTCTGGGATTCTGTAATTCCATGACACTGCTCTGGTTCTCAGCTGCCAACTGCCCCTGATTATAATCTGAAATGTGATATAAATATAAAATGTTGGGGATTGCTAAGTCCTTGAAATGGACAAATGTGTATTTTTATTTTGATTGCGGGGTGTAGGAGAAATTCTGAATGATGGATGGTCTCGATTGAAATCACTTTGGTAGGGTTTGGGATCAGGTTGGACTCTGAGTAACGTGGTAGGAGGAACATGTAGGATGCTCTTTTCCAACCCAAACCACTCCAGGATTCCACGATTCTCCTTAATAAATATCCTAAATCATCCCAGTAGCACCTTATACAAACCCTACAGAGGTCATTCCAAGAGATCCTCATCCAGATGGGAAATCAAAAAATAGGAAATCCTAATCCCGATGTTTTCAGCCAGGAATATGGACTGAAATCCCTTCTGTTTCCTCAGCATCCAGCGGGCATGGCGTGAGCACCTGCAGCGCCACGAGCTCTCCTCACCCCCGGAGCTGCTGGGCAAGCACAGCCCATCCCTGATGTCCCCAACATCCCCTATGTCCTCAACGTCCCCAGTGTCCCCAGTGTCCCCAGCGTCCCCAACATCCCTGTCCTCGGGCAAGATGAGCAGCTCCGTCAGCATGAACACCTTCTCCGACAGCAGCACCCCGGTGAGTCTGCCTGGAATTCCTCCTTCTTCCTTTTCTGGTTTCTCTTCCGGGGTTTCGGATGAGTGAAAGCTCAGTTGTGGGTTCAGTGGGGTGATAAAGGGTTAAAAAGGGATTTTTGGGTGTCTCAATGACCTCCAGGCAGAGATGTCTCTGGTAGGTTCCTCAGGATGTGTCTCGATATCCAATGGATATCCGATATCCCTGTGGATATTGGACTTGGATTTCAGCAGGTTTTGGAGATGCTCTTGATGGGAAAAAGGTGCTTCCAACTGGTCTTGTGTTTTCCCATGTGTTTAGGATATCGTGGTTCCAAAAACCCCCAAATTGCTTTCTCTGAAGATCAATGCGGTTTCTTGGTTGATTTTTGGTTTTATTTTCTTTTATTTTGTTGGGGTTTTTTGTTGGTTGGTTTCAGTGTTTCCTAAAAGTGACTTTTAGAAGTTGATTTAGGGGTTAGAGAGCTCCATCAAATATTCCTGGTTTATTTTCAGTTGGGATGACAGAGCTCCATCAAATATTCCTGGTTTATTTTCAGTTGGGATGACAGAGCTCCATCAAATATTCCTGGTTTATTTTCAGTTGGGATGACAGAGCTCCATCAAATATTCCTGGTTTATTTTCGGTTGAGAGCTGGAGAGCAGGAGGATAAACTGGGCTGGAGTCTTGGGTTAGGCACTGATGTTCCATGGATTAAACAGTTTTGATTGCTTTAATCTGAGGAACAAATGAGGATATAAATGTTTATCTGCCGCTGGAATCAGCTTCCACCAGAGGTCCCTCGTACTCTGCACAGGGACACTCCTGCAGCGCTAATCCCTTCGGAAATGATACTTTTGGGATGTTTGGGAGTTCTGTATTTGCAGGAAAGTGAAGCTTGGATTTCGGGATTGGGATTTGTGTTAAACAACACCCAATGCCTCTCAATGCAAAGGAAGATGGGAATATTTTCTTACACTTTTCATGTCAACAACCTTGGAAAAGCAGGGAATACTTCTGAAGGCAGAGGAATCCCTAATTATTCAGTGTGTCCTTGATTATTACAAAACCTGATATCCCACAGAAGGATTAGGACTAGAAAAGTCAGATTTTCAAGTGCCTTTTTCCCTTTTTGCCCTTAAAACTTTTCCACCCTTAAAAAAATCAAACAAAACATGCAAGAAGTATAAACAGTAACTAAACCTGCATGAAACTGAAATCCAGGGGGAAAGCTGTACTCTCAGAGTGAGAAAAATGTCCCAAATCAGAGGTGAGGAATTTTGGCATCGTGTGCAGAACCTGAGCTCAGGGTGGGACACTCACAGTGACGGCCTGAGCACAGCTGGATCCCCAAAATGCCAACATTTCTCCATTTGGAATCATTAAAACTCCATCTGTTCACCCAGTAGGAATATTTCCAATATTTCCATGTTTTCCCAGCCAAGCAAACAACCAGAAAACTCAGAGCAGCAATTTTAGCAGCAATTTCAGCAGCACTTCAGTGGCAGAGGAGCTACCAGGGGTGGTTCTTGCTCCACTCAGCAGCAGCAGGAATTTGTTCTGCTCAGCCATTCCACAGCTCCCATCATCACCAGCTTTGAGTGTTTCCAAAGCCATTTTGGTTCCTGTGGGATTGGGATGACCAGGAAAACAGGCTTTGTCTCTGATCAGCGTGAGACACCAGCCTTGTAATCAATCAATTCATCACTGATTGATTGACTGATTGATTGATTGATTGATTGATGGGAGGATTGAACCCTCCTTGATTTGCTGAAGATCCTCAAGGTCTCTGATGGATTTGGCTTTTAAAAGGTTCAGTTCAGGGAGAGACAACCTCACTGTGCAGCTCCGACACTCAGGATGCTGATGAAACATTCATGGTGTTCCCTTGGAATTGAGAATTTGAACTTGTTTTGCATCTGCTGCCTCCACACTGCGGGAAAGCTGCTCTCAAAACGAAACCCTGGCGAGAAACTTGTCGAGGAGAAAAAGGAACCACGAGATAAAGGAGGGGAAAATACAGTTGGAACAATTCCTTGGTTTTGCTGTGACTCCCAGGTCTTGGTGATTTCCTCTGTGAGAGTTTTGTGTTCCTATGAAGCCAGAGGAATGGTGTCTTTGGGAATGTGGGACACTGGATTTTTGTGGATGCAGAATGAGAGGAGTTCAGGCTTTATTTGCAGCCAAAGTGTCTCATCTCAATACCATCTAATTGCAGTTGTGATGTCCTTTTGTTAGCAGTTGATAAATAAGGCCATAATTAATGTATTTTTGAATGGCACCACCTTTGTCTTCCTCCTTCTGGCTCAAGGGTTGCTCAGAATGGCAGCTGAGGAAAATGGATCATTCAATCCAAATGGATCATTTAATCCAAACTCATGGATGGATCACAAATAAGGGAAATGGATCATTTAATCCAAACTCACGGATGGATCTCACTTAAGGCAAATGGATAATTTAATCCAAATTTATGGATGGATCACATAAGGAAAATGGATCATTTAATCCAAACTCATGGATGGATCACACAAAAGGAAAATTGATCATTTAATCCAAACTCACAGATGGATCACAAATAAGGGAAATGGATCATTTAATCCAAACTCATGGATGGATCACAAATAAGGGAAATGGATAATTTAATCCAAACTCATGGATGGATCACACATCACTTGGGAGATTCTGGGTAGCTGGAACCCTAAACTTTTAAAATAAACATTTTTGCAGGTGATGTGATTTAACAAAACCATGATGAAGCCTTTTCTGGAATGCAGTGACCCATGAATGATGCCTGCTCTGGAGAATTCCTTGGAGAGCAGGCACTCCCTGTCCAGGAGGCTGTGTTATCCCATCTCCCGCCCTGCTGGGAGCCCCGGGATCGCCGGCGCTGCTCGGGCGTTCAGCACCGCGGACAGCGGGGAGCGCAGCCGCTCAGCACCGCGGACAGGGCGCGGCTCTGCCGCTGCTCGCTGCCCCTGCTGGGGTTCTTCCCCAACCCAGCCGCTCCTGACCTCCCATCCTGGAAAAACCTCTTTTCCTCTCCTAAAAATCATTGGGATGCTCGTGAGAACTGCACGAACCGATCCGGTAAAATTCCCATTTTTTCACCTGAGCTAAACACTCAAATATGAGATTTTCTACCAAGAACTGCCCTTTTTAGAGGTATGACCACACAAAACCTGCTTTTCCAAACAGGAATGGTTATTTTCCCACCTTTTCTCCACTGGTTGGTGTCACAGAAATATCCTGTAGGGAAAAGACCAGGATTGAACTCCTCAGCTACCAAAACCCAGTTTGTTTGTCTGTCCTTCCTGCCCTGTGTGGCACCTTCAAAGCTGGGAATTTTCTTTGGGATTTATTAAGTTTTGGTCCTAAAATAGAACTAAATCTCTCCCCGGCCTTTGTGTGTTCGCAGATCTCCCACCTGCAGGTGAATCCTTGGTTTCTATCGTGACATTCCCAGGTGTGTTTTGCACCTGCAGGAGTGCTAGGAAGTCAAGGAGCAGGGAATGTCAATGGACAGAAAGCAGTGCAATCCCAAAAATCAGCAAACATTAATATGGGGAACATTCCCTCTTTCCCACGAGCCTGAATTCCCAAATCCACGAGCGGCACAGAGGGAGCCATCTGATAAATATTTACAATGTGATTTCTATATAATGTCAAAATGCAAATCTTGCTCTTGAGCAGCGTGGATGGAAACATAATTAAAGATGAGGGAGACAAATCCAGCGCTGAGATGAAAAGGCCTTAATTAGAAATCAAATATTTGATGGTTTTTGGAGAAACATTGCCGCTGATGTGGCTGTCAGATAACATTTGGAATGGAGGCAACATGGAAACAAATGTTGTTTTCAATCCCTTCCATTGGCTTTGGATAATCTCAGCTCTAAATGTGAGCAGGGAATTGACAATGCTTGTGGCCTAATGTGAAATTTATCTTATAAATGGGTTTTTGATGGAGAAAGAGTTGTTGAGTTTGTGTTTATTTGTGTACATAATTATCAGGAATGATTATCCAAGTTGAACTCTCTTACAAATAATATCCCGTGGGATTTTAACTGCCGGGATACAAAAGGAGCCTGTTGATCCTTCCTGCTGGCAGGAGCAGAACACCAATAATTCCTTCATTTTTGTGTTGTGTGTGTTGAAGGTTGAGTATTGATGTGATTATTGGTGTCAATTTGAGTCACTGTGGTTTGCCAGCAGCAAAATCAATCCAGAAACGATCTTGGCTGATGATAAAACATCTGATAAGACATTTGTGAGGATGTTTCTGTGGGAATATTCAGCTGCTGGAGATACCTGAGAGCAGTTTTGTGGATTTCTGGGGTGGGTTTAGCTCTGGGAAAGTTCACAAAAGGATGACCCTGGTGGCTACCAAGGAGAAGTCCCAAAAATAGGTTTATTTATGTCCCACTTCAGGAAATCAGGCTGAATATTCATAAATCCTTTCCAAGATAATTTCATCTCCAATATCTCATTTATTCCCAATGGATTTGGATGGAATGGATTTGGAATGGGAAGGAAAGAATGGGAATGGTGGTTTGTCTCCAACACGAAATTTTTTGAGACTGGGACATTTCCAGCCATGGGTTTTCCATAAGGAATTATCTCCACTCACTGGAATGAATTACATTTTGATGGTGCCAAAAAAGGGGGAAAATCTATGAAATTTAACTAATGGACAATGCAGCCATGATTAGACCAGGAGGAATTAGATATATAAAATCTATTTAATAGAAACTTACTGGGATGGAGGGAAAATCCGATGGAAATTGTCCCATCCTGAGCTATTAAATTATATTAGTGGCTCTATCACCACCGAAATGTGGCAGCAGCACTTTAATGGGGTCTATTACAGAACAGTAGCTCTTCCCAAATATATCCAGATTATCTCCTCCCAAAGGCAGAGTATTGATTTCCCCTCGTAAAATAAATTTGCAGAGTAAATACACCGGAAAAGTGTATTTTGGTTGGAATAAATACGATTTGAGCTATTTTGCTGCTCAGGATTTAAGCAAATAACAATCATTATTCTGTTCTCTGGGAGATTCTGCCTCTATTTCAATACCTCCAGTTTTGGAGCCAATTTCACACCTGTGAAATGACTTCTTAGGGTGAGATAAAGTTCATTAGGAAGGCATAAATGACATTTTAGTGGGGAGAATGCGCTGCACAGTTCTGCCAAAGGGATGCATTTAAGGAAAATTTCCTCTGTCCTACCCGCAAAACAGTGAATTTTGAAGGAATTTCCCCTTTCTCTGTCTCCACCCCATGCTCTTGTATCCAGTAAGATTTTGTTTATCAGGATAACCTCACACCCCAGTTGTGTCCTAAACCCTTGGACTGAGCTTTCACCTTTTCATCACTGCTGACTTCTGGAATGTTGACCTTATTTTGCCCTTCTTTGTGGGCATTTAATGCAATATTTTCCCTCCAGTCGGACAGGGCAGGAAAATGCTGGGAGCTGAGCAGTTTCCATCTGGAAACAGGGGAGATTCCAGAGGTGAACTGTGGAATATTCCTGTGGTTTATAATATTTGCCATTTTCCTGCTGTTCTGATATCGCATTCCCCACACCGTGTGCGCACCACTTGTGTTCGTTATTTCAAAATTTTGGGAGCTTTTGTTTTTCCAACCCAACCCTTGTTTCCCGCTCCTAATTAAGGTGCTGCGTTAATTGCATTAACTCCTCTCATTCCTGGCCGTCGAGCTTGGCAAACGCTGCTCTCATCACGTCAACAGCCACATTTCATTTTTTCTGAGGTATTTAAAATTCCGCTGCTGTTCCCGCGATCCTCAGCCAGTGGATTATTTTTCATAGACAGACAGTCCATCCTTCTCCTGGGGGTTTTATGGACAGAGTGTATAAAATGATAACACAATGAACAGGCCACCTGCCGTCCTCTATCAGCTGCTTAAATCAGCGCCTCCAGACAGAAATTCAATGCAGGAGGAGCTGTTCCAAATGGATTTTTCAGGTACGAGGCACAACAAGGAATTGCAGGAGTGTTCTTGATCCATTGGCACCGAGATAGCTTTAAAGACATTTATGGGCCTTCAATAAAGATGCTTTCAAACCGTCTTCAGAATAATAAAATCGCCTCGGCGCTCTGAGGAGCTCGGAACAAAATCAAATTATTGTTAGATTTGATTATGTCAGTGTCCAGAAATCCCAGATATTGGATGAAATCCCCTGGTTTAGTGAGAAGCAGAAGGAAAATCTCATTCAGGGAGGGAAAGGAAGAGCAGGTTCTGCATGCAGGAATAGAATATTTCCCTGTAATTTTATTTTTATGTAAATTATGTAAATTAGATGAAGATGTCATAATATTTCCCGTGCTGAATTCGTGGTATTTATGAACACTGCAGTGCTGTTTCCCCCTCTCCTGAAAAAACCTGCTGTGCTTCTCAGAATGCCGAGGATTTCTCTTGTCTCCTGTGTTTAATTTGGCAAAATTGGGATGAAAACCAAAATACTGAACATTGAAGCCAAATTTCAGGAAGAGATTTCTTACCTCGAAGGAATTGTGAGGGAACATGGAGGTGCCACGGGGAATTCAGTATTTTTATTCCAGAGCTGCATTTGTTGGGATGTGGAGCAGTTCAGACTGGTGGATTCATGGATTCACCATCCCTGGGATGTTCCAAAAATGTGTGGATTTGGCGCTTGAGGATGTGGGTCAGAGGTGAACATGGAATGATGTTTGGCTTGATTTTGGGAGTATTTTCCATCCTTAATGCCTATGATTCCATGAAATGATGGCCTTGGTTCCTCTACCCGACACTGGGAGTTCTGCTGGGGCTTCCTGCCCATGTGGGACTCATTTGGATGTTTCTCTTCTTCATGGTCAAATATTTCCTGGATTTTCTTCCCAAATAATTCCAAATTCCCTTTGTGGGCTGGAGTTCCACTGGTGGCTGTAGGGCTCATCTGGACATTTGTGTGTTCCTTCCCATTACCCATTTGGGTTTTTCTTAACCCCAAACCTTTGCCTGAGCCCTAAATCTCCTCCAGGACAGCAGTGAGGCTCAGGGGAACTCGGAATTTGCACATTCAAATCCCAGTCTGGCTTTTCCATCCCCACATTTCCATTCCATACCTTTAATCCTGATCCACTTCTTCCTTAAGTGTATCTCAGGAAGGAAATCCTAGGATTTCCATCTGCAGGAACTCCTTCAGTCCCTTCTGATGGAACAGATCCTTGGCTGATCCCAAATGGAAGGGAATTGTGACCTTTCCCTAAGGATTGCTGCTCCCTCTTGGAGAAATTTCTTGAGGGCACTGATTCCCTGAAAATCTGAGTCTGACTCATCACATTATCAGAAATCCCCAAATATCCCAGAGTTCCTTAACTTGCTTTTCCAGGAGGTTTAATAATCCAGAAAATAAGGAATATTCACTTTTTTTCCCCCCAACGAGGAGATATTTCAATTCCAAATATTCCTATTTGATTTCCCTCAGAGCATGAACTTTCTGCAGCAAAGTCCTTTCAGCTCTCCTTGTCTTCGGGATACATTTTTTCCACGCTTTTATTTTAAACCCAGCGCTTTGACACAAAAAAAAAGAAAGAAAAAAAGAATTATTTCATTTATCAGAGGCTGCACAACACACTGGATAATGATGGCAAAGAAACAAGAGGCTGTCAGTGCCTCGTCTCTCCATGAACAAGGAATGTCAGAGCTCCTGGCTGTCAATGGATTCATTTTCCAGAGGCACTGAAGGGCTTTATTTGGGATTTTACAGCACCACTGTCATTTGTTTCCAGCCTCTGCCACACAGTGGGACTTTGTGCTCTGGAAGGGTTGGTGTCAGTGATGGAAAAAAGGTCCAGGAGCTCATGGAATCTCTTTTGGGATACATGGGACTCCCTAAATAATGTTTGACCACATCAATGTGAGTGTAAAGAGAGGGAGGGTTGGAGAAAGGCCTGGCTTGGAGTGACATAACAAATCATGTTTGGGTTTCATTCAGGGAAATCTGGGTTTAGTCCCAAACTCTCAAAGTTTGGCTCTTCAAAGACGATTTTTTTAAAATGTGCAATTTAATTAATGTGCAATTTAGACTTGTGCAAGTCTAAACCCTAAATCAATTTAAAAAAAAATAGAATTAAAAGTCATTTTTAGCATTACCTGAGGTTCTTCTTTTCATTTAATCAAGGCTGAAAAGGAACCTGAGTATAAGATTGCTTTTCCTGGTGTATTTTCCCGTCAAAGATTTATTTCAGTGTGTTCTCCAGCCAGGGAGCACCAAAAGCAGTGGGAATGAGCTGTGGTTGTAATTCCAGCCCTGGTTTGGCTGCAGAGTTGGATATTCTGGATTGATCCATGCCAGGAACTGGGATGTCTGAAAGTGAACCCTTTATACATTGGATCTTCTGCTCCTCCTGGGTTTTTTCCTGGAATTCCAGGATGATTTGGGTTGGAAGGACCTTAAATCCATCCAGTGCCATGGCAGGACACCTTCCACTGTCCCAGGGTGACCCAAGCCCTGTCCAGCCTGGCCTTGGACATTCCAGGGATGGGGAAGGTGTCCCAGTGTGCTGTCTATATACTTGGTTAAATCAGGAAATAAATTTAATTCCTGTGGAATGTCACTGCAATCATGGAAAGCACCTGAGTTGTTGGGGATTCACCTTGATGGAAATGATGAGGAAATACATCTCAATGCCAATATAAATATTTACATATACGAGTAACTCATAATTGCATGATCCAGATGCTTTCCTGTGCCATAAAACCTGGATGGACACAGGAAAAATACAAATATCCAGCTGCATCCCAGCTCCTGTGTCCCTGGCTCCTGGAATGTGGGATCTGTCTGAGCATCTCCCTGCCTCCACAATTTGGTGATTTAGCAGAGCAAGCTGACCTTTTCCAGCAACTGAGAACTCAATTCCCCTTCAGCATCTCCATTAAATGCTGGGAAAGCCTTGCTTGGTCATCAGGACAAAAAATCCAGGACTGGAAATCTCTTCTTATTAAATATTTCCTGGGCACTCCTAAAAAAAGCAGAATTTTTCAATGTAGCTGGTTTGGGAGATGAGCAGCTGGAGCAGGAGCAGTGAACTTCTCCTGATCACAGCCTGGAAAAATGTTTCCACAGTGACACTAAAATCTTAATAAGCTGTCAAAGGCGCTGCTCAGGAGAGGTTTGGGATGAAAAATAGCTCCAGGATTTGCAGCTGAACAACGCAGGGTTCATTATCCATCCATCAAAACCCAGAGGGAAAGTTAATTTACCTCCAGTCCTGCTGCTGAGCAAAGCCAGAGCCTGCTTTTTAATTTTCCAGGAGAAAATTGGGCATTTCAGCCATGACTTTCTGAAAGTCCACCTTTGTGAGGAGCAAAACCTGAGCAGGGAAGGATTGGAAATTATCTAATACTTGGAAGTGCTGTTAAATCTAAAATAATTGTTACCTCAACACAAAAACTGGGGGGAAAATACTAAATAAATAAAACCAGAGCCCTGAACTGCCTAATTAACCTGACAGATTCATTACACCCCTCAGGGAAATTTGGACAATAGGATCAGGAAAAACTGAATTGGTTTTGGAAAATCTCATGAGGAGAAATGGAAATTTCCTGGTGTTTAGGAGAGCCTGGACACCCAAATAATTCAGGATTGTGAGTGGTCTTCGAACTACCAGGTAAACATGAGCTGCTCTCAAGGAATTTTCTCCCAAAATATGAAATCCATGCTTTTCCCCTCCCAGATGTGTCCCAAATTTTGCATTTTCCCCATCATTGTGGGTTGCTGTTGCTTTATTTTGGGGGAGCTGAGATCACAGAAATATTTTGGATTTCCTTTAGGTTTTCCTTTAGGAAAATCAGTTTTCCTTTAGGTTTTCCTTTAGGGCTTTTTCAGCAGGGCTGTGAGGAGGAAAAGGTGAATCTGAGTTTTGCTTTCCCCACAATCCATCACACCTCGAAGAGCCTGAGACAGGCAGGGCAATATTTTTTCCTGCTTTAAATCTCTCTGAGCATCCAGGATTTTCTGGGAGAGCCACATGAGGAATGTGGGGACGGTTTGGAAGGAGTTTATGGGAACTGTTATGCATTTAAATGGTCCCATTAGGGGCTGTGGTTCCCTGGCTGCCCATAAAGGTCACTGTCAGGAGAGGGATGGAGGCTCTGCCAGGAATAATTCCTGCTGTTTCTCACTTTAATGGGTGACTTATTTAGGAAAACAATGATTTTATCCAAATGAGGCAGCCTGAGGTTTAACCTCTGTGGGCAGATTTTTTTTTTTATGATGTTCTTATCTTTTATCACAGATTTATTCAGTATTTATTCACAAACACCTGATCAGGCCCTGCATGGATCCAAATTCCTGGATTGCTTTCCAATATCTCAATTCCCTGCTCCCTGACAGCAAACAGGAATCCCAAAGAGGCAGTTAAAAACCAGAGCTGGGGACACAACGATTTCCTGCAGTGCCTTTTGTCCATAATTCATCATAAAAGCTCAAATGGAAATATTTAATTCATGCCTGTAATATTCAGCTCTGCTTCACTTCTAAATGATTGAGGGCATTTAAGTAGAAGCTGGAATATTAAAAATATCCTTTAATATATGAATACCTGGAAACTACCTCTAAAAAACTCTACAGGAAGATTGTTTCAGAGATAATAATTGTGGGACTCTGATGTTATATTCCTGACTGTATTCCCCAGGCTCTCCAGAGGCCCTAAAATCTCCCAAATTGTTCATGGAAAGACAGCTGGGAAAGAGTTCTGGAATCTCTCGGAACTCAGAGTGCAACATTTCTTGGGATACCAAAAACAGGACAGGAAAAGTTGGTATTTCCAGTCAGTGATGAGATGTGAAAAAGATTCAAGCAGAATCAGAGTTCTGCTGACAGAGTTGTTTTGGAGAATCCAGCCTGGATAAATGGCATTTTCTCCATGCTGGGAAAAGACTGCCAGAGCACAGGATGGGAAAAGGGGGAATGTTTTAAAACTGAGAGAGATTTCATTGGGATCTTGGGAAGGAATTCTTGGCTCTGAGGGTGGGGAAGTCCTGGAAGTGTCCCAGGCCAGGCTGGAGCCACCTGAGATATTGGAATCTCCAATAATTCCTTTTCTCCCCCAGTTGCCAGGGAAATTTGGAAATCTTTTCAAACCTTCCAAGCGTGTGAAGGACTTCATGCTGTCTCAGCCAGCAGGATTTTTTATTTCCCAGAATAAATGAGTGTATTTCCAGCCTGAGGATGCAGATTTCTGAGCAGACAAGGAAAACAACCCCAAATCCATGAGCCTTCAGGGACACAGCAATTCAGGGAATCTTCGTTCCTGTGCATCCAGACAATTCCCTGATCATAATTCCATATTCCCAAGCTGCTTTTCCCTCCTGCCTGGCAGCAGAAGCTCTCACACCAGGAAATTGTGATGCTTGAGGCACTTCATGCCTGGGACAGCTTTGCTTAAAGCCGAGGTGATCCCGGAATTTAGGAGCTTCCCTGGTTTATTCCAGACTGGGAGGATTTGAGGAGAGCTGCTGGCTGGGAAAGGGAAGCAAAGCAGATTTTCCTCAGGAAGGGGAAGGAGTGGGTGGAGATGCTTCTCTTTTCTGCCCACATCCACTAATATCCCTCTGGAAAATCCCATTAAACTGGCAGTTTGTCCCACCAGAGATATCCCAACCCGGCAGGAGGATCTCCATCATTCCCAGTAATATCCCTCTGGAAAATCCCATTAAACTGGCAGTTTGTCCCACCAGAGATGTCCCAACCTGGCAGGAGGATCTCCATCATTCCCATTCCCTTCTTGTCCATCAAACCACATTACAGAAAGGGCAGAGTTATCCCAAATCCATGAATAAATCCCTAATTCCGCTGTGTCACTGCTGCCGAGTGATGTCACCTTAAAGATGCAAATAAATCCATGTGCTGACTCCACTTTTCCAGCCGAACGGAGCTCCCCTGGATTCCCCCACAGCCCAAATTTATCCCCGCGCCAGAGCCCAAAAATAGGCTGTTGTCCCACCGGGAATTTGCATTTCCAGGAGGGATTTCCTTTGTCTGCAGGTGCTGATTTGATTGTCCTCGCTGATAATCTCCTTGATTAGCCCTCCATCAGCGCTAATCACTGTTTCCTTCTGATCGAGGAGCCTGATAAATAAACACGAGCTGGGCGGGAATAAATCAGGAGCGGGGAGTTGGGAACATCTCATTCCAGAGACACCGGGAAAGGCAGAGCCCTGTGGCTCCGGGAATAATTTCACTAATGAGAGCTGATTTTCAGATACAAACAGAGATCAAATCCCACTTTTCATGGAAAATAGGGATTGAAACATTGCAGGAGAGGGAAAGCAGCAGCTCTGCTGGTGGCCAGGGCTTTGCTGGGAGCTCCACATTCCCTTTCCTGTGCTCCCAAATCCTGTCAAAAAACAGGGAGAGCCTGGAGCTCCACCCAATCCATCATTCCATGGAGTTGCAGAACCCAGAGCAGGAGGTTGGGAATATCCCATGGCCATTCCAGAGATCCAGGAAAGGCAGAGCCCTATGGCTCCAGGAATAATTTCACTAATGAGAGCTGATTTTTCAGGCACCTCACGGATACAAACAGAGATCAAATCCTGCTTTTAATGGAAAATAGGGATTGGGACACATCTGGAAACACTGGAATTGCAGGAGAGGGAAAGCAGCAGCTCTGCTGTAGGCTAAGGCTTTGCTGGGAGCTCCAGATTCCCTTTCCTCCTGTGCTCCCAAATCCTCTCCAAAACAGGGAGAGCCTGGAGCTCCTCCCAGTCCATCATTCCATGGAGTTCCCAACCCAGGATCCCAGAGCAGGAGGTTGGGAATATCCCTTGTCCATTCCAGGGACACCAGAAAAGGCCCTGCAGCTCCAGGGATAACTGAATTACTGATGACCCTTAACAAGGCTGATTTTTAGGCACCTCAAGGATATCAATGGATACCAAATCCCACTTTTAATAAAAAAGGGGGATTGAAACACACCTTGAAACATCGGAATTGCAGGAGGGAAAGCAGCAGCTCTGCTGGGCTCTCCTCACTCCCTCTCCTCCTGGCTGAGCCTCCTGTGCTCCCACATATTTCCCAAACCAGGGAGGGACTGGATCTCCTCCTAATCCACCATTCCATGATGTTCCAGACCCAGGATCCCGCAGCAGGAGGTTGGGAATATCCCATCTCCATTCCAGGAAAAGCACAGCCCTGTGGCTCCAGGAATAATTCAATTAACAAGGGCTGATTTTTAGGCACCTCATGGATATCAAATCCCAAATTTAGTGTAAAAGAGGGATTGAAATGTGTTCCCAAACCCTGGAATTGTTCCACATTGTTCCACATTCCCTCTCCTCCTGCCTGAGCCACACATCCCCTCCCTCCCTGGAACATTAGGAAAGTAAAGAAAGCTGGAGAAATGAAAAGCACTGTGAATTATTTATCCCTCTGGAGCATCTCTTCCCAGCTTTTCCTGAGCTCTCCCTCCCCCTCTGCAGCTCAGCTCTGCTTTGGGGGTTTTTTTGTTATTTTAAATTATCCAAGGTTTCGTTCCATTTTTAATTCTTCCCTGCTAATTAATAATTAATGGTCTGGCTTGCCCTGGAATATCCTTTTCCAAGCAGGAATTCAGGGAAAGGGGATGAGGCTGATCCTAGCCCTGCTCAGCTCCACCAGAGCCCAAATGGAAAATAACTTCATTTTTTCAACTTTTTGCTGTATTTTTTCAACTTTTTGCTGTATTTTTTCCCTGTCCCTCTGCTCCTTCAAGGACTTTTCCCAGGCCTTTTTCCCTCTCAGCTCAATTTCCTTCTTTTAATATCTTTTTTTTTTTGCTTTTCCCTCATATTTTTTCTCCTGTATCACCACCACCACTGATTTTTTGGGGAATTTTTTTTCTTTTTTCTTCTTCTTAATATTTCCCCCCATTTTTTGCAGTTTCCTCCATTCCATCTGTGGAATTTTCACTCCAGCTTTGTTCAGGAAAGTTCACCTCTCCCTGTCCCTGCTGGAGGTACTTTGCAGCCAAATATCTCCATGATCTTTCCATATTTCCAACAGCAGATGGACCTAGAATGCCAAATTCTGGGATTTATTTCCTTTTTCACTGGGATTTGTTTTCCTTGGTTTTGTTTGAGCAATTTAATCCTTGAAAATGCAAAATTCTCCCTTGAACATTTCCCACCTTTTTTTTTTTTTCTTTAAACCCTGAAGGAATTTCTTGCCTTGTGGCTCTTCCTGGGAGGAAAATAATGATGGAAAATAAATATATTTTTATTATAGCAATTTTTTTCCTTAAGGAGACTTGCAGGGGGTGCTTTGTGCCCAATTTCCAGCTGCTCAGCTATGAAAAAAATTTAAAATTTACCTCAGAAAATGCTCAAACAGGGCGCTGAGGACATCTCTCTGGGGATCCTCCTGCTCCAAGTGTCAGCCTGGATTTCCTGTAAGGATGCAGAAGATCTCAGCAGCTGCTGCTGGAATTTTCACAGCTCCATCCTAGTCCATTAAAAAGAGAATTTTAAAAGTCAGGCCAGGTGATCTAAAGGAATATTTCCCTCCTGGTGGGGCTGAGATTTCCAAGCTTTATTACGGAAAAGTGAACTTTGGCGACTTAAAATTTCGATGGCATCAGGCAGGATGGAAATAGGGTTTGGGAGGGTTGGGATGTTTGTCTGGGATTGCTCTGTTTGTGGTTTGATTTGGGAAAAGAGGGAATTTTTCCTGCCTTTTTCCAGCATCCACAGATCTGGGAATGAGAGGCTGATGTGGAGATTCCAAGGATTTGAGCTCGGAAATGAATTCTCATTTTTGAACTCCCTGCAATTTGCTCGTTGTTAGGAATATTTCCAGGTTTTTTTACTTGGATGATCTCTGTGTTCATGTGACATTTCCCACTGTCCCAGCCTGGCCTTGGACACCTGCAGGGATCCTCAGGGAATTCCATCCCAGGGAACAATTCCTTCCCCATATCTCATCCCATAGCCCTGGGTCAGTTTGGGATTTTTGGGGTTTATTCAGCCAGGAATTTTTAGTGAATTCGATGGGATTTTCCCTGAGCTGGAACTGCAGTTTTGGGAACTGAGGTGGGAATGTTGGGGTGTCTGTGCAGGGCTGATCCTTGTGGGATTCCAGTTCAGGAATTGGAATTCCAGTTTTCCCATGGGGAGAGGCATTTTAGGGATACCCTGAAGGTGGAACTCAGGCAGAAAATTTAACAAGAATAGAAATATTTTCCTGGTTTTTAAATTTTTTTTCCCCAGTAGTTATCCCCAAAATATTTTTATAACTGAGAGGGTTCTGAGCAGAGCAATTCCCAGGAACTGGTTTGTGGAGTTTCTCCCAATCCCAAAGGGAAAACAAGGGGTTCAGAAAGATGAATCCTGGTGATTAAGAATTAACTTGATTGCTTTAATTTGTTATTTGTTATTTATTTTGGTTTAGTTTAGCTGAGGTGTTGGGGCATGGGTTGGACTCGATGATCCTGAAGGTCTCCTCCAACCTGGTGATTCTGTGATTTATTATTTATTACCTTCAATGTCTCCTTGGCCCCCAGTTCTCAGCACATCCAGTGCCGCTCCTCCAGGATGAGGATTTTTGGGAATGGGAGCACTTGGGATGTGTTCAGAGGATGGGAATGGGAAGAGGATGGTGGGATCAGGAAAAACTGAGCTGTGGGGATGAGTCTGTTTGTGCTCCAATCTCATCAGGAATTAACAGAAACCCATTAGAGAAAGTCCTAATCCCATATTGGAAAGGGGGGATTAAGAGATCCAAGGAGTTGGCCATGCCTGGAGCAGCAGCACATCACCAGCAGCTCATTAATTAGTTAATTAACTCCCGCAGCACTGAGGGAGTCAGGGACAAACCAGTCCTGCCTAAAGAGGGGGAAGATCTGAAGGAAAAGAAATGGATTTTATGCTCCTACACCCCACCTTTAACCACCTCCAGGGAAATATCAATGAAGCTCCAAGCAATGCTGCTTAGGAATTTTTTTCCAGTTGAAATCAGGAATTTCCAGAGTTTCCCAGAGTTCCCAATCCCAGAGCTCCAGCCAAGCCCATCCCAAAATGCAGCTTCACATTCTCAGCTGTAGGGAAAATATTTCCAACATTCCCTTCTTTCCCAAATCCATGACCAAGAGGATTTTGCTGGAATTTTGCTGTTCCTGTTGTGGATAACCTGGAGCTGCAGGAGCCTGGGAATTCCCTGCTGGGAGAGCTGGGATGGCTCAGGATATCCTTCACCCTTCTCCTCTCAGGCACAGCCCAGAGCCCACCTTAAATGTGGGAAAGAATCCGAGGGATAATAAAAGCAAGGAATGGAGGCTGGGAATGCCTTGGCAGGAGTTCCCTGCTGCTGGAATGCCATTGAGCTCAGACTGCAGGGCAGGAATTCCAGCTCTCCCAGCCCTGAGCAGCGCAGGGGGAGCAGAGGGAAGGGTGGAGAGTGGAACCTTCCCGTGGAAAGGTGTTTCCATGGGAAAGAGCGGATCTGAGGGAATTTGGGGCTCAGCTCCTAGCCGGTCTCTGTGTGAAGGAACGAGGATCCTCTGGGATTGCCAGGAATGGAGAAATTCCAGGGGCAAATCCCGGCGGGAGCCACAGGGGAGCAGAACCCGGCCTGCCCACCGCCCTCAGCACCAGCAGCATTCCTTAAAAACGATAATCCCAAGCTTTTCCCGGAGCTCCCAGCACCTTCCTCCGGGTTTTTCCTGCGGAGCTGGGAGCCTCCCATGCATTCCAAGGCCAGGCAGGCTGGGAATTGCTGCCAAAAGCAGCTCCAGAGCTGTTTGCTGAGCTCCAGCCCTGCTCTCCCTGCTCCTGGGGCACTTCCCACCGGGAGACGAGGATTTGATCGGGAAATCCCAGGAATGCTGATGATGAACACCTCCAGGACGTGAGTTTGGAATGGGGAAAAAAAAATAATTCCAGGAGGATAAAAAGTCATGGCTTATTAATGCTTGGAATTGTCTGCTGGAGCAGCACGGGAAGAGGATGAATAATTCAGAGGAGCCAGGATTTGCCTGGCAAGGTCGAGCCTGGTGAAAGGAGAGGTTTTTTTGGGAAGAGCAGCATCCTGCCGTGCTCGGGGAGAGAGCTGCGTGCATCCCCAGGGGGAAGGAGAGTTCAGGAATCGTCGGGATTTTTGGGAGTTTATTTTGGAAGCAGCTCCGTCGGCGGGACGCAGAGTTCAGCCGGAATCTCGGATGCCAGATGAATTAAAAGTGGATTTTTCAACTCGGCTGGCGAATCCCGGAGGAATGGGCAGCGGGAAGGGGAAGGAGGGAGAGGAGCCCTAGGCGGCCGGAGCGGAGCTCGGGATCCCGACATCCCAGTCCTGGGGATTTCTCCCAAAATGGCCTGAAAGAGGAGCCGGGAGTGGAAGATGAATGTGAGTACTCTGAAAATCGGGTGCTTTCAGCCCGAGCTCTGCTCTCCTGCTCTTTTTCACTTCAGTCGCCTCTGCAAGGCACAGTCTGGGATAGATCCTTTAAATAATTCCCAAAAAAACCCCAAAAAACCTAAAACCTCCTTGGAATGAGTAGGATTTTATAGGCACTGAGGAAGGAGCTGAAGGATAGGGAAGAACTCCAGGGATTCTGATTCCAGAGCTCAGCTCAGCCTGGACCCACCTAGCAGCTTACAAACACATTGATTATTAAGACATTAATTAATTTATTTAGAAATTTATTTATTAAGGCATTTATTTATTTTTTTTATTAAGACATTTATTATTATTAAGGGATACACAGCATTCCTTAATAAAATAGAATAAATGTCTTGGCTCGTGCTCCACATCCCAAATGCATCCCAGTCTGAGCTCAGCAGCCCAAAATATTCTGTGTGTTTTATTCCTCTGCAGGAGCAGCAGCTCCAACAGCAAATCCTGGATCCTCAGGAAGGATCCTAATGGATCTTAAGTCATAATTTGTAACCTTAATTTGATTTATTTGATGACTTTTCCCTGTTTGTTACTCTAAGAGGGCACCAAGGGCAGGTGACAAATACCTTGGGGTGACCTTAAGGGAGTTTGTGGGGCTGGAGATTTGATAGGGAATTATTCCAGGAGGGTTTTTGAGCTGGAATTGTGAGACCCTGCGAGCAGAGCTGTGGATATCACAGGAATTCGGGATGCTGGGCTGGGATTGTGACTCAGCATCTTCAGCCCAGGGATGCAGGCAGGAGGGAAAGCATGGGTGGTGTTTGGGAATTCCGGGATCCAGCGGGATGTGCTGCCCCTCTGCAGCCCCCCTGGATCTGGGATCCCATTCCCCACAGGAAAGGGATGTCCACCCCAGGAACTCCCCAACCCTTTGGATCTGATTCTCACAGGTCTGGACAAAGTGTATTTGTCTCATTGCCCTGAAATTCCCTGGATTCCATGGAAGGTTTGACTCTGGATGGAGAGGGATTTGCTTTGTGGGGCAGAGCAAAAGTTCAGCCCCATCACCCTCTCAGGGGAAAGGAGCACCTTGGACATTTCCAGACCTGCCAGCTCCAGGGAAAAGCAGCTCTGGGATTTCAGGAGTGTCCCAGCTCTGGGAATCTGCTGTCACCACTCTGGTGGCTGGAGGGCTCTGTCCATCCCTGACCCAGTGCTGCTCTCCAGGAGTTCATTTTTCCCTCCCTGCAAGTTCCTTTGGGTGCTCTCCTTTCTCCCAGCACTAAGTATCCTCAATTCCCCCTCATCCCCATAATTAATAACGAACCCTCCGGTGTTAATTGGAGCCACGGCAGCCAGCGCCAGCCCCGCTAAGAGGATTATCCACTTTCTGTTTCCCTGGCTTCCCATTCCAGGGGAAATCAGGCAGCACCAGGCCGTTCCCAGAGCCCTGGCTGAATAAATCCTGGAGTTGTGGAAAGAACCATGGAATGCTTTGGGTTGGAAGGGACCTTATGGTAGAGATATGATCCATATATGAGTTGGTTTGGGGTTTTCCCTTCCATATAATGTAGGATCAGGGGCTCTTCCCTGGAAAGGAAGAAACTCCTGGGCCTTACCCCTGCTGCCTGGGCTGCCCTGCAGGGAAATGGGAATGGCAATGGGAATGTTGGGCCCATGCAGCAGTCAGAAATGCCCAACCCTCCCACTTTGGAGCTGAGGAGCAGCTCAGGGTGGAGTTTCAGCCTTCCAAGGGTCCTGGGACAGAACTGGATGAAGCTCCCTAGGGGTGGATTTAATCTCCACTCCTGCCCTGGGAATGTTGGTTATTTAAATAGGATCCAGTTTGTTCAAGATACCCTGGAATTACTGCAGGGAGCTGAGGCTGCTCTGTTTGGGAGCACAGCTGAGCCCAAAGACCCCAAATGTCCCTTGATTTCCCATCTCCACCTGGAAACCTCTCTGGGAGCAGGGTTTGGGGGAGACTCCTTCAGCAACAACCTCTCTACATCATGCTTATGATTTGCCTGGCTGCACTGGAGCTCCACTGAGGGAAATCTGGGAGCTGATGGCAGTGCTGAGCCTCTCTGGGGCTGGATTTTGGGAAGGAGCAGAACAATCCAGGAGCAGAACAATCCCTGTGCTGTGGGACAAGGCTGTTCTGAGCACAAACACCCTGCAGTCGTTTATTTATTTCCTCACTTCCATTCCCAGCTCAGGGATATTAAATCAGGGTCCTCAGAGGAGAGGAAAACAAATTCCCTCCTAGAGTTATGTTTTGGGAGCTCCTATGGAGAATCCAATAAATTCATCAGATGTGTTTTGGAAGAACAATTAAAAATAATTGAGCTTGACACCAACAGCATTGAATGAGATTAAGGGAAGCTGAAAACAAATGGGCTCCCCACTTAATGGGCTAATTATATTCCATATCCATCCTTTTCACCTTCTGGGGTTGGGATTGTAGAATATTCCTCCCTCCACATCCATCTTTTCTGAGGGAATAAGGCTCCTGGGGCAAATTCACTGCCTGTTCTCAGAGCTGCCCCATGTCCAGCCATTCCAACAGCCATCCCAGCTCCAGGGATCGTGGAATAAATTATAGATTATATCAGTCAAATGACAGTTCCAGTGATAAGATGAGGGACAATGGCTTTAGGCTGAAGGAGGGTGGATTTAGATGGGATCTTGGGAAGGAATTTCTGGCTGGGATGGAATTCCCAGAGAAGCTGTGGCTGCCCCTGGATCCCTGGCAGTGTCCAAGGCCAGGCTGGACAGAGCTTGGAGCAACCTGGAAATAGTGGAAGGTGTCCCTGCCATGGCAGGGGTAGCACTGGATGGGATTTATGGTCCTTTCCAACCCAAACCCTTTGGGAATTCTCTGCAATTCCAGCACAAGCCCCGTGTCCCACAGCAATTCCCATCCCCAGCATGGATCCTGCAGGGACAGCACCCACTCCAGGCTGTCCCTCTCTGTTCCCTTGGGTGCTGCACACCCTCGGGGCTGGCAGGGACCATTCCTGGGGCAGGAATCCATGGCCATGGAAGAAGGAAAATCCCAATCCCAAACCCCAGGCCTGCAGGCCTGCAGCAAAGTGATTACATGGCCTAAGCCTCCCTGGTTGGGATTTTGGGGCTGGAAAAGTCCCGAAATGGAGCTGTTTTGAGAGGCACTGAGCTGAAAAGAGCAGTGAGGGATGGAACAGAGCGAGACAAAGCCTGAGCAGTTGCTTTCAGCCTAAAATGTAGATTTATGCAGAAAACAAACATCAAGAGCTGCATCTGTTGCAGTACAATTCCTCATCAGGGAGGAGAGCTCGCTCCTCACAGCTCCCTGTGCTGCAGCCACAGATTTCATTTTCCCTGGATTTGCGTGTCATGAAGGAGTTTGGGGTTTTTTGATCTCGCATTTCTTGCTCTGAATATCAATGAGTACAAAAATACTCCCCTGGGCCGGGTGAACACATTCCTGCTGTGCTCACGTGAGGAATCTCAGGCCAGCAGGGTGTTTGGGAAAACCAGGTGGGAAACAGGCAGGAAAGAACCTTTGGATAGAGCAGAGGTGTTTGGGGTGAGAACAGGGATGGCTTTCCTGCCCTTTTCCTGGTTCCAAGGGAAATGGGGAGGGAAAGCTTTCCCACAGCAGTTCTCCCCTCACAGGTGGATGTTCTGAACTCTGTTCTGTTTTGGAGAGCAATTGTGGAGTGCCTGAAAGGAATCTGGGTCTGTGCAGCTGCACTTCTGCCAGCCCTGCTGCCTCCCTGGGCTGCTCCTCCGGATTCCTCAGGGAGAAAATCCTCCTGGAAGTACTGGGAAAGGAGCTGAGCCTGGGGAAAAGGGGACCAGGGGACCTTGTGGCTCTGCACAGCTCCTGACAGGAGGGGACAGCCGGGAACAGGGACAGGAAGAGAGGGAACAGCCTCAGGCTGGGCAGGGGAGGCTCAGGGTGGACATCAGCAGGAATTTCCACATGGAAAATGTGGTCAGACCTTGGAACTGCCCAGGGAGCTTTGCAGTCTCAATCCCTGCAGATGTCCAAGGCATTCCTGGCTGTGTCCCTCAGTGCTCTGGGCTGGGGGCAAGGTGGGGATTGGGCACAGCTTGGACTTGGTGGTCCTGAAGGGCTTTTTCCAGCCTCAGTGATCCTGGGATTCTGTGATTGTTGAGCTGTTCTGTGGGTGAAACACCCCGAGCCAGATCTGGGACATAACTGAGGAGAGATGCTCGGGGAGGCCACCAGAAATGGGCCAGGGCTCTCAGTGATGCCTTCCCAAAACCAGCTCCTGGAATCCCAGAATCATGAGGGAAAATGAATCCTAGAACCATTAAGGAAAGAGCATCCCAGAATCACAAAAGAAAAGAAATCCCAGAATCATGAAGGAAAGAGAATCCCAGAATCACAAAAGAAAAGGAATACCAGAATCATGAAGGAAAAGGAATCCTAGAACCATTAAGGAAAGAAAATCCCAGAATCATGAAGGATAAGGAATCCCAAAATCATGAAGGAAAAGGAATTGTAGAACCATTAAGGAAAGACAATCCCGGAACCATTAAGGAAAAGGAATCCCAGAATCACGAAGGTTGAACAGCTCTCCCAACCCATTAAATCCAAACTTTCCATGCCCCAAAGCAGAAATGGAGAGGGAAAGGGAGCTAAGGAAACACACATCCCCATCCATGGAACACTGTGGGCACCCCACGGATCATCCCACACAGCCAGCTCCGCCTCTGGCACAGAAACGCTAGCAAAAGCCGGGGAGGAGAGGGCAGTGCAGGGAGCTGGGGCTTGGCCCTGAGATTGAGAGGAAAAAAACCCAAAAGTTCCAGGCAGAACAGTTCGCTCCGAGCCTGTTTATGGAGCTGTGCTGTTCGGATGGCTCCTGGGAAGGGCTGGATTGAGGATACCATAAATCATCAGGGAAAAGCAAAGCTGGAAATGTCCTCCCGCAAACCTGAGCTGCATCCCGATGGGAACGGGCTGTCGGAGGTGCAGACACAGGAAATAACAAAGGAGAATTGCCCTTGGCTGGAACCGGGAATCAGCAACAGCTTTTGGCTCCAAACGAACCGGGAAGGGAGCAGATTGCTGGGATTGGATCCACCCTTTGAAGGGCGCCTGCAGCCATTCCTTTTCCAGCAGGAATTGCACCTTCCCCTCTCCAGGTTCTCCCGTGCCCCAGGCTGGAGCTGCTCTAGGCTGGGATTAATTATCTGTAACCTGACTCAACCCCGCAGCTGAGCTCAGACAGCGCAGACAGGAAGGGGAATCTTGGGGAACATGAGATTGTGGAAGGAATATCCAAACTTGATTTTTGTAAACCGTTTTCTGTGGCTCGGCTTTAATTGATTTGGACAAAAAAGGGTTCACTGTAAAATATTCATGGTCCCAGGAAAAAAAAGAAAAACCTCCTCAGCCCTCAATCGGGCAGTGAACTGGATGATCCAGGATGCACCAAAAACTCGGGAGAAATTCCTGAATGTTGATTTTTTTTGCTCCAAACATTGCCGGCTTCAGCTCAGGCAGGTGGGATGAATCTCTCTGGGTTCCGCTGGAGCTGAGCTCGCTCCTCCCTGCTTTGGTTGCACTTCAACCCCTCCCAGTGACAACCAGAGGCCCCCGAGGTGATTAACACACTCCTTAATTAAGATGAAACTTCCTTAAGGGGCTGATTCCGCTCTGCCCAAAGGATCCGGCGGAATTCTGGGGGAGAAATGCAGCGAAAGCTTCTCTGCACAGGCTGGAATTCAGGAGTTAATGCATTCAGAGGAACCAACATAAACACTAAGATTCAGCAGGGCTCTGTGGATCCACGCGTTTGAAATATTCCAGCTATTTCCCTGCTCGCATTCCTTACCCACGTGCCTTCCAATGCACTTTATTAAAGGGCATTTTTCCCCCCTGGCCTTGATGATTGCACGGAATTCCAGAAGCTGTTGGGCAGATAAGGAGGATCCCTTTTGTTTACTCCCAGGATTTTACTGGCCCTGCCGGGCTGGGAAAGCAGCTTCAGCCCTGGAATTGTTCCCGGCCAGGTTTGGAGCCCCTGGGATAGGGGAAGGTGTTCAATCCTAGGGGATTGGAACCGGATGGGTGTAAAGGTCCCTCCTAACCCAAACCATTCCATGATGCTGTGATTCATCCTGCAACAAATAATTCAGAGGAAAACCAGTCTGGGCAGGAGGAACTCTTTCTTCCTCCAATTTTAACAAAGGAGAGGAGGCAATGTGGATTTTGTGGGTGTTTTAGGTCATGGGGAAAACTTCTGGGAATGAGGCAAGGCCTGGCAGAGCTTGAGCAGAGCTAGCAGCTTTCCTGCTGGAAACATCCAATCCCAGTTTGGAGATCTGGGGGCTGCCAGAGCCTGGAATGCTGAGCAGGACCCAAGAGGGGATGATTTTTGGGATGCTGCCCTTGTCCCTCTCTTTCCCCTCTGTCCCCTCCTGTGCCACCTGCAGAGCTGGCATGGCAATGCCATCGCTCCCAGTCCTGCTGGCATTTCCCTCCCTCCTTTCTCCCATTCCAAATTACACAAAGGATTCATTTGCTAAATTTAATTTGCTCAATGTAAAGAGATAAAGCTGCAAACCCAAGTGGTACCAAAGCAATGCCCACAAGGGAATGCTGTGCCATGGCATCCCTGTGCCCTCTGGCTTCCCGAGGGATGCAGCATTCCAGAGGGTAATTATCCTATCCCTGCACCCCGCCAGGCTGCAGGTGACACCCCACTGTGTCTGTTTTACAATGAAATGGGCTTTTTGGTGCATTTTTAGGGTGGTGTTTGGTTTGTTGTTGGAATCTCAGGGATGCACAGGGCTGGCAAACTTGGAGCAGTGCAGTATCCCTGTGATCCTAATCCCAAAGTCTGGGATACTCGGAGTGCCCAGGGACTGCAGGATCTCACTGGGGATTTTTGGAGAGGAGAAAACTTTTCTGTATGAATAAGCTGTAAAATAGTCCACTCTGCCAGAATATTTATCCCAGAATCATCAAATCCCAGAATCCCAGAATGGTTTGGGTTGGAAGGACCTTAAATCCACCCAGTGCCACCCCTGCCATGGCAGGACACCTCCCACTGTCCCAGGCTGCTCCAAGCCCTGTCCAGCCTGGCCTTGGACATTCCAGGGATCCAGGGACAGCCACAGCTTCTCTGGGAAATCCATCCCAGGGCCTCCCCACCCTCCCAGGGAGGGATTTATTCCCAATATTTATATTTATCCTATGGGAGTGACACATTCCTTTTCCCAGCATCATTCCAGCTGAAATGTGACCTTTTTTCACTCCCCTGCAGAAATCATTTTAGAGGCCCCAATCTGCCAGCTCAGTGGAATGTGGGACTCGACACCAGCTGGGAAAACAGGGAAAATCACAGCAGCTGCAGGGAATGCTCTGCTCCAAAGGCATGGATCATCCCCTGCAGTGATCCCTGGAGCTGCTGCTGTCACCTCGGGGCTCATCCAGCTTCTCCCACCTGCTGTGAGCTGTCCCAGGCTGGCCTGGCAGGGGAAGGCAGCAGGAATGTGTTCAATCCCTCCAGGACAGCCTAAAAAGTGGGAGCAGCTCTTCCCAAAAGGAGCTGGAGCTGGATGAGGGGAATTCAGGCAGAGCCAGACAGTGACAGATGCCAACCCTGTGTTGTTCCAAATATAATTTCCCCTCAAACACAAATTCCCGAGTCCCTGTTTGCTTTCCTGATCTTGGAAGGTGTCTGTCGCCATGGCACCTGCAGGACACATCCAGGCTGTTCCCCACAGCCGTAAAAAGTGGTTTATTTTTGCCTTGGGAATGATGGGATGCCTGAATTGGGAGTGGGAATGGGATGGAGGCAGCTGTGGGTTCTTCCCCCTCCTCCTCCTCCTCTTTCCCAGGGTGGATCCACAGGATTTCGGAGGATCCACATGGAATATTTCAGAGATTTTAATGAATCCAGGGAATCTTCTGGCTCTGGAGGCTATGGAGGAAGAAACCACAGCTCTTGGCTTGTGCTCCCTGCAAGGCTGGGGATGAATTCTTTGGGATGAAAAATCCACATCCCTCCATGGGATGTGGGGCTGAAAACTTCTATAGAAGAGGAGAAATGGGGGGAAAAAACCCAATTCCTGAAAAATGTGGCCAGGGGATATAGGGGGAATCTGATTTTTGGAGGTCTGAGCTGATTTTTTGGGTGTTGGGGTGCAGTGCAGACCCCAGGTGAACTCTGCCAGCCTTTCTGCTGCCCATGGAATCACAAAACCCAGGAATAGTCACAACAGGAAAAGGAAATGAGCCCTGATCTCAGTGCAGTCCTTTTCCTTCCAGGAAAAGGGAATTCTATGTGTTCAGAGGAAACTTCTTCCCTGTCCTGCTTTATCCCAGGGATATCTTTATCTCAGTGTCATTTCCCTGGCAAATCCCACCTGGGTGAGGCCAGAGCTCAGCTCTGGCTGGGAGTCAGTTCAAGAAAAAAACAAAACAAACCCCAGTTTTTAAGGTAAAAGCACAATTTGGGAGCTCTGGGTGGATGTGAGGGTGATTGGACAAAGACCCAGCTGGCAGGAATGTTCCTATATTTATGGATTGATGGTGTTTCAAGGGTGGTTGTGACTTCCCTGCCTTCCTCCTCCTCTGACCCAAAAACTTCTGCAATTTAGCATGAGACAGCACACAAATCCCATTTTAGAATGGGGTTACAGCAGTGCCAAAATGGAAAAAACGAGATCCATTTAATGGCTTATGATAATCAGCAAACTGCCTTTGAAACCAGCACCAGGAAAATAATAAGGATCTCATTTTGATGATGTATTTCTGCCTCAGAATCAACCCCACAAGCCTTGTTTGTATTAAACTCTCCTTTGCACTGAATCAAAGAGCTGTTCAAGCAGATTCTTTCATCTCCAAGGGTTTGTGTTCACACCCTTGAAAATCCATCCAAATCCCAAGTTTTTCATGGTTTTGGAGAAGGGACCTGTTTGATGCTGGCTTGGGAAAGGCAGAAATGACATTTGTGTTTGGAATAGCAAGAGCTGCTTCCTTCCTGTGTAGGGTCAGGCAGGAATATGTTCCCCATGGATAATCAGAAGTGGGGAGGGTTATGATGGGATTAAAAATGATTGGATCTGTCTGCAGTGGGGAAAAAAGGGAAACTTGGAAAAATCATGTGCTTGATGCGTTCAGCCTCAGGAGAATATGGATTTGTCTGAGGACAGGGCAGCAGGGAGGGATTTTCAGGGGCTTACTGCATTAACTGAATGAAGGCTGAAACAGCTTTATCCCACTAAAACAGGAAAATTTGGAATGGGAAGTGCCTGGCACTTGTTTCATGCCATTCCAGGTGTCCACAGGGGGAAATTCCAGGAGAGGGAAATGCTCTTGTCTTCCACAAAACATTGTACTCGAGGCATTGAGGGAAAGAAAATTCCCTAATCAAGATCCTATAAAACAAAATTCCTACAGTCTGTGACTCCCAGACTGGGAGCAGGGAGGCAGCTCCTCCTTTGCTCAGCAAAAAGATTCCTTCTTCGGCTGCTGGTGACATTCAACCAGCCCCAAATAAAGAATTGCACCACACTAAGTGTGTCAAGTGCCACCCCCTCCTAACCTTGTGGGAAAACCTTCTCCCAGTGTAATTCATCTCCAGGGTTTTGCTCCTTCCTGCCATTTGCTGGGATTATTTTTAAAGCTGCACTTTGCAGTTCCTGATTCTGTGGAGTTTCAGGAAGCCTGGGAGGGAAGTTGGGATCAGGAGGAGGGAGGAATTCAGCCTTGCCCAGCTGCTCTGGGGGTCAGGAGAGTCAATTGGGATAATCTGGGCTCAGAACCTGGAGAGCACCTGGAGGAGACACCTCAGGGGAAAGGTTAATCCCAAATAAGCCATGGGATATTCCCTGTGGATCACAGCCCCTGTATCCCTCTGGAGCTGTGCCTGGGAGGCACAGCCTCCTGCACAAAGGATTTTGAACCAGGGCTTGGGGTGAGAGGGCAATGGGAATGGCTTCCCACTGCCACAGGGATATTGGGAAGGAATTCCCAGAGAAGCTGTGGCTGCCCCTGGATCCCTGGAAGTGTCCAAGGTTGGACAGGGCTTGGAGCAGCCTGGGACAGTGGAAGGTGTCCCTGCCATGACAGGTGGCACTGGATAGGTTTTGGAAACCCTTCCAGCCCAAACCTTCCTATGCCTGTGATTCCCACCCCACAGAGAAAAGAGGGGATAACTCCCCGACACCAAAACCTTTCAGCCCCACTCTGTGCCCCATTTCCTGAAGCTTTTCTTGCCTGATGGTGTTGGTTTTAGGGCCCCTTGAGCTCCTGGGGTAGAAGTTCTGCCCCTCCAGGGTCGCTGCTGCCCAGGAGGAGGATGTGGAGCCAGGCTGGGCAGAGGAGGCCCTTCTTCCCCTCCCCTCCCCTCCCCTCCCCGGCCGGGGCTCCTGGGGATGAGCTGCAGAGTTCAAAAGTCGCAGGAGTTAACTGGCTGCAGATGTTCCCTTCTCCCTCTCATCCCCTTGGAATTGCTGACAAACCCAGCTGGACTGTGGGGAGCCACAAAGGGGAGATTCGCCCCGAGCTGTGCCCATTCCCTGGGGGACTGTGCCCTGTCCATGTCCCCACCCTACACAACAGGACATCTTCAACCCCCCCGTGCCGCTTTTGGGGTAGAGTTCACTTTCTCACAGCGGCTGGGACAGGTTGGAATTGTGGTTTGGATTTGTGCAGAGAACAGAGTTGATAACACAGAGATGTTTTGATTCTTGCTGCACGACCTCAAGGATGTGTTTCTCACACCAAACCCTGCCCCAGAAGAAGCTCCTAATCCAATTCCACGTTTCAATTTCACTCTAATTAAGACTAGTTGCTGGTTCTCCCCCTGCCAGTAAGCTCTCCCCATCCATATCCCGAGGGTTGGGATTTTAGGGATCAGAGGGCAGCCGGGTGCTGCCACATCTCCCAACCCCTTTTTGGAAGCTCCCAATCCGTGTGATTGATGCTCCCCACCTCAGCCACACCACCTTAAAAGGTCTCCTTGCCATGGATTTGGGAATGGGAACATTTGCTTGTTAAACTTGGCTTCAGTGACCCAGAATACAGAAACTGGATTAGTTTTTTTTAGCGGAGTTATTTATAGGCGACTCTTAACGAGTTACTTTAAATGACTTTTAGAGAAGGCAAGGAAGGGAGAGGGTGGCAGCAGGGAATTGTGGCAGGTGTCCTGTGGTCCCTGGGGGTGTGGGAGGGAGGATGTCACTCCTTGTGAGTCCTGCAGAGACAGAGCCACCCCCTCACCAAACCATTTCCATCAAATCATGGAATGGTTTGGGATGGAGGGGAAGTTAAATCCCATCCAGTGCCACTCCTGCCATGGCAGGGACACCTTCCACTGTCCCAGGTTGTTCCAAGCCTTGTCCAACCTGACCTTGCACACTTCCAGGGATCCAGGGGCAGCCACAGCTTCTCTGGGAATTCCATCCCAGCTCCTCCCCACCCTCCCAGGGAACAATTCCTTCCCAAGATCCCATCCATCCATCCCTGCCCTCTGGCAGTGGGAAGCCATTCCCTGTGTCCTGTCCCTCCATCCCTTGTCCCCAGTCCCTCTCCAGCTCTCCTGGAGTCCCTTTAGGCCCTGGCAGGAGCTCTGAGCTCTCCCTGGAGCTTTCTCTTCTCCAGATGAACACCCCCAGCTCTCCCAGCCTGGCTCCAGCCCTGGGAGTGTCTCCATGGCCTCCTCTGGCCTTGCTCCAGCAGCTCCACACCCTCCTCTGGAGCCCCCAGACCTGCAGGCAGCTCTGCAGCTGGGGTCTCACCTGAGGGGCAGAAGGGCAGAATCTCCCCTCCCCTGCTGCCCAGGCTGGGGGCTCAGCCCAGCACAGAGGGGATTTTGGGGCTGTCGGTGCTTGTGACCAGCTCAGGCTGGGCTTCTCTTCCACCAACACCCCAAATCCTTTTCCTCACGGCTGCTTTTGATCCCTTCTCCAGCCAGCCTGTATTTGTGCTGGGAATCGTCCCGACCCACCAACTACGGAAATAAAGAATAACAATATTTTCGTGTATAACCAAAAAAAACCAAAAACCCAGCTACAGCAGCTAGAATAACGAAACCAGCTAACACCCTAGCTACAATTTTAAAAATACCGACAATCCCGGTGTTTCCGCCCGCCGGAGCGGTGTTCTCTCGCCGCCAGCCGGCGTTTCCCGCAGCTCCCGAGCGGCGGAGCCGAGCCCGGCCCCGCTCCGCCCCCGCCCGCTCCGCCCGGGGCCGCCCCGCGCCGGCGGCAGCAGCTCCGGAGAGCGGGGGCGGCCCCGGGCCGGCGCTTCCCGTGCCCGCCGGGCAGCAGCGCTCCGGGCATCCTGACGCGGCCGCGCTCCGCTTCTCTCCGGCAGGATCCCCGGGAGGATGGCATGGATTTAGGCAGCGACGCCGGCAGCAGCCGCTCCAGCTCGGAATCCAACTCCAGCAAAGCCACGCCGTGCTCGGAGGGCAAGTCCTCGCCGTCCCCCGGCAGCCTGGAGCTGGCGGCGCTGGAGGACTCGGAGGAGGAGGAAGAGGAGGAGGAGGACGGGGGGTCGCCGCCGTCCCCGCCGCGCTGCCCCGCCGCCCATGGCCGCCGGCGCTGCCCCCGCCCGCTGCCCCCGGCCCGCTCCGAGCCCGCGCAGCGCCGGCGGAGCGCGGCGGCGAGGCCGCCCCGGGACCCGCAGCCCCCGGCCATGGACTGGGCAGCCCTGGAGCGGCACCTGGCCGGGCTGCAGAGCCGCGAGCAGGAGCGCAACGCGCGGGGCGGCTCCGCCTCGGTGAGTGAGCGCGGAAGGCGGCGGAGCGCTCGGGGGGCGCGGATGGAGAGGGGGGGATCGGTTTGGGGCGCTGGGATCGCGCCGGGAGTGATGCTGCCGGGCTGGGGATCCTGCGGGAGCAGTGGGGCTGCTGGAGAGAGGCCAGAGGAGGCCACCGGGCTGCTCCAGGGCTGGAGCCTCTCTGCTCTGCAGCCAGGCTGGGGAGCTGGGAATGTTCACCTGGAGAAGAGACGGATCCAGGGAGAGCTCAGAGCCTAAAGGGGCTCCAGGAGAGCTGGAGAGGGACTGGGGACAAGGGATGGAGGGACAGGACACAGGGAATGGCTTCCCACTGCCAGGGTTACATGGGATCTTGGGAAGGAATTCTCGGGAGGGTGAGAAGGCCCCTGGAATGGTTTTCCCTGAGGATGCCCCTGGATCCCTGGAAGTGTCCAAGGCCGGGCTGGATCCCCCTGGGTTGGTGGAAGATGTCCCTGCCCATAGCAGGGAATGAGATGAGCTTTGAGATCCCTTCCATCCCAAACCATTCCATGATTCTCTAACTTTCCCGGAGCATCCCCAGCAGGGGTGGGACTGTCCCCTGCTGCCCCAGGGCTGTGGCAGGGCTGGTGGCTGTTCCCGATGGGAACGAGGTGTCCCCACCAGGCTGTCTCAGCACTGGCGTCCCCTTGGAGAGGCCAAGGAATAAGAGCTTTTCCCAGGCTGGGAGCAGTGCCAGGCTGGCGCCGTGTGCTCCTCCTTCCTGAGGGAAAGAACCTTTCCTGAGGATCTGCTGTCCCTCAGAATGACCCCCCAGTGCTGCTGTACAAAACCCCCTGCAAATCGTGGCGCAATCCCATCATTTAGGGAGATTTGGGAGCCGCACAGAACTTGTGAGCTGCAGGGATATGACAGGAACAAGCACTGCAGACACGCCGGTGACACGGCAGGGCTGAGCCTCTTCCATAATGTATGAATTCCAAAGGAATCCACCAAATCTCCTGGAAGCTCTGCAGGAGCCTTTGGATGGCTGCTAAACGCTGTGTGCCTCCCCAGCCGTACCCCGTGGCCTTGCTTGTGGCACACATGATCCTTTTTCCATGGTTTTCTGTTATTTAAAAGGCATTCCATGCCCTAACTTCCTGTGAAGTCACCTCGCTCAGGGAGGTGGGGATTTCCCCCTGGATCCTTGAATCACAACTAATTGGTGACAAATCTGGGTGGGTGCTGGGCAGGATGAGTAAGCTGAGGGATGAGTGGGACTGCTGCCATGCAGGGATGCTTTTTTCCAAAGCCTGAACGCTGGAGCCTCAGTGCCTGGAGGAACTGACAGGTAACAGCTTTAATTACAGTCATTTGTGCAGAAACTCAGCTTGGAAAAAAGGGAAAAAAAAAACCCACAAAAAAATTTACCCACCTCATTTTTGTGGTTTGGGAGCTGATTTCTCCGGCGTTATCTGATCACCTCTGCTGGCACTGCTGGAAACTCTTCGCCTCCAGGCATGAGCTTAACCAGGTGAGCTGTCACCTAAGGAATTCCACCCCTGTCAGGATTTTCCTCCTCCATCCTCCCATCCCCTCCTGCAAGCACAAAGGAAGGAATTCAGGCCTCCTCAGGCCCTGACTTGTCCTGTGGTGCTGTGCAGATCCCGGGCAGCAGCTGGAGCTGGGCTGAGTCTGGATGGACACTGCAGTTCAGCCATGGAGAGCATCTCCCGTGGGTGAGGCTGAGCTGCCAGCTCTCCAGCAGCTGGAGATGGGACTTTTCCAGTGTTGGTGGCCTTGGAGAGACTTCCCTTAACTCCCCAGCTGTCCTGGAGGCACCTTCATTCCAGGATTGGCTGGAATTCTCTTGGCTCCCAGGGAGGAGGAGGAAGAGGTGTTCCAGCTCTGCTCCTTCCACTTCCCGCCTGGATCAGAGGGAAAGGGACATTTCCTTCCATTTCCCATCCTGGCTGGCTGGGCAGGCTGTTTGATGTCCCCGGGACACCTCCTGCCCCTCCCTGGCTGTGTCTGGAGCTCCCAGCGTGTCCCACGAGCTGCAGCGACCCAAACCCTTCCAGGCTGAAGTGAAAATCTCTTGTGATTTTTGTTTTCCCTGCCCTTGACATTTCCCTGCAGCTCAGTGTTTATAACAAAGCCTTGCCTTGCCTTGCTGGAAGCCCAAGTGTTTGTAAACATGGGAATCATGGAGGGAAGGCAGCCAGGAGGCAAACACAGGGAAGATGGACTGGGCTGAGCAGGATAGCTCAGGAAAAGGGAAATTTGAGTAGGATATGCTTTGGCTGGGGTAAGGAATGATCTGTCAGCAGGATAGGATGATGGGATGGGAAAGCAGCTGTTGCTCCAAGTGGAAGTGTCTCCTAGGCTGGCTGATGTTCCCAGGAATCCAGAGAGATGTTTCATTGAGGTGATTTTGTTAAGATGGATCGATTAAGATGATAAAAATCGCGTTCTCTCTGCTGTCAGGACCTCTGTTTTGTTGGGGTTAATTGTGCCCCAAGTGAGGGCAGGGCAGGGGACAGGAGTGACCCCTCAGGGCCTGGGGTGACCTCAGGGGACAGTAGTGACCCCTCAGGTCCTGGGGTGACCTCATGGGACAGGAGTGACTCCTCAGGGCCTGGGCTGACCACAAAGGACAGGAGTGATCCCTCAGGCCCTGCTGCTCCCTGAGGCTGTTCTCCTCTCCCTCGGTCTCTGCCTGCCCCATCCCTGCTCCCTGTCCCTGGATTCAGGAATTCAGGAATTCCTGCTGATCCCCAGGGCTGTGCTGTGCTCTTCCAGCCAGCGAGGCCTGAGGCCTTGCTGAGGGACACGGATCGTGCTGGAGGCACAGGAGAAGGAAATTCCCACTTCTGAGGAAGCTCAGCGTGGTTTGAGGAGCTTTTCCAGCCAGGAACATCTGGGCTGGAATGCAAGGACGATCGGGAATGCTGAGGGGCTGAGCTCCCTCCAGGCCTCAGAGCAGAAACACCATTTTTCCTGAGGGCACTTGGTGCTCAGCAGGGTCATTATGGAGATGCTTGGCTCAATCTCCTCACCCAGCCTCAGGAAGCCACTCCCTCCTATTTTTTCAAATTTCTCCTCCTTTCCTCAACTCCTGGCTGCGTCCAAAGCGGTGCCAAACGTGCCCTGGGGTGATTTCTGGCCCTCAGGAGCCCCGAGGTGCCGGGGAAGCAGCGAGGCTCCGCTCGCCGTGCCTCTAATGGCTCGAATAAAATCCAAATCAGCCTTAATGGCTTTAATATTCCTCCCGTCGCCTCTCCGAGCGTGGCAATTACAATCAACGGGATGGATTGTCTGGGAAGAATATCGCGGAGTCAATTAAAGGCAGGCGGCAGGAGGGGAGGTGGCTCGGGCAGGAGATGCTGTGACACCGAGGGAGCGATGGAATCGCCACAGCAGTTCTGCTGCCCACAGTGCAGGCAGTGCTGCTCAAAACTCAGCCCTGCAGCTTCCAGGACTTCTGCAGGAGCCCTCTGGATGGGCAGGGATGGGCTGGAATCTCTGTTTTACCTTTTCAACCCCGGAATATTCCTGCCTGAGCTGTGAGGCAGGTGGATGAGTTATCCCATCCCTGTGGTGGTGATTCCAAGGGATCCCACATCTCTCCAGACACCTGGCTTTTCCAGCCTTAATGATTCCATGAGACTCTGAAGGCTAACCCAGGACATTCCAGGAGCTGTCAGGATGGAATTCAGCATGGACCATGTGAGCGCCTCTTTCTTCTGCCTGTGGCTTTATAGGTGTCTCCCTGAAAATTGGAAACTAATACAAAGTACATTTTACAGCATAAGCTAAAATATTTAAATAATTTCTTAATTGGCCATGGGCAGGGATCAGATTTTCATGGATCAGAGCAGCTGGAATGGAAGGAGAAATGTATGGAGCAGCTTGGCAAGAGGGAGGAGAGAAATGGAGCCAACAGGTGTTCTTTCAAGCCATGTGGGAGCATTGGTGCAGCAGGATTTTCCGGAATGTGGGCTGGGATCAAGCCCAGACCTTTGGTGTAAAGCCTCGATCCACCTTGGAGCACTGTCCCAAACATTCAGGGAGAAAATATTGGCTTGGAGGTTGTCACTGAGTTGGTTCTGGCTTTAACTGAGCAATAATTACTGGGTTGAGCCGCCTGCAGTGTGAGTTCCTTCCTCCCCGGAGGATGTGGATGTTGTCTGGGATGGGAGTGGCAGGAGCAGGGAGGAGCAGCCAGGGATTAATGCCCAGAAGGAATTTTTCCACACAGAAGCTGTCAGTGTGAGAACTTCTGCTTTCCAAAAGCTTGGGGCTTGCAGGAAATTGCATTTCTGTCATTGCTCAGCCAGACCTTCCCTGCCCACCTGGCAGCTCCTGTTCCAGCTGGATTTGAGCACAGAATTCCTCACCAGGCACAGGAGAAAGTCAGGATCAGGGAGCTCCTCCGGGGCAGTTCAGTTCAGTTGTTGAGAGGCTTTGACATGGGAAACAAACCTTTGAAGTGTGGGAAAAGCTGCCACTCCAAGCAAAGCAATCCCAGTGTCCTGAAAATGAGATGTGCTGCAGGAATAATCCATGAAAAAACTGCAATTCCAGGCAAAGCACTGCTTTTTCCCAACATCCTGAGAATGGGATGTACTGCAGGAATAATCCATGAAAAAGCTGCAATTCCAGGCAAAACACTGCTTTGTCTCAACATCCTGGGACTGGGATGTGCTGCAGGAATAATCCATGAAAAAGCTGTCATTCCAGGCAAAACACTGATTTGTCCCAGCGTCCTGGGACTGGGATGTGCTGCAGGAATAATCCTGGATCGGGAGAGCCCTGGACTTTGGCCACCTCCCGCCCAGCTCAAAGGTTGCCTGGCGCTGGGAGATTCCTGATCCTGCCCCTGTCATTCCGCTGGGAAAACATCCATGGGCATTTGCAGGTTGTTCGGTGGCAATTCCACAGATCAGAGGCATGTGTTTACAAAACCGAGCCGGGCAAAACTGCCAGGATCAACAATGCTGAGGGAAAACTTGATTGCCATTGCTGCTGCAGAGCCTTTCCTTCAAGGAAGTGCAGACACAAGGGGGACAGCCTATGGATTCTGTTTGGATGGATGGTTCTCCCTTATCCCAGAGCTGCTATAATGTGAATTCCTGCAGGTGATGGACCCCAGTCGGCTGGTGAGTGAATGATTCCTGTGGGATGTGGAAAAGCTGGAAAAGTTGGATTTTTCCAGCACTAACAGTGGTGCAGGCAGCAGTTAATCTCCCTTTAATGTGATGCTGAGGGAGAATATCCACAATCCGGCTCTGTAAAGCCAAGAAGTTTATTTTAAATTAGTATTTTTTGGTGTTTGTGAATCCCAGGTAGGGAATCTGAAGGATTTCCAAGGAGAGAAGTGAGCCTTTATGCCAAGCAAAATTTGGAATATCTCAAAACACTGGGGTTTTTTTTTGAAACAGGGAGATTGTGGAGCTTTGTAGCCCTCCCTTAATTCTTCAAATTCCCACTTGAACTGAAGTGTCTCAGGTTGGAATAGCAGCAGGCAGCAGGGATTTTGATTTCCCAGGATAATAATTACGTACTTAGGCAAATATTCCTTGCCTGTGAGGTGGGATAAATGCGAGGCAGGGGGGTTTAATTCTCACAACTGCCCTGGGCTGTGCAAAACCTGTCATTTCTCCTGGGGATGGAGAGGATGGATGTGCTTTGCCTGTCAGATGAGGTGTCTGGAACACCTGGAACTGTGGAAAATCCAGGAGCATGTGGAGGGAGAAATTGTGGACAGAAGGTGTTTAAAAACCAGAGGAAAAGGTGTTTATTTAGAGCAACTTAAGAGCACTGGAAAACCAAGATTGTCCTGACTTCAAAACACCAGGGACCTCAGGGATGTTCTAAATACTCAAAATTATTTCGATATTGTTTAAATATTTAAAGATTTATTTAAATAGTCTAAATAATGCTCCAAATGCCCTCCTGAAAAAACCTTACAGAGTGTTTCTGTGAGCAGCAGAATTGCCTGAGCGGTGATAAGAACAGCAGGAATTGTGATTTATTTCCTTTTTCCTCTCTGCCTGGATTTAAGGTGGTTTGGATTTAACTGGTTGGAATGTCAAGTGCAGCACTCGGTTATTTTCTGGAGTTTGTGGAGAAATTTGAAAGAAGTTACTCCAAGCATCATTTCTCCTTCTCCTAACAGCACAAAAGTCAGGACAATGAATGTCAGTGACAAAAATTGGGGTCCCCATCTCCTCAGGATGTGGTGCAGCCCAAAGGAGCTTTAAGGGAGCTCGTGTTTAGTGGGGAAAATGGACTTTTTTCAGGGGAAAACCTCTTGTAGGGATCTATAAAATCCCAGTGTTAATTTAGCAGAGTTTGGTGTAATCCCCACTGGGAGGAAATGGGATTTCCCAGCTTCTCCCAATGTCTGCCTGTAGGTGTGAATTTTATAAAATAAAAAGGAAGCTGTTGACAGTAATCCCCTCACCTGCTCAGTTCGGTGTTTTCCAAGGCTGGACAATGTGATCCAGGAATTCCTGTGGAATGCTGGGCACTGCTGAGGGCTCTGAGGAGAGCCAGAGCTGGGTGGATTTAGGCTCTTCCACCTGCAAATAACTCACCTTTTGTGGGAGGAGATTCTTTAGCCAGAACTAAAAAGATTTCAAAATCCTCTCTCACCCCTGGCTCTGAAATCAATCCTGCTCCAGCAGAGCACCCATGCATTCCATGGAAAATTATTTTCCCTCTTCCAGTTCTCCAGTTTTGTCGCCTTTTGCACGAGGTGCTCCATAATCCCTCTTTCCTGGGAGTTTTTCCAGCTTTTCCAAGCGCTGGGATCATTCTGGGGCACCTCAGCTTTCCCTGTGGAGCTGTTTGCGTCATGGAAATTGGGAGATCTTATTTATAGCCCCCAGCTGGGAGCTCAGCTCCATGATCTAGGGATCTCCTTCCATGAGAAAATCCCACCCAGGACCACCAATTCCTGCTGGTTCCTCTGGAAATCCGAGAGGAAATAGGATTTCCAAGGGAAGAGAAGTGCCAGGCCGAGATTTAATCCTCTCTCTGGTTAAAAAAGAAAAGAGAGCTCTATTAAAGTGCTGAATTCTTTATGCACACAAAAGCTGCTGGTGTGCGTGGCCCGTGGGGAATCCAAATGCTTTTAGTGAGTTATTAAAAATTGAATCCAAACTTCTTATTCCGTGTAATTCCTCTGTTGGGTTTATTAAGGAGGGATTTGGGGAAATAGCAGCATTCTGGGCTGTGGTCATCCTCTTCTCTGGCTCCTTGGCCTGGGAGGTGTTTGATGTTCTTAATAGTTAAGAAAAAAAATAATGATGGGAATTGTTTTTCTGTATGGAATTCTCTCTGTTTTTCATTTGCATTAATGCATAATATCCAAGCTCTTAGCATTTTTCCTGGCACATTCCAGCTGGCCTTTCCTTTCTGCTGCTTTCTCATCTATTATTTCTTAGTTTGAAAGCATAAAGGTAACTTCTGGCTGTGCCTTGTAAAGATCCTAAAGGCCATTTCCTGGGAAAAGGAATCCCAGCTTGTTCCTTCTGGGAGCTCTTGGGAGCAGCAGGGAAACATCCTGCTGGAAAAAACACCTCCAGGAGCTTTTCCAAGTGTCTGTTCCTGGGAAGGGCAAAGACAAAAATCAGGCCATGCTCCTGAAAACTTTGGATACAGCCTTGACCCTGGAATTCCTTTAAATCCATCCTCCAGTGACCAGAATGGCTGATATTTCTGTATATTGATAATATTTAAGTGGCACAAAATAGGTGCTCAGAGCTCAGCCAGCTCTTCTCCTGCTCCAAGGCTGCAGGAGCTGCACCTATTTCCCAGGAAATCCCAATCCAGGCTGTCCCTAAGTCACATGGATGAGGGTTTCCCACGTTTTCCACCTGTCCCCATGTGCCACATTCCATATAAATGTGCTTTTTGCTTGATAGAAGCTGCAGGATGAGTTTGGGCAGTGCTGATCCTGAGCTGCTCCCCATCCCATCCCATCCCATCCCATCCCATCCCATCCCATCCCCAGGAAATTGTGCTCTGTTCAGGGTTGGCTCTGGTTCTCCATTTCCAACCCCTCCTTCCTTGTTATCCCTACACTCCATCCTCCTGGAATGACTGGGATGTAAAACTGGAATTGCTGCTGCTGAGAGGAGATGCTGGAGAGCTCCTGCAGCATCCAAAAACAATTCCAAGTGATTTCCCAGCCAGGCAGGGGAGTTCTGGAGGGCTTTGGGATTTCTGAAGGCTTTTGGGAAGTTCTGGAGGCCTTTGGGAAGTTCTGAAGGTCTTTGGGAATGCTGGAGGTCGGAGCCAGTGCTGCCTGGAGAATCCCACACACTTTTCCAGGCACTGTTAATTCCTGTTAATTATCTGGATTTCCTATTTTCCACTGGACCAAACAAATCCAGAAGCAAACTGGAGTGATTTGAGGTCTGGATCCAGCTTTCCATGCCCTGATTCCCGAGGGAATCCCAGGGATGAGGTGTCAGTGAGGCAGCAGCTGTAGCTTTAGGAAAGAGGATTTTTGGTTGTTACATGAATGTGGATGAAGGGAAATCGGTAAACATGTAACTGCTGGGGAAATAACAGCTCCTTGGAAAATAAACTTTCCCCAGGGAAAGGCACTGGGAGGATCCTGGGTATGCTGGTGTTGTTTCCAGCATGGAGATGAGAATTCCTTGGGGAAGCAGAGCTCTGCTGTTCCCCCCAACACAGCAGGGAGGGTGATTTGTCCCTCTGAGCTGGAATTCCCTGCTGGAGCTCCCAGGCTGCCCAGTGCCAGCTCCTTTTCCTCCCACACCTCAGGGGTTGGGTGTCCCCATTGCATTTCTCCCTTGTCTCCTGGAATTCCAGTGGTTTCAGTGGAATCATGGAATGGTCTGGGAGGTAAAGATCATCCAGTTCCATCTCCAGGGATTCCTTCCACTGTCCCAGGGTGATCCAAGCTCTGTCCAGCCTGGCCTTGGGCACTTCCAGGGATCCAGGGAATCTCTGGGAATCTGTGCCAGGACCTCCCAGGGAAGGATTTCCTCCTTCCTAATCCCTCTGTGGTTTCATCCCAATAAAAAATTGCAGCTTGCACCTCATCCTTAGTGCTCATCCAAAGGAATCCTCTGGGGGCAGATGGGAATGGGAATGCCTTTCCCAGCCATTCCTGCCAGCAGGAACTCCATGGCTCAACTCAAAGCCTCCATTTGATGGTGTCAATGGAAAAAAAAAAATAAAAATTCCAAAATCCAACCTCTAATAACCCACTCACATGCCTGTCTGGAAAAACTGGCCCAATTCCAGCAGACACCTTCAAATGGAACACCCAGGATTTTCCTCCTGTGGAAAAACTCCTGGAAAACACGACACTGAACGAGCAGGAAAAGCCGCAGGCTGCCAGAGCAAGAGGAACAGAACGCCTGAGGTGGAACAGGAGAGGAGGAAAAAGGAGAGTGAGGAGAGCAGAGTTGTTTTCTTGCTCTTATATGGTGCTGCTGTGCCACCAGCAGCTCCCTCGCTCCATGACTAATAAGGCTCAGCTGGGATCCACCCTTGCTTATCCTGTTATTTTTAGCTTTTTCCAGCCTCCTGCTCGCTCTGCCTGCCCTGGCTGATCTGAAACACTGAGTCTGCAACCTGGCTGGTGGCTGGGGCAGGCAGGAAGGGGATTTTTATCCCTGAGGGAATTGTTTTTGGAGCTGGTGGTGACACCTGTGAAGAGAAATCACCTTTGTGACCCAGGCAGCTCCAGACAGGAGGATTCCTTTTTTTCCCTTTCTCTGCTCACCCTGGGGTGGGGAGGCAAACTCCAAAAAATCATCTTTGCACTTTTAAAAAGCTGAAAATTGAAAATGAACCTGAAGCAAGAGCAGGGCTTTATCCAGCCTGGGACAGCAGGGATAATATGGGAATGTCACTGGGTTGGGAGCAGGTAGAGAAATCCCATTTAGTCCTCCCCTTAGCAAGCATGAAGTTACTGATTTGGGGCCAAAAAAACTTCTGGGTGGAATATTTCACTGTGGCAAAATCCCTGGAAATGCAGGCTGGCCATGCAGACAGAGGGAACCAGGCTGACTGAAATCCAGGGCATTCATTAATTCATTAATTCATTAATTCATTAATTCATTAACCCTGAGTGTGGGGTGTCCAAAGGGCTGGAGCTGCATTCATCCAACAACAAAAACCAGGCTGGGTTTGCTCCATCCTCCCCAAATGCCTGATCTCAGCAGTTGAACCTCTCAGATTTGGGGACAGTCATGTGGATATTTTAACCAGCCCCCCCCAAAAGTGGATTTCTGCCAAAACCATGGAGTTATGGGCATCAGCCCTCAGAGCTGAGGGAAAAATCCCCTTCTATTTTTGTCCTGACCATGACTCAGAGGAAGATTTGTCCCTGCAAAGTCACTCCTTTTTTGAGGAGGTATTGAAAGGCCACTGCTGTCACCTGCTTGGCTCAGGATATTCCTATTTTTGGTGTTTAAAAAGATGTCTTTTTATTCCCCACTGAGTTTGGAGCATGCTGTGTTTATTTTTTCAGCCTGCAAGTCCCTGTTCTGGCCTTTTCCCCACCCTTTTCCCAATTAAAATTGCAAAATAAAGCCATAAAGAAATGAGGCCTCTCAGCTGTTCCCAGCCAGGAAAGGGAATGGATGGGCTGGAGGTGATGGCAGTGGGATAATCCCATCCTATTCCCATTCCCAGATTTGGCCCTCTGGCTCAGGGCTTCATTTATAATTAATAACTTGATTTTTGTGGTTGGCTGAATGCAGGTGCAGCCCTTTGGTCACACCATAATTAATTAATTAATCCCCTGGATTTAAATCAGGTTGGATTTCCCTCTGCCTGCATGGCCAACCTGCATTTCCAGGGATTTTGCCACAATTCAAAAGGCTTAATATTCCATCCAGAAATATTCCCAGAGCAGGGGGATATGAAGTGTTGAGCAGGGGATGTGGAATTCCTCTTTGTGCTCCCAATCCACAGAGGTTTCCAAATCCTGCTGTCCCAACCTGCCCTCCATTCTCTCTGGGAAAATCCCTTTTTGGGGTTTTTCCCCTCTTGGAAAAACCCAGTAATTCCTCTCCTTGTTGGTTTTTTTTTTTTTTTTTGGTGGGGCTGAGGGACAACTTTACATTTTTCAAATCTAACAAATTGATATTGGGAAATGAACCAAAAGAATGGGAGAGGAGGGATAGGGAATGAGGCTGTGGGACGAGGCTGGGTGTGCTGCCCGTGGATTGGGGCAGGGCTGATAAAAACTTCTAAATTTGTTATTTGGGTTCAGCTCGGGCAGATCCCACCCAGCCCAATCCCTCTTTTCCTGGAAAGTCAGCTCTGCCCTGCTCTGTGTGTGCAGCCAAGACTGGGGAAAATTGTTTGTGGCTGATGGGATTTGCTACAAATCCTCTCCCAAATTGAGCTGCAGGGTGAGGTGGGGAGGTTGGAATATTTGGATTTATGGACACTCAGACAAAACCTGATTTTTCCTGCTAAAATCTTGTGTTCTCCATGGATTCTGCACGCTGGGAATGCTGCATTTCCAAAAGAGCTGTTGATTCTGAACAACATAAATAAATGAAATTGCAAGGAGGCAGCTGGGGCTTTCCTGGCCTCACCTCAGAGCCTCCCAGGGAACAATTCCTAATTCTCAATATCCCATCCATCTGGCATTTTGAAGCCATTCCCTGTGTCCTGTCCCTCCATCCTTGTCCCCAGTCCCTCTCCAGCTCTCCTGTAGGCCCTGGAAGAGCTCTGAGGTTTCCCTGGATTTTCCCTTCTCCATTCCCAGCAGTGAGTCCTTGGTGGGCTCAGCCCTCACCACCAGAGCTCCTCCAAATTCCCTTCTAAGCCCTCCTGCTGCAGCTTTAGAAATTGCCCAACTGAAAATGAAGCCTGTGTGGTACCGTTGAGCCTTCCTGGATGATTTCCATGGAGAAAAAAAATCTGCTTGTTTTCCATATGTTTGGTGGATTTTATATCACTGGAGAGTTATAAATACTTGGGTGGCTTAGAGTTCCTGCAATTCCCTGTTCGACATGGGAGGGATCAGGGTGGGAAATGGATGAATCCTTCTGTTCCAGGTTTTTAGGGGAGGGAAAATCCTGGTTTGGTTGTGTGGTTTTTCTCCCAAATGGTGCTTCAGGGGGGGTTTGGGAAGGTGCTGCTTGGAAAGGATTCCAGAAACTTCCAGGGAAGTAAAAAGGGCATGGGAAAGGGAAGGACATTGGCTCCTTAACCCCTTGGAGGTTTATCCCCTCCTGGAGCAGAGCAGCACATCCAAAATGATGGAAAACCTCTCGGCATCATCTTCCCTAAATGAAAAAGGAATAGTCTAGAGCATTATCCATGGATGTAATCCAAACAAATGCTCCCCTCTCCAAGCAGATGTCGAGTATTAACTGATTAAAAATAATCTCTTTTTTCTTTATTTTTCTTGCTGGATTTAAACCCAGGGAAAGCTTTAGCTGGGCTTAAAGAGGAGCTAAATCCCTCAGTCCCAGGAAATCAGCAGCAAATAAAGCTGAAATCCCGGGATGCTGGATATAATTCCTGTTTCCCTACGAGCTTGCTGTGCTTGGGAAGCCATTGGGAGTGCAGCAGGAACATCCTGAGGGTTGGACTGGGGCTTTTTCCCTGTCTCTCCCTCTGATGGGTGTCGCTGTTGAGCAGCTAGCAGAGTAATGAATGCATCGGTTCTCAGTGGCAAGAAGGAATGACCTTTATTGTTTTGATTTCATCACATTTATAGAGTTCTCAAAAGTCACCCAGATTGGTCAGTCAGAAGCCTTCCCCCAGGCCTGATTGGCCAGGCCTGCACTGCCCAAGTTCTGGGACACTGTTCCAAAAACATTCAAACTTTATCTTTATTTACAAAACACAAGAAAACTTCTCATGGGAAAAACCTGTGCTAGCCACAGATGGGTGTTTTCCCTGAGGATCAGCATCCCACAGGATTCCATGGAGCTGCTCCAGGGCTGGAGAGCTGGGAATGTTCACCTGGAGAAGGGAAAACTCCAGGGAGAGCTCAGAGCTCCTGCCAGGGCCTGAAGAGATCCAGGAGAGCTGCAGAGGGACTGGGGACAAGGGATGGAGGGACAGGACACAGGGAATGGCTTCCCACTGCCAGGGAGGGATGGAATATTGGGAAGGAATTGTTTCCTGGGAGGGTGGGGAGGAGCTGGGATGGTTTTCCCTGAGGATATCTCATCCCTGGCAGTGCCCAAGGCCAGGTTGGGCAGGGCTTGGAGCAGCCTGGGACAGTGGAAGGTGTCCCTGCAATTGCACAGGATGGGCTTTAAATTCCCTTCCAACCCAACCCATTCCATGGTCCTACAATTCTCTGAGAACTGAGACAAAATGCATTCCCAGGTGCTCAGCTCCTCCCTCATTTTCACCTGTTCCACGCTCCAGCTGCGTATTTATTTTAGGATTTGAAAAAAAAAATTAATCGAGCCTGGCTTTTGTATCAGCCAAGTGGGTTGGCCAAAGCCAGCCTGGAAAATAAACCTTCCCACCTGATAAGGCTGCTCTGGGAATGCTGTGGGCAGGGAAGCAGCAGCAATTCCATGGCTAAGCTGCCTGGTTGAGCAAACGCTGCTCCTGCTCTTTCCCTTCCCCTTCCAAAGGGCTGTGGGTGCAGCTCTCTGCAGCTGGGGGCGATCCGACCCCGAGCTCGAGGGTGTATGGAAAAATAAACGTGTGGGAAACGCCAAGCGCGTGGGGAAAGGGGCTGGATGTGGCTTTGCTGTGAGTAATAGTCCGGAGTCCTTCCCTTCCCTCCTCTCCTCCCACGGCTGCGGGCGCTGGCGATGGGAGGGATCGGCTTTCCTGCCCGGCTGGGCTCCTTTGAACGAGTGTTCTCCCCGCGGTGGGGATGGAGAGCCGATAGCCTCGCCGGGTTCCTCCCTCCGCCCTGTTAATGATTTCCTCGGAGCTGGGGCAGAGCTGGGGCAGAGCTGGGGCAGCCAGGCAAAGCTGAGAGTTGGGATCAGGGAATTCCCTGCCTGCCTTTCCCTCCTCAGGATACTGGAGAGGGACTTGGGATGTCCCACAAGGCTTCTGTGAGCTTAAGAAGGGGGAAAAAAATCCTAAAAATACATGCACAGAAGCAGAAATCGTGTCTGTCTATTATCTATCTATCTATCTATCTATCTATCTATCTATCTATCTATCTATCTGTCTTCCCCCCAGAATTGGGGATTACATGTTTTTTTGTGTACAGGAATAATTCAGGAAATTGTTTTGTTGTTTCACTGGAAGGGTTTGGGTGTCTGGTGAAGCTGAGTCTCCTTTCTCCATGTGCCTTGGGATCGAGTTCCTTGTGTCCCGAGGTCCTGTGGACATCCAGGAGTCAGGAATCAGCCCTGGCTCATTCCTGGTGCCAACCTCCCCTCCAGGCCCTGTCCTGCCAGCACCTTCCCAATCCCAATCCCTCGGGATGAGCCCTGGAGGGTTCAAAGGGAAGGCTTGCACTCCAGTATCGTGTCAGACCCCCTGGAGATATTCTCCAGGGATTTCCAAGCCTAGTCCAGAGCTGCTTTTGGGGAAAGCTTTGGGAAAACTTGTTCAGATCATCTCAAATCAGAGTAAAACACCTTAAATTAGGGGGTTAAGAAATGCAATCCAGGCAGGGCAGAAATGCAAATCCAGGTACCCCCTGGGTTTCTTTTCTCAGTTGAGGAGCTGGTGAAGCTCCCAGGAGCTTCCCACTGGATAGTGGCTCCATGGAGAGCAGCAAACTGGGCTCATCCTCCATCCAGGAGCATCGTTTCCCACTGACCCACCTGGAAAAGTGCCAGGAGCCTTTCCCTCCATTTAACCCCTCTGTGCTGTAATCATTCCCTGCCTGCCCACCTCATTCCTGCTGGGGAATGCAGAGGAGCAAATCCAGAGTTTGGGAATAATTCCTGGCCTTTTCCAGCTCCGTGGCCTGGGGGAAGAAGAGCCTGGCTGGGAACAGGTGGCTCCTCTGGAATTGTTTTTTCCAAAGGGAAAAGCTGTGAATTGCTGGGAGATCCCCCTGTGCCACCCCAGCTCTGGGAAAGGGGAGGTTGGCACCCAACTTGGTGTCACCACTGGAATAGAGCCATGGGAAGAGGGTGGAATTTGGGGATGTGCAGAATAAATGGAATTTATGTCATGCACAGAGCTGCTTTTAGCTTGCCGCGGATCCTTCTCCAAACAAAGCCAAGGTTAGGCAGGAAATTGCAGAGCGAGGATGTTTTATTTTGATGAGTTTTTGTTTTGATGTCTGCTTGAATGGGATTCTCCGCAGATCCAGGAAAAACTCAGGATGACTTCATCCTCTCTTAAAAATTTATGCAGAATATATTAATTTTTTTCTTTTTAAATGAATTTTTTTTTTTTTTTAAAGCTCAGCTGCTGTAGGCGAGCGAGCACTGGGGAGGAGGGTCTGGGGCTTCTCTCCATCCGTGCCCCAGCTGCACAGGGACTCCAGGGATTCTCCATCCTTCCTCCCCCAGCTGCTCCAGCCTGCCTGTGCTGGTGGGAAGCTGGGAAAGCTGGGGCAGAGCACTGATCCCACAAAGGCCTTTTTTTTTTTTTCCAGAGGCACATCTGGTGCGGGGAATCAAATCCGAGCTGCCCTGAGCAAGTGTTCCTGGATTTCAGAGTCATGTGAATCCCTGAGCAGCTGGGCCCAGGAGCAGGATAAAGCCTTGTTTGTCGAAGGAAAGGAGGGGAGATGAGGAATTTCTGCCAGGGGAGAGCCAAGGGCTGTTCCCTACCCAGGGCACGGTGTGAGCCCAGCCTGTGTCCCCAGTGTCACTCTCGGGGTGTTTTGGTGCCTCTTGGATGAGCTGTGCCCAGGCAAAACAGGGCTTGAAAATGAGATTTTGTGTGTCCTCAGCCTCTGGCTGCGGCCAGGGCCTGACTCTTGTCAGTGAGATTTTTTGGGTTCGTGTTGTGGTTGAAAAAAAACCCCAAAATCACCAAGTCCAAGCCCAATGCCCACTGAGCCACATTCCCAAGGCCACATGCACTTGTTTTCTGAGCCCTTCCAGGGCTGTGACTCCACCACTGCCTGGGCAGCCTTTCCAATGCTTAACCAGCCCTTCAGTGCAGCAATTCTCCCCGATATCCCCCCTGAGCCTCCCCCGGCGCCCCTTGCTGCCGCTTCCCCTCGTCCCGTGCATTTTCCCGTCCCAAACCCGGCTGTGCGGTGGGGCAGAGCTGCTCTCCCTCCCCGCCGGCTGCAGGAGGTAAAAATAACCGGGAATGTAGGGCAGAGCCTCTGGCAGCAATTCCCGCGCGGGATTGCCGAGCAGCAGGCACGGGGAGGTGTGTGGGGCTGTTCTTTGGGGTTTGGGGTTCCCCGGAGCCGCTCGGTTTAGGATCCCCGGAGCCCGCTGCATCCCCGCCGGGGATCAGGGGGTTCAGACCCGCAGCATCGCCGCTGCCGGGGGATCCTGCCGGCCGTGCCGCCGTGTCCGGGGGATTTGAGGGTTTTCCCCCCGCTCCCGGAGCAGCACGGCCGCAGCAGCCCCGCCCGGAGCTCCGCGGTGCGGGAGGAGGAGGAGGAGGCACCGGCCAGACCCCCCCGCGCTCCCCGGGGCTGCCGCTGCGCAGGCGGAGCAGCGCGGCCGCATCCATCTTCCCGGGCTGCCTCCTCCTCCTCCTCCTCCTCCCCCGCCGGGGCCGCGGCGGCTGCGGGAGCTGCCGGCGGGGCGGCAGCGGCGGATGATGCACCGAGATGGTTCACCAGGAAAACTGCCCCTACCAGGTAAGGGGCGAGCGCGGCCTGCCCACCGGCCCCGGGCAGCTCCGAGAGCGCCGAGCCACCCTCAGCCCCGAGCCAGCCCCGTGCCGAGCCACCCCCGGGGCTGCGGCAGCACCGGGCCGCCGCTTCGGGATCTCACCGAGCATCCTGGGGTTCGCACCGAGCATCCTGGGATTTGCCCTGAGCACCCCAGGATTTGCCCCGAGCATCCCGGGATTTACCCCGAGCATCCCGGGATTTGCCCCGAGCATCCCAGGATTTACCCCGAGCATCCCGGGATTTGCCCTGAGCATCCCGGTGTTCGCCCCGAGTACCCCGGGATTTGCTCCTAGCACCCCGGGGTTCACCCCGAGCGTCTCCGGGGCTCGGCAGGCAGAGCAGCCGCCGCCGCGGAGCTTTTGTGCTCGCCGTGCGCTGCTCGGAGGCTCAGCGGGGCCGGGATGCGCTGCCCAAATCCCGCTGCCCGCCGGGCCTCGCTGCCCGCATCCCTGTGCCTGCATCCCGCCGGGATGAAAGCGCTCCCCGGGAAGCAGAGAGCCGCGGAGCTGCCGCAGCACAGGGCTGGCTGGTTCCGAGCATTGCCTGCCCTCCAAGCATTTCCCGAGTGCCAGAGCCCCGCAGGATGGTGATTCACGGGCTGCAGGCTGCGGGAACCGGCCGTGGGGGTGTCGCTGAGCAGCATCGCCGCCGCCCCATCCCCGCGGGGTGTCCGTGTTTGGGGCACATCGGGATTATTTGGGGGGAGAAGAGTTGGGCTGGGCTGGGTGTGTGGTTTCATTTCCCTCCGAAGGGAGGGTGGGTGCTCTGGGTGCACCTGCTCGGGGAGCGGCTCGGTTGGGGCTCGATGGCACATTTAAAGGGTCGATGGCGCTTTTAGGTGCTCGATGGCACTTTTAGGGGCTCGGTGGCACACCGAGGGGCTCGATGGCACCCGCGGATTATTAAATGCATCGACATCTGTCCCTCTGCCGCGGCGATGCTGAGAAATGCCTCTGCCTACGTGCAGGGAGGGTGTTTGGGAAAAGCCTCATTCCCAAACATTCCCAGAGCTGGACCCTCGGCAGGCAGGGCCTTGCCCAGGCCAGCGCCCCATCCTTGTTTTCCCTCCACTCCCGCCGTTATTTCCAACTTCAGTCCGTGTTTCCCAACAAAATAGCTCAGATGCAAAATACATCACGCAGGGAAGAGATATGAAACACAGAGAAGAGCTGAAACGCTTTTTCACGGAATGTTTTCAGTCTAGCGATTCTGGAATTGAATTTCCATTTTTAACCTCTTTGCAAAAAGCCATCCTGGGGTTTTTTTCCCCCCAGCCTTTTGATTTGCCTGCAGCTCGGAGCCTGTTGCTCTGGACAGCCGGGATAAATGGTGCCATTGTTTGGGAGCAGCGGATGTTTTCCCAGCATACTCAGGAACGCAGGGGTTAAAGGTTGGGCATTGTTTCCCGGCTGGAAGCTGCTCCGGGGGGTGGGCTGGTGATGATGATGGTGATGATGGTGATGATGATGCCGAGCTGCGGCACAGGCCTGGCCAAAATCCCGGGGTGTCACTGCGACAGCGCTGTCGCCTCTCCCTGCTCCCATCCTCGGCTGGTTGGGGATTGGTTCCTCCCCTCCAAACCCAGAGATACTAGAGGAACACCAGCCGGGAACCACGCAAATCCTAAGGAAAAAAAAACCCGGAGAAACATCTTTTCAATTGAAATCTGTTTCCAAACCTTCCTAGGGCGCTGCAGAGATTAAGAGCAGCCCCAGCCCCCTCCCTAGCCCATTAACCCAAAGGCCGGGTTTTAATCCTTTTGTGGATGGCAATCCCGGGGTTTGGGATCAGCCTGGAAAGCAGCAGTGATGGGATTTTGGTGGCTGCCCGGGGAAGGGGGTGGCAGTGTTTAATCTGCTCTGCTCCCTCCTCACACCCCTTTTTTGGAGCTGTTAAGGAAACTGAAAATAAATCAAAGAGAGGAATAAGCCAGCGCCTGGGGAAAACTTCAAAACCGGTTTGTTTTGAAGAATTCCAGCAGGAAAACTCTGGCGTGGCCAGGTCACAGCTGGACCACCAAATCCATGGCAGGGAGGGAGCTGGGAGTGGGGCAGGTGCTGAGGAAAAGGGGAATATTGGGAATATTCCTGCCGTGTTCCATTCCTGGCCTCCAAATCCCTGACTGCCACCACAGATGAGCTGTCAGGGCTGGGCTGGGAAATGCAGGTGGCCCTGGGCTGTGCCGGGGTTTGGGATGGGGCTTGGGATGGGTTTGGGATGAGTTTAGGATGGGGCTTGGGATGGGGTTTGGGATGGCGTTTGGGATGGGTTTGGGATGGGTTTGGGATGGGGTTTGGGATGGGGTTTGGGATGGGGCTGAGCCAGGTGAATTGCTGGAATTTAGGTTGGATCCTGTGGTCTGAAGGTCTCAGCATCTGCCATGTTTTCCATGGAATTCCATCCTGGAATCACACTGCTTTCCATGCCACATTATGTTTCTTTTATTTATTCCCATTTATTTCCCTTGGTCGAACACTTTATTTAGGGCTCTGTAATTCCTCTTCCAGTCTGACCAGGAAAACCTTGGCTGGTGCCCACTGGGTGATGTTTGGTGAGCTCCTGAGCCCACGTGGAATAAAAACCCAGCGAGCAAATCCAGGCTTTAGCCTGGAAATAAAGGTCGGATTCTGCCGTGGAGCTCAGCTGGGCTTTCCTAGCCACAGCCTCAGCCAGGCCTTCAGTTTGCTTTGTAAAACCGTAATTTCAGCAGATCCATGGAGCACAGCTGGGCTCCTCAACCTCTTCCTGCCTTTATCTGTGTCTTTGTCATTGCTGGTGTGTCTAAATTGTGGATTTTAAAATTTCTGATGAAATGCAGAGAATTCAGAAGCCTCAGCCAGGCCTTCAGTTTGCTTTGTAAATCTGAATTTTCAGCAGGGCCTGACAGATCCATGGAGCACAGCTGGGCTCCTCAGCCTCTTCCCACCTTTATCTGTGTTTTTGCCATTGCTGATGTGTCTAAATTGCAGATTTTTAAATTTCTGATGAAACACAGAGGATTTTCAGGGGCTCCCAGTGCTGTGCCCGAGGCAGGAGGCTCCCAGTTGCCCCTGGGAACAGGATTTGGCTCCATGTTTTGGCATCAGGCAGGGCTGAGCTATCTGCTGGCAGCAGGGTCGCTCTGGAGATGGTTCAGGCTCCACACGTGCGAGGAAAATTAAAAAGAAAAAGAGATCCGAGGAGAAAAGAGGTTTTATTGGCTTAGCAATCATCTCTGCGGTGGCACAGGGAGTGTGGTGGATCCTGCTTGGAGCTGTGGGTTTTCCTGGAGTGTGGGAAGTGTCCAGGAGTCAGGATTGGCTCTGTTTGTCTGGTGTTGAGAGGGATCTGGTGGAAAAGCCTGTGCCAGGGATTGCAGGACAACCCTGGGGATGTTGCTGTGGGTTCAGGAGGTGCTGGTGCCCCTCAGGATCAGGGCATGGACCAGGACAGGCTGGGTGACTCCCAGCCCTCCCAGGACACCACAGAACCATGGAATTAATCCATAAAACTCACAAGCTTAAAATACAAAGTGCTCACGGAAAGAAGGAGAATTGGATCCTCGAGGTTTCTCCGGTTTGATCTCAGGAGGGGTTTGGAGGCTGCAGAAATCAGCTGCCATCATATTTGTCTTGAGAGTGAGGGCAAATTCTGATGGCAACACCTTGAGGAAAATCTCAAATTCCGTGGAAATCCAGTGTGGAAGAGCTGGAGTGGCTGCTGGCCTGGCGCCCTGCCCGTGGAGAGACACTGCAGGCTGGTACAGCTGAGGAGCTCCTGCCCCTCATCCCAGCCATGACAATGACACAGAGCCTTTGTCACAGAGCTCAGGGCCTTGTTCAGACACAGATCCCAAAAAAAGGCTCTGCCAAGTGGTGGGAAAGCACTTGGACTGTGCTAAAGCTGAGGGAAGCATCAGCAGAGGGAGACCTTGGGCTGCTCATCCCTAAGGTTATGGACTTGCAAGTGCCTTGTGCTCTGCTGGGAAGGTGGGAGAGGTTTGTTTCGATATTTGCAATGAAACAAATGTTTTGTGGAATGGAATAATGGAATTCCAGAATAGTTGGGATTGAAAGGGACCTCAAAGCCCATCCCCATGGCAGGGACACCTCCCACTGTCCCAGGCTGCTCCAAGCCACTCCAGCCTGGCCTTGGACACTCCCAGGGATCCAGGGACATCCACAGGAGAACCCATCCCAGGGCCTCCCCACCTTCCCAGGGAAGGATTCCTTCCCAAAATCCCACCTCACCCTCCTCTCCCTCAGCTCCAAACCATTCCCCTTGTCCTGTGCTCTCAGAAAGAACCTTTCCCTGATAGATCTGCCAACTAGAAATTCCATGATCCCATAATCCACCTCCATCCCCTGCCCTGAGTGCTCCGTGGCCATAAACACAATTCTGGTAGCCACGGAGAGCTTTCCTTGAACTCTGCTGGGAATTCAGGGCTTTCTCTCCCACCTTGGTGTCCCAAGGTGTTTGGGAGCTGATCCCAGCAGGAAGGGGGCATTCCTCCCAGCCTCCAGGGGGATTTTACTGACTTTTATTTTATTTCCTGACTGGTTTTTGTGCTCCAGAGAGGAGAATTCTGCTGATTTCTTGCCCTGGAGCCATCAAGGCATGTTCCAGGCACCCCAAACTCACTGTGCCCTATTTCCTGGCCTCGCTTAGAGATGATTCCATGCTCATCCTGGCATTCCTGGTATTCCATGTGCTCCCATTCCAGGGCTGCCCAAGCTGACCTGCTCCAGATATTGCTGGGAAAAGAAAATTCAGACTCTTCCCCCTCTGGCATCACCATGGAGAGCACAGATTCTGTGGGATCACAATTCCAGGAGGCCTTGGGTCCTGATGCCACCACGGAGCCCTTTTTTGGGATGTTCCAGGCAGAGGGATGATGGTGGCTGCAGGTCAGACAGTCCTAGGGAAGGAGATGAACACCAAAAGGTTTGCTCCTTGAGCTGAGAGAATCCCAAAATCCATTTCCCCTTTGATTTAAATCAGCCTTTTCCAGCCCATCCCAAGGGAGCAGCTCCTGGCACTGAGGAGGACCCCAAATGTGCCCCCAAATGTGGTTCCAGGAGTTCCCAGCAGTGCTGCTCAGCCAGGTTTGGGGGTTCTGCCGTGGCCTGGAATGGGGAGGCTGCTGGGTGCAGGATTTTCCCTGCAGACTGGGATCAGCTCTGTGGGATCAGCCTGGGGAATGCTGCTGGAGCATCCCAGCAGAGCAGGGCAGAGAGCTGGAATGGGGGATAAAACATCCTAAAAAACGTGGGTGGAAAGAGCGGAATAGATTTTTTTTTCCTGTTTCTATTTTTAGGGTTGTGTCACTTCCTGCCCTCGGGGGTGGCTTTGGGGTGGGCAGTGGGGCACAGCAGGACCAGCCAGCAGGGACACGGGAACATCCCGATGGATGTGGGATTGTCCCCAATCCGGAGGGGACTCTGTGACAGACGCCAGGCTCAGCCCAGCCCGGCGCTCCTGTCAGCACATCCTGCCGCTGGGGCTGTGCCATGATTTATTTATTTGGGATTTATCGTGTCGGGATCCGGCCCCAGCCGGCAGGGGAAGCGGGTTCAGCGACAGCAGGAAAGGACACAATGAGTCAGCGGCGGAGGGGAACTGAAAAGGAGGAAATATCCAGAGAACCACTTTGTTTCATTTGGGAATTACAGTTACAAAGCACCATCCAGGCACAGGAATGAAATTAAACATTTATTATTGCTGGTTTTGCCCTGAAAATTCGGAGTAGATTCGAGCTGTGATGCGTCATCTGGGTGTTGTTAGAGCTGGGAATTTCAGTGGAATTTGCATTTGGGGTGCAATGATGTCAGCATGGCTTGGGTATCTCATTAAACGTTGTAGGGCAATCAAAATTATTTCCCTAGAGTTGTGCTGCACCAAAAATCAGGATTTTTCCTGCTGCCGTGCCAGGTTTTGGGGAGAATTGTGGCATAATTCCATTTTTCTAAGGGCTCCTTATAGGCATGCCTGCCCTGAGCGTGTGCTCTGCCTGTCCCTGCTGCTGATCCAGGCAAACCTGTCCCGCTGGAATGAGATCTCAGCGAGGATGGAGCAGGATTTGTGTGGCTGGGGGTCACTGGGGTGCAGGGAAGCCTGGATCTCCAGCAGGAATGCTCCAGGTTTGGGAGCTTTGAGTCTCCAGAATCCCCCAGGACCCAGGGCTGGAGTTTTTGGGGATCCCCAGGCTCTGCACCCCGCAGGATGGGAGCAGGGTAAGGCTGGGTGCCTGTGTTGTTTAATTCCGATACATTTAGGATTTTTTGCCCCAGGAAAAGCTGTTTTATCCGGGAAACAGCTCCGCGGGGCCCTCGCTGGTGGGTTTTGTGCCGAGCGAAAATTCCCTCCTACGGCTCCCATCGCTGGGAGGGATCAGGACCCCCAGGAGGGCTGGGAATTCACTGTGAGAACATCCCGGGGGAAAAGCCCGGGGAGAAAGCCCCTTGCCGGCGGCCCCGGCAGGGATTCTGACACCAGACACCGGGATTTTTCCTGCCCTTGTGCAGCCGGTGCGGCTGGCGGTTATTTTTATCCGCCGCTGGCAGTGGCTGCAGAAGGACTCAGCTTCCCAGCCCCGCCGAGCCCTCTCTGCCGGGGCTTCCTGCCTTTATTTGGGAAAAGCAAGGTGCTCCGGGAGCGCTGGGGAGCCGAGAGGTGCTGGAAAAGCAGCCCGGAGGGAATTGCCGCGGGGTTGGGCTGCGGAGAGAATCCTCCATCCATCCGTCCGTCCGTCCGTCCGTCCGTCCATCGCACGGTGCGGGCTGGGCAGGACGGAGGGACTGAGATGTCCCGGCGGGATTGGGATCGGGAGCGATCGAGCGGCCGCGCCGGGAGCCGGGAGAGAGGGATATGAGCCGGGAGGGGGATGATGGAATGGGTGACGTCATCAGGAAAGCAGCCCAGCCGCCCGGGGAGGGCAGCTATAAAAAGGTAAGGGACACAAAAAGGGACAGAAAGGAGCCTTTGTGTGCCTCCAGCCGGGAACGCTGCCCAATCCCGCCCAGGGCGCTGCGAGTGGGGTGCTGGAGCAGGGAAACTCCGCGCTGTTTAAAGTGCTGGCACAGGGCAGCAATCCCTCCCGGCTTGTTTCCCTATCTCTTGATGATAAACAGAATATCGGGAGAGGTTTCCAAAGCCGTTCTACCTGGAAACCCCCGGGGTTTTAAGGCGTTTTGTGACGTGGCTTGAAAAGTTTGACTGGGGGTTGCATTTACCCCGTGGAAAAAACTGGAGCTAAAAGCACATTTTGTGTGGTTCTGATTTGTGTGAGAACCCCAGAGCAGCCCTTGTGCTGGGCAGAGATAAATGAGAGGCTGCCTGTGCCTCTGGGATTTAAATATAGCTGTGGGCTGGGAATGACAGAGCCTGGAGAAACAGCCCTGCTGGCCTGGCCTGGTGTCCCAGTGCCCCTACTGGGTGTCCCAGTGTCCCTGCTGGGTGTCCCAGTGCTCCCAATGCCCCTGCTGGGTGTCCCAGTGTCCCTGCTGGGTGTCCCAGTGCTCCCAGTGCCCCTGCTGGGTGTCCCAGTGCCCCTGCTGGATGTCCCAGTGCTCCCAGTGCCCCTGCTGGGTGTCCCAGTGCCTTTGCTGCGTGTACCAGTACTCCCAGTGCCCTGGCTGGGTGTCCCAGTGCCCTGGCTGGGTGTCCCAGTGCCCTTGCTGGATGTCCCAGTGTCCCTGCTGGGTGTCCCAGTGCTCCCAGTGTCCCTGCTGGATGTCCCAGTGCCCCTGCTGGGTGTCCCAGTGCTCCCAGTGTCCCTGCAGTGTTTGGTGCAGCACGATGGGTGGCAGGAGATTCTCCCCGTCCTGCAGAGCTCTGCCAGGCTGGAGCTCCAGCAGGAGGACCTGGAGCTGCTGGAGAGAGGCCAGCTGGGAACACGGAGCTGCTCCAGGGCTGGAGCCCCTCTGCTCTGGAGCCAGGCTGGGAGAGCTGGGAATGTTCATCTGGAGAAGGGAAAACTCCAGGGAGAGCTCAGAGCTCCTGCCAGGGCCTGAAGGGATCCAGGAGAGCTGCAGAGGGACTGGGGACAAGGGCTGGAGGGACAGAACACAGGGAATGGCTTCCCACTGCCAGAGGGCAGGGATGGATGGATGGATGGATGGATGGATGGATGGATGGGATATTGGGAAGGAATTGTTCTCTGGGAGGGTGGGAAGGAGCTAGGATGGTTTTCCCTGAGGATGCTGCATCCCTGGAATGTCCAAGGCCAGGCTGGATGAGGCTTGAAGCAACCTGGGATAGGGAAAGGTGTCTCTGCCATGGCAGGGAATTAAAGAAGCTTTAAGATCCTTTCCAACCCCAACCAGTGCAGGATTCTGTGATGTGTTGGCCTTTTCCACGGAGCAGCCACAGCCCAGCCTGGCACTGTGAGCTCTTCCTGGCTCCATCCCAGGTGGCTGCTGCCCTTCCAGGCAGGAAGGTCAAGGGGAAGGAGCAAAACATCCACCCTGGATTGTTCTGTTTTCCCTTGAAAATCAAAAGCAGCTTTTTAAAAAAAAAATTCATTGTGAGAACTGAATTGTCCTCAGCTCTGCAGAGAGCAGAAATGCTTTTATTTTTTGAGTCAGTGCCAAAATACACACTGAAGTACCACGGGGTTATGTTTGCCTTGGAATTACCTTTGCATTTTGAGGATTTGACCCATCATTGTTCTATACCAAGGAAGAATATTCGATAATCAACCCCCCTTGCTGTTTCCCTTCTCCATTTCCATTTTTCCATACCCAGCTCAGGATGCTGAGTGCAGCTGGCAGGTGATTTATCCAAAGCCTGAAGTCCAGTTCCCTGAGGTGTATTTCATTCCTCAGGAACTGCTCCCCTCTTACAATAACAAATAGGACTCCTGATTTCTTTATGGTCGTTAGCCTGGGCCTGCCTTGCAAAATGGGATATTCCCAGCTCAGGCCTGGCAGCAGAGTTATTTGGAATGCTCAGTAATGACCTGCTGGAGCAAACAAATTGCACATTGATTAAATGTACAGATGTCAGCCTGGGAGCAGCCGGCGCTGGTGGGAAATGGTGAAATTAAACCAGACCTGCGGGGAAGGAGGAAAGATGTGCAATCCTGCCTGGTTTTATGGGAAAAGAGCAGGTTTGGTGCCCACGGAGCAGTGGGGATGCTCTGGGCAGGGAGAGGTCCCAGCTGGAGTGGAGGCTGGGCAGGAGGAGGTGGGGATGTGCTGGGGGTGTGGATCAGAGCGTGAGGAACAGCAAATTTAGCTGGGAAGGTGTGGGAGAGGATCATCTGAGCTGGGAGAGGGGAAATCTCCAGGAGCTGATGGAGTATTGATGGGGTGGCACAGCTGAGGGCATCTTGAGATGGGCAACCTCCCTCTCTCTGCTGCCAGCCCATTACAAATATTATTTTCACTCATTTTTCCTTATTTTTTAGCCTGTGCTGCTCTCCCCAGCAGGGCTGGATGTTTTTAATCCTGAATCTGTCTCTGTGGGATTGAGGTATTGATTATTGAAACCTAAAACCACAATGGTCTGGGTGGAATTTAGGAAACCTGGAGCTCAACCCAGAAACTTGGTACCACTTGGTACCGTGGGGTTTATTTTTATTTTTTGAACTGTTGGAAATAAAAGGAGTTAGGTTACAAAAGAAGTATTTTGGTGAGGGATTAACAATATAAAAGAGTATTAATGTATATAATGAGCAGTGGAATTAAATCATTAGTTATTTTAGATTAATAATTTGAATTTTGTTACACTTCTACAAAAAAAGTGCTTTATTTGTCCTCAGGTGGGATATGGGAAGCACAATTCCATGAATTAAGCCCATGGAAGCAGCCCAGCCTTGCCTGCTCTGTTTCCTTTTGTTGTGGTTTTTTTTAGATTAAGAATTAATCGTTATTTTACAATTAATATTTAAGGCTTTCAAAACATCCCTTCTACCAATAACTTCCTGAATTTGTCATCCATGGTGGCACATGATCCATGAGTGACAGACAGACAGACAGACAGACACTGGGGGAGGTTTTGAATTGAGATCTGAGGTTTGCTTTTATTGCACATCGATTACACAGTTATTGATCAGGGATTGACTTCAGATCACTTTAGTGATTGTTATTTTAAAAAAAATTATATGTAAATATATTTTTTAATATATATAAATCAATTATTAAAACTAGGGATAATTTGATGGCAGTGGTTAGAAATCCATCCCTGAGCACGTTGGAGGAGAAGGATGGTGTGGGGTTGGGAGCTGCTCAGGGCAGTGGGAGGTGCTGAAGGAATGAGTGTGACCTTGGTGGAGCTTCAGATATTGGGGTGTGAATAAGGATTATAAGGATCTTATCAACCTCAGTAGGTTTGGGTTGGAGCCAAATGATCTTCAAGGTCCTTTCCAACCCAAACCATTCTGGGTTTCCATGTGGAGAGAGATGCAAGTGGGGATTCCCACTGGGATGTGCTGAGATCCATCCAAGTGTGGGATTTCTGGGAGATGCAAATGGAGATTCCCACTGGGATGTGCTGAATCCACCCAAGTGTGGAATTTTTGGGAGATGCAAATGGAGATTCCCACTGGGATGCGCTGAGATCCACCCAAGTGGAATTTCTGGGAGATGCAAAAACCCACACATCCACCCAAGTGTGGGATTTTTGGGAGAAGCAAATGGAGATTCCCACTGGGATGGGCTCTGAGGTCCATCCAAGTGTGGGATTTCTGGGAGATGCAAATGGAGATTCCCACTGGGATGTGCTGAGACCTACCCAGGTGTGGGATTTTTGGGAGATGCAAATGCAGATTCCCACTGGAATGGGCTGAGATCCACCCAAGCATGGAATTTCTGGGAGCTGCTGGCCATGCAGAGCTCAGTGGTGGCACTGGAGGGACAATCCCCTTCCCTTGGCCAGCCCTTCACCCTCCCCGTGTCCGTTCCCCGCAGGCCCAGAAGAATGAGCGCGAGTCCATCCGGCAGAAGTTGGCTCTGGGCAGTTTCTTCGACGATGGCCCTGGGCTCTACACCAGCTGCAGCAAGAGCGGCAAGCCCAGCCTGTCCTCCCGGTAAGCCACAGCCCAGAAGGGTGGGACATTGCTCCAGTGGGACATCTCCATCCCAAAACCTGCCCTCACTCTTTGCTTTCCAGCATATTTGGGAATTTTCTGTGTTTAGAGTAATGTCTGAGCAGGATGCTTGTGTGTTATGGGAATGTTTGTGAATAATGGGGGAAAGTACTTGTAGAAAACTGGGTGTAAAGATATTTGGGTGCTCGGGGGATAAAGGAAATGAGGTGAAGTTTTCTGAGTTAGGTTTCCTTCAGGTTTTCATTTAGCATTTGGAGCAGAATTCCCAGAGAAGCTGTGGCTGCCCCTGGATCCCTGGAATGTCCAAGGCCAGGACAGAGCTTGGAGCAGCCTGGGACAGTGGAAGGTGTCCTGCCATGGCAGGGGTGGCACTGGATGGGATTTAAGGTCTTTCCAACCCAAACCATTTGAGAATTCCAACCTAAATGATTCTGGAATTCTGAGATCCATGCTCAGGAGGTACCAGAGAATGGACAACACAAGCCTTAACCTGCTTTCCTGCCTCCCCTCCACATCCTGCAGCTCTGCTCCATCCCTGGAGCTGCACATGGATTCCTCCCTCGGATTTTTGAGATTTTTGCACCCAAAACACTCCAGAAAGTGCTGTTTATGTTCAGCTGGGTGTGATCCACGGCACTGGGGAAGCATCAAACAGCTCCCATGCTGGGAATGAAGCTCTACCTGTTGCCATGGAGTGGAAGAAAGGAGCCTTGGGGAGGCAGAATTCCAGGAGGAATAGTGCTGTTCCAGGGGAGAGGCACAGTTGTGGAATTAAATGGAGCTGCAGATCATTTGAAAGGGAAAACAGCTTTGCTGTGTGTAGTTACAGCTGAACCAGGAGCTGCTGGCTGGTAATTAGAGCACAGCTCTAATTAATGCAGCTCATCAGGGCCTGGCAGCTGTGCCCCCAGAAACTGCCAGCTGTGCCTGAAGGCTTTGGTGTTTGTTAATATTTATAATCTGGGAAAGTATTCCCTGTTCAGGACCTGCAGGAACCTTTGCAGGCTGTTGTTGCCATGTTTCTGTATGGAATGGCAGAGTGGGATCATGGAATGCTTGGGTTGGAAGGACCTTCAAGCCCATCCAGTTCCCCATCCACACCTTCCACTGCCCCAGGTTGCTCCAAACCCTGTCCAGCCTAACCTGGAACAGTTCAGGGATCCAGGGACAGCCACAGCCTCACCTCCTGCACCATAAACAGTGATTAATCCTATTTATTTTATGGTAATAATAACTAATATATGCTATCTAGATCTTTACACAATTGTCTTTAATTTTTTATTCTTTATTCACACATAATCTATATATTTTCTAGAGTAATATGTTCAGTATTTTTTATATGTATTTTCTATATTCTATTGCTTGTAATGAGAGCTGAATAGCCAAAAATAATAACGATGTTCAAAAAGAATGTTAATTATGAAATGATGAAGGATCTCTGTGGGCAATTCTGCAGTTTCTCAGTAGGTGGTGGTAGAAGCTCTATGGTTCAGTGACCCTGGGCACACTGAGCTGGTGTCACCTGCTGGACTGGGAGGGCTGGTGGCAGTCCCAGCTGCGGGGATGGCAGTGTCACCTGTCCCTGTCCCCCCCAGGCTGCAGAGTGGGATGAACCTGCAGATCTGCTTTGTCAACGACAGTGGCAGTGACAAGGACAGCGATGGCGATGACAGCAAGACAGAGACCAGCCTGGACACCCCCCTGTCACCCATGGTAGGTGTGGGAGCTCAGCCTTTGGGCCATGGAAGCCACAGGAATCCATCAGGAAGCTGAGCAGGAGCTGATCCTGCTGAAATAACAGCTCTAAAGCCCAGAGCAGCATTTCCAGCCCTCAGGAAAATTCAGGATGCTGAGGGGCAGATAAGAAATCACTCCTGGCTGCTGTGGACCTTCACATGAAGGTTCCTTCTTCCTTCCTTCCTCCCTTCCTGCCTTTCTTTTTGGCTCTGAGAATTCCCAGGGAATGGGTAGGAAATGCTATCAGCTCCCAGCAGCTTTCCTCTCTTTTCCTGTGTGGATATCCCAGCCACAGATGTTTCCCTCCAGCTTAACCCCTGTGGCTTTTCCACACTGCCTGATCTGCTGAGCTCCTCTGTCCCTGTCAAGCCAAGGAGCCCTAGCTGGGAATCACTCTGATTTTTACAGATAATCTTGTGGATTAAGATAAAAAACATATCTGTGCCCTTTGCAGTTTCTGTAGCAAAGAGCACAAAAAGAGGTCAGACTTTGCTGAGCTTTCTTTGCTTCCCCAGAGCAAGCAGAGCTCATCCTACTCCGACAGAGACACGACAGAGGAGGAGTCAGAGTCCCTGGATGACATGGATTTCCTCACCAGGCAGAAGAAGCTCCAGGCTGAGGCCAAGATGGCCCTGGCTATGGCAAAGCCCATGGCCAAGATGCAGGTGGAGGTGGAGAAGCAGAACAGGAAGAAGTCGCCGGTAGCAGATCTTGTGAGTGAGGCCAGGGGGACTCTGGGTGACTCCAGCCCTGGGACAGTGACACCTTTGGGGGCTCTGGATCCCAGGGATGGCAGACATGGAGAGGAGGGGTGGAGAAGGGATGGGCTCTGGGAGCTGCAGGGGCGGGATGGGAGCAGGGTGGGTGCAGGGAATGAGGTGCTGGAGGTTGGGGCTGCCTTGAGGCTGCTCATCCTTGGAGCTGGAGCCTGAATCCCATCCCAATCCCAATTATCCCATCCCATCCCAATCCCAATTATCCCATCCCAATCCTATCCCATCCCAACCCGAAGCACTTCTGCCTTGGTCCAGGGCTGTGACCACCAGCCTCACCCCCAATTCCATCAAAAATTGGAATTTCCATCCCAAATTCCTGATCCTGTGTGGTTGGAAGCCTTGGGCCAAGCCTTGTGTTGATGGCTGAACTCCATTTGGAGGAGTTGTCACTGCCTGTTTGTGAAGGGGAGGATGAAAACTGAGGGAACAAACTGCTCAGAAATACAAATAATTGGAAGGAAACAGTAAAAAATTGGTAGGAAACAGTAAAAAATTGGTAGGAAACAGTAAAATATTGGAAGGAAACAGTAAAACATTGACTCTTTCCTTCCAGCTGCCACATCTGCCTCATATAAGTGAATGCCTGATGAAGAGGAGTCTGAAGCCCACTGACCTGAGGGACATGACCATTGGGCAGCTACAGGTGATAGTCAATGACCTCCACTCACAGATAGAAAGTAAGTGCTAATTGGGTCATTATCTTGGGGTCTGTCTCATTTAATTAAGCACAGTTCTCTGGGATAAATAGAAATATTCTCCATGGAAAGGGTTTTCCAGCCCTGGCACAGCTGCCCAGGGTGCTGGTGGGGTCTCCATCCCTGCAGGGATTTAAAAGCTGTGGGGATGTGGCACCTGGTGGGGCAAATCCCCCCCTGGGGGTGCCCAGGCCATCCCAAACTCATCCCATTTCTCCCTGGACCAGGCTTGAACGAGGAGCTGGTGCAGCTACTGCTGATCCGGGACGAGCTGCACACGGAGCAGGATGCCATGCTGGTGGACATCGAGGACCTCACCAGGTCAGGGAGCCTCCTCTGGCAATTCCTCTGCCCTCACAGCTCCCAGCTGGGCAGCAGCAGCCTGGGGGAATCAGAATTTGGGGATTAAAGCTTTTGCCATCCAGGAGATTGGGAAGGAATTTCTCCCTGGGAGGTGGGGAAGAGCTGGGATGGAATTCCCAGAGAAGCTGTGGCTGCCCCTGGATCCCTGGAATGTCCAAGGCCAGGCTGGACAGGGATCTTTCTTTGCCATCAAGAGGGCTGGAGCAGTGGGAGAACTTTAGAACCACTTAAATATTGACATTGAATAAAATGTTAACCTTGAATAGCTGCTAAAACAAAGAGCCCTGCAGGATGTGGCCAGGTTCCCTTAGGGACTCCATCCCTGGCAGCCAGGCTCAGGAGGCATTTTCCTTTGGGATAATGGGAGATGTAACTCAGGAACAGGAAGTGTTGAAAGGTTTGGGATGAAAGGAGCTGCAAAAGAAGAGGCTCTGGGTGGTGCCAGCACAGCAGGACTGTGATTCCAGCATTAAAACTTGGGGGAAAAAATGAAGATCAAGTGGTGAGGAGGAAGTTAGGGATGGGAGCTGGAGCTGGGTCAGTGCCACCACAGATGCAGGCTTCTCCTCCTGAGCTTTGGGAAGTTCTTTGCTTATTCATATGGCAGTTCCACAAACGGCATTTTTTGGGAATGCTGGGGGCACTGGCTGTCCCCATCCCCCATTATTTGGGATAAAGGTGTTGGCCATCCCTGCGGGAAGGGAGGGAAAAAATCCCAGCTGCCCCAAAGCACTCCAGGTTTGGAGAAACCCTTCACCCCTCCCCAGGAAGGATCACACATCCCTCACTGCATGTTTTCCTCGGGAAAACCCAATTCCCAGCTCCTTGGCGGGCAGATGGGTTGGGTTTCCCACCTTTTCCTCATGGCAGGCAATAACAGCCCTTCCCTGCCCCCAGGCACGCCGAGAGCCAGCAGAAGCACATGGCAGAGAAGATGCCAGCCAAGTGAATCCCGGAGTGCCCTCATCCTGCCTCTGTCCGTGTCCAGGGAATCCCAGAATCCCAGTGTTACTCATTGACCATGTCCGAAGCTTCCTGTCCGGTGATTGGCCTCCGCTTCTTAATTTATTTTAATTTTTTTACTCGTGCCACTAAATATCAGGCATTTTAATAATAATAATGAAATAATTAATAATAATATTATTACAGAAACAAAGAGAATTGTACAGTACTTATAACATTATAAATCATGGGCGAGAAGAGAGGGTAGCTTAACTTTATTTTTCGGTCGTTTAGAGATTTTTTGGGTTGGACGATATTTTACCATTGACTACTTTTTTATTCCTCACTGTAGTTTTCAAATAAAGAAACCTGTTCTTGACGGTGCTATTCAAGTCAACAAAAAACCCATGCCTGCCTCGTAGTGACGTCTAGCTTTCCGTAATCCCTGCATTCTCCTCGGCATTTTGGGAATGCTGAGGAGCTGCCATTCATTTCTAGCTGTGCTATTAACCCTCGGTGGGGTGCAGAGAGTGGGGAGTTTTCTGTAAAAAGCTGTAAAATAAAAGTTACCACCATTGTTTCCTATGATGAGGTCTGTTTGTTGCCATGGGGGTGACTCTGCTGAGTGAGGGATCCTCAAACTTTATATTATTATTATTATTATTATTATCATCATCATCACCAGAAAGAGCCTTTTGTTTTTTGCCTCGCTGGAACTCTGAGAGAAGAGAGGATTTTTGTTGGGTTATTTATTTCTAAGTTCCTTATTCTGCAGCACGTGGAATTAAGAGATTCTGCTATAACTCTGAGCCCTGAAATTGGGGTTGTTAGAAGCAGCAGACACACACCCCAGCTGGTTTGTGAAATATTTTAGTGTCTGGGCTGAATGTTTAAATGAAATGTCAGAAATAATTTTAAAAAATGTTAAAGAATAAGCAGGAAATGGAATGGATTAAATAGGGAATTCCTTGAGCCAAGTGCTGTCCGTGGGAGAGGGGACACTGGGACACAGGAAATCTGTCCCCATCCCTCACTGATTGGATTTGAGGCTGGAAGAACCCAGCCTGGTGCTCCCAGCAGCTTTTTACCTTTTTATTTCATTTCCTGGCAGCAAACCCATCCCAGGGCAGGCTCTGCCTCATGATTTACTCAAATTCCATCCCCTGCCAGCAATGTATTTTATTAAAGGACTTTTTTTATTAAATGACCTTTTTTCTTCCCCCTTTTTTTTTCCAGGAAGGGCAGGGTTTGGATGGGTTTGGCAGGGCTGGGATGGGGGTTGGTGGAATTTAGGGTTGTTTTGCCTTTCCCAGGGGTTTTCCAGAGCTCTTCCCTGTCCTGCAGCTCCCACAGGGATCAAATCCCATGTTCCCTGAGCAGGATCAGGAGCAGAGGGATGGATTAAGAGCCTTCACCTGCAGCCCTGGACCATGTCAACCCTTTTCTTCTTTATTTCTAAGTCTGTGCAGAAAATATTTATAAATATTTGGGTGTTGGTTTCCCTGCAGTGCTTGCTTGGCTGCCTGCACATGGACAGACCTGCTGGGTTGAAATTTTCCCTCTAAAACCCCAAATTTGCAGTGTCTGACCCCAAATCCTCCCCATGGATCCCCTGCCTCCATGGGAAGCAGCTCTGGCAATCAGGGAGGAACTACCTCCAGCTGCATTTAAAGCGTGAAAAGCCCCAAATACACAAAGTTTGCTCTCAGCTTGAAGGAAAAAAATAGGGAAAAAAAGCAAGAAAGCTGCCTGGTGCTCTGGGGAATCCCACAGCGCTGGAGCACTGGAAGGCTGGAATCCATTCCCTTGCTAAGTGCCTTTAACTTGCTGGAGAGAATCTGTTATTCCACTCACCAACTGCTGGTTTTCCCCTCCCTGGGGGTTTGGCTTTCTCCAGGAAAAAAATCCTGTTCTGGCTCTCCTTGGCTCCGTGTCCTGCATTCCCAGGGGGGCTGGGGATGATGGCAGTGCTGTGGAATTGATGGATTAAAGGCTATTTCTTCAAAAGAAGGATCTCTGTGTGCTTTCTGAGCAAGATGTATTTTATTTTTTTATTTTATTCCTGGGTCTCAGCGGCACTCCAAGCCTCCTGCCTGCTCCTGGGTGGGATGTTCTCATGCCTGAGCCCACGGATTGCCCAGCCCTGGGAGCAGGGATGAGCTTGATGAGCTGCTGCTTCCTCTCAGGGAAGCCCTGCCGTTTGGGTTCCCCTTTTGGTCATTTTCTGCTTTTTTTTTTTTTTTTTTAGGCACCCACTCCAGCTGCTCCTGAGTGTGCTGAGCTGCATTTCCCAGGACACAGGCACCAGCATGGAGTGGGAGCAGGGAAAAGCAGGGCAGTGTGGCTGTCTCTGGAGCCCTGCAGTGTCCCTGGAGCCCTGCAGTGTCACCACTGGGATGGTGGCAGTGTCCCTGCCAGGGCAGGGGTGGGATGGGATGATTTTTAACGTCCCTCCCAACCCAAACCATTCCCTGATCCCACAAAAACCACACACACAGCCCTTCACTCTCCTCATTCACCCTCCAAAGCAGAAGCACCAACAAACAATAATTAAGCCCCATGCAGGCCCAGAGGAGCAGCTCTGGGCTGAGGGACATTCCCTCATGTTCTCCTGCTCTGCCCAGCCTGGCAAGCTCAGCAGCTCCCAGGTTTTCCCTCAGGAGGCTCTGCTGGCCGAGGCCATCCCTGGGGAAGCCGTGGGTGACAGGAGGTGACATCCTGCTGTCACTTCCCCACACACCCCACAGTTTCTGTTCCCTTTACCATGAAGCCTGCTGTGAGGCCTTGTGCTCCAGCTGCCTCCCCACAGCACCTGGGTCAATCTGCTGCTAAACCTGGGTGTTAAATGTGATTTTTACAGTGGTATGGTGAAGAAACTTTAGTGCAAAGATCCAGGGTTGTTAAACTGTTAGTTTGTTCTGAGTTTCCATCCTTGTGAGGCACAACAAATGTGCTTAACCAACTACTATAGGCCACGACAGAAACAGGCATCAGGTGTGACCAACCACAGCCCCACAGTGGGACACTTACTGCTTCTAATAATTGTTTTACAAGTCTGTAACTTGTTTTTCACCCCTAGTTCAGCTGAGTCACTCCCAGAATGCTTTTCCAGTTAGCCAAAGTACCAGAAAAGAGCAAGGATTAGACAAGGGCAGCAAAGCCCTCGCTTTGCTCCTTTCTGCTCCACAACAAAAGCCCTTTTTCCCAGTGGGATCAGCCTTTCCCTCTTCCCTCAGAATAGCTCCTTCCTGGTGGGGAAATACTGTTTAAAGTCTCTTGGCTGTGGAGGGAATAAAACAAAAGGTTTGATGCGAAAGAGTTTATCCCAATTCTTGGTGGTGCCAAATGTTCTGACCCATCCCAGCCTCTCCTGGTGTTTGGTTCAAGACTGGAATTGCTGATGGAAAAATTGCCAGGAAGGGCTGGGAGCAAAGGCCAGGAACCCCAGGGATTGTGTCCCCAGCCTGCTGTCCCTCAGCGTCCCAAGGACAGCTGCTCTGGGGGGAAACTCACCTGAAATGAGTGAAGGAGCTCAATCCATCGGAAAAATGGGAATTGCAGATTTACATGGATTTCTGGAGCTGTTTCCAGGCAGCCAGCTGGGCTCTCCTCTGCTTCCAGGCAGGGCTGTGGGAGGAGGAATTTTCCCAGGTGTTGTCCTCATCCTACAGTGGACAAAAGGTTGGGGAAAATCCCATGGGATGCTGAGGGAATTTTGTTGGAATTAGCACTCCTGGCTGAGGGGAGTGACCCAAAGCAAGGATGAGAGCTGGGATGTGGCTCTGCAGCTCCCAAACCACACAGAGACGGATTTTTTGGGAGTGGGGAAGGAATCCCCATCCCTGTCAGACCCCTCATCCTGCACCTTCCCCTTTTGGAATGTGAGCTCTGGGAAGAAAGGGACACCATCCCTGTGTCCAGGCAAGAGATGTTTGGGGTGGGAAGATGGGATCAGAGCTGTACCATCATCTTTAGGCTCAGAAATGCTCAGTTCCCTTAGGAGTGGTTTGGGTTTCCCACAAAGCCCCACAGCTGGATGGCACCAGGAGACACCAAAGCCTCTGCACGTGGCAAAAATGGGATTTATTCCATGTGGGGACACACAGCTCCAGCGTGGGGAAAGGACAGTGACCTCTCTGCAGCTCCCAGCTCACGTGATTCTGAGTGAAACCCTTTCCATTTTCGGCGCTTTGCATAAAATCCAATATTGCTCTTTTTTTTCCCCACAACGGAAACCACGAGGGCGTGAGGGTTTCCCGAACTTCAGGGCACTGCCAGTTCCTTTCCAGGCAGCAGAGGAAGCCCCAGATGTCACCCACAGTGGTTCCTGTGTCCTCTGTGGGAAGCACAGCACCCAAACCACTCTGGGTGCTTCTCCCAGGGCTCTGTGCTGGGGCTGGAGCCACCACAGCCTCCCAGCTCCAGGAATCATCCCAAAATCATGGAATGGGTTTGGTGGGAAGGGAAAGTTCACCTCATTCCCATGGCAGGGACATCTTCCCCCATCCCAGGCTGCTCCAGGCCCCAATGTCCAACCTGACCTTGGACACTGCCAGGGATCCAGGAGCAGCCACAGCTTCTCTGGGAATTCCATCCCAGTTCCTCTCCACCCTCCCAGGGAGGAATTCCTTCCCAATATCCCATCTAACCCCATCCCAACTTCCAGTGGCAGTGGGAAGCCATTCCCCCTTGTCAAATGTCCCTCTCCAGCTTTCCTGCAGCTTTCCCACTCTTTGCTTTCATGGGAAAGGCTTCTCCCTTCCCCACCTTTCCCACCAAACCTTGGGATCCAGGATCTACACCTGGTCAGGGCTTCACTTCCTTGGGATTGCCTTTCATTCCTTTTGATGTCATTGAGCAATGAAATTTGTCCCTGGAGAGACAATTCCTGCCAGGAGAGAGCCTGACCTGCAGGAGGAGCTGGGGAAATCCTGGGCACAGCATTCCCAGGAATGACTCTGATCCAATCCATGTCCTTGGCACTGGAGCCTAGGGAATTCTCTCTCCAGCAGCTCTCAGGGTGTCCCCAAGCTCTCCTCAGGATTCTCAGCTCACTCATGACTTGGAGCTCCTTCCTTGGGATAGAATGGAGAAATCCAGCATTAATGGGATTTGGAAAGTCATGTTGTGTCAAAGAAATGCTAAAAAATCTCCCACTCACCCAATGGCAACTGTCTCTGCTTTCTCCACTGCAAAGCCAGCGGGTGGTGAAAGAGCAAACAGAAAACCAGCAAGGAGGACAAAATTCCCAAAATTCCTGCTTTTCCCCATCCCTGCTCTCCTCCTGCCTGCCCATCACAGCATCCTCAGCTGGGAGGCACCAGGGATGGACAAAGAGCAGAGAAAAGCACCCAGAGCTGAGAAATTCTGTGAAAACTGAAAGCGAGAGAGAAAGAGCTCCCCGAAAGTGCCACGAAACCATGGGCAGGGCTGGCATCAGCTCCTTACTCACAGGGTGCTTTTGGGGCGGGGGCAGGGGACATGGGGACAGCAGGATGAGCTCACGGGGTCCCAAAACCCCAGGGGATGGATGGGACAGGAGCACTCCGGGCTGTGATGGACAGAGCTGGGGATGGAGGTGCCCCAGGCACAGCCCCACCCTCCCTGCAGCTCCATCCAGCCCTTCCAGAGGGTTTTATTCCTGTTCATCTGGTGGAATTGAAAACAAACCCCACAGGGCTGATGGATACATAGGGAGTTATAAAATCATGGAATGGTTTGGGTGGGAAAGGACCTTAAATCCCACCCAGAGCCATAGGCAGGGATCTCTTCCACTGCCCCAGGCTGCTCCAAATCCCATCCAGCCTGGCCTTGGACACTTCCAGGGATGGAGAATCCACAGTTTCTCTGAGCCAGGAGCTCCCCACCCTCACAGGGAACAACTTCTCCCTGATATTCCTCCCAACTCAGTGGGAGAAATTCCCTGCCTGAAATGCCCCCATTTGGAACCCCTGTGTGCTTTTTAGGGAATCCCAACCCCGATCCCATTGTCCCCAGCGGCTTCATCCCTTTCCCAGGATGAATCCCTTACCCTGGTGGGTGGATTGGAGCTTTGGAGTGCAGCCTGCAAATACCAACCTGGGAATTTGGGGCTCCCAGAGCCAGGAACCAGCATGGATCACGGGAAAAAAGGCAATTCCAGGGGCAGCTGGAAGGGAGAAGAGCCAAGAGGTGCAGGTGATGGAGCCAGGATTTTATGGGTTTCAGCACCATGAGAAAGCTTCAGAAACACCATTTCATCAGCCCTGGTGAGACAGCAGCACAAGCAGAGGTTTGGGATTACAAATTCCAGGGAATTCCACAACCAAAAAGCACCAACAGCCAAAAAAAACACCTGGTGAGTTCCTCCCGAGGCTTTATTGTGCTGTTCTATAGAGTCATCAGTTCCCAACACAAATCAGAAGCAACTTCTGCCTGTGAGGCTCTTGTGGTGATAAATCTGGCCCTGGATCTGCCCAAAAAATGATCCAGGAGTGCAAAAACAATTCAATATTCCACATGTTCTGAGAGGGGCAAATAGGATCCAATTAGTTTTATTTATTGCATCCAGAAATCCTATTCCACCCAGCATTTTTCTGTTCTTTTTACAGAGCAGGGATCTCTATCGACAGCCTGGGTGGGATATTATCATCCTGCAGCTTTAATTTCTACATGTCTGTAATTATTGCCTAATTGTAGATATCAAATATCACTAATTATAATTACAGGGAGTAGGAATTCCCAAAAAATAACCAAACTCTTCCCCCCGAGGATGTCACAAGCGACTCCACGACTTTCACAAGGGGTTTGGTGTTGAGGAAAATTCATTTAATTTTAAATTACAGGAGCAATAACATCCCACAGCTGGTAGGAAATATCCACAAACTTCATTTTCCTCAAAGCAGAGAGTGATGTCCAAGATTCTTACCTGGAAACCAGGATGGTCGTCATTTCCCTTGGCCCAAATTAAGCCGAAAATCAATAAATTTCAATTTATCGGAGGCGGAGAGAAGCCAAGACTGAAACAAAAAGCCAGGAGACTTCCAGGAACCTCCCAGTTTTTCAGCAGATCCCATTGCTCATCACTCAACTCTGCAGGCCTCAAAACCAAACTGAGCAGAGGGGTTGGGGTTTGGGGCTTTTCTGATGGGGTTTCTTTCTTATTTGTGTTTTCCCTTCCTTTTTCGAGGAGGATTTTTAGGTATTGATTTGGGCGAGGCCAGGAGCAGGGATTCCCCTCATTCTGGCTGCATTTGATCAAATCTGAGTTTACAGATAGCCAGAATGATCCTTATTGTTCTCTGATGGATAATTCCAACAGGAACGATTGCTGGTTGAAATAAAAATAGGGGAATTACATTTTCTAGGAAAATAAAGGAAAATAATACAGCTGCTAACACTTCATAACAGTTATATATTACATTTTTTAAATATTTATTTTATTTATTATACTGTGAGGCCCTGGCATAGAGAAGCTGTGGCTTCCCCTGGATCCCTGGAAGTATCCAAGGCCAGGTTGGACACTGGGGTTTGGAGCAACCTGGGATAGTGGAAGGTGGAACTGGATGAGCTTTAAAGCCCTTTGAACCCAAACCATTCCATGATTTTTTAATTCTCTGATATAAAAATCACAGCCCAGCCCACAGATCTTTAATTATTCCCATTCCATTTGAGCATTGCTTCCCATTCTGCTGGGACTGCACTTGCCCCAAGCTGCTCAAAGAGTAATTATCTTATTTTAATATATTATAATATATAAAACCTTCTCTCATTCTAATATGCTTAATATAAATATTAACTACCAAGATGCTTCATTGAGGCTGGCTGGTCACACAGAGGATGCTTTGGGATGAAGGAGGAGGCAGATGGATTTTTCTTTCTATCAGCAGAATTAGAATCACAAAATGACAAAATGGTTTGGGTTGGAAAGGACATTAAAGCTCATCCAGTGCCTTCCCCTATCCCAGGCTGAGATATCTAGGATACAATTAGGAGATATCCCAATTAATCAGCAAATTAAACCCACCAAACCCCATCCCAGCACTCACCCTGCTGGGAAACCTCCCGTCCTGCTGGAGCAGAGGTTGAGCACCAGGCAGGGAAACCTGGAAAGGCAAAGCAGTGCCTTTCAGGAACAGCCTGCAGCACATCCCAAAATTCTCTTTCACTTTTGGCTCCCAGAAGACGTGGCTCCCACACGAGCTGGAAACCACAGCCCTCAGTGAAATGACTGAGGCAGAAGTGGGAAACACGCAGAGAAATTGGAAAATGATGCTCTGCTGGTATTGGAGCCAAGAGAAGTCTCAGGACACGCCACAGGCTTCTTATAGGAAACAGTGGAAATAAGAAGAATCTGAAAATGCAATATAAAACTCTTGATTCATCCTGCTCCCTTCCAATTTGACAGCAAAAATCCCAGTGACTTCACAGCAGTCCCAATGCACAGGAAAGTTTTCTAGAATGGCCATGAGCAATAGGAGCAGACATTAAAATATTTGTTGATTATTCCAAATATTTCAGCGAGATCAAGCCTCCAGGCAGGTTTTCACAACTATTCATGAATGAGATTTCATCATTATAGAGTCAGAGAATCACAGAAAGGTTTAGGGTGGAGAAGATCTCAAAGATCATCGAGTCCAACCATTCCCCACCACTGGCCCATGTCCCCAAGTGCCACATCCACTGGGCTTTAAATCCCTCCAGGGATGGGGACTCCACCCCTGCCCCCCACAGCCCCTGCCAACCCTTTCCATGGAGGAATTTTCCCTAATATCCAATCTAACCTTTCACTGATGCAACCCGAGGCTGTTTCCTCTTGTCCTGCCTCTTGTTCCTTGAGAGGAGGATAAAGAATGGAAATGGGAAAGCTTAGAGAGAGAGCCTGGAGTGACCGAATAAAGGGGGAATGGCTGCAAACTACAGGATAGGAGGTTTAGATGGGATATTGGGAAGGAATTCCTGGCTGGGAGGGTGGGGAGGAGCTGGGATGGGATTCCCAGAGAAGCTGTGTCTGCCCCTGGATCCCTGGAATGTCCAAGGCCAGGCTGGACAGGACTTGGATCAACCTGGGACAGTGGAAGGTGTCCTGCCATGGGAATGAAATGAGCTTTCAGGTCCCTTTGAACCCAAACCATTCCATGATTTTGTGACTCCATGAGAACTTTCCCGCATGCCCCGCACTGACTCTGAATGAATCCCATTTCTCTGTGAGCTCTGCGTGCAGAATCCCCTGGAGAAGCTCTCCAGCTGCGCCCCGCAGCACCGCCGTGCAGAGCGGGATGTCCGCCCTGCGGCGCGCCGCGCGGGATTCCCGACCGCAGCCCTTTCGAGATGAGTGCGCTGCCCCGGCTGGCCGGCGGGGAAGTTCCTCTCCCTCCGGAGCCCCTATAAGAGCTGTCCCCGGTCCGGTCCGACGGCAGCACCATGGAGCGGAGCGGCAGCGCCGGGAGCTTTGGGAGCACCGGGAGCTCTGGGAGCACCGGGAGCTCTGGGGACACCGGGAATGGCAGCGGGAATGGCAGCGGGAGCGGGCGGGCAGCGCCGCCTGGCGGGGCCGGCAGGGCATTGCTGCGCCTGGCGCTGCTGCTGCTGCTGCTGCCCCCGGCCTGGGCACTGCCCACCGCTGTCCGGCCACTGCCCACCGCTGTCCGGCCACTGCCCACCCCGGACCCGCACCCGCACCACCCCTCCCAGCGCCTCCGCCGCTCCCGGGAGCTGCTGGAGGCTGCCAACGCCTCCCTGCACCGGCTGAAGGTATGCCAGGGAACGGGAAGGGACGGGAGGGGATGGGGCAGGGGTGGCAGCCAGGAGGGCAGGGATGGGGTGGTGGCAGCCAGGAGGGCAGGGATGGGGTGGTGGCAGCCAGGAGGGCAGGGATGGGGCAGGGGTGGCAGCCAGGAGGGCAGGGATGGGGTGGTGGCAGCCAGGAGGGCAGGGATGGCACAGTAGAGGTACCAAACCAGGCAGGGAAGCAGCATTGTGGATCCAGGATGTCAGTGGTGGTCCCGGGATGACACCGGTGCCCAGGAGGGCAGGGATGGTCCCCAGGATGTCCCCAGGTGGTCCCAGGAGGTGCTGAAGGCACCAGAGCACCCAGGAGGGTGGATGCTCCCTGCAGCCTCCCTTTAACTCTCTGCCCCTCTCTCTGCTCTCCTGCCTGCCCTGATCAGCCCTTCAGGACAGGGATTTCCTCAGGGGTCTTTCTGTCCCTCTTTTTGCTCAAATTCCCTATTTTTGCACCCTTCATCTCCGAGAACCCCAAAAAACCCTCAGCACCAAACCTGTGCTGCTCCCCACGCTGTTTTTTCTCAGAGACCTTTTCCATTTGAAACTCTACTGCCATAAAGTTCTCCACAGCTTCCACGTCTGACGGAATAATTTAAAGCAGAGGCAGAGCAATTCCCAGTAAAATATAAAACAAATCCATGCAAAACCTGGGATTATTCCCAATCTATTTCCTACCTTTCATACTTAACCACAATCCTCACAGAGCCTCATTCGTGGGATTCATCTAAGCACAGACAGCTGAGATACATTACATTATTGTATTTACAAATATATATATAAATATGTAAATTGTATCATGAACCCACCAATGACCCTTTTTTATTCCCTGTTCCCCACAGGAACTCAACAGCCTGGGATTTGAATGCACCCTTGAAGAGGTGGATCTGGTGGACATCACTGAGAACCAAATCAACACAATCAAGGCTTGCACAGCTGAGGATCCAGGGGTAAAACAGAGAGAAATAGATAGAAAATCCTATTTTTAGCCTCCCAGTTTCATGGAATAAACAGCAAATCCACACTTCCATTCAATCACCATGTTCCCTGTTTAATTTGCAGCCTGGAAACTGCCCAGCCCTGGATGAATCAACTTTTGATGAGGTAAATTTCCCAGCAAATCCCATTTTTTGCTGGCTGTGTGTTTGCTGAGCCCCAGATTGCCACATTTCCCAATTCCCTTTCCCAGGGTAAATGCCTGCAGGGAATCTCTGCGGATCTGAGAGCCTACAGGGCAGAGCTGAGCAAGCTCCAGGATCCCCAGGTGTTGGAGGCTCTGGATGCAATGATGGAGGTGAGAATTCCTGCCTCCTCCCTTCCCCCCAAAATGGGGTTAAAAAGCTCATTTCTCCTCCAAATATTGAAATATCACTGACCTGCTGGGCTGGAGATGATGCAGGGTGGACTGAAGGGTGATGAATACTCCAAATTTAACCTCAGTCTAGAAATGATAACATGAAATATTAAAAAAATTACCTTATTAATGATAACATTAAATAGTTCAAATTTTATCCTGTTAATGCTATCATGAAATACAAAAACCCAAAACAAAACACCAAAACCCACAAAACAAAAACTTCAAAATTTACCCTATTAATGATATCATTAAACATTTCAATTTTTACCCTCAGTCTATTCATGATAACATTAAATACTTCAAAATTTACCCTATTAGTGATAACATTAAATACCTCCAATTTCACTCCTCAGTCTATTAATGTTACCATTAAATACTTCAAATTTTACCCTCATTCTATTCGTGATAAATTAAATATTTCAAATTTTACCTTCAGCCTATTAATGCTATGCTGAAATATTTCAAAAATTTACCTATTAATGATAACATTAAATACTTCAAATTTTACCCTTAGTCTATCCATGATAAATAAAATAGCTCCAAATGTACCTTATTAACGATCAATGAAATATTCCCAATTTTACCCTCAGTCTATTCATGATAAATTCAACATCCCAATTTTTTTCCCTCATGCCAACACAAGGGAAATTTTACCCTCAATCTATTCATGATCAATGAAATATCCCACATTTTTCCCTCAATCTATTCATGATCAATGAAATACCCAAAATTTTTCCCTCAATCTATTCATGATCAATGAAATATCCCAAATCCCACAAAACCCCACACAACAAAAAACCCAACCCCAACAAACAAAAAACCCAACCCCACACAACAAAAAACCCAACCCCAAATTTTCCCTCAGTCTATTCATGATCAATGAAATATCCCAAATTTTACCCTCAATCTATTCATGATCAATGACATACCCCAAATTTTTCCCTCTTGCCAACACTTCCCAGCCTTGCCCTGAATCCCTCAGAGGTGCCAATGCAGGGAGGTTTTTACCAAATCCATTTTCTCTGTGCAGGCTGTGGGCAACAGCACTGGGAACGCTCTGGAGGCTCCAGTGGGATCACTATTGGGATCAGGATCAATATTGGGATCGGAATTGGAATCATTCTCGGCGAGGCTGAGGCTCTGCAGAGTCCTGCAGGCCTTCCTCATCCGCAGCCTCACCATCAGCAGGATGATGAACTTCCTCAGCTCCCTGGAAATCCCAGGAATTCACCCAGAAAGCTAAGGAGATCCTGGAGGAATTGACACCCCAAAGAGGGGGAGGAATGTTGAGTGTTTCACGGAATTCCTACAGATTGTTTTTAGGGAGTTGTGCCTTTCAAACTGTGTGAAATTCCCATCTGAGCACCAAAATGTTCCTAACTCCTATTGATCCAAATGTTCCTAAATCCAACTGATTTATTCAGCTGATTTCTCAGGAATTGAGACCTATTTATGATAATCCATTTTTTGGGGTTCCTCCCAACTCAGGACTCTAGGATGATATTCCTTGATTTACTTATGATGTATTTATAACGATATTCCATTCTATCCCCTGATTTATTTATGATGATATTCCTTATTTATTCTATTTATTGCCTAATAAAATCCAAGTTTGCTTCAAAATCTTGGTGAATTTTTTTTGTTCCTTGGGATCCAACACAAATCCTTTAAAATCCTTTGGCTATTGCTGGCATGGGAAGGCACATCACTATAATTGGTGTATTTTAAAATCCCATTTTCCATCTTGGATTGGGTTGGGCAGGACTTGGAACAACCTGGGCTAGGGAAGGTGTCCCTGTCCATGGCAGGGGTTGGGATGAATTGGGATTTTGGGATTCCACCTCAAAAAAAAATCCCTTAGATGCCTTTGGTAGCATCCCCAGCTTTTCCAGACGCTGAGGAACAACTTCCATCCTCCTCCTCTTTTCCCAGGACATCAACAACTTAAAAAAAAAACAACCAAAAATCAGATGGAAATGATGGAAATATTTCCCGTTTAATCCTTATTTTTTAAAAGTAGGTTTTTCTTTCCCAACCATACCCAGAGGAAGAGGATCACAAGTATCCCACGGCCTTAAAAACAAGACAATCCTGGATCTGCTCACTCCTCTCTCCTGCTAATTCTTCCCAATTTTTTTTTCCAATCCTGCAGCATGTAGATTGTGGCTCCTCCCGTTTGAAGCACCTAAATTCTAATTCAAGTTCAAATAAATCAAGTAAAAAAAGAAGTATAAAAAGTTTCTCATATAAAAAAAAATAATAATCATACAACGTAAAAAAACGGAGACGGACTATACAGAAAAGAGGGGAGAAGAAATTCCCAGGGGAAATTCCAAGCTGCCTGGAGTTCACAGTGGTGTTCCCATCCTTGGGAATTTCAGGAAGCAGAACCACAGCTTGACAAGGACTGAATGTACAGGATATATACAATAAATCGATATATACAGTGATTATGAAAGGAATTTGTTACAAGTTTAGGATTTTTCTTCCCTGATCCATGAGAAATCCAATGCACCTCACGATTCTGGCAGTTCACTGGTTTTTTGGAATTGGATGAAATTTTCCAGGGGAACTTTTCTCCCTGTTTTTTCCCTGATGGAAATAAAGACCTTTTCCAGGTGATGAGAAATATAAATTGGTTTCTTCCAGTGTTTTTCTTTCCAGAGTGGCTTTCCCTGGGGGTGAAGCCCGGAATTCTGGGATCCACCTCTCCTGAAAGTCTTGGAAGTGGCAGAAAGTCTTTCTATCCACACCAAATCCCATTCCCGTTTCCCTGGAAGATCCTGCCTGAGCTTCCTGCTGAGTGCTGATGCCTTGAGCCCTCCTGGATGCCAGCAGGATCCCAGAGGGGTGGAATGGTTGGATTGGGAAGTTCCCACCTCCTCCTCCTCCTTCTCCTTGCAGCTGGCTCAGCTCTGAGCCAGGAAACCTGAGGGAAGGAAAACAACACCTGTGGGTTAAAGGATCCCTGGAAGTTCCTGCAGGATTCTGGTGGAGAAAGAACAGCTCTTTCCAGGAAGAGATTTTTCCCAATATCCAATCTAAAACTCCCCTGGCACAACCTGAGGCCATTCCTCTTGTCCCAGTTGAGGAATTAACTGGGACAAAGTTTGCTGCTGCAAAAAAAAAATCTATTTGATTTTCCAGGACAATTCCCCTTGGCTGGCTGAGTTCATAAAATCATGGAATGGTCAGGGTTGGAAAGGAGCTTAAGGGCCATTTAATTCCAAGCCCTGCCATGGGAAGGGACAATTCCCAGCTCCCTGAGCAATTTGGGTTTGCAGAAGGTGAACTGAACACCAGAACTCCTCAGGAAGGAGTGGGAGCTCCCCTGGGAAATCCATCCACACATGGGATGGAAACACCAAACCATCCACCAGGGAAGGTGTTCAGGAACCATCCCTGAAACAGGTCAGAGTCAAGATCCAAATGGCTCTTCCTGGGACTTCCAGGGAATCCCAAGAACTGCTTTGGACAGCCAGGCCATGCTGAGAGTGCTCTGCACAGTCAGGAGATCCTGACAAAAACATCATTTTACATCAGCTTCTGCAGGGGAGCATAAAAACACCACAAAAATAGTCACTGCTGAGAGCAGAAAGGAGACAGTTTTGACCTCCATAATGAACCATGCACTGGAGATTTGGTAAACTCCCTGATGGGGATTCCCAAACCCAGCTGGAGCAGCGCTGGATTCAGTGAGCAGGAGTTGATACCTTGCAGTGCCTGCAGGATCTCGTAGGTGGCTTTCTCCCCGAGGCTGCTCTGCAAAGCCTCTGCAGTTCCACTGTCCTGCTCCCTGTCTCTCCACTTCCTCAGCACCTGAAATTTCTGCATGAGCACATCGTCCTCCATGGCCCTGATGTCCTCGATGTCCTTCATCTCCATCTGCAGACACTCGATGGCGATTTCCCTCCAGCGCCGGTCCAGCAGCTTGGCGACCTCCAGCAGCTGCTGGTCTGTTAATCTTTTAGCTCCCATTCCATCTGGAAAACATTGGATTTTTCCTGTTATCCAACCTGAGGAATTCCCTTTCCTCCTGTCCCTGTTCTCTGGAGCAGAGCCCAATCCCAACCTGGCTGTCCTCCCCTCTGCAGAGCCACAAGGTCCCCCTGATCCCCTTTGCTCCAGGCTCAGCTCCTTTCCAGCTCCCTCAGCTCTCCAGCCCCTTTCCCTTCCCTGGACACACTGCAGCTCCTCAGTGTCCTTGTGAGGGACCAAAAGTGTCCCCAGGGCTGGAGGTGCTTGAGCAGTGCCAGCACAGGGGACAATCCCTGCCCTGGGCTTGTGGCCACACCTGGCTCATGTCCAGCCACTGCCAACTCCACCCTCAGCTGCTCTTCCACCACACACCTTCCCAGCTGGACCATTCCACAGGGAGAAATCTTTTTTAAAAGTGAGCTGAGTTTCAGCTCCACACAAAACCAAAAAACCTCAAAAATACAAAAACCACAAAACCCTAAAAAAACCCCAAAAACACGCAAAAACCCCAAGAACACAGAAAAAAACAAAAATACACACACAAAACCCCCAAAAACAAATAAACCCCAAAACACACACAAAACCAAAAAAACCAAAAACCACAAAAAATCCCAAAACCACAAAAAACCAAACACCACAAAAAACCTGAAAAACACAAACAACCAAAAAATACAAAATATCCCACAAAAACACAAAAAACCCAAAACCAAACAAACTCAAACCCACAAACCACCACACCAAAAAAAATCCAAGCAGGTTCTTCCCAAGGCCACAGCCAGGCCCTACCTGCATTGCTGCCAGTCTTCTGCTTCTTGCTGAGGAGCTCCTCTTCCTCCGAGATGCTCAGGGTTGGCTTCCGTCTTTTCACACCTGGAAAGGGATCAGAGGTGATGTCACTCCTGTCACCTCCCCAGGAGCCAGAGAGGGCACAAGGAACAAGCCACCCCAAGCCCCAGGTGTCTGCAGAGTCACTCACTGCCTGTGCTCCTCTTCTGCTCGTTTTTGTTCTGGTCATAATGGATCCAATCCCCTGCAAAGGGCAGAGGAAAAGGTGAGGCAGGAATTCCCAGGGCTGAGCTCCACCTCCAAGAATTCCCAGCACAGAGCAAGGCTGGTGGGTGGATTCCAACCCCTGAGGTTTGATATAAGCAGATTTTTCCCTGTTACTCAACGTGCTGCAGCAGGTCAAAACAGGCAATAGAGATTGTGTGTTATAATGCAAAATATGCAATTATATATGATATTATACAATCTTATGGATAATATATGGAATAATATAATATGGAATAACGTGGGGGGTGGAACTAAATGGTCTTTAAGGTTCCCACTAATTAATTTCATGATCAGAGGGATGGAGCAGCTCTGACTAGGAGGAAAGGCTGGAAGAGCTGGGATTGTCCAGCCTGGAGAAGCTTTGCGGTGACCTCACTGGGGCCTTGCAGTGCCTGAAGGAGCTGCAGGAAACATGGACAGAGACTATTGATAAGGGCTGGAGGGACAGACACAGGGAATGGCTGCAAACTGCCAAAGGGCAGGGATTCATGGGATATTGGGCAGGAATTCCTCCCTGTGAGGGTGGGGAGGAGCTGGGATGGAATTCCCAGAGAAGCTGTGCTGCCCCTGGATCCCTGGAATGTCCAAGGCCAGGCTGGACAGGGCTTGGATCACCCTGGGACAGTGGAAGGAGCTCCTGGGGGTGGAACTGGATGAGCTGTAAGGTTCTCCCAACCCAGAGCATTCCCTGATTCCCAAGGACTCACTCTCCCGCAGTTTGGCTTTCCAGACAGTCTCATCTGAGTCCTGCTCCAGCAGGGACAAGGTGAAGTCATCAGGCTTCTCCAAATACACTTCGAAGTAACTCTGTATCTTGAAGTGTGCTCCATCAAAAAACTGTATTTTCTACACAACACAAATATGTTAAAAATAAATATTTATCTGAAATAAACTGAAGAGGGGGCAATTGGCTGCTGGGACAGATCTGAGCCTAACTCTGATTTCCCCAGAGTTCTGCTGTTGACTTAAGCATCAGGATTTCATCCCAAAATTTTAGGGTTTTAAGAGGCAAATGGTTCCTTTTTGTGCCATGATTGCAGTGAGGCTGCAGGGCAGGAAGTGAGGCTGTGCAAGGGACTCACCTCAGGAGTTATCTCAGCCTCTGGCTCACAGATCAGTCTGTACTTCGTTCCTTCATGCAGTAACTTTTGGCACACGGCAGGCTTGTCAATCTTCACAAATTTCTTATTTGTGTTTCTCACAGTCTTTGCAATCTCCTGCAATTTAAAAACAGTTTCAAGCTTAATATTTCAACCTTACTCATTTCAGTAGAGGGATTAACACTTAAATCCTGTGCTCATGTGGCTCCTGGGGCTGCTCTCTGGCCCCAGCTTTACAGAACAGCCATGACCACAACATTCCCAGAAAGCTGTGGAATAACCACCACACTCAAAAGCTGTCCAAAAAACCTCTCCAGCTGCTCTGCTGCAGGGGTGAAATGAGATAGGAGAGTTTGCAACCTGAATAAAAGGAAGGGTTTTGTCACTGTCCTCACCGTGTTGGGTAAATTAATGTCCTGCTCCTGCCAGAGCTCCTGAATGATCCCACAAACCCCATTTCCTAATGATATCCCATTGCAGGACAATGCAAGGAATTTTCTAGAGCTGTGATTTTATCCAGGGTTAGTTCCATGATCTCTACAGACACTCTGATCTCCTCAGAGGAGATCCTTGGCAGCAGGAAAATTGGTGGCACCTGGTTGAATTCATTGCCAGCTGCTTTCCCAAATTACCAAATTTTCACTGAGGATTCCCCCACTGCCCTGGACAGCCTGTTCCAATGCTTGGCCACCCTATTCCTGCAGGAATTTTCCCTAACATCCAATCTAAACTTCCTCTGGCACAACCTGAGGCTGTTTCCTCTTGTCCTGTCGCTTGTTACACAGGAGAAGAGAGCAGGATAAAGAATGGAAATGGAAAAGCTTAGAGAGAGGCAATTGAGAAGGGATGGAGTGACAGAACAGAGGGGGAATGGCTTCACATTCAAAGATTGCAGGCTTAGATGGGATGTTGGGAAGGAATTGTTCTCTGGGAGGGTGGGGAGGCACTGGGATGGAATTCCCAGAGAAGCTGTGCTGCCCCTGGACCTCGGGAAGGTTTGGATGGGACTTGGAGCAGCCTGGGGCAGTGGAAGGTGTCCCTGCCAAGGCAGGGGTGCAGTGAGATGGCATTTCAGATCCTCCCACCCACACCACACAGGATTCCATCCCCACCCTGCCCAGGCCCAGCTCCCAGGCAAGGCACACCTTGATGACAGACTCATTGTTGGGGGCCAAGAAGACCCAGAAGGCCAGCGAGGGGTGCTCGTCGATGGCCTTGTAGAGGATGACAACGCCGTGGTACTCCAGGGGCTGCTGGCTCTGGATCAGAGGCCCCACGGGGGACAGGGAGCTCACCAGCCACTTGACATGTGACGCTGAGAAGGCCACCGAGGGCTCGATGGCAGCGCTGCCGCCCTTGATGTGCAGCACCTTGAAGGCCACGTCGTCCCCGTGACCTGTGGGGACATCCCAGGGTGAGTTTGGTGCTTCCAGAACATTCCAAACCCCCGTTCCCTGCTGCCCCACTCACCCCCCAGGCAGAGGCAGTGTGGGAACTGGATGGAGCTGAGGGCAGCAGTGGTGTCACAGTGCACGTCGAACAGAGGGCCACCAACAACCCACGGCTTCTCCACCAGCTTGGCGTATTTGCTCCAGGAGAGCAGGGAATATGTGATCCTGGCAGTGCCTGTCACCTCGAAAATCAGCCCAGTGATGCTGCACTGGTAGGATCCCTCTCCATCCAGCTTCACCCTGCAAGAGATGTCCAACACTCGGCCAAAAATACCAGGAATAACGGAGCAGCTCCCTCCTGCTTTATCTGAGCAGCACAGGAGCTGCCATGGTTTCCAGTCTCTGGTTTTTACCATCCCAGTGACAGCCAGAAAGTGCTGAGGACACACCCAGCCTACGCAAAACACATATAAATGAGCATTTTGCATAAAGCTTCCTGCACGAGGAGCTGCTCTCACACCAAGGGCTCAGTGGCAGAGCCAATATTCCATGGATAACATCAACATCCAAGGCGGAGAACAGCAAGGAACACAAGGACAACCCACAGGGACAATTCCAAGGTCAAGACAGGGAGAACAGTGGGAAAGGAAACTTGCGAGGAAATTGCAAGGAAAAACGCTAAAGGGGAGGATGGAGCAGGGCAAGATCCCTCATGTGCATCTGGACTGAAAAATGCACATAAAAATGGGGCTGTGCTACTTATTGCAGCAAGACAAGGCAGCATCCTGAAAAACCCTCCTAAGCCATGATTTTTAAGGATTTGGGTGCACCTTCCAGCATAAATCTAAATGTACTTGTTTCATGAGCTATTTCCTCACTTAAACCAAAGACTGAAGCACCTCAAGGACAACAACCGAAAACTTAAACCCATTATATTAAAAAAATTCCATACATGAATTGTCCTCCAGCAAGTCTCCTGGGGGTTACTTGCTCCATCTGGTCCTGGAAATAGATTAGGAAAAAAAAAACAACTTTAAAAAGGTGAGGAGAGAGTAGAATTACAGTTTGCAAATGATCTCATGCAACATAAGTGGGTGTTTTTTTCCTCACAAACCTACATTGTCATTCCTGCAGTGCTCACAGTGTGTCAAACAGCTCCCTCCTAGTGCGAAAAGAGCAAGATGAGCTCATGAAAAGCCAAGTAATTAAACAGCCAGGAATAAAAGTGCCCTCAGGAGATCTGTTCCTACCTGATTCATTGTAGTCTGGTGGGGATTCCTTCTCCTCCTGTTTTTCATCTAGGAAAAGGAGTTTGGAGTAAATCTCTCAGTCTCCAGAGGGTTTTTGCTCCCACATCCCCCTCAGGACAACCCCACCATTTATTTTCTTTAGGATTCATAAAATCCTAAGGAGCACATTCCCCAAAGTGAATCCTTGCAGGCTTTGCCCAGCCTGGGGGTGAAGCTGAACATCAGGATACAAATTTGCCAACAGCTCCTAAGTTGCCCAAACTGCTACGAATTTTCAGAGGGTTTAAAAAAAGATTTACCCTGGGATGAGCCTCATGGTGCCAAGGACAAAGTTCAATCCCTGGCATGGAAACTGGGAACAGCATTTCCAGGCAGAAATCACCACATTGTCTGCAGTGTATTTGTCCCTGAAATAACTTAAAAGTGCCTGGATTTTCCTTGCTGAATCCAACAGGACAGAATTCCAGCAGAGCTGACACTTCAGGCTGAAGGTTGTGTCCTGAGGGCTCTATTTGGGAGCAGGGGAGAGGCAGAGCTGTGCTGAGGGCCAGGATGGGATGGGCTGCTTCCCATCCAGCAAAAAGGATGCTGGAGGTTGTCCCAGAGCTATCCCAGGACTCCAACACCCTCCTGGGCTGGACAGACAGAGAAGGTCCTGCTGCAGCAAACAGCCTGGCCAACATCAGCCAGCAGCTGGCTGCCTTCCCATCCCTGAGTGCAGCAGGATTGGAGCAGCTCCAGGAACACTCCCTGCACGTGGAAGCTCCACTCCCCATTTCCTGGGGATGCTCTCCAGCAGCTCCTTTTCCCAAAAGATACAGAGGGGATGGCTGGGCCAGCTGGAAATCCATCCTGCCATCCCACAGCACCCCTCAGGCATTGCTTATCCCAGCTGGCTTTGTTCTGCTGAGCAAGGGATAACAGGGACAGGAAAGCCACACTCACCCAGCCTTCCTCCAGCCCACTCCTCTGCATCTGGCGAGAAAAATATTCAATGATTTCATTTTCACACAAAATATTACATTTTAATATTCACAATGTAATGTTACACAAAAGCAGAATAAACTGCCGGCGGCAAAACCCATGGAAGTGCAAACCCACCAACAGCAAATGCTTCCTTTCATTCTTTTCCTGCCCATCCTGTTTGGCCAGCTCTGGTGCCAAGTTTTCAGGAAGTTTATGGCCTCTTGGTGTTTGGACAACTGCTGTGGTGTAAAAATATCCGTGGGTATTGTGTCTGCAACATCCACGGGTGTTGTGCCTGGGAGGTGAGAGCAGCACGAGCTGCTGCCCTTTGATGGTTGATTGGAAATCATTGGCTCCCAAAAATTTTATTGGGAAAACAATCAGTGAGTCAGCATTCCCTAATAGCTGTGAGGCTATTCCCAGGGGAAGCAGCTGGCTTAAGCTGAACATCAGTTTTCAAAAGGCAAACTGGTAAATCACAATGTTCTGCTCACCTGACTCCTCTTCTGAGCTGCTGCTGGAGCTGGCCTCTCCTGGAAAAGAACACAGGTGGGATCAGAGTCCAGGGATCCATCCAGAGGTGTGGATCCATCAGGCCAGGCAGCAGGATAGAGAATGGAACAGAGCAGGAAATATACTGAGGCAGAGAAAAGCATCCAAGCATCAAATCCCAGCTCCAGGGGAGACTTTGGAGTCACCCAGGCCTTTCTGAAGGGTGTCCAAAATATTTAATTTGCATGTTTTATACAGCCTGGGATTATTTTGGAGCTTCAGCCATGGCACATCCCAGTGAAATCCTGATTTTCCATGGCAGATGGCAGAAGCCTTGGTGGGAGCTGTGTCCCACCAGCCGTGACTCGTGTGGATTCACCAAGTGTGGCTTTAATTAATTGCTCCCACAAATGTCAGTTGAAGAGAAACCAGCACTGGAGAGCCGGGGATGTGGTTGTGGGGAAATTTGGGATGCAGGGCTGGCCAAAGCATCCCAGGAGGGAGGAAATCCCTCAGCCATGGTGTGCTCACCCTCTGGGTGCTCCTCCTCGGCGGATCCCGATCCCTCTGTGCCATTGGGTGTCACCTCTGCAAGACAAAAGCAGGGAATAAAAATTCCAGGAGGATTTAACTCTTCTCATGCTAATTTCATACTCAGAGAAAGGGAACAAATAACAAAAGAGCAGGGATTTTAAAAAGCAGCACAAACAACCAAAATTATCCATAAACTAAGCGTTCACATCGAGGTTTTTAAAGCCAGTTACAGAATTCCCATTCCCACTCCCAAGGATGGGCATTTCCCAAAATCCCTGTACCTTTTTCATCCGAGGAGAGGGACTCTGCTCCGCTGGAAGACAAAAGCAGACACACATGAGTAGCTCTGGCAGTCCTTTCCCACACTTCCACAGGGGCAGTATTCCCCACCCCTGCCCGCTGGCATTGCTCCCAGGCTGGGGAAAACGGAGCTGAAGGAGCATGGGGGGTTAATGATTAAATATTTATTTCTTCCAGCACCAGCTTGGCCCTGGCTCTGTCCTGGCCCTTTTGGGGACATCTAGCCTGGCTGGACATCATTCCAGGGCCACAAACCCGTGGTTCAGCCCTTCTGCCCAGCCCTGGACTCCATGCCAGGCGCCCGTTGGATTTGGGAGCAATCCAACCAATCTCCAGCCAGGCAGGAAACTCAGATAAACTCAGAGCTTCAGCAGACAACTCCAGCAGACCCATTTGTGGCAAATTCACACCGACCTCCTTTCACCCCTGCAAAGGGGAAACCTGCTGGTTTTATCATTCACGGAAAAAACCCTGTTTGGAAACCTTTTCCTGGAGCTCCACAACATCTGTCAGGCAGATCCAGCACAGGAAAGCTGCCCTGAGGAAGGGAACAGCCCTGGGTGCAGTGCCCATAAAGCAGCAGGTGACATCCAGCTCTCCTGCACCGTGCTGGACCAGCAAATATTCCAGAGCCACCACCCTGCCCCGGGGCAGCTGGAACAGCAGGCAGGGAAAAAACATCCAGCCTTTTTATTTTGGAGGCAGGTGAGTGCCACAGAGCCATCCCAGAAATGCTGAAGGATGCTGGGGATGGTGGAGCCCAGGTTGGGAGCTGCTCAGCTCAGGAGGCTGATTTTGGCCATCCTGGGTGCTCCCAGAGTGCAGCTGGAATGAGTGGAAATCAGCACAGGGCTCAGAGCCTCAGGGCAGCACTGGGGCAGTCAGACACGAAATTGAAAAACGAACAGATAGATGGGAATGGCAGAGGCAGGGAAATCAATCCCTAAGGAGAAGATTCCTGAGGCATTCAGGGAAGAGATGCCAGCTGGGGGTGCCAGGCAAAGCACAGCACAGTGGCTGCACAGGGCTGGAAAGTTTGTGGGTCAAGGGCAGGAAGAACTAGGGATGAGTTTCACCCACAAGAAATTACAAAACAGTTTGCTCTGCCAAACTGTATGTTGGAAAAAAACAACAAAAAAAAAAATTATTTATCTCAGGATTTGGCTGAAGCCTGCATGTTCGCCAGAGCCCGAGCCAAGTGATGTTTGTGCAACCCTTCAACCCCTTCCACCAAGTGCTGGCTTGCTAAATTGGGTTTGCTTCCCTCAGCTCTGCCTTCTAACCTCTCGCAGCTGCATTTCCCTCCTCCCGCTCTGGCAAACAGCCCCGGCAGCGCACAGAAAAAAAAAAAATAGAAAAAAAAAAAAATTAGAAACAAAAAAAGCACCACGCGGTTAATAACTGTAACCACGGCCAAGCGCAGCCCTGCCCCGGCGGGGAAAGTGGTTCCCAGGGCGCGATAACAGCGCGACGAGGGGCAGATAAACACGAGCTGTGTAAGAGGGAGCAGCTGCCCCGGGCTGGGGAAATTACGGGGAGCAGAGCCCGGGGGGACCCGGGGCCGGTGGAGAGGAGCCCGGGGGGTTTGCAGAGGAGCCCGGGGGGTTTGCAGAGCCCGGGTCGGTGCTCGGGGCGGAGCGGCAGCGGCAGCGGCGCTGGCTCGCCCGGCGCTTTTGTCTGCGGGGCGGCGGAGCTGCCGCTGCAGGTGCACGGCCGGGCAGGGGCACGGAACAGCCCGGGGCGGGCGGCGAGGGCGAGGAAGGACCCTCCGGGCTCGGTGCCCAGAAATGGGGGCAGAAATGGAGGTGATGGAGGAGCCGGAGGATGCCGAGGATGCAGGAGGAGTGGGGGATGGGAGGATGCGAGGGGCGGGGCTGGGGGACAGAGGGGCATCGGGAAGGGTTGGGGGACAGGGGGGACAGCGGGAAGGCCCGGGGGGACAGCGGGGGGGACAGCAGGACGGGCAGAAGGACAGCGGGAGGGTTCGGGGGGGCACGGGGACAGCGGGAGGGCGCACGGGGACAATAGCGGGGAGCGCGGCCGGGGATGCAGGGCGGCCCGGGGAGGCCGCGGGGGGCTGGAGGGGACAAAGGGACCCCCGGAGCTGCAGCCCCGCTCACCTGTCGGGCTCCGGGGCCGGGCAGGACATCGCGGGGGAAGCGCTCGGCGGCGCAGCGCGGGAAGCAGCGCGTCCTTGGCGCTTGGGGCGGGGCCAGGGGGACACGCCCACGACACGCCCCCGGAGCTCCCGGTGGCCCCGCGGTGTCACCGCCCTGCCAACTCACGTGCCGAATGTGTATCGCACTTGGACACACACCCTCCTTCTGGAGAGGTGCAGAAATGTCCGGTGTCATTCATAAATAGAGATAATAGTCATATTCGGGGCGTATGAGGTGGTATATATCAGAATAGAAGTATTATTATTGTTATTATTATTACTATTGTTGTTGTCATTGTATGTATATATTGTTATGTACACATATCAGCTAATTCTAAAAGCCCATTATATGTTGCCATAGAAGTATTATATACCCATATTAGATAATTATAAAACCCCATTATATATTCGAATAGAAGTATTACATACCCATATTAGAGAATTTTAAAATCCCATTATATATTAGAATAGGAGTATTATACACACAACTTAGATCATCCCAGAGTCCCGGCATGGTTTGGGTGGGGAGGGACCTTAAAGCTCGTCTGGTTCCAGCCCCTTCCATGGATCAGGTTGCTCCAAGCCCCGTCCCACCTGGCCTTGGACACGTCGGGATTTGCCTCCTGCTGGCAGAGCTGCTAAGGAAAAAAAAAATTAAAATAAAAGAAGATTAAAACCAGCCCAAACCTGCAGCACATAGAGCCATTTTAATTTTTTTTTGTTAACAAATAGGGCATAAGAGCTGCTCAGCCGGAAACATTTTGGTAGTGAGGGGCTCCTGGAGCATCTCAGCGATGCAATAAATCCTGGAGCCCCAGCAGGGCAGGACTCCCACCTCCCCTCAGCCCTGCAGGGCAGCTCAGTGTCCCTGCAAACCCTGGGCGAGGGGAATTCCAGACCTCCAGCACAGCTCCAGACACAGAAAAGCTCTCTCACTCCTTCCCAACCCTTACCCCAACCCTCGGACTCCTTCCACCTCAGTTTGTGCCCAGAGAAGCCATTTGGAAAGAGAAGGTTCAGATGTTTGCTGTAAGGACATTTCTTTTATTCCAGAAGCTCATCCAGCCCCAGTCCCTATCTCTCAGCATCATCCTCCTCCCCCTGTGCCAACCCCAAAACAGCTCTGGGGTGCAGCTGGGCTCTGGGGTGACCCTTTTTGTGTGTCTGCCAAGGGCACAGAGCAGAACCGAAAACAAGCTCTAGAAACAAATCAAGTGCTTGAGCAAACACAGACTCCAAACGCTGCTCCGGGCGCCTTCCAAGTGCTCAGCTCCTGGGCAGGAATATGCTACCCCTCACTCCAAATCACAGCATCCTGGGTCCCTGTTCACCAACCAATTCTGGAAAATCCATAATCCCAGGAAAATCCACGTGCAGAGCTCACAGGAACGAGCTGTCTCGGCTGGGCTGCGAAGGGGGTGTGTGAAACTGATGGAAACCCGACTTAATGAGCAAACATTTAACGGGAGACTCTGGAAAAGTGACTTAAAGGATCGCTTTGGGCAGAGATGGAAGCGCCAGGGAAGGAAATCCCCTGTAAACAACTCCCTGCCATCGTCCAGGAACAATAACAAACTAAAGGAAGTGGGAAAAGTTCACAGCAGGACGACAGTTGAGAGTGCAAATAATTGCCCACAATGAAAAGTAAACAAGGAAATAAGGAAAGAAAAGCAAGACATGAGAGAGGAGAAGGGGAGGTGGGGGTGAGGCTGAGGGGCTGGGCGGGTTTGTCTCTGCCAGCTCCATCCCTGGGATGTCACTCGGAGCTTCCCGAGGGTGGCTCTGCTGAACCATCGTGCTGCAGCTTTGCCAGCCATCCTCAGCCGAGGATGATGCAATAGATCTGTTAACTGTCCCAGCGCAGAGGATCCTGCAGCTCCCCGCGCAGCCCCAGCCCAGCACTCTTGTTGGTGGAGTGGCAGCAGCTCAGCCCAAACCACTCCAGTGAAGGGTTTTTTTGGAGGGTCTGATCCAGCAGCAGCAAGAACTGGCCCAGTTTGACAAATGTTTGACATCAAACATTTCCCAGTTTAACTGCAGTCACGTGCTGCTGAAGGGAGGCTGCAATTCAGTTTCCCAGAGCATAAATCATCCTTTTTTCAGCAGCAGGGACAGATTTCAGTCCCAGCTTTGATGGCACTTTACAAACCTAGCCTTTCTGTGGGAAGGAGGAACTCGAGCTGCTGCCTGCAGCCCCAGACAGGTCCTGGCAGCAGCTCCAGGGGTTTTCCTGCTGCTCCTCTGGGCTGGGATTGGATTGGAGCTCCCAGTCCTGGGAAACCACCCAAGTGTCCCTGCAGGAGCTGGGCTGCACAGGTGAGATGGCTTCAGAGCCTTCCCAGGGTGACAAACACTTGTCACCTAAAATCAGGCTCTGGAGGCATCCAGAGAAGTTTCACTCTTCTACAACCCTTCTATTTTTGCAGGTGCATCCCCTGAGCCCCAGCTCCACCCCAGTTTTAAAAATGGGGATAAATCATAGAAATCCAGTGCCTGTACCAAATATCTGGGGGGGAGCTGGATTATCTAAGGAGGTGAGAAAAGGCATCTCTCCTTTCTTCCCTGGCAGATCTGATCAAGGGGTTCAGAAGGTTTTTCAGCACAGGAGTTGATAATGACGCTTCTTCTCAATTTTCTTTTCCTCCTTCTTCAATCTTCTCCCTCTTCTTCCTCTCTTCCTTTTTCTTTCAATCTTCTTTTCCTCCTCATTTGTCTTCTCCTTCTCCTCCTTCTCCTCCTCCTCTTCCTTCTTCTCCTTCTCCTCCTCCTTCTTTTTAATCTTCTTCACTTTCTTCTACTATTATCATTACTATTATTGTCACTATTATTACCTACAGCAGGCTATCCATTCGCTTTTTGGGCACTATTTGAGCAATTAATGCATTTGTCAGATCACTTATCAGAAAACAAGAGACACAAGGAAAATTAACGTAAACACCCCTCAATCTCCCACTTTGTCATGAGGGTGAGGAGGGTTTGCAGTGCTCAGATTGATTGTTCACCTCTTCCCTGTATTCCCGTTTTTAAGGAGAGCTTGGTGAGTGTCTGGTTGGAGCTGTGGGGTGGGTGCAGCTGGCCCTGCAGCACCCCAGAACAACAGGAGGTGTGTTCAGCCAGGGATGGGAGCAGGAAATGTGAGCAGAGCTGTGTGAATGGGTTGAAAGAGCAGCTATTCAGCCCTGCAGGAATGGCTGAGGGCTCCCTGTGCCAAGCTCGGGATGAGGGCTGGGATTGTCTGCTCTGCACAGCCACTTGCACTGTGCACTGAAACCCTTTTGTCAGGAAATGGAGATTTGTCGTTGAAATGACAAATGGATCTCATACTTCACATGGGATCCCTTTGCAATTGGCTGAAGTGTGCAATGAATGCTCCTGTTTTGCCTGATTGTGGAATTGTAAAGTCATTTAATCTCAATATCATAAAATACCAGTTTGGTTTAGGTTGGAAAAGCCTTTTCAGACCATCCAGTCGAGCACTGCCAAGGCCACCACTGCCCCATGTCCCCAAGTGCCACATGCACAGGGCTGAGGGTGGGGACTCCAGCCCTGCTCTGGGCAGCTGTGCCAGGCTGGACAGCCCTTTCCGGGAAGGAATTTCCCCAATACCCAACCTGAACCTTCAGTGTCCCCTCTCCTCCTGTCCCTGTTCCCTGGAGCACAGCCTGACCCCCTGGCTGTCCCCTCCTGTCAGGAGCTGTGCAGAGCCACAAGGTCCCCCTGAGCCTCCAGGCTGAGCTCCCTCAGCTCCCTCAGCCCCTCCTGGTTCTCCAGACCTTTCCGAGCTTCGTTTCCTTCCCAGGACACCTCCAGCCCCTCAATTTCCCTGTGAGAGTCCCAAAATTGCCCCCAGGACTGGAGGAGCTTCAGCACAGGGGACAAACCTGCCCTGGTCCTGTGGCATTGCTGGGGCAACCAGGATCCTGCTGGCTCCAGGATATCGAGGTTAAACAGCAGAAATGCTTTCCTGGCTGCTCCTGAATCCCAAACCCCTTCCCGGACACTCTTTCCCAGTCACCCCAGTGTGCTGTGATCCCTCACCAGTATCCGCAGGGATCAATTCCAGGTTCGCCTGCAGATGGCAACAGCTTCCCAGCGCTGTGCTGCTCTGCCGGCGCTCCTCGGGGCTCCTCCCGCCTCATCCCGGCTCCTCGCCTGGAGTCAGAGAGGAGAGCCGCCGTCATCAGCAACAGGAATTAACTGCAATATCAAATAATGCACTAGTATTAAAAGAACAGAAATTAATAGAATCACAGAGTGAAAAATATCAAGTCGGTTAATGGGTTGTTTGATTAGGGAGGAGTTGGTGCCTCTGAATTGGGGATGTGGGGCTGTGGAATCCCAAATCCCAAATTGCCAGTGGGCTCAGGATCCCCTCGGAGCTCCTGCTTCATCCCTCAGGCCCTTCCCAGCACGGGATGGGATAGAGCAGAAAGAGGTGCCTGTTAAAAAATGTATTTTTTATTCAATCCCCAACTCTTAATTTTCCCATTACAGTAGATTTAAACTGACCATAAGCAGGGTTAGATGGGATATTGGGAAGAAATCCTTCCCTGCGAGGATGTAGAGACCCTGGCAGAGGTTGCTCAGAGAAGCTGTGACTTTTTTTTTTTTTTTTTTGCTATTTTTGGTGTTTGGAGGTTGTTTTTTGCTTAAATATAAAGCAGAACTTGGCTGCTCGTGGCAGTAAGAGTGGAGTAAGGGGAGAGGAGGACTCTGAGCAGGAAAGGAGAGGAAGAAAATCTGGATGGGGTGGAAAGGAGACACAAAACCTTTGGCTGCAGTCAGAGGCAGGGAGGAAAGGCAGCTTAAGGGCATGGGGGAAAGTGAAAATGAAAGGAGAAATGGATAGATACTCGTTAGGCTGCTCAGTAAAATATTGATTTTACCACTTCTAATTTATACATACAAAGATACATTTTACTATATATACATTTATCCTACCATATGGTTTGCAAAAGTGGTGGCCAGAAAATCAGGTTTTCCCCTCAAAATGACAGCCAGGGACCCCCAGGGGAGTGGATACATCCCAGCCACAACAAATACCCCTGGATTTCAGCTGCAGGAACACAGCCCTGATCACCAGGCCCACAGCCCAACGCCTCCATCCCCATCCTGCTGCATTTCTGATCCCATAATTGTGGCCAGGCCTGGGGATAATAAACTCGAGCTGGGTTTGATTTCCACCACCTCCTCTGCAGCCTTTTGTCTGGCAGCTGGAAAAGGGAGCATCCCCCATAGATCAGCCCTGGTGACGTCGTGCTGTCACTCCCAGGAATAATTACAAACATCCAACATCCCCTCTGGGCTGGAAGAGCCAAAATTGTGTCACTTGGAGCTCCTGCTGCCCACAGATGTCTGAACACTCTGGCTCTGGGAATTATGCTACTTTTTTCTGGATATTCACTGTATTTTCCTCATTTTGCTCCATGTTGTGTCACCCTGGAGCCCCAAAAGGTGACAAAAGTCACAGGAGCCACCAAATATTTTGCTGCAGCTCTGTGAATGGAGCAGAGAAGGAGGAGGATGCTTTGGGGTCTCTCCCTGGAGTCCCCAAACCCACAGCCCTGGGCTGCACTGCAGATCATTTATGATTTGATATTTTCTGGTGGTTGGGTTAATTTTTGTGGAACAGGGAGGTCTGAGGTCATCACTCACCCCAGCCCAGCTCTGCAGCCCCTGATCCCCCAGCCTGGGGACATTAATTTTTAAATTTTTTAATAACACCACTCCCTCCATGCAAGGCATGGCATTTCTTTCTTCCACCAGCAAACATTTCCCTGATTTCCAGCCTGATTTTCAGGATTTAAATGTCACTGAGTGAGGCAATGAACGCAGCCTGAGCAGGAAGCCGGGGCTGGACACGGCCAATCTGCTCTTTGGGCTTGACAGGAGCCACCCACCTCATTTTCCAGCAGGGAATGTTTGCTCTTCTGCAGCCATCCCACCAGTCTGTGCTGCTCAAAAGGACCCCCAAGGCCTGGGGCTGGATGCAGGAAAAGCCAGAGCTTTTCCCTGTTTTCCACGCTGCCTCCGAGGCTGACACGGTTATTTCAGGAGGGTAAAAATAGCAGGGTCAGAGCTCTCCTGCCCCTTCCTCCCCAGCCTCAGCATCCTCAGCATTCCTCCTTCCATCTGCATCTTTTCCTGAGGATGTTTCCCTGTGGTACACACATGCCTGCCTCACTCCCAGAAAAGCTGAAAGGTTTTTCTCAATTTTTTTGTGACTTTTCTCCCTTTACTCCCCATTTTTTAACAGCCTCCTTCCTACCTGGGTGATGCCCTGAGCAGCCTGAATTTGGGATGTTGGATTTTCCCCCAGGAAAACCCTCTGGCTGCAGCTTATTCCACAGGGAATCCAGGGAATTCAGGTTCCTGCAGGCAAACTGGGGTTGGAAACGTTTAGTTTGGTAGAAATAAAATCTCATCAGAAGGAAGAGGGGAATGGAAAAGGGTTTGGTGGCTCATTCCCTGTCCTGGGGTATTGCCCCACTCTTATGACCCCCAAAAAAACTGGGATCACCTGGAATTCCTGGTGGAATGGCAGGAAAGCAGTTGTGATGCAGCTAGGGTGGCCTCCACAAAAACTGGGATCACCTGAAATTCGTGGTGGAATGGCAGGGAAGCAGCCAGGATGACCTCCACAAAAAATAGGATCACCTGGAATTTCTGGGATGTGTGGGACGGCAGGGAAGCAGCCAGGATGAAGTCCACAAAAACTGGGATCACCTGAAATTCCTGGTGGAATGGCAGGGAAGCAGCCAGGATGCAACCAGGATAATCCCCATAAAACCTGGGATCACCTGAAATTCTTGGGACATGTGGGATGACAGGAAAGCAGCCAGGATGAGCTCCACAAAAATCACCTGGAATTCCTGGGATGTCTGGGCTGGCAGGGAAGCAGCTGGAATGTAGCCAGGATGAGCTCCACAAAACCTGGGATCACCTGGAATTCCTGGTGGAATGGCAGGGAAGCAGCCGGGATGCAGCTAGGGTGACCCCCACAAAAACTGGGATCACTGGAAATTCCTGGGATGTGTGGGCGGCAGGGAAGCAGCCAGGGTGACCTCCACAAAACGTGGGATCACCTGGAATTCCTGTGGAACGGCAGGGAAACAGAGGAGATGAACTCCACAAAACGTGGGATCACCTGGAATTCCTGTGGAACGGCAGGGATGCAGGCAGGACGATCCCGTTTGGAACGCCGGCGCTGGCAGAGCATCCCGGGCTGAGCTCCCCCACATCCTTTCACCTCGGGATGCTCCAGGGCCGCCGGGTGGGATCATCCCGCCGGGAATCGCTGCTCCTGACTCATGCGATCCGTGGGGGTGGCAGCGATGGGAAAGAATTCACGGCTATATTTAACCCCGAAGAATAGGAGGAGGTTGAGCTTTGGGGGCTGAGTTGGAAATAACAGCGAGATGAAATCACGGCAGAAATCCACGGCAGCCTCTTGACTAACAAGGAAAAATGTTGCTCCCTGGAAAACATCAAAAATTTGGAAAAGGAAAAATATTTAGGTTATTCCAGACTGACACAGGGATCCTTCCAACTGTGACAAATTGCTCTCTAGTGAAATATCCTTTTAGGATTTGTGTGTCCAGCTGCTCCCACCCACCCTGCGTGGTCACTCACCTCCTGCCTAGATCCCAGAGGGACTGGATAGGGATGGGGTTGGATCAAGGCTTAATCCTGGAATCGTTTTTAGGAGTTCAGGTCATTTGATTCAAAGCAAAAACAGCAAATCATCCCTTATAGGAAGAGATGCTCATTATTAGTAATGCTAAAAGCCCCAGCCAAAGCCATTGCAGGAGTGGGAGCCTTTCCATGGAGTCAAGGGATTAAAATCCTAATTATGAGGAGTTATTGCAAGGGGAAAATCATCTAATCCAACCTTTCTAATGCTTCCTTTTAGCAGAAGGAATAAAGAAAACATGAAGTGTCACATTCAAGCTGGAAGACTCACAACACATTGATATCCATATTATTACCCTGTGAAATTCCCACCTTTTATTTATTGGAGAAAAGAAAGCTGTGTTAAATAAATATTTTATATATAAAGTAGTAATGAATAAATTTTATTTATTTATTCAATTTGATTGATTTATTACAGAAAATACATTTCATTTCTGGAGGACACCCAAACTTGTTAACAGCCTGGGAAGGAATCAGAGTTATCTAGGAGGGTTTCAGCCTCTCTCTCTCACTTTCCCTGGTTTTTAAATAGTCCAACAGCAAATATTTGCTGGCAGGGGAGATTTCTGAGCTGTGAGGTAATGGCTGTTGGAGTTTTTTTACATATGCAGAGTCATCTCCTCGGTTTTTGAGCCTTATTGCAGTTACAGATGTGCTTGAGAAATGGGAGGCTCTGGGGTTTAATTGAGCTCAGCTTTGGGGTTTAATTCCAGCAAGGAGTTTAATTCCAGCAATTCAGAGCTGCTCCGAGCTCTCTGCTGATGGATGAGCTTCCTTGGGAGCATCTCTGGAAGTTTTTACAGGAAAATGAAGAACAATTTTGTTCTATTAAGAACTATTTAAGAATGATTTTGGCCTTGGAGGAGGTTCCCACCGGGCTGTGTTTGGTTATCATGGAATCATGGAATGGTTTGGGTTGGAAGGACCTTAAAGCTCATCCCATTCCACCCCTTGTCATGGATAAGGACATCTTCCAGCATCCCAGTTTGCTCCAGCCTGGCCTTGGACACTTCCAGGGATGTGGCAGCCACAGATTTTCTGTCTCCAGTGCAGCATTGATTCACTCCATAATTCCTAAAAAAGCCTCAATTATCACAAAGTTTGGATCTATCAGATACTAAAGGACCATTGAAGCTGAGAGTGCTGAACTTGTTTCTATCAACAGTCCAGGTCATTATCCAAACCTTTGCTTCCCTTCAGCAATCCATGGGATTATTCCAACTACCAAACACATGAGGCTTCCCAAAAGACAAACGTCTGGTTATTATGTTTTTTCCTAAGTAGTTTTCCCCTATTTGAGGGAAAAACACATCAAAGGAAATGCAGATGTGAAGCATCACTGTGCAAAGGGCATTTTCTGGAGCAGATTCCCATGGGGACGAGTTTGGAGCTCCCCAAGTGCCAACAGCCCCAAGGACAATTACCCCATAAAATGGTTATTTTGCCATGTCAGCACTTTGGCACCACCTGAAAGATCTGGAAAGATCAAGGCTTAATGATCTGCTGCTCCAAAGGGATCGATGGATTTCTGCAGGGGTCATTTGCAGGATCAATAGTTGTCCATCCCCTGCAAAACTGGAGGAAATCAACTCTAAAGCTCCTTCCCAGAAACTGAGCGGTGACTCCGGATTTTACCTGACTCCAGGGAGTCTCAGTGGGTCTCCTACAGCTTGGAGAGAGCAGATTTTGGGATGGGGGAGGCAGGATGTGGCCACTAATGATGAGTTTATTCCTGTTCAAAACTCAATACTCCTGGTCCTGCCCCAGTGCTCTGCTGTGCTTGGGGGACAGAGAAATTCGGGTTGGATGGAGCTGGGAGCAACCTGCTCTAGGGGAAGGTGTTCATGGAATCCTGATGGAACCCCTGAGCCCTGCCATGGAATCCTGATGGAACCAGAGAGCCCTGCCATGGAATCCTGATGGAACCCCTGAGCCCTGCCATGGAATCCTGATGGAACCAGAGAGCCCTGCCATGGAATCTTGATGGAACCCCTGAGCCCTGCCCATGGAATCCTGATGGAACCAGAGAGCCCTGCCATGGAATCCTGATGGAACCAGAGAGCCCTGCCATGGAATCCTGATGGAACCAGAGAGCCCTGCCATGGAATCCTGATGGAACCCCTGAGCCCTACCCATGGAATCCTGAGAAAGGCATGGAGATGCTGGGGCTGAGCAGAGCTGCACACCAGGATTTGAATTCTTATTTCTTCTTGCACCCTGCTCCCTCCAGCCTTGGTTTTCCTTGTGAGCTGATCCTGAGCCACTCCTGCAGGCTGAGCCCCAAAGCCCAGCTCATGGCACACAGCACAGTAGGGCCAGCCAAAATGTTGGCTTTAATGAGCAATCAACAGGCTTTAATATTTCATGGAGCTGGGAGGGAGTCACAGCTTATCAGAAATGCTGTTAAAAGGCTCAGCTCTGTTCATGGCCAGGCGGGTTTTGCCAGGTGCCTGCTGCTTACTCACCGTTCGCCTTCAAAACACCCCAGCAGATATTCCCAAATCTGGAGGGAATGTAGCCCCTGGAGCTGCTGAGGGAGCTGGGGCAGAGCATCCCAAATCCTGCTGGCCACGGGCAGGGATCAAAGCAAAGTGTCCCCACAGCCACCCCCTGTGTGAGGTGGCTGCTCTGGCAGCTCAGTCCTAAAGCAGCTGGGGCTGCACCCACTGCTGGCACCCTCCTGCCCTCCTTTCCCAGCTCCAGCACCCTTCTGCAGAGAGAAATGTCCCAAAAAGTGAGGAAACAGATGCAGAATAAACCCCTGAAATGCAGAAACAACCAGCAGTTTCTCCTTGTTTGCCACAAGCTCAGTGCCACCAACCCCTCCTTCCTCAAACTCTGTATCACAGTTGAGAGTTTTTCCCCCCCTGTTTTCCTGAGCACTCCAAAATGTGTAATAGATACAATTACCCAAAATCGGGCCTGACAGCAGGGGGATGGCTTGCAGCTATCAGCAGTGAAATCATCACCAGGCGAATAAACAGGACAAAGGAAACAAATTTCTGCCACGTGATGGCCACGTAGGTTGGTCAGCAGCTGCCTATCAGATTTGGCAGGGTCACCTCAAAGGAAACCAAGCAGAAAAGGTCTGGTCAGCTTTTGCCATATTTTATGTTAGTAAGTTTTTCCATGACTGGACAAGAGCTGCCTCTCCTCTCCCTCGTGCTGGAGTTTTGCAATGGAGCTGAAGGTAATCAGCAAACCACCCAGAGGAGGGGCTGAGCTCATGGGATGGATTAGGACACCAGGAGTGTCACTGCTGGGTGACACAGGGACCTGTGAAACCTTAACAGAAGGAATAAAAACCAACCTGCACAGCTACCAGGGCCCCAGCCTGGCACTGCCTGCTCTGACACTGCTGTTGCTCTTTATAAATTGCAAAATCAGCGGTGGGCTTTGCACCTTGTGCTTCCCCTCCCATGAGCTGCTCAGGGCTCAAGTATCACTTATATCCTCGGGTACTATTCATCCCTGCATCCCTGCATCCTCAAGTATCATTCACCCCTGCATCCCTGCATCCTCGGGTACCATTCATCTCGGCATCCCTGCATCCTCGGGTACCATTCATCCCTGCTCTCTGCATCCTCAGGTAGCATTCATCCCTGTTTTCTTGGGTACTGCTCATTCCTGCAGCCTCAGGCTCACTCTCACATCCTTGGGTGCCACTCATCCCCACATCCTCACGTTCATCCTCACGTTTTTGGGTACTGCTCATGCCTGCACCCTCGGGTTCATCCCACACCCTCAGATATTGCTCCATGCATATCCCTGCATCCTCGGGTACCACACACCCCTGTGTCCTTGAGTCCTGCTCATCCTCGGGCTCACTCTCACATCCTCGGGTGCCACTCATCCCCACATCCTTGGCTCCTGCATCCCTGCATTCCCGGCTTCACTCCCCTCCCGGGTCCTGAAGATCCCCGTGTCCTCACGCACGGAGTGTCCCTGGCAGGGATCCTGCCCCACACGGGGCTCAGCGCTAAGTTTGGGGCACGTTCAGGGATGAGCTCGGTGGCCCTGGCCGCGTGCCCCGGCCCCATTAGGCCGCGAAGCGCCGCCAAATGGCCCCATCAATATTTCATGCGGGCAAAGCCCCGGCGGGCGCGGATAAAGCGCGGCGCCGCGGCCGGGCGGCAAGGAGCGCCCCGGGGATGGCGGGCGGCCGCGGGCCGGGGCCGTGCGGCCGGGAAGGCTGCGGCGGGGCGAGGGTCGCTCCCGGGCCGGTGCCGGGTCCCCCGTGGGTGCCGCGGGCGCGGTGGCTGGCGCGGAGGCTGGCGGCGCTGCTGGTGCTGCTGGCGCTGGTGGCCGCGGGCTGCGCGCTCCGCCGCCGCGCCTGCCCCGCGCCCCGCCGCCAGCGACCCCCGCCCCGCCGGGCCCTGCCCGCCGCCCCGGGCACCGGGAACACCGCCAGCCCGCCGGGCACGGGCACGGGCACGGGCACAGGCGTGGAGCTGCCGCACCTGCCCAGCTACGACGAGGTGAAACACCTGCCCAGCTACGAGGAGGCGCAGCGGTGCCCGCCGGCGGGACGGGCCGGGGACATCCAGGGGTGAGTGCCTCCCGCCCAGCCCCGCTGCGCGCCCCGACACCGCACCGGGGGACACGGCGGGACGGGATCACCCTGACACCGCACCGGGGGACACGGCGGGACTGAATTACCCTGACACCGCAGCGAGGGACACGGCGGGACTGAATTACCCTGACACCGCAGCGGGGGACACGGCGGGACGGGATCACCCCGACACCGCAGCGGGGGACACGGCGGGCACTCGGGACGGGATGATCCTCCTCCTCCGGACCCCAGGGAGAGGCACCGGACAGCCCCGGGTGTCCCACGAGGGATGCGACGCCAGGAAGTAGCAGCGTTCCCTGGTGGGACACCGGGGATCCCCGGGAAAGCTCCCGACACTGAGCTCTGCAGCAGGAACGTGCCAGTGACACCGGGGATCCCCAGGAAAGCTCCCCCGAGCAGGATGACCCGCTGGACGCTCAGCTCTGCAAAGGGACGTGCAGGATTCCTGGGGATTGTGGAGGGATGGGACACACTGCCTGGGAAGCAGGGATCCACTGGGACAACCTGCAGGACACCAGGGCTCCTCACAGGGACACAGCACAGTCCTGGAGGGACTTCCAGGAGGAAGGTGGCTTGGGGACATCACCTCCAGCGTGAGGACATGGTCTGTATGGAGCAGCGCAGAGCTGGCTGCAGTTTGGTGCAGCATTCCCAAATCCCCTCATCCTGTGCTCGTGTTCCCCAGGAATTTTGGGATTGCTCAGCTGCGGGACTGTGCTACATGGACCTAACTGGGTGAGCCTCACCTCTCCCACACCCACGGGTGCCAGGGGGACAGGGTGGCAGCTTGGGGACAGCAAGAGCAGGCTGTGCCCCCTGTATGGAATGTTGGTGTGGGCAGCAGGGGAAGGAGAGAACCCCTCCAAAACCTGCTGATAAAACGTCAGCATCTCTGCTAGCCTGGATTTCACTGCACTGAGGGGAGCTGGCAACCCTCCTGCTCTAAGGGAAATAAATGTCAACAGCTGCCACAGCTCCTGGGAGTTTCCATGGACAAACACCGAACCCCAGGGAAAGGCAGAATCCTCCTCCACCCTCACTGCCACCCCAACTGAGCTGTGTTCTCACTTACTCCTAAATTCCTTACAGCATCCATGAGCTCACCTGAACTCTCCTGACAGTGGAACTGTTTTGTGCCCAAAGGCTTCATAAAATACCATTTTTCCCCTTTCCTAGCTGGGATTTAGCACCTGGAACTGAGGATCTGGTCAGTGCAGGAGCTGCAGCCATGAGCTTTTTCCTTTCTCTCTTTTGAAGGTGGATGTAACAGCAAAGAAAACCTGCAGGTTTATTTAAAACAGAGATTAGAGCATTTCCAAACTACTGCAGTTTGTTCTTTAGAGAAGGGAAAAAAAAAATTCTTGCAGATCCTTCAGGAAAAGCATCGAAATAATGAAATATTTGATTTTTTGTAAACCAAATTCTGTGCACTCATCCCTCTCCCTCCCTGAAGGTACCAACCATCCTGTTTTTCACAGCAGGGCAAAGGCTGTGAACTAAAATTAACAAGTTAAATTTCACTATTGGAAATTTTATACCACAAGGGCAACTCCTGACTGAATGGGATCAATAAAAATCAACTTTGGAAATAGAGATTCTTACATGTGGTCAATTCATAAAGATCTTTTTTCTCCCTGACTCTTCCCCATCCCCTGCAGAATAAAGTATCATCTTTGCTATCATGAAAATAAAGAAATGGAGGTCTTAAAATTTCTATGTTTAATAAAAACCATGGCAAAACCAATACAAAAGACATTCCTCCAATATAAAAAATAGTAAATTGCTTCTCTCCAACTTCTCCTCATCTGTAGGTGATACAAACTTTATGTATCTCTGTAGTTATAGAAATATATATTAAATTTTCAAAATTAAATTTCAGAAAGCTTCAAGCTTTTCCATTATTGCTCATTTGAAATTCTGACTCTTCAGAAGTCAATAAGGCAACAATCACCAGTTTTTCTGCAGGAAATGGTTCCACATAATCTGTAAAATTCAATTTTCATGTCAGATGATTCAAACCTTCCTCCTCTTCCAGTCCCAAAGGGTAAAATCCCACAGACAAATCCAGATCTCAAAGTTTTATTGCCTCAAAAACCAGAAAACAAAAAGATATTTTTAAAATTTTCCCTCTGAACTATTAAAAATAAGCATTAGGTTATCAACACCCACCTGAGCTTTTACTTTTTTCTCACTTGAAGACTTTATTTTTCACTTAAAGATGTATTTTTCAATTTGCCTTTTTTTAACCTGAGAGAATTTACTGTGGTCAAGGTTAAATGAAGTGAATGAACTCAACTCCCACCCTGCAATGGCAAAATTTGGGTTATTTTTGATAACTGATCCATCCCAACAGCACCTAAACAACTGAATTTTCAGCATGTTAATTAATCTCTGTCTCTTAATTGGTTTATGATGGTTTAAATCAAGCAGTCAGTCATGAAATAAGGGATTATTTGCTTTTAAAGGAGTTTTAAAATAATTTCTTGCTCTGGGCAATAATGTAACCAACACATACCTGAAACATCTGTATCCTTCTGCTCTTTTTATTTAATACTGAAAATAACTGAAATCAGGCAAAAAATACAATGTAAATTTTGGAACCTCCAGAAAAACCAGCTAAAAATTACCTTGGCATGGATGGATGGCATTTTCCTTGGAATTCCAACCTCTAAAATCCCTGCCACAATCCCAGAAAATTCATCTGTTTTCTTCTGAGAATATTCTGAAATTTAGATTTCACACCCAGCGTCATAACTGTATTTAAAACCTGGTGAAAACAAGGAATAAAAGTGCTTTTCCAAAATATTTTGCTTTGTTTTCTATTTAACACCAAGATGTTCAGGACTGGATGTGTGTGATAAAAAATGGAACTAAACCCCTTTCCCATCACCTCCAAATACAATCAAAACACCCAAAAATATGATTTTTTAGCAGTCTGGTAATCACTGGAGATCACCTCATGCAGCAGCACTTAGATACATTAAAAACCTCCACTTTTTATTTGGTTTTATTAAGAAATTAATGAACTCTGCAAGAAAAAGTCACACAGTGATTTACAAAGCAGAAGGGATTTGCTGTATATACAGATATTTAACATTTGCATGGTAACATTTGAAAGATACAAAATAGACCTTGGCAATGCTGAATAACCTGTGAATATATTTATATAAACATGAAGGGTTTCTGCAGGGAAGGCAGCCAGTTTTGGCTGGAAAACAAAGCAAAAATGTATCCTGATGAAATAACACAAATGTAGAAAGAAGTATTTACAAATCAAGTGCTTTGGGCAGAAAAAACACATGAAATATTCTCTTATTTTAAATACTGTTGTCAGTTTTACATGTCAGATGCTACAAATGCTGTTTGTCATTCCCAACAACCCTAAAAGCACATTCCAAAGTATTTTGAACAATTTTACTTTTTACCTTTTACTGCTGAATGCTTTGCTCAGGGACAAACCTGAGTTGCTGAAGTCACCTGAAATCATCTGTTAAAAAACTTGCTTTATGTCTAAACTGTGAGGGAAATATTTATTTGTACTTTAGAGGCTCAAGATAGGTTTTTTTTTTTGCATTTTTAGCATTTGCAGTTTGCTAAATTGGTTTGAGGGCACTTTGAACAAGTCTGGAGAGATGCCTGAGGCTGCAGAAATCACCAAACTGCTTCAATTGGGACTTCATTGGAGGCAACTCAGGTTAAAGAATTCTAATGGAACTGAGAATTTAAAAGCCACTGAGAGAAGGACAATTAATTCCCTTTTTTTCCCTCATTCATGTAGCACTCATGGCACCAGAACATAAACCCAGCTCAAAATGGAAGTAAATAATTCATTCTGTGTGTCACCCAACGAGTAAAATCGACAGAAATTCTCACTCCTGTGGTCCACAAAACGTCTGCTGTGGCTTTTTTTTTTACATTTGTCAGCACAAGCCAATACCAAATAGTGAAGGAGCAGTTTAAAGGTGCCCAAAATGTCAGTTATTGCTGCACAGTCACACTGGTCCTCACTGCAGGGCTGGCTGCTGCTCGTTCCCTTTCTTTAGCAATTTCCATCTCTATTTTGGCTTTGATTTTATTCCAATCCACTTCCAGCTGTAAGAACAGAAAAATGGAACACACAGAGCTCAACATCAGAGAGGAAAGTCAGTTATTCACCAGCAGAGCAATTTGAAAACACAATTATAAAGTGATGAGAACTTCAAACTCATGGAAGATATGAAGGCAGAGTTGAGTTCTAACTGAGCTTCCACCTTGAAAACAAACCAAGATAAATACTTTAATCAATCCCACATCTCAACGTGGCTGGCAGTGGAACACAAAAATAACCTGTTTCTAATTCAATAGCATGACATCAGTGTCCTGTTACTGAAAATTCAGCCCTGGATCAATAATTGATGAGCAGTGTCTCCTCCAAGGAAGCTGATAGGGTATGAAACCAGTTAGCTGCTGTAACAGAAATCAGATTCCTGCTTGGAATTGTTCTTCCCCATCAAGAAATGGTTTAGCTTTACCTTGGCATTTGTCCAGCTGCAGAGATTTGGCATTTCCTGGCTGTGTTTTGTGGCACTGAAATGTCAATAGATACAGCACAATGTCACAGTACAAATGTGGGGTACAAGAGCTGCTCATTCCCAAAAACGCTTGATGAGGGGAAAAAAATGGATCATGGTGGGTTTGATGGCCATAAAAACACGTCCAAAAATGTAATTGTGCAGTTCAGTTTATTGCTGGAGAATTAACACTGTCAAAGATGGGATGGCAGAAGAATTTCAAAGGCTGCACAGGGAATTTTCCTCTGTAATTCAGTCATGGGATAACGAGGAAGATTCTCTAAGAGGGAAGGTGAAACTGCAATATCCAGGTTCTCAGGTGAAAATCTAATAATAATACCTCAATTCCTGATGCAATTTCTGGGCCCAGGATTCTCAGCATAGATATAAAGTACTAAGAACTTGATATGTAAAATAAGCACATTTTTTAGATCCTGCCTGGCTGCAGAAAAGAGAGGAAAAAACTCCTTATTTAAGCCTGAAGAGGTTTTAGATGTGAGATGGAAGCTGAGACCCTTTTTTATCCCTGAGAAGGAACAGCAGCACAAAATCTTGCTTTTCATTTTCCTTCCCATTTTGCTTTATGAATTTGACAAGTTGCATTAAGAATTTAATTACAGCTTAAAATTGATATTAAATTGTCCCGGGTTAATGATAAGACTCTCTCCTCCGAGAGCGAAGGGCCCCGACACCCCCTCCCCCACCCACAACAGAACCTCTCAGATGAAAGTGAAGAAAAAACTATTTATTTAACAAAACCACGCAGAGTGCCCTACAAGGCACAGGGGAAGGGGAAAACAAGGTGAAAGGCAGTTATTCAACCTGAATAAAAAGTCCTTTTCTCAGACGCAGTCCCTCTCCTCCTCGCCCCCCACCCGGGGCCGGGTGGAGCTCCCTGGAGAGCTCTGCTGTCCTCTGGCCCTCCTGGGTCTCCGGGTGGCAAAGCAGATCGAAGAGAAGGGGTCCAAACGAGGAAAAAGAAGAAGAATGGAAAAAACGGGAACAGAGCTCACTCCGACCCCCGTCCAGCACGCAGTCTCTGCCGAGCGACGAATCCTCCCCCGGAGCGAGGCTTGGGGAAAATGTTTTCAAAAAAACCCGCGTTTCTCTCTGCGGCTGGGTGCAGTTAAAGAGACAGGACCACACATTTTTTTCTTTCTTGGGCATATAAGCCAACGATAGGGGATAAAGGATTATCATATCATCAATCCAAGACATAAATAGATCCCCTCTACTCTCAGATCCAGCAAAGACCTCCAGCACCTGGATGTGGAAAAGGACTTTCCTCCAGAAATGTGAGTGAAACCCAAATTTCAATACTGAATAAGGTAAAAAATCATCCTGCTCACACCTGGTCACTGACAAGATGGAATTCCTCAGGAATCCTTCCAGAATCTACAGCTTTCTCAAGGATTTCAAGAAAGTCAGGATTCTCTTCAATGTCTACCAGAAGCACCAGGAGATTTACACGATTTTTGCTCTATAATGGATTTTATAGAACACACATTTCCTGCATAGCAGCTGGAGAAGATAAGAATGCTTGGTGTCTGTGTTTTGTTTTTCTGTATTTTCCAGGTAAATTACTGCAGAATGGTTCATTAGGGGCAGACTTTTGTTTAGGAAATGAGAACCTTTCACAGTGCTAAAAGCTAATGACTTCCATTAGAAATGCAGCTTTATCCACAGTGCAATGAGTGTCCCATTAAAGGCTGGGAATTCCCAGCTCAGGTGTTCCCTGATCCATCCCTGAAAGATAAAAGGATTTCACACAAAGCAAAGGGCTCTTTCCACCTGAAATTCAGGATGTGTCCTCAGCCTTTCAGCTCACTTAAATACTAATAAATTGATTTCCTGATGATGCAGAGGGTTTCCAATAAATGTATATTGAACTGTTTATCATGTTGGTCAGAATGGTTTGCAGGTCACTTCATAAACATCCAGCTATCTTCCAATTTGTTATTGTTGCTGTCCATAAAATGCCACAAAAATTCTGGAGGTATTTCAGAGAGACACACTGAACCCTGGTGAGGTTCAGCTCCCTGTTTATAGAAAACAACTGTGCCTTCACTCGTGTAATCTTTGCCAGATATTAAATATATATATTGTGTTTCTGTGCCCTCAAATAAAACCCATGCACAGATTCTCCTGGCCAAGCAGCCCCACATCAGGCCAGGACTGTAAAAACCTGTTTTTAAAGTGAAATTTCTGTTCATATTTGAATCACAGAAGGAAAACAGAACTGCAAACCCATCCCACCCTCCTAGATTTGCCCCAAAGCTCAGTGGGAAGCAGCAGGAATAACCCTGAGTGATTATTTATGTTGATTATTATTACTTACACCTTCTGCATATTGCAAAAACCTTTGGTTGGTTTCTTTTTTGCCAAAATCCTCCAAGTACTTCTGTCTGTAAGCCAGGACTGTGTCCACGTGTGTTCTGTGCTTCACTGCCAGATCCAGGGCTCTGGAATGAAGCAGGAATGGCTTGGTGAGGCTGGGAAAGGCTCTGGGACAACCTGATCACATCATTCATTCCATCACAGGAGGGTTTTTACTTCAGGGAAATGCAGAATTTTTCAGGATTTAGCATAAGGGATAAAAATAAGGATGTTTGGTAACTTTTTTATAGTCAGAAATAGGTTCTGAACACTCATAATATATATCTATGAGATATTCTGTGTAATATTTACAAATATCATATAGGTGGGAAGGATTAATTTAATTCATTACTCACACCAGGTTTCTTCTCAATGGTTTAAAAACATCTTATATTTGATATACAGAGAGCTTTTAGATGATATATAAAATAAATATATATCCTTTTCCTAATATTCAGCTTAAACCTCCCCAGACCCAGCTCCACAACAGGCAAAAACCAAAAATCACAGATCCATGGGGGAAAAACAACCTTTTGGCTGAATATATGAATATAATAACAGAGAAATGAGGAGTAAACAACTCGGAGGGGTCTGTCTGAAAATGTGGGGGTTTTGTTTAGAGGAGAAATTCCTCCTTTGTTTCCTCAGCCCTAATTGATATTTTATCCACCTACACAATGCTGGGAGTCTGAGTAGCCACAGCTCTATTTTTAGCAAAAAGACATTTAATTCCACAGCCAGGCTGGAGCATCACTGAGGACCTTCTCTGTGTGAACAGTGGTGAGAAAGCAAAATGTTATTTCAAAATGCTTCCAGGAATATTTTGGGCTTTTATCACCGAATATTTGTGTTTTCTAAATACGACACAAAAATGTTGCTGGTTTTGGTTACTGTCAGACTGTGACTTAATTTGTTTTTTTGAAGTTGTGGGTGATTAAAAGATAAAACAAATGAGTCAGCAATGAAACAACTGATTGAAATAATCAGGGAAAGATATTTGAATGGGAAGAAATCCTACCTCTCCCAGTTGTAAAGGTCAATGTTGACTCGGATGGCTTGGTACACCAGGCCTGACTGCAGCAGGAGGGTTTCAGCCTCCTGGGTATTGCCACTGAAGAGCAGCATGTGAGCCAGCCTGGACTCCTTGGAGGGCAAATCCTTGATGGAATTGATGTACTGCACTTTGTCAATCTGCTCAGGAGGAGGGCAGCAAGGGAGTTAATGAATCAGCTTCGTTTGGAAAGGATTTAATTGGAATTTAACTGGGTTTTCTTACCTCCCCGATGGCTGCATAGGCAATTTCAGCTGTGCTCATGTCCTTGTTGGCCACTGCCATGGCAGCCAAACAAGCCCACAGGGTCTGATCCTGAAATTCCAAATAAAAACAACTTCTAAAGCTTCAAATATTTATTATCATGCTATAGATGACTTCCCACAGGAAGAACACAAGGCCTGAAAATGATGTGTGATAATTTCTCTGTGTGCCATTTATGGCATTGTGGGCTAAGGCTCTTGTTAGAAAATTATTAATTGTTTCTCAGAACTAGGAATTAGAAAACTTAATGGCAATAATATTATTACATTTTTTAATTATTAATTTTATTACTTTTATTGTTTCTTGTGGCTTTTTTGGGGTTTTTTATACAACCTTGAGGAAACCTCATGATGTCAGAATCTAGGAAGATCCTAAATGACATTTTCATGTATTTTCAAGTGACAACATTATCACAATGACTACTAAAACACATTTTACTACAGTTTAAGTACCACATCTAAAAACTCTATTCAGACAGGAAAAGTTTAATTTTTGACTTGTTAGTCCAGGAATTAAGGGAGTTGTAATATTTTTGTTGAAATTTTTCAATAACAGATCTGGAAATAAAGACTTTGCCCTGTGCAGAGGTTTTTAGAAGGATCACTCTTGATTTAAATCAGAATTAACTGCTACGCTGAGTATGTTCTGAACTCATTCCCATCTTTCCCAATCAACCTTTTCCATGACTCAGGATAAACCTTCTTTCAGGCAGCCCATAATTTGGGAGAATTAAGATTGTTCACAAAATCAAATGCTCATAAAATCCTTATCGCAATTCTCTTCCCACTTCCCTTTTATTTAAAAAATCAGGTGATAAAATGCTGAAAACTCAGCCTGAAAGATGAAGTTTCTAGGAGTTGTTCCTGGATGGGTCTTACTGCTCTTTTTCCTCTCAGAAATATCCCTTTTTTTATTCCTGATTGGAAATATTTTTCCTGTCTACCTGGGCTGCCAAAATCAAAATATCCTGACTTGGATGCTTAAATCGGGTGATGTGGACACTGAAAATATATTTTCTGTTACTGTTAATTATAATTACACAACCCAAGTTATCTGGACATGCATTGATTTAATAACTGGTTACAATAATATTTAAAATACACATTTAAGGTCATGATAAAAGTGTTAACTTTCCTAGGAATAAATGGGAATGAATGTTTGGAGGGATTTTGTTGTTTTAAAGACTACCTCACTCACCTCATCTGTTGCTGTTGTCTAAATAAATACAAAAGAAAGCAATGGAAAAGGAAAAACAATAAAAAGAAGTGAAATAAAACATGGAAAATAACAGGTAATGGTGGAGATGTCACCTTTAATTAGTTATATTAAGGAAAATTTAAGCTTAGAACTGAGTTCTGTGAGCACCTCTGCTCAATCCAGCTAAATTTTGGTGTGGCTAAAAATAAGAATTATTATTTATAATTAATTTTGAAATTATTTTACAATGCAATTAAGGAAACCACGTAATTTTCCACGAGGAGTTACAAAAACTGAGTGACAAAGCAGGATGGAAATGACATGTGGATCCTTTAATAGTGATGATATTAAAACTTAAAACTAGAAATCCACTATTAAAAGAACACCCCAAACCACAAATAATCCATGGGATGCTATGTGAAAATCACTAAAAATTAGCTTTACCTCGACAAACCACATAATTTTCCACGAGGAGCTACAAAAACTGAGTGACAAAGCAGGATGGAAATGACATGTGGATCCTTTAATAGCATCACTACTAAAGGAAAATGTTGCTGTTGAGCCACTAGCAGAGAAAAAGACCCGGATTCTCAGCGTGGCATGAAAAGAGAGCTTTATTATTTTGATTCCAACTTATATAGACTTTTCAGAGGTCACCCAGATTGGTCAGCCAGAAACCTCCCTCTAGGTCTGACTGGCCAGGCCTGAACTGTCCAAATCTCGAGACACTGTTTTAACAACATCCAAACTTTATCTTTGTTTATAAAACACAGGAAAAATGCTCATGGGAAAGACCTGTGCTAGCCACAGGAAACCTTCCAACCAGCAATCCACTATTAAAAGAACACCTCAAACCACCAACACCCCAGGGGCTGCTGTGTGAAAAGCCCCACAAGTCAGCGTTACCTTGACGAAGCGGCAGAGCCTGACGCCATCCTGCCAGCTGGAGGAGCTGACGTAGTCGTGCAGGATGGCAGGGTAGGGAGAGATGTGCAGGTGCACCAGAGAGCCATCCAGCACCCTCACTGTCACCTGGTTGCCCACAAAGCTCACCACCTGGGAGTTCCTGCTGAACTCGCTGCGGGGATGGTGGGAAATAGATCAGGTTAGAAGTGTTGTATAACTTTGGTCAAAGGTTTGGTTTGTCTTTACCCCAAGAAAAGGAGTTTTAGGTTTCTTTCAGGGTGTTGTTCTGCCAGGTGAGGTCTGGTGGACTCAGCAGATCAACAGACTGGAAGAACCCAAAGATAAAGGGAAAAGATAAAGATAAAGATAAAGATAAAGATAAAGATAAAGATAAAGGTAAAGATAAAAGATAAAGTAACCCAAAGCTAAAGAGCTCTCAGCAGAACATCAGCAGACAGCAGTGACTATCTACAAACAGCTACCCCAGAGCACCTCCAGCAGGGCTGAAGACATCTGGGCAGGAAAGGACTGAGAGGAGAATTGGAGAATGAAAAATCTAATTAACATCATTGGTGAGGAGATTCAGATCCAATGGGAAACTGAATACTGGGGGTTTGCTCAACTCTGCACCAATGAACACTGACCCAATACATTCCTATGTATTTTTACTGTATAAAATATCTGAAAAATCTAGTAAATCCATGTATCCTGGAATGATTCTCTCTGCACAGCCGGGCTGTGTGTGGATGAGATGATTTCTGTGGTACATCCTGGCCAGAACAACATCCTGGCCAGATAATAAAGTAATGCTTTGACTCTCTGACATTAAAAATGTTGTTGGAGGGTTTTTGTATTTTTTTCCCGCAGATTTGGTGACAGGGAGAGAGCAAACCAAGGGAATATTCTGGTTTTTTGTACAGAAACAAACTGAACATCAGTTATTTGTGACCTAGCAGTTTGCTACTTTCAATCCCCAAAGCAATTCAGACAAATCTGTTTGGTTTTCACAAAAAACTGAGGCAAAATTTCACGAGAAAATTCAAATTTCTTTTCAATGAAAAATTCAAATTTCGCTTCCATTGCATTTCGAATTCAAATTTTGCTTCTACATCGAGATGCTGCTCTGCTTTTAAAATCTGCTTCATTATTTCAACCCCAAAGTTTGAAATTTTCCTTGTAAAACACATTTTCCTCACTTCCCAGTCACGAAACAAGACAATTTTTAAAAGTTGCAGCCCTGGCTTTATTTCAACCCCAAAATTTTCCTTAAAAAACACATTTTCCTCACTTCCCAGCCACGAAATAGGGGAATTTTAAAAGTTGCAACCCTGGCTGGATTTCAACTCCGAAGTTTGAAATTTTTCTTATAAAACACATTTTCCTCATTTCCCAATCACGAAACAGGGGAATTTTAAAAAGTTGCAACCCTGGCTTTATTTCAACCCCAAAGTTTGAAATTTTCCTTGTAAAACACATTTTCCTCATTTCCTGACATTTTCCTCATTCCTCATGTTCACGAAACAGGAGAATTTTCAAAGTTGTAACCCTGGTTTCTACTTCTCCTGACCATCATTTGTTAAGGAAAGTTAGTTAAATAAAATAGTTAAATAAATAGTTTTATATAGTTATATAGTTAAATAAATAGTTAAATAAATCGTGTTTAAATAGCTAAATAAATAGTTAAATAAAAATCAATAGTTAACTTTAAATAGTTAAATAAATCATTTAGTTCAATAAATCATATAGTTAAATAAATAATTCAATAAGTCCTATTTGGATTAAAGATTTCTTACTTTGCACCAACTTCATAGAGAGTTTTTGGGAGAAGATCTTTATCCACATAGACTGTGTTGGGATAATACCAGACGGTGAACTTGGAATCCTGAATGCCACACAGGATGTTGGATGTGTCATTCCAGGCCAAACTTTGCACCATTGTCCCTTAATTAAAACAAGAAATCATTGCTTTAAATCAATTTTAAATCAATAAAACAATTAAAACCATAAATAAAAGACAATTCTGTAAGAAACTTTAAAATAAAGGAAATTCTAAAAGGGTGAACAAATTCTAAAATTCATCATTTTTAGTTGCTTTTCTAAGGTTTTAACCTCAGGTTTGTAACATCTGAACAGCTCTGCATGGAACTGATGGAAAAATGACCAGAATTTAGATAAAATGTGCTAAAATTGTTTCTATCTATCCTATGAAAGCCACAGAGGTTTTTTTCCAAGTTCAATTTCACTATTAATTAATTAAAATGGTGTCTCTTGCATTAGATAAAAATCAATTTCTCTCCCAGCATCTTCCCAAACATCCATTTGAATTTTTCTTACCTATTTTGACAATTTTCTGCTCTTTCCCAAACCTCTTCACTGAAGTGATGAAAAGATCTCTGTTCTTATCAATGAAAGCGATTTTCCTTTCACTTGTAAGTCCTTTCTGGTCCAAAGCAATCTCCACAATTTCTGTCTGCAAAGGGAAAAGATAATTCTGATTTTTGTATTGGGGATTTGATATTTGGACATTCAATCAAATTTATTTTTTCCTAAAAACAAGGCAGAAAATTCTTTGGTAAACTGAGTTGAGAAAACATTTTGTGTGAGATTTCTCTATTGAATAAAGTATTTTACAGGGTTGGGATTAAGATGATTGTAAGGTCCTTTCCAACCCAATCCATGCCACAATTCTGTGATTTTATAAACTGAATTTCATGAAGATTAAAACAGTTCTGAAGGCAACACAAAGCACTGAAAGTCAGCCAGAGCTGAAAAGCTCTTTCCTATTAAGATTTTAAAACCTTTAATGGATTTTTAGTCCCATTATTGAGGCAAACCCTTAATGATTCTTAATTTCTACATCAAATAAAGGCATTAAATCCTTTACTTTACCTTGTGGGTCAGAGGCTTTCCATCCCCCAGTGGCTTCCCAGATAAAGCTTCAAATATGTAGATAACTGAGGAAAAATAACAATGTGGTTTATTAATTAAAACAGCAGTTTTTCAGAGATTTTTCCAGCTGTCCTATTCTTTTCTGAGTATAATTTAGTGCAAGTGGATAAAATATTCCATGTGAGATTTCCCAGTGATTTTCACACTCTGGTGAAAAAACAATCTTATAAAAAAATAGATTTTCACTTCCCCTCCCTATTTTTCATTTCCCATCTCAAATGGGGTTTTACAGAAATCACAGTGAGTTCTGATAAAAGTTTGCACCCAGAATTTTGAATAAATCCATGTTCCCAATATCAGATTTACTCAATTAACCCACAATTTAATGAATGTGAATGTTTAGAGAGAAAACTGACTGCAAAATCCCATCAGGGAGTAAAAAACCTTTTCAAGTATTTTCTGTAAATATTTCAAGGATCAGCTGGAAATTCAGAGCCAAATTGTTCTCTCAGAGTTTTAAAATTAATTTTAAGCAAGACCCATCATTTGATTTTTAATGTATATATTTATTTATATATTTATATTTTATATCTATATATCTATATATATATAAAATATAATATATATATATATATTTATACCAAATCTCTGTATTTTTCTGTGGAATAAATCAGAATTTACCTTTCTCATCAGCTTTGTCCTTCACTGCCAGGGTGTCATTGCTCAGAGCCACAGTCTGGGCATTTAAAATGTCTGTTCTCATGCCTGGGTATTTGGGAGAGGAAATCAATCTGCCTTCATAGGAATACAAATAAAGTCCTCCACCATCTACAAGGAGAAAATGCCTACAAAAAACCCCAAAAACCAAAGATTAATAATACAGAAAAATGCTATTTTCAGCAATGGGAAGGTCATTATTTAATATTTTGCAACTGTTTTGAGCTCAACATCAATCCTAAGCTTTGAGTTTCCAAGATGTTCTGGAAGTTCTGTGTGGAAAAGTTCACTTTTAACGGGAAGATTGTCTTTTTCCAGGAGAAATATTTATTATGCGAAATGTTTTTGATTTTATCTGGATATTATTTAATTCTAATATTTCAGTGTAAGCTTATGTCCATTATATATATGTATATGATAGATAAATGTATTTGTTATATATAGTAAATATACAATAAGATACATAATTATATAACAATTATATATAATAATTATATGATACATATAAAGTGTACACAATTATAGAATAATTATATATAATATACATTATATATAATAATATATAATAAATGTATTTATTTGATTATTCAGCATATTAATATTGAATTTATGGAATTATTTATTCAATATGCTATGTTAATAATGAGCATTAGAAGAAGTCATCAGGTACCTTTCTGCTTGGAGAATCAAACTCACAGTTCCTTCCTTCAGGTCAAAAATCAGTGGAGTGTTCCAGTTCTTTGTCCTGAAAATATAGAAAATCAGCATTAAAATAACTCATTTTCACACATTTCAAATACAAAGTTGGATTCAGTAGGCAAAAAACCACATTTTTATTCATCTGAGATTCCTAAAAAGAGTTTTTTTAACTTCAAACAGCATTTATGAAGCCAAGGAACACTGATAAGCACAAAATATGATGGAATAAATCATTTTTTCATCCCTTCACACCAGCAGCAGCTGCCCTGGGAATCTTAATAAAACAGCAAAATCGCATTTATATGGATTAATTGATTTTTAAAATATTTCTGAACTCTGGAGGTTGGACAGTCCCTCTCTATACCCCAACAGAGCTGCATTATTGATCCTGAGCAGATATTCCATCAAATATTTCAATTAGTTAATAAATAAATGAATTACTGTGCTTCCAATCCAATCCCTGCTACCTTTCCCAAGTGTTTGATGAAGCTGAGGAAGAGGAATTGTGTTACTCACGAGTACACATAGCACTGCAGGGAAGTGGAAACCACCAGATAGCCATAGCTCAGGGAGGCTTTGATCACTCTGTCCCGGAATTCCAGCAAGTCCACAGCATCGTTCAGGACATTGTGCACCTGAGCCAAGGACATGGAATTATACAAAAGAGATGAAATGAAAATTAGTTAATCACTTATTCTCGTTGAGAAGATCATCTGAGATGGAGGAGGATAGAGAATTCCCATCTTAAAGAGTGTTCAGCTGTTGATTACTTCAATATTTGAAATAAACAATAATGCAATGATCAAACAATCAGCAATATAGGATTGGGATGAAGATGCTGCAGAGTTCTACATGAATTTGAATGATTCCACCCTTGGAAACTCAGGAAATTCAGGAGAAGGGCTGGGGGAGCAGCTTGTGCCTTTGAAATGTCACTTAAAATCTGCTCATGCAAATCAGAATTTGGGTCAAATCAACACAGATTTTTCAGCTCAGAGATTTTAGGAAGCTAAAAATTCAAGGGGGTGCCTTAAATAGAAAACTGTCCTGTTTGTTTGTGGATTTTTTTGGGGTTTTTTTGCAGATGTCACCATTCTGAGGGTGGTAACTTCCTTTTGATGTTCTCCATTATGCACCAATTGCAAACCAAGCACTGAACTCAATTATTCCAAAAGCCATTTCCAAGGACATGTTAATTGCTATGTCCACCACAGTATTGTTAATGACATTGTGCACCTGAGCAAAGGGACATGGAATTATACAAAAGAGATTAAATGAAAATTAATTAATCACTTATTCTCGTTGAGAAGACCATCTGAGATGGAGGAGGTCAGAAAATTCCCATTTTAAGAGTGTTCAGCTGTTGATTACTTCAATATTTGAAATAAGCAATGATCCAAACAATCAGCAATATCCAGGATTGGGATGAAGATGCTGCAGAGTTCTACATGAATTTGAATGATTCCACCCTTGGAAACTCAGGAAATTCAGGAGATGGGCTGGGTGAGCAGCTTGTGCCTTTGAAATGTCACTTAAAATCTGCTCATGAAAGTCAGAATTTGGGTCAAATCAACACAGATTTTTCAGCTCAGAGATTTTAGGAAGCTAAAAATCCAAGGGGGTGCTTGAAATAGAAAAGTGTCCTGTTTTTTTGTGGATTTTTGGGGTTTTTTTTTGCAGATGTCACCATTCTGAGGGTGGTAACTTCCTTCTGATGTTCTCCATTATGCACCAATTGCAAAACAAGCACTGAACTCAATTATTCCAAAAGCCATTTCCAAGGACATGTTAATTGCTATGTCCACCACAGCATCACTAATTCCCTTTGCTATTGTAACTCAGGAAAAAAAATCCATTTACAACTTTTTGTATAAATATATAGGAATAAAATCCCTATAAAATCCCAGAATTAAAAATGAGTCCTGACTCAGGGTTAGCCACACTTCCTCAGTTTTTCACATATTGGAAGAGAGAATTCAAATTCCCTGGAGATCATCCCCAGAGTGCATCTGGGACGAGTCGATGTCTGGGAATGAGCGGAAAAAATGGGAATTTTTACCTGATCTGTGCTCTGTGTTCCCAGACACTGACTCATGCCATCCCACCCACTGCCCCAAACTCCAATCCAGCACTGCTGTTGCTCCAACTTTTCCCAGTTATATATCCAACATGAAAAGGAAAGAAAAAACCCATTTAAGGTTCTAATTAGGAATTTAGGAACTTGATATTGAAAAGAGTGAATGTGTAATTTGGAAAATGTGGAAGGATGGAAAATCTTTATTATCCCAGAGAGTGAATGATGTGAGTCAGTGTCTGGGAACACAAATTAACTTCAAAATTCTCATTTTGCATTCAAATAAGCTTTGTAAATCAGACTTGCCCAGCTCTGAAGTGATTTTACCTTCATGGTTCTCCTCTTAATTAAGGTAATTTCGAAGTGTTTCCATTCCCAGCGCTGCTCCACCACGTGGGCAAAGATCACATGGCCATTGCCACAAGCTCCAGCCAGCTGGGTGCCATCGATGGACCAGGAAATGGTGAAAATGCTGCCAGTGTTGGGCTTCTCCAGGGAATAAGACCACTGGGAAAACAGAGAAAATAATCATTAAAGTGACTCTGTAGTTTTTAAAAGCCATTTATTGCAATCAATGCTTTTGTAGGGTTGGGGTTTTTGAGGAAGTGGCAAGAAATGAAGTTTCATTACATGGGGATTGGATGATGTCAGGCAGACTCTGGAAAAACATGAAAAGCATCAAGTTCAGCCCGAATTAAAATGTCACAATGCCTGAAGGACATCAGGCACCACTTTTCATAGGATTTAGGTGGAAGGAAATCACCCAAATCGAAGTCTTTTTGTGATTCAGATGGAGAGAAACCCCCAAAATCAGAGTCTTTGTATGATTTAGATGGAAGGAAGTCTCAACAATCAAAGTCTTCGTATGATTTAGATGGAAAAAAACCTCTAAAAATCAAAGTCTTTGTACAATTTAGATGGAAAGAAGCCTCAAAAATCAGAATCTTTGCATGATTTCGATGGAAGGCAATCTCAAAAATCAAAATCTTAGTATGATTCAGACAGAGTAAAATCACAAAAATTATAGTAAAATAAAGGATTGGATTTAAAATGTTCAGTGGGAAGGGAACACAATGGGATGAAATCCAGCTCCAGTTGTGCTCCTGGATTGGGAATTTTGAGTGGAATTGAGGCTTTTTTCCACATTGAGATGAGTGAAAGGCAATGCCTGAATTTCCATTTTCAAACCTCCATTTTAAGGCTTCACCTTCCACATCATTCCCTGTCTGTGGGATCTGCTTGGGAAGGCAATTCCAATTTTTGGAGACAAGACCACAACTGCTCCTCTGCCCAGCCAGGCTGAATTCCCTAGTAATTAACCCCACCCTAATTAAAGGCTGGCTCCTCCCAGGGCCCAGCACAGCTCTGCAATGGTTGCACCCAGCGCTGGGAGAAAGCTCTGCAGGATTTCCAGCCATGCCAGATGTTTTTCCCAGCTGGGATGGATCTGGGAGCTCTTTGAAGGAGTTATTTCCAGGCTGAGCTCTGGGATCCTCCCAGGCTGCTGCCGAGGTCACTTCCCCTGGATCAAAGATGCACCCAGCAGGAATGGAAGGACACCAAACCAGCAGCTCAGAACCACTTGAAGGAGCTCCAGGAATGTTGGTTTGGAGCTGCTTTTCCATGGAAAGCACAAACACCGAAGCTCTGACAGGATGCATTCCCAAAATTACTTTTTTAATAGGTTTTTTCCCCTCAGGTCATTGAAAAGCATTCAAATATTTCCAGATTATAACCTACATTTTTTTAAAAGAACCCAGGGAAAGCCATTCCCAAGCTTTCTTCTCCAGCTGTTTTTGAAGGATCTGTGTAACTCAGAGCACTCCAGTGATTCATGCTCCCTGCATGTGGCTGGTGCATTTAGCACAGACAAATGTTATCATCAAAATCATTTCAGCTCTTCATTTTTAAATACAAACAATTAAAAAAATAGAATAGCTGGTGTGGAGTTCCTAAATACACTGATTTTTTTTTTTTTTAGGAAAAGTCTAACTGTAACTCCAGGAATGAATGTTGATCCAACATTACCTGCAATATTAGACTTCAGGTTATAATTTTTCACTGAATTCCCTGAATTCTCTCAAGAACAAACCCAAGAGTTCTAAAAGTTTCATTGCATTAAATAAATACATAAAAGCTGCAATTTGAGCTTCCCATTTCTGATTGCACAATGGGGTGAAAATGCAAAATTCCAGTCCCTAAATGCTGCCTGACTTCCTACTCAATTCCCACTTGTGGCTGAAGGGATTTCAAGGAGCAAATTCCCAGAATTCTGTCCCAGGAATCAATTAGTAACTTTATACACATTTTTAAACCTAAAATTCTCCTGAAATCCAAACACATTCCCACAAATATCAACCCAAGAACTAAAACAGGATGACAAATTGCTCCCTGTAAATTCTTCCCCACAGAAAATGAAATATTGATGTAAATAATTACTTCCATAGGTGATCCAAGTGCTTTAATTTTCTTCCAGAAGTTCCATTAGCCAATTCCAATAAATTAAAATATGCCAGCTTGGAAAGAATTGCTCAGCAACACAATTCCATGGGAAACCTATCTGTAATATTTTTACTTTTATTAAGCTACAAAGAGTTCAGGATCATGAATAATAAAAGCAGATCAAACAGAGGCAGTGTAGAAAAATCACCTTTTTTTTTTGACACTGCCAAATGCACAACACTAAAACTGAATGGAATGAGATCACAGCTGTAATTCCATAGAAAAGAGATTTTTGGGATTTTATAGTGCTCTGGTTTAGGGCAATTTGGAAATATCAGAATGATATAAAAACAAATGTACTGTACACATTATTTAACTAGAAATTGGATGCCCCCATTCACTAATTCAAATTATTAATTTGAGCAGTGTTTGACTTTTGATGTTTTTTATCACTGATCTCTCTACACTTCCCAAGGCACTGGGAACACAGCCTGCCTGCAGGCCAGCTATAGTAATTTATTGCAACAATTTATACATAAATATATGATATCTCTTCAAATTACATAGAAGCAAAAGGGATTTTTAAACGAAGAAATAAAATTTAAAATGTTATTATTAAATTTGTTTGTTTTTTTTTTACCATGAAGCTGTTTGAACATCATAGGGAGGTGGAAAGAAAATGAAAAAAAGAGCATTGACTGAGAGGATTTGATTTAATTATGGCCCAAAGTGAACACATATGCTAGAGAAGAGTTAATGATATATATTTATTGTCCTGATGGCTCCCTGGGGAGCAATTCTGCTCCATGACATCAGACACAATAAAAATGTCTGTCTGACCAGGAAAAGGCAGATCTGCTTCTCTTCAAACTCCATCCTTCGGTGCGATGGGAAAAATTCCTGTTTGCCCTCAGCTCAGCACAGCCACTCCTTCAGTCATTATTTACATTTAATGTCATTGTTTACAACCAAAATCTTCAATTTGGAGAGAATAAATCACCAGTGGGAGCTGCTAAATGGATAAAGCATCTCCACCAGCTACTGGTCATTTGTGTTTGAGAGTTGAGTAATTAATGAGGTAAAATAACCTGAATTTTTTACAAGAAATAAACCTGTCTGCATTAAAATTCCCAACCAAGTCCACCAGCCTGTTAAGCATTAAATGACCCAGGCTTAAATTAAATTACAGAACAGATGTGTAGATATCAAAAGAAAACATTTTTAATTCAGCAAATTGACACTTCACAACAAATAACCGCATTTGAGTACTTTGACAACACTAATAAAATAATATTTTACTTACAGATTTATAATTAAATTCTATTTACACACTGTCAGTGAACATCAGTGAAATCAGAATTACTATAAAAAGTGGAATGTGAAAACTCCAATTTTACCCTTATGCCTCTTCTCTAATAATAATAATGGTGATGATAATAATAATAATCATAATCATAATCTTTAAAGGTTCTTCTTCCTGAATTTAAAATATTTGAAACACACAGTCCAAGTTGCTGGTGAGGTGACTGAAGATGCCCAGAACACCACAGCAAATTCTTCCCCAAAAGAGCAACAAAACAAGGGGAAAAGAGGTAAAAAATGAGACAATTGAAGTCCCAAATAATCAAGGTTTGCTGCAAAAAAATCTGAGCAAAAAGCTGCAGAACCACAGGAAACCCACAGAGACAGTGAGGTCAATCTGTGCTAACTCAGAGCACAGCGAAGGGAGGGGAAACTGTACTAAACTCATTTTAATTAGAGACAGAGGTGAAAAAACATTATAAAAAGAATGATTCAGGAGTGAACCTTCAAGGGAAAAAAAGAGAAATACAGGTAATTAAATAATAAAAGTGCAGGACATGGTTGTTCTTCCTTTCTTAACAGGGTGTTGTTTTACACTCTTTCATGGTTAAAAATTGCCATTTAGAGTGAACCTTCAAGGGAGAAAAATAGAAATATAGGTAATTAAATAATGAAAGTGCAGGACATGGATCTTCTTCCTTTTTTAACAGGGTATTGTTTTACACCCTTTTTATGGTTAAAAATTGCAATTTAGAGTGAACCTTCAAGGGAAAAAAAGAAGAGAAATACTGGTAATTAAATAATTGAGGTGCAGGACATGGTTCTTCTTCCTTTTTTAGCAGGGTGTTTTACACTCTTTTTATGGATAAAAATTGCAATTTAGAGTGAACCTTCAAGGGAAAAAAAGAAGAGAAATATAGGTAATTAAATAATTGAGGTGCAGGACATGGTTCTTCTTCCTTTCTTAACAGGGTATTGTTTTACACTCCTTTTTATGGTTAAAAATTGCCATTTATGGTTATGATTTCTAATGATGCTTGCGAACTTTGTGCTCTCAAGGAAAGAAATTTCATGTTCTAAAAGGGAAAATATTATTTAAAAATATATCTTTTTGAATAGCAAAAAGGTGCTGGATTTCCAAGTAGGTTTTGTTAATAAAACCCCCACAGAACACTGATATCCCTGAGGAATATTTGCTATATTATCCATAAATGTGGACATTTCCACCTTGATTTGGAGCTGGACTCACCCCAGTTTTATCACAGAGCCGTAAAGTATTGAAAGATCCCACAGCAAACAGTTCTCCATCCAGAGCCCAGGCCAGGGCAGTGATGGGATATTCGTGGGGTTGGGAGTTGTAGAGCCCTCGGCCAAAACTGTCCCAAACCTGCAGCAAAATGGCAATTGAAATTAAAAAAGTGTCATTTTAGTAGGGCTGAATAGGATTTTCCCTCTTGTGTGATTGGAAGAATCACCTATGTTATAGTTTGCTTTTGGTTTATATATATATATATTTAATATTTTTATTATTAGTGCAGAAAGAGAATTTTCCCTCACATGTGATTGGAAAAATCACCTATATTGTAGTTTGCTTTTGGTTTATACATATATATTTTTAATATTTTTATTATTAGTGTAGAAAGAGAATTTTCCCTCATGTGTGATTGGAAAAATTGCCTATGTGATAGTTCCCTTTGGTTTATAAATTGATTTTTAATATTTTTATTACTAGTGCAGAAAGAGAATTTTCCCTCATGTTTTAGTGTGATTGGAAAGATCACCTATATGATAGTTCACTTTTATATATATATTTTTAATATTGTTATAATTCCAGAAGTATAATTTCACCTCATGTTTTACTGTGATTGGAAAGATCACCTATATTATAGTTCACTTTTGGTTTATATATAGATTTTAAATATTTTTATTATTACAGGAGTATAATTTTCCCTCATGTTTTAGTGTAACTAGAAAGATCACCCATATTATATTTATTTTTAAAAATATTTTTAATATATATATATATTTTAAAATATTTTTATTACTACAGAAGTATAGTTTTCCCTCATGATTTAGTGTAACTAGAAAGATCACCTATATGATAGCTCACTTTTATACATATATTTTTGATATTTTTATTGTTACAGAAGTATAATTTTCCCTCATGCTTTAGTGTGATTGGAAAGATCATCTATATTACAGTTCGCTTTTGGTTTATATATAGATTTTTAGTATTTTCATTATCACACAAGAATAATTTTCCCACATGATTTAGTGTAACAAGAAAAATCACCAATAAGCTTTTATTAAATATATATAATATTTCTATTATTCCAGAAGTACAATTTTCCCTCATGATTTAATGTAACAAGAAAAATCACCTATAAGCTTTTATTATATATATATATATATATATTTTAATATTTTTATTATTTCAGAAGAATAATTTTCCCTCATGATTTGGTGTAACAAGAAAAATCACCTATAATATTTTATTAAATATATATATAATATTTTTATTATTCCACAGGTATAATTTTCTCTCATGTTTTAGTGTAACTAGAAAGATCACTTATATTATAGTTCACTTTTATATATGTATTTTTAATATTTTTATTATTTCAGAAGAATAATTTTCCCACATGATTTGGTGTAACAAGAAAAATCACCTATAAGCTTTTATTATATATACATTTTAATATTTTTATTATTTCAGAAGAATAGTTTTCCCTCATGATTTAGTGTAATAGAAAAATCACCTATAAGCTTTTATTTTTTATATAGATATACTTTTTATATTTTTATTACTCCAGAAGTAGAATTTTCCCTCATGTTTTAGTGTAACTAGGAAAATCACCTATAATATAGCTCACTCTTATTTTATATATATAGCTTTTATATTTTTATTATTCCAGAAGCAGAATTTCCCCTCATGACACAGAAATTGTAGAAATAATTGTCCAACTTTAGTGTAACTAAAAAAATCCCCTATATTACAGTTTGTTTATATTATATATATATACTTTTTACATTTTTATTATTCTAGAACTATCATTTTCCCTCATGATCACAGAAATTGTAGAAATAGTTGACCAGGTTAATTTTGTGTAACTAGAAAATCTGTCTATGTTATAGATGCCTTTCATTACATATATAAATATATATATAAATATAAATATACAAATATTATATAATTATACAAATATATTATTATTTAGTCTGCAAAAGAACCACAAGGTTTATTCTGTTTGCACTCATGAGGCTTCAAAGCAAATTTTAAAAAAATAAAGAGATTTTTTTTTTTAATCCGTGGAATACCAGGAAGCCAATCCACAAAATAATTTGAATTTAACACTTTGTTTGATTTTTTAATTTAATTGTTTATGCTTTCTCACAGCCATTACACACTTATAACAGAAACAACACAAAATACACTCAAAAATCAGTTCCTATTTAAGGGAAGAAATAGAATTTTCTATTTCAGATGCAGAATTCACAAACTGAAACATTTTCTGAGGTATTCACTAATGTTCCTGTAATAGCAAACAGCAGCTTTATCTCTCTAATTTGATATCTCATAGCTTATATTAATTCAAACTAAAACTTCTATATTTATATTTATTTCTCTTTTTGTTTCACTTCCATTTTACCAATTTTATTCTGCTGTATTTTTTTAAAAAATGGTAATTTTATGTCACTACACAGAGTGAGATGTATTTATAAATAACAAAACTTTTTCTTGAAAACTGAAAGATTTCTCATTTCAATTTGGGGTTCCAGGTTGAAATTCAAACATTTCAGGATATCTAATAACTTTTTTGGCAATGTAGTTATAATTTCACCAGAACTCACCTTATATCTACAATCTTCCCCTGCAGAAAGAATGAGATCATTCACAGAATTCCAGTCAGTTTTTAAAATCAGACCATCATGGGCTTTCCACTGAATTGGAAAAAACAAAAACCCAATTAAATAGATAGAACAAGGCTGAAAACTTTTATTTTTAATATTTATCATCCATTGGAATTTATGATCTTGGAGAGTTTTTTTAATGATTTTATGATTCAGCAGAGAAATAAATGAAATAAAGCCTGAACAAGGCAGAATGAAAGCAGAAAACTCTGCACTAAAATCAAGTTTTAAACAACTTTTTCTTAACAAATGAAAAGGGAAAATCTTCTATATCTTCATTTATGCAAATAAATATGAATGAATAGGATTATTAATGGTACCTGCAAAAGTTTAGCATTTGGCTGGAGAGGTTTGATGATCAGCTGCTTCCCCGAGGTGAAGAGAACTTTGTCAGAGTCAGGAGCCCAAGAGACTGAGTACACCGGGGATCCTGTGGGAAACATGGGAACATGGAAAACAACATGAGAAACATGGGAAACATGAGAAACATGGAAAACATGGAAAACATGAGAAACATGGAAAACATGGGAAACAACATGGAAAACATGGGAAAAATGGGAAACAACATGAGAAACAACATGGGAAACATGGAAAACAACATGGGAAACATAGAAAGCATGGGAAACATAGAAAACGTGGAAAACATGGAAAACATAGAAAACATAAAAAACATGGGAAACATGGAAAACATGGGAAACAACATGGAAAACATGGAAAACATAGAAAAATCCTGCAGGAATTCCTGCAGCAACACCTGTCCTTTTAATACTCTATTTCTAATATATATTATAATAATAATAGATAATATTGATAAAAAGATAGTGTGTCATAGAGAAAATAATGATATATAATACATAGAAATAAATATAAGAAAACATAAAATATATGACAATTCTTGCACTAATTATATACATATTACATAAATATCTATGTAGATAACACTGTATTTTACAGTGTAAAATGTACACCACATATTTCTCAAATCTCATTATCTATTGCTATTTACCACATCACCAATTTCTAAAACTTTTCAGTGAACAGTTTTAAACAAATCAACAGGAAATATCTGCATTTCGTATTTATATTCAGCTTTTACCCACTGATGCAATTTTAGTCACTCCAGACATACAGAAAATTAAAATATATTCACCACGAGACATCAGGAAATCATTCTTTTTGCCCAAATTATAAGACTGAACACAAATATGGGTAAAAATATTTTGTATTGCACCTAAATGATTCTTTTTAAGGTATTTATGCTCCATAATTAACAGAGATTTTTGTTTTGCTGCACATGCAAAGCCCCCAAACATCCCATGCACAAATAGCTTCCAAAATAAATTACAATAAATAAAACTGGTGGACACACTTCAAGATTTTTCCCAATTAACTGGAACTTTCTTAGACTGAAACCCCCAGAATTTTTGTATCTGGAATAAAGCTGACTGTTCCATTTTAAAATCATGTTCCAGTTTTCAAATTAGATTTTTTGAAAACAGAGTAAAGCAAAAAATTACATGGAAAAATATCCAGGGGAAAAAAAAAATTACAAGAATCAGACTTGCCAACTCTGCAAATATTTTCCATATTATTTGACAGGATTTGTGCTCTCTGAAGAAAAATCAAAGGATTTTGCTACTTGATTCCTTGAAATAAAACTAAAAAAGTTCAGTAAAGAGCATCTCCAAGTATTCAACTGAGCAAATGAATTAGAATAGTTCAAATAAACAATTTTCAATGTAACTTTATGGCAATAAAAAAATAAAGAAAAAGAAAAAGCTTAAAAAATGCTCTTCCACGGTAAATCCTCAACAATGTTGGCATTTTAAGTTCTCTTTCAAAAAATGACTGAGGAGTATTTTTGTCTGGGAATATTTTGATGAGATTTAGATAATTAAATGACTAAACTGCTGCAAATGTCCTAAAATCATCCAATATCTCCCCACTTCTCTCTGTGCAAAAAGCTGATTTCATTATGGTTAAACTTGAATTGATTTCCCAAATATTCACCCACTAAATTGAGACCTGGTGTTGTTTGCTCCTGAATATTTCTGTACTTCCTATATTTTCTTCTAGGGGGTTTTATTACTTAAAAATACAGCATTATGGAAGATTTTTTTTTTTAACTTGTCAACCATCAGAGGAGACAAGTCACAGAAACACAACATATATTAAATAAATGTGGCACTGGCTGTTTTCCTCCTGGCAATTCCTGTTGAAAATGCCATAAATTCTGTCACCAGCTGGAGCAGAAATTCTAAATAAACTCCATTTTTTTTGTCCTGTTCTAATGCTGATTTAACAATCAGAAGACTTTTTCTATTTAAACCAAATGTTTGCCTTTTTTTTTTTTTTATGATGGCTGAGTAGTTAACCACAATTTCCAGGGCTTTAACAGCAGGAGCTGAGTTAACTCATTTCCCTCTGCACTTAACAAGGACAGGCTTGGGAAAACACTGCCAACACCCTGGAGAACTCTGAGAACAGACACTCTGCAGAGAGGAACAGCTGCAGGAAAGAATATTCTAGGAAAAAAGGAGGCAGAAAAATGGGATTTGAGGAAGGAAGATGTAGCTTCTTCCCGTCTTGCAACAGAGGATTTGGTAATTCTAAGAGTTTGTGTGGATTTGGGATTGTCACAGCAAGAGAAACATGAATTCTGAGAATTGGAGATACTTCTGTTCATCATGGTGAGAGTGTCTCCAAAAGAATCGAGATATTAGGAATAAATTCCTCGCTGAGAGGGTGGGGAAGAGCTGGGATGGAATTCCCAGAGAAGCTGTGGTGCTCCTAGATCCCTGGAATGTCCAAGGCCAGGCTGGATGAAGCCTGGAAAAAACTGGGATAGCAGAAGGGGTGGAATGGGATGGGATTTAACTTCCCTTCCATCACAAACCATTCCATGATTCCATGATAATCTTGGGAATTCCCAAAACATATCAGAGAAATCCAAGGAAAACAAGTTTCCCTATCAAAATGGATCAGTGCAGAGTCAGCTGGAAGCACAAATCCATTGCAGGGTAAGCAGGAGGAACAAAAGGAAGAATTTTAAGGGAGTCTAAGGAGGAATAAAGGCCAAAGACAGAACAGGCACGTGGATATCATCCCAAACCTGAATATTTATTTCTAATACAAAGAGTGGAATGAGGAAAAAGAATGTTGGCAATGGGAATCCTTTCAGTCCTCAAGGACATGCTGAAGGAAGGGAAAAATTGGCTTGGAACAGCAGCAGAATCCTGTCCTGAGCCCAGGATGGAAGTGCTTACACAGATTCTGATTGAATCTGTGGGATTCTGACTGAATTTAAAGGGTTTCAGGGCCTCACACGATTTTGTGTTAAAAACATAAATACAAGGTGACAGTTACTCCATGGGGACTCAACTGTGCTTTTATAGTGCACCAGACACTTGCAGAAATCAATCAAAATTCTTATTTCAAACTACACCATATCATTTACCTTATAAACTTTTTCAAACCTCAAATAAGCACAATTAAGCACAAAAAGCTGACAACATATACTGAGAAATAGTAAAGAGCATGTGTTTCAATTTTAATTTTTTTTAAATTTTCCTTCAGTTGGTTTATCTTTTTACCTGAAAAACACTGCATGTGCATGTGCACTTCCTTAAAAGACCTGAAATGCATTTTGCATTCAATGCTGTGGTTAAAATGCCTTCCTCAGGTTGAAAGAATTGAGATAAGTTGTTTCAGAAAGAGATAAGGGTCTGACATTTAAGCCAGCCCCAGGTGCATGTGGTTTCTTCAAAAATGTCACAAGGTCACATGGGCTCAATCTATGAAGTCTGAAAAACAAAATTTAGCTGAGGATCTTCACTGAAATGGTATCAGATCCCTAGGGTTGGACTGAGACTGTTGTCTAAAAATACTGCAATACTTTTAAGTTGAAAAATGAAATATTTTTTAAAAATCTGATTCAAATCCAACTGTGATTTACATTTAATTAAGGCTTTAACACCCTTGAACAAACCATCACTGCTAGATTCAGGGTCTGTAATTTAAATACACTTCAGAATAACCCAAATTAATAAATTCTGATGGAACTTTAAGCAAATGGACTCACCTTGCTGAGCTAAAGTGGATCTCAGCATTCCACTTTTAGACCAGATTTTCACTTGGCCATCTTCCCCAGCTGCAAATGAGCACAGAACTCATCAAATTCAATGCAATAATCAGCCTAACAAACATGTTTGTATTTACTCAGGAAACACCTCAGTCAAAATAAATCAAAGTCTTCTTCCAGGTAAATTCCTTTTATTTAGTCTTCCTAATATGCAATAGGAATTCTATTAAGGAAAAATCTTTAAGATGGTTGTTTAGTTATGATCAATAAATCTTCCTTTCCTGAAAATCCCTTAAATCTTATCTGAAGCTGCTCCTGGGAAGGGAAAGTCCATTATTATTTAAGTATCCCAAATTCTGTATTTTTGATTCATTCAATGGGCCAGAGGCTGCTCAAAGGAGTCTGGGGAGCCCCAAGGGAGGAGAAATGGATTTTATGGATTAAACTGGAGGTTTCACAGTTGATAAATGGTGCAAGTGAAGATAACTCTGTTTGGATGGCCTCAATGTGCTACAATAACTGTGTGTTCCTGAGGAACTCAGTTTATTTATTGAAGATTAAGTTGTTAAACACTACACAGCACAGTTAGGGCTGTTATTAACAGCACAGATTTCCTGGTGTGTTGTCATTTTTAAAATGCTTTCATTGAGGCCTCCCACGTTCAATTAATGAGGAGAAAGGTGCACCTAGAACTTAATGGCTCCTTCCCTTCAAAGGTAATTTAATTACCACATTTCAGGGGTTTTATATCTGGCCAAGGTGGTTTTTAAATGGTTAAAAAATAGAAAAAAACCTCAACACTAAAAAAATTAAAAACCTTATTTGTGCAAACTGATGCTGCTGAAATATAGCCATAAATGTACTTGGTGATGCAGTAGCAATGATTTATTTCCTCTTCCTGGTATAAGAGGATTTGATCCTCTCAGAGTAAACTGGAAGTGGTGATGAATTCCCACACTCCCAAAAAGTGTCAGTGTCATGCAGTCTCATAAAAAAAGAAGGAATTCAAAAGACAATTTTGACTGTCTTTGGAAAAGTTCCTGAGGCGAAGCTGTCTTTAAAAAGAACAATCTTTCTGTCCCTCTGGGATTTCAGAGGAACAGGCCAGACAGAGTTCCTTGAAGCAGCATTTGAGAGTCTGGAAATGAGCAGATCCAAAATTATCTGCAGTTCTTGTGGCCTGAGCTGGAATTTGTCCAGAGGAATCAGCTGTCCTCCATCAGCACAGGAGTCTGACACCACCAATCCCATCAAGAATCCAGGACAGGCAATTTCAGCAGCTCCCCTTAACCCCAAGATAGAATTTTGGCAAAAAAATGCCAAAAGCAACTGATTAGCAAAAGATTTAGGGTAAAAAAGATACAGAGAGAGGCAGGAATTGTGGGATCATTCTGCCAGCATCAATATAGACAGGCTGCAGGTGACAATTAGTGATAATTAAGGAATAAAAGCACAGGAATATTTAAGATCAATGAGGCCTCAGTAAACGGCTAAAAAAACCCAAATATGCAGGTATATAGATGTACCAATTTAACAACCTTTTCTTGCAACAGGTAGAAAAAAATAAATCAAATATTCTCCTTTCTGAAGTTCAGAACAGCCACAAAACCATCTAAGCACTCTGATATTAAAACATTTACTTTCAAGGAAATAGGATCACATACACTAAAAAAAAAAAATTTTTACTAGATCTTCTATTAATCAAAATAGACAACATTAATTTAAAATAGCATTAAAAGTACAAAATTAACTCATATTAATCAAGATGATAACAACCTCAGTGATAAGGAAGACCTTATCTTAAAGAAGAGTAGATTATTATTTTAGTTTTCAAACCCCTTCACTAACAAGAATGCTCACCTGTAACCAGTGCTGTTCCATCATAATTCCACCTCCCTGCAAGGACAGCTCCACAATGTGCTTCCACACTTTTCTCCACTCTTCCCAACTTGGAAATCAAGTGGAATTTGCCTAAACAAAAAAAAAACAGTGTGAACAATTATTACAATTATAATTATAATTATTTATATATTAGATCAATAATTATATTATCAATTACATTACACATTATTACAGCAATGCTGTTACTTTCTGTTAAAAACAGACACACAAAACAAGAACCCAACAATACAAAGAAAACATCCAATTGTTTTTCACAGCCAAAAATAGAACTATTCCTGCTTCCCTTCTGGGGCTGGGATGGAATTCCAAAGTTAGTCATGATTACAGCAGATGGATCAGGAAGTCTTTATTCCCAAATGAGGGATGCTGCTGAAATCCAGCAAGATCAAATTTAAACTGGAGCAAACAGCAGGCAGTGGAGAGCTTGGAAAAATGAACAGTCCAGTGATTCCAATTAACGACTTTAAAATCAAATTATTTTAGTATTATCTGATCTAAACTGCCAGATTACAATCAAGTTCCTGAGTGACCAGAGCTTTAAGGCACTATCATACCACTACATCTCTGCCAATGCAAGATTGTCAAGGAAAAGGGTTTTAACACTAACGAGAAACTATGGTTTGGATAAATCAGTTTATCTGATCAGTGTTTAAAATGTCATGGAATCCCAGACTGGTTTGGGTTGGAAGGGACCTTAAATCCTTAAATCCCATCTCATTCCACCCCTGCTGTGGGCAGGGACATTTTCCATAGACCAAGATGCTCCAAACCAAATTCAACACTTCCAGGGTATTCACTTAATGCATTCTATTATTTAAGAATTATAAAATATAATTTATCTCATTAATGTGTCACTTACTGTATAGAATATCTCTCAAGTCTGAGATTCTCCTTTACTGTGTGTAAGCAATAACTGGATTTAGAGGAATTCAATGCTTTTTTCCTCCAATTAAGTTGCCAAAATGGCCTTCTCTGCTTTTAAAATAATACATTAAAAACATCTCTTATTTTCTGATCACAGAAAATAAATTTTATTTTCTGATCACCTTTTTCCATCCAGTGTCCTTGTTCCATCTGCAGCAAAGACCTTTTTCATTGCAGAATCCTTTAATCTAATATTTCAGGACTAAGAATATTTCCATGTCATCACTTACAGGACTCAGCATGAAGTGGCTGAGCTCTCCAGAGCCATTATTTTTTAATGGGTATATGATTTGTGCTTAATTTGAAGTTTAAAGCCAAACACATTCTTCATTTTTGTCAAAAATTAGCAACAAGACCAATGTAAGTAGGAAGTAAAAGAACAATATCCCCCAAGAGATGCATCTCAGAAGTAAAACCCACGGGGATTAAATTTACATTTGCTCTGATTTCAACCAGGAACCAATGCAACCCTGTGAAGGCATTATGATCATTTTCCATTGGATTCAGCAAGTTTCCAGGAATTCTTATCACAGAGAGGAAGTGGCTGTTGCAGGAAAATTGCAGGAATAAGCTGGTGCAGGAGAATTCATGCAGGAAGAAAAATCTGGCTTGGTGCAAAATCCTTTTGGGGAGAAGAGAAAAAAAGGCACCCCAAGCAATCCTCAAAGCTTCCTTCTCCCCAAACAATGTCTTGTGGTTGAGTGACATAAGCAGTGAAGGGCATGAAATAAAAAATATTTTCAATTGCCTTACCATCAGAACTTGTCAGAACAAAGCTCTCAGCCTGGGATTGCTTCTTCCCACCAATCCCTCTGGGAAACCAGTGCAGGTCGATGGGATAAACATCCTCGGGAAGCTTCACCACCCGAGTGGTCTCGCTGGTCACAGGGTTCCATTTCATGATCTGGTGATCATCACTGCACGAGTAGAGCTCGTCAGCTGTTGTCCATCCCACACAGCTCACCAAGTCCTTATGTTTCATTCCATTAAGGAATCTGAAAAGTTCAACTAGTGAAAATAAACTCATGAAAATAAACCCATTTCAGCTATGCAGAACTGAAGGGACAATATGGGAAGATTGTTTTGATAAGATTGCATGGAATGTTTTACATTAAAAAATATTATTCTTCAGTGTTTTGCTCTTATATGCCGAGAAGAGCAGGTAGAAATCCAGCCAAACCACAGCAGATTATCATGCAAAAATTTAATTTTTATTACCGTGCAAGGTTATTAAAACATGGATAAAATGTTGGGTTAATGAAGGGTCATAGTGCAAAATATCTGTGCAAAACACCCAACTATCATTCAAAGGTGTTGGTTTATTAATAGCACGTCATATATAAGTGTCCAGTGTCTCCTAAAAAATTGTCCTTAAAGGCTGCACTCAATGACAATGAGAATAAAGAAAAAATAGAAAAACCCCACATCTACAATTTACTAATACTTTACTATAACTTCAACAATAAAGAAATATTTTCTGGAAGAGTCTATTCAGAATGAACATGATGTTGTATGTTTTTCTTCTGTGACAAAGGATATGTTTTGGCTCCTTTAAAAGGGAAATCTTCAGTCTCATCTCAGTTGTTCAGATGGAGTATTAAAACCATCTGTTATAACTGTAATAAAAGAAAACAAACACATATATAAGTATATATAATTAGCAAAATATATATGCATATGAGCAGTCAAAATGAAATAGACACCAACACTAAAATAAAAAGTTCTGAAATAATTTTGTATTTATAAGTAGCATAATGTACATGCATATATAAGCAGCCAAAATGAAAAAGGAAGACACTAACACTAAAATAAAAAGTTCTGAAGTAATTTTACATTAGCACTGAGGAAAAATAAGCACCAGAAAAGACCTGAGTTTAAAGGGAATTCTGTTTTCACATTATCCAACTGAATATGGACAACTTAAAGAAAAAGCAATGCTGGGAACAGAGAATCCTTGAATTATTAAGGTTGGAATAGACCTGTAAGATCAAGTCTGAAACACCCGAGGTTGGAGCACTGGAGTTCCCTTGCGCTGACACACAGCCAGGAAGGGGAAACCTGGTCTCTTCCTTTCAAACACAAGCCCACAACTTTATTATAATTTTTAATACTATTTAATCGCTCTGTACGTGGCGCTAAAAGGCTGAACGCCGTCCCCGGGCCATGCACACGTACATCCATCACTACCCAGCCCACCTATTCCCTACATCCAACTCCCAAGGAATCCAGCAGCGGCTCCGCTGGAATTTTAGGAGAGCTGGGACAAAATCCAGGAGTTATCCCGACCCGGAGAAGTGCCGGACACGGCAGCCTCACTGCTGCTCCCTCTGCCATCCGGAGGAGCAGGGAGGCGGGCATGGAGCAGAGCGGGATGTGGGGAGCAGGGAAAGCCAGAGAGAGGGATGGAGGCAGAGCAGGAATGGGAAAACAGCAGCAAGATGGGGACTCCGGGTAGGAATGCCACAGCGGGACGGGGGAACGCTGAGAAGGAAAAGCAGCGGGTGGGATGAAGGCACGGAGGAGACACCGAACCCTCCGGGCATCCTCAGCCCCCACCGCCCGCTCTCCGGCCGTGCCAACACCCGCTCTGCCCTCAGCTTCCAGCTGCCCACGAAGCACATTATCCAGCCCCCTCAGGGCCGCCAGCAGCCGGAGGTCCCCCGCCTTGCCCTCAGCTGTCCCTCCCTCCGTCCGTCCGTCCGTCCGTCCCACGCCCACATGGGAGTCACGGCTCCCGACCCTCTCGCCCACCGCGGCGGTGACTCAGCCCAGGGCAGGGGGACGGCGGCCGCCGCCTCCCCAGCGCGCCTTTACCTGCGCGGGCAGCCCAGGGAGCGCGCAGAGCGGCGGCCGGAGCCTGCTGCCGGCGGAATCCGGGATGATCCCGCCTCCCGTCTCCTCAGGAGCAGCGGATCCCGGGATGATCGCTCTTCCCGCTCCTGTCCCCTCAGCAGCGCCGGATCCCGGGATGATCCCTCTTCCCGCTCCTGTCCCCTCAGCAGTGGCAGATCCGGGATGATCCCCCCTCGTCCCCTCAGGAGCAGCGGATCCCGCTCCCGGCGGAGCCCGGGCTGATCCCGTCTCCCGTCCCCTCAGGAGCAGCGGACCCGGGCTGATCCCTCTTCCCGCTCCCGTCCCCTCAGGAGCAGCGGATCCCGGGCTGATCCCGCCTCTCCCTCCCGTCCCCTCAGCAGCGGATCCCGCTCCCCCGTCAGCCAAGCGCCGCCGTCTCTATGGCGACTTCTCGCGAGACTTCATCCTCCTCCTCCGCCGCCACCTCACGGCTCCCCCCCGCTCCCCCCTCCCCCAAGGTGCCACGGCGCCACGCGTTCATTAATTAAACTCGCTTTAAAATCGCGACGCTGCCACCATTTTTTAAAAATTTTTTTTCACTTTTAAAATTTTTTTAATAATTTTTTAATAATTTTTAAACCGGCGCGCGTCGCCCAGCAACCAAGCGCCGCCCACTGACCTACTTCTAAAATTAAAATTAAACCCTTTCTCCGCCGGCACTGCCGCGGGACTGTGTCCCCGCGTCACCCTCACCCCCTAAAGCCTCCCATCCCTGAGTTTCTGCCCCAAAAAAGCCTCTCCGGGCGGGTTTCTGAGCGCTTTCCCCCGGCCGCGGTAACGAACACAAGATGGCGGGCGGGCGGCGGTGCCGTTCAAACCCGGGCCGGCCCCTCCCGTCCCAGCCTGCCCCGCGCTTTTCTAACGAATTTCGGTTGAGTTCGCCGTTTCGGCGCCATTTTCGAGTGTGGAAGCGGCTGAGCTTCTCCAGCAGCCGGAGCCGCCCGCGCTGCCGCCGCCTCGCCGGGGCAGGGAGCCGCCGGGACGAGCAGGTAGGAGCTCGGCGGGGGAAGCGATGGCGGTTCGCCTCAGGGCGGTGGGGTTGGAGGGGCTTGGCGGCGGAGGAGGTGCCCTCGGGGAGCTGCCCCGGGAAGGTGCTGAGGGGAGAGACTGGGGGTGTTGAGGGAAGACAAGTGGTGCTGAGGGAGAGATAAAGACTGAGGGGAAGACAAGGGGTGCTGAGTGGAGCATGGCGAGGGGAAAGGCTGGGGGTGTTGAGAGAAGACAGGCGTTTGCTGAGGGGGGAGACAGGGATGCTTAAGGGAAAGTGTTGAGGGGGAAAGCAGGGAGTAGTTAGAGCACTCAGGGGGTGCTGAGGGCACGGCGGGTTCTGCCCCGCGCCTTGTTTCCCTCTTCCCTCCTCGGCCGGCGGGAGCCGAAGCGGCGGCAGCGCCTCTCCCCGGGCCGGGCTGTCCCGCCGAGGATCCCCAGGGCTGCGGGCACGGCCGCTCTGTCCCGCCGCTGTCGCCGCAGGGTTTGAGCAGCGGGTCACAGCAGGGCTGTGCAGCCTTAGGGCTCCCGCTATGCCTTAGGGACCCCCGGGACACGGGGAACTTCAGGGACGCGTTTCGCTAGCGGAGAGACGCGATTTTAATCTGCTTAGGGCAGGGACCCTTCCAGCACCGGCTCTGCCCGCTGCTTTGCTGCTTGGAGGATGAGAGAAAAATCCCAAGAAAGCCTTTAGCGATTGGCCGTTGACTTAAAAGAGTTGGGCTCGATGATCCTTTCCAACTCGGAATATTCTGGGATTCTGTGACTTGGAAAGAGCGTGACAAGGGTGCAGTGGGGCTCCTTAGGCTGTAAAAAAGCCCCAGATTTGTCACTTGACAGGGCTTGTCGCTATCAGGTTTAATCGGCTGTTAATAAGGAAGCTTTTCTGTCCGTCTCTGGCTCTTTTTTCGCCATCCGCGTAAGAAAAACGGCGCTTGGCAGGAGAGATGCTTTTTGCCAAACACCTTCGAGCTGGCTCGGGGGAGGGGCTGGGCACGAATTTGTTAAATTTGTTAGAGACTATGTGGCAGCTGATTTATCGCGATTTGAAAGCTGAGGTCAAGTAGTTCGGCTTGTTCATTCTGTTGAAGTATCCGAGGGTGGGGGGGGAAAGGGTTGGGAAGGTAAATAGGTCTATATTGCACAATTCTGTTGGAGTGGAGCAGTGTGGAAAAAAAAAAAATAAACGTGGTGCTTTGAGAGGCTGTAATTGTCTGAGACAGCCATTGCGGAACAGTTCTGAACGGGGGCATAGCCTGAAATCGGCTGAAAATGAGTTGTGTCTCTCATTTCCCCCCTCCCCCATTGTCCCAAATGAAGGACTCTCATGAGAGTGTGGGTTGGGGGTAGGTCTGAAAACGTCAAATGATTGGCACCAATTGTAAGATGACTTTCTAACCACGTCAGTTTTTTATCTTGTGAGAAGTAAACTTTCTCATGTCTGTTTTGCTGCGAGCTCACTTCGCCACTTGCTGCGATTTCAGCTCTTTGGGGGGAGAGTTTTGCTCCTCACTCGGCTTTTCTTCTCATCGGGTGCTTTCTCCTCACCCGTGCTGTGGGGAGCTGTGCTGAAGTGCCAGCTGATGGCTTTTGTAATGCTCGTCCTTGCTCTGTTCACTTTAACATCCCAACCAGATGAAGGTATTTCGTTTTGCTTTCTCTGTGGAACGTTGAATGCGCTGGCAGGAGGGGTTGTGTTGTATTTTGGGAGCTGGGTGTGTTGATTTAAATTATTTAAGAGTCAAGTCTTTGCTATAATCGCGCAGGTCTTTTGTTTCTCCGTTTCTCTATCTGTATATATGCGTACAAACATTTAGCATGGATTATTGAAAGTAAAACGAGCGTCAGGTCTGAAATAGAGCGAGTTCTTCCAGGAGGGTACAGACTTGTGGCTCCTCGGTTTGTTATTTAATGTGTCTTTAACCCTTTTGCCCCCAGCACCACGGTGGCTTTTTGTGAGCAAAGCCACTGCCCTGAATGTGTCCGTGAGTTGGCAGCAGGTAGATCCATGCTGTTTATAGAGATTAGGCTCACCCCCTCCTTTTGGGGGGTGATGTATCTTAAATTATATCATTACGAAGCTAATATCTGTATTCCGTTTCAAATTGGGATTTTTGTCTTCTAAATGCCTCCAGTCGTAAGTTTCTAAATGAGTCAAACATCTGGGCAGAGGTGTAGGTGAATTCCTCGGGGGGCTGTAGCTCGGTGCCGCTGAGATCACGGGGTTTTCTTGTTTGTGTTAGCAAAGGAGATAGAGCCCTTCAGTAGTTTGATTGCTTGGAATGGAAGGGGAGCAGCCAACAGGGACCGTGCCAAGCAAGAGAACCAAAACCTCCACTGCAGCCCATGGGAAGGGCAGGGAGCCCTTGGAGGAATCTTCCAGTGACATGGAGGTGGAAAATGAAGGCACCAGGGAGCTTGACAAAGCACCTCCCCAAGGTAGGTCTGCTCTGGCCGTCGTGGTGCTGATTGAGCCTCCTTAGCAGCAACTTGAATTTCCCAACTGCTCCAGATGGGATTTGCTCTTTTCCCTTTTACAAAGCAATGCTGAAAGCCTTGATTCCTGGCAAATTTAAGCTGCTTTTAAAATGGTCAAAGGAGCTTGCAGGGAGTTAAAGGGTTTGGCCCAGTACAAGTGCAAAAGCAATTTGTAGACTTGCTCCTAATAAAGCCTATTTCGGAGCCCTGATCTGGAACATTGTTCTTAAGGCTGTGGTACAACAGCAGGATTTTTCAAATTTATAGGCAGCCAATGGTATGGGATTTCTTGGAATGGAATAAATGTCAAGTTTATTTACTTAACTCTTAAAATGATTTGACTTTCTTTTTCATGAAGCAGTGTATTTTCTTGAGTTCCTCGAGTTGAGCTTTCACAGCAAAAATCTGAAAAACCAGCAGCTGTGTGACTTTTTAGGTAGCCAGATGTGCAGTTATTGAAGGCAGGTATTTGACAAATAGATGAATACGTTGAAATTGGTGGCCAAAATTGCTGCCTGTTTGAAAAAGGAGTTGCTGGTGTCTGGGGAAAAGCTGCTTTGCTGATATCCAGGGGGCCAGTTTGTTTTCGTAACAAACTTCCTGTCTTTGCAGAGCAGCCGTGCTGTCATTGCAGCTTTCAGAGCCTCGTGCAGATCCCCAAATCTTGCACAGAGACTCTGGAGCATGCCTGAAATGTGGCTTTGCAGTTATTAATTAGAAAGGCTTTGCCTGCTTCACATTTGCAGATTTATTGTGATGGTTGGAGCTGTTGGAATTGCAGGGGGCCTGTTAAAGTGTGTTGGAATAAGAATTACATAATGAAAGAACAAACCCAGCGATGGGACATCTTAAGTAGCTCTTAAAAAACATTCAGTTTGTGGAAAGAAGAATTTTAATTCCACTCAGCTCAGATTAATAATTGCAGGCCAAAATGTAGCTTTGGTTCAGACAGAAGTGATGTTTGCTTTTTCGGTTGAACATTTAAAAAGGTGTCAAATCGTTGAGAGCTTACAATTTTTTATTTTTTTATCTTTCTGTTTACTTGGATGGGTTTTAGCAGCCTCAGATGAGGTGGTGGATAATCGAAGTTTAGAAGAGATTTTGGGTAGCATCCCTCCTCCCCCACCTCCAGCAATGACCAGTGAACCTGGTGCTCCTCGGCTCATGATCACTCACATTGTAAACCAGAACTTCAAATCCTATGCAGGGGAGAAAACTCTGGGACCTTTTCACAAGGTATCTTTCTTTTACATTAAGTAGTTGTGAACTGAAGGTAAGACTTCTCTGGGTGGTATTATTCCTTCCTGTATTTTCATCTAAGCTGGCCTCAAAATAACTGAAAAATATTTAAGGCTTAGGAATATTTTGATAGTAATATCCTAAATTAAGTAGAGAAAACAGTGAAGTACAATTTCCCAATGCTGTGCAATTTTAATTTGTCAGCACAGCTTAGAAAAGCTCACTTTTCTCCTGATTTCGTTTGCTGGAGAACTTTTAGGGCTGTTTGAAGAAAGAGAATATTTTTTAGTGCCCACAAGAGACTTACGTGGCTGAGCATGAAACTGTGCTTGTGAAGGCTGCGAAGTGCAGGGCTTTGGGTTAACCAGTTCACATGGAGAAAGCTGAGCTGAGGTGTGAGGCTTTTCTTCACTTTTACCTTTGGCAACAAGAGCTGAGCTCTCAAACAGTTGCAAGCACGAGGAAGAATTGTTTTTTAAATGGGTGATGGAGCCAGGGTATCTCTTTCACTTTGAATATCTCTTTTTCCCCCCTCTTTGTGCAGCGTTTCTCGTGTATTATCGGGCCAAATGGCAGTGGCAAATCCAATATCATTGATTCCCTGCTTTTTGTGTTTGGCTATCGAGCCCAAAAAATCCGATCCAAAAAGCTCTCGGTGCTGATCCATAATTCTGACGAGCACAAGGACATCCAGAGCTGTTCTGTGGAAGTTCACTTCCAAAAGATCACTGACAAGGTATGTATGATTCCAGGCACAACAGGGGAGCCTGGTTTTTTCCTTTAAGGAGCTGAAAAACTTCTAATATTTGCTTATTTTAGTTGGAACTGGGGAAAACTTCATAGCATGATAAGTTTACCTTTGGGATATAAACCATCAGTGTTAATTAACTTTAAAAAATCCTCTGTTGAGTAGTGCAGCTCTTAAAATATTAGTAAGGATTCTTTTTTTATTTGCTGCAAGACTAATATGTGGTACCTGTCTGTTTTAAAACAATTTGGAAATTGTTATTAATCATTTTCAGAAGAACTCGTTTTAGATTTGTAATGTCATTTACCCCAAGTAAATAAAACTTATTTCTGCAATTAAAAGAATTAGATAAAAATTTATAAGTTTGTGTCTGGAGATGTTATGTATTCTTAAATGTATAATACAAACACATGTATTAAGAAATAAAACCTGTTTAAACAAAACCTTTCAAACCGATTAGAAACTATTTTAGGTTATCTAAATTTAGAAAAATATATAATGAATCTGAAACTTATTTACACTTTATGTACTGTAAATGTGATTGCAATTTTATAACAGATTTTTCAGCAAAAATTCTGGACTCCACATTTTACCACTTATTTTTTTGAAGCTGATATTTTGTTTGAATGAAATAGAAAGTGTTGGCAAATTTTAAAAAATGTTTATTTTGCTTGCTGCTTCGTGTATGGATAAAAACTTTATCACTTTTTTTGTTGATTTATTGCAATTACAGTACAAGGAATTTATTTCTCTTGATTTAAATTTCTTTTTTGTTCACACATCCAGACTTTTAAATTTCGGGTCAACCAAAAAAGTGGGAAGTGTACATAGAAATTTCAAAAATTATGTTAATAAAGTGGCAGCATTTACAGCCTTTTTTAGAAACCGTTTGACAAGACATTTATATTTTTTTTCTTTTTGTATTTACAATAACCAGATTAAAAATGAATCAATTTAAATTTTTAAAATTTTTTTTTAAATTTTGTATTAACCTCCAGAAGCCAACTTTATGATCTAAAAGCTCTCTTCATGTACCAGAGAGCAAACTGAGAGCTCTTGGGGGTTAATCTGGACAAATTTTAACTTTTTAAAGCCTGGCACAGCTCTATTTTGGCTGCTGCTCTGGAGGTAAATGGAAGATCTCCTTTGAAGCTGCTGATGTCACATTTGTCACATCTTGCCTGTTTGGCTTTTTTCTCTGGTGCAGTTTCTCTTTGGAGCTGCTGAGCTGCAGAGGCAGGGAGCACTCAGGGCTTCCAGAGCTCTGGGATTTCAAACACAAGCCATGCAGCATTTTCACAGCTCTAGCTGATAGCACAGCTGACAAAGGCATCAGATGAAGGCAATTCCGTTTCAACAATTCAGAATATTTTTTGTCCAGCTCTCAAACAGGATTTTTTTTCTGATTTTTTTTCTCTTTTTTTTTTGAAAGATGCAATTTTAAGACAGTTCCCACTTCTGCAACTCAGAGTCCATGATAAAACCTGATCATGATAAAACTTCCCTCCTGTTTCACAATTCACTAGATAAATACACAGCTACAGTAATTGTTTCTCTGGCTTTGTGTTTCCTCAAAGCAGGAAGGAGATGATTATGAAGTCATTCCTGACAGCAAATTCTGTGTATCTAGAACAGCCTATAAAGACAATTCTTCCACCTACTACATCAATGGCAAGAAAAAGACATTCAGAGATGTTGGGATGCTTCTCCGAAGCCACGGCATTGATCTGGATCATAACAGGTTCTTAATTTTACAGGTTGGTGTGCCAATAAAACCAATTTGCAAGTTGTATTTCCAGTTAAAACTCTTTAAAAAAAAATCAAAATCCAGGTTTGAAGGCTTGTCCTGGAGGCCTTAAAGTGCTGTAGCAGCACATCATGGTTTGCATGCTCTGCTCAAGGCGCGAATCATTATTTGCTGCTGGAGGAATTTAAGGCAGAGAACAGTTTGGGGGTTCCTGAAAATGGGGTTCCTGAAAATGTCCCTTTTTTCCAGGAGGGAGTTGTGTGCCTGCCTGGCACAATGGGGTTCCTGATGTCCCTTTTTTCCAGCAGGGAGTTGTGTGCCTGCCTGGCAGAGTTGTGCTCGTTCCGCCCTAGCAGCACGTAAATATTGGAGTGTGAAAGAAACCTTCAACCCCAATATTCTTGTGCTGCTTCAGCGGGGCAGAGCCTCAGCAACTGGGGGCTGCTTTGCTCTGAGCTGCAGCAGTATGGATTGCTGTTGGAATTGTTTCATTGTTTCTGCTACTGTTGTCTGCAGCTCTCCTATGGAGATGTGGTTTTGCTGAGAAGTGAGTGTGGAAAAATGAGCTGTGCATAAAAATGAGTGCAAGGAAAATCCCAGGAATTGTGCTGCTTGTTTACACTTGTTTAACAGCTCCAGGTTTATAATCAATCCAGCTTGTGCTTTTCAAAGCCACAGTTTGCAACCCATACTGTAAAAATAATCACAGTTTGTCAATATAATATCATTTATATGCAGGTTTGACCTTCAAATTGTGAAGCTTTTTTGCTGGTTTAAAGTCAGGCTGAAGGGAACCACACTATTTTTTTTGAGTTTTTAAATAATGAGAATTTTGCTGTGTGCCAAACAATTAAAATATAAATTGAGCTTACAAGTATTTAAATATTAATTCCATTGAAGAACTATTTCTGCAATTACCTGTAATTACTAACAAGTCCCAAATCTCCTCTGGAGAATCATGGCCTAGAAATCAGTGATCAGTGGGAGCTTCCCAAGGCCTGAAATGTTTTAATAGAGTTTATTTTAGGCCAGTTTCTGTCAAAGGAGCTTCCAGTTCCCCTCTAAAATATATATATATATATATTTTAAAAACTTGTAGCTGTGTGGCTGTGCTTGCTTCACTTCCTCAAGTCCTTTTTTGCAGCTACACCCACAAAAAGAGGATATCTCTGTTTGCAAGTCTCCATGCCAATTAATTATTTCCTCCAACACTTTATTCCTGTATTTTCTGCTTCAAAATGGAGCGAGAAGCACCTCCAAGAAAATAACTCGAAGTAAACACACCCTTTTTTCTATACAGTTGTTCTCAAATCTCATTTTGCCAACATTTCTGGAAGGGAGAAAATGTAAAATGAAAGATGAAGCAGGGTGGAAATGCTGGTGCAGAGATACCCAAAGCTCAGTGTTAGGGAACATTTATTTGGGAAGCAGTATTGCTTTTTAAATTTATTTTATATTTTCCCTCCACCCCAAATGGGATTTATTTTCTTTTCCCACAAATTGTTTCAAAGGGGAGAGCATCCCTTTTTTCCTAAAAGCTGGAATTTCAGGCTTTCTACCCCTGCAAAGGGAAATAAAGGGAAGCAGAGCCAATATTAAAGCAGAAAGCAGTGTTTTCCCACTGTATTTTTTTCTTTCATCCCACCAGCCTTTGTCTCAGAAATTGCCCTGAGATTTTCTGCTTTTTAGCCTTTCTGACTGAGGGCAAGGCCTTTGCCTTTTTAAAGTGAAATCCACTGATCTGACTGTCCAAAACTGAGTGTTTCCAGTGGGGAAATGTAGCAATATTTTCCACAGAATGACAGCAGAACTTCAACCCTCAAATCCTCAAATTTATAGTTAGAAGGAAATAAGACCATCTAAGGCTGTGGATTGTTATCACAAGGATTGCCTTTTTTTCCCCCTAATGTTTTCCAAATTATTTAAAATTGAAGGGATAAGCAATAGGTTTATTTACCTTTTTCTCTTTTTTTTTTTTTAATAGCAAAACTAAGTTTAACCAAGTATTTCTCATTTAAAATAAATAATAAATCTCTGAATTATGACTGTATCAATAGGGTGTGATTAAAATATTTCATTTGTACTCTAGATTTTGGGTAAAAATATTAATTAAGGATTATCAAATGCTGATTTGGGTGTGTGACAGAACATTCACTATTAGCACTAAAGAAAATGTTGTTACTGCATGTAGGACATGTTCTCTTACAACACCTTTAGAGCCTTGATTTTTATCTTGCTAACGTAATTACCATTACTCAATGGAAAATATTTGCTTTTTAGAAGACTGCTTCAGTTTTTTTTGCTTCCTTTTCCCCCTTTCAACCCCTATTTTGTGGTGGTTTTCTGCTGGTTTTGGTGCTTTTTAGGGTAAAATTTGAAAGCTGGGTTTTGATCTAGGTATTTCTGCTGATGCTAAACTGAAAATACTAAAATCAAACTGCTGCTGACTTCTGTGAATAACATTTCAAAAAAACACCAGTGGGAAAACAGAAAATGTGAGAGTAATTGAGTAGGTCTAGAAAAATTACAAATTCTGTGCCTGAACTTGCAAATTGAAATAAATCTGGTTTAAAAATTATTCTGCTTCCAATGGGATGTTGCCAACACAGAACAGGAGGAGTTTGTCACTTCTGTGATCCTTAACTTCCAACACTCCATATTTCATGCTTTTACTGAATTCCTCTGTGCTTTTAGTACTTCAGGAATAGGCAATTCTTTTGCATTATCATAGTTACTATTTAAAATTATTATAAATATGATGCATTTTTAATGAGGTGCCTGAAACTAAAACAGGAAAAAAATGCATCTTCTCACTTCAAAAAGAGTGTTTGGGGGAAAATCTGCTGCTTTTCTGTCTTCCACACCTACTGCTTTAACCCCAGGAACTTATAGAGGTGTAAAGAACAACAAATAAAATAATTTAGCTTTTTGAAAGCCTTGGAATATCCTGCTCTGCCCAGGCTGACAAACTCAGAGTAAGTATTTGTTCTGTTTTTTGGAGTGACTCCTCTGAATAGGTTATAAAACCTCAACCTCTTCCTCCTGCCTGGTTTCCTGTAGGGAATGGTGACAGAAATGGGAACACCTGAAGGAAATTCAGGTTTGGACATGCAGGGGGGAATATCTGGGAGGAGAGGCTGTGATACCTCTGGGGTGGGCAAGGGAAGAGAAGCAGAGTCATTCCAAAGGGTGGAAAAGCAAAGTGGAATAATCCCCCCATAAATATTGCAGAATTAATTCAGTATTCATAGCAGCAGATTTCTAAATCGATTTCAATTTGTTTCAGAATCTCGCAAACAAATTGAAACTGCATTAAGTCAGTTTTGTACTAATCACAGTGGTATTTCATTTGAATATATTTGATAGACTTCATGAAAATATTCTCCTGTAATCTTCAGCAGGTATAAACAACTGCAGTGATTTTATTTGTGTGTAATTTGTAACTGATTGGAACTCAGTCTTATCCTGTGGCGAGGTGAGGTTGCCAGCAAGGCAGTTGTGTCAGGTTTTTCACCTGCTCTGGGTGGAAATAATGTCAGAGTCACTTCCAGGGCAGTGGGGAGGAAATGAGGGAGAGCAGAATTTCTTCTCGTTGAGATAAAGCTGAAATTCCCAATTGTTGAGGTCTGTGTTCCTCATGGGCACAAACATTGGAGGTGAGGCTAGAAATGGGAATACAAAAAAAATCTGTGCTGCCAGAACTGGAGGTGAAGAGAGAGTTGTTCTGTAAGAAATCCTGCAGGAAAGCATGGAGAAATGGGAAGGAGAAAATCATTTTTCTAGGGGCAGTGTGGAACGGAGAGATTATGGAACAGTTTCATTAGAACACACCAGTAACAACTCAGACATTGCAGGTTGGGTTTGGAAATTCCTGACTTCAATTCCAAAGAGGCTCTAGATTTGCACTTCATTTGTGTTCTTGTGTTAAACACAGGAATGTCCTTAAAACTCCTGAAATTATTTTACAAAATGCAGAATTGTAGTTTTGTGCAAAGAACTCAATATTGGAAAAAGACTCAAAGTTTTTTCTCATCTCTGGTCAGTGGTGTCATTGTAGATTTTTATATGTGCAGTTATTTTTTATTTGACTTTATTTCCCACTGAGTTTTCCTGGGAAGGAAGGGCATGAATTTAAGTTTTTGATGCTTTTTCCCCTCCTGTGTATTCACCATGTGGTAAAATTGAAAGTTACAGCTACAATAAGATGGAATTACAGAAAAAAAAATCCCAAATATCCTGTTGTAGCTTACAAAAACTGTATCACAGCAGGAGAATAATGAGGTTAGGGGAATATTGGTTCTCTCCATACATAGCTTCCAAAATCCATGGATGCAGAATCGGAATTCATGGGCAAAACTTTGTGAGATGGGAGTATGGGTCAAAGTAAATAAAAATTAGCAGTCTGGAAAAATTGAAGATTCAGAAATTTAGCAGTTATTTTTGCCTTTCTTTACTGTACTCCTGCTTAAAAAGTGAGAGCTACCATTGTGGTGAAGTGGGGGAAATAACCCCAAAGCCAAGTGTGAGCACAGATAAGGAAAATAAAAAAATTAAAAACAGGAGAGAGGCTGAAAACAGTGGAAGTTGCAGACAGGGAAGGGGAGAGACTTGTCTCATTTTACTGCCTGAAGGCTTTTTTAGGAGAAAAATGCACTTTGGTGCCTTATTTTATCAAGAAATTGATTGCACAAAGCAGCCAGGAAATAAAAATTCAGTGAGGCAACTGGGATCAGATGCAGCAAATCAAAATTACACAACATCCAGGCTGCTTTTCCTCTGATTTTCCTCCCCCTGGACTTTCTGCAGCAGTTCCAAGTTGTGTCAAACAGGTGGAATTGGAGCTGAATGAGCAAAAAGCTGAACCTCAGCATAGGAACTTTGTAGTAGTGCTGGTTTTGCTCTCGGGGCAGGAGTGAGGTAAAGAGCCAAAGGGAAAACTGGAATGGGCATTTCCCAAAATTCATCCTGGATTTTCTCTGTTAAATCTCTTGAAAAACAGCTTTATATGAACATTGCAAGTGTTTGGATGTGTTTTTCCTTCAAGCACATGCAGTGTTCCTGTGTAACTCTGGCTTTGCTCCTCATGCTGAGAAGTTTTCAGCTCCTTTTGCAAAATCTGCTCTTGTTCCATTTGCTTCAGTGTTTGAGAGAATTGAAACATTGCTGTGGTCTGGAAAATGGATTAAAATATAACATGATTATTATTTTGTTAAGAGAAGTTTGCCCTATGCTGGGTCACTTTTTTCTCGAATTCCATGTTGAAAAGTTTAAAATAATTGAAATTGGGTTGTAATTTGAATTAAGATGGGTTTTCTTCCACTGGACAAACAAATACCAGAATTGGACTGTGGCTGCTCTAATCCTCCACAAAACTGTGAGTTAAGGCGGCTTTTATAAATGCAAACACTGCTTTTACATTAAATTTTATTTACCCTTTCATTTATAGCACTGCTCCATCCCAATCATCCCTTAATCTTGTGGTGCTTCATCAATTAAATGATGTCCTAATCACTGCATTCAGATATCAGCTAATTCAGTTTCACTTAATTAATACCATAAAGTTGCAAACTAATTTATGTGATTATTCTATTTAGTAAGCAAATTAAATGTACATATTGACAGAATTGAGAAATTACAAGATTATTGGAATTATGCTGTAACAGGTGTTAGGGTTGGGATTACAGTAAAATTTGCTAATTCCCACCCATCACTCAAATGATTTTGATCTCAATAAGAAAAGTTTCTTTTATGTGTTCAAAAAGCCTTAAAAGCTTGCATATTATAAAAAATATGCTTTTACTACAGTGAAACTACTAATATATTGTCATGAATTAAAAAAACTAAATTATCTTTAAAAATATTCTTAAAAATACAAAATATTACAGTCACAATTGCCACACCTAAAACTTTGTGGTGGTTTAATGAGATTTTGAAACCAAATTACCTGGTTTGACCTGTTCCTGACAGGTGCTGCATTTTGTAGATAGTTTTTCTCTCTAAAGTCATTTCTCCTGAGCAAAACTGTGATTTTCAGTTCAGTCAGATGTCACATTACTCCATGTTTGAGTAGTGCTGAAGATCTCCCCTAAGAAAAAACCCTCTAAAACCCAAAGCACACCAGCTGCACCATAGAATTCCCCTCAGAAAGCACCCAAAGTCCCCTGTTTGCCTGCCCAGAGCACAGTGCACTCCCAGCTCCTGAATTCCAGCCTCCTCCGAGGATTTCAGCACTTGATTTTACAGCTGTGATTAGGACAGCAGAACTTAAGTGACAGCCCAAAATCTTGGAAAACTGTTTTTACCTGTTTTGTGCCATAATTATTGTGTGGAACATTTACAGAGAGCTCTGGGAATGCTGGAGTGACAGTTTAGACAAAACTCAGGCTGTTGAAGGTGTTGCCTTCCCAAAGGTTTTTCCCAAACGTTCAGGGGTGAAAAGAGGAGGCAATAATCAATAAAAGCCAGACATCTTTATAGGTTCTCCAGCCACAACTCATCCTGCCAGAGGGCAGGGCTAGATGGGATATTGGAAGGAATTGTTCTCTGGGAGGGTGGGGAGGGCTGGGATAGAATTCCCAGAGAAGCTGTGGCTTCCCCTGGATCCCTGGAAGTGTCCAAGGCCAGGCTGGACAGGGTTTGGAGCAGCCTGGGACAGTGGAAGGTGTCCCTTTAAAGTCACTTCTACCCTAAAACTTGCTGTTTGCTCCTCATGGAGAATTCTCAGGTTGCTGTCAGTAATTTTTCACTGCCAGAGGCTATTTGCCATCCCTTTCTCTTTCATGGCAGCATTTTGGGATGGAATATGTGTGTTGTATCCTGAAACTCCCCAGTTCCAGTTCAGCACCGGTGCAGAGCTCAAATCCCCAACAACCCCAGTTCCAGCACTGAGGGCTGGATCATGTCCCTGTTGGGATCAGCACATCCTGCATTCACACTCCTTGCCTTTGGAAAACAGGACCCATTCCCAAATGGAAAGGAAGGTTCTGGAACACAGTGCAACAAATGGGAGTTCCCTTTGCAGGATCTTGTTTCTAGACTGGTGCAAGTGTTGCAGAAATAACCACCTGTGTAGGTCAAAACTCCCTTTATCAAGCAGTTTGATAACCTTGTTTAAAATTCCAACCCTTATGTGCCAGAAAACATTGGATATCCTCTGGTTAGAGCTGTGCTGAGAGGATCAACTGGGTTTTCCTGCTTTTAGAGAGAGCAGGGCTTGTGGGGCAGCCTGGGAATGTTACACCAGGGATGGAACCTGCTGCTGGTGGTGCCAGTCCTGAAACTTCCTTTAAAGCTTTTGCTCTTGGGCACAACAGAAATTTCAATTCTCAAATTGAGGAAGTGTCTTAAACATCACAGCTGTGAATTAGTCAGCAGTGTGAAGAAACACAGGTTCCAGATTGCTGGAATTTATTTCTCTTGTTTCACTAGAGGAATCACTTCCAGCTGAGAAGGCTCTTTATTTTATGGCCTCATCCCAAACCAGGTTGGTCCTGATTTGTCCCAGGGCTCAGCTGATTGCTTGGAGATGTTTCCCCAGACAAGGCTGTGTTGTAGGACTCCCAATGGGTGTTCCCTGATAACTACCCTGAGGAATTCGGTGGGATCTGCTGCTGGGCTTTGTGCTCATGGCACAGAGTTGGAGTTGGCCATCTCTAACTCATGCTGTACCTGCAGCCCAATGGAGCCATGTGGATGTGGAAGGCTCCACACACTGTAGGAGCTGAAATTGAGTTTGTAATTCCATTTAGAGCTCTTGCACTGAGTGTAGAGCCTTCCCAAAAGGCTTGGTGGGTATGGAAATGTGGAGTCCTGGATGGTTTGGGTTGGAAGGACCTTAAATCCCATCCTGTTCCACTCCTGCCATGGCAGGGACACCTTCCACTGTCCCAGGTTGCTCCAAGCCCTGTCCAACCTGGCCTTGGACACTGCCAGGGATCCAGGGGCACCACAGCTTCTCTGGGAATTCCATCCCAGCTCCTCCCCACCCTCCCAGGGAACAATTCCCTTCCCAAAATCCCATCCATCCCTGCCCTCTGGAAGTTTGAAGCCATCCCCTGTGTCCTGTCCCTCCTGCCCTTGTAATCAGTCTCTCTCCATCTTCCCTGTAGCTCCTTCAGGCACTGGAAGGTCACAGTTCAGTCACCCCAGAGTTTCTCCAGGACAGATCTGAGGCAGTTTTTTCCAGGGATTTCTTCCCTCGTGTGGATGTTTGGTTCTGTGTTGGCATCGCCCATGGCTGGGTGTTGACATCCATTTTGATTGTCTGAGCAGAGCCTGCATTTCCTTTTAAATTTACACACTGCTCCTTCTCCTGAATCCCTGAGCCAGGGGGAGACAAGGGAGGGAAGGAATTGGACATTTCTGGGGATCTGGTGGGAGCTTTTCCTGGGTTCTGGTGGGGCTGCCAGCTCTGAGGAGCTGCCCGAGCTTTTCCCCTTACTGCTCAACAAATGTCTGCCTGCCCCGCCTTGGTTTCACTTTCAGAATGTCGGGCAGTTCGAAATGCACAAAGAGCGAGGTTGGTTGGGGGATTTCAAATTCATAATTCGGATAATGGGGCAAGTGATGAGCACACTTAAATACTTAGGAAACACTTAAATTGAGTTTTAACAGAATGCAGAGTTGTAAAATCTGTTTGCTCTGTTAATCATTGTCAAGAAGAGCAGGTACAACCTTTTCACTCTCCTTTATCAATTAAAACAGCTGGAAACATTTTTATTGCTTAAATATATAAAGATTTCTTTATATGTTAATAGTATGCATATATTAAATATTAATACAGTTTATTATGTAATTATTAGTTTCTAAATATTTTTTATTTTACTCTCAATGAGAAAATAATTCAAAAAATTCACATTAGTGAACTGCAGAAAAACCACAAAGCTGCATCATCATCTTTTTTTAGATGGTTGTGGCTTAGAGATTGTTAATTATATTTACCCATATAATAGAAAATTGATTCATTCCTTGCTTGTCCATAATTCCTAATTTTTCTGTTAAATCCAGGGTAGGATTTGTTTTTACACCACCAAACACGAGGGATGTAAACCCAGTGCAGAAACTTCTCAGTCCTGATCAGCATTGAGTTAAATCTTTCCTGTGATTGTTTTCTCGTGGATGTAAACAGAGGAAATGCTTGAATGCAAGAAGGGAAAAGAGTTCTGACAATCCCAGGGTAATTTAGGAGGTTGCACAGTTTCCAGCCCATAAGCTGACAGGCAGTTTTGGGCGCTGAAACCACACTTTTGTGGCAAGGGAGTAAATGGGTAATTGGGATTTTATATAATTCAGCAGCAGTTATTAGAAAACTGATTGTTTGGCATTTTGAGATGTGCAATAAATAAAAATAACTTTGGGTTGGGTTTTTTGTCTTGTCAGACCTGCAAGTGTAACACAAACTGTCTTCATCATTGCCTCTATTTAATCTTTTCTAAATCTTATTTAAAAAAAAAAGTTTAATATCACCTTAATCACTTAAAGTTAATGCTGTACATAAAGGGAAATTACACAAAGAAACCTCCGACTTAAAGAATCCTTTTCATTTTCCAACAAGGAAGCCTCAATTAAATTAATTATAATTACAGTTCATCCGTCAGCCAGGATTTTATGGACTTTCTGTTTGTAAAGAGGAACTTCCAGGGCCTCCTTTATTCTCTTCTTCTTTTTTTAGGCTGGGGAAACACATTTTGAGTCTTTAGAGAATGAAGGAATGGTCAGACCTGAAGGGTGACTCCCCATCACTACCTTGGAGGAAATTTCCATTCATCCTGATCTTTGTTCTCCCAAATAAATGTGAAGGTTGGATTTGATCTTGGAGATCTTTTCCATCCTTAATAATTCTGTGCTATTCCTATTTGAATAGTTTTGATCGCTGATTATAAAACTAATATTTTATTTTTTTTTATAACGTCTCTTACTCATTGTGTAGATTTTTTTTTTTTCAGAATACCTTTTCCCCCAGAAAAAAAACTAAGCAAAGCCTGACCCAAGTTTTGTTTTGCAAGGGGGAAGTGGAGCAGATTGCCATGATGAAGCCCAAAGGGCAGACAGAGCACGACGAGGGAATGCTGGAATATCTGGAGGATTTGATCGGATCTGCTCGGCTCAAGGCGCCAATCCAGACGCTGTGCCGCCGCGTGGAGCTCCTCAACGAGCGCAGGGGGGAGAAGGTGAGCCTCAGCTCCTGGGGCATCCCAGAGAAACCCCAGCACTGCTCACACCCAGCTCTGGGAGAACTGAAAATGCACAGAAATGCTGCTGCACAGTCAGCTTTTGTAGCATTTGATTGATGCATTGAGTGCTAGAAGTAGACAAAAAGTTCTAAATTGTAGCAATGTTCTTCTCCCTTGATGTGGCCTTGGTAAATCCTGTGGTGGACTTCTTTTGAAGGGAAACAGAAGACCTGGAGTTGTAGGAATTCACTTAGAAAAGGTCAATCAAAAGGTTGAGATAGAGAAAATAACCATAAAATTGCCTTGTAAAGGTAATTCCTGCTCACCAGTTCTCTGGAATTTTCTTCTCATGGTTTCCTCCTGAATCCTGGCTCTGCCTCAGCTCTGCCCCTCTGTTCTCTGCAGTTAAATCGAGTTAAATTGGTGGAGAAAGAAAAAGATGCTTTGGAAGAGGACAAGAATAAAGCCATTGAGTTCCTTCGCTTGGAAAATAACATATTTAAGGAAAAGAATCACATCTGCCAATATTACATGTAAGTAGTTCTCAAGCTCTGGGTTGGCTTTAATGTGGTGGGGGCTGTTAAACTTCACTTCAACATCTCAAACTAGAAATATTTTGCATTTCTTAACTCCAAATTACTGTTTTCTTTTGATACTTAACATAATCCTGTTGTTACACTGAAGTAGAGATTCATTATGAAGATGGATAAATTGAGCTTTTATTGTTTTATTTCCTAGCCATGACCTAAAGAAACGAATAAGTGACCTGGACATGCAGAAAGAAAAAATTAACGAAGAAACTAAAAGTATTAATGAGAAAAGCAGTAAACTTGCAGAAGAAACAAAAACCAAGACTAAAGCTTTGAAAGAGCTTGAAAAGTAAGTACTTCAGGGATGTATTTATGAGCTAAAAGTACTGTGTTTTACATGTTTTCCACCAAAAACTTGCATTACCTGATGAGCAGAATCACTTCTGGTACATCTAAATGCAAAAAAAAAGCATATAAATTAATGTACAAAAATAAATGACATGCACAAAAATAAATTGAAACAAATTCAAATTACCTTGCTTTGTTTCTGAGTAATATTCACAATTACAAGAAGAAAATGTCTGATCTTTCAAATGGGTTTTAAAGTACATATTTCTTTATATTGACTGTACACAAAAAAGAATTGGGAGATGATTATTCTTTTTTTCTTTTTTCCTTCAGGAAATACAATAAAATTACACAGTTCATAGAGAACAATAAAAAACAATTCTCTGAGCTGGATTTGCAGGATGTGAAAGTGAGGGAGAATCTCAAACATGCCAAGAGCAAGGCTAAAAAACTGGAGAAGCAGCTTCAGAAGCACAAGGAAAAGGTAGTGAGAGCCTGGATTGGCTTGGAAAAGTCAATTGTGGGAACACCTTTGCAGCTGGGAGAAAATGGAAAGGGCACCAATTACAGCAAAGAGGGTGGGAAAATGGGGTTTAAATTGTTTTAATCAGATATTTTAGATTGATAAATCAGGCAGAGATTTTGTTTGGTTGTCACTCACTGCAGTGATGACTCCATGAATGGAGTTAATTTATGGATCTGTGTTATCCACTTGGTCCCTGCCAGGTGTTGGGATGTCTTTGGATCTGGGGGGATTCAGGAATTGCATGTTTCAGTGGGAGAGGAGGTTCAAAGTCCTTTGCTGCTGCAGGTGGAGGAGCTGAAGAGTGTCCCCTCAACCCATGCCAAAGACATCGAGGATGCCACAGCCAGGAGGGAGCAGCTGGCCAAGGCCAGGGACAAGGAGGCAGCCAAGCTCAAGGAGGTTCTGGCCTCCCTGCAGGAGGAGACTAAGGGAATTCAGAAGGAAAAAGAGGTTTGGACAGGCAGGACTTATCCACCTGCTGTAGTAACTTCATGCTTCTGAGGGAAACCATCACCAGACACTTCAAAAATGCCATTTATTGACATTCCACTGTTCTTTGTGTTAGTGCAGAGGAGCCTGAATGGGCAATTAGTCTTAAATCAATAATTACAGCTAAATCCTTCTTGTCTGCTTTTCGAGTGACCAAGCATCATCAGGTAGCTCATCCACAGATTTATATTAAATAATATACTCATTTTCTCCCACCAAAACATTTAAGCCCAAATAAAGATATTCTGGAATGGTCCATTCCCAACTTTTTCCACAGCTATATTCTATCTTTAAATTAATGTACAGCTACTCCAAAACTTGGTTATTGTTGTTTGTGCTGTTCAGTCCCTGAACACCTGGAGACTGAGAATTTATCCTGTAAATTTGCAGGGTTATTTTCTGTACTTGAAAACGTGGATTCTCCGTTTGGAGCTGTAATTCAGCACAGTGTGTAGGGCTCCTCCCAACTTCAAGTTGACAAAATGACGCAAAGTTTTATGGAAATGCTTTGTGAAGTGCTTTATAATTAGGAAAAGCCATGTTTATTCCCCCCTCTGTGGAATATGTTAATGAATGGAGCAATGCTGGTTCTCCCAGGGAACAGAAGTGTTGCTGCTGGGCTGAGCTGAGTGTCTTTGCAGGACAAGGAGAAGCAGCTGATGGAGTTCAGCAGTGAGGTGGACGAGGCTCAATCCAAGATGCAGATAGCTCAGTCAGAGCTGGAGCTTTACCTGAGCAGGTACAACTCTGCTGTGGCTCAGCTCAGCCAGGCCCAGGAGGCCCTGGGGAACACCTTGAACACCGTGAAGGAAAGGAAAGCTGCCATCCAAGACATAGCTGGCAAATTACCCCAGGCTGAGAAGCAGCTCAAGGAGGTGAGATGTGACTTTGCTCTTTAATTCCTTCGGGTGACACCAAAGTCCCACTCTTCTTTTTAGCAATAATCGTGGGGAAAATAAACCAAAAACCATTTCCACTAAAAGAACATTGAAAAGCTGTTTTCTAATACTCAGCTTGCTGGTGAAGCAAATATTTTATTTCAGACTTACTTTGTGTTAAGCCAATGTTGACTTGAATGAAATCCTACATATCCCTGCCAGGTAATAGATTTAATTTCACACTGAGTCTTCTTCAGGGTGGAGAGACCCTGGCATGGGTGCCCAGAGAAGCTGTGGCTGCCCTTGGATTTGGATTTGTGGCTGTCCCTGGAGCACCCTGGGACAGTGGAAGGTGTCCCTGCCATGGCAGGGGTGGCACTGATGGGCTTTAAGGTCCTTCCAACCCAAACCATCCTGGAATTCTTTGAATTTCATTTCTTGCTCCTCAATCATTCCACAAAGGAAAAAATAATGCATTGAAGACTCTCTGTATCCTTTAGCTTTTGGGATGCTGAGGCAATGTGTTTCTTTGAATCCCCAGAAAGAGAATGCTCTGGAGAAGCTGGGGAGAGAAGAATGTGGGGCCAAGGATCTCGTGCGAAACCTGCGCCGGAAAGTAGAAGAAGCCAAAAGTTCTTTAGCTCAAAGTCGCAGTCGAGGAAAAGTGCTCGAGGCTCTGCTCCAGCAGAAGAGATGTGGGAATATTCCTGGACTCTTTGGAAGACTGGTAAGCTTTAGAAGGCTCTAAAGGGTTAAAAACTTGAGAGGAGCTGAGTGGTGTTCTGTGATGAAGTGTGGGATGCCTCACTTCCCTGCTGTTAGGAATTTGGAGAGCAGAGCTCTAAATCCTGTGGACTTGCTGCAAAATAAAACATTTTTCAATTCTTTTCAAGCAATATTAAAGTGAAAATTCAGAGCTGCATTCCTGCTGCTTATCAGTGTAAATGTAAAAGTGCTGCTTTTGTATTCTGCAATCTTTAGTCCGAGGAGAATTATCTCTGCTTCAGAAAAATCAGTTTATTCGGTGTGTGTAGATTTAAAAACACGCATTCATGGATTTACTGGGAAAGCATAAAACTCCAAGAGCAGCTCAGGCAACAACTAATCAGTGTTTCCCCTCATCCCTCAATGCTCAGGGGGACCTGGGAGCCATCGATGACAAGTATGATGTGGCCATTTCCTCCTCGTGTAGAGCCTTGGACCACATCGTTGTGGACACCATGGAGACTGCCCAGGCCTGTGTGAACTTCCTGAAGGCAGGAGGGGTTGGAGTTGCCACCTTCATAGCCCTGGACAAGGTGAGTCCCACCCCTGGGAAAACCAATCATTTTACCCTTAATTGCAGTCTAATTACATTTCTTCTAAAGCCTTAACATCTCACAGAATAGTGGAGTGACCTCAACATTTATCCTAAAGATTGATTCCTTTATTTCTTTGGAGGATGTGGATGACTGTGTGGGAATAACTGAGTGACCTCAATGTTTATCCTAAAGATTCATTCCTTTGTTTCTTTGGTGGATGTAGATGGCTGTGTGGGAAAAGAGAATGCAGAAAATCCCAACTCCTGAGAATACCCCGCGGCTGTTTGACCTGGTGAAGGTGGAGGACAAGAAGGTTCGCCTGGCGTTTTACTTTGCCCTGAGGGACACTCTGGTGGCTAAAAACCTGGAAGAAGCCACCAGAATAGCATTCCAGAAGGACAAAAGGTGGAGGGTAGTAACCCTGCAAGGGCAAATCATCGAGGTGACAGGTACTGCAGCAGAAACTGGAGCTCTGTTGGAAACACTTTGTGGGTGATATTGAAGCCTGACAACTTTTCTGATATTTTCATCCTTTTTTCTGTAGGAACCATGACTGGTGGTGGGGGGAAAGTCATGAAGGGCAGAATGGGCTCCTCAGTCGTGATGGATATCTCGGAAGAAGAGGTCAGTGCATAGTGGAAATGGAATTCCAGCAGAATTGCTCACTGTGGGCAGTTCTTGCACACGTGTGCCTTTCCAAGCAGCTTGAGCAGGAGCAGTGTGTGATGGGAGATCGTTAACAAGGGCTTATAAAGCCAAAATTCCCCATGTTAGGAGAGGTTATATTGCTCTGAAGTGCATCAGGAAGATGAAGGAGTTGTCACTGTCAGGGGCTACCCAGGGAGGTTTGCAGTCCCCATCCCTGCAGGTGTCCCAGGAAGGCCTGGATGTGGCACTCAGAGTTCTGGGCTGGGGACAAGGTGGGCATTGGGCACAGCTTGGAATCAATGATCCTGGAGGGTTTTTCCAGCCTCAGTGATGCTGGAATTCTGTATTTGTTCACAGCCCAGCCCATTATTTAATTTAGCCTCCTAGTGCTCCTTTTGATAGCTTGGACACCATTTTGGCATATCACGATACAATTTATTTTTTCTTCTGAATTCCATTTGTGTTTTAATCTGTAGCTGCTCCTCTTGTTTCTCACTGGCAGAGCTGATGTTCCCAGCACTCAGACTCCCCAGTTTCGAGTTTTTACTCCACTTTCTCCTGTATTTTATAAGCTAATGAGCACAGGGATGAGCCCTGCCTTGGTTTTGTTGTGGTGGCAGCAGTGAGTGATGCTCTCATTCTGTGCAGATCAGTAAAATGGAATCCCAGCTGCAGAAGGACTCCCAGAGAGCAGTGCAGTGTGAGGAGGAGAAAACCCAGCTGGAAGAAGCCATGAGGAAACTGCGGCAGGACATTCAGGAAATGAGGAACACCTCGGAGAAATACACAGCCAATATCCAGGTGGGAATTCCTGAGCTCTTCCACACAGGCCTGCCTGGTGCCAGGGAGCTTTTCAAGGACAAGATTCCAAACTGGTTTTGTGTTCTCTGCAGAGTTTTTCTGAGCAAGAAATGGATCTCAAAAACCAAATCAAGAAACTCGAAGCCAAAGTCGCTGCTGCTGCTCCAGACAAAGCCAAACAGGAAGAGCTGGAAAAAGTCCTGGGTGGTTATAAAAAAGGTACATTTTGTGGAGAGATAAAAATTGTAATAATGCTCTTTTACTAATGGAGGAATGGTTTTGTGCTTCAGTTCTGTGTCTTGGTTTGGGACCTTATTTCTCTGAGGTGTTTGAAGATATCAGAGAGTAAAACCCTTTTTTTGTAATTGCTCAAGTTCATGTTTCAGTCAAGCTAAAGTAAACATGAATTTAAGTGTTTTGTTTCTTTGGTTAGATTTTTGTGGCTGTATTACTCATTCAATAGGGAAACTTAATTTAATTAGGGGTAAGAATTGTTAATGAGCAGGTAATGATAAAAAATTCAAGTGAAACGTTTTGCCAGGCTTTAACCAGACTGACATAAGTCTATAAAATAAATCCCTGTGTTCTTTGTGGGAAAACATCCTTTTTGTGCAGTGATGCTGTTCAGCAGGGGCAGTAACTACACAGTTACACCCAATCCTGAGAAACTTTGGTGTAAATTAACCTTTGAGCATCTTCCCACTAATTAAATGCAAAGAAATAACTTCTAATGCACCACCTGATGTATTTAAGTATTCTGTGTACATTGACTAGTCCACATTGAGTGGTTTTTACAGCAGGAAAGCTTTGACAGAGCAGTGGCAGAAAGAAGTGGCTGTATTTTGATGTTTGTCACACTTAAACTCATCATTTGTCACAGCATAAAGAAATACATGCACTTCTCAGTAGAGAACTAGAGCAGAGCTTAAATCTGGAATAATTTCCATCACTTTATCCCTTTAATTTTGATATCCACGAGCAGCACTGGATACTTAACTCCCTTTTTCCATGGACAGATTACGAGCGTGTGGCTGAGAAAGCCAAGAGGATGGAGGAGGAGGTGAAACGACTACACAACCTCATCGTGGACACCAACAACCAGAAACTGAAGGCACATCAGAACAAAATTGATCAGATTACTAAGGAAATGGATGAATGTTCTTCAGTCATCAACAAGGCCCAGGTGGCAGCCAGGGCTGCAGACAGGTACAGAGCTGGGAGCTCCAGGCTGGAGCTGCACTTACTCAGTGCCTCTGGATAAATGGGGCTCAGGGAGGGAAAGGCAAGTCAAATTTTGTAGTGTGTAATAGTCTGAAAGTCACATTTAATCAGTATTTCTGTAATATTTGCCTGGCACCGAACTGCAGTATTTCAGGATAAAGTCCAAAATAGCACTGAATTGGATATGCTGGAGCAGCTCAAATCTGAAGGGACTGATTTTATTAGGAGGCCTGTCAGGAAGCAAAATGGGATCTATTTTTCATGGGAGTTCCCCAATCCATAGAGATTCCAAACTCTCAAAGAAGAAATTAACTCATTTAGTGAGGCCTGGCTGCTGAGGAAGACATTATTTTCCTTGGACACCTCTGGAGTGTGGGAGTTGGTGCTTGAAGCAGCAGTTCCTCGTTGTCAGTGACTGTGTTCCTGGGTTGTTCTCTGTGCCATTTGCCTCCTGTGAGGTTCACACCCATCCCTGTCCCTGGGCAGGAGCCTGGAGCAGTCCCAGGAGGCTCTGCAGCGCACCGAGAAGGAGCTGGAGGAAATGGAGAAGGAGATGAAAAGCCTGACAGCAGAGCTGACAGCGCTGGAGGACAAAGCCACCGAGGTGATGAACGAGCGCAGACAGGCTGAGGTGAGTCCTGGGAGCACTCTGGGCTCAGGGAAATCAGGGAGAGGAGGTCAGTCCTCCTTGGATCCCACTGAGAGCCCATGCTCTCTGCACAGCACCCAGGCTGGGGCAATGGTGGATTTTTATTTTTTATACTCACCTGGAAATTTATCTTGACCCAATTCAGGAAAAAACTTACACCAGGTGTCCCCAGAGAAATTACTTAAAATTTTAAGTTGCTTAAAATTGTGGTTTAAAAGTTGCTTAAAAATAGATTTTTTTTTTCCCATTATGTGGGATTTTAGTTTCCTATCTAGATTCTGTATGTGAGAGAGAGAAAACCAGGATGGCTGAAATTCTTCTAAATAAAGCTGGGATTTGATGTCTTTCTCTAATTAGCTAAAAATGAGTGTAGGACCTGTTTGGTCCAGATCTGGAATGAAAATATAAACTGCAGCATATTCTTAGTCATTCCAGAATTCAGGGATCAGTTATAAATCCAAGAATATTTATTTGTTTCCATCAATAGCTGTAAGTGAAAACACACTTACCACCCAAAAAAGAGGCAGGATTTTTTTAGGTGATTGGTTAATGCCCTTTTGGGCCATTTTTCTGTTCAGGAAACTTTGCCAGCAGTGCAGGAGGAGCAGAAGAATTTACTCCAGGAGATGAAAACTATTGAGGATGCTGAAGTTGCCCTTCAAAATGAAGCTCTGAACATCAAGCTGAAAATTGAACAAATTGACAACCACATTTCCACCCACCAGGGGAAGCTCAAACACTGGCAAAAAGAGGTAAGGAAATGCTTTAGTTCCTAAAACTTAAACCAGGAAATTGTGGAATGGTTTGGGTTGGGAGGGACCTTGAAGCTCATCGAGTTTCCTGGGACAACTTCCACCATCCCATGTTGCTCCAAGCCCTGTCATGGCTCTGAGCACTTCAGGGATCCAGGATGAACACATCAGCATCCCATTAGAAAACAGAGAATTTGGGAGAAAATTCCTCTTCAGATCAGAGTTTACTAGTGTTTATGCAGGAACAGAATAATAGGATGAAATTTATTGTCCTTTTCACATCCTATTTTAGGCAATTATGGAAGAATCTTTACACGTTGGGAGATCGGAAGCTTCGCTCTGTAGTAACCCAGACAAAACTCATTTTAGGAACAGCTTCCTGTGATTTTTAAAGCTTCCTACGATTTTTAAATCTTCCCACCACGTGGCTTTTTCCTTGCAGCTCTCCAAGCTCTCCCTGCACCGCATAGAGGACGAGGCCCCCGAGGAGCTGGCGGTGCTGAGCGCGGCAGAGCTGGAGGCTCTGCAGGACCCCGAGGGGATCACCAAGAGGATTGCCCTGCTGGAGGCACAGCACCACGAGCTGCGGCCCAACCTGGGCGCCATCGCCGAGTACAGGAAGAAGGTAAAGCTCCTCTGGGCCCTGAGGATCCCTGAGGGGGAATATCCCAGCAGAAGGGATGTGTTCCTCCCAAAACCCCGGGGTTTTCCTGTTCCTGTTGTTAGCAGCTCGTCCTCAGCCAAGGTGGAAGGTGTTTCTGGGAGCTTCCGTACTGTCAGGGTCAGGTGACAACTTCCCTGATGATCTTGAAGGCTTTTCCAACCTAAATGATTCTCCTAAATGATAAATACAGGGGAGTATTTATTCTCTAAATACTCCCCTGGGAGTGTTTATTAGAGTCAAGTCCTCACAGCCGAGGCAGACACACAACACTGGGGTTTTGCCCTCCTCCCTTCAGTAATAGTGAACCACTCAACAGATGAAATACTTCTATTGTAACACAGGTTTGTTTGGGGTTTTTGTCTCCTCAGCAGCAGAGATAGGAAAAGAGAGGTAATTAGTGGGTTTTGTTTCAGGGGCTGTTAGCCCTGGGAAAGAGGAAAGTTCTTCCTGGGATAAAGGAATGTTCAAATGGTAGGAAAAGTGTTTAAACTTTAATCGAGGAGGCAGCTGCTCTAAGTGCCCTCTGGTTTGGTTGGTTGTTTCCCCCTGCAGGAAGAGCTCTACCTGAAACATGTGGGAGAGCTGGATGACATCACCAGCGAGAGAGACAAGTTCAGACAGGCCTATGAAGATCTCAGGAAGCAAAGGCTGAATGAATTCATGGCAGGATTTAATGTCATCACCAACAAGCTGAAGGAGAACTACCAGATGCTCACGCTGGGAGGGGACGCTGAGCTGGAGCTGGTGGACAGTCTGGATCCCTTCTCGGAGGGAATCATGTTCAGGTTTTCAAAATACTTTATATTCTGTTAATTTTTAATCATCATAGTCCTTTCAACCTGTTTTTAAGGTAAATGTTCGTTAATCATTAGTGAACTAAGACAGGCTCAGTATTGGCAAATAGTGACAGAAACCACAACTTTGTAGCTCTGAGATTGATTTCCTTCTGGAGAAACCAGGAGCCAACAGCAGTTGGGAAGCTTTGAACTCATTTCCCAGCACTTTTGAATTCCCAAGTCACTTCATTCTGCCTAGGGAATCACAGCAATGCTCTGTCATAAGTGGTCACAGGAGTAAATTCATGAACTGGGAGGTAAATTGGGACAGGCAGTGAGCAGGGGGGTGAGGTGCTGCAGTTCCTGTGTTAGCCCAGGCTGGGCTCAGGCCAAGATCAGAAATGCTGACAGACCAAACCCTTGCTTTGTTGCAGTGTTCGACCTCCCAAGAAAAGCTGGAAGAAGATCTTCAACCTGTCAGGAGGAGAGAAGACCCTGAGCTCCCTGGCCCTGGTCTTTGCCCTTCACCACTACAAACCAACCCCACTGTATTTCATGGATGAGATCGACGCTGCCCTCGACTTCAAAAACGTCTCCATTGTAGCATTTTACATCTATGTAAGTTCCTCGTGGCTTCATCTTCCTAAGGTTTGTCCTTCTCCTCTGGAAGGGACAAAGTGGCAACACAATTACAGCCAGATTTAAGATCTGGAATGCTGGAGTTTACTGCTTCCTCTTGAAAACACAGACTTGCATCAGTATTGTAAGAATACACAACTTATTTCCCAAGGTTCCTCGGATTTATACTTCCATGTCATTCCCATCAGTGTCTTTGATCTATGGCTTGATTAGATTTTTTTCCCATGCCTTTAAAGTTTCTGCCCTCACCATATCTAAGCACAGCAATCCCCTTTACCTGGCTCCAGTTCAGACTGGTAATTAAACACTGAATATTCAGAATCATTATTAACTGGGAACCACCAGTGTTGGAAACAAGTGGCAAAGATTAAGAGCAGCTACTTCAGATTAGGGAAACACTTGAAGTTCCCTGCCTGCAGCTGTAGTTTGAAACTTGGCTTTGTGTGCCACACCAGGACAGAGGGAATTTTGGGAATGCTGGGCACTAACACAAATCCCTTCTGTTTCAGGAGCAAACCAAAAACGCCCAGTTCATCATCATCTCCCTGCGGAACAACATGTTTGAGATTGCAGACAGATTAATTGGGATTTATAAAACCCAGAACACCACCAAAAGTGTGGCCACCAACCCCAAAATCCTGGCTGTGAAAGGACTGGATGAACTCCGTGCCCTTGGGTGCAGTGTAGCCCAAAAATAGGGAGGAATCAACTTCCAGCCCCATGGCTACTGTTTATTTTTGTCTGATCTAATTCTGTATTGTAGCCTTTGTTTTGTTTTGTAAATCATGATAGAATTTTGTAAAAATCTGATCTTTCTAATATAAACCCAGCCTCAAAAAAATTCCACTTTTTGACTGTAAAAATTGAGGAAAGGGAGACCTCCTGTAGAGGGGGGCAAAGAAGAAAGTTCAGTCCATGGTGGGAAACAGGAGGATCCTGGAATTACCACCCTGCTGCTCCCTCTCCTCTCCATGCTGCATCAGGGGCTGCAGTGAGGGAATCTCAGTGTTGGCCAATCCTGCTTTAAGAAAATGCTTTATTTTATTTGTATATATTTATTTGTATTCATTTGTTAAACTGATGAAAATAGAGAGTGCATTTGATTTACCAGGGGGCAGGGGCAGCACCAAAGACACAGACACCAACGTAAGGGATCAGTGTAATTTACTGCAGTGCATAACTGCCAAGAGTTACAGGAGAAGGTACCAGTTACAGGAACAGTTACAGTTATCAGCAATGCACCTGATCTTTGGCAAAGAATTCCAGAAGGATGTTAGGAACTGAATTCCACAGTTGTGGATCAAGGCAAAACTTGCCTCGCCTCACATTCAGAGGAAATCCATGCAATTCAGAAAAGGAAGGTTACAGAAATAGAACAAGCATAGAGCTTTACCAATCCAGCTTTTAAGCAGAAATTAAAAATAATGCTGGATTGCTGCACTAGGTTTTTGTCTAATTTAAGTAGTCAGGAAGGATTCTCCGGCAAAACTTCATCAGTGTGTCGGAAGTGTGGCACAGCTCTCGCACTGTGTTCTGCAGGTAGATGCAGGAATCCTGATAAATCCCCAGCAGGAATTGCCAGAGACCTGCCAGGAGGAGCTGGCAAGATAGCAGGTCAGGATTTGGGTAGCTGCCCCACCAAAGCAGCAAACAGGATAAGGAGCATCATGAAAAAAGCAATGCGCCCATCTACACGTTCAGGATTCGGCTCCCAGAGCACACCTCCTTCTAGTCTGAGCTCATGCTGGTGTTGGTTTCTGGGGGTCAGCTGGGGCTGTGCAGTGGGCAGCTTGTGCACCTGACCGATGGCAGTTTTAGACCTCTTGTCCTTGATCAGGTTCTCCATCCTTGGATGAAACTCCACAGGTTTGGTGTCTGGCAGTGGCTTCTGTGAGAAAGCATGGACCCTCTGCTGCAGCCCCTCCAGCTTCTCCAGGAACACCAGCGGGGACTTCTCCTTCTGAACAGCTGAGTGCAGCTGCTTTAATTCACTCTTCTCCAACTCCAGTTTTTCCACCTTCTCGATGAGGGGATCATACTCCCATGAAATGGAGCTGTTGAGTTCATCCAGTGCACTCAGCACAGCTGCTTTTTTCTCCTCCAAGGCATCAATAATTTCATTGAAATACTTGAGCACAGCTTCCCTGTCGCTCCCCAGGGCACTCTGGCACTGTGCCTTGTGCTCCTGCAGCCTCGTGGCGCACAAGGACACCTCCCACGATTTATCGCTCAGCTCCTCCAGGAGCTTTTCCGAAGCCTCCCTGGCTTTCCTGCAGGCGCTCCGGAGGTCAGCGATGGGGTGCCCGCGGTGCTGGCCGATGGTGAGGCACAGCCCGCACACGGGCCGCTTGTCCCGCAGGCAGTAAATGTTGAGCGGCTCCTGGGGGTGTGCCTGGCACGTCCCCGCCCCGGCCTTGGCCTTTGTCCCTTTGCCCGGCCCTGCCCCCGCCGGCTCCTCCCGCTGGCACTTCTCGATGACGGCCTTGAGGGCGAAGTTGATGGGCAGCGCTTGGGGCCCGGCAGCGGGAATGGCCACCCGAGCCCTGCAGCTCGGACAGCTGACCTGTCTGGCCGTGCAGAAGCCGGGCGAGGGCTGCAGGAGGCCCTGCAGGCATTCCCTGCAGAAGGTGTGCGAGCAGGACAGCACCCGCGGGTCCTCGAAGATGTCACAGCAAATGGCACAGGTCAGCTCCTCCTCCAGGCGGTCCATGGCCTGCCAGGGACACACACAATGTCACTGACACCACAGCCTCAACACACAGCTCCTCACCAGCAGCTCCCTGCCTGGACACTTCACTGCTCACTTCCGTTCTCTTTTTAAGGGGCGTTAAAAAAGAATGGAAGTGAGCAATGCTTCAAGGATCTCAGCAAATTCCAAACTGCACTCAGAGCATCCATCCAACCAGAGCCATATCCATACCATCCACACTCAACCTCTGCCTTAAAAAGCCAGGAAAAACAGCAATGTGCCCCTAGATATTGGTTACAGTGGGAAACAGGAGCAGAGAGTGGTAAAAGCCAGAATGAGAATTTCTAAATAATCTCAGAGCTATGGAAATTTTCACCCACCAGGAGTAACATTTTCAATATGAAGTGCAGAATTTGTTTTTCTCCCCCACTTATTTCAAATGTTACTTTTGTAACATAAGACAGTCATCAGTGCATTAAACAGTCACATTGAGAAGCTCTCCAGGCTCTGGCACAAAGTCCAACTCAGCAGTCCTCACAAGCACCACACCAGGAATTACTCCTGGGTTGCTTTAAGCACAAAGCTGAAAAATTACTTTCACTTTCCATTCCCTGCAACGTTGCCTTGTTTCATTTCCCAGCTCAGATGTCACATGTCGCCTTGTTTCATTTCCCAGCTCAGAGATGTCACACTGCACGCTCCCAAGGAACAGTAACACCAAAACCTGTTTTCACAATATATTCATTCTGGTTTTCATTCTGCTAAAAAATGGGGAATTTGGTGTCAACTTTCCTTCTTTTTGTGCCACACTTTCCTGCCCCTTTCATCAGTTCCAGTCAGCTCTGGGGACTTTGCTACACTGCAAAAAGAAATTGTCAGAGCATTTAGGATCAAAGCCCATCAATTTAGGGTCTGACTTGAGCTGTAAACAATAATCTGCAGCTGGGCTCACGCTGGGGAAGGCAGGAGCTGAACAGCCAGACCTGGTTCTGGGGGAGTTCAACCAGCTCTGAGCACAGCAGTCTGTGCTGCTGGCACAGAAACAAGCCTGGCTTGTCTCTGGCTTAGCCAGGCTGGGGTTGATCACAGAGATTTCCCAAGACCAATACAGGCATCATTTCAATGAGGACGTTTACAGCAGGAACCTGAGCTGGTAATTTTAAAACCAAAAAAAAGATGCAGTAGAAACCAGGGCCAGGAGTTGGACTTTGGTGACCCCTGTAGGTCCCCTCCAACCCAGAGTACCTTACAGTTCTGTATCTCCCTCCATCCTTCCACGCTCGATTCCATTGCCAACACTCACCCTCCATCCCTTGTAACTATCAAAGCTCCCGGTCTGGAGCATTTACCTGTTACTTACCGACAGTCGCGGGCAGTGGAGCCGGAGGGAGGGAAGAGCACACCTTCACCTGTCCGCTGCAGCTCCCGCACACCTCCGGGATCGATGGGCGCCGTCCCCGCACGAGGAGCTGCGAGAGGAGTCAGCGCCTGAAACCTGCCGAGCCACAGAAACACAACCTGCAGTTGGGTAACGGCAGCCCCGAGCCCCGCGCTGTGCCGGCAGGGCAGCGCTCACCGCGCCGGGCCCTCGGACTGCTCCGGCTGCGGGAACCTCTGCACCGCCCCGGCACCCACCTGGGGCCTGCGGGGACCTCCGCTCGGCGGTGGAGCTGCTCCCGGACAGCTTCCCTCGGCCGTGGAGCTCCGCTGCCCTAACGGTCGCAGCCTTCGAATGTCAATGGCGGGAGCGCGGGGCGGATACGGGCGGGGCGGATGGACGGAGGGAGGGCAGGGAGGAGCTGAGGGCGGGAAGGATGGAGGGAGGGCAGGGACGGAGCTCCATCCAGGAGCGCGGTTGGTGCGGCACACGGAGGGCAGAGCCGCGGGAGGAGCGCGAATTGAACTCACCGGGAATTGAGCTCACCGGGAATGGCCGCAGCAGGAATCTCAGGGCTGCTCAGGCGGGATGGAACATTAAACATCTTTTTACCCATTTCATGTACTTAAACAAAATGAAGAATTCAAGATGAAGCAGCATTTTAAATGCCAACTGCTATTCCAGGAATTAAATCCTTGATCCCAACGTGATCTGTATTGCTGATAGGAAGTCTGACCATCATCTGCCTTCCCATCAAATTAGAAAACTTCTGGAACACAATTATCAATATTATCAATAGCTGGAATTTAAAGTTTCCCACAATTGGTCCTTTTCTAGTAAGAGCAGCTTTCAGTACTGTTTTATAGAAATTTAAAATCAAAAGTATTGCCATGTGAGCATTTTAATGGCAGCTTGAGGAAAAGTCTTCCTCGGCTTTGGAGCTCCCAAACCAGCAGGATAAATACAAATTTACAAGCACAAATAGGTATTATTTTACAGAAATCAGGTTTCCAGTCCCTTTTCTATGGATGCAGCAGCAATATTGACTTTCCAATGAGTTTTGTGTGCCTCCCGAGTTTCACTGCAGCAGTAGCTAAACTTCCTCGGAGCAAGTTTGTAAACTTGACACGTTTGCAGCTACTAAGTTTCCTTTCACCAAGTCGATTCGATCCAGATGCACCACTTCCCTAATTGCTTCCAGCCCCACCAGCAGCTTTCCTGCCCGCGATTTGGTGACACGCAGAGCTGAGGAAACATTGATAGCTCTGAGTGGCAAAAAGTCCACCAGGTTTGATGTGAAGACATCCTGAATTATAAAGCTGCCTTTGCCAGGATTTCATTTCCCTTGAAATCCCTTGAAGTCGTTAATTATCTTAACATGCTATGCAGAAATCAGGATTTGAACAGCCTGTCCCACTCCCAAAGCAGAAACTCACAACTTCCTGGGAATCCCTGGGATGCAGCAGCCTGGGGAGGATGGGATGAGGTCTGTCCAGAGCTCCATGATCCAGGAACGCTGAAAAGCTTCACACAAACCAGGGGAAAATCCACTTCCAGCAGAAAAAAGATCAACTTCTCTCAAGTTATCCCTTTTCCTTCACCATATTCTTCTTCCCAGATCCTAAAATCCCAGGGCAGCTATTTGGTTTTTCTCTTCCTTGAAATAAAAAACTCCCACCTGGCATAGCTGATTTATGGCTTAATTTTTGTCCTTTAAGTATTTTAAATCTTTTTCTATTTGCTATCCTAAACTCAGCTGAAAAGGTAGTTTTCACTGCAAAATACAAGATATTTTAGTATATATAACAAACAGATATATGGATACAACCAACCCCAGTGATTAGTATTCCCAGAAGTAATTCCCAAATTATTTCTAGTTTGAATCCCAAGATTCCCAAACAAATCCCCTTTCCCCAACAACTGTAATCATCACGTCAAAAGGCAATTTTTGGGCAAAAAGGCAACTTTTGGGCAAAAAGGTCTCTCCTCCTGCAGAGCTCAGTGCTGCCACCCTGTGGGGGTTGGAATATTTGACTTTTCCCGATTTTGGTGAGCTAACAGGGACAGGATCGGCTGGGAAACAGGGAATTCTCAAATTTTGGGTTTTGGGAACCCACCCAAAACCCAAAAAAGGAAAAAAACTGGAACAACAGCAGCTCAAGGGAACTGGCTGTAGTTATATTATACCCAGAAGTGGTCAGAAAGGCATTTTTTGGCAGTAAATACAATTTGGGTGGTATTTTTTTAGAAAAATAGAAGTTGCCACGAACACTTATTTTCCTCTCACCCCAACAAGAAAGGTTTGTAAAACAATTTTCTACCGAACATCCCTCACAAAGAGGTCCGAGGGTAAAAACTGTAATTTACTGAGTAGAATTAGAGCATTTCAACTTCCATTAAAACGATTTCATTCCCTTCTTCTATGGATTCCCTAGAGCCCTGATTTATTCAGTGAACACACAGAAGTAATCAGGTAAATTTGGTATAAATAAGAAATATCAAAATAATTCCATGCCTCCAGCCTGCAACACACAAACATTTTTAGGTAAAAACCTCATCCCAGAGCCTTTGAAAGTCACTTTCTTCAAACAACCCCTGTATCTTCTGAAAGGGGGAAAAAAGGTGTATTTTATAAAGAAACAGCCAAAGCAGCAAAGTTGCAAGTTTTAATGTTTATTTCCCCAAGACAGCCTAGCCTGCACTCTACTTGGATAAATTCACAAGCTAGTTTTTCCGCTGCTTCTAGTTTTAAACTTTTAACCATGTTTCTGATGACAAGGAATGCTGCAAAAATACTCTAGTCCAACAAAGAGTTATGATCACAAAATAATCTTTATCCATTCTACAGTGTTTCAGAATTACCAGCTGATTTTAAAACACAAGGTAGATATAGATGCTAATGGTGGCTAATCTGGTATGTTTTATTATAGCAAACTGTTGTTCATGCAACACTTGTGCTCAAAGGGGAAGGCACAGCATTTCCTACAATGAGCCACCTTATCAAGAGTTCAGTTTGTACAAATTTGTAACGTCACCTTGAATTTAGTGTGCAGGACCTCAAAACTGAGGCATTCCTCCAATTATAAAAACACTTGCATCCTTTTTGTGCAAGTCTTAAAAATACAAAGTTGGTTTTGTTTTTTATTTTTTTTTTTTCTCTCTAAAGTGGCTCAAAATAGATTGTTCATGGCTGCCTACATCTAAGATAAAAAGAGTCTAAAACAATTGGATTAGGCATATTAAAGGTGTTCAAACCATGACTTGATTTGTACATCTATTCACACCTCTTTTTGTCGGTCTTTATTCGGCAGTACATATGCACCAAATTTCAATTTTAGACGTTTCCATATCATTTTCATAGAAAACAAAGTTTGAAAACAAGTAACATTGAAACACAGCACGGTATCCTACCACAACAGAAACATTTTGGTTACAGGACTCAACAAAATCTAAAAATGAGCTATGCTGGAGATTACCACATGCAAAGGTCTTCATGTTATCTTTGAAAATGAAAAGGATGAGGTTTTATTACCACATTTTTACTGCTTTCTACTATTATGGCAACTTGTGTACTGCAACACAGTCTAGTTAGAAGGGAAATGTATGAACTTTTTTGTTTGTTTGTTTTTTCCATGCAAAAAATCTACAAATTAGTTTTTGATGATATGGAAAAGCTTTTCATAACATCAAACATTCATCTGGTGCAAATGCACAGGGAAGCCTTCCTGAAATTCTGACTTTACAAACAACTAAGAAGCCGTAACAGGAAAAGAAATGAAAAAAGAACTGAAAGAAAAAAATAAGAGGAAAAAAAAATAAACAAAAAAAAAGAAAAAAAAGGAAAAAAAAAAAAGAGCAAAACACAGGCTGCAGGAGTAAACCAGAGTCTGCTGCTAAACCGGTCTTTGTGTGTCCAGTGTAAGTCAACACTTATGAACTCATTGATGATTTTAGGTTTCTCAGCCCCTGGAGGCGACTCAAGCTCGCATGCGTTCACAGACACATCACACCCACTCTCTCGTGCACACCTGGCCCCAAACTGCCCACGGCCACGGCCTGGGCCAGGCCAGACTCCAGACACTCACTCCACGCTGGCCATTCACACGGGGCTGCAGAGCAAGGCCTGGGCTCGTTCTCCCTGCACTGCTGTGGGCATCCTATTCTCTGATGCTTACGAGGCTGATGATGAGAGTACTGCGTTCCCCCCAATTGCTCTAGAAGTCGGTGTTCCTTCTCAGGCACTGAAGATCTGTGACCTGTAGCCCTTTTTTCTTTGAACAATCTAAAGAAGCATTCAGTGTGAAGTTTGTCATTACATTTTGCCACTCATTCTCACTCGCACCCACTCGCCATCTTGACTTCATTTGGGCTTTTCTGTGATTCCAAATGAAATCTTCACATTTGCTTTCCCGATTTAATGCAGCAGCGGATCCCATGAGCCAAGATTGATGGATCAAACCTTTTTTTTTTTTTTATTCAGTGCTGCATTGTACCTACACTTCCAAAATACCACTCTAAAACTGGAACCCTTCTGCTGGTACATTGGCAGATGAATTGAAACCAAATGTTCCGCCTTGTATTGCTTCTGGAACAAGGCTTGGATCTTCATCAATCTGCAACAGAATGGGAACATCATGAGCAGGGAAACAGACAAAACCTCATCACACACGAGCTGGACAATCCCAAAAACAGATCTATTTTCACCTCCTTGCATCCACAGTCTTGCAATTCCTCCCCTGATTTAGTGACAGCACTAGAAGGAAGTCATTTAAACCTAATGGTTTTGTTTGTACTTAGCAGGAAATGCTACACAGCACCCAAAAACCTCTTGTTCATGCAACTTTCACTCCTGGAAAGTCTTCTGGCAGCCTTAGAAACTGTCTCTGTTCTTAGGAGAGCAGCAACACTAAGCCCAGGAAGGATGAAGCCCAAACTGTGGTTCTGTCTGAACAGGCAGCACTCAGAGTACCAAACTGACACCAATTAAACTCCAGTCCAGCTGCAAATGCAAAAGTTGAGTTGCTAAACAAGACTTGGATCTTATTGTTCACATCAGAGTGAAACTGCAGCACAAAATAACCTTCCAAGTGTGAAGGCCATGACTGCAGCTAAGCTGGGCCATTTTTGCAGCTCTTCAAGCAAAAGCCTCTCCCAAAAGCCAGGGCTGCATCTCCTTCCCTTGCAATTAACTCCTGTGAGTGAAGTGCACACAAATCAACCTTCCTTTGATTCATGTGCCATGTTTGAAATGGAAACAGCATTCCTGATCAGCACATTCCACCCCTGAAATTATTCAAATCTCCCAAGTACTTTGTTTCTGAAGCAGCAGCCTCAGCCCTGGAGTCAGCAGGGAGCTTATCAAACGTGAAATGTCAAGCTCAGGCAGGGGCTGAGAGTTAAGGCAACTATTCCCAGCCTGGGATTTTAATCCCTAGAGATGAGGCTTAAATTAGGCATCAGATCTTCTTTAGATGCTTCATTACAAGCAATGTGAGAGATGCAACAGGTTCAAAGCAGGGCTCACTCTTCCCTGAACCCAACAAGTGTGTCACAGCAGCTCTGTGTGATTTTATATATTTATAAATATATAAAGTATTTTAGAAATAAAACCAGTGAGCACATGGCAGGGAATTGCACACTCACATCATCTGAAGAGAAGAACTGATCAATGATCTCATAAGCCAGTTTGTAGATGTCTTCATTTTCATGGTTTTGTAGCTGTTCAATTTTCTCCAGGCCTACAAGCAACACACACAAGAGAGATCAGAACACCCAATTCAGGCTAAACAACTTCCAACAAAAATGAATAACACATCTGGGAATAGAGTTCAGAACAATCTGGTTATGAATAAGATGCTGTTCAACCCATCTGGCATGTCTATATCTATTTTATACATATAAACACATTGATGTACAGTACACAGAAATATTTTTAAAGCTCCAACAAGCAGAGTTTTGGCACTAACACCTCTTTTCTCCTCCCAGCCATCACCAATCCCAATCTTTCTGCCCTCCCCCTCAAGACTGGGTATTTTAAAGATTATTCTACTCCATGTTAACAAATCCCACAGTTTTTCATCTAGGCTCAAATTCAGTATCTCTGTTCTTTCATCCCTGAAAAGTCAACTTCAACCACAACCAAGATGGAGAAAGTCTCAAAGACATGAGGAAATTAAAGTTGTTGCATTCCTACAACCATTGTAGAATTTTTTTTTTCCCAAGTTCACCTGGAAATGTGCATGACTAAAGTAAGCACATCATCCCCACAGTGACAAATTTAGTTGCTGCTAATTAGACTAATTGGTCTAATATGCAGGCTGTTACAAAATTAGTACCTCATAAACTTTACTGCCATTATCCTGCTCCTCCACATTTTATTTGATCATCAAATGAGTTAGGAAAAGCTGTGGATATTCACCAGATAGGCATGGAAAGGACACTTCACAAAAGTTTTGCATACATCTGTGCCAACCATAAACCCAAAACACAACAGGATGCCAAAGCATCAATCCCTGAAAAAGTTATTAAAATATTGCTCCTCCTACCTCCACACTCTTCTATAAGATTGGCTATGGTTTCTGCTTCCTCTTCAGCCATTTTTAATATATTACTTAGTCCATCCAGAACCACTTGCACAACTTGTGCATCTTTTACTGTCAGCAAATTGCAAAAGGGAGGAATTACATTTTGTTGAATCAAGTAAGCCACCTGAGGGGGGGAAAAGCCAAGAGTTAGGGCAGGAATGAGGCAGCAGCTCAACCACACAGCAAACATTCCATGGAGTCAAGAGCTCAGTTACCCACCCAGCTCAGAGCACTGAGTGGCCACTTCAGCAATCCTTTTTAGACCACTCCAAGGTAACATTTATCTTTTATCATTGATATAATTTGTATATTTAAGATCTGCAACACACAAGTGGCAGATACTGGGAATTTTTCAGTGTCAGACAAGGAGTTTCAAGCTCATCTCTGATGAGTGACAGCAGCAACTCAACCTGCCACTGATGTCATATTGTGTATTTCTAGTCATTGGCTACCACCCTTCTAATTATCCCATTCTTGTGGCTTGGGAGGAAAGGTAAAAAGGACTGTGGAATGTTCAAGAGCCTGGCTGAAATCACTCATCCCAACACAACAGCTTCCAACCAAACCCCACTAATACTCCTGATCTCAGGTCACTCCAGAAACAAGGGAAAATCACTCTTAAATCCCATGTGGAGACGAGAAGTTACTGAACAGTGGAGGAATAGAGACATCCATAATCCTGGCACTTCCCAAGGCAGGGAATGAAGTTTTCTCTGAGTTTGACTCACCTGGTCTTTTCTCCCGCTGATTGTTAAGTTGCTTATTGCCCAAGCAGCTTCTTTCTGAGTACCAAAGTCCCCCTGAAAGCACAGCCAGAGACAAACAGTCATCCCAGGGTTTCTGGGCTGCAATATTCCCACAAAAGCTGTATTTGTTACAGTCCCCTCTGCACAGTGTCACTGTATCAGTTTCCAGGAAAGCAACAAATCCTGTCCCTGTTTGATTGTGTTCATCCCTTCCCTCTAACCAGGTTTTGCAATTGATCTTGCAGGGGAAGGGGAATTTGTTTACATCCAAGCAAGGAAGAACTGCAGCCCTGCAGTGTCCCAGTCCTTATCAGCAGCTGTCATGTCCTACAGGCAGAGATCAGCACTCTGTCAGCTGTGATAAAGCACTGCACACACTGCAGCCCATCAGCTCAGGGCTCTTCTTACATGGAAAGATCTCCATTCTTTTCTCACTGATCAATACATTGGCAGCTAGCAGAGGTATTTGTGAACAGCTCTGTGTTATTTGTCTTTTCCCCTAAATACTTCCCACGTGCTTTTATCTGTTCCTTCCTTCTGACACAGCAGAAAGTGTGGTTTGGGAAATCATGTTTTAAAAGACACCAACAGCTGGAGAGGAACAGAGGGTTTGAAATGCCAACACCAGTGCTTGGGGTCTGACCTTATCTAGGAGATGTATTATCATTGGAACAAGGTTTGCATCTATTACTGCCTGAACTTGCTGCTGGTTTCCTGCAGTGATGTTAGATAGGAACCACACTGCTTCCTGCAAAAGAAAAAGGTGAGGAATTAATTCACTGAAGGATTCCACGGAATTTATGTCCACTGCAACTGGCCAACCTTAAAATACAACCAAGTAATTCAACCAGAGCTGAATTCCTGCTAGTACAAACCATCTCACCTTAGGAGATTCCACAAGACTCCTCAGTCTTTCACTGTTACCAGCTTCAACCAAATACTTCAAATTAAAAAAAAAAAATTATTTGGAGGCAGAAAGTCCCAAATGAGCATTCATAATTGCTTCCACCACTGCCAGTAAGCAGGTTTTAGCTGATGACCAAAATGTCTGACAGAATTCTGTGCTGCAGACATGAAAATGCGGGAGAAAGTTCTTCACCTCCTTCATAATATCTCTTCTTAGCTTCAGGAGAATGCAGGATTATTAATTAAACATTAGCTTTTTAACAATACTCTTCAGTTTATGCCTCTTTCTGCTCATTCTGTCCACAAGGCCAGGACTCTCCTGCAGCAGGTGCCTGGCAAAGCAAGAACAGATCTCCTCTCCAGCAGCCTCTCCCTGAATTAAACTCACCTCCCTTTCAGTGTCAATCTATACTTTAATCAAGAAGTAACAGCTTCACATACAATTTTAGGTATATTCAGATTATCAATCTTTTAAAATCTTCCAGATGATAGATTTCTCCCTTCCTAAAAACCTTCCATTGTTTAATTCCCTTCTCAACCTCTCTGGAAAGACAGTTTTCAGCTGAATATTTCTCTCACTGTAAGACTCAGTGATGTTGGTATGTCAGTGAGCTGACTCTCTGAGATCAGATCCCAGGACCACCAGTGACCCTGGTAGAGATTTGGGATGCTGAGGCTCTGCTGGTGGGCTGCTTTGGGGCTTTAATCACTGGCAGTGTTGCCCAGGGGCCCCAGAGGTGCCCAACACGCCTCAGATGCACTCCGTTCTCAGCACTGCCATCAGAGCCCCCAGAGAGCCTTCCTCACATCCTCACACTCATCCCCCAGCCCATCCCACCCCCTGCTCACTCACACTGCACCCAAACACAGCCCAGCATCTCTGTTTCATCACTTCCAAGAGAGTCAGGTTCACCAAGGTGACATTTCACATACTCAGAATTGAACTTTGAATCAACGTCCGGATTTAGAAAACAAAGCTTTGATTTCACAAAACACTGACATTCTCATCAAGCACAAGTCTGCAGCTCCTAAGAAACTTTCCTGTGGACATTAATTTCCAGCAAAAATTCAGTGTTTACTGAAATTTGTCACAAACTGGTGGAAGGAGTCAATTCTTCCCATCTCTGTGCCACCACACAGCATTGCACCTAAACTAAGCCAAACATAAAAATTATCAATCAACTAAAAGCCCTGCAGGTGCTCACCTTATTAATTTTTTCTTTGGGATGTGTCAGAAGTGCTGGGAAATGTGAGAGAGCTTCACAGTTGAGAACTACCTGTGTCTGCTCATCGGTGCCAGTGACGATGTTCCCCACAGCCCTGAGCGCAGCCGTCTGCAAGGAAAACATTTCTTTGCAAAAACAACATTTCACTGCAAAGGTTCTTCTGCCCGAGCACAGAAAAGGTTTGATGCAAATGTATCAAACAGGAAACAATATTTAAATGTCAAGATGGATTATAAAAAGAGAGCAGTGTTTTCTGTAGTAGCAGTTTAAATTTAAAGGTATTTAAATTTTAAGGTGGACTATAAAAAGAGAGCAGCATTTTTTGGAGGTCACTTCACAAGGGATCCAAACTGACCTGGACTTTAACTTCCTGGTGGCTGAGGAGAGGAACCAGGTGAGGGACAATTCCAGAGTCTATCACCATCTGGATCTGCTCATTGCCAGCATCCGTGAGATAGGAGAGAGCCCAGACTGTATCTACCAATATCTGCCAGGAAACAGCAGCAGCTCTGTCAGCAGCACAGCAACAGCACCAAAATAATGGACATTTGATAGACTGATTTTGGATTAATTTAAATTAATGCCTGTGTGCATCCACACACTGAAAAAACAATTTAAACAGCAGTGGATCTGAGCTTTTCAACTGACAGCTTGCAAAAATATTGAGTGAGTGTTGTTTCAGCTGACAGCTCTTGACTGGCTCACCAATACAGGTATTTCAAAAATTCAAATAAGCTTGATTTCACCTACTTAAAAACATGGAGTTAAATCCCATAATTACTATATGAAAAGTTAATATATTTACATGTATTTTGGCAAAGCACTGCTGTAATTAGACAAGTGAGCTACAAGTTTAGGAAGCAAAGAATTAATCTCCAAATTCTGATTTATGTTCAGGCAAAAAGCTGACTTATTTCATAATTTCAGTAAAGTGTTGCTCATTTACTTCACCATTAAATAGCAATGTTCATATTTAATGCACCTCAGAAGTGACATCTAAACCTGACATTTGACATGTGCAGCAGATATATTTTTAATGAAAATCAGTAAGTGCAAGGCAGAAAAAGTCCTGTATTTATTTGTGAATGAATGGTCACAGAAATAAAAATAAAATGTAGTTTCAGTTGCAAGTGCAGGGAAAGTACATGCAAATAAACACTTGCAGTGACAGAAATACCAGGGAAAAAACATCAAAAAGAACAAAAATTTTAAAATAAGCAGTTAATAGATACCAAAACAAGTTTGCCCTAAGAGAACATCCCAGATTGTGATTTTATTTCCTATTCCAGCTCAAAAATGACAGTAGAACAGGGCAGTGCCTTGAAGAGGAGTCACTCACATTTACATCCGTGTGGTGAATTAACACACAGAGCGCCGGCAGGATCTGAGAGAGGGGAAAACAAACAGCTGAGGGTTATTTTGAAATCCCAAGCACTGAGCTGCAGCTCCACCCCACTGCAGAGCAATCCCATCACCTCCTGGATGGTCTCCATCGGCGGAGGAGGATCTTTGTGGCGGCACAGGTTGACCATGACCCAGGTGACGTTCCTGAGGAAGGTGATGGGGATGGAGGGGCTGATGAAGGACAGCAGAGGCTTCACTACTCCAAGGCTAATAACATAATCTCTACACTGGGGTCCATCACCTGGGGGAGACACAATTTGGGGTGTTTTAATGGAAAACATCTCAAACTTTATGGATTTATGGTGGTGGGCGAGGGGAAGGAGTGGCAGCCAACACCAAACCCCCAAAAAAGGGGACAACCCAACACATTCCTGAAAATTCCTCTTAAATTTCCAAACAATAGTAAAGCATCCCCACAAGTTGGTGGTGGCAGGACTAACACCCACCTATGATATTTCCTAAAGCCCACACAGCTTGCTCACAAACGTTTTGATGAGGTGAATGCAGCAGTCTCAGGAAAAGCGGCACAGCATCTGAAAGGTACAAAAAAACCCCCCAGGAAATGGTTAAAAAATGCATCTCAAAAGGGCAAACCGTTCAGACTTAACTCTCACATGAGACATTTTTCTCCTGTTAAGAACTGGGTATTAGCAACACTGATTTCCCAGGTGATACTGAAGTAAAACACTGCAATAATTCCTCCTTTGCTGCATATTTTTAGAGGCTGCACTTGAGAATATTAAACCCCTGACATTTAATTTGTTTGCAAGTCTCAAGTTTACTGAAGCTTGTCAGGAGCCAAATTTAGCCCCATTTATTAAATTCAGAAATTCTCTGCTAAGTTAAGCATCAGACCCAACTGCAAAGCAGTGACAAAGACCAAACTCAGCCATTTGAAGGAAGCAACTTAAAAATAAGCAGGAAAAGAGCTTCATTAGGGAGTGGGGATGCAGGAGGAGGGCAGGAAAGGCCTCCACAGGCTCCACATTTAGATAATTGAGCCTGTTTTATTCTCCCCCAGCACTGAGGTGCTTCCTTACATAACAGCTGAGGCTGGTAGGAACTCATTTACTTCATGCATTTCAAGAGAAAATGGTATTTTTAGTTAGATTTTTTTTCTTAATGTAAACTGTGGTTTACTAGGGAAACAACAAATCAGGAGAATTCTTATTTCCTGCTAACTAGGGGTATTTACAATGGCTGTATGCAAGGAGGAAAAACATCCCCAGGAAGCACATTAATAAATTCTTCTGGAAAAATTACAGAACATCTTTTTAGTTGAAATAAATCATAATTTTGTTTGTCCCAGCTATTAAATTGACTAAGAGCATAATACAGACCCCCAGAAATAACTGAAATAAGTGCTCAATCCATTGATAAATTTGGTTTAATATAATATAGAGTGTTCTAGATCAGAGGTGGGACACATTATCTATTAATTAGATTTCCAAAAGAAAACTCAGGATGCAAATGGGAAAGGAAGAGGATGGGGGAAAAGGGAAGTTAAAGTATTACCAAAGGTACATCCCATAATGGTGAAAACCAAATTTTATCAAAGTTCACAGGCTCTTAACACTGAGTTTTCAAAACCAAAAGCAACTGATCCTACAACATAAGTTTAGTGTATTTTATCCTTCCATTTTAGGAAAAATAATTTCCCAGTATCTTTGATTCTTTAAGAAGTTCTGTTTCATTCACTCAATTAAAAACTCTGCACACTCAGTTAGTTCTGCTCTACCAACAGAAGCTCTAATTCCACTTGGGAAATGCTTGGAGTACATGAAGTTTGTTTGGCCTGGAAAATCAGATTCCAAGACCAACAACAATTCCTTCCCATGTTGCAAATACCTCAAAACAGGAAGGAGAAATTTTTAAATTCAACTTGATTTTGGAAGAGTTCAATGTCAGGCACCCATGAATTTTCTTCCCTCCTTACGACAGGAAGCTTTTTCCAAGGGGTAGTCTGGTTTTATTTCAAGTTTTTTGGTGGGTTTTGGTGGGTTTTTTTAAGTCTGAAAACTGGAAAGCAGCAGATACCAACTCAGATAAAATGTTCTGAGTTCCTAGAAGATGTTGCTCCCCACTAGTAAAGCCAAGTGAGTTCAAACCCTGAGAAAAGGAAGCCCAAAAGCAGAGTGTGATGCCTGATGCTGCTTGCCAGAGGTGAACATCTGGCAGGAGCTCCCTCAGTGCCTGGGATTGACAACCTAACTCCACCCAAATCCCACATGTGGATGGAAGCAAATCAAGCCCTGCAGGACTCACTGGATTGAACTACAGCCTGGGTTTGTTCCGAGGTTCCAGAGGCAATGTTTGTCAAAGCCCACGCAGCTTCAAACTGTAAGGAAGGACTGCAGACAGAGAACAAACACAGTAATAATTATTATTATTATTCCAATCAGTGGCACATGAGCTAAACAGCAAGAATTGGTGCACATTTTGAGTTCTGGCAGTACTCACTTGTCATCTCTTTCAAGACAGTGCACTAAAATAGGTAATATTCCTGATTTTATTAGGTCATCGATGGGTGGGTTGCGGTCACTGGAAAGCAGCTTCCTGAGTAGGGAAAGGGAAAAAAAAAAAAGCAGATTACAGACAAATCCTGCCTGGAAAGGAGCATGGAATTGTTGAATCCAACCTTCCCTCACACAGGGATCAGTGCTGGCACTGGAGGAGGTCAGGAAAGGCTTCCTGGGCTTGAGTTTGGGAATCTCCAATCAGTCCCAACTGCTCCTCAGGGCTGGGAATTCCTGCCTAAGGGGTCTCTCTCTCCTCCTCCTCCCAAAGACCAAGCAGGATTTGTTTCCTCCACTTTAAGCAAAAATAATCCCCCAAAGTGAAATTACTGAGCTACTGGAAAAGCAAAGCCATGACATCCATTGGCCATTTCATTCCATGTTCTCTCCTCTGGAAGTTTATCACCAGTCAGGAAAAATAAAGATCAGAGTTATTCAGTTCCATTCTCCTACAACTTTCTTCCTTCTCCACCCAGCAAGGAGATACTCAGATCTTTCTGCACTTAAAGCCAAATATTTCAAAGTCCTTTGAAGAGTGTATTTTACTCTGAGAAGCATCAAGATAAATCCAGGTATTTACATATTAAAATCCAAACTACTTTAAAGGTCTATGTATTTTCATTTCTTTAAAGTTCTATTTTCTTTTTAAAAATCACTTAATTACATAAAATTTCAGTTAAGCTAGAACACATTTTCTGACCTTAAGAGCATGATAAAAGAAGAATAAAATCAGGATATTTGAGCAAAGTGTGTTCTTACCTTGCTGCCTGCACAGCACTTAACTGAATACCCTGGTTGTCACTTGAAGCATTCTAAAATAAGAGAAATTAGATTTTTCACACACTGGTCATCATGACATGAAGAATATTCAAACAATTTAATTGTTTTTACCTGTACTATTGCCTCCAAAGAAGTGTTTTGCTAGAAAACAGAGACAGACAAAAAGCAGTTAGAATTCCAAATGTCTTTCAAGTATGCAAGAAGAAGAAATTCTTGAGAGTTAATTCTTACCACTCTAAAGTCCCCATCTATATCAGAATCTTCACAGATATCTTCATGGGGAACATTCCTTCTCTTTAGGAGATGCTCATCTCTTTTGTTCTTAAAGAGAAAAACGATGGAATACCTTTAGAATTTGGATTTAGGGGCTCTGGGAGTGCTAAGAGAGGAAGAGAAGCTTCTGTTTTAAACAATCATAAATATGCCCTCATTGATTCTGTGAAAATTTCCAACAAAAAGCTGGGAAGGATTGCACAGAGAAGCACATTTTGGAAATAATTTCTTCCCAAAAAATCCTGCATCCAACTTTATCTACACAGCAACAACCTGTGCTGGAAGTTTCATGTGCACAAATCCATCACCATCTCAATTTATCTGTCAATATTTCCAACAGGGCAACTATGTAAAAACCTCATTCCCAGAGGTTTGCTGTTCAGCCCAGAGGGAAACTAATTCCAGTTGTGATTCCTTCTCTGAGGAGCCACTTTTCCAACAATTCCAGTGTTACCTTCACTCTTCCATTCCTGAGTGCTGTAAGGAAATTGCTTTCTGCCTACAGACGAGGAGGAACAGCTGATGTTCAAATCAAAAGCAAGTTTTTATAAATTATTAAAAACCCAGCTGGAAGTGCAAGAATGATTCCCTTTATTAGGTCACCTGGTTTTCAGGACAAAAGTCATGGAACTCCCAAAACTTCAGAACTTTAAACTCTCTAAGAAAAACTCACATTTTACTGAAGTAAGAACAAAGTCAAATCCCACCTGGTAAGAATAATAATGTAAAATAAAAGAATAATAATGCTGTGTCATCTCACCTTTCTCAACTCCACAACAACTTCATTTCTTTGTCTTCTCATAGTCTGGAAAGAATCAAGATCAAAATACATCATAATCTGAGTTTACACCAACTAAAAAAGTTCTTGTACAACTATTTTAGTTCATGCACTTCAACAAAACTTTTATACACAGTGTTTAATTTTCATTATAAAAGTAGAAATCTACAGGAAATGGAAACAACTACAATATTTGTGTTATTTCACAGTAAAACACTCTCTAAAGTCTTCACACTGAGGAAAAAAGGAATCAGGAATAAAAACATGTCTTTTAAAGGGCAAAGTGGAAAAGAATTGTGCATAAAACAGCACCAAAAGCATCATAAAGACCATGGCAGTCTACAGTAAAATAACTTTATAAATGAGCTCAAATTAACAGACCCTGTAAGCAAAACTGAGTTACAGAACTATCATTTATAAATGAAAACCACATAAAACTCTTGGCACTCTAAGAGCAATTTTTTGGGCCATTTTCTCTACAGCTCCCATTGACAGTATTCAGGAAAAAAATCAAGTGTAAATATACATAAATTGGTTTATTGCTGCTGGTGTTACTGCAGTGAAAACAGAGAAATAAATCAGTCTGGAGTGATTTTATTCTACACTTTGAACTTTCCAGTGAATGAAAACAGCAAAGTTCCAAACAATTCCATTTTTACTGTGACTAAACTTTCACAAGCCCAGGGAAAGCTGGAAGTCCCCAAGCACAGGACAGAAGGAAAAGGAACAGCAAGGAGATCTGAAGCATTAAAAGCTTCACTTTCAAAGCACAATTATTTTTATCAAAAAGAATGTGCAGTTCATCAGATCTAACTGTAGCTGGGCATGACACTTTAGTTCCCCAAAGGAAGGAGGGTAAGGATGTAAATGTAAAAATGTAAGGATAAGAGAAGGAGTGGAAAAGAAGGGATGGCTCCCTGCTGCTTTGGAGGCAGAACTTTTCATGGTCTGAGAAAAACAAACAGGAGAGGGAAAAACTCAAACTCCTCCAAATGACAACTTCCTGCTCTGGAAAAGGCAAAGTGCCCAGGAGAGGCTGCAGCAACCTGGGAAGAGTCAGAAGAGAGGAGTTTAAAGCATCCCAACACTGAAATTTCTCCCAGAGCACTACAACTGCAGGCAGCATCACAGCCTGGGGCTCCCCAGAAAAGCACAGCCTGGGGTTCCCCAGCAATGCCCAATTCCCCCAGAACAAGGGATGCAGCTCTGAAGAGCAGAGCTGAGGGCAGCAAACACCCCATGGACATTTCTCTGTGCTCCAGGAGAAGCTGATCCCCTGCTGGATACCACCCAGAACTCAGATGTGTCATTTAGAAAATTCTTTACTTGAAAAATCATCCCTGCAGTTGATCAGGCTTTAAAAGATCCTCTGCTGGAACAAGAATGTTCTCCCTGCTGCTCCAAGCTGACAGGGCCTTGGATGAATTCCTGCACACCTTGGAATCACAAAAGCCTTCACACAACAGACAAGCCACCAGTGAAGTCACTCTTAGGCACAATTTACCAAAACTGGCTCTACTAAAATCATTCTCTGTGCAAACAGAGTTTGTTGACAGAATAGTTACAGTTCAACCTGGCACTGCTCTTCCTCTGAGGAAGAGGAAAAGCACAACAAATGAGAGCTGAAATCAGCTCTGCCATAGTTTCCCAGCATCACCAGCCCAGCCTAGAGATGGAACAGTTTGGAGAAACTAAAATGCCAAGCAGAGTCAAGATCAACTTGTGCTGCTTTATGGCAAACAGCTCAGAGGGCAGAAATGAGGGATTGTGGTGTCCTGGCACGTGGGGAGTGATTCCTTCTGTTGTGGGGGAGATCTGAGTTCTCTGAATCAGCTGCCAGCCTGCACCACCACAACTGAGCAGGAAACCATTCCCACCAGCAAGGCTTTCAAAGCAGAGTTCAGAATGGCCCTGGCAAGGGCTCCAGCTGAAAAACATGCACCACTTCGTCAGGAATTTGTGTGGCTCTTTCAGTCACTGGATCCTGTTTGTCATTTGCGACATCAAAAATCAAATGATCCGATCTATTTCTGTCAGCCTGTGATGGCCACCCCTCCATCCTCCTTTTTTTCAATTATATTTAGCTTCAGATTTATCATAAGGGCTATTTCTGACCATTAGTCATGACTGAGCCCTTCAGCTTACCATTAAAATCTCGTGGTAGTGATGCCTGCAGGATCCTGAGACGTTCTGGGGGTTTGCACAACACCACCAGCAACATTCCCAGCTCCACTGCAGGAACGGCTGGGATCCACCAGCCCTTCCTAACTCCACCTGGAAAGGGATCCTAAACCCTCTTCCTTCCCTGAATGGATCAGGAACTCAGCTCCCAGCACACTCACTCCTGTGTGGGGTGGAGGGCTTTTTGCTGTAATAAAATATTCCACTCTGTTTGTACACCTACGACAGGAAGGTCTGAGAGCACAAAGTAACTGTAGAACTCTGGCTGCTCCTCTGATCTCAGGAATGGTTTCCACAGGCACATTGTTTCTGCTGGGGAACTGCAAAGTCAACAGTTACTGTAAATTCCAGTTGGCTGTGCCATCCTTCCTTCCTTCCCAGGAAGTTGCTAGCAGCACCAGTGTGGTCTGGGATTCCAAATAAAAACAACAAAAACCACCCCCCAGGGCATGGACACGTGAAAATAGACTATTTATCCCCAGTTCTATCCAGTGATTCAGGCCCTCCTCCATCTGCTATTCGCCTCCTATACAAATCCTATCCCAACTACAAAGTGAAACAATCAGGTTACTCTCAAGATCACTGATCAAAATGCTTTGGGATCGTTAAGCTAACCCAAGATACCCCCAGAAATCCCATCTCAGCAACTCTTTATCCCTTCAGAATGAAAAAGGGAGTCTCAGTTAGAGAGAAATAAATAAAAATCAGTATGACATTACAAGTGCCACCAGCCCCATTTTTCCTGGGGAAGCTGGGCATGGCAAAGAAAATGCCTTATACAAATATCTCAGTATCATTTGGAAGTGACAAGATGGATGAGCTTCACCACAGAACTCCAAGTCAGCTTAAAGGAGCCTATTTTTAACTCAGTGAGTGAAATTCCTGCTCTCCTTCAGTTCTTCCATATTTAATCCCAAGCAGACTATTTTGTGTGGGATACAGAGAAGGTTGAAAAGCTTCAAAGCACCTGCAATATTCAATGTATTTCACATCACCACCTTTCCTTCCCTCCCCTGGAGCTTCCTTGGCATTCTCAAATATATTGGTATTTTTAAAGTCCAGTGAATGATGCTGACAACTCTTAAAATCCTGACACTGCTGATCTTAAATCATCTTGATGCAATGGCTGCTCCAAAATTAGTTTTGAAGTGCTCTGCATCACAGAATTATCATCATCATTTCCCTTCATGCATCTCTCAATTACAGAGCAGATTTAACACCTCTCCTGTGCTGGCACTGTTAAAGCAATCCTTAATCTCCTGCCCAGCAATACAGGTGAGTCAGGGCAGAAAAGGCCAGCAGGAACTCAGATTTTTCCAGGATTTTCAGCGAAATAAAATGCAGGAAATATTTTTTTATTTCATTTCCAAACCCCCTAAATGTCAGTCAGATTGCAGTGCTGCAGCAAACAACAATCACCAACAGAAGATGAAATGTTGAATCACCTGGTGAAACCAAATGAAGCAAATAAAGCACCCCAAATCTCTGCAAACCTTCCCAAGTCAAGACCCCCAAATGTAGGATTAAAAAGGCATTATCTAAACTCAAACTGTTCATGCAACTCTGCCCATCACAGACACAATGAACAATCTGCACTTATCTGGCCTTTCTATAGCAAAGATCTGGTATTTAATTCCCAGGTCTGTGGTATTACCATTAAAAATAAACACTGAAAAGGAAATTGGGTGTCAGCACAGCCATAGCCACAACAAACAGTAAAAAAAAACCAGCTCATCCTTTCTTATTCAAGGAAAAAAAAAAAAAGCCCAAGTCAAACCTGTTCCTCACTGAAGACACAAGATGAAAAAAAGTCACCTTACCCAGCTCCCTAATGGAGAAGTATTTGCATAATTTAATAGCAGAGTCCAGATAAACCCTTCTTCAAGTCAGAGTTTGGGCTTGGAGGTTAAACAGAAAAAGTGTGGCCACTTCTGCAGATTTTAAGGCTCCCCTCTGTGCTGAACCAATATTATTTTTCCCCCCACAGCTCTAAACACTTGAAGACCCTGAAAGAATGTTGCAAGTACTGCCTAGAAATCTTCAATCCCCCAAAGAGATGCTGCCTCAGGATTAGCTCCAAACGGCTGCTCTGCCAGCACTAAAAACTTTATTACACCATTTATTCCTTCCAGCAGGGGCATAAAGGGAAAGGACAGAAGGTATTGGAGATCTGTGGTGGCAGTGAATCCCTCTATTGCCAGTGTCATCACCGATCTGTCATCTCCAAACACATGGCAGCAATTCTTCACAACGTGCCTGAGCAAGCAATGTTTACCCAAGACTTCAGCATATGAAGGAATTTTGCTAAACATCTTATGTAAAACAGGTGCTTGTGTTGGGTTTTGCTTCCTTTTCTTCCCCTCCCCTTTTATTTTTTTTTTCCCAGGCCAGAATTTGGAATTTTCAGAGCATGTTGGGAAAAAATATGCTAAAAAAATAAAGTCCAACTTAAACTCATTAAGTATCCCAAAAGGTGAATAAATGCTTGGTACTATAAGGGATAAAATATAGGAAATTCCCTAATTTTTTGTCAAAAATAGAGTAACTTCCTGTGAATATGTAAAAGCTGGAAGGAAAGGACAATGTAACAGGAACTGCTGGCACTGTAACTGTCAATGGACTGATCTGAGCACATGGAATTAAGAGATAACATTTTTAGGAAGTTTGCAATTCACAACATGGCAACCTTTCACAGCCTCTAGAAATATCTCTTCATTTAGGATTTACCAAAATTAGGGTGATTTCTGATCTCTCAAGAGGTAAACTGTCATGGAAAATAAGAAAAAAAAAAAAAGATGGTTTTGTAAAAACAACCCAGGGCCAAACAGAATTTCAGCGGAGATAAAAAGGGGGAGGAGTGGAGGAGATAAAGATCAAATGTTGGCTTCCTCTGCGAGTTAAACACACAACTTGCTGCCCCAAAGAGCCCTGGAAATTGGATTTTGGGGCTGTCCTAGCCCAGGAACCTTGGCTGGGAGTGGGCACCAGCAATTCCCTCAGCCTAATGACCGATGTGATGTGTAAGCAGTTAATGAGCAGCAAGGACAGCCAGAAGCCTGAGCTATTGTATGAAAAATAGCCCTGCACTGTGGTTATTTTAGGGAGCAGGCGTGTGCTCCAGGATTTGCTGGATAAATGTCACTCTCTAAAATCTAACAGGGCCCAGCAGTGGGGTTTGACTGGGGAAAATGGCATTTAAATGCAGCAGCAAACGAAAAAAAAAAAGCCTGGAGAGCTTCCCTGCCTCCTGTTTGACACACAAACACGTGGTGTTACCTGCCTGTGTCCATCTTGAACCTTCCCTACCTCAGCCCTTTCCCCTGAAAACTCACCTGAATTCCAACCTGGATCTTCCCATTAATCCCATTTTTTACTATTATAACACATTGCTAAAGGTGCCTCCCTACAGTTGTCTATTCAGTGGTAACAAAATTTATATAAAAACAAATTAACAGCTAAGGCAAGTGGTTACCAACCAACCTCACAGTAGCAACAAGGGCAATTAATTATTCCCACTCCCAGGATTTTTGCCAAAACTTTGGACATAACTGAATAAACTGTTTTATCAATCTAATTGGACAGGTTAAAAATTGAGGTGTTACAAACCTCCGGGAAAACTTGGCTGTCTTAATTAATCCCAGGAACATAAATTATTTTTTATGTCTGAAACATTGTACTGTCTTCATATAAAAGACTGGAATATTATGGAAACCCCAAGGGACACTTTGAGGTTACTAAAAAACAGCCATGAGAATGCCAAAATTCTTGTTCAGAACCCTGTACAGATGATTTTGAGCTCCAACCAGCACTCCTGGCAGTATGTAAAGGTGAGGATTGATACCTAATTGTAAAATCTCCCTATTTCCTAAAGAAACCCCGAGTTAATTCCAAATTCTTCGGTGTTCAGGAAGCACCTTCACAGCTCAAATAATTAAGCCAGCAAAAAGTTTGGGGCTCTATGATACAAGCCACAACTGCTTCTGAAATACCTGAGCAGAGAACGGCAAGATTTAAAAAAAATAAGACATAGAAATATGAGTTTTTAAAAATAATCCTCACTATAAAGGTTAGGGATTTATTTATTTCATTAGGTATCCTGGAGACGCGCAGCAGAACACCCAACTGGGCCCTAATCCTGACTCAGGCTTTTAGGGGCTGCTCGCAGAGATGGTTCCTGCGGGAATTCCGGCAAACCCCACCCGAACCGGGGCCGCCGGGGCAGGGCCGGGCCGGGCCGGGCCGAGCCGAGCCGAGCCGGGCCGCCCGGGAGGAGCCGCTGCCGGGCCCGAGGGGCCGCGGAGCCCCGGGGCTGAGCCGGGCGGGCCCGGCCGCTGCCCCTCGCCGAGAGCCCTCAGGCCCGGCCGCTGCCCCTCGCCCAGCGCCCACAGGCCCGGCCGCTGCCCCTCACGGAGCTCCCACAGGCCCGGCCGCACCCGCCCCAGAGCGCGGCCTCGGCGGCTCCTTCCTCCCTCCTTCCCGGCCCGGCCTGCCCTCCCCTGGCGGCAGCGCCGCTCCCGCCTCCCCGCGGCTCAGGGCGGCCGCCTCGGCCGGGCCCCGCCGCGCTCACCTCCAGGTCGCGGCCTTTGTTCTTGAAGTTCTTGAGGCGCTGGTTGTCCAGCTTCTCGTTGTCGGCCATGGCGGGGGCGGCGAGGGAGGAGCGCGGCCCCTCCGCCTCCGCCCGGGCCCGAGCGCGCCGGGGGCCCGCCGGGCCCGCTCTCGGCCTCGGCGAGCCGGGAGGGCCGGGGCGAGGGAGCGGCGCGGCGGGGCCGGGTGGCGGGGCCCGGAGCGGGGCCGGGCGCGGTGCGGGGCGGTTGGGAGCGGGCCCGGAGCGCGGCGGTTCGGAGCGGGCCCGGCGCCGGTGCCGGCGGGCCGAACGCGCCGGTGCGCCGAGCGGGGGAAGGGACGGGGCGGTGAGGGAGGGAGGAAAGGAGGGGGAAACAGGGGCAGCCTCGCTCTGGCCGCCGCCGCCCATTGGCTGCGCCGCGCGCGCCGGCGGCCAATGGCAGCGGGGAGGGAGAGGGCGGGAGCGGTGACGCAGCGCGGGAAGGGGGAGGCAAGGAGCGGTCGCCTCAGCGCCGCCGCCATCTTGGGCGGTGGGGCTGAGGGAGGAGCGGCGCTCCCCGCGCCTGCGCCGCCGGCAGGAAACGCTTTATCCTTCCACTCGCTCGGCTGTGGAGGCGAAAGTTAACGTTTTAATCCTTCCCCCGCTAGACTTTCCCTTCGCTCCCCTTATGGAGCTGACAGTTAACAGTTTAATCCTTCCGCTGACTGCGCCTGGCGCTCGCCCCCGTCATGGAGCCAAAAGTGAACACTTTAATCTCTCTCCGCACTACGCTTTGCGTCCGGTCTCCTCATAGAGCCCAAAGTTAACAGTTTAATCCTTCTCCTTGCGCTTTGTATTCACTCCCCTCGTGGAGCTGAAAGTTAACAGTTTAATCCTTCCGCTCACTAAAGTTGGCATTTGCCCCCATCATGGAGTCAAAAATTAAGTTTAATCCTTCCCCTCACTACACTATGCATTCACCTGTTCCTCCCAGTCTTCCGGAATTTTAGGAAAAAAACAAAAAGCTGCTATTGAAACTTTTCAAAATTTTATTGAAATGAGATTAAGATTATCGAAAGCAATAGATACACTTGCAGAGCAGAGAGGATAGTAAATGTGTTGCTACTTCTAAAATTTTACCAGGCAAACAATACCTCTGTGCATAACTAGAAATATATATATTTTCTGCCCTGATTCTGCATGTAGTCTCTATTAATTTTTAACGATTGGAAATAGCTCTGTTAAGTCTTGCAGGTTGATAGAACTCTTGCTATAATTTCCCATGATGGTTGTTGAGAAAAGTCAAAATCATGACGGGAGATACATTCTCCAAAGCGTGCAAACAAAGCCACCAAGTCACCGAGGAGAATCAGAAAAGAGAACTTGGTTTAGCTCCATGGGAAAACACGACATTGATTTTTCAGACTGAGGAACTGTCTGTTTTATCTCGGGACACTTCCCAGAGGATAAGGCTCAGCTCTAGATATTTCACCAAGAAAACCCCAAAGTGATAGGAGCTGAATCACCACAGCCCCATCTGTTGCACAAACGTAGCAGTGATGTCACAGCAATATGAGGAGATTAAATTAGTCAGGGTTGATTAGTGCTGCTGGTATTCCATATAGGCATCACTGTTTTTCTGACAGTATGTAAAGCATTTTGTCCAAACCCAGCGTAGGGACAGCAGCCCTGTCACATCCCAGTCTGGACAGACAAAAAGGACATTTTCCTGATATATTTACATTTTAAAAAGCAATGCAGTTTGTCCACTGACAATGTTATATGAGACTACATAGACATACAATAAATATATAATCTGTTTCCTTTGTGCTGGTTCATTTCCAGGCTGAGAGAATTCGGATTGTTCAGCCTGGAGAAGAGAAGGCTCTGGGACAACCTCAGAGCCCCATCGAGTGCCTGAAGGGGCTCTGGGAGAACTGCAGGGGGACTTTGGACAAGGGCCTGGAGTGGCAGGACAAGGGGAATGGCTTTAGACGGAAAGGGCGTAGGTTTAGATTAGATATTAGGCAGAAATTCTAGGATGAATAATGAAATGGAACTCCGGTGCTATGTGTTCCATCCCTGCCCAGAACTAGTCATGATATGACGGTGAAAAATACGTGGTGTGTAAGATCCAGCCTGGAACTTTATAAAAGGAAAGAAACTCCTTTTCTCCCATCACTGCCCTTCCCATCACCTCTTTTCCACGTCTTTGCTACCCCAGACATGCTAATCCCAGCTCCACCAGCTCCCTCTGTGGCCTCCTTCAGCACTGACCGGTCCCTCGGTGTGGTTGGAAAGCCAGCACATCCTGGCCTGACTCAGTGCCCTAACTCAGTGCCCTCTGCTGCCCTTCCCTCTGTGCTCCTGGAAAAAGCCTGGCCGAGTCAAGGGGCTGAGCAACAACCGTGTCCTTTGATGAGTAACCATTTGAAAACAGCTGAGAGTCCCCCTGGAGAAGCTTCCTTCAAATCCAGGCCTGTCTGAAAATCCCATTGCTGCACCACCACGTCCAACACCCCATTTCCTTTCTGTGTAACTCTGGAGATGCACAAAGCATGCTTTGCTCGTGCTAAATTATGGATATTCTCAGGCAGACAATCCCTCCGTGGTCTCTGAGCTGTATTTTTGATCTGGTATCATCCGAAGAATAATTTATATTGTGGCTTCACTGAAGACATAATCAGAGATGAATCAGGTTTTGTGTAACTGTAACCTAATGAAGCTGTTTGGCTCAGAGGAACAATTACCACTTTCTTTATGTTTGATTTTACCTCAGGTCTGCAGCTCAAAAACACTCAGAAGGCTAATTTTGAAGGATAGCCCTCTGAATCCTTGATCCACTTTCCCTGGGCTACCTTTAAAAAAAACCCAAACAATTGGATATTTTGATTCTGAATGAGTTTTATTTTTAAGCTAAATGGAGGTGCCTACAACATAATAAATTATGCATATAACACAAGTACTCTTGGTGTGATGCTGTTCAAACTTCATGTGATGCTACAGAACAAAGCTCTGCTTCTTTGATATTTTTTGCACATTTTTTAGCTTGGAAAATAATAATGCAAATAGAAAGAGGGGAATTAGGCTTTGCTCACCTTCCCGTCCTTCAAGCAACTGATAGATTTGTTTTACAAAGAGTTTACATTTTGTTTACAAGTCACAATTTGTGCATTTTGCACTTGATTATGCAATTAGAAAATGTCTAATTCTCAGCTTATCTTCAACACCTCTTTTGAGTAATAACGTGAATTGATCTGAATTATTTTTCTAATATATTAGTAAAATATATATAAAAATATAGTATATATTTACTAAATGTACACTTAGGTAAAAGGAGCCCTGCAAATGGCTTTTCATAGCTGTATCTCCCTCATGTAAGAAACAAAATGTTATGTAAAGCTGCCAAGATTTGTGTTGCACACAGAAAAATGCCCATTAATCCCCGGGTTTATACACATGCAATAGCTGGTATTAACAAAAAAAGCAGCCCACTGCTGGGAGGATATTTCATGGTAATCTTTCAGCTGGTGTGCAAAGCCAGACTTCTGCAAGAGACAGTCTGGAGGTGATTTTTGATGGGACTTGGCTGGAGTGCTTTGGATGAGAGTAGGAACCAAAACTTTGGCCTTCTGACACTTGTGCAGCTCTGCTGTCCTCTGGCTGTGCTCAGGGGTTGTTCTCTTCTGTAGGGACACTTCCTTTGATTCAAAAAGCTGTAGAGTTCCTGTGCATGTTTCTCGTTGGGTTTGTTCATTTAGAACCACTGATTATGCTGTATTTTGCTTTTTTTTTTTTCTGTTTAGAAAAAAATTAAGCATTTCTACTTTAAAAAATACTCTTTGGTTGGGTTGGTGCTTCAAAACTCACTTTTTAACATCAGTTTCTTAATGTGGTGAGCTGCACAGAGTTGAAAAAGCAAATCAGCTTTAAATGTTCCCAGAATGCCTTTCCATTTCTGACCTTTTCATCACCTTGTGGGACACAAACTCCTGGAGCTGCTCTGGCTCTCACTGCTGCCCCTCTCAGTGAGGCAGCCAAGGCCCTGCTGATGTCCCCAGTTCCATTTGGGATCTCCCCCTCATTCCCACTGTCCCTGGGCTCTGCTGATGTCCCCAGTTCCATTTGGGATCTCCCCCTCATTCCCACTGTCCCTGGGCCCTGCTGATGTCCCCAGTTCCATTTGGGATCTCCCCCTCATTCCCACTGTCCCTGGGCTCTGCTGTGTCCCTCACAGCTGAACATCCCAGCAGCCTCGGGGATCTCCTCCCTCACAGCCTCTCCGAATGGGAAATACCCCCTGTAACCACTCTTTTTCTAATTAAAGACCTCCAGATATTTTTATTTTCATTTTTTCCACAGCTACCCCATGATTAGTTCCGAGCTAACTCCCAATATTCCATGTCTTCCACAGGAGAAGCTGCAGCACAGCTCCCAGCTGGTGCAGACTGGAGGGAATCCCTCCAGCTCCAGTGGCCCTTTGCTGATCCACATCAGCCCAACATCTGCTCCTGTGATGAGGAAATCAGCCCAGGGCTCCCCCAGGGCACCGAGCAGCTTCAGATGCCTGATCAGAGCTCCAGAGCTGCCTCTGCAAGAGCACAGCCTGCTCTGATCTCAGCCACTCTGCTTTAAATCACTTTGGAGTTCACACAGCGTTCGAGTTGGGGATCGCTGGTGATTTACATTGCTGCATTTGCTACAATGTTCAGTTTTTAATGTGCTAAATCAGAGTTTTGCAGATGAATTATAGGTCACGACATGAGCATTGGCAAAAATGTTTCTTGGTACCAGAGCTGGAGGAGATCCCAAAAATCCATCAGCTCCAAATAGCCCAAGAAGAAGAGGAATCAATCCTCAATCAGCAGACTGGAGCTGAGCTCCCCTGCTGGTGTCCCAGCTGCCTTGGCTTTCCAACACAATCCCCCAGGAAAGGAAAGGGGAATAATTAATTTGAGATAAAAAGTGAAGGAATGGTTAGTGAAATGAACCATTTCAGTGTGCCCTGGAAGATCCAGGGATACAGTTTTTCCATGCTAAAACAAATCCTCGGAGCACCACTGATGGTGGGACAGAAAATGTTTCTGTCTCAGCTGCTGGCTTGGGGTGAGCTCAATAATATTTCGAAAAGGAAAGGAAATCTTACTATCTGCTGGCAGGCCTGGGAACTCCCAATATCCTGGATCCTGTTCCACTTGACTGCAGGCAGAAAAGTCGCTTTTACATCCTTAATTCCTCCCAAATAGAAGGCTGATCACTGGAGCTGGATTTGAAAAATAAATCTGTACAATGTGCTCAGATAATTAAAGGCTGTGAGGTGTTGAGTGTTTCTGTGTTGAACACAGAAACACTGACAGGATCATAAACCCGAGACATTTTTGGGAGCATCTCAGATTTAAACTCTTATTTCTGGCTGTTCACACTCACAGGGAGCAGAGTTTAGCACGACATCAAACCCAAGACGCAACAAAAATGTAAATATCCAGATGCAGATTGCCATTGTCAGTGCTGTGTCTCAGGCTCCTTTTGAAACAAACTCGAATGCATGGCTGAATAAGGAATTTTGAAAGGCTCAGGGTTTGGTATTGAGCAGAGAAATGAAACTACTCCAAGTTTGCATCTCTCTTTGTTCCGCTGTAATGGAGAAAATGAGTGCTCTGAGCAGCAGCACTAACGAGGCTCATTCTCACAAGGATCAGCACTGCGATTTCCTTGATTTTCTGATGGCTGAGAGATGGGAATATTTCTGTTCAGCTCTTCTTTTGAGGGGGAATAATGGCCACATCATTTTCCTGAAGTACACAGCATTTCAGCAGCTTCAGGAATCTACACCTCTGTCAGATCACCGAGATCAACCCTTTCTTTTAATGCTCATTCCTCCTCTTTATATTCAAACCTCATTTTAGTTATGAACTGCTACCCAGGGCTCTTCTAAATCACAACCAACAAAAAAATATCAACGTATCAGCAATGGGGATTCCAGTTGAGGAATCTACTTGGACTTCACTCACTGTTGTGAATTTTCAGTGCCACAAATTGAAACTTCATCTTAACGCACGATAAAAACAAATGCGGACTTCACCTAAAATTTATATTTACATTTACCACATTGAAAGTACTTCATGTCTGAAAATAAGTGCTGTAACGAGGCAGTTTATTTTGAAAAAGCAAGGATTTTTTGAGGATTTTTTTTTGTGTGTGGTTGAAGCCTCCCAGAGAGTTCTCGAGTTCCTCTTGTCTCCGTTTGAATTCACAACTCGATGGTTTCGTTTTGACAGCTGCAGGAAGCCTCACGCACCACAAGATGTCTCAGCGAGGAAACACCACATTTTATACGAGTATTTTTGAATAATATGACTCAATTTTCTGGTGTTTGCCTTGGGTTTTCCTCAGTGCTTTTCAGCAGCACATGAGGAAGCAAAGCTTGTAAAATTTAGCCCTTAGCGTGGGCAAGAAATGGGTATTTTAAATAATCAACGATGCAAATGACTCAGTGGAAAACCTTAAGCTTCAAAAAGGAAAGGCTTAATGTAGGTGACAGCTAAGAAATATTAAATTTTCCAGTGTAGGTTAAAGGGAAGAGATATTTGAAACACTATTTTATCTCCACAACATTTGACTTCAGGAAGATGCTATCTGTATTTAACTATTCATGCTCAGCATGAACATTATTTACAGTTACTATGAGGAGACAGTTCTGTGCACAATATTTTCTCCAAGCTTACATTAAATTTGGGGTCTGAGGTTATTTTCCATCTGAAACTTTTGCCCTCAGTGTTCAGAGAGAGCACAGGGAAGTTCCCCCTGTGAGCACAAGGAGAGTTTGCACACATCAAATGTTGACTTTAAAAGAAGAGAAGCTTCAGCTTTTGCTCCACAGTGCAAAGTTGATGGCTGGGAGGGGATTTTTTTTTTTTCTTTCTATTGCTTTGTGTATCTCCAACACTCAGTACTTTGCCCTGAGAATTTTCTCAGTTTTCTTTTCTCTTCCCTTTTCCATTGCATTGCTGTAATTTATCTTCCCCCACTGCCCCTCCAGATTAACTCCTGCAATTCTTTTTCTGTAACATCCTCTTTTTGATTTTGTTTCACTTTTTCGGAGTAATCCAAGCCGTGTAAAACACTGATGAGCACACAAGCATTCATGTGAGCACCTACAGACATTTTATATACATTAAACTTTATTTTGTAAATCCTCAACAAAGGAAAATCCACGTGAATTCAGCCCAAAGTGATTTCCTTGTGTTGGCAGTAGCTGATGGCACCAGCTCTGGGCATGAGAGCCACCATGAGGAGACAGACACTAATTTTTATTAATTAATATATTAATTCAGCTGCTTGCAAAATGCCTTTCAGGTTTGCCTCCAGATGATCCGAGGGATTTTCACAGGGATTTGGGATGACCCTGTAAGCAACAGAACTCCTGTGACTCCTTGAGGGAAGGTTGAGAGAGTCCCATTCATCAGTGATTAATGTGTGTGCTTTAGATAAAGTAACTGAAAACGATTGATTAAGGCGCAGTTACCCTTTAACAGCCAAGCAGAATTTCAAAGGAGATTGGCCTTTGTCTGGATCGATAAAATTGCTGCTGCAGCTCCCAGCTATCATTGCTAAAACCAGACAATGTGCGTGGCTCAGGCTCCAGAGCTAGGTGGTTTATTAAACTCACAGAATTCCTGATTTTAGCAGATATTTTGCCAGAATCAGGCTGCTTATAGCAGTAATGTAAGGCCTAGAAACGTCTCATTGGTCAGGCAAATCGAAAGGGTAAAGACAAAGTGAAAACAAGTCAGCAAAAGGTAAAAAAAAAAAAAGTAAAAACACAGAACAAAAAGATGATCTTTGCACCAAAGAAAGCACCTCGTAAGCCTAAAAGGGAACAGATGAACAAATATGGGGAGAACAAGGAACTAATAAAAAATATTCATCAAAAGCTATGGGTCATAAAGCATTGTCAGGAGGTTTGCATAGCTCATGGGAAAGGAGTGCTTGAAGGAAGGGCCTGACAGAAAACAATGAAATGGGGCTGTAAATGTCTGCAGGTCATTCCAAGCAGGAGGAGTGGCGTGAGAGCAAACCCAAAAACCCAGTGAAAATCTGATAACGAGCCCACGGGAGTTGGACACTTCATCTAATTAAAGGAGAAGAAACCTAATTGTAGCTGCACAGCCCTCAGCAGGGTGATTTACTTGGGGAAAAAAGCTGTTCAATATGCACACAGCACTTCAAAGTGGTGCTGTCTTCCTTTGCAGCAGACTTGGAACTTGTTTGACACATGGAAAGTCTTTCTTTTTGTTCAATTCCCTGAATGAGATGGCACAGAGACATTTGGAGTAACCCCCAGTGACCTGACATTGGAAAAGCCTTGTCCTGCATCCCTCAGACACCACACTTCCCTTGGATTCTCAATTCTTGGGAAAGGAATCTCCCAGGCAAAGCAGGAGGGAGTTTTATTATCCAAATCTGCAATGGCTCCTTCTGCTGCTCCCCACCTTCCCTCAACATGGCATTTCATCCCACTGGAACTGTGCTCAGTGAGTTATTGCTGAACTCAGAGAGCCCTTTGTGAGGATCTCATCAAGGAGTGGCCAGCAGGACAAATCCCCATCCTCTGGCTTTGTCAGCTTTGCCCTGCTCCCATCCAAACACATCCTGAGAGGCACAGGCTCCTGCAGGCCTTGGGGCTCACAGATCCTTCTGCCCCTCGTGATTCCCAATCCCAGGTGTGTTCTGCTCCTTTTGTCATTCTGTCACCTCAAAGGGACAGGCAGAGCGAACTCTGTAAGGAATATGAGCAGACGCTGGAGGATCTTAGCTACAAAAACCCTGCAATGCTTCTGCACTGCAGCAATAAAAAAATGCAAACTATCAGGGTGAGCTGACAAAAAAATTTCCCAAACCTGAAGCAAAATAAACAGCTGACCCCAACTGTTCAAGGCCTTTCATCCCAGGAAAAGCTTTCAGCTCCACTGCCTTGGGGCTCTTCATATTCCAATTTCTCACCATCTCAGAGCATCCCAAACCCTTCCAAAAAACCAGTTTTTTTAGTGAGTAATCTATAAAAATCCTAAATAATAAATTAACCCAAAACTTAGCCAAGAATAAGTGATCACAGCACTGTTGGTTGGATTTTAGCACTGATAGAATTCCTGAACCACCAAGACAATTCTGCTCCCTGTGTTCAGCCAAGCAGCTCAAAGCTCAAACTCCCCCCAGCAGGCTGGAGCTGGAAAACACCTTTGGAACTCCCTGGCTTTCGATTTCACCATGGAACACCTGATGGGATCAGATATCCAACCATTCCCAGGCTTCCAGCAGGATCACACACTGCCCTGGGGTGAGCCTGTGCTCTGCTCCGTTTATTTTAAATATTCATTTTAAAGCTTTAAAATTACTCCAGAAGGCTGGGGTCTCTTTGGGTAGATGTATCAGGCCTGCCTTCACTTCTCTGGGAAACCAAGCTCTCAGAAAATTCAATTTTGAAATACTTGATATTCTGTGAAGTGAATGGAATTGAGTTTATTCCTTTCCTTTGAAGCATAATGTGAAATATTTCTTCAAGCCGATGTGTCGTTTAGTTTAATTTGATAACCTGCAGAAGGACCTGTGTGCTTGAGAGCTTATTCTCATTTTTAGCTGTACCAGCTGGTCTATTTTACGACTTTATTTCTCCTTTCAGGATTTGCTTCTTGGCTAATTAGAGACCCTGGTGCACCCTCATTAAACCTCTCAGGAGTGTTTCTCCCTGAGGAAGTCCTGAGGCCACAGAATGAAATTCTGGTTTATAACAGACACGTGATTCGATTAAGAGAATTCAATATGACACATGCAAACGTTTATAAATGCATTGATATGAAAGATCATATTTTTAAACATTGAATTGTTGGGTTTAGAAATCTGATGTTGATGATTTTTAAAGATCTTTTTAGGGACAGAAGATGATATTGAGCTTAAATCATCAGAGCAGACAATGAGAATTCAACGGAGTCTCAGCATGACTCAGGATTAAGCCCCTGGTAATTAATTAGTCTCACTATTAATAACAGCTTCTATTGAGAAACTTCCCTCTGTTTACTATTTCAGCAAATTCATCTGATGGTTTTTTTGGTCTTTGAATAACCTTTGCATGAGACAGCAGGGCACGTCTGGGTGATTTTATTGCTGCTTCACCCTTTTATAACCTGACATTCCCGTCTGTTTGTTAGTAAGAACGAAATGTAAACTTCCTACTTCCTACCAACTTCCTTTGCCACGAAAACCAGGGGCACAGCAGGACCTCTGCCACAGCTTCTCCAGGTGCCATGAGAGGGAAATTCTCCCAAATCCATGGAATTCAGCTTTCCCTGGAGTGATGCCATGCTGACCTCCATCTCTGCAGAGCAATCCTCAGTGCAGGAAGAAGGGGAGCAGCACGTGGATGGATATCTGGGACACTGGGACATCACTTGGTGACAACACTGGTGCCCAGCTCTGTCTGGGGCTGTGTGAGAGGCTCATCCTGCTCTTCACAATCTCCCTGCAGCAATTGTTTCTGCAATGCAGAAACAGCCAACAAGCTCTCACCACACTCTATTTTGACATGAGAAACACATCCATGGAGCATTTATTACAATTATTTGGTCATTGCTGACCAAGGGATTTGGCTGGTTTACATCTTGAGAACATGGATTTGAATCTTTATTTGATTGAAGCAACTTAAACACTGCTCACTGATTTTGCTGCCATGGGCTCAACTGCCCCTTTCTCATCATTCACCTTGAACTGAATAACCCTAAGTAAATAAAAAAATAATAATAAAATGCTACAAAGTCCTGCCTCAGGCATGAGGTATCATATCAGGTATATCAAGTACCTGCAGGTATAACAGTAGACTTTAATATTGTCAAAGTTCTTTATAAATATTTACCAAGTCCTTTATAAATACTCATGTATAAAAGTTCTCCAGAATCCAGTATTTCCAGACTGAGTCTGTCCAACAAAATACGCTAACAATCACCAGAATTGCATGACAGAAATTCTGGAAAGGTATTGTTTTCCTTCAGGCTGGTGAAAGTCTCCTTGGATTTGCTGTACTGCTTGGCAAAGTTGGACACTCTCTGGAGAGCTTCTGCCAGCCCTTCTCCCGTGATGGCACAGCAGGGCTGCACGTACCAGTTCCTGTCACTGCAGTACTTCTTCATCTTGAACTTCCTGGTGATCTCCTCCGCGTTCAGAGCTCCAGGCAGATCCTGCTTGTTGGCCAGCACGACCACCGGGACGTTTTTGAGGGATTCACTCTTCAAAACCAGTTCGAATTCTCTCCTGGACTCCTCCAGCCGCCGCTTGTCAGAGCTGTCCACCACGTAGAGCAGCGCATCCGTGTCGTCCAGGAAATTGCTCCAGAGCTCTCTCATCTTCTTCTGTCCTCCAACATCCCAAAACGTCAGTGTGAAATCTTTCCCCACTTCGATCATGTCCACATTGAAGCCGATCGTCGGCATTGTTAGGAAAACATCTTTATACCTGAACTTGTAGAGCAGCGTGGATTTCCCTGCAGAATCCAGCCCCAGCATCAGGATGTTGCCTCGCTTCACTTTGGTGTGCTGGAGGCCCATCTATCCCAGGGGATTCTCTATTCTAGCCTCAAGCTGGGATATTCCTGCTCTTCCTGGAGCCAATTTGTGTCTCTGCCTTTCCCTCTCCGTGAGATGAAGCACGGTGAGCGAGGAGGTGAAGAGGCAGCTCGGAGCTCTGAGCAGTCAAACCTCTGGACAAACTCACACTGCTTTTATCGACTCGATAAGGAGCCAAGAGGGTTTTGAGGGTGCAGAGCTCCGTGCCAAGCCTGTGGGTGGGACTGGGATGAGTAACAAGTACCCAGTGGCACAGCACAAAGGTTACAGACTGCCAGCATGTTTGAACAGCCACGCTGCTCCCGGCACCTGCAGCCTGAGCCGTGCACTCCCTGATCTGCCCTGCCTCAGAGAGGATCCACATCATTTGGGGAAAAAATGAAATATGGACATGAGCAGTGTGGAGGGGAGATTTAAATTTGTCCATACTTATCAAGCCACAAAATGATCAGGTAGCTGATTTACCTCTGGTGCATCTCATCCCCCAGCAAACTGATCCCAAAGGGTCTCTGATGTGAGTCTGCACTGACCCATGGACCTGATCAAACCCTAAGAAACTCCACCAAAACTCAGGCTGCCTCAGGGACTTCTCCTGCCAGGGCTGGAAACTCTTGAGGTTTGTTTGTGTTGTTTGGGACAGAGTTTAACTGCACCCTGCAAGGTGGACACTAAATACAGACCTTGTGACCTGAATCACTTGAGATTCTGCCGCCCGGAATTGAAAATTCCTCTTAGCCTCATTTCACTCTACTCTGTGGTTGCCCAATGAAAATTTCCTCCAGGAAAAGGTCAACAACCAAGTCTGGATCAGTTTTTTTCCCCCCACCATTCTAAATAGTAGAATAAAACATGAGGCAATAGAAAATTAAGTCTGCTATTAATGAATTCCTATTGCCTCTCCATTTTTCTGATAGTGGATGCACACTGGGCTGCTCTGACACATCCTGAGTACTGCACCACTTGCCCTTCCACCCGGGAAACCATTTCTCTTTGTTTCAGAAAGTCCAGAATCAGCAAAAAGATGCGAAGGTCTTGTGGCCAAACGAGCTGCTGACTGACTGATAGGACAATCATTTCGATAATTACGACATCGATTGCGTAAAATCCACCTCAGCCCTGACAGACAAGTTATAATCTGGTTTCTCTTGACGCTCAAAGGGTTAGACTGGGACTAACTGGGGGCAATGAGAGATGACAGTGACATACTCACTGCTGTACATTTTTCAGAGTTAATATCACCCATGGATAATGTGCAGGGTTTTTTCCAGGAGCAGGTCAGGGTGTATTAAACCAGGGAAGAAAGCGTTTGCATTTCTTTTTAAATGATGCAATGAATGAATGGAGAGAGGGGGAGGTGGGAAACGCTGCAAAACCACTGTTAACTGGTTCAGAATTCCCAGTTCCAGAATTCCCTGATAAATTCCAATTCCAATAAAAGATGGATATCTTGAGATGGATGGTCTGTCCCCAGCTGTGACGTGAAGATCACAGGAGTAATAAACTCCCAGTTCTCTGCTCCGTGTTTGCTCCACCTGTACTTGGTGTTTATGGTCACAAGTGTGATTTCTTCCATCAGCCATCACTTCAAAGCAGGGCTCAAGCAGAGCCTGACTGTTTCTGAGCTAATTCCTGTTCTGGCCAGGTGCAGCAGCTGGGCTTCTGCAGGTGCTGCCTTTGGCAGTCCTGAGCAGAGTCCACAGCAGTTTGGTTCAGAGTGAGATCTTGTGATCCACAGCTGCTCCAGGGAGGATTCACAGTCCTGACTGTGCAGAGTTCACAGCAGTGTGGTTCAGAGCGAGATCCTGTGATCCACAGCTGCTTCAGGGAGGATTCCTTCCCTGCCTTGCTCCGCAGAGCAAACCTCAGCCCAGAGCACAGTGCAGCCTCTGCTGTCTGCTAACCCCACACTGCACCTGAGCGCCGGAAAGGACAGAACCTCCAATTTCTTGTCCAAAGGTTTGCTGTGCCAGGCTGGGGCTATCTCTGAGTTCAGCTTGCCCTTCAGCTCCCCTGCAAAGCCCGGAGTAATAAACAGCTGATTTAGCAGCAGCTAATCTGAGCTCCAGCTCTGCACTGTAACCCTTTGGTAAACTGAGCAGCTCGATGGGAACCGTGCAGATTGCCGAGCCGTCCAGGCAGGATGCTCCCCGCGAGCTTTACTAAGTTCCGCGCTGCGATGGATGCGCTAATTGCGCCCTGAATCCTCACCGGGGGCACTTCCAGCGGCCAGGGCAGCCAGGGGAGGAAGCTGCCCTCGCTGCTCCCGGCCCTGCCCGGCTTTTGCTCCCGAGGGAAGCCCAGGAGCCGGCGGAGCTCTCGGGGAGGGCGGAGGAGCTGGGGCTGCTCGGAGCGGCTGCTCGGGCAGGCGGAAGGGGAGGCGGCAGCTTCCCGCGGCGGCCGGAGCGCCCCGGGCGGGACACGGTAAGGGCACGGCGTGGGACGGGATGGGATGGGAACGGGATGGGAATGGGGATAGGAACGGGAACAGGGATGGGGATGGGAACAGGGATGGGGATGCGGAGCAGGGAGGCAACCCTGGGGCGGGCAGCGTGCGGCGGAGCCGAGCGGACAGGGCTGAGCGAACCCCGAGCGCTGCTGCGCTGCTGGATTGGAACAGGAATCGGAGAAAAGGCTTGAACTGGGAGCCTGGATTCGGCAGAGGGCGGCACAGCCCCTCGCTGCGATCCCTTCCTGCTCGGCTCGGACTTCCCAGTCAGTCCCCGCGCTGGAAAAGGTGCCTGGAACGGAGAACAGGGTGGTTTGGGCAGGCAGGAGTGCGAGCAAGGTCCTTTCGGTAAAAATCTGAAAGTTTTGGTACATTAGAGCATTGTAGACCAGGACCTTGCAAAATTGCCTCTAGTTTCTGATGGGTTTAAGTTAAAAAACGTAGAATGACTAGCTGGGTTGGGCTGGAAGGACCTTAAAGATGATTTTGTCCCACCCTGCTGCCCTGTGCAGGGACACCTTCCATAGCCCAGGCTGCTCCAGGCTCTGCCCAGCCTGGCCCTGAAACCAGGCAAATATTCCCAAATTATTCCTGCTGGTGGCTTTAAAAAGGATTTATTTTTCCATACATCTATCATTATGGTGCTGTAAAATCTTTATATTAGACTACTGGTTATTATAACTAGTAGACTGTAATGAATATGAGAATTTCCCACCTTTTTTCTGCCAAGCACATCCACACTCCACAACTCCCCACCTGCACAGTGTGGAGCTGATCTGCAGTCCCTGAGGAGCATTCTCTGCCTGCCTTGCCTTACAAAGTTCAGCAGTTTTATCTGCTGGCACAATCTCCATCTGCCCTGCTGTGCCACCTTGGAGGAACAGAAAAATCACCCCCTGGAAGGAGCAGTTCCTCTGCAGCTGCTGAACACAACTGGAAGGGAAAAGCTGCCAGCAGAGAAGGTCTGGCAGGGGTGGAGAAGCCCTGGTGGGAAGCTGGAAGGGCTGCAGCTGCAGCGTGACTGAGCACAAGTGCTCAAACCTCCCTGCCGCAGCTTCCTCGCTGTGCTTTAAGCCCTTGAAACAGGAGAAGGTGGGGATTTGTTTCCTGTGTGCTTGAGGTTGCCCTTGGAGTTTTCCTGCTGTGTGTGAAGTGGTTCAGGCTCCTGCAGGGTGAGTGCCTGGAGTTGGGACACTCAGCACTGCTGAGATCGTGGCAGGGCAGGGACAATAAACCACCAAGGCTGCCACAAAAGCCATGTGTGGAGGAATATCAGTGTTTTGGGACACCTGTGCTGGCAGGCCAGTGTGTCCCTGCAGGATTGTGGCCCTGGGAAGGGAGCAGCAGGGTTTGGTTTGGGGGATTTCACATCCCACAGCTGTCACTGGCCTGCCCTGGCTGTCCCTGAGCTGCATTCCCGTCCCCATAAAAATCCATCACCTCTAAGGTTGTGTTTTGCATAGTGCAGGTAAAGGATGTTAATTGATGTTTATTTTCCCAGATTTTTCATTATGGAGTGGATCAAGAATTGTCTCCAATTGTGTTGTTCAGAATGTCAGGAAATGAGGCTTTTCTGCCTGTAAGGAATCAAAACATCTGTAATATTTTTCCATTAGGCAGCCAGGAACTGATCAAACTGTGCTATGCTATTAAGTTGGTCATCAAAGTAAATGCCATTGATATAAAATCAAATAATAAGCACTGATACATAACTTGGGTTATTTTCTTGCATGATGTATTTTCCTACTGTGCACTGAAAGTCAGGCTGGTGCACATAAAGAGAAGATTCCCATTAGTTAATTACTGCTTTTGAGAGGAATCAGTCCAAAATTCTTCCATTTAAATACTTTCTATAAAATTGCTTTAATCCATTTTAAAGCCATCACTGGTGAAATGTTCTCCAAATGCTCCTTTTAAAGGATGATTAATTTAAAATCAGATCTTACACAGGTGGGCTCAGGCAAATCAAATTCCCTTGGATTGCAGAGTGCTGTGCTGGGGGTTGGATTTATTTGTCAAGTATAAAACATTTATGAGCCCTGGGGTGATATTTTTGAAGATAAAGAGTTATTAATTGTGCTGTGAAATCGAACCTTCCATTATCCTGACTGTGTCTTTGTGTGTACTCGGGCAGGATAAATATTATTACTGCAAACATCAGAAACCACTTGGAATTCCCACAGTGAGGCACTGGAATAATTTTGGCTTAAAGATGTCTAATTTATGACAGAGCATGTGGAGTTTTAAGGAAATGCACTGAAGGCAAACACTGGAGGGTGCAGGACTGGGGGTCTGGATTTAAACTGATTTTAGGGAAGATTTTTCCACTGGAATCTCTAATCCTGACATTGAATTTTCAGCACGGATTCCCCAGGGGTTTGGCTTTACCTGCTGGGGAGTTTGGGCTCCAGGCCAAGGTGTGTGCCTCCAATCCAAAACGACCTGGCTGATGGTAAAAATGGCAATGATCTTTATTATATCACTTGATTTAAGGAAGTTGATTTTTACTTTCCCCCCTTCAGAACAAGCAGCTGCTCAGCCCTTGAATGAAGATGAGATATTTGCTTGCACTTCTGTTTTCTTGTCCCATTTGCCCCCAGCTCATGCAAATCAGTAGGACTTCTTGGGGTTTACAGAAATAACAAAACTGACGCCTCTGAGCATCCATTTCCTGAGCACTCTGCTGGATTTTGAGCACGGTGTTCCTTCCAGAGGTGGAATTGAGTCAGAGATGCTGTGCTGAGATTCTGGGATCACAGCCCTCCCAGTGGGATCCTGCTGGGGATCAGATCCATGCAGGGGGAATTCCCAAGGTGAAAGCCATGGGGTTTCAGTGCAAACCCTGCTGAGCAGTGGCTCCATGCTCTGCTGGGATCATGGGATGAGGCTGTGACAGGATCAGGAATGCTTGGATTTGCTGATTTCACAGCACAATTCCACTGCAGACAACACAAGGAAGAGGAAATATTTGAATATCAGCACTCTGAATGCCACTTTTTGCTTTCGCTTTCAGCAGGGGAGACGCTGCAGGATTTGAGGAGCACATTTTGAGAGGCACCACCAGATCCCCACCATGCCAGCAGCTCCAGTCAGTGCCTTGTCCTTGAGACCCCTGAACTGGCTGTTCCTGTCCCTGCTGGGCTTTTCCCTGCTGACCATGTGGTACATCACGCTGTCCCCTGGCGCTGCCCTGGACAAGGTGAACGCCATGTACTTCTACGAGTACGAGGCGGTGTACCGCCAGCGCCGGCCCTTCGCGCTGCGCCAGCGCCACAGCTGCGCCCGCAGCCCGCCCTTCCTCGTCATCCTGGTGGCCTCCAGCCCCTGGGATGTGGCAGCCAGGCAGGCCATCAGGGTCACCTGGGGCTCCCGGGGTTCCTGGTGGGGCCAGCGCGTCCTGACGCTGTTCCTGCTGGGGAAGGACAGCCCGAGGAAGGACGAACAGACGGCGCTGTCGGTGGAGGACGAGAGCATCCTCTACGGGGACATCATCAGCCAGGACTTTGAGGACACTTATGACAACCTCACCCTGAAGACCATCATGGGCTTCCAGTGGCTCTCTGAGTTCTGTCCCAACGCCAGGTTTGTGATGAAGACTGATGTCGACAGCTTCGTCAACACTCCCAACCTGGTGAAATTCCTGCTGCGGCAGAACTCCTCGGAGGATTTTTACACTGGCTATCCCCTCATTGACAACTTTGCCTTCAGGGGTTTTGTCAGGAAAAGGTACATTTCCTATGAGGATTATCCCTTCAAGCTGTACCCTCCCTACTGCAGTGGGATTGGGTATGTGTTGGATGGAAAACTGGCTCTGAGGATTTATCAGCTGATGAGCCACGTCAGGCCTGTGAAAATGGAGGATGTTTATGTGGGAATTTGCTTAAGTATACTCAAAGTCAACCTCACCCTTCCAGAAGATGCAGAACAATTCTTTCTCTACAAAATCAGCTTTGATATCTGTAAGTACAGACATCTGATTGTAGTTCATGGCCTCACATCAAATGAACTGATCCAGTTTTGGCAGCATTTGCAATCCAACACCTCAGAGACTTGCCTTTGATTCTGGATTAATTTAGAAACTTAGATTTGGTGTGAGAGTGGGTTCTAGAGATACCTGTGACTTGAATGTTCTCTAGGACATTCCAATGCTCTGACATAAAACCAGGGACTGACAAAGCACTTTGCCACCCCCAGAGGGTACTTTGGAATGCACTGTCCCTCCTGCCTCTGCTGCCTTTCCAGGTGCTCAGCTGCAGCCCTGGGACCTCTCCCTGCATCTTCTGCAATGTACAAAACACCACTGAGGAGTAATATTTATGCCAAGAAACCAGCTTTGGGGATGCTTCCCAAATTCCTGCCTGGATTGGTTTTCCTGTTTGATTGCCACTCTCCATTATTTGTTCTCTGCCCAGCTGAGAATTGAGCACAAAACTGAACCCAACTTTTTTTTCTATGTAACCCTCCTGAGAATGTCCCACCTTGGTATTTGAATGTGTCACATAAAGCCATCCCCATCCCCATGTGACATCCCCAAACCTTGGGATAATCAGTCCTCCTGAGCAGTTTGGATATCCCCAAACCTTGGGATAATCAGTCCTCCTGAGCAGTTTGGATATCCCCAAACCTTGGGATAATCAGTCCTCCTGAGCAGTTTGGATATCCCCAAACCTTGGAATAATCAATAGTCCCAAGCAGTTTGCACATCCCCAAACCTTGGGATAATCAATCCCCCCACGCCTGTGTGTGATGCAACCCAGGAGTTTTGCAACCCTGCAGGGAAGAGGAAACCAGAATAATTTCTGTTGTGATTTAGTCTGTTTCTCAATTAGTTTTTTTGGTTCCAAATTAAAAAAGCAAAAAGGCAGAAATTCCACCATGAACATTTTAAAAGAAGACCAACTCCGCCCTATGTGTAAAGACCTGTTTTTAATCACTTTATTCATATCAGCAAGGCCCAGTTTTCAGTAGTTTACACTTCTAATGGACAACGATACAGAATTTGCAATTGCATGAACAGAATTAACCTGGACACATCCACTACACGGGGGAGAGACTACGGAGACATCCCAGCCTCAGCTGCCACGTTCCCAGGGATTCCCAGCACTGCCATCCCTGCTGGCTCTTGGAGACAAAGCCCAGCAGGTGCCCAGAGCTCCAGCAGGTGCCCAAAGGAGCCCAAAGGTGTCCCCCAGGAGCACAGCTGAGTGTCCCCAGTGCCCTCTGGGGACAGCGCTGGGTGTGGCTCTGCTCACCAACTCCTCCTGGGCTTTGGGTGGGATTGAGGATGGGCTTGGCTTTTCGGGGGAGAAAAGGTCTTGGGGAGAAAAGGTCTCGGGGACAACACTGTCTAGACAAGGATTTCAGATGTTCTAAGGGTGGGTGTTAAGGAGGTGGAGGTTTTTAAAAAATAAAGGCTTTTTTTTTTTCTCGTTGGAAAAATACAGTATTGCATAACGGAGGGAAGGATGCTCTTGTATTCCTAGCTCCAGGTCAAACCCCAGCCGTGCCACAGGGCTGGGAGCTGGGATTTGATTGTTCTCCGAGCAGATCCTGAGAGCCCTGGGGGAACTGCCTTGTTCTGTGATTGTTCACACATCCTAAACCCCAAACCCTTCTGCTTCTCCCCAAGCCTGCCGTGTTCAGCGCTTAGAAATCAATTCTTTGCCACGAGAACAGTGATACTGCAGCACAGTTTGTATTGCTTTTTCCAAAAAAAAGGAAAAAAAATAAGTAATTATGATTTGCTGCCTTCAGGAAATGGATAAAGCAGAGAGAGCTCAAGCTGAGGGAGGAATGAGAGCCGTGGGGATGTGAGGATAGCCAGAAATCCTCCTGCCACCTGCAGGAATTTGGGGTTTTTGTGCCCCACGTGCTGCCAAGGCTCAGGTTCATACACAGTGAAATTCATTGTCACCTCTGCAGCTCTGCTGGAAAAATGTCCTGCTCCTGGTTTTCCTGCAAAATCCTCATTTTCAAATTTGGTTTCGTTCTGAGTCTGACCTTATTATTGCTCAAAAGGCTGTAAAATTCCCAGCTAAGCTCCTGTTTCTGCTTAAAGCCATTCTTAGGGAAGTTTTTAGTGCAAACAGCCAGGAAAAAGGTGAAAAACCTTCAAAGCTTGAAATAATCTGGGAATTCAAGTAGGGGGGATCCAAATTTTAGTGCATCTACCTAAATGAAGCCTAAAACACAGGCTAAAATTTTTTCAAACCCTAATTTTTTTTCCCTTGTGCAGCAAGTTCAGGAAGTATTCAATGAGAATTCCAAATATTGGTGATTTTGATAGGAAAACTGTGGGGCTTTCTGACCTGAAAAGCCTAATAATAATAATAATAATAATTATTCATTGGGCAAAGATGTTTGGAAATTGCTGCTGGTAGGGGAGCAAAAGTGGGTTCCAATGTGAAATTCCCAGTGTGGATGTTATTTCAGAGGAATTGAAATTCTGGACCAAAGAAATTCCCAATAAACCCTGAAGCAGATGCAGGGGCAGCATCCCTTGTGGTCACTATAACCAGGAATATTCCCCAAAATTTTGCTTTACATTTCTGGATGGATGGTGTCTGAGCAGGCTGGAAAGTGGAGAGGCTTCCAAAAATACAGGATTGGCCATGAAATATGCAGGGAAAGAAGTTATTTTAGTTCCCTGTGGTTCAGGTGATTCCCAGAGTGGTTTGGGTTGGAAAGGACCTTCAAAACCACCTCATCCCAGCTTCCCTAGGACTGAGCAGAGCAGACACAGGAGCTGCCCTGATCCATGAAATCCATCCATTCTTCCCTCAAGAACTGCCCTCAAACCTCCATTTATGGTGCTAAAAGAGCTTCAGCTGCATCCACCAGGTTTTGCTTTCCAGAGCTCCCAGCTGATCCCAGAACTGGACACACCTGGAATTTTCAGTTACCTAAGGAAAAACCAAATTCAGAACAGCTGCTTCCCTAAGCCTTGCCCAGTCAGCACTGGGAAAATAAAAGTAACGAAGCTTCAGCTCAGCTTTAACTGTACAGATCTTTTTTTATGCTCTGAGCCCTCAGGTTTAGGAAGGTTCTTTATGAAAATATTGAGCACACCAAGGGGCAGCAGCAGCTCTGGGCTCTGCTGGGACCAAATTCCAGCAGAGCACCCTCAGCTGTGAACTTGGAATTTTGTACAGAGGCCTAAAATCCTGCTTTGGGAAAGGAAAGGAAAGGCTGGTGAGGTGTTTTTTCTGTAGTATAATCACTTATTAAATGTTTCTCTGTGTAAAACAAGTATCAGCTGCATTAGCAATGAATCCATATTATTTAAAGCAGGGCTCTCCTGTATCCTGAGAGGCAGCTGGACACAAAATTCCTTATTTTTAGGCTGTGGCCTTGGTGTTTCTGCAGCCAACACTGCTCCAGCTGATGCAGCACTTTTAACTTCTGGATTCTAAAATCTCCCCACTGCTTTCATTTTCCCTCTGGAAATGGCTTAACCCTGCGGCAGCAGCAGTGGGTTGGGTGCTGGGAATTGAAATCCTTCATCCCAGGGGCTCAGGAGGGATTTCAGGGGATGCTGCTGGATCCGTGCTGGAGCCACTAGAAGGAGCCTCAGTGCCACCAGCTCCAGGGACAGGCTGGGCAATGCCAGCCCTGCCAGGAATTCCAGGAACCATCAGCCTGGCTGAACCCCAGAGATGAACTCCACGGCAATCCATGCTCCAGGCTGGGAGAATCACCAGAATCCCCCTGGTGAGTGAGCTGGGAGCTGTGAAATCCACGGGAACAACCCGAATTCCTGAATCCCTGCCTCAGCTGGGGGGTGGAAGGGACAAGGTGTCACTTTGGGCCATGGGGATGGAGATGCTCTTTGGCAGCGACTCCACAGCAGCTCCTGCCGGGATGTCCCCGAGGGGATGGAGTGACAAACCACCCCTGGATGAGCCCGGCAGGAGCTGCCAGCCTCTCCCCGCGTTTGGAGAGCAGCAGGAAGGCTGGGATGCCAGCTCCCTCCTGCCACACCCCGCGGGATGGGGACATTGCCGGCTGCAGCCTCTGGGGATGGAGGATGGAGCGTTAAGGCAGCAGAGAACCCTGGATGGCTCAGGCTGCAGAAGCGATGTGTGCAATGACTTCACCTGGCAGCCTCCAGCAGCCTTTGGCACAATTCTGGGAAGGTAAAGATGCCTGGATTTGGATGAGAAGCTTCCCAAACTTCCAGCAGGGAGCACAGGTAGGCACTGCACGGGGATGTGGAAATCACACAGAGCCTCTCACCTCCCTCAGTCCTTCCCCTTTCACCCTGAAGCAGCTGGAACTCTTTTTTCACAGCAATCCAAGCACAGACGGCCAGGCTGAGCAGAGAGATTGGCAGCAGTGGCTCTGCCAGGCCAGCACTGCCAGGGAGGTGCCAGAGGAAGCTGAAGGTGCTGAAGCAGCTCTTGCTGCAGCTGCAGCCACTTGGAGGTTGGAATTGGCCTGGTTGGGAGCTGCCTGGAGGGGCTGGAGTGACATGGAATAATCCTGGAATGATCCTGGAATGATCCAGGCAAGCCAGCAAAGCACTCCTGCACTGCCCTTCTGTGTTTCCCTAAATCCTGTGAACGTGGCTCCTGTCCAGAGTGAGCTGCTCTCCCACAGCCTCCTCACAGCTGGGAATTCCTGCCACCTCCTTCGCTGTCCCTCTGAGGGCTGCAGTGACACCAGCTGTGCTCCAGAGGTCACGGATCCCCCAGGGATGCTCCCTGACCTCGGGATGCTCCGTGCAGCCAGGAGCTCTCGTTCCAGTGGTGTCATCCATCCTGTTTTCCTGGGAATGACCATCATTCCAGCGTCTCCAGTGCCTGGGATGGATCAGTGGGGATGCCTGTGCTGCACAAACATCGCTCTGCTCTGGAGCTGCTGGCTGGAATTGCCCAAAGGGGATTTCAGGCTGTGTATCCAGGCTGTGTCCTCCAAAGGAAAGGGACATTGGGAGCATCAACAGTGCAGGAGAGAGGAAAGGCAATCCCCACACTCTGAGCTCCACCCCTGCTGTGCCATTCCCAATCCAGGAGCCAGCCCTCCCATGGAATTCTCACCCCAGGTTTGCATTTCCCAGCTCTGACCTTGGATACCTTTCCACTCCGAAATAACTGAAGTGCTCTGCAATTACCAACATTTCCTGTTAGCTGCTCGATTTCACTGCCAGGCTGCACTTCAGCTTCACTGAGCACACCGTGCAGGGATTAAAAACACCAGGAACCTCCCATCCTCTGGGAAAGGAGCAGTGCAGGCTGGGCTCAGGGCATGTTGGGCACTTTTCAGGCCAGGCTGTCCCTGGGGTTGGGGATGAGCAGAGGCACATTCTGCACAGCACTGGGAATGCCACCAGAGCCACTTAAGGGCTGGGATTATCATCCCCAAATTAAAGGAGGGGAATTTGCTGGGGGAGAGGTGACCTGGGGATAAAACTGAGGAGACAAAGATGGGAATTCCTTCTTGAGCAGAAATTTGTGCTCTTTGATTTTTGCCTTGAGAGACTCTGACCCCCTCAGCAGCTCCCAGCAGAGCTCAGCCTCACCCCAAAGCCCTGCAGGTGAGTGGGGAGTGCCAGGCGGCTGATAAATGAGGAATATTGTATTTTCCTAAGGAACAGGCAACACCAGTTAATCCATCCAGACCCAAACACAGGCAGCCTCCATCACCCTGAACACTTGAGCAGGTTGCCCAGGATGTTTTTGGGGAGATCCCAAGGGTTTTTGTAAGGCAGGATAAGGATAAATGAGCCATCCAAAACCCCTGCCTGCCCTGTCCCTCTGCCATGACACAGCTGGTCCAGATGTGCAGCAAACTCAGACTGTCCTCGTTCCAACTTACAGCAGTCACAGATTCCAAAGGACAATTAAATACTGAGGATTAGATCTAAACATACTTTTAAAATCTAGATTTAACACAACCTTTCATCTCTACAGTGCAATGGTGCTGCCTGGCATTTGCATGTCATCCCGAAATCTGGTTCTAGAGGGGTTTTCCCCGGGATTAACACCACAAATCCATCTGCAGTGGTAGGAGGAAGTCTTTAATAGGCCTGACTTCCAGCTAGGTAGCTCTGAGGTTTATTTGGAGCCCTGCTTGGATGAGTTTTCCAACAGTCACCAATGAAATCCATTTTCTCTCGCATCGCTTCCCAAGTCCATGCCATAAAAATAAGGTCAGGGTGATTCTCGGCGAATGACAGACATTCTGCAATCCCAGCTGAGCTCTGCTCAGATCCACGAGGCGTCAGAGCTCCCTGGACTTTGCTGAAGTTCACCATGAGCTGGTTTGGATACGATATGGCCTAGAAGAGCTGTTCTAGAGGAATGCACAGCCTGCCCAGCCGTGGTCATTCAGGAACTCTAGCTACTCATGCTCGGCAGGGTTTATTTCGGGGGAGGTCACACGAAGCGAGAGCCAGCGGTGACAGCAGGCTCAGAGTTGGCTCCTCTTCCTCCTCCAGATCCTTCTCCTCTCCAGCTCACAGAGGGGAGGAAATGAGAGCAGCTCTGAGCAGTGCCACCCACGAGGGAACAGCAGCAGCACCGCCCCGAGCCTGCCGCGCCCTGAGCCAGCCTGGGCGATCAAACCGAAAATCTACACGAGATCCCGAAAGAAAAGTGGGAGATGGGAGCTTCCAGTCGTTCCTAAGGAGCAGCGAGGGCACGGGAGGCAGGGCAGGGGGATGAAGGGGATTCTTGTCGTCGCTCAGCATGGATTTGTTGTATTGCTCCTTTTGTCAAGCCAAGAACAAAGACCGGAGCGATTCGCTCCTCCCGCGGGCAATCCGAGCGGCGTTTCCTAGCGCTTCCTACCGTGCTCACAATGCAGTCTGTCCCCAGCCTGGAGCAGCCCTGAGCTCACTGCTGCTCCTCGGCTTTGCTGCTATTCCTGAACTTCACCACCATGACGGTGATGTTGTCGGGGCAGCCCCGGTAGAAGGACTGCAGCACGATGCTCTTGGCGCCGAAGTGCGGCTCGTCCAGGCGCTCCTTGATGAACCTCACCGCCTCCTCGTTGCTGAAGGCATCCCAGAGCCCATCCGAGGCCAGGATCATGAACTCGGGCTGCAGCTTGTCCAGGTCGAAGCTCAGGATGTCGGGGTCGGGGATGACCACGTTTAGGTTCTTCAGGGGGTAGTCGCCCAGCGAGCGCGACATGGCCAGGATGCCCTGAACGCGCCACGAGCCGTTGAAGCTGATGAATCCACCTGGGGACAGACAGCACGCTTAGAGCAGCTCCTTGGGACACTAAAGCAGCTCCCTGGGGCTTTACAGCAGCTCTGGTTCCTGCCAGACCCCCCAGAAATTCATCCTGAGGGGCAGAGATGTTACAGAGCTCAAAATGCAGCTCTGGTAGATCTCGGAGTGCTGCAGGGAAGAGCTGAAACTGAGGAATCAGGAGTGGCTCTGCTTTCCCCAGGAATGGCTCTGCTTCCCCCCAGGAATGGCTCTGTTTCCCCAGGAATGGCTCTGCTTCCCCCCCCGGCATGGCTCTGCTTTCCCCAGGAATGGCTCTGCTTTCCCCTCCAGGAATGGCTCTGTTTTTCCCCAGGAATGGCTCTGTTTCCCCCCCAGGAATGGCTCTGTTTGCCCCCCAGGAATGGCTCTGCTTCCCCCCCAGGAATGGCTCTGCTTCCCCCCCAGGAATGGCTCTGTTTGCCCCCCAGGAATGGCTCTGTTTCCCCTCCAGGAATGGCTCTGTTTGCCCCCCAGGAATGGCTCTGCTTTACCCCCAGGAATGGCTCTGTTTTCCCAGGAATGGCTCTGCTTCCCCTCCAGGAATGACTCTCCTTTCCCCCACCCAGGAACAGATCCCAAAAAGACTCTGACAAATCCAAGGAGAATTGGCTTAAAGCTGATGATCCCAATGTCACTTCCAGCCCAGGAGGTGGCTCAGGTGACACGTGATGACAGTGAGGAAGGTTTACTGCAGGAAGGTTTCTTTCCCTGTATTCCTGCCACGATTCCCATGTTTGTGCTCTACATGGGAACAAAACCCAGCTTGGCTGGAGCAGATTCATGCTGTGACTTTAGCTCTGAACCTCCCTCAGCCTCAGCCCAGGCTTGGAGCTGCTGAGCTGCTCTGCTCCTGGTTATCCTGCAGAGATCCCAAGGAATTGTCACTGGGCTGTTCAGGGTGCAAGCTGCTCTCCCCACCCCAAAACCAGCTCATTATGGGGTGGCTCACCCTAATGAACATCCCACTGGAATTTCACACAGAAAACAGGACATTTTGGAAATCCCATCTGCCGGCGCCTCGCTCGGCCACCTCCCAGCCAAACAAACGATGAAAATAAATGAAATGAAGTGAAAAAATGAACCTCCCAGCGACTCACCAGCTCTCTTGATCCTCTTCCTCTCCTTCAGCTGGTAGGGTTTGTGGTCGTGGCTGAGGGGGATGGCGTTGCCGTCCTTGTCGCACAGCACTCCCCGCGAGTCGCCCACGTTGGCCACGGTGAGCTCCTTGTCGGACAGCAGGGCGATCAGACACGTTGTGCCTGGCCAGGGGGGGAAATAAACGTGGGGAGGTGGGAATGGGATCAGGAGCAGCAGGAAAATAGTAGGTCTGTGACAGAATTCCAGGATTGTTGCGTTGGGATAACTACTAGGATGGTGGAGTTCAAGCTGGGGTTGATCCCTGCGCTGAGCTCACGTTAATGGGGCAGGGAGAGGCTGGAATGGGGGAATATTTGGAATTTTTGGGATATTTGGGATGTTTCCCATCTCCAGCAGAACTGGCTTTTCCTCAGGAAAGGAATTAAAGCCCAAATGAAGCCCCAGAGCCTGCCAGGAACTGAACCTGCAGCACTGGGTGGTGCTGGGGTATCAATCTCTCCCCTCAGCCCTGTCAGAACTGAGGTCACTTCTGCATGTTTTTATTGAAAAAGAAAAAAAGGTAAAGATTGGGCATTTTAATTACTTTCACCTTTAAATACACAAAAAGCATAATTAGGGATTGACCATTGCATCAAAAGATGGCAGGTGAGGTTTCAGACACACACTAATGCAGATTAAAAGGGAATTTTAGCCCTGATTGTCACAAAAGGCACTCTGATATCCCTCAGTAAAATGAACTCAAGGCTGCATCCTTTTCCTTTCAGGCAGAGAAGCACAAGGTTGAGTTTTCACCTTTGCTGTTAATTTACACCTGATTATTGATAAATAAAAAGGTTTATCCAGTGCTGGGGTGCTCTGGGAGAAGCCATGAAGGTGTTGGGGATGAAATTCAGCCCAGCAGGGCTAAAAGCAGAGCTAAACCCCAAATTCCTGTGCTGGTGGCATCCCTGCCTGAGCCAGAGGGAGGCAAACATCCCATCAGGGATGTAAATAAAATATTATCTATTAAACAATAATATTTATTTTTGATTATTAATAACAATTTATTTTTAACTATTGAATTTATTTTCAATTTTAATTATTACTATTTAATTAATTTTAATATTTATTTCATATTTATTTCATTTATTTAAGGATAACCAAGTTGTGCTTGGATGCTCTGTGCCCCAAGGGTTTATTTTTCCTGATCCCAGGGGAGAATGAAGGACAAGGATGCAGCTGGAGTGACCTCAGGGCAAGAAATCCCAAAATTCCAGGGCTGGATTGATTAAAAACCAACCCAACCCAACTCATCAACCTCATCCCTATCTCCTTGCAGCAGAGCTCGAGCTTCAGTTCACTCAGTAATTAAGCAAGAATTAATATTTTTGAGCTCCAATAACCCCCAGCAGGAAGCAGAATTATTGACAGCAGTGCAAAAAAAGCAGGATAACCCAAAAACCAAGTTTCTATTTGTATTTATTCTCCACCAGCCAGCACCACATGGAGCTCCCATTTACAGACCACCCTTGCCTTCCAGGGATTTTCAATCCCAAACCAGAGGATTCCTGCAGTTCCCAGGGCAGAAATGTGATGTTTTATGGTTCACATTGCTGTTCTCTGGGCCCACCTGCCTCAGCCCCTCTGCATTTCTACCTCACATCCTCAGAAATCCAAATAAAACTGGGATTATTGCCTGTGGAATAGGCAGGGCTGAGAAAAATAGGGATAAAAAGTGGTGGGAGATCAGAAAGAGCACAGTGCTCCATCTCCAGGTGACCAAAAGCATCCAAAGGCAGAGAAATAAATTGAATTCTCCAGGGATTATCTAGAAAATCAGGAATGATACAAGCAGGAGCAGACATTCAATTTTTGTTTATACTCCAGCAGGAATTGTAGGGACAAACCTGGGACTTCACTCCTTCCCTCCTTTCTAGGTTCCTGAAATGTTTCAATAACGATTTCTTTCAGCAGAGATTAGAGAAAATTCCATTGTAATCTCCAAAATACGCAATTTTGGTGAATTACTGGGCTAGCTGGCTGTGAATAAAATAAGCTGCAAATCAACTTTCAAAAAATGTGGATTTCCTGCACCTCCTGCTCCTCTGGTAACAAAATTCCTTGGGAAAAAAATGAATTCTGTAAAGCCTGAACCTAAAAATAACCATTTGGCAAATTCAAGGTCTCCTAATTCCTTAATATCTCAACATGATGTGCTTTTCCCCCTTGAAATTTCAACAACTCCCTTCTTTCAAAAGGGATTCAAGGAAACATCAGGTTCTTAGAAATACACAGAAATGTCTTCAAATCTCGAAGATTTAAGCTTAATTTCCACCACAGAACAAATCCCACCTGGCTGTACTAAATATTATTTTATGGTTTGAGATTTTCACTCTATTTGGGATGCATTTCCAGACCTGAAAGTGGTTTTTTTTTTATTTCCAGGTGGGAAAACAAGAGCTGGAAGGGAATTTCCTTCATCAGGTACCAAAATTGAATTACTGGGAAATGGAAAAAACCCTTTTTGGCAGCCTCTCCACCTGAGCATCACCCTCAGAGGAAAGAAGTTGAAAATGGTTTCAATAAGTTGGAATTGGTTTAAATAAATTGAAAATAGTTTCAATAAGTTGGAAATAGTTTCAGTAAGTTGGAAATAGTTTCAGTAAGTTGGAAATGGTTTAAATAAGTTGAAAATTGTTCCGGTAAGTTGAAAATGGTTTAAGTAAGTTGAAAGTAGTTTCAGTAAGTTGAAAACAGTTTTAAAAAGTTGAAAATACTTTCAGTAAATTGGAAATGGTTTTAAAAAGGTGAAAGTAGTTTCAGTAAGTCAGAAATGGTTTAAATAAGTTGAAAATAGTTTCAATGAGTTGGAAATGGTTTAAGTAAGTGGAAAATGGTTTAAGTAAGTGGAAAATGGTTTAAAGAAGTTGAAAATTGTTTAAAGAAGTTGAAAATGGTTTAAAGGAGTGGAAAATGTTTGGATTTTTTTTCCCTGGTTCAAGTTTCTAACCAGGTCACTGATAGAGCTCAAGAGCAGGAGGCCACAAGTGGAATTTCCTCTGGAATTGCTCCTGAATTCTGGGATCTGCAGGACAGAGCTGAAGATCCATTAGGAATCTTCTGCAGCTTTGCAGTTCCCATCAGGGAATATCCAATTTCCACCTAAAGCACAGTCTGCAGAATTGATGACATAAAAATAAAAAGGAAAAAAAACAAAGGAATTCCAACCTCTTGGCAATTCCAGGCAAATCCACCCCTCCCCAGTCACAGCCCCAAAGATATAAAGAGTTTATGTTTTTTGGATTAATTGGCTGGGAGGGAGACAAATCCATCAGGATTTATCTCACATTTGAAGCCAGGCAGGAAATCTTTGCAGAGGGAAAAAAAAAAACCCATTTTTCCCCAACAAAGCATTTATTATCCTTATTATTTATGATTCCTGGAGCAATTTCCTGCTTTAATTTTCCCATTTCTCCCAATTCCACCATCTCTTTTTCTGCTGTGCAATAATGAAACTCAATTTCTCCAGGATTCCTGGGGAAGAGGGAAAAACATCCATGAAAAAACAAACCCAAAAGCACCTCCAGCACCTCCCAGCAGGCTGGAATTCCCTGGAATTCCAAAGAGAAATACCAAAATGCCTTTAAATACCACAGAAAAAATAAATAGGAGAAAATATTCCTGCACAAAATTACCTCAGCCTCAGCTAGTGAAGAATGCCACTTTGGAAAGGGAAGGATTGAGAGATGAGGAGAGGATTTGTACCCATCTGTCACTTTTGGCCTCCTTTGGCTTTTTTGAAAGCTTCCTCACTCAAACCTCACCACGAATCTTGCCAGAATTTGGTTATTTCTAGACAAAATCATTGGGTTTGTAGCTCTGATGTAAGGATTTCCTAAAGGGAAAGGTTCACAAAAAGAGGGAAAGATTCCCATTGGGAATCCATCAAATTGTGTTTTGCCCTTTCATCACCATCACATTCATTCTGCCAATTTTGGAGGATTGTTCCCTTCATTTTTTTCAGCTTCAGATCCTCATTGAGTTGATTTTGGTGTGGAAAAAAAAAAAGCCAATAAAAGGAAAATGCCACCAGCAAGTGCTGGAGTGGTTGGAGCACCAGGAATTGTATTTAATGAATTCATTGTATTTAATTGTATTTAATTTAATAATTGTAATTGTATTTAAGTGCCCATTTTCTGTGCTTTGCTCACACTCAGCTCTCCCTTCAAGGGCAGGCAGAGCCATTTCTGCCTTCAGCATAATTAAGGGACACAATTAGGAGGATGGAGAAGCTCCACTGCTGGGTTTTCATCTCTGGAGATGTCTCCACCTGCTTGGGAAGGTGGAATTTTGGGGTTTTATTTCCAGCTGTGCTGTCTCTCTGCTCTGAATTGCACTGGGAATTTCCTAACCCAGTTATTATGGAGCTTCTCATTTCCACAGGATTGTTGCTGGATGAGGGAAATCCCCAAATATGTGTTTCAGGCGGTTTTTATCTTTATTTTCACTGTTCAAACACAGAGATTTCCATGAAGGAAAAAGCTTTATTCTCCTTCTGACAGGAATTAGTAATTTCTCTGCATTTTCTCCTTCCTGACAAACTCCTATAAATCCAAATAACTGGAGAGGAGCTGCAAACTGAGGTCACTTTTGGAAGTGCTGAGGAGCTCTGATGGTGGCAATTTTATCAAGGTGACCACAGCAAGGAGTGACCCCAGGGCTGCAGCCTGCCAAATCCACCCAAACTGCAGGAAAATCTCAATTTTATCAAGGTGACCACAGCAAGGAGTGACCCCAGGGCTGCTGCCTGGAAAATCCACCCAAACTGCAGGAAAATCTCAATTTTATCAGGGTGACCACAGCAAGGAGTGACCCCAGGGCTGCTGCCTGCCAAATCCACCCAAACTGCAGGAAAATCTCAATTTATCAGGGTGACCACAGCAAGGGGTGACCCTAGGGCTGCTGCCTGCCAAATCCACCCAAACTGGAGGAAAATCTCAATTTATCAATGTGACCACAGCAAGGAGTGACCCCAGGGCTGCTGCCTGGCAAATCCACCCAAACTGCAGGAAAATCTCAATTCCAAACTCCAATTCTGTCTAAAACAACTAAGGAAAGCCTGGAGCTGAGCTCAGCACCCAAGGGGATGAGGGAGTTGGAGAGGAAAAACCAGCAGGGATTAAGGAGAAACAGCAAAATGGGGACTCAGGGAGGATAAATTCCCTTTTTGTGTCCCAAGGAAATGCTGGATGGCAGAGCTGGGGAGGGAAGCTGGGCAAGGATGGTGAGATCCAGATTAGCCATGAGAGGAGAACAAAAAACAGCAGCTCAGAGCTCTGCTCACACCTCCACTGCCCTCCCTGCTGGGAATGGGAATTCAGCACTAAATAAGGAGCTGCTCTTGCTGTTTGAGCCTTTATTTACAATATTGCCAGTAATTTGAATTTAATCATGAAGAAACTTGGTAAGATTTGGGATATGCTGGGGGTTAGTTTAGGAAAATCAGTGAAAAGCATCCAGAATGTGTCTTTGTTGTTGTCTAACTGGAAATTACACTCATCAGGAGAACTCTGTGAAGGATCCAAAAGCTGGGAGACATTTCTAACTGCTTGAAATCAAAATGCTAGAAAAAGCAAATATCCAACCTGAAAACCCTTTGGGATGGCACTGTTAAAATGTCTCCAAAACTGCCTGGGTTTGTCTGTCCATCCTGTCATGTTTCAAACCAAGTTCTGTGCCTTCCCAGGCCACTCTCAGCTGGAAGAGCCCAAAAAGCAGATATTTGTGAAGGAGAAAAGAGCAAAAAACTGTGCAGGTGGAAGCAGAGGGAATGCAGAGCTACAGGAGATCAATCACCATCAGAGCACACAGAGCTGGCTGAAAAATCAGTGTCCTCTCAGCTCCCTGGCACCCCATCACTCATGGGGAACACTTCTCAGCCCAGCCTGACTCCAGGGGATAAAAAAACCCAAAACATTTCACAAAAATGAGGACAAGAGTTCAACCTGCACAAGGTGTTTGGAGCAAGATTGAAAATGAGTGATTTTTTTTTTTTTTGGGCAGCAAAATGTAAATGATGAAGAATCCCAGCCATACCTGCTTCATCATAGGACACAGTGAGCTTCTCCAGCATCTCCCTGTCGATGGAGAGGATCTGCTGCTCCAGGATGGTTTGGTAGGACAGAACACTGTTCTCCTTGTCCTTCTCATAGTCCTGCAGGTGCTGCTTGAGGACCTCGGGCAGGCGAGACTTGACATACTCTGCTGCAGACTGGGGAGAGAGGAGGAGGGTAATTAATGCCTTTCATTAATTGGGGTTGGGGATGGCAAGGAGAAAATCCCCCCAAATTGGGGTTCAACCCTTCATCCATCAGGGAATTCCTGATCATTCACAAAGTGTCACCCCTGCTGGATTTCCACACCACAGCTTCAGCCCAGCTGGTGGATTTGGAAAACAGAACAACCAAATCTCAGATTATTCTTTATTCTTTATTCAGAATCTGAAAGCCCAAAATGACAGAAAGGAGCCAAAATTTGATGCATTTGGAATTTTAAACCACAGAGTGGAATCAAATTTTATGTGTTTTTTTCCTACATTTTGAAGCCCAGAGTGGAATCACCTCACCTGCTCCTCACACACAACCAAGCTGTAAATATTTCCATACAAACACACAGAAAATTCCTTTAATTCCTTCCTCCCACTGCTCCAGGCCCTCGGGAGAGGGAATTAACACAAGGGGGCATGGTTGGACTGATGTTAGCTGTGTGTAAAAAGGGAGTAACAGAGGAGTAACCCCTGAGAGCAGCTGCCTTTGGCACCTTCTGACACCTGGGGAGACACAAAATCCTGATTTTCACCGTTTTCCATCCTTCCCCGGGAAGGATCCCACTGCCACTCCAGCAGGGAATGGAAATTCCCTCTTTCTCACCAGCTTTGGGGTTTTTCAGCTCCTCATCCCTGGCAGAGCTGGAAAAGGAGGATGCAGCCAAGGCTCTGTGCTCTGATTTCCCTGCCAATCTCAGGGCAAAAAAAAGGAAAAATAAATAAGGAGGTTGTTTTATTCCAGCCTGGGAGTGACCAGAAGTTCCCTCTGCTCTGCTCCAGGCTCTTCCTGGGGTTACATTTCGTTTTCCCAAGTCAATCACTGATTAAACTGCAATCTGAAAATATCCCAGAAGTTGTGTTCCATGTCCCTGCCTGCTGAGCCATGGGACACTGAGGGAATTCCTCCTGGAAAACTCACACGAGCACAGCCTAATTTATATTTTATTTTAAGAGCTGTTTTTTCCACAGGAAGGCCAAAAGGCACGTTGTGCACGGATTATTTTAGCCCAAGCTCAGGAATTTGTGTTTAATGTTTCCTCTGAGAATGGATTTGCTCCTCTGGGGGGATTTCTGTGCTCCTGGAAAACACCTGAGCTCAGAAATTCGATTTATTGGTGAGTTTCCCTCATCATCATCCCCATGGGAAAGCAATTCTGTGGTCACTTCTTTTCTAAAACCAAAACTCAGCATATCCCCCTGGGAATCCAGTCTGAAACAAATTAGAGAAAGGATTGACTTTAATACCTTAATTGACTTTAGGGTATTTCGTCCTACCATGGAAAATTAATATTTCATATAGAGAGAATATATTTTAAAAGATCCACGATGAAATATACTCGCAGAGCTTATTCACCAAAAAAAAATCCCATTTTTCTCTGTTCACTGAAGAAACTCCCCCCAGACACAAAAATCCCATCAGGAATTGCTGAAATCCCTCATTCTCCAGCAGCCTGAACCCAAATGCAGCCTTCTGTCCCTCCCAAAATCCCATTTTTTAATTGATGGAAAAGACATTTCCAAAGGAAATTTCCCTTTTAGAAATGAAACTAAAATTTGCCTCTCTGAGTTGGCTCTTCCTGCTGCTCTGTGCATGGGGAAGGAAATGTCAAAATGTTCATTAAGGGCTCCTTGATGAAGCTCCACCAGAAATCAGGTGGTGCCTGGGCAAAGCCTCTCTGATTTGGGAAATTTTGGGGAAGTTTGGAAGACTCAGGGGAGTTTTGGTGGGTGGAACCCAGCAGGGATATCCTTCCTCATCCTCAGCACATCCCAATGCTGACCTCACCAACCCACCCCACCCTGAAAATTCAGGTTTTTCCCCCAAAATTTCATGTTTCTGGCACTGAAATCCTCAAGGAATTTTGAATTAATTGGGTTGGAAATGCTGCTCAGTGGGAATTCCTCTCCAAGCCCTGGGAATGCTGCTCATCCCGTGGTGAGGAGGAGGAGGAGGAGGAGGAGGGAGGCAGAGCATCCCAAATTCTGTGGTTTTCCACACAAATGGAGATCCCTCTGTGTGGCACAGGTGGGAACAAGGAGGGTTCTATGACCAAACCTTGAAAATTCAGGTTTTTTCCCCCAAATTTTCATGTTTCTGGCATTGAAACCCTCAAGGAAGTTTGAATTAATTGGGTTGGAAATGCTGCTCAGTGGGAATTCCTCTCCAAGCCCTGGGAATGCTGTTCATCCCGTGGTGGGGAGGAGGAGGAGGAGGAGGAGGGAGGCAGAGCATCCCAAATTTTGGTTTTCCACAGAAATGGAGATCCCTCTGTGTGGGCAAGGAGAGCTCTATGACCAAATCTTGAAAATTCAGGGTTTTTTTCCCCAGATTTCATATTTCTGGCACTGATACCCTCAAGGAATTTTGAATTAATTGGGTTGGAAATGCTGCTCAGTGGGAATTCCTCTCCAAGCCCTGGGAATGCTGCTCATCCCGTGGTGAGGAAGAGGAGGAGGGAGGCAGAGCATCCCAAATTCTGGTTTTCCACACAAATGGAGATCCCTCTGTGTGGGAACAAGGAGTGACCGGAGAGCTCCGTGACCAAACTCATTAATTCTCATTAATTAATGAGTGTTAAACAGCTCCACCACCCTGTGGAAAGGCAGTGTGGAACACAAGAGCCTCGGGAAGGTCAGGCTGCTGGCATGGGGAGCTCTGAGGGATCTAATTAGCAGAGCAGCCATTAATTATCCACACAACTTCCCATTTCACACGTGGAGATTTCACTGCCTGCCATCGACACCCTGATTTACAGGGACAGGAGGAGACCACAAATCCCTGATATTAATGTCTTGGGGATAATTAATTCTGCCTTTCCAGCTATGCCAACATTCCAGGAGCAGGGAAAAGACAGAATCCAGGCAGAGTGTGGCACTGCTGGTGTAGGAATTGCCCTTCATTCCCTACACCAGTGAAGGATTTAAATCCACACTGAGATCCTGCTGTCCCTGCTTTCCACAGGATTCCCTCTCCTCCAAAAACACATGGATCACCAGCAGTTTTCTCCTTCAGAGATGATTCTCCATCTCTGGAAGTGCCCAAATCCAGCTTGGAGCAAGCTGGGAGAGGGGAAGGTGGCAGGCAACTGGAGGATCTTTAAAGTCCAAGGAAGGACACAAAGATTCCTGAGGCTTTTCAGTGCCAAAGCTGCAAATCCAAGAAAGTTTTGGGAGCAAACCTGAGGGAAATGGGAGTGGAAAGTATCCTGGTGCAGAAAACCCCAGGGATGAGCCTGGCTAAGCCCTGAGCTGCTCAGGGATCTCAGACTCAAGGACAGATCCACATGAGAATGTACAGAGAATAAAAGAATATAAACCCAGAAATGAATGGAAACAAAGAAATAAAATCACCTGGAGCAAAGGCAGTGAGAAAAGGTTCCACAAATCCATTGGGAATAAGGAAAAAAGAAGGAAAAATGCTGCTGCACTGCTGAGCAGAGGAGCTGCTGACAGGTGATGCCCTAAAAGCTCCAGGATTTCATGTCTCTCTGGACTAAACTGCTCATTACCTCTCCCTCGAGTCACCACCTGTCCTGCTGCATCCTCTGGCAGCCAAATCCCAGGCAGAGAACCAAAATCCCGAGGCAGAACAGGGAGGAACAGGCTGGGACGTGCTTGTAAAGAGGAGATATTTTCCAGCTGGCTGGGGCACTGCAATCCAGCCAGGAGCAGCAGGTAATGGGGCTGAAAAAATCCCTTTAAGGACTGGAGTTTGAAAATTCCCAGGGGATGCTGTTTGGGAAGGACACTTGGAAAATCATCCAGAGGGAGAGAGGTGGAGTTACAGAGCAGTCAGGTTAACTGTGGTGCCTAAAAAGCAGGATTTAGGATCAGATGATTCCTATGGCACTTGGAAAATAATCCAAAGGGAAAGAAGTGGAATTACAGAGCAGTCAAACTGATCCCTAAAAAGCAGGATTTAGGATCAGTTGATTCCTGGGACTGGGAAGGCAGAGGGAGCAGAGTGGAAGAGTGGCTGATCCCTTTCCTGTCCTCTGAAGCCTCAGGAGCAAATTCTCCTCTGCTCATCCCAAAAAAACCCCAGAGAGTGGCTGATCCCATTCCTGTCCTCTGCAGCCCCAGGAGCAAATTCCCCCTTGCTCATCCCAAAAAACCCAGAGAGTGGCTGATCCCATTCCTGTCCTCTGCAGCCTCAGGAGCAAATTCCCCCCTGCTCATCCCAAAAAAAACCCAGAGCTGAAACCCCTCAGTTCCACGGATCACTCCAACAAATCCTTCCTGCTGTTCTGAGCCTCAGGGATCCCCGGGAAAGCCTTCCATGAGATCAGGATGCTGAATCCCAGCAGATCCCAGAGAATCTCCATCTCCAGAGGTGTTCCCAGGGTGGGGATCACTGTCACTGTCACTGTCAGTGTCACTGTCACTGTCACTGTCACTGTCACCACCCCACCCACACTGACTCAATCCTCCAAAGCTCATGGCAAACATTCCAGCCCGAGGTGCTGTTTGCAATCCATGATGATCCCATTTGGAATTTCACAGCCCACATCTCACACCAGCACTCCTTAGCAAACATACTTTTAGATACAGCTCTTTGGACTTGCATTTTTTTTTTCTTTTTTTCTTTTTTTTAAAGCCCAAATCCACCCCCACAAGTCATTATTCTAAAAAAAGTACACTTAACTTATTAGCTAGCTCTCAACAGGAAAGTAAAAACCACGGAATAATGAGGTTGTGGACAAGAAATGTATTCCAGAAAGTCCAGCAGGGAATTTTTGCAGCAATTCTCTAAGGTTTTCCTGTTCATTTCCAAAAAGGACAGAACAGGAATATCTGTATATTGACATGGAGCTATAAATTAGGATTCCTAGGTTAAAAAAAATCCCACTCCAGGTTAAATAAAAGCCCTGGAAGTCAATCTCTCATTCTGGGAGAGATATCCCAGCTTCCAGGAATTTTGTGAGCACATTCTCCTGCTCAGACATGGGGTAATTAATGGAAATAAATCCATTTTTCTACCATTCCAGGAGTTGTTTCTCAGCCTCCTGGTGCTCTGGAAGTGGCCAAAGAATATTCCATGGATTGCTGCCTCCCTGAGAGCCAAACTCACAGCAGACAAATCACCTCCTCAAGCTCTCCACGTGGGAAAGGCTGCGATCAAATCCCAAAATTCCCCTTCCAGAATGTGCCACTGATTCCAGAAAAACTCCCATTCCTCTCCCAGCCCTGGTATTTCGGATCAGCTGCCTGTCCTTCACCAGCAGGACAGCTCCCCTGAAATCAGTGGGATTTTGCTGAGGCAAACCTCCTGGAATAAGGACATGGAGCTATGAATAGTCATTCCAAAGGGAAAACACATGATGGCAAAACATCATCTGCTCTCCAGGGGATCATTCAGGATCCACGAATGGCACCAGGACAGACAGTTTGCCCTCTAAAGCAACAACTATTTCAGGATGAACATGCCAATAGAAATTTTTCCTTCAGTCCAAAATTGCAGCGCATTTAGCTTATTATTTCTGTTTAAAATTTCTATTTAAAATTTCTATTTAAAAATGTCTTTTTTTCCCCCTACAATAATGTATCCCAGAAAAGCCCAGCTCCCAATTGAAAAAAAAAATGTTTGAGGAGCTCAGAAGTTCTCTGCTGGGACTTTCAACACCACCAAAATCCCCACTGTTATTGTATTAAACAGTTATTTCCACAGCAGGCCAAACATTAGCTCACAAACATCTTTACTTCCTCAGCCACTGTGGAATAATGAGGACATGAACCTGATTGCAAGGAGTTCAAGTTCAAATTAGCATTCACCCCGGATTGCCAGAGATGTATGAAATCCATAATTACAGCAATCCACAGCTGCTTCAGCTGCAGGAAATAATGAATTGCCCAGCGAGCACTGGGCTCTGTCAAGTGGGAAGGAGAATTTGGGATTTTGGAGCACAGGGAGCTCAGTCTCCTCTGGCACAGCCTGGCTGGGGATTTATGGCTCCCAGCAAGGCACAGAACCTCAGCCCCACGTGGATAAAAATAAAAATATGATGATTTATGGCTCCCAATTACGCATTTTCGTCCAGCCCTGAAAATAGCCCTTGTCACTTGCTGCTCAAGGAGAATTATTGAAGGGTCCTGGAACGAGGAGCACGGAAGTCACCGAGGTTTGGGATGGCAAAATGCCACGTCCTGCTGTCCCTCCCAGCAGCAGGGACACTGCAGGGACACACATGGGACAGCTGGGCATAGAGCAGCACAGGTGACAACCCAAAAAAACCAATTATTTCCTATTTTCCAATCAGGCAGTGGTTCATGAAACACTTGTACAAGCTGTGTTGTTAATAGCTGGGTGTAATTAATTAATTAAAACGGACAAACCCGTGCTCTGTGGGATGGAGCCAAGCTCCAGGGGACACAAAGCATGGACACTGCTCTGTCCCACTGCCCTCTGCAGAGCCACCAGGAATGTTCTGGAATCTGGAAGCTCATTAAAAGGTTAATTTCATCAAGGCAAGGGGCATCATTATAATTATCTCGTCTGGCACCTCCACTCAGGACCACAGCACCTCCTGCTCCCTCTGAATGAAGAAATCACCTTGAAAAATAGGGAAATATTCCCAGGCAGAATCCTCCCCAGCACCTCCTGCCTCACTGTGAATGAAGAAATCATCTTGAAAAATATGATTTTTAAAATATTCTATATTTATATTTGATATTTCTATGAAATATTCCCAGACAGAATCCTCCCCAGCCCTGGGGAGTTCATGATCTCTGCTGGGAGAGGATGAATTCCCATTCCACAGGAAATGCTCCTGTTATTCCCAGCCTGAACTCTGCTCTCTGGGAATTCCAGCCATGAATCCAGTGCAGGATCTGCTCACCCACATTCCCTTTTCCCATGGAAATCCATGGAAATGGATCCAACCCCCATTATCTGCTCAACAGCTGGAATTCCCTGAGTGGTATTTCCCTCTGGGATCTGCCAGATGTGCTTCTCCTTGAACACCTCAGCTTTCCAGCCTGGATCTTTAGGGGAATCATGGGGAGGAAGAATTATTAACCCCAAAACGATTTATTAACACTAAAACTATCAATTAACACCACAACTATCAATTAACACCAACCCCACCTCATTCATGTATTAATGATGTGCATTCTGGGCTCACCACTGCCCTGGGATCTCACAGACAGCTCCTGGAATCCCCAAATGTTCCTTTAGGATCAGCAAATCTGTGCAACATCAGAAACCCAGATCTGTGTTTGGTTTATGGATTGCAGAGAATTTCCATGTCCTCCCCCAGCAAATGAGTGCAATTCCTGGGAATTTATCAATTATTTCTCAATAATTCCATCAGAGATTGGAGAATCACATCCCTACAAGGAACAGGACAATTTTCCATGTGAGCACAGCAACTCAGTAATTTCTGTTCATCGTTATCCTGAATGGGCACAAACTGAAAGGCAGGAAATTCCATGGAAAACTGAGGAAAAGCTCCTTTTTCCTGGTCAAACACAGGGTGCCTGGAGAGGCTGTGGAGTCACCATCCATGGGAACATCAAATCCCAACTGGGCTGGGTTACACCTCCCCAAGTATTTATTCAGATTATTCTGACAACAACATGTATACACCCCAAAAATCAAGAATATTAGCAATAAAGGAATTATTCCTGGAGCAGAAGGAAAAGCATCAGCACTTAAATTGCAGCCACAAACTTTGAATTTTAATTAGAAAGTCAATTATTATCCAGGCCTGTTTTTAGGAGAAAAATGAAGATTAGGGGGGGAAATTAAAGCCAAAAAGAGCCACGAAGCAGTTGTTTGATGACATTCCTGTTAGTTCTGACAAACAGGGAGCTGGAGCTGCTTGTCAAGGTGATGAATTCCAGAAATCCTGGAGGATGAAGGAGCAGCAATAATTCTGACAAACAACCCCATAGCCATTGGGAAGCGACAGCAATATCCTAATATTTGAATTTACCAAAGGGCACGATTTAGTTAATGGCACAAAGCAAAATATGTGTGATGGAAGTACTAAAAAAAAAAAAAAAAAAAAAATAGGGATGTCAAGATTTCACCTGATTTTTATGCTAATTGGTCATTAACAGAGATGAGCTGAATGTGAAATGAAGGTATGTAAAAAAAAAAAAGGGTTTAAAATGCCTGAAAAGACTTGGCCATTACCAGCTCAGAATGCAGAAAAATCCAGGTCCCAAATTACCTATTTATTTAGTAAATGTCAAGGTGTCCAGAGCTCCGGAGCAGGGATGGCATTTGAAGGAACATTTCACCCAAACAGGATGAACTGAAACATTTTCTGTATCTCTGGAATCAAACCTAAGCAAAGGAGGATTGATTTTTCCATTGGCATAAACAAGCAGAAGTGGGAGAAAGAGCAAAAACCCCAAAAAGAAACCCTAAAAATGGACATGAACTCCCTGAATTCACACAGGTGTCGAGCTGCTCGTTTCAGGAGATGTTTTTGCTACAGCAAAATGCTGCATTTTGCATTTCACTGAGCTCATCAAATCCAACGTTGAAGGTAAAAAAGAAATAATGAGGTTTGCAACATGACTCAACTTTCAATGGCATTTCAAACTCGGTGACTGTAACCCTCCATCAATGCAGCCCCTCAACTGAAAGCTTTTATTAGGAATTAAAATGCCCTGAAACTACTCCAGGGGATTTCCACAGGTGTCTCTGTGCTGCAGATTTTCCAAAGAGCAGAGGTTTTTTAAGTGAAAAAACCAGTTTTACCAGGAGCCTTTCATTCTGCTCCTGTAGTTGAGGGAAAAAATGTATTTATAGCCTATTAGACTCAATTAAATAGCAAGAAGCATTCATCTTTCTTTGCCATTGTTCTCTCCCTCCGAGCACTGAGGGAGAGGAGTGGAATATTTTAGTCTAAATGGTCTCTCCTGATTTAGAGACTTCACTTTGTGCCAAGCAGAAATCAAGAGCTAGGAAGATTCAGTCTGGGTGAGTTACAAGGGGGGGCCAAAAAAATCTCAATTTTCACCTGCTCAGAATTTCACCAGCGTTCTACCATCTGGTCACAAACCTGTCTCCCACTCTGCCTAGCACTCCAAAATGGAATATTGCTGTAAGTTCCTACAACTCCAAAGCTCAGCGAGTAGAAAACACCCAGGAATGTTCAGATAACAACAGAGTGTCATTGGATAAAATATTCACATTTTGCCCTCCTCAGGCATAAATCCCCTGAGAGAAGCAGGGGGTTCCCTAAATAATTAATTTTCCCTAAAAGCAGAGAACCTAGAGCAGGAGCTGTGGCCAGATGTTGTCCCCTGGAGCCAAGTCCTGTCCTGAAAAAGGCTTTTCCTAAATGGGATAAATCTAATACTGGAAACAATTCTTAATCTTCCCTTTAAGTGTGACCTGAAAAAATGCTGCATGAAGAAATCCCACGAATAATTAGCCTGGTGTTGCATCCAAAGCTGGGAGGAAGATTGAGATAAAACCTCTCAGGGTGGGACAGAGGAGCTGAGGAGCCTCAGGGTTCATCCCAGCAGCTCTTCCAGAGGGATCCAGAATTCCAGAGGAATGGAGACACAACTGGGATTTTCCTGTCCCTTCCAGAGCTGGCACAAACCTGCACACAAAGAGTTAACAGGTGGCATCCTTGGATTCACCCCAGGGGCCTGGTGGCATTTTCCTCCAGAAATCCAAATTTGTGAGGGAAATAACTCTGAGCTTCACTGAGCTCTGGTTCAGTGTTCATTTATGGTTATTTTCTGAGCTCCTCTCCTCCCTTTGGGTTTGAAAAGGCCAATTATTGACCCAAAGAATGAGCTGGAGGCAGCCAGGAAAGCTCCACATTCCCTGTCCCTGTAAAACTAAGCCGGAATAAAGCAAACTTTTGTCTCCTCTCCGTGTGCTCCTGGAACACCAGGCTGCCAGGAAAAGAGATTTTTGTGATCATGTGGGTGATAAGCAGCTGAAACCTAAGGTTGTGGCACAACTTGGTGCTTAAAAAGGCTCCTGGAATCCCAAGATGTATAAATAGTGGGGTAATTATGATTGATTGTGGTGAGGTTATTAGGGAATTGTTAATGGGAAACCCTGTCTGGTTGTTACAGCTGGAATTTGAGAATTGAGAGAATCTCTGAGGGGTTTAGAAAACAATAACAAAAGGGGGAAATTAACTTTAAAAGGGTTTTCCAGAGAAAGAAACTTTCCCTCTGAGTTAACAGGTCTGAGAGGTGAGGATGTGAAGGCTCTGAAAAAAGAGATGCTGTGGCTGTTGTGTAGCAATTTTCCCTAAAAACAGGAGGAATCAGAGGAATTTTAGGGCCATCGGAGACCAAGGAAAAAAGAAGGCCACAGCAGGATCTCACCCTGCCTTGGGATTCATCTGCAGCTCCTTCTCCCCAGAAACTCCCATGAAATAAAACACCTCCTTCAGGAGGAAAAGACAAACCTCCCAGAGTGGACAGAATTGATGTCAGAGAGTAATTATATAAAGCACTTAATTAAATGGCACAGCCTCAAAGACAGGGACTTCATTAAATAGCAGAGCAGCCAATTCCAATCCATAAATAGTTCCCAAAGCCTGCTCATTTTCTAGAGCCATTTCACTCCACAAACACCCAGAGCTGTACCCTTGAGAGAAGGAGAGGCATAAATCAGGCCCCAGTTCAGACAAACACCAATGCCTGGATGTTATTCTCTTCCCTCTAAAAATGTACACGTCAAAGAATAAAAAATATAATTTCTCCTGCCTGTGTGATCAGCATTTTCTGGTTACTGAGCCCAAAGGCACGTGGGGAGCAGGGAATGCTCTGGAGGTGTTTTTGTTCACATCCCTGGGGTTCAGGAGCAGCTAAATCACACCAAAGTCAAAAAGATGGGGAAACAAGGAGGCAGATGTAGGAAAAGAGAAGGGAGATAACAAAGGGAGAGGAGGGAATAAAGTGGAATAGTCAGAAAAAGGGAAGATGAAAGAAATTGTGTTCCAAGAACACCTGGATGTGGCACTCAGGGTGGGGAATGGGCACAGGTTGGACTCCACAATCTCAGGAAGTCTTTTCCAACCTCAGGGATTCAATGCCAGGGAAATACAAGTGACCATTTAAAGGACATTTTCCTGGAACACAGTTTCAATAAACAACATGGTACACAGTAATTTTGTTTTTCTAGCCCATTAGGGACACAGGTTTTTAATTGCACTTATTAACAAGGCAGAAGTTCGAGTAGATCTCCAGCTCTTTGCATCACGGAATGGATGGAGAGCAGAGGCTGAGCAGGGAATTATTCAGCTGAGGGGGAAAATAACTTCAGGATTTACAGAGGGGAATGAGCAGTGCCTGCCAGGAGCTGAGCCCTCAGCCACAGACACTCTGGGTGGCATTTGAGAGTGTTGTAGTCGTCATTTAGTAGATTTTCTATCTTTTCAATTATTATTATTATTATTATTATTATTATTACTATTATTACAATTGTTACTATTATTACTATAATTATTATTATTGGTTATTACTTTTTCTTATCTTTTATCTATTTTCTATCTGCATTTCCCCCCACTAGGGCCATCCCAGCACCATCCCAATGCCAGGGACAGCCCAGCCCAGGATTCCTCACCCCAGCCCCTCTTGTGAACAGCAAATTCACTCTTTCAAGCAGTTCCTTTCCCTTTTCTGCTTCACTTTGCAATTCCCTCCTGTTTTGAAGAGCAGCCCCAGCACGGATTAAAGGTCCATGATAGCACACTATAAAAACTTCAAAGCAGCAAACTGGAAGTGATTCTGCTACTGCATTCGAGGCTCCTTGAAAAAGCTCCTGCTCTGAAGAGATAACAGCCCAGCTTTGATTTTAAGGCTTTTGTATTGCTCCGAGTGTTTGTATATTAAAGTGACACAGCCTGGGGTTTTCAGATTTCATGGCAAGCCTTGAGACAACAAAAAGCAAATACCTTTTATCGGCAGCGTGGAGCGAAACAACTTACGCAGCAGAGCTTAATGTTTTGGCAACGCTCCCAAAAATATCCAACCTTTCACTTCCAGGAGGAGAGACAGAAATGTCAGCAAACCTGAGCTGATGTTTGTGAGGAGAAATAGATTTGAAATTCAGAGAAAGCCAAGATATCCCCAGGGCTGGGTGGGTTTTTGTCCCGCGGTGGGGAACAAGTGGAATGCTGCTCCAACCTCTGATCCCAGGAACTTGGGGGATTCTCCCTGTAAACCACACAAACAGGGATAACAAACTGCTCCCCTCACTGCCTTTTCTCCCCAAATCCTGCTAAAATTCCTGCCTTTTGGGAATGAACCCCTCAGGTTGAGCCAAGATTCAACCCCAAGGCCAAGCGAGGCCTACAGCCTCTGAGAGCCTCTGAGGGGCAGAGCTGTGAGCTGGAGAGATAAAGTTGATTTTCTCAGCAAAAAGGGCTGGTAGCAAATCAATGTTTTGCTGTCACTCAGGTATTGATTTCTGATTTCCCAAATTCATGAATATTTCCCCCAAAATCTCTGGGGATGCTGGTGTGTTTGTCCCTCACCTCAGGGCTGTGACCTCACCTGGTGTTCCCCAAGGATGGAGGAACTCTGTGGGGATTTTTCCCATTTTTGCTCATTATTCCACCTGGATCACTTCCACAGAACTATTCCCAATTCATCTGTTATTTCCTAACAGTTGTCCAAGGCAAGGATCACGGCTGAATCTCACTCCCAGAATTAGCTGATGATTTCCCAATCCTGACTCTCCACAGCTTTCCGGATTCCAATCCCAGCCATATCTGTGGATATCTTTCTCCTCTCCTCTCCTCTCCTCTCCTCTCCTCTCCTCTCCTCTCCTCTCCTCTCCTCTCCTCTCCTCTCCTCTCCTCTCCTCTCCTCTCCTCTCCTCTCCTCTCCTCTCCTCTCCTCTCCTCTCCTCTCCTCTCCTCTCCTCTCCTCTCCTCTCCTCTCCTCTCCTTCCACAGAATTCCAGAATTATTCCTGCAATGATGCATCCAAGGTGTTCTCTGTTTACTACACCTGATCACCTAAACCTCCAGCCATCCTCGCCAGGTACAGCTGCTTTTAAATCCTAAATCCATCCACACACCACATTTTCCCCAAGAACTGCACCATCCCAGCTCCCGCCATCCAAATTTATTCCCAGCTTTTCCAGCAACACTAGGAGCAGTAAACACTAAAGGGATGAACTGTGGTGAAACCGAAGGAGAAGAGCAGGATGGAAAAATCTGACAGCTTGGAGTGTCTCGGAGGATCGGGATGAAAATGTGAGAAAGTCATTTCGGGCAGGAAACTGTGGAATCACAACTTTCCACCCCAAAAAAAGTGGGATTTGTTTCCTGACGACCGCCGGTGGGACACAAACAGGGAAGGAGAAAACAACAGCTGAGAGAATCATGAGGTTCAAAGAAATGCTGCCAACGTTGAGGGGAAAAAAAGGGTAAAAACAGGATTTGGGAATCTTGTGGGTGTGCTAGAAACTCATCGAAATAGAGACAAATAAAATACCAGCAGGAAACGTTGAGGGGGAAAAACACCTGGTGTGTAGAGGAGTAAGAAACTTCCTTTGGAGCCAAATCATGGCATTTCTCAGGGAGAAAGTCTATGGAAGAAGGAAAAGGGACAAAAGGGAAGGCTGAACACCCAGGAGCTTGTGAAGGGAATTTTGGGAGACTAAGGATACCTTTGATACGAGGCTGGAAAAAAGGGAGAAGTGATGGAGATGCTAAACACGGACAACCTCCCTGGGGAGCCTCATCACAGCAGTGCCTTTTGGGGTGTCCAAATCCATGCACTGACCTCCAGTTCCCAAAAAACCCTCTCCCTTTTCCCAGGGAGAAGCAAAGCCGTGGCTGAGGAGTCACTGCTGCTGCTCCAGCATCACCAGGAGCTCCTGGGAGCTTCTTGCTAGCAAATCCCAGCTCCTGGCAGTGCTTGGAGCCCTGACAGCAATGAAGGCTCTGCACAGAGCTCATCATTCCCTGCCTTTGGAGAAAAAGCCTCTGGGATTGGCATAAATGCTGATAAGAGCACTAAGCTGGACCCAGGGAGGAACTCAGAATTCCAGGTGGTTTTTCCAGAGGCAAAACCCTGGGAAAAGCCTGGAGCTGATCCCTGCCAGGGAGCTTTTGCCAGCTCAGCAGCTCCAAACCCGATTGCATCGCCTCGCTTGGCCTTGGGATTGAATCTTGGCTATTTTTATTCCATCCCATTACAGGGAGGAGAAAATCCCCTGCAAAATAAACACAATTAGGGAGTGAGCCTCACTTTAAGGAGCTCCTGATACCCCTGGATTGATCCAGAAATATCCCAGGAGGAAAATCTGGGAGCAAACGGATGGGATGAGCGAAACCAAATGCTCGTGTGGCTCTGCGAGGCAAAACTGCTGCTTTGGGGAAACATTTCATTTCATTTCATTTCCCACCTAAGAGGCTCCACTGGAACAAAGCACAGGAGCAAAAAGCCCAGGAAAATCGAATCAGGGCTATTTCTGAGCTCCTTATCTCCATTTCTGAGCCCATAAACTCCCCTCTCCCCCGCACGTGGATGCAGTATTTTCATAAAGTGGATTTTAGTGGAGTGGGAAATCAAATTTGCAAGAGCAACGGCTGCAGGAAATCATGATCCAATGCTTGATGTTTCCTGACACTTAAAATAATACTCTAATCTGGTTTTCTAAAGTTTCCCAATAAACTCTGAAATCGTGGGGCGAATGAATCCAAATAAAAAAATTCTGTAATGTATGTTTTCATTAGGTACAATCAGGAGGTATTCTATTTTTTAAAGAACTGCAGATTAAGCTACCTGACAAAATGAAACATTTCATCGCAGCAATCAAAGTGAGAAATAAAATGGAGTTTATCTTGATTTTACGGGTAAAAAGCTGTTTGCCAAGGAGATGCTTCCTCACTTCCATACACACAGCGATATTCTGGAGGGGAAACATCCTGGATTTCTTTTCCATGGAGGTTATTTTGATCCCTCTTCAAGTTTCACATGCCCACGAGGAGCTACAGGCTATTTTCTGGTACCAGAATGATCTTTATCCTGCTATTTTTACTCCTCATTGCTGAGCTTTTGCCCTTGGCCTCTCTGCACAGCTTTCCCACTCCCATTCCTCCTCCAATCCCAGGCATTTGGCATCTTTCCCTAAAGCATCCCTTTTTATTCTCCTGAAAAACTCTGAATTTAAGGGCTCAACTTCCCAGCAAAGCCCAAACTCCATTACCCAACCTCGTGCTCTCGCTGTGCTACTTTTGCAAAATGAAGTTTGAATATTGAAGTGAATTTGCGAAACGAATTTTGAATATTTCACCGATTTGGGGGTTTTATGATCTGCTAAATAGGGTTGGTTTGATGATCTTTGAGGTCTTTTCCAACCTAAATGATTCTGTGGTTTTTTAATAAATTAAATAAATGGAGAATAAACAGGAGAGCGAAACTCAGCTGTGCCTAAAACCAAACTCTGAGCACTCCACGAGTGCCACATTTAGGAAATATGACTGAGGTAGAATAAAACTCCTTAAAATCTTTTAAAATTGTACTTTACATGCATCAGTGGGATGTGCTTGAGAGAAAATGCTTTTTCCTGCTGATTCCTGCGGTTTTCTCTTGGTGGCAGCTCTTGGCCTTTCTCATTCTAACAGGAATTATGTAAAATAAAATATATAACTACAGGGTCAAGCAAAAAAAGCTGTTAAAATGTTTTCATAGGTAGGTGGCCAAGAAATAATCTGATTTTCTCTTAGAAACCAGGCTAGAAACCCACTCAAACAACATCCCTCAGTGATTTAACATTGTGGTTTTTTTAGAATGAAATCAATTACAGGAAAAATCTGTTTTTCTCTTACCAAATATTGCCAGAATAACCTGCAGTTTGTTCCTGTCTACAAGGACTAACACGACTTTAGCTTTGAAAAGCATCTAATAAAATCATTTCCATGCAATTTGTCTGAGTGTTCATCTAGAAAATGCCTTGAGCTGGAAATGCCAAAGGGAATTCGGGATAAATCCCACTTTTCACGCTGGATTGTGTCCCTTTCTGTTCAAGGTGTTTTGCATTAAAAAAAAGATGCCAGAATTTGAGTTTTTAACAAAATACCAAACGTTGTAACCAAAATGAAGGGAAGCAAAAGCTTTCCCTCGATATTTCCATAATTTTGGGGGAATTTTCTTATATATTTTGGTCATGAACAACTCCAGAAATCCCAGCAGGAAAACCAATGGATGCAAAAACCCTGAAGTTTTACAGGGAGAAGGAAGGAGAGATGTTTTTTTCCCAGTTTCCACCACTGGAAATCCACCAGATGTGCTGACAGCTGGAAATCTGACCAGCTGAAATCTGCATTAAAAGATTAATTAATCAAATTATTAACACAGAAAATGAATCCAATGAAAACCACGGAATAATTCGCCTCAGTGGGGGTTTTGCAACACCAATTATTCCTTTGCAACAAACCAACAAAAAACCAAAAAAAGTCACTTTGCCAAGGAATGGCTAAGCAGGAAAAAAAATAAAAATCAAAGTATTCCCACTTCCAGGCCTGAATCTCTTCAAGGCACAACCTCTGAGAAAAAAAAACCTCCTTTTGGTACCTCTGGCATTTATAAAATACAGTTTGTGCTGCTCCCAGTGCCTTTTCCGACTGCAATAAGTACTTCAAAGCATTATTTGGGGTTTAAAAAGAGAGGATTTTGGCCTGCCTGAAGGCTGGGTGGCACCACTCGGTGTGGCAGAGCAGAATTTGGAGCTTCAGTGCTGCTCTGCCTCGTTCTGCAGCATTAAAGAGCTCAATCAGGTCACCGAGAGACAAAACCAAGGACACCAAGCATTGAATTCAGAGGCACAGAGGCTTCCTGGTAAAAAATTGATTTTTTAGGATTGAGAAACGCTTGGAAGTGAAGGAAGATTGAAGGAAGCTACAGAGTGATGATGTGAACAGAACAGAATATCTGAAATATTCCCAAACCTCAATAAATAGAGGGGGAAATCTCACTGTCCTGCACAGAACGTGGTAAATTATGGTCACAATTGATATATAATTCCTAAATAAAGTGATTGGAACATTCCATTCCTGGTGGTTTCCCATTCCAGGGAGTGTAATTTAATTAATTTTTCCCCCCTGCATGCATGTAGAACTGAAGGAAAAGCCAGCCCACCTTAACTATAACTCATAAATCAAATTAAACCCCACTGTACCGAAACCACTGAGGGAGAAAATACTTTATAAATACATAACAACCCTTGAAGTTCACAGATCCTTTTCCAAGGAAGCAACACAAGATGTTATTAATTCCAACATCCTATCCAGGGCTTTGTTTGCAGGTTTATTTTAAGGGGAGACATTTTGACAAGGTCCCTCTTTGATGTGTCCCTTGCAGGATTGTTTGAAGAGGCATTTTTGGAAGGGGTGGTGCCACGAGGGGACAGGATGTTTGTGAAATCTGCACTTGAAAATGGAATTAGCGTGGCCTGGAAAATGGAATTATTTGTCCTGATGGTCAAAACACACGTTTTCAATAGAAGCTGCCAGGATAAAAGTCGGAATAACATTCAAGCCATGAAAATTCCTGGTCCAGAATCCAGCCTGGGGTGGATTTGCACATCCCACTCACATCAACATCCTCCAAAAACACGTGGAGACAGAGCTGGGACCTTGGGAAACAGAGCCTGAACTCATCCAATACAGGAATGTTGACACAAGATGGAAAGAACGAGTGACAAATGATTAAAAACCCCAAGAATTCTTACAATGCAGGTGGTTTGGGAGAAGAAGGGACGTGGGAAGGCAGGAATGTGACCTGATAAAACTGATCAAACACCAAGGAAAGCCCCGTGGCCACAGTTTTGTTCCAAAAAATGCTCCTTGGCTGAGCTGTTTTCCCACACAGAAGCAGCACAAACTCGATTTAACAGCAATTCTCCCCAACAGGAACAGTCCTGCTCCTTCCCACCACATTCCCATGGCACTGACATTACACCCAAACAAGTTATACCCATTATACCCAGGATTGCCCTCAGATGGACATGTAAATAATGTTAATAATCTCACAGTTTTATCTCTGCACTCCTCACACCTCTCCCTGAACAGCCAGTAAAGGGTTTTTTCCAGCTTTGTTTCTTTCGCCACTAAATCCAAATAATTTCCTAGCAAGAGACTTGCCAGCTTTAAGGAAGAGCCTTCCTAATTCTGTATTTAGCCACCAGCAAATTTGTATTATTTGGGCTTTTCAGCATCCCTGCTGTGTGGTTCTGTCCAAGAACATTTCCAAAGTGAATGCTGCCCAGGCTGAACGTGGATTGCTCCTTGGTTTGGGTTCAAGATTTGCTGAGCTTACCCAAAATAAAGAGCTTTGTTGTGGGTTTTAATGAACTCTATTTTTTGTTAATTGCATTGCATGTTACACATTCCCAATGTCCAATTTACAGCACGAGATGAAAGGGATGGAAAGGGAAATCCAACTCGGTGAATGGTATTTACAAAATTCCTTTATTTTCCTTTCAGTGCAGCTACAAGGATTTGGAAGGCAATGTGGAGAAACATGGAAAAGTGAGTTTGCTGGAGCACCTGACTGAGCAGGAATGCAGCTGAGTCCTGGCAGACTGAGAAAATATTCTTCAGAGGGAAAAGAACAAATCACGTAATTCTTTCATGAATTTTTGTGGGAAAATAGGAGAGTTGGGGAGAGAGAGTTCCCCAGCTCTGATCTGCTCAGAGTGCAGATTCCTGCCTGGAACATCCCTCTGGATAAATGCTTTTTCTATCCTATTTCACCAACCTGCGCTCTACTAACCACTGCCTCTCCTTCCTGAAGAACTGCAGAGGCCAAATAGAAAACAAAAGTTCTGCAGGTCACAATAACACAAGAATTGTTGAGTTTCTTCTAAATAAAGAACCAGAGAGGAGAGATCTTAGCTAATGGAGAGAAATCTGTGCAGAGAGATCCTTCTGTGAAGAGATCAGTAGGTGATAAGGAAGTTCTCTCCCCACCTGGCAGCATTTCAGGGGGAGTGACATTGGTGCACTTCAGAGAAGTGCTGACAGCCGGGAAATAAAGCCCTGCACTCGGCAAAAAGGAGAAGAGAGGGGAAAAAAAATCCCTGATAAAAGAACGGGAAGTGATTTATGAGTAAGTGAAGAAAAGGCAGCTGGTGCAGTTGTGAAGGTCAGCAGCTGGGAGAGCAATGAAGGCAATGCCAGGAGCTGGGGGCAGAGGAGAGCAGGAGATGGGATGTGGGAACAGCCTGGCTCAGGAGATGGGATGTGGGAACAGCCTGGCTCAGCAGAAGAACTGGAGATCTCGGGAACAGCAGGGCAAGGACAGCAGGGAGAGCAGAGCAGGCTGGGCTGCAGAGCTCCTGGCAGAACTTCCCAACCACCAGAGGGCAAAGGAAGCTGGAGCATCAGCTGGTTTGCAGGAAAACTTGGCCTTCTGCAGGTCTGGAGAGCTGGAGGAGGATAAGGAATATCAGGATCCTGGAATCACAAATGCTTTGGGTTGGAAGGACCTTAAATCCCATCCAGTGCCACCCCAGCCATGGCAGGGACACCTTCCAGTGTCCCAGGCTGCTCCAAGCCCTGTCCAGCCTGGCCTTGGACATTCCAGGGATCCAGGGGCAACCACAGCTTCTCTGGGAATTCCATCCCAGCTCCTCCCCACCCTCCCAGGGAACAATTTTTTCCTAATCCAAACTTTCTCTCAGTTTCAAACCATCTCCCCTGGTCCCGTCCTGCCCAGCTCAGCTGCTGGAGGCAGATTTGGAATCTCCTTCCCACTGGGGATTTGGGACCTCTCAGAGCTGGAAAAGGCTGTGCAGGAATGGCAAAATTACTAGGAAATTATCTAATATCACATCAGGAAATTACCAGGATGGGTCAAATTAATCAGAGAACAGCCAAATTTGGAAAAGACTATTAAGACCAACTCCCCATCACCACAGTCACCACCAAACCAAGTCCCCAAGTGCCACATCCATACCTTTAAACACTTCCATTAAAGCACTTTAGGACATTTCCCACCCCCATTAAAGCCCTTTATTGCCAGCCCCTTCATTCTCTTCCAGCTCCCTGCAAAGGTTTGCTCCTCATTTCACTCCTGCCGAGCCTTGGCTCAGGTGAGCAGCTCCAGTTCCTGGTGATTTGACACCATTTCAGCACAAACTGACACAAACTGCCCTCCCAGGAACAGATCTGCACAACTCACACCCCCCGGAGTGTTTGGGGACAAGCCACAGCGTTGTTAATAATAAAGGATGAAAAGAAAGGAGGAAAAAGAAACTCCTGGTTAAAAATAAATGAATGAGTGTGAGTAACTACCTCCACACTTGTGAATTGTTATTCCCCTCGTGAGCAGCTTTTCACAGCTTATTCAAATTCCCATATTGTCCCCGCGGTAGATGCAGCATTAGGAAAAAAATAATTACAGCAGATGACAAATGAAGTAAATTGTACCCAAACTGTGGCTATAAAACAATAAAAAAAGGCTGGCTGCTCTGTGTCGGGTGGTTTGAGGTATTCTCAAGCGAGTTCAGAGGTTAATTCCATAAATATAATGGTGTTTGCCAGCTTTAGAAGCTGTGCAACATCACCCTGCAATACAGCATCACCCCAGCACCTCCAGAAAGGGTCATTCACCCCAGCAAAGGGAAAATCCTGCCCTGAGCCCTTCGGGAAAAGACTGCAGAAGTTAAAATTTAACCAGCAGGCTGCAGAAAAAGGGATAAATTTCTGCTTAAACCAAATATAGCTGCTTAATTCTGAGCTCTTGGGCTCTGCTCAGGAGGTGGAAACCTCGAGGAGGAGGTGGAGTTGGGAGCTCAGGAGTTCCTCACGTTTGATGATGATGATGATGATGATGATGATGATTCTGGCCAGCTCACCACAATCCCAGCTCCTGGCAAATCCCAGGAATGCCGCAGGAATCCCCTAAAAATCCATTCCAGGCAGGCAGCTCCACCAACAGTTGCTATTTATTACCTATTCCCAACTTCATTAAGGATGGCTCATTACAAAAGGCAAACAGCAGCCCTGGGAGGGTTTTTCCCACGGAGCCCAGGATGGTTTTGTGGAGCAGAGGGAACAGGAGTTAAATCAGGGGAATCAGGGAAAGGCAAATACAAACTGCTGGGCTCAAGGGATTCCTGACTGCAGGCAAAGCTTGGAGCCAATGTTTGCTTCCCTGGCACACCTGAAGGCTGAATGCAGGGAAAATGGGAATAAACTGGGATTTGGGAATGGCTAATTAGAGATTCCCTCTAATTGTCCCATCCCAAGATTGTCCCATCCCTGTCCTCAGCCACTCTCCCAGTTCAACATCACCCCGAGCACGGAGCAAAGCTGAAATCACAACCATGCATTTTAATTTAATCAGCTGAAATGATTTTTTTCCCCCTTCTGTTAATGCAAAATTAGCATCAGATTGTACTTTAAAAAGGAAAAAAAAAAGCTACAAATTAGATCTAATGGTGTGAATGGCACAGAATGAGTGTGGGGGAAGTGTGGGACACACTGCAAGGAGCAGAAACTGAACTCCAGCACGTTTGGATTTTGGGGATTGCAGCCTTCAGAATGTTAACTGTGCTTTTTTCTAAACACCCTTCAACCACTGAAAGCAAAATATGAGATTAAAGGGCATTTTCCTCCTCTCACTGTAACTGTGAGTACCTTCACCTCTGCAGCTGCAGTTTATTGGGCACAAACCATGCAATGCCTAAAAATCATTAATCAGGGGGTTTTATTCTTGACAAAAGTGGCCAAATTGCTGCTGACATGGGACTCACACATCAGGTTTCTCTCCCTAAATTCATCCTGGCACAAACATTTCCTAAATAGAACCCAAAAGAAAACCTGAGCACAGAACTAAGGATGCTGCAACAGAGTTAAAATTTAAATTTCAGATGCAATTTTTGCTCGGGATGTGAATGCAAAGCTCTGTATCAACCCAGAATTGAGCAGTTGGAATGCAGGAGCAAATGGGAATTCCTAAATGTGAATAAACTGCAAGGGAAGAGCACAGCCATGGATTTCCTGGATTAAGGAAGGCCTTGAATTTATGCATTTCAGGAACACAAGAACAACTTTTGCTCCAGGAATCTGCTGCTACTTTTGTAATGCAAAATTTAAAAATCAGAGATGAATTTTTTCCCTCTATAAAATCACTCTGGATGTGGAGCAGGAGAGAAGCAGAAGGAAAAGTCCAGCTGTGGTTCCAGGCGTGGATTCAGGAATTCCTCTCCTTCATGACTTTTCCCTCTGCCCCCTGACCTTGCTGCTGCTCCAGGAAGGACAAAACCAGCCCAGGTGAAGCTGCTGCTTTGGGATTTTCCTGCCAGAAACATGGGATTTCTCCATCTCTCCCTGCACAGGCAGCCAGAGCAGCATTTGGGGTGCAGTGGGCTCAGCAGGGACCTGTTAGAGATGCTCTGACAGGCAGCTGATGATGCTCAAGGATCCCTAACTGCATTAATTCTACCCAAAATTCCACTAAAGCTGCTGGGACCATTCACACCTCACTGAAGGGGATCCCTAACTGCATTAATTCTACCCAAAATTCCATTAAAGCTGCTTGGACCATTCACACCTCACTGAAGGAGATCCCTGACTTCTACCCAAATTTCACCCAAAATTCCACTAAAGCTGCTTGGACCATTCACATCTCACTGAAGGGGATCCCTGACTTCTACCCAAATTCCACCCAAAATTCCACTAAAGCTGCTTGGACCATTCACACCTCACTGAAGGGGATCCCTGAGTGCATTAATTCTACCCAAAATTCCACTAAAGCTGCTTGGACCATTCACACCTCCCTGCAGGCAGCAATACTTGGAATATCTCAGCAATTCCATCCCTCTGAACACCACAAGCTCTAACACACACATCCCCTGTCTCTGTCTATTCTAACACATATCTAAATCATAAATCCAGCCTCTCAAGTGCCAGGCAAGCACGACACCACCAGCCTCTTTGTTGTACACACAATCCCTCTCCCAGAAGCTGTCGTCTCTCTGAGCTCCAAAAGCCAAACCAGAGCAAAGCAAAACTGTTTTAAAGAGAAATGAGGTGCAGCCCTTGCCAGAAAAGCTGGGAGGGAAGCACAGGGAAGTGCTCTCCTTCCTTCCTTTTGGCTCCTGACAGGCCCAAGCTGATTTGTTGCTCCTGACACAACAGGGGAGGGAAATGGAGATGGTTTTGGGTGAGTTAGGGAGTTTTTGGGGATTTGATGTTCTGTAACCCTGGAGGCCAAGCTGAAGGCTGGAGTGTCACAGAGCAGCCAGGCTTTGTTAGCCCAAAATAACATTTATTCCTAATGCTGCTGGAATCACTGGGAGGAGAGCATTTTGCAGCGTTTTGCCCATTTTTTGGTGGTGATGTAGCAGCTGTCAGGATGTATGTCTGTGATGGGGCTGAGAGAAACACTGAGCACTGACAGGCTTCAATCTGCACAGGACATTGATATTTTTATTTATATATACCTAAATATATATATAAATATATATAAAAAATATATAATATATATTTTTATATAATATATAATATAAAATGATTATATATTATAATAATTATATATTCTATATGATATATAGAATAAAAATTATATATTATATATAAATATATATAATGTATATTATATTTTATATATATATATATATATATAAATAGATAAAAATAAATATATATATACCTATTTTTATTTATATACCCAAAACCAAAATAATGGACTTCAACACAGTTGCTGGAGTCAGGGCATGATCTAAAAATGCCAAACCTTGTGTACACAAAACCACCTCCCCTGGTAAGTAATGTGATCTATTTTCATAAATTCTTTATCAGGGCAAGGCTGGCACTGGGGGTTATGATGTTGCTGTTCAAAATATGCAAATACCAATTAAATCAGCTCCATCATCTCAGTTTGGCTTTACACTGAGTGCTGATGTGGATCCACCACGGAAAACACATTTAATTACTCAGGGAAAATGCAACAACAAAAATCAAACTGCTCACAAACATCATCCCTGAGCAGCTTCCACCACCCAAATCCCTCCCAGGCTGAAAAACTCTCCACTTCCTCTTGCAGGAGACAAAAGAACACTTCATTCAGCACGAAAAGCAAACAATCCCTGCAGGAACAGGTTCTCACCTGGGGAAACCATGCAAGGAGAAATGGTGTTGTGTGCCTCAAACAATCCAAAACTGTCCTGTTCAAACAGGACAGGAACTTGGGAGGCAGGAAAAATGTGAGCAAACAGCTCAGGGGGCACTCCTTGAATAATCCAAATCCCCGCAGCCAGGGCTAAGGGGAATTCCAGAAAATCCAGCTGGAGTGACCTTTCTCCATGAGGATGTTCTGAATTCCAGAAAATCCAGCTGCAGTGACCTTTCTCCACTAGGATTTTCTGAATTCCAGAAAATCCAGCTGGAGTGAACCTTCTCCACAAGGATGTTCTGAATTCCAGAAAATCCAGCTGGAGTGACCCTTCTTCATAAGGATTTTTCTGAATTCCAGAAAATCCAGCTGGAATGACTGTTCTCCACTAGGATTTTCTGAATTCCAGAAAATCCAGCTGGAGTGACCCTTCTCCACGAGGAGAGGCACAGCCCTGAACTCCAGGCTCTGCCCCACTCCCCACTCCTGCAGGTTTTTCATTACAAAATGCATTCTGGCAGCACAGATCTGTGTTTGATCCCAACCCTGCTTTGGTATTCTGGTGACAATTTAAAGTTTTTTTTCCTGCAAAAATATATTTTTCTCTCCTCTTTTTAAGAAAAAAAAATTGAAAAGAAAAAAATCACATTTTTTTACGTTAAAATATATTATATATACACCTCTTACATTTTACACATGTAGCAAATTATTCAATACAAACGGACATCAACAAAAAGAACATAAACCCATAAAAAAAAGTTAAAAAAAATTTTTCTCTTCTCTTCTTCTCAGCTGGTGTCACAAGCAGGATGCACTGTAATTCTCTCCCTGTAATTCTGACAGAATTCACCCAGAGCAAGGGGGAAAAAATGCCACCAGAAAGCCACTTTTTACAAACTTCCCAACCTCCCTAATTGCCTCCTACTCTGCTATCAGAGGCACGTTGATCCTCAGCTCCCATTGCAGGAGGAAGCTGTCAGGCTGATGAATCTGAACAGAAAATGACACTATTAATGCTGCCCAAGGGCAGCTTGGTGCTGAACAGCAACTGTCAGCCTGCAGGATGCCAGCAGTGCCATCAGTAAAGGGATATTCCCCTCCCAGGGCTGGGGAAATGCTGAGGCAGGCAGGGCATGAGGGGAAATGTGGCTCCAGAGGGGACAGGAAAGGAGAGAACCAGGAGGAAGGAAAGATTTGGGAGAATAGGGAATAAGAGCTGCCATTCCTCATGGGGACAGCATGTGACAAGGAATAGTGCCTGGGATGGGATGGGTCAAGGGAAAGGGGAATTCTGGCAACATAAAATTCATGTGTTACATCCAAATTCCACCTATCCAGGCAGCCCATGATCCAAACCTTGTATTTCTGCTACAGAAGGTCAAAACCCAACTTTTATACAAATATATTAATATACATATATACTATATATACATATACTATATATATATATATATACACACTATATATATATCTATATCTATCTATCTATATCTATCTATCTATCTATATATATATATATCTATATATCTCCACATGTGTACTCAGCAGTATCTGCAGCCACTCACAAAGAAGGAACAAGAAAACTCAGATAATTATCAAAAGGCCAAAATAACAGGCCACGATCATTTTAGTGAAATCTGGAGAGTTGAAAACATTCTCCTGATTTTTAATTCTTGGTAACACTCTGCTGCCTGTGGTTTTGCTCTCCAGGAACACACCTGCAAGGATCCTTATATATCAATTTATACAGTTTAGTGCAATAAATCTCTCCCATCCCAGCCAAGCTGACAAGACACATTTTCCTGCAAAACGTGGAAGATAAGAGACAGTGATTTCTGACTCTATTTATTGGTGCTTCTCCTCAAAGCACCTTTAATAAATTACTGGATTTTGGGCTTCACCAAGGAGCTCCAGCTCAGCTCTGGATGCAAGGCGTGTTGTAGATTTATGAGCTGGGATAGGAAATAGGAAAATAGGAAAATAAGATCTGGAAGTAGTAATCCCCCCCCCAAAAAAACCCCACAGAGCAGAGCACCCACTTAATTTCAAGGTTTTATTTGGGTTTTTACACTGGGCTTTATGTGATGCTGTTGCCATCACTGGGCACTATTTGAGGTTTTTGTCAGGAAAGGAAGAGGAATTTCTGCTTCACTTTAGGAAGTAATTCTGCTCAGTGCAGAGCAGAAAAGTTTACTCTTCCCAGATCCACACAAAACTCTTCAAAGAAACATCTCCAGCTGCAAATTACCCGTGAAGAACAGCCCAGAAACCAACTCTGGGGGATCTCAAGAGCCAAATTCTTCCAGGCAGGGTTGAATTTGTGACCTGCAGCAGGGCTGGCTCTCAGCCATGCCTCAGGCTGTGCATTTGGGGTTGGGAAGAAAAAATCTCCTTTTTGCCAGCCTTGCCCTTCCCAGGCCTGGCTGGTGAGGGTCATTAGGCTGAGCTTGAATCCAGGGAAAGCCATTAATGCAAACTGCTTCCCTCCAGAGCCCCCAGAAATAGAAATATATTCCTTTTATTGAAAGATCCATCATGTGCTCCTCTGTCTCCCCTCCAGCCTAATGGAGCAACACCAAAGCCTTTCCTTTCTGCCTCCTCAGCTCCTCCAAGAGAAATATTAATGGCAAAGCGTGGAGGGAACACTCCAGTGGCTCCTCTGCAGCTATTGCAGACTAAATAAGCCCTTTAAAGTGGTTTTTTTCCCCACCACATCTTCTCCTCTGAATATTTTCCAGGCTTTGCTTGGGTTTCTCCTCAGTGCTTTAAAGGCTTGGCTAAAACTGGGATTGAGGTTTTATGCAAAGCTGTTATGTGGGGAGAGAAGCTCTGGGGCAGAAAAATGCGATTTGCCCGAAATCTCTTTTTTTCTAGGAAGGAAAAACCTCACCTGAGGGGTGATTTTGTGAGGTGGATTTCATCTCTGGCTGCTCACCCTCCAACACACACAACCCCATGCTTGGAGAACAGGATGCTCCTAGCCCAAAGAGCTTTTCCAGTAGCCACATAAATGTTGCCTCTAACACAGGAGAAACACAAATAATACATTTCTGTTAAAATTCTGCCTGCAAATATTACATTTCTGCCTTGAACATAGAATAAAGGCAGTGGGGATGTGTCCACACCTCCAACACCCCCTGGCAATCCCTCCTGTGGAGCTGCTGGTGCTTCATTTCAGGTTGTCTTTCTTCCCTGTAATGAGTAGGAAATTAATTAAGGGAGACCAAGGCAGCATCTGTGTCCTGCCATGATGCACAGAACACCCAGCAAGGCCAGGGCTTCCTCCCCCTGAGAGCACAGGGGGTTTTAACAGAGAGCTCCCCAGCATGAAATCATCTAAATCCCCAAGAAAATATCAAGTGAATGATCTCGAGTCTGCAGGTTGTAAAAATAGCTCTCATGTGCATTGGGCTCTGAATAATTCCTCAGTCTGGGAAAATGAAGAGCCTTTTAAAGCTGAGAACCACAGAGTTTGCACTGGGGGACATTTCTGCCCACAAGATCCTGCCCTGGATCATTTTTTCTGCATTGTTTTGCTGCCAGAGCTCATTTTTCAGGCTGATTTTCACATCGATACAACATTTCACACATCCATACCCCTGGGGATCCCAGGGGGGTGTTCGCCATTCATAACTCACAGAGATCTTTACACCTGCCAATGATGAGGTCCTGAATCAACACAGAGTGGGATAATTCTGGATTATCAGCCCAAAATCTGGATTATCTACCTAAAAGAAAGATACTCAGCACAGACAAACACATTATTTCAAGAGATTTCAATAGAATGAGCCAGGAAAATACAAATTCCAGATGTAGACTTGATCCTTTTGTAGCTGTATAAACACTAAATAATTGTTTTGATTCAAGATAAGACAAAATATCCTCGAAAAGCTGATTTAAATGGGATAGAAAGAAACCTGGGCCCTGATTGGATTCAGCAAGTTCATTAGGAACTTGTTTTCCTCGCAGATGGATCGTAGCAATTTCTGAGGATAAAGCTGGAGTGATGGTTTAAAAACGTGCCAGGCAGTGCCACCACCACTGATTTCAGCTGCCTTTGCAAACAAAAGCCTTTTTAAGCTGAAATTCCACTGAATTCCTCATCTGATAAACTTAACTCACAGAAGAGTCAGGGTTTAAATCACAGCTGATTGCCCAAAGGCTCTTTCCCTTTCCCTTTCCCTTTCCCTTTCCCTTTCCCTTTCCCTTTCCCTTTCCTTTCTTTCCTTCCTTTCCTTCCTTTCCTTTCCTTCCCTTCCTTTCCTTCCTTTCCTCCCCGGGGAAGTCAGGCAGGGAAAAAGAAAAATCACAAAATTATCTCTTCTAAAGCAGAATTTTCTGGCTCAAAGCACACTCTATAAATAGTGCAATTTTTCCCTGCAGAGCTGTGTCACCCAACAGGCTCCAGGCAAAGCCACCTGACTTGGGGACACCACTCTGAAACAGCCAAAAAATCCAACCCAGGAGTTCCCAGGGAGTGTTTGTCTGGATGGATGGCAAAAAAACCCCTAAATTGAGAGAGGATTTTACTGAAGAGAGCAAATCCAAATATCCAAATCCCAAGCAGTGCCATCCCTTCAGCCCTGCTGAGCCTTCAAGCAGGCAGTGAGCATTAATAAATCAGATTATTCAACTTGCCACCAATGAAACAGCAGTGAAGGTTTATGTAAGAGATGCACCAAAAAGCACTCTGAACACTGATATTGCTTCCCACACCCTCCAAAAGCCTTTCTCTCCTCATTTCTCCCTTTCTGCTGAAAGCCACAGTTATTCCAACAACTCCACACGCTCTGCCCTGGCAATTTGTAAATGAAAAAGGGAGATGCTGCTCATTAAGGCTGCCTAATTAAAAGTGACTGTGTTGATCAGGCTGGCTGGGCAGAGGGAAGGAGATGTGCATGTTTTGAACTCCCTGAGCATCACTGGAAGAGGCTCAGAGCTGGAATTTCAGCTGCTGCTGGAAGTTAGTCACTGCAGCTCCTGTCAAATAACTTTTGAGCCCTTTAAAAAAAAAATCTTTAATTCTTCAACAGCCAAAAAAAAAAAAAAAAAAAATTCCACCAAAAGAAGTCCTGAACAGCCAAAAAAACAAACCCCAAAAATCCCAAATCAAACAAACCAACCAACCAACCAAACTCCCCCCAAAACCAAACCACACAAAACAACAAAATAAACCCCAAAACAAAAAAACCAAACAAACCAACCGAACAAAAATAACCAACCCAACCAGCCAAAAATACAAAAATCCACAAAAAATCCCCAAAAAACCCCCACAAACCACAGACACACAAAAACCCCCAACCCTAACCCTCCAAACAAAACAACACCCATGAATATAAAACTGCCCTGAAATCGTTAAAATTCCACTAAATTGAATTTGTGCCCTGAAATAAATAAACAAATTGCTCTTAATTTCAGACCCCAAATAAAAGCAGTGTACAGCTAATTGGGACATGGCCTGGATAAATCAGAGGAGTGAGGAATTATGAGAATGATGAGTGAGGAATGATGAGAAATCCCAATTCCAAGCAGAATTTGGGATTTTTCACGGAAACAGTTTGGAGTCAGGAGCTGCATCTCCCCAGATCACTCTGACAATTAATTCCTGGTGCTGATGGTGGAAGAGAAATAACTTCACCCTCCATCCTCTCATCCCATAATCACCACTTCAGCATCCCTTCTGAGCAGCTCATCAAATAAACAAATTCAAAGCTCAGGATTACAGACAGATCAAAAGTGAATCCACAACCACCTTCCTTGTGCACATCCAGCATCTGCAGAATTCACCCTGCACGTTTGGGTTTTGGGGTTTTGTTTTGGGAGAGGAGTTTGCAGAGAAAGGTTTGGTTTGTTCTGAACCAGGAGGGTCTGCAGGGCATTCAGCTCCTCGGGGCTGGAGAAAATCAGGAGCTATTTAGTGGCTGCAATTCATTCTCCTCACATGAGACATGATTTTCCCTAAGAAAATTCCAATATTTCCCTCTCCCCAGCCCAGATATTTTTGTCTTGGCTGCAATTCATTCTCCTCACACAAGACACCACTTTTCCCCAAGAAAATTCCAATATTTCCCTCTCCCCATCCTGGATATTTTTGTCTTGGCATTCAAAAATTTGCTTTGTAATACTAAAATCACTTTATTACTTTGTACTGTTTCAATACATTTGTAATATTACTTTGTAACACTGAAAAAGACCTGTAGGTCAAGTTGCTGGTGGTTCTGCTGATCTAAATCCATTCAGGACTCAAGCAAACCACAACCCAAATTTCAAGCAATAACAACATTTAACAGCCATTGCTCATCCCCTCCTCTCCAAATCCAAATCAGGTTTACCTTCTCCAAGAAGAAACCTTATTTAAGGTTATTCTACATTAAGGTTAAACCTCATTTAAGGGGTTTTTCAGCTGCACTTCAAGCCCTTCAGGTGCCCCAGCAGGCTGGGAAGCACTCGAGGTGGTTTCAGGTTCCTGCTCAGAGCAGTTGGCACCCAGCGATGGTTTTAAACTTTAAACAGATCCAAGAGGCTGAAATGCTAACCTTGTCAAATCAGCGGCAAGGCAGCTAATGACAAGAGGAGCTCTTCAGGCAGAGCTGCTGTTGGCTGATTTAGGATTTGCTACTCACATGCAAACCTCCAGCTTGATTCAGGGTTTTACACATTTCTGTGACATGTTTGATTTTTTTAACTTGTTACCAACTGAAGGTTGTCCTCCTGGGACTGCAAAGCTGAGAGCTTTTCAGACAAGGATTTTCCCAGAATGCCTTTTTTTCCTTTTTTTTTCTTTTTTTGCAAATTATCTCCATATCCTCCTGCAGAGTTTATCCAAAAGCCAAGCAACACAGGGAGAAGGGTTGATGTCATTCATTTCTAAGGTTACAAAAAGGCCACACAAACTTTTGGTAATACATAAAATGTGAATAATCTCATCGTTCCATTTATTTAATATTAATGTTAGCTGGGAGTATTCATTCCCAGCCAGTTAATTCCTTCAGCTTTGGAGCATGAGAGGGAAGGAGGTGATGTGTAAATATCGACCCAACATAACAACCCAGCAGGAAGGGGGATGGCAGGAGGAAATGGGGATTTTCCTTCAGCAACAGGACACAGCAGAGCCTCATCTCACCTCCCTGATCCATGGGGAAAATCCATGAGTTATCCACAGTGCTGGTGCTCACAGGAGAAGGAGATGGAGATGGAAGAAGGAGAAAGAAGGAGAAGGAGGAAAAGAAGGAGAAGGACAAAAGGAAAAGGAGAAGGAGAAGGAGAGAAAGAGAAGGAGAAAAGGAGAAAGAGAAGGAGAAGGAGAGAAGAAGAAGGAGAAAGAAGGAGAAAGAAGGAGAAAGAAGGAGAAAGAAGGAGAAAGAAGGAGAAAGAGAAAAGGAGAGGGAGAAAAGGAGAAGAGCTGGACTGAAACAACTGTGAAGAACAAGTTCCTGTGCTCATTTATTCCCAACTCCTGGAGGATCTCACTGAACTCCTCTCACAAGCAGAGGATTCTATACTCACTAAGCAGAAAGTGAAAAGCCATGAAAGGATTCCTTCCCAGGCTGCTGATTAAGTCTTTACTCCTGCTGGAGTTTTATTTCCCCCCAGAAGCTCACAAGTGTTTGCTCTCCACACCCTGCAGCCACTCACATCCCAGGGAAACAGCACTGGGTAGCTTTTAATTCCTTTTATCCCTTTTTATTCCTTTTATTTGGATATTTGTTTCCCTGCCTGTGGGAGAGCTCCTCTTTAGGATTTGGGTGTCATTAAACATTGAGCTCGATCCCTCCCCAGCCCCCAGCCCTGGGATAGCTAATTGGTGTCCATCTGTCTTGAGCTGATTAGGGTCTGATCTAGTGAATTCATCGGGCTGCTGTTAGACTCCTCCTGAATCCCAATGATCCAACAGCAGAGAACTCCTGGCAGATGCTGGATGGGGTTGTGGAGATGCTGATCCCCCAAAAATGCAGCTCTGCTGGGAAAAGGAGCAGCAGCTGTGGGGAGCACTGCAGACACCTGGCTGGAGATTTAAATCCTGATTTTTCTCCTCGTTCAGCTCTGTCCCTGGGTGTCACCTCCCCTCCCCTCCGAGCTCATCAGACCCCACGGGGTGTAATTAAAACCCTGCTGGAGCTCTGAGCTCTGCAAACACCCAGTGACACCAGGCTGAACTCACTGCTGAGCTTCCCCAGCACCTGGGTGAAAAGCACTTTGGAAGGAAGGTATGCAGCAACCCCAGCCCACTGCTGCATGCTAATAAATCCACTCAAAAGCTCTTTTGTCAGCACAGGCAGGGCTCTGAGGGGGATGGCATTCCAGCAGCAGAGCACGGAGGCAAAGAGGGAAAGCTTGCAGGAACAATTCCCTTCTATGAGCACACCATGCCAGCCAGGCAGATGGGGAGGGCTTTTTCAGTATTTTGTTGTTTTGTACACATAATGCGTTTTTTATTCCCTTTTCCTCCCTCACAAGTGCCTCTGGATGCTGCACAGCCAGGGATTTGGCCAGCCAAGGAGCAGAGAGCACCTCCCTCGGATGGTTCTGGTGATCTATTAATCTATAAATCATCTATTAATCTATTAATCAGAGATCCACCAATGTCCCACCCTGCAGGACAATCCCTCCCTCTGCTGAACCCCACAGAGCTGCCTGCACAGCACCAGGAGATCCCAGACGGGCAGGAAATCCTACAAACAGCTACAAAATAAAGGGTTTATTCAATCATCAATACACATAAAAAATTTAACTACACTTTGTACCCCAATTCTGTTTCACCTTTGTAGGACTAAGTGCTGAAATAGTAAATCTATCCAGGCAATAAAACCAGCTTTTCCAGCAAAGGAAGAAATCAGGAATCAATAAGCACAAGGGGGAATTGGCTTCCCAGTGCCAGAGGGCAGGGATGGATGGGATTTTGGGAAGGGATTCCCTGGGAGGATGGGGAGGAGCTGGGATGGAATTCCCAGAGAAGCTGTGGCTGTCCCTGGATCCCTGGTAGTGTCCAAGGCCAGGCTGGATCACCCTGGGACAGTGGAAGGTGTCCCTGCCATGGCAGGGTGGCACTGGATGGATTTAAGGTCCTTTCCAAGCCAAACCATTCCAGGATTCCACAATAATCACATCCAGGTGTTGCTCCAACACTGAGCAGTTAATGTGAAAAGCTGACAAAAGCCCCAAAATGTTGGAATATGCCTGCAGAGGATTATAAAAGTATTTTATTTCATTATTGACAGTGCCTATTTTTACATCAAACTCATCCTCTGAGCTCTGCACACTCACCCTACAAAATCCCAGAGCACAACTCGCTTGAACCAAACCCAAAAAGCTCCTCCCAAACCCACAGAAAAACCACAGAGAGATAAGAAGGAAGCAATGGGAATCCAGAACTCCTTCCCAGCAGGAACAGACAGGCAGACCAGCACAGCATCCCAAAGATCAGCTGGATCTGAGCCTAAATCCCAGAGAAAAATCCCAGCAATCCCAGCCTGGCAGCCTCAGGAGCTCAACCAGAGTGGGAGAACTCAGCATTTCCACCTGGAAAAACCCTGGAGAAGAGGGAATTAAGGACTAGAAAAACCCTGGAGAAGAGGGAATTAAGGACTGGAAAAACCCTGGAGAAGAGGGAATTAAGGACTGCAAAAATCCCCTCACTGCTTATTTGGGTGAACTCATGACCCAGCTGGGAAACACCACCAAAAAAATGCCAAAACACACCCAAACTGCAGGAAATTCATGTTTGTCAAAATGGCGAGAAATTTAGCTCTCAGATCTAGAAATTGTCAGTCAGGGAAATGGGGATTTACCAGGGATGGAGGTGCTCAGGGAGCAGAGGGGAAATTCAGAATATTTTCCCTCAAACTGGAGGAGAAGAAAGAGAAGAGCCAAGGGGCAGCTTGCAGGAAATCTCCCAGAACGTGGGGAGAGGAGGAAAAAGGGAAAAGTGCTGGAGAAGTGAGAAAGGAGATAAGGCAGGGAAAGGTGAGACTCAAAAGCACTGTGAGGTTTGAGAGAAAAATCAGTTCAGGGCAGAAAATCAAACCCCAGAGATCCCAGGGTGGAGTTTTTGTTAGAAAGATGCTGCCAAGGATGTGGTCATTTGGTAATTTTACAGAAAAACATGCATATCGAAATGAAAACAGGATTTTTTCCTATCAAAGCCACAGTGCTGAAATCAGGGCACAGCAAGGAAGAAAAATGAAATAAAAACTGATTTGTTTTTCCTCTCAGTGTTCCTCTGTTTAAGGTACATTATTAAGTATTAATGAAGGTATTAAGAATTGTAATCATTATGGGCAAGCAGCTTGTTAATATAATCCCAGAAGGTTTATTTGGGGCTAAGAAATAATATTTTCTTTAGGTTTAGGAAGGGAAACTTCTAAAAACTACACTGATAAGCTTCTGAAACTACACAGATAAACTTCTAAAACTCCATTAATACATCCATACTGTTATTTCCACCATGGTGAAGACTAATTGATTTTGCAGGGAATCAATCAAAAAATTAAAGATTTGTTATCTTAACCTCTCCAAAACGTTGCCTTCACATCAGGTGGAGTGAATTTTCAAGGAAACAGCAATTCTAATTTAAAATCTCTCTCAGAGTCTTTCTAGCTGTAAAACATTTGTCATTCCCACCCCTCCAATTTCCCACATGAAAAACCATTTGGGGATTTGCAAGGATTCTTAGCAAGTTGTTTTATTTATTTCTCCCTCCCCACCACCTTGTGCCAGGCGGGGATTTCACATAAAACCACCATTTTTGGGGCTGAAAAGTCACTTTTCTTGTGTTCACTGCTATTTCCAGCAGCTCTGCTACAAACAAAAAATGCCCAAAGGACACTCCTGGGGAGCTTTGTCCCAGGCAGCTCTGCCTGGGAGGGATTTGAAAGGAAAAAAGGCTGTCACCTTTATTTTTACAAGCCTAATAAACAACTCTTTTTCCCCCTTTTCAAAGTCCCAGCAACGCTTATTTGCTGGCTGGCAATGATTTTTGCTGCACCCAGCATCCCCACTGAGCTCCAAATCCACAATATCCACCAAACAGCACAGCCTGGCTTGGAGAGAAAACATAAAAAAATCCAAAATTTGCTGTGTGAACATCACCCCTGTGTGAACATCACCCCTGGTTTAAAAATCAAGTGTCAGCAGTGACCTCAAGGGACTTTTTTGGGGGGCAGATGAGGCAGAGAAACAAATCCTCATCCCTTAGCAGCACATTTCCCAGAAATAGGTGAGAAAAGAGCTGCAATGATGGTATTTCTGCCACTTTTCCCAGGGAACCCGTGGGATGGGAAGTTTTGCTTTTCCCTGGGTGACTCCTGGCACGGCAGCCAAGCACTTTCCCTCAGACACAAAGTTGGATTTCCACCCAAACTCGTTGCCCTGGGAGGCTGAGGGTTTCCAGCAGCTCTGATGCAGGAATTCCCTGCCTGGCTGAGCTCTGAGTGGAAACTCTCAGGGAGTGAACATTCACACTGCAGCAAAAATCAGGTTATTTAGTTTATTTAGTTTATTTATTTATTATTTACTTGGCAAACTCGGTTCCTCTTCAGGGCCTGAAATCCTTTTTAACTTCCATTTGTACCCAGGAAAAAAGCACAAATTGAGATTTCCACCGTGGAAGTTATTTACAAATAGAAAAATCTTAACTGCAGCGTCTTGTAAAAAATTATTTAGCTCTGATTGTCTTAAAAAATTAATTAGTTTTTTGCTCTGCCTGATTTTAGTCACAGCTTTAATCAGAGCAATCAGGAGCCTTCAGTATCAGTTCATAAATATCATTGCCCAGACTGATCCCACTGCAGGGACAGCCAACTTAAACAGACAAAAATTCACCTTTGAACGCCCAGCCTAGACAATTGCTTTAAAAATAAACAGACCCCAATCCAACCAGTGATGAGATTTAATCCCTTGGGTCTCAAACTCATCAGATCAGAGCTGATTTCCACCTCTGCTGAGTTCCCTTCACCAGAGAGAGCAGAACTAATTAACCCATCTTGAGTTCTACAGAAAAATGTGCTGGTTGAAGTCTTATTTAGCCAACTTTACAGCTATGATTAGATCATTTCTGACTTTTCACAGAGCAAACATCAAATGGGATGGCTGCTTGCACGTTAAAGGGATGAAAAAGGAATAAATCTGGTGGAGATGATGCCAAACAGGTCAGGAAGCCCATTTGGAATCCAAAAAAAGGCGTTTTTCCATTGCAAAATGAAAATAAATGGGAGAATATATGAAATAGACATACTGAGAATATGTGAAATGCAGCCCGTGAGGCCAAGAGAACCAAAGTTTGCTAAAAAAAGAGTAAAAATGTGTCATTTCAGTGAGATGGAAATGCACTGATATATTAAGTATTGGCTAAGTGAAGCTTCCCCCCCAACTAAATTTATAGGGATATCACTGCCAAATAAACAAAAATAAGGATTATTTTGCAACTGGATCACGTGAAAACGATGGAATAACAGTGCACAGATTTGATTTATTGCTCATGGGGGAGTTTATCAGCATCACCTCACTTCAGAGCTCACCCAGGTGCAGAAGAACCACCACTCCAAGAGGTGCCTCCCACTGCACAACTTAACCCGAATAAAATAAAGAATAAAATACTTGACCTCCACAAACATCACCCAAACTCACAGCTGCACCAACAGAGGTTACTTTGAAGCTGAGCAGAAGTTTCAGTACAGAAGATTCTGTTGGAGCCACACACGCTCTGAGGGAGGACTTTCATCATGGAGACCTTCTCAGGTGGCTTTGAGGAGAGCCAGAAGGGTCAGGTTGTGGCACATCTGTGGAGCTCACGGCCATGGAGCTCACAGCCATGGAGCTCACATCCATGGAGCTCACACCTGTGGAGCTCACAGCCATGGAGCTCATGGCCATGGAGCTCACAGCCATGGAGCTCACAGCCCTGGAGCTCACAGCCATGGAGCTCACAGCCATGGAGCTCACGGCCATGGAGCTCACAGCCCATGGAGCTCACTGCCATGGAGCTCACAGCCATGGAGCTCACAGCCCATGGAGCTCACGGCCATGGAGCTCACGGCCATGGAGCTCACAGCCATGGAGCTCACCGCCATGGAGCTCACACCCATGGAGCTCACACCCGTGGAGCTCACACCCACGGAGCTCACAGCCATGGAGCTCACACCCATGGAGCTCACCGCCATGGAGCTCACATCCATGGAGCTCACTGCCATGGAGCTCACAGCCATGGAGCTCACCGCCATGGAGCTCACAGCCATGGAGCTCACGGCCGTGGAACTCACAGCCATGGAGCTCACAGCCATGGAGCTCACACTCACGGAGCTCACAGCCATGGAGCTCACAGCCATGGAGCTCACGGCCCTGGAGCTCACGGCCATGGAGCTCACCGCCATGGAGCTCACAGCCATGGAGCTCACACTCACGGAGCTCACACCCAAGGAGCTCACAGCCATGGAGCTCACAGCCATGGAGCTCACACCCACAGAGCTAACAGCCTTGGAGCTCACACCCGTGGAGCTCACACTCATGGAGCTCCCCAGGCTGTGACAGAGCCTGCAGCCCCTGCCAAGGAGCTGTGCCTCCGTTCCAAGGGAATTCACGGAGCTCCAAATAGAAACCCTTGCACTGCTATATTTTCCTTGCCTTCTCATGGCTGCAAGGAGAGCAGTGCTGCTGCTCCTGCTGCCAACATTCCTTGGGCTCCCAACCTGCAGCTGCTGCTTTTAGCTCAGAGAGGCTTCAGCTTCAACACCCCCCAAGCTCCCTGCTCAGTCTGTCTGGGATCCTTGGAATGCTGTGAACTCCAGGATGGATATTAATGCAGCCTCTGGGGAGCTCTGCTGGGCTCTGCTAAGCCTGGCCTATTACAGGAGCTTTTAAATCTGCAATAACACTTTACCATACCCAAAACAAATCATTCCCTGTGACCCAGCACACAGAGATTCACCCCTGAGCTCCAGCACCACCGAAATTCCCTCTCCTGCCCTCTTCCCACCAAACACAGCCTTTCCCGAGACATTATTCCTGCATTCTGCTGTTTAAAAACCTCTGCACACCTCTGGAGCTGCTGAAGAATCCAAAGTCCCCACAGCCTCCCAGAATTAGAACCCACAGGGACTTGGATGTCCAAACTCCATCCCAAGTAAATAAAATAAAATAAAATAAAATAAAATAAAATAAATACAGAAAAGGCTCAGCAGTGAATATCTGGAAAACCAAGGCTGGAAGAGCTCAGCTAAAATCCTTGGAGGAAGTGAAAGGGTTGGAAAGGAAAAAAAATATTTTTAATGAGACACGAGTGTAAAAACAATGTGGAAATAAGGGAAGTGTGGAAAGAGCTGGAAGAGTCATGGAAATACCTGCACATTGCCCCAAGGAGCTTCACCTGAGGATTTGGGAGGAAAACCAGATTTTTATGTTGTGTTTATTGTGGAAAACAAGTGCCTGAAATTGTCTGTGCAGCTGATCCCTGCCTTAGTCCCTCTCCTCCCTGGCTCAAAGTTTGGCTCCTCCTGTAGGTTCCAGGAGTCAAAAAACTGGGAAAAAACCCACTTTCTGTTAATTCAGCTTCCCAGGGCTGCTCTTGATGGGCAGAGCAGAGTCAGGGCAGGAGGAAAACAAGGCTGGAGCAGCAGCAAGAGGAAATTGGGTTTTTCAGAGCAGTTTCACACCCCAAACCACATCCTGTACTTCGAGCAGATGAGCTGCAGCACCTCGGGGAGGAGGAAAAAATAAACCATTTTTATAGGTTCAGTCATCTCCCTGAAATGAATAAATTAATTCATTTAATTAATGAAGAAGAATTAATTCCAGAGAAGCTGGAACTGGAGGAGCCCCAGTAAGGCTCTTCCTGCAGGACTGGGTTTTACTGGGAGCTCCAACAAGCATCACTGGGAGCTCTGAACGCTCCCTGGATTAGCTCATTTCAGTGGATAAACTTCACTTTTTTTCCCTTTTTTTCTTCCTTTTTTAAACTTTACTTTTTTCCTTTTTTCTACCCAAACCACATCCTTGTGCTGAGCTCAGGCAGATGAGCTGCAGCACCTCAGGGAGAAGGAAAAAACCCCATTTTTATAGGTTCAGTCATCTCCCTGGAAGGAATAAATTAATTAATATATTTTTATCTGAAAGTAAAGCAGAGCACAGCTGGGTTTTGTGGCTCAGGAGGGAAGCTGGAACTGGGGGAGCCCCAGTAAGGTTCTTCCTGAACTGGGTTTTACTGGGAGCTCCAACAAACACCACTGGGAGCTCTGAACACTCCCTGGATTAGCTCATTTCAGTGGATAAACTTCACTTTTTTATACTTTTTTCCTTCCTTTCTAAACTTTACTTTTTTCCTTTTTTCCTTCCTTTTTAAACTTTACTTTTTTCCTTTTTTCCTTCCTTTTTAAACTTTACTTTTTTCCTTTTTTCCTTCCTTTTTAAACTTTACTTTTTTCCTTTTTTCCTTCCTTTTTAAACTTTACTTTTTTCCTTTTTTCCTTCCTTTTTAAACTTTACTTTTTTCCTTTTTTCCTTCCTTTTTAAACTTTACTTTTTTCCTTTTTTCCTTCCTTTTTAAACTTTACTTTTTTCCTTTTTTCCTTCCTTTTTAAACTTTACTTTTTTCCTTTTTTCCTTCCTTTTTAAACTTTACTTTTTTCCTTTTTTCCTTCCTTTTTAAACTTTACTTTTTTCCTTTTTTCCTTCCTTTTTAAACTTTACTTTTTCCCTTTTTTCCTTCCTTTTTAAACTTTTTTCCTTTTTTCCTTCCTTTTTAAACTTTACTTTTTTCCTTCCTTTTTAAACTTTTTTCCTTTCTTTTTAAACTTTACTTTTTTCCTTTTCTCCTTCCTTTTTAAAATTTTAATTTTTTATTTTTTTCCTCCTTTTTTTCCTCTACTCCATCAAACTCCACTGGGACACCCAACTGCTGTTGGGAGGAGCTGCCTGGGGTTGGATCTGCCTTGTTTCCCCTGACAAACCACCCTATAAACCCCAAAAAACCACAATATTTTCAGCTCCCAGAGGCAGTGCCAACCCACCTGCACCAACCAACCTCATTTTTGGGTTTTTATTAGGACAGCACCCAGGGGGAGCTGGGCAATTAGGAATGCCATCCCCCTTATTTTGATTTTATTTCATTTTTTTAGCACAGCGGAGGAAGCAAAATCCACAGAGAATTAACCTAACAGAGAAAATTTTTTTCTGCAGTTTTTTGAGTGCCCAAAAAATAGGAGAAGCAGCAGGAAAAGGGTGAAGCAGGTCACCCTGCACTGGAGGATTTATAAGATGCAAAGTGATTTAGTTTTACAAAACAAATTAAATATCAATCTGGAGGAAACTCTCCAATCCAGAAAACCCAGGCTGGGGCAGAGTGGTTGGAATTATTTTTGGTGAGCTTGGAAAGAAATGACTCCCTGGTTGGAAATGCAAAGCAGGAGGTGGTAAATAAAGCAAATTTCCTGGTGACACCTGGGATAACTTGAGCCAGGTATTGCTCAAAGAATTGGGGATTTTTTGAGTGTCCAGCACTGAAATGTTCTGCCAGCACTGGGATTTTCTGCTTTTTAAAGAAAGTGCAACACAGCCCTCTAAAAAACCACCAAAATCTAGATATTTACCTTATTGAAATCCTAAAGATGTCAAATGTTCTAACACAAAAAAATCTGAAATATTAAGCTTTTTTTTTAACCAATTCCTGGCGCAGGTTTTCTCTGCAGCAGAGAAATCAAGGAGCATTTCTTGGAAAGCAATAGTTTCATTTTTTAAGCATAAATTTCTGAATAGATTTTTCAAATGTAACTCTTCAAAAAGGACTTTCCACGTTTCACTATTCTTTGTTAAACTTTCCCTCCAACCTCCCTCTGGACTGCTGAGATCTCCAGTTTATTTTTTTTTTTGGAGAAATGAAGAATTCAAGCTCTTTTCACGCTGTCAAACCATTTCTGCCAATAAAAGAGGATCAATAAATAGCCTGGGTTTTTATTTATTTCTAAATAATAAATTTATTTATTTGTATTTATATTCCTTGGGTCACCTGGCTCTGGGATGGAGCTGGAAATGGAGATTTCTCAGCCCTGTCTTCCTCTTTTATTTGCAGGAGTTATGGCAAATTTGATTTATTATTTATAAATAAATAAATAAATAATTAATTTATTTATATTTCTATAATATTATTTATTATATTTATTATAATTTTATAATAAATATATTATTTATTATATTTATTATAATTTTATAACAAATATATTATTTTAACAAATAATATATTATTAATGAAATAATATTATTAATAATATACATTTATTATAATATATATAATATTATAATAGATTATATTTATTATAATTTTATAATAAATATATTATTTATTATATTTATTATGTTATAATAAATATATTATTTTCATAAATAATATATTATTAATAAAACAACATTATTAATGTACATTTATTATAATGTATAATATTATAATAGATATATTTATTATAATTTTATAATAAATAATTATTCATTATATTTATTATAATTTTATAATATAAATATTAAATAGTATTAAAAAAAAAACAAACCCAAACTCAATTAAATGGTGTTTGCCACTGGAATTATATTTAGCTTTCCAGTCCATGAGAGCTGCTGGGAAACTCAACAACAACCCATTCCAGTCAAATTCTCTCTTTTCCCTAACAGCTTTGAGGTTACAACCTCTCCTATTATTCACCCACTCCATCCTCCCTCCCTGCAGGTTATTCCTCCATCAGACAGACCCCAGCATGCCAAAAAACCTTTTAAAACCTACACTAGAGACAACTCCTTCCAAACTGCAGCTGGAAACACCTTTTTTGGCTCTTCTGAGGCTGGTTGGAGTTCAGGTTGACATGGATAATTTGGAATATACACAATCCAACCTGGGCAGCTTGAAAGCTCTGAGATATCCCAAGAGATTCCCTAATTTATTTGGAGTATTGCTCTAGTCATCACAGGCAGAGCTGACCCAGCATGAAAACAGAAAAAGGGAGATAAATTGCTTTTTTTTTAAAAAAAAACAAACTGTTTAAAAATAAAACTGTTAACAAATTTCTTTCTCAGAACCTGGGAATGAACTCTGTCACCCTGATATGATAATTAATTAAAATAATAAATGTAAACAGTGTGTATTCCCCTCTGAAAGTTGAGGAAAAATGGAGTTATTGAAGTGGCAACATCAAGGTAGCAGCTCCTACCAGGAGGTTCTCCTCAAAGCAGGAGAAAATGTGTGTTTTTTCAAAAATCATGGACTATTTTACCATCATTCTCTCGGAAGATGAGGTTACCTTGGCCAGGCAGAACAACCTCCAATTCTTGTCTCTCTCTAATCCCAGTTATCAGTGGAGTCTGAGGAGAAAGTTCCTGACCTCACCAATTATTTGGCTTCTTATTTAGTTTCTCATTCTTCTTTTATTTCCAGCAATGATATCCACAGAGAGAAAAAAAAAAAAAAAGGGAAAAAAGGGAAAAAACCCAACCTCACACACCAAAAAATCCAAAAAATGAATAGTAAATACCATTTTGCATCAATGCAAACCAGAAATAAGGTGAAGCAATACATCAGGGAACATGAGAGATAAAAAAGAATCCAGGCTGATGATTGAAATGTTTGGCAATTTAAACCATCACAGAAAATGTTTATTTTTAAAGCCTTGATTGCAATAATTCCACCCTGGAGGCAGGAGATTGCTGCTGCCCTCTGAGTTAAAAATAATATCCCCAATTAACCTCAGCAAGCATCTCCTCATTGCCAAGGATTGCAGATCTTGCAGAATTCCATCATTGCCTCACTTTCCAAACCTCTGCTGGGATGGAAGTCCCAAGGCTTTTGAAAAAGTCAGAATTTAGAGATAGTTTTTATATGGCAGCATGGAACATTTGGAAAAACTAATAAGTTTGCCACCCCAATCTCTCTGTCAATTAATGCAATAAAGGGCCAAACTTCAGTTGTGATTCTCCTTTCCTTCCACACCAATGAAGAGCCAAACTGCAGATGATTAGGAATAAAAACCCAATGAAAAACTCAATTTGCTTGGTGGGATCATCCAGACTTTTGCCCAACTTCTCTGCTTCTCAGCAGAAATAAACCCCCAGGAACCACATATCAGATTAAAAAAATCCCAACATTAAACTCACCTTCTACATCCTCCAGAACCTCTCCAAAACCACTTGAATAATAAATAAAAAAGCCAGAAAAATCAGAAAAAACCCATTCCCAGTGCAGAGCAGGAAGGCAGAGGAAAGCTCAGGGCTATGAACATCAAGAACACTCAGCAGACAAACACATTTCCTTCTCCCTTCCCCACTCCTCACTCCTGAAGCAAAATTCTCTTGGACAGAGAATTCATCTCATGCCAACCCCAATCAGATATTTCAACAGCTCAGCCCCAGTGTTTGTCTGTTGGTTTGTCTGTTTGTTTGGAGCAGATGTTGCAGGGTAAATCAGCCCTTGCACAGAGTACCTGGAAATAAATCCCAATCCCATTTCAGATGGAGCTGAAAGCAGTGGCAGAGCACAGAGCTGCATTATGGGCGATGCACTTGCACTCAGAAGAAATGCTTCACGCCCTCCAGCAGTTCTCCAGCGGGAAGAGAGAGAAAAAGTAAAGAGATTTATGACGTTAAAAAGCATATTGATTGAAAGCAGTGCTGTATGACAGCTCTGGCTATTAGAACAGAACTTAATAAAATCAAATGTTTACCCCTGAAGGGGATCTGGGGGAAGAAGAAAAAAAAAATAAAAATAAAAAAGGCTTTATCAACACTTATGACAATGAGCAAATTTGCAAGGGATAACATTTGAGTGCTGCAAGAAAATGCAAATAAATGCTGATTTCTCTGGGGGAGCTCAGAGGTTTGCCCACACGAGGAGCTGTGGCTAATTGCACTGGGCTTGAGCAGGGAAAACACGTCCTGCCATTGTCTGGCTGGAGATGGCAGCTGCTCCCCAGCTGGGCAGCACAGGGTGGGAGCTGCTGAGAGCAGGAGATGTTTCAGCATCTCAATCGATTTGTAGGAGCAGCAGGACAGCCCTTGGGGCTGCCAGGCTGCTCTGGGGCTTGGGTTGGCCTGGGAATGGTGACCTTCCTGCCTGCCTGTCCACTCTGCACATTGCTCCTTCCTCCCTGCCTGTCCACTCTGCTCCTTCCATCCCTCCTTCCCTGTCCACTCTGCTCATCCCTGCTCCTCCTGGCCACTCTGCTCATCCTTCCATCCCTCCTCCTCTTGTCCACTCTGCTCTTTCCTCCTCCTCTTGTCCACTCTGCTCATCCATCCATCCATCCATCCATCCATCCCTCTGTCCACTCTGGCTCCTTCCTCCTCCTGTCCACTCTGCTCATTGCTCCCTCCTTCCCTCTGTCCACTCCACTCATCCCTCCGTTTGTCCTTCTGTTTGTCCACTCTGCTCATCCCTCCTCCTCCTGTCCACTCTGCTCCTTCCATCCCTTTGTCCACTCTGCTAATCCCTCCTTCCATCCCTTCTTCCTCCTGTCAACTCTGCTCATCCCTCCATCCCTCTGTCCACTCTGTCCCTTCCATCCCTCCATCCCTTGCCCACTCTGCTCCATCCTCCTCCTCTTGTCCACTCTGCTCATCCCTCCTTCCCTCCATCCCTCTGTCCACTCTGCTCATTTCTCCTTCCATCCCTGCTCCCCCTGTCCACTCTGCTCATTTCTCTCCCCCTGTCCACTCTGTCCTCACACACACCCAGCTCCCAAGATCCCATCCCAGCTCCCTGCATCCACCACTTTGCTGGGATGGCTTTCCCCCAGTTGTACAAATGAAGGTGGATTTCTCCTCCATCCACATTATTTGATGGCAAACCACTCCAGAGCTGAAAGCCTGCTCTTAACAATGACTTTCTGTTCTTTTTGGGTTTTATTGTGACCAAAATATTGCCCCTGGAAATATCAGACCTGATCTGGTCCTCCAAGCTGTGTTTGCCATATAAACATCAAACTTCAAGGCATGAATGAGCAGCTGTTTAAAGTAAATTTTACACATTTTCACCCTTACCCTTACTCTGAGTATTTGTCATTATTCTGGCACCTGACAACCTCTTTTTTCTCTCATAAACTGTAATGAAATTTGCATTTTTTCAAACCTTTGCTGCTTTCAAATGAAACCTACTTTTGGCACGAGCTTTAAACTGCTTTAATAATACCACCAGCAAAAGTGTTAAACCCCAGCTAAAAATCAGGAGTAAAAGCACACAAACAGCCCAAAAGGGAAAAAAAAAATCTCCAACTTGTTGCAACTCCTGATTTTACACACAGCTTGTAACAGCCTGGAGATCCAGTATGGATATTTTTTGGTCAGAATTCAAACCTCCTTTTGGAGCTGCCTGATCTGCAGCCTTTATGGTTTTATGACCTTGTGGGTGAAGTGAAACTCTACAGGATCATAAAGAGAAGAAGTCATGAAATGTTGATGACCTTCTCCAGCATGGGGGAGTTCCTGGCTGGAATGGAGCCTGAGGAACTGGTCTGTCCAGCTGTGGTGGCATTTGGGGACAGAGCCACCGATGGAGGATGGAGGAACCTGAATGGAACCTGAGCAGGGGGAAGAGCAGCCAAAGAGTTCCCAACTCTGTTTGAAAGAACTCAATCCATGCCAGGGAATGAGCAGAGCTCCTTGGGACACAGCACTCCCTGAGCAGGGCTTGTGGGATGAGGGACAACAGGGTGGTGACAGGACAGCAGGGATGAGGAATGTGGGATGGGGATTCTCTGTGGGGCACAGAGCAGGGGCTGCAGCCCAGCCAGATCCCAAACACAAACCCCCAGCTCCCAAGATCCCATCCCAGCTCCCTGCATCCACCACTTTGCTGGGATGGCTTTCCCACAGTTGTACAAAGGAAGGTGGATTTCTCCTCCATCCACACTATTTGATGGCAAACCCCATGGCAAGGGGAACTCACTGAAACTTCTGCACTTTACCAAATACCTCAGGGAAAAACTGGAGCAAGAGGTGTGTGACTTTCTGTGCAATTGGAGCAGCTGCTGCCCTTCCAGCAGGTTTGGGAAATCTCCTTCCAAGGGCAGGGATTCAAAGTAGAGGAGCACATGAGCATTTGGCTCTTTTTCCCAGATCTGTTGGTGTTTTTATGCTGTGCTCAATGTGGAGAGCTAGACCTGCACCTCAAAACCCAAAAAATAAAAGTGCCTGGTGCCTCTGGACTGCCTTTCCTGGCATGGGATGGGTTGGAAGGGACCTTAAAAGCCATCTCACCCATGGCAGGGACACTTCCACTGTCCCAGGCTGCTCCAAGCCCTGTCCAGCCTGGCCTGGGACACTCCCAGGGATGGATCCCAAAAGCTGGCTGATCTCACACCACAATCCCACTCATTTTTGGGGAGATAAAAGTGTCCAAAAACTCCTGAGGCTGGCAAAGGTGGAATTTCACTTCAGTGCTGAGGAAGACAGAAAACCCCAAATGAAGAGGGGCAGGGCTGAAAAGTCCTGAGGAAAAAAAAAGAGAAAATTCCCAAGTGCCAAATGCAGCGTGTGGGAATCCTGCCACGAGCATGGGACATGCCCAGAGTGCCAGAGCTGCTGCAGGAAAACAGCCACCAGCAGAACCCAGACAGCAGCACAACACAGCAGCCCCAGCCAAGGGATTGATGCTGGAGTGAAACTGCCAGCAGCCAAATCGCCGTTTTAAGGCACCATTTCCACCGTAAATATTTGGGTTTCCAGCAAAAAGGGAGGGAGGAGGGATGCTGCCCTGCTCCAGAAGAGCTCCTGGAAGGAGGACATTGCAGGCAGAGCAATCTGCTGGGTTAATTAACCCACAGGACAGAGGAGATGAATTTTTTTTTTCCCCCTCTCACAGGATTAAACACAAAAATATGGAGCAGAAATGATCCAAACCCCATTGCTCCAAGGCTTTCCTCCCCATCCACAGCATTCCCAACACCAACACATCCCATGCAGGAGTCTGGAGCTCCTCAAGTTCACAGGGAAAAAAATTTCAGTGGCTTTGATCATCTACAAGCATCTCATCATCAAAATTGATTTCATTAAACCAGTGGCAAGCTGTTGGCAGCCTGGCAGCCCATACAAGGAAACAGCCATTAAAACAAAGCTGGCAAAACACATGAAAAATTAATTGACTTCTTGATTTTTACCAGAATTGAAAAAAGGCTCAATCCCACAGCCAGTGATACAGCCCTGAATGGCAGCAATTAAAGTTCCTCCTTCCAATTACAGCTTTTTTACACCATTTTAATCCATTTTTGTACAGCAAATGAGCGTAGAGTTTAACCCTAAATCAAATCAGCATGGTGGTGTGGAGTGAAAATCATAATCCTGGAGCATGATGCGCAATAAATAAATAGAAATATTTATAAAACTTAGACAAACTAAACACCATGACAGCAATGTTCCTATATATAATTTTTTACTTATATTTTAGGCCTCTGGAGGGGAATTTCTAAGCAGATTTGGGACTTGCCTATCAACATGACCTCACCTACGTCAATATTTATTCAAGCACTTGGGCACTGGGCAGGGGATTCGAGATTAGAAACCAAAGGAAATGCCTATAAAAGGAAAACCACCAGCAGTTGCTGTTTAAAAACTGCAAAGCCTCCAAGGCTGCACCTCACAACTGGGTGAAACAACACCCAGCCAAACTCCAAAGCTGTTTTTGATTTATTCCTACCTTTTCTCAAATCCCAAACCATTCATCCTGAAAGGCTGATAGATAAATTTTCATTGCTGAGACCACTTAAGCAGTTCAGAGGGATGGGGTTGGAATTAGAATTAGCAGATTTTAAAAAACCACCAAAATCGAAATTAAAATGGTGAGTTTTCTCTCCTAAACCACTGGCTCAGCAGCTCCAAAACCCAATTATTCCACATAATAATAATAATAATAAATAATAATTCCCCACAACTGCAGACAGCAAGGGACAAGTCTTGCCATGTCCCCTGAAGGAGGTGGAGGGAAATCCAAAGAGACATTTTTTATGGGACACTTAGTGAACTTTAATTTCTCCCATCCCTTCCTGACTGCAAACAAGCCCAGGCAGGGGAAGGAACTATCCATTACCAGAATTATTTTTAAAACTTTCACCCCACAGGGTTAGGAAAAAAAAACCCCAATGATTTACAGCAGAGCCATAACTATAAAAGTGCAGATGGGAGCTGAGCTGCTTTGCTCTTGTCTGATGCTGAGAGCTCATTAAACTGCGTGCTTAAACCTTAAATATTTGAGAGCAAATGGGAGTTAAAATAGGGAAATCATTCTCATTAAGCAGGCAGCCTTTCCTCTGCTCAGCTTCCCAGCTCTGCACTTGGAATTTGCTCAAATACTCTTCGATCTTCCAGCCTGGGCAACCCCAAAACTCCTAAATAATGGGGAAAGGGCAAGGAAAAAACCACTCCAGACAGCTTTAACCCTTAAAGAGAAGCTGATGAGAGAACTTTCTTCTCTTTTTTCATGAGTTAGATCACCTTGAGGGTGATCTTGTGAGCAAAGTCATTCAGTGAGACAACAGGCAGCAACTTTGCCTTTTTCTTTCTAAGTTTACTTATTCGACCTCTACCTGCTCTGCATTATTATTATTATCACCAAGAAACAAACTTTTAATAAAAGATTGCACTGCACACCATGTATCAAATTTTATCTCTGAAATACTCTTGCCTTTAACAAGTTATGCAGCAAACCAGAGCATCAATAATTATTTTTGCTTACTCCTTTCTCCCCAAGCCACCCACAAACTCCAAGGCAGTGGCTGCCAACCCATCCAGCCTCAAATTGGATGCTGGAAGAGGAAATGACATCAGGGAAAAGTAGAATTTCTGCAAAATGTTGGCGATGCTAAAGCAGAGCTCAGAAATCTTCATAAATTAGCAGCGCACAGTAATTGGAGCTGCTTGAATCATGCTCCTCCATCCTTCCACTTCAGCAGGATATGGCAGGAAGTAATTAATGGAGACAACCTCCCTTGCATAGAGCTGGGAATAATTCATCTCATTGCTGGTATTGGCTGTTTGGAAAAACTAGTTTTTTCCCCATATAGAAGAATTTGTTTCACATGTAACCCCAGAGATCAGCAGCTCTTTATCCTTCAGACATACATAAAAGAAATTGATGGGAAAGAAATTTATTTTCCATAATGGGAACCCATATGGAAAATGTAACCTTCACAAAGGCTTTGCTACATGGATAGATAAAGAGTTTCACAGAGTCTTGTACCTTTAAAAAAAAAAAAATAAATGAAGACATACAAAACCCCAATTCAAATAGAGACCTAAAATTTAGTATAATATAGTAGAGATTAAATAAGAGCATAAATTTTTATTTCTTCTCCCTCATTTTCTACTCAAAATGGCAAAACCAGCTTAGAACAAAACCTGTTCCTCATTATTTTTTTTTCCTGTATGAACAGCACCCAGTTCATGTTCTCCCGAACAGTTTCACCTAAAATTCAGAGCTTGAAACTAATTAGGTCCTCCACTTATTTCTGCAGGAGTAAAGGCCATGAAGAACACTTAGGATTCCATTATGAATAACAGATGCTCCAGACATGCATTTAGAAAACACTAAATTTAGAAAGACTCGAAGAGAGATCTGCTGAACCTTCCAAAATTAAAAACCTCCTTGTACTTTGCCACTGAATCCATTAGAGCAAGCTGGGAGGAAGCAGAATGCTAAAGGCCAGTGAGTTTTCCACAGATCCAACATTAATGCATGCTGGGGATGTAATTTCAAGATCCACAACAGGATATATGTCAGGCAATATCTAAATGACATAACAGCTGAATGACAACATTCGGTGGGTTAGTTGGGGGTTATTTAATACTCTGAATTTGCAATCTCGTGTAGGGCAGGATACAAAATTAATGAAAGAAATCAGATCCCTGTATCCACTCCCATCTGTGAATTCCAACTCGGAATATTCTGTTTAAAAACACCCCTGATTGTTTTGGCTGCTCTGCTCCCACAAGGAAACTCAGCTCACACAAAGGCAGAGCAGCAGCACCTTCCCTCTGCCCTGCTGGCCACAAAGGAGCCAGATGGCCCCAAACAACTGCTCAGAGCTGCTGCTCTCCAGGGAAAGCTGGGAAGCACTTTGGGATACACCAGCATTCCCCCTGGTGTTCCTCGAATGCCCAGGATGGTGAACTGGCCTGAGAATGCCAGCAGGAGTTGGCACAGCTTTGCCCCAACTGAAATCAGATTAAAAAACCGAAAACAAGGTTCAGGCACCACTGCTTGTGAAGCTGCCAAGTCTGAATATCCAAAGTTTGCATTCATTCAGAGGAGGTAAAACACCTGATAGTGAGGGGAGAACCTGAGCTCCTCCCAGCCCTGGCAGTGGCTTTGGGATGCTGAGCCCACAGGCTGGATTCTGCAGGTTCAGCAGCTCTCATCCCCGTGCCCCATGCATGCCAGGGCTTTTCTAGGAAGGACTTGGACTCCCTGAGCTGGGAGAGCAGCTGAAGGACACCCAGGCTCTCCTTGGCAGGACGTTCACCCAAAAACTCCCAACGTTTCTCTCCGCCATCCAGTAAGTTACTCTCCACCATCCAGCACAGCCCTTGCTGGAGCTGATCTTGCCACACAAGGACAAACTCCTCGTCCTCTGCCAGTTATGAAACGTGTGCTCTGTGCCACACAACGAGCTGTGAGGCAGCAGCACCACATCCTCGAGGCAGGGAGGAAGCAGCAGTTTCAACATTGAGCATCAGCCTGGAGTCATCACCCAGCACAGCCTGGAGGAGATCACCCAGCACAGCCTGGAACCATCACCCAGCCCAGCCTGGGATTGTCACCCAGTACAGCCTGGAGGAGATCACAGCCTGGAGGAGATCACCCAGCACAGCCTGGGATCGTCACCCCGCCCGAGGAAGAGAAGAGGTCAAACACCACCCAGTCCCAATGCCACTTTTGCTGCCCCCCCAGCAGGGAGGGGACAGCAGCCCGGCGCAGTTGTAATGCCATAAACTCCGCACGATCCCCAAACGATGCTCACGCTCAGCTCGCTGGCTGGACAGGGAATCCCTGCGAGGCACATTTGACACACAAACACACACACTGGTGGGTAACCTCTGCCCCGAGCCCGGCTCTGGCTGGGGGAGAAGGCAGCGCGCTGCCAAAATCCCATCGCAGCCCACTTGGCTGTAACAAAAGCTGACTCCGGGCAGTTTGTGCTCACCATCGTTATTCCACGCACGTCACAGCCACCTCCAGCAGCTCTGCCTGCAACTGAACCTTTACCACCGCCAAGGGCAAAGGGGTATAAACCCATTTACGCCGTGCTGAGCGCGGAAGGGGTCAGGAGGGATAGAGGGAAGGGAGGATCACCCAGCCCTTATTTAAAGGAAATCCCCCTCCCCGCAATGTACAAGAGAAGCACACAAACCTGCTGGCTGAGAACACATCCACGCCTCGCCCAGGACCATCCTCCCTCCCGCACCCCCCTCGCCTTGCCGTCGCTGCATTATTCTATTCCAGCCGAGCACTTGCCTCTCCTCCGTGCCCATCAAATATCCCGAAGATGGAGGGGTGAGTCTTGTTCACCAGGTCGGTGATCACTTCGAACCTGTCCTCCATGTGGTCCCTGCGGCCTTGGATGGAGTAGACAGCCACGTTGTGGCTCTTGAACTCCCACGTCTTGGAGAACTCCGCGTCCAGCACGTCCAACCCCCCGAGCCGGTCATTCTGCATGATCTCGGCCACCTTGCCCTTCACCATCTTCACCGCATCCCTGCTCGACTTCACGATGGTTTTCACCTCATCCGTGTGGAAGAAATAACTCCACAGGGCCAGGCTGATGCACAGCAAGAACAGGGTCTCCGGTCTGAGCAAGAAGTAACGCATGATCCGACCCAGCAGAGACAGCAAAGTCATTGTATCCTCTATCATTTATTATCGCGACCGTGGCTCCGCGCAGCATGCGGCGGGGCGGCTCCGAGCCCGGGGCCGCTCAGTGCATGCTCGGCCGGCCGGCCAGCGCCGAGCCCCGCGCTGCGCTCCTCGGGGTGCCGCTGGGCGCTCCGGGCGGGCTGGGCGCTCCCGGCCGCCCCTCCGCCGCGCCCGGCCCCGCGCCGCCCCGTCCGTTCCGTGCCGTGCCGTGCCGCGGCAGCGGGCCCGCCGATGGATGCGCGCAGCCCTCCGCCGCCGCCGGCTGCCTCCTGCCTGCCTGCCTGCTCGGCGCCGCAGCTCGGGCCGGGAGGTGGCTGCCGGGGCCGCCCGCGGTACCTGCGTCCCGTGTGCCCCGCGCCCGGCGCTGCCCGCCCTCCTTCCCCCGGGCGGAGCGTCCCGGCCGCCGCCCCCGCCCCGCCCGGCCGCGCCGCGGGACTACAGATCCCGGCAGCCCCCGCGGCGGCGCGCCTGCGCAGGGCGCGGTGCATGCTGGGAGGTGTAGTCCGGGCAAGGAGGAGGAGGAGAAACGCTGGGAAAAGGAAAAAACATTACCGAAAGGGTGCAGCATCCCTGCGAGTGTGCAAAGGCAGGCTGGACAGGGCTTGGAGAAACCTGGGATGCTGGAAAGTGTCCTTGCCCATAGGAGAACATGCTCCTTAATGTCCTTTCCAACCCAAACCATTCCGGGATTATTCTAAAGAATGAATTTGGCTCTCATATATTATATTCTCAACTCACCTTCACAGCTCGCAGTCAACAGGGAAACAAAGTAGGAACTGATCAACTATTCAGCTCAGAGTCGAGTTTGCTTAGGCAGTGCTTTATTGGCGAAAAAAATTAAAACATCCATTTTTTTTTCTCTGCCCCATTTCTGTAAGTTGTCATTTTCTCCCAACTGAAAACACCTAAAATAGGAGCTGCAAAGAGAAGTTTCCTGCAATAGGAACAATTCAGTGTAAAACTCACAGAATCCATCAACCAACATCAGGTCAGAGCTGATACAAAAATCAAACATCTCAGAGTGGGAATGAAAATGAATTAGCAAACCACCAAACCAGCCTGAACTTCTGGCTGAGAAACACTGAATTTCAGATATTTTAGACATTAAAAATCAGCGATAAAAACGTGATCAACACTCGGGGTGTCAGCTGCTATTTAATCCTGGTTTTGCTGGGGTGACCTCAGCCTTCTGTCCGTTTGTGGAAGGAGTGATTTCTGCGGCAGGTTTGTAAATAAAATAAATAATTATCCACTGGGAGCACTGGGAATAAACATTCCTTGCTCAACAGCTCCTCCTCCTGCTCGCGCACTGCATGGAGCCAGCAGGGCATCATGTTTTAATTCATATTTGGGCTGCAGAAAGAAATAATTTCATATTTTGGCTGCTGAAAGAAATAATCTGCTCCAGCAAATATGTATTTATTGTCTATTCAGTGCTGTGATCCACAGGAATTGCGGATTATAAACAGAATAAACTTGGAAATTATTTTGGGTCCGAGAGGAAAAAGCATTCAGCTCTGACAGGCAATTTTTGTGGTACCTAAAATCGAAATAGAGAGTGAGATGTTGGAGAAAACTCTCGCTATTGCTAGTCTGGAGAACATTAACATTAACATTGTTATAATTGTCATTTCTTGCTTGTATCAAACAAAACCCACAAGTTTTGATTGGAAGAAACCTCATTTTGTGAATATGAATACTCATTTTCTGTATATTTTGTGAATATAACTTGAATAAAAATGATAACAAATAATACAAACAACATATAATAACAAATAATAGCAAATTACAACAAATACAAATAACAAATAACAAATAAACAAATACAAAACTGTTTCATTTCCTGTAGCTGCAAACTGAATTTCCCATTATTTCACAGTGAGGACACACCAGTGATGGGTCAGGAGCTTCGCTGGGCAAATTCATTAGGAGAAACTTATAATTTGATGGGAATTTCCTGGTAAAAATCCTGCTGAAATCTGTGGGATATCTCTTGTGTAATATTCTGTGGGATGCTAAAATTTGGATGTTTCTGTCACTGTTTGCTGAATTCTGCTGCCCAGTTAAAAATCTTCTCAGGGTTTCCAGGTTCCAACACTTTTAGAAGTGCATAATTTTATATATATATAAAAATATATATTTAATTATATATAATTTTATATAATATACTAATATTACAATATTATAATTATTATAATATTATCATAATATAATATTATATATTATATATTATATATTATATATTATATATTATATATTATATATTATATATTAATAATTATCTTGTGCATAAATCAGATGTGCACAATAATGGAGCTCATGGATGGTTCATCCTGGAAAATATTAAAGCAAAATATTCCCTAAAACACTTCCCTTTCCTTCTGCTGAGATGGAAAATCAGAAGAGAAAAATCACTACCAGTAATAAGTAAAAAAAAAAAAAAGTAAATATAAAAATTGTAAAAATAATATAATATAATATAATATAATATAATATAATATAATATAATATAAGAAGAATATAATAATATATATAAAAATAATAGAATAGAATAGAATCGAATAGAATCTAATATAGAATATAATTATATATATAAAATTATTATAAAATATAATAAATATAAAAGTGGAGTTTTTCATGTCAGGGCTGCAATGCAGGAAAATCATCTTGAACGTGCTTTTCTTCCCAGCTGTTTTAAATCAATAGATTTTAGGATATTCAGGGGGACACAGTAACAATAACTCAGCACAGCAATATCCCAATCTGGTTTGTACATTAGTTTGGAGAAAAGGGAACTAAAGCTGAATTTTCCTGCCAGTGCTTTTCATCTCAGGTGATAGAAATGACACTTTGTGATGTTCTTACCAGGATTTTATCTCACAGCAAACACCAAGAACTGCAGGGAAATTCTGCCTCCTCCCTGCTGAACTCCTGAGAAATCTCCTCCCAGCAGTTTTGCTCTGTTTGCATCTCCCCTGAAGAGGAACATCCGCAGATGTGGAATGAAAACTGCAATTTTCCACCCAAGTTGCTCTTTTCTCTTCCCCAGCATTCTCAATTCTGCCACACCTTCATGTGGAAAATCTGATTTTCGTTATTTCCTGGTGCCTCTGAGTGCCGATGGGAATGAGATGTTTTTGGCTAAGGGAGACTCAGGTTGTGACAGCATTTATTAATTAATTTATTTAATAAATAGCATCTTTTGTAATTCTGCTGTGGGATGGTGTGCAGCAAAGCACAGCAGGGGAATGATTCTGTATAAATTATAAATAGGAACACATCCTGGGTGCTCTGGGAAGGTTAAATAGCTGCAGTGCCTGGAGTGGAAATCCCACCCTTGCCTTGCTCCAGTCAGGGAATAATTCCTGATTAAAAGGATAGAATTTGGTGTCAATTATACCTGAAATTAATGGTATTTTAAGAAAACAAAAGCCAGTGTCATCTCCCCAGCAGCCTAAGGGGTGTTGTTGGTTGGCCTTTGTCTGTTCTTATTATCAGAGATAATTGCTTATTATTATTATTATTGCTTATTATTACTTTTATTATCAGAGCCAAACTGCCTGGTGATACATCAAGGAAAGAAGCTAATCTTAATTTAATGAAAAAATTTAACCTGGGATGTATTTCAGAAGAAAATTCTGGAGTTGATCAACTTGCAGGACTTTGGATTACCAAAAATCTGGGATAGCAACAAAAATGTGGCTCCTGAGATCACTGGGAGTCTTTGCTTGGGCCTGGGTGGGAGAAAAATCCCCAAAATATTGATTTGGAATCAATATGCCAATCAATACCAGGGCATGACAGACTTTGGGGCAGAGAGAGATTATTCCAAACACCTTTTTCCTTAGAGATGAGCTCTCTGAGATCTGGGAAATGGTTGAGGTTCCACCAAAACCACCAGGAGAGGAAGCTGAGGATGCTCCTGAGGGACAGAGGTTCTCTCTAAAGTGACCTTGGGTTTAACCAGCTACAGATATTTGGGAATATTTGTGAATTTTGGTGAATATTTGCTGGTGAATGAATGCCTCACAGACTCTCCACTTTTCCAGAGAACTCCAGGAAAACAGAATCACAAGTTCAGCAATCCAGAATCACTTTGCACACTGGCAGAGTTGTCACAAATCCTCTCTAAAATCTGAGCACAAACTGATCAAAAGCAGCAACAAAGCAATCTTCATTTTCTTCTTCATTAATTTTACTCTGTCTAGCAGCTGTTTGGTGGCTGTGGTGCAGAATGTTTGATTTGCATTAAGGGAGAGGCTGCAGAGTTGATTTCTACATCTGAATGTCTCACATTTTCACTCTGAAGCACTTTTGGATGCAGAACATGACAGGCTGAATTTGGGATTAAATCCTTAGGTCAGGCTTGTCCCCAAGCTGAGGGGAGAGGGGAGCTGAGGTCACAGGAGCCTTTTTTGGAGAGTTCTGTGACACTAAAATTAGCTGAGTGCAGAGTGTCAAACAGCTCCAGGTTCCATCAGTGCCATAGCTATTCCAGAGGGTCATTCCAACACCTTCCCTGCACCAAATCCTTCAGAAAACCTAAATGTTGGAGCTTTCCAAGGGGCCAGATTGAGACAAAGCTTCATTTCCATAGGCTGGAAACACTTTCCCAGGACATCCTCCCATTGCTCAGTTCGGAAGGTTCCCTTCTTTATCATCTTTTTGGGGATGGAGATGAAGAAATATTGAAATAAGGGAGGTGGAAGGATTTTCTTGGGGAGGATTTGTGAAGTTTTCCCCCATTTTTCAAGTGGTGGTGTTTGCATTCAGCCCCAGTGCTTGGAATTTGCTCCAAGAGGGACTGTCAGGAAATAATAAATAATAAATAATAAATAATAAATAATAAATAAATAAATAAAGGTGAAGCATTCCCACCTCTAGGGCTAGGATGGGAGATATTTTTTGGAAGTGATGGGAAAAGGAAGAGAGGATTTGTGAAGTTTTCCCCCATTTTTTACATGGTGGTGTTTGCATTCAAGGGCAGTGCTTGGAATTTGCTCCAAGATGGGCTGTCAGTAAATAATAAATAAATAAATAAATACAGGTGAAGCATTCCCACCTCTAGGGCTGGGATGGGAGATGATTTTTGGAAGTGATGGGAAAGGAAGAGAGGATTTCTGAAGATTTGTTCCATTTTTCAAGTGGTGGTGTTTGCATTCAGCCCCAGTGCTTGGAATTTGCTCCAAGAAGGACTGTCAGTAAATAATAAATAATAAATAAATAAATACAGGTGAAGCATTCCCACCTCTAAGGCTAGGATGGGAGATGATTTTTGGAAGTGATGGGGAAAGGAAGAGAGGATTTCTGAAGATTTGTTCCATTTTTTACATGGTGGTGTTTGCATTCAGCCCCAGTGCTTGGAATTTGCTCCAAGAAGGACTGTCAGTAAATAATAAATAAATAAATACAGGTGAAGCATTCCCACCTCTAGGGCTGGGATGGGAGATGATTTTCGGAAGTGATGGGGAAAGGAAGAAGCTTCCCCTGAGGAAGGCACAGAGAGCTGAAGGAGCTTTGCTGATGTCCTCTGGCTGCAGCCACGACCTCCTTCACAGCCACAATGGTCTTCAAAATACAGAAAATACAAAACCACAGGAAGAAACACTAAAGGAAATTAAAATAATCTCAGAGTCAGCAGTTTGGGATGCTCACAGAAGATCTAACCCATCCAGTGTTGGGGAATGGAGATGAGCTGCTCAGAGGTGTTTGTGCTCCACTGGCCCAGGTTTGGGTTCATCTGCAGGAAAGCAGCAAGGAAAGGGATAATTCCCATTCCCAGTTTGTGCTCCACTGATCAGCCCCAGGTTTGGGTTCATGGGCAGGGAAAGCACCAAGGAAAGGGATCATTCCCATTTCCAGTTTGTGCTCCACTGGCCCAGGTTTGGGTTCATGGGCAGGGAAAGCACCAAGGAAAGGGATAATTCCCATTCCCAGTTTGTGCTCCACTGATCAGCCCCAGGTTTGGGTTCATTCACAGGGAAAGCAGCAAGGAAAGGGACAATTCCCATTTCCAGTTTGTGCTCCACTGGCTCAGCCCCAGGTTTGGGTTCATGGGCAGGGAAAGCACCAAGGAAAGGGATCATTCCCATTCCCATCTCCCACTCAGGCGTGTTTGAAGTGCTCTCAGTGCTTCTCGAGTGTCTGCAGTGAGGAACACATTGCTTTCTGTTTGTTCTCTGCCTCTCCGGGGCAAGCTGTTGGGTGTGTTTGGCCCGAAATAGCAGCCTGGGCTGGAGCCTTCAGCTGCCAGCAGTGTCTCTCCTCCTCCCCACTCGCTGCAATCTCCATCCACAGCACCATCTGCTCCCCCACGGTGTGGATTTGCCGCATTGGAGATGAGATTTCATGGGGGAAATCGTCTGGCTGAGACTTCATTTTACCACTTGGTTTGAATTTCCACCCCCTTTCCTCCAATTCCCACATTGCTCCTGCCTCTCCAGATGTTGGGATGAGTTTGGACAGCTGTGGGCTTCCCTGCTGCTGCTTCCAGCTCCTTTCTGCTCTGTGCCTCTGGGGAGAGCTGGTGGGAGCAAGAGGATCCTAAATCCACTTTTCCTACAGTTCTTCCAGCATTCCCAGCTCCTTTCTGCTCTGTGCCTTTGGGGAGAGCTGGTGGGAGCAAGAGGATCCTAAATCCACTTTTCTTCCAGTGTTTCCAGCATTCCCAGCTCCTTTCTGCTCTGTGCCTGTGGGGAAAGCTGGTGGGAGCAAGAGGATCCTAAATCCATTTTCCCCCAGTGCTGCCAGCATTCCCAGCTCCCAAAACGTGCCACATTCCCAGTGTTTGAAGACAGCTCCCCTCCAGCTGGTGGAAAAGGAGCAAAGCCAGGAGGAGCAGGCACGGGGAAGGGCTGGGAGGTAATTCCATGGATCCCTCGGCTGTTTATCAGATGGATGAAGGGATTTATTTATAGCTCATGACTTCTCCAAAAACATTGTTCTCTGCTGACCTTTCTGCTCAAACTGGGAGTCGGGAGAGCAGCTCTGCCAAGGCAGGGAAACAACGTTAAAATGCTTAAAAAAGCTGCTTGTTGTGTTGAGAGTTCACTGCTCACTGCTGGATCTCTGGATTTTATTCCTTATTATCATTGCTGCTCACTGGGGAGAGCTGGGATTCTCCAGAGCAGCCAGGAAACCTGGGAGGTGGGAAGAAAATCACCCCAAGTTCACTTCAGAAGGGAGCTGAGGACACATCAGCAGCAACCTGATCAGCTGCTGACACCAGCAGCTCCTCGCCCAGAGCTCCAGCAGCCATTCCCAATCCATTAGTAATGCTCCACGAATAAGGAGCAGCCACTTGCACTTTCCCTGGCTGGCAGAATTGGGCAGGACTTCCCAAAAAACCACGGGAAGCAGGAACCAGGTTTGTCCTGTGCGGATGCTGAGTGTCAAACCCGCTCGGTGCTCGGAGGGGATCCAGCAGATCCTGGCTCAGATCCCATCCCTGCTCCCCCAAATCCCTTCCAGCAGCTGGGATGAGCAGGTTTGGCAGTGGGGAGGAGGCTGGAGCTGCCCAAGTGTGTCCCATGGCATTCCCTGTCCAAAGCTGAGGAGATGCAGACCCTGCAGATGCTCATTCTGGACATCTGGACTGGAGATGTTCAATCTGAACATCTGGACTGGAGATGCTCATTCTGAACTCTCTGCTCCCACAGGAATGAGGAAGGAAACCTTTCTGCTGCTTGCTGGAGGGATGATCCAGGATTTATTTCCCTGGGTGTCCCGAGGAGGGGAAGGCTCTGCTCCCATCCCATTCCCTGCATTCCCTGCTTGCTCCCATCCCTGCTGCTGCTGGGCTGCCTCAGGGGGTCCCAGAGCTGCCCTGCCACACCAGAAGGGCACTGACCACTCTCTGTCACCAGAAGTGACAGCACCCAGCAGCACAACCCTTCCTCCATGGGCTCGATGGAATCCCAGAAGGATTTGGGCTGCAGGGACCCCAAAACCCAACCAGTCCCATCCCTACCAGGGACACCTCCCACTATCCCAGATTTTTCCAAGCCCCATCCAGCCTGACCTTGGACATTCCAGGGATCCAGGAGCAGCCACAGCTTCTCTGGGAATCCCATCCCAGCTCCTCCCCACCCTCCCAGGAAGGATATTTTTCCTCCTTTAACTTCTAAGCCTAAAAAACTAAGCCTCAGGATCGGCAGCTCCACTGGGCAGAAACACCTTAATGAGAGAATTAATCCTGAGCTTTGCAAGGCAAACCAGAGAGCTGGGAGCTCAGAAAGCACTTTCTCCTTTCTGCTCCTCGCCGTAATGGGAAAAGCAAAGTAAGTCAAGAAGTCATTTCCCAGCCTGGCTGAGCATTAAGGAGCAGCTCTGTGTGTAACAAATCCACCGTGCTGGGGATCTGTGACGGAGCAGGAGGTGGCTGAGGCACTGCTGAGAGAGGAGCTGGGCCAGCAGCCAAAATTTGGGGTGCTGCTGGTTGTGTTCCCAACCGGGAGCAACAGGAATGAACTCCTGACTTGATGGGTGTGAGGATGGGAAAGCCAAACGCGGCAGAAAGTGGAGGATCTGGGGGCTGGCTGTGTGTTCACCCATTGTTTCTTATATTGTTTTTTTTTTTGTCTGGTCTGTCTGGAGCTGAAAATTCATAGAAATATTGACTCACAGAAGTCTTTGGGAGTGGAGGAAGATGGATTTTCAGCTTGAGAAGGAAAACCTCACTCCTTCAGTGCCTTTTCAAGTGTTCCCTTCAGCAAGGGCTGCTTCAGTCACAAGGCAACAGTGGAACCACAGGGAACAAAATTAGGGAAAAAACCCAAATTTTCTGCTCCTCTCATAGCTATTACCTATTATTTGTTAGAATTTAGGCTGTTTTTCTTTATCTCCCCAAGTTTTTATCCAAACCCACCAGTGCTGAGCACCCTCAGGAGCACCTGAGGTGGAGGGAGAGGATGAAATCAAGGGAGAAGTGACAATAAAAGCTGCCTTGTGTGACCTACAACTCTAAGGCACCAGGAAAAGTTCCCTCCCAGCCAGTTTGAAGTCACAAGTTGAGAAGATGTGAGGAAAGTCAAGTCCTTGTCCAGGGAATTTGATGGCAGCTGATAAAGGCTTCTGACCCCAATGAAAAAGGTCCTGAAATGGCTGAGAATTTCACACTGACAAATATCAAGGCAGGAGGGGCAATAAAAATAAAAAAAGCCAAGCAGGCAGACAGAACATCTCTGAAGGAGCAGGAAAACCTCGTTTGAAGCGAAAACATATTTTAAACTCTGGCAAAGTGCTGTTGGGGTGAAATGATGCACACTGGAAAGGGCAGGTGGCATTTTCCAGAGCTGCTCCATCACTCCCTCAAGGTTCGGCTGCTCCTCGTTCCTCTGTGACACCAAATGACATTTAATGAGGTGGTGAGGCTTCAAATTGCTTTCTGCAAATGGCAGAAAATCTGCTGAACGGTCTGGAATGGAAGGGTTGGTAAATGGGAGTGTTTCAGCACAGAAATAGTCTCAGTGCCCTTCAGCCTTGAGCCTCCTACACTCAATTCTGGATTTATTTGGGAGTCAGAGGGGCTGCTTGGAAGGGATGTGGGGTTTGGGTTTGTGTTTAAATACAAATTCGGTGCATAAATAAGAAATAGAAGGAAAGAGAAATAAGAGCGAGAAAATAAGATGAAGAAGAAAATAAGATAAATGAGAAAATAAGGATAAATCAGAAAGTAAGAATAAGATAAATAAGAAAGTAAGAATAAGTTAAATAAGAAAGTAAGAATAAGTGAAATAAGAAAATAAGAATAAGTGAAATAAGAAAATAAGAATAAGATAAATAAGAAAATAAGAATAAGATAAATAAAATAAGAATAAAAAAATAAGAAAATAAGCATAAAATAAATAAGAAAATAAGTTAAAAAAATAAGAAAATAAGAATAAAAAATAAGAAAATGAGAATAAAATAAATAAGAAAATAAGTTAAATAAGGAAATGGGGGAAATCCCATTTAATAGCTCTTCCCACACTCCTGGCTCACTGTTCAATACAAATGCTCATCACAGAATAAAGTTTGACATTACGTTGCTCAGTTATTTCATCACAGTAATAGTTGTGTGTTTAAAGAAAAAACTGTGTGATTTCCCTCTGGTGCTGCTGAACTGTATTTTGGTGTTTAACTCCTTGAAAGCTGTAAAAGAACAGGGTGGAAAGGTGTAACAATTTTGGATTTTTCCTCAAAATTTCAGAGGTTGCCACTGTCACCCTGAAATTCTCTGCTTTCCCTCTGTCTCCTGACAGCCTCAAGATTAATTTTAAATTAGGCCTGAGATTATTATTTAATTTAGATCTTTGGAACTATTTTAAGAGGATGCTGAAGATTCAAAGTTACAATAAATACCTGCTTCAAGAATCACTCACATTGGTTTTAGGGTTTCCGTAAAAACCAAATTTTTCACTGAAACATTTGAAAATGATAACATCTTTTTTTTTTTTTGGTGGAAAATTGTTTCTTGGCCATCTTTTAAATAAAAACCATTTGCAAAAAAAACCAAAACCAACCCAAGATCATTAAATCACATCTAAACCTTGGCCTAATACATTTATCTATGGCAGAATTTTGGCTAAAAGGACTATTTTGTGTGCTCAGAGCTCTGCCTTTCTCCAGCAATTTGAACCCAAGAGTATTCTGATAAATAAATATTTTATTTTGATAAATAAATATTTTATTTTGATAAATAAATATCCTTCACTGTAAGGTTGGATCCTGCACATGAAAAGGAAGATTTCCATATTTGAGCAGCAATGAGACAAACTATGGATAATTTTGCCCTTTTTTTTTTCCAAACAGGCTTTGATTTTTGCCCTTTTTTCCCCCCTAATGGGCTTTTTTTTTCTCTCCCCATCAAACAATATTTCACAGAAATCCTCCAGGGTTACACCTGAATAAGGAAAGCAGAGATGAGCTGTGCAGGAACACAGAGCTTCCCTTATCTTCCCATCCCAAATGGCCATCCTGGGTTAGGAAAGGAGCTGGAATTCTCTCATCTTCCCATCCCAAATGGCCATCCTGGATTCAGGAAGGGAGATGGAATTCTCTCATCTTCCCATCCCAAATGGCCTATCCTGGGTTAGGAAAGGAGTTGGAATTCTCCCTCATCTCCCCCATTCCCAAATTGCCCATCCTGGCTTCAGGAAGGAGTTGGAATTCTCTCATCTTCCCATCCCAAATGGCCCATCCTGGATCAGGAACGGAGCTGGAATTCTCTCTCATCTCCCCAATTTGCAAATAGCCCATCCTGGATTCAGGAAAAAAGCTGGAATTCTCTCATCTCCCCATCCCAAATAGCCTATCCTGGGTTCAGGAAAGCAGCTGGAATTCTCCCAGGGGTGCTCTGGGTGCCACAAACACCATCAGGAACCGAGCAGCTTTTCTGGGACACCCAGTGTGACACATTCCACGGCAGGCTGTCACCTCACCTCGGGCTGGCCCTGTCCCCTGGGCCAATTCCTTGCATATTCCCTGCACATTCCCCGTGCTTTCAGAGATCATCACTGCCCAGGTTTCACTCAGCTAATGAGCAGCCTGGCGCAGGGTTAGCAAAGCTCCTGGACAGGTCTGGCAGGGCGTGGGGAGCCTGTGGGGATTGGGGTGACTCTTGCAGCCAGCAATGTCCTAATTCAGCTCCCTGATCTGCATCACAAACACGGCGAGGCAGCAGCAGCAGCAGCAGCGATCAATCCCTTATCAAATCCCACTCCTTATCCAGTTTCTGTGTTCTCCCACAGCCCAATTCCAGCTGGGAATCCCTCCAGCCAAACCTGCTGCTGTTTTCCAGGTGTTTCACATCACCTTTCCAAGAATTTGGGCACTTTCCCCCTTTATATGGATGTTCTGTGGGTTTCTTCTCCTCCCCAGGACCAGGAATAGGGAAAGATTTAATTTTAATTTTGACTTCTTGCACAGGTGTGAGGCAGAGATATTTCAGCCATTTTTACCTTGGTTTTCTATGGAAACAAAGCTGATTTTACTTCGTTTCCTCTCTCTCTCTCTCTCTCCATCCCTCACTTTTCAGCCCCTGACCAGTTTCAGGGAGGTTGGGCAAAGAAATATTGATCTCAAAGATGCAAATTTTGTCAGGAGAAATGATCAGGAAGAGAAAAGCAGCTTTATTACACAATCCTTACTGGACAGCAGGGAAACCCCACAAAACACAACCATTCTGCCTCTTATTAGACAGCAGAAAATCCCATTGTAAGACATGAAATAAGAGGAAAAAACCCATTATTTCTACATATGGAGCTAATCTGTTGAATTCTGTATAAACCCAAAGTTGCTGCTTTGCCATACCAGGAACCTCACACTGACAAGGGGAGGTTGATGATTTCCTCTATAATTTGAATATTTCTGCTTTGTTTTGTTAATTTTCCCTTGCTAAGAACAATCGCTGTTGTCACTGTGTCACTTCTAAATGGTTGGGTTTGAATTTGTTTGGCAGGAAAGCACAGGGGGAAGCAGTAAAAGGAGATTTTGAAACCTGATTGTGTGGGGAACACGATGGGGAGACCTGAAAATGAGACAAAGTGCTACTGGGAGAGTCTCACTCCTGCTTTCCAGAATAAAATTTTGCAAAAAAATTGCTTTTTTAATGTATTTTCAGTCATCCACCAAAGGTAGAACATGGTTTTGTCTGGTTTTTTTTTTTTGGTGGTTGCTGTTTTAATTTTTGAATGCTATTTATTAGATTATTTTTTCTCTTAGAGCACACAGGCTGAAACTGCTTGAAAAGGTAGGGATTTCAGGCAAACTCTGCGTTCTGAGTGAAGCTGTCCACACCTGGTGATGCATTGTGAAAGTTATCAACGATTCCTTCTCTCCCTTTGGGATGTCAGCTGGGAAAAGCAGCAGCAGCAGCTCGGGAAGCAGGAGAAGGGATTTTGGGAATGGATCCTGAGGATTTTGGGAATGGATCCTGCTTATCCCAGCATGATCCCAACGCATCTCAGCTGCCAGTGAAACTTTGGGAACATTTTTGGAGCTCAACAAACCCACACAAGTCTCACTTGCATTGCTCCAACTCGGGGAATTTTGTTATTAAAAGTGGAAAATTACTGAAAAGACTGAAAACTTTTTGTGGTTTTGTACTTGGCAGAGGTGGAAGAACCACCTGAATTTTCCTGGCTTTCCTGCAGATGGGTTTGGAGAGGATTTGGGGAGCATGGAGGTGCCAGCCCTGCCCTTGGCTGCCCTGGGGTTTGGTGCTGAAGGATCCAGAAGAGGCTGATCCTCCTGGCAGGGGAGCAGAGGAACCTGGAACAGGAATAGTGTCCCAGCAGGAGGGTGGCAACCGTGGGGTCAAATGTTGGATATGCTGATTTCATCTAAAAAACCTAAAAACCCACCTTGTCCCACCCCAGCTCTCCAGACTCCACTGGAATCCATGGCTGGGAAGGTGTGCTAGGAAGCAGAAACTCCTGGATTCCTGCAGCAGAGCTCCAGGATATCTCCTGGATGATTTTTCCCATTTGAGGAGAACATTCTCTAGACCCAGCCTAGGTCACCCTGGGCAGACCCTCCCTCTGGAGGACAAGGATTGCACATGGAATATTTTCACTGCTGCTGCCTGGGGTGAGGAAGCTGAGGAATCTGGAACAGGAATATTGTCCCAGCAGGAGGGTGGATGTTGGATATGCCAATTTTCATCTAAAAACCTAAAAACCCACCTTGTCCCATCCCAACTCTCCAGACTCCACTGAAATCCATGATTGGGAAAGTCTGCTAGGAAGCAGAAACTCCTGGAATCCTGCAGCAGAGCTCCAGGGCAATAATATTTCCCATTTGAGGAGAACATTCTCTAGACCCAGCCTAGGCCACCCTGGGCAGACCCTCCCTCTGGAGGACGAGGATTGCACATGGAACATTTTCACTGCTGCTGCCTGGGCCAGTCCTTCCCCATTTCTGCATTTTCTGGGGCAACTGGACAGTTGTTAAAGAGAAAATATGATTTTGTTGAGGGGGAAGAGCAAAAGGTTGAGGGAGTAGGTCAGAGTTTGCTGCCAGGTGAGCTCAGGCTGTGTTTGGGGAGGAAGGGAGGAAAGGTGAGGCTCAGACGTTGCTGGTGGCACATTTCCCCCAGATGGAGCTGATTCATATTTGGAAATGATTTGGCTGCAGGCAGATAGTTTAGAACACCAGCTATTATGCAGATTCCTCCCTCATTGACTTGCCCAATTAGATCATTAAAATGCCTCCAGCACTTGCAGCCTGCTTTTATTTCGCAGCATTTCCAAGGAAAACTCCCTCTTTTCCTCACACAGACCTTGTCCCCACGTTCCCTCCACCCTGGGCTTTCTGGCTGAGGTTTGGGAGATGCAGAGGTTGGGAGCTGGTTGAGAATGATCCCAATCAGAGGTTGCACAAGGAGGTGGTGGCTTCACTGCAGGCTTCCCCAAACTGCATTTCTGTGGCTGTGACACCATCATCCTGCAGAGACAGTAAATTGCCCCTTGCAGGAACTAACAGCCCCACGGGGGCAGAGCTGTTTTGGGAGGTTCAGCATTAGGGAAGGCACTCATTGTAAATATTTTGGGTGCGTTTCTCCGTCCCACAGCCCTCGAGCTGGGGCTCTGCTGCAATCCCCAGGTGTCCCCAGCCAGAGGTGGCCTTGTTGCATAAATCACGGCGCTGTGGCCAGAGGAGATCCCAGCTCGAGGAGGAGGAGGGCGGGGTGGGGAGGACAGCTCTGTAATTGAGGATCAAAGCTGCTGCTCTCTGCCTCTCCAGCCACACTGCAGCTGCTCCCTGCCAAGGGCTGCCCAGCTCGGCTGCAGGGACACGAGGACAGGTGAGTTCTGCTCTTTAAAACATCCATTCTGCTCTTTAAAACATCCATTTTTATAGCAAAAGTCTTTCCTCAAGGTCACCTGGCGATGTGTGTGATGGGAAGAGGCTCAGGTGTAATCTGATTTAATGAAAACTGTGTGTAATGTGCAGAAATGGGATGGTGAATAAGGATATTGCTAAAAGTATTTAATAATAATTCTAACTGCGGAAGTGTTTGTTTAGCTCACCTGTCAGGAAAAAAAAATAGGTGGGGAAGCTGTGGAAGCAAATCTGATTTAATAAAAACTATGTGTAATGCTATCCTTTTTTACAGAAATAGGATGGTTAATAAGGATATTGCTAGAAGTGATTGATAATATTTCTAACTATGGGAGCATTTGTTTAGCTCACCTGTCAGGAAAAAATTAGGTGGGGAAGCTGTGGAAGCAAATCTGATTTAATAAAAACTGCGTGCAATGGGCAGAAATGGGATGGTTAATAAGGATATTGCTAAAAGTATTTAATTCTATTTCTAGCTATGGGAGCATTTGTTTAGCTCACCTGTCAGGAAAAAAAGAGGTGGGGAGGCTATGGGAGCAAAATGTCTCTAAATACTCTGGGAAGTGACTTTTCTGGGATAAAATCCTCAAAAAGGATGCAGATACAGATATCTGTGGAGTTACTAGTATTATATATATATATATATATATGTAAAATATAATATATATAATGTAATATATTACATTATGTAATGTAAATATATGTAATGTAAATATATATAATATATATATATTGTAAATATATATATAAATATATATATAAAAATATATATATAAATATACATATATTGTAAATATATATATATTGTATATATAATGTAAATATATGTAATGTAATATATATATATATAATGTAATATACAATCTATTAAACAGATCTGTGGAGTTACTTGTATTTCATTTCTAAGGAACAGGTTTATTTCCACAAATCTTGGCACTACCAGAGTTACTTACTTTCCAATTAAAAAGTGGGGATCAGAGTTTTTGGGTTGTCACCTCTTCTTTACCAAAGGACAGGAAGAACCAATAACTGAAATCGTCCTGTTTTCCCTTTTCCTCTCCAATTCTGTGTCCTGGTGATTACCTAATGTAAGACTCAGTAATTATTAGCATTGATTTGAACACAAGTCTTTAAAATAAATGCGTTTATTATTGCTTGTTTTACATAATGTACATTTTAAATATACCTTAGCAATAATATACCTTAGTAATAATAATAATAATAATAATAATAATAATTTATAGTTAATTCTGGCAAGAGATCAATTCAACTCTGCTGCAGAAAAAGCTGGTTAATCTGGATATTGTTGCCTTTTTTTGGAATTCTGTATGTGTGGTGTTCTCCATGCTGCCAGTTTGCACCTGGCACCTCCAGCAGCAGCTGCAGCATGAGACACAAAATCCACTCTGCAGTGGTGAAATCAGCCTTGTAGCAAAGTTCTGTGTCCCAATCCACAGGTGGGGAAGGAGGGAGGCTTTAAAGGGATTTTTCATTAAGCTGCTCCAACAGTCTTGGGCAACCCAGTGCAAGGTGAAACTGGGAGAGTTTGGCCTGGGGAATGGAATTGCCACAGCTCTTGGAGAAAAAAAGCTCTCATGGAGGCCCTTGGTGAGCAGTGGGGCAGTTTAGGGTTCCTATTTTTGTTATTCCCATCCCTTTTCCCCACAGGAAGGCTTTGGGAGCAGGGATGGATGTGAAGGGCTCTCTGTACTGGCTGTTCTGCCAGTTTGTTGGGCAGTGGGGCATTTTGGGGTTCCTATTTCTGTTATTCTCCATCCCTTTTCCCCACAGGAAGGCCTGGGAAGCAGGGATGGATGTGAAAAGCCCCTGGAACTCTCTGTACTAGATTTCTGCCAGTTTTTTGAGCAGTGGGGCATTTTGAGGTTCCTATTTCTGTTATTCTCCATCCCTTTTCCCCACAGGAAGGCCTGGGAAGCAGGGATGGATGTGAAAGGCAGCTGGAGCTCTCTGTGGTGCAGTTCAAGGTTCCTATTTCTGTTATTCCCATCTTTTTTCCCCACAGGAAGGCCTGGGAAGCAGGGATGGATGTGAAGAGCACCTGGAACTCTCTGTACTAGATTTCTGCCAGTTTGTGCTGATCAGTATTGCAGTTTAAGGTTCCTATTTCTATTATTCCCATCCCTTTTCCCCACAGGAAGGCCTGGGAAGCAGGGATGGATGTGAAGGGCACCTGGAGCTCTCTGTACTGGCTGTTCTGCCAGTTTGAGCTGATCACCTGCAGTTACCTGATGGAGCCCTGGGAGAAGGTGCTCTTCTACTCCTTCAACCTGGCCATGGTGGGGCTGCTGCTCTACACTGCCTATGTCTGTGTGGCTTTCCACCTCAGCTCAGCCTTCCAGCTGCTCGGCAGCTTCCTGGGCAACCAGCGGGGAAATGCTCTTGCTGTGGTGAAGTAACACCAGCAGCCTGACTTTGGGCTCAAAGAAGAGTTTCCTCAACATCCCATTTTTGTCCAGGAGCAGCTGCAAGCACTGCTTTATTCTCGCTTCGTGATCTTCTCTGACAGCAAATTATTTGGCCAAAAAAAACCTCCAATCAATCCCTGGTTTTGCTGTTTGGTTCTTCAAGAGTTTTCAGTTTTAATGACCCACTGGAATGACAGAGTTGGGATTGGGATTGGGACAGGAACAATCCTCCTGAAGATTTGGTTATTCCAGGGAAAGCTGCTTGGATGTGGGGAGTTTTCATCTGGAGAAATGCTGTGGCATGGATTTGTTCTTGTCTGCCAGAAGAGATGTGCACACAAAGCCCCTGGACGAGTGGGAGCTGCTTCCCTAGGCTTGCTGTGTTTTGATGGAATGATTTCAGTATTTATTCAGTATCCTTGATTAGTTTATACACTGAATTACTTGACTGGCTCATTTTCATGATGGAAATTGTGCAGTTGATTCATTAAAAATGTGAGCAGGTGCTGCTATGAAAATTTATGATGAAACGCTCAGATTCTTGGACTTCATAAAAATGGATCATTTTTTATTTACTTTTAGAAGATGTCTACCATAGAAAGAACATAAACCGACAGACTCAGTCTGATAGGGTTTCAGCTGAAAATAAAACCCCTAAAAATTGTAAAAACACAATGTCTCCTTTATTCCTGAGCCCTTATTCCTCCTTTTCACCTCCTTTCCCACTCTCTCTGTTGAGCAGTGTCTGAAACAGGAACTCCTGAGACTGCAAACAATGTGCAGAGTTTGGCTGTCACTGGTTTTGTTCCAAATTCCATGTCCTTTCAGCCTTAAAAACACAAAATTCCCGTGCTGCCAGCTTCCTGCAGTGAACTGGAGCTGCACTGGGATGAGCTCGGGAATGAGAATTGAAGTTCAGAATCACCCCAGGAGCAGAAGGGAATAGAGCAGAGCACACAGGGTGACAGAAATCCACTTTTTCCCATCCACAGAGGTGAGGTTTGTGACTTTTTCTGAGCACAGAGGTGCTCCTGGAATGTCCTCTCCTTCCAGACAATGGGATCGTGTTGGAGGTGACAGTCCAGTGACTTAGGGAATGAGGCTTGGCCAGAGGAGGTGACAAAACAAAGCCAAGACATTCATTATGTCATTTGTCACCTCAGCAGGAGATTCAGTTGCTTTCCCAGTTCATAATTAGGGGGAAATAAGGTAGGAAATGGAAATAATTTCTCTGGGAAAATCAGGGCAGCTGTGCTTAAAGTCAAAACTCTTACAACAGTACCAAAGTATCTGTAAGTTTGTAAAAAAATCTATTTAATGCTTTCAGATTCGGATCCAGTTGGATACTTTATTAAAGTAATTTAATGGTTAAAGTGAAATTAGTGCAGATTTGCTTTCATGCTCAGTACGTGCATTACGTGTACTGATATTTATCAATATAATTTGTATTTACTGATGTTTAGGGACAGAAGAAGGAACACACACTATTTCAGTTTGGTCAATCATTAGACCATTGATGGAGACAGAGATATTTTTTCCAGCCTGTCAGTCTCTAACGCAGAGAAATAAAGGCAGCACTTTGCATTACAGGTGCAAAATAGGTATTTCCCAAGACTATATAAATATCTATTTCTCAAGATGTGCCTGGAGAGAGCCTGGGGCAGGAGCAGGTCACACTGGGCTCCAGCACAGCACTCCACACGTCCAGCCAGAGCTTTTATGGACATGGAGAAATCCCACATCAGGCTGGAGGAGCAGGAACTTTACCCTGGGCCTGCTGGTGTTGGTTGCTGGTGGCTGTGGTTGCCTGCAGTGCTTGATGCCTCTGTTGCAACAGCTGGGATTTTGCTCCTCTGTGCCTGTGGAGCTGCTCTGCTCCCAGCCTGAGCTCCCAGCTGGGCTGGGGAATGCAGAGAGCCAGGAAAACCCCAAAATCCAGCACAGGAAACGAGGGGCCAAGAGGCAGCTGGAGCTCCCCACACTTCTCCATTCATTCTCCTCATCACACCCTGTCTGGCACGAGACTGCAGGATTTCAAAGCTTCCATCCCAATTCCAGCTCCATTTCAGCTCCCACCACCTGCCTGCCTGGGCAGATTCCTGCTGAAGCACCAGCAGCCTGAGGGGCTCTGGATTTGTCACGTCAGGCCCGTGCAGGCTCAGCTGGGAATGGGATCAGGGGCAGGAGAGGCTCAGGTTGGATCTCAGGAGAAAATTCTTCCCCAGAGAGTCTCCCCAGAGCTCCAGGAGCGTTTGGGCAACATTCCCAGGGATGCACAGGGTCTGATTTTCGGGGTGGAACAGGCTGTTTCCATATTTCTCCACATTTTTCCAACCAGCAGTTTGTCCCAGCTCCACAGGCAGCACTGAGTGACCACAACGTTGAGTTTTTCACACCTGACGCTAAATGTTCCAAACCTAAATGAATGGATGTGTGGCTGAAGCAGGAAGTGTTTCCAGAGGAATAGGAATTGGAATATTCCCTGCACGCCCTTCCTGGGGACACCAAGTTCAGCTCTGTCTGCCCAGGGGAAGTTTCTGCCCTGTGCTACTAAAAAAGGAATGTAAGGATGACATTCAGCACCGTTCAGATCCCTGACATTTGAAAATGAAACATTTAAATTGCACAGCTTCACCCACGCGGGTTCAGCGAGAGTGGAAACTAAAGAACAAAGTTAAGAAAGAGCTGCTGAAATCAAACTGCTCGTGCTGCTCCCCAGGAACCCTTTGATCTTTCCAGGCAGAACACATCCTGGTGGATTCACAGCATCTCCATTGTGAGGGATGATTATTGCAGGACTTTTCCAGCTTATCTCCCATTAAACTTTAATCTGTTTTATTGATCCAAAGAGTTGACACTTTCTGAAGGCACTGAAGACGATTCTGTTCATGTGGAATTTTTCTCCCCCTGCTGCTGATCACTTCAGCAGTTTTTAGAAGCCTGAGAGTAGTTCTTACTCCTCGTTGTTGGTGTCATTGTTTTGCACTCCAACCTCAGCACTTTGCTTTATTTACATCCACGTGTAATTGGAGTTCTTATCTGCGCTGTTCATTATCTGACCTGAAAATCCTGCTTCCAGAATGAGCCTGTCAGCACTTCCTGCCCTCTGCAGCCCACAGAACATTCCCATCTCGCAGAGATTTGGTTAGAGCAGGGCTGAGTCTACAGCCAAATCTGTTTGCTTTTCCAGAGCTGACCTGGAATTACTCCGTCCTGCTTGGCTGAGAGTTTCTGCTTCACCTTCCTGCTCAGCTGAAACTGCTTCATGCAACAGTTGAGTTCCACCCTCCCTCTCACTGGAAACTCCTTCCTCTACTGCTGACATTTCCAGCACAGAGTGGAGATGTTATATAAAATAGGGGTCACTGACCTATTTTTCTAGTAATTTTTTTACAGGGATAAAGAGAATTTGGAAGGTGAATGTTTCCTGAGGAGGCCAAGGCTCTGCCTCAGTTCTTTTCCTGCTCCTCCTCCTGCTGCTGCCAGAGCTTCTCTCCCAGGGTGTGTCAGTCTGGGGGTGCTGGAGCACTCAGTGAAGGTTTGACTTCTGCTCCAATCCCTTTGGAATCACCACATGAAAAACCCCACAGGAGAGCTGGGGTTCACCTCAGGGAGCAGCAGGAGCATCGAGCTAGAACAGAGCTGTGCTGGCTTTGGATCCAAGGAAAGTGCAAGGAAAATCATTGCTAAAATGGAAATACACAGTTGAGATGAAATAATCTGGGATCATGTCAGAGTCTAAGGAATTTCCTGGACCTCAGGGGGACCTTGTGGCTCTGCACAGCTCCTGACAGGAGGGGACAGCCAGGGGGTCAGGCTGAGCTCCAGGGAACAGGGGGTTGATGATCCTGGGACGTTTTTCAGGGATTCTGGGATTCCACATCATGGAATTTTCTAACAGCATCTCCCCTGCCAGGGACACCTCTGGAAGGTTTACGTCCATATTACACGAAGTGATTTGAAAAGGTCAGATCCACCTGGGAGGAAACCTGGAGGAGCTGTGAATGCCCAAATTTCACAAAGCATTTCAACTCAGGCTGACCTTACAGAGTGGGAATTCCAGTTCCAATTCCATTATTTTCACTGAGATCGTTCACCTCTTAAGGAAAAGTCTAAGCCAAGCCCAGGACATGAAAGGACTCCAAGCATTTTCTCTTCTCCTGCATTCCTGCTGGATTAACTAAGCCAAGCTCTCATCCATTTGCATAAATTCATTGCAGCAGAGTTCAAAATTGCAGCCTTTCTATCTCAGCCCTGCCCTACAAAAAGGCAGGAATTCAGGAAGAGCTCCCAGGGGTTAATCACCATCCTCAGAGCACAAAGTTCTCATCAAGGTGAGCAAACACCACCAAATATTTCACAGCTTCAAGAGTTTCCTTACATCTTACAGAACTTCTCACTGAGCACAGATGAGTTTAAAAGACTTTCAAGATTTTTCAGTCCTTGTTGAGGATTTGTGTCACCCAAAATGGTTTCATTTTAGAAAGGTGAATATTTGAATTGCACAAAATCCCTTCAGTTTCTTGCTTTACCATCAGGCTTTGGTTTTGTCATGGAACTGAAACCCCGACAAGTTTTAAATTTAATTTCCTCTTTCTGACTTGGCTTAACCAGGTTCCCATCCTAAATTCTGGAGGAAATATGGATTCTGACAGCAACAGGATCCTTTGTTCCATGATTATGCACACAAAGAGCTGCAGGAAACATTCCCAAATCCCTCTGGATCTGCCCCAGCAGCCTCACTCCTACATCTCCCTGCTCTACCAGGGGAGGCTGAAATAAATGGCCCTGAGTGGAGATAAATCTGCAGAAGGAGCAGTTTGCTGGCATTAAATCCTTCAACACCAAGCTCCAAGCAGCTTGTGCCTCATTCCTCCTTAGCCTGGTGTTATTTTGAACTGAAATATTAAGAACTGCATGGGCATGAAGAGTTTTTCCTGAGTTTTCAGCCACCTTTTCCTTGGAGCAGGGAGCAGCTCCTGGGGCCATGCAGGAATAGTGACATCAGGTGGACTCTCAGGTTCAGCACAGCTTTTATTGCTCCTCCTTCACCTGCCAACAATTCGTTATTTTGGAGTTCATTATTTTGTCCTCTTTGGGCTTGCAGAGTGCAACTGGACTTTAAAGTGAAATTAAAAAATGATGGATCAAAATTTCTGCAGAGGTTTTTAATGGTTTGTAGCTGATTTATTAATTATTATGCATATTGCTTTTAATCCACTGATGCAGGCATGGGGTACAGTAAATATTCATTACACTTCACTGGATTTTCCAGTCTTTCTCATCAAAGGCTTTCCAGGGAAGTTTTTGGTGTCTAGGGGAAGAGAAACTCCAATCCTGAGCTTCCCCAAAATATGAACATATGGAATAATCCATCAATATCATAAAAGGCTTCAAACCTTTGTGCCAAAAAGAGGAATTTGGGGAAAACCCTCCCCATGTAAGAAATTAAAGCTGTAGCAGTAGGTAGGGATCCTACCTAAAAATCCAGCAAACTGGAATAAAATCTTTCCCTCTGGACATCCTTCCTTATTTTCTCCACTGCAGAAATTGCATGGAAAGAACCTTCAGGGATGGGAGGAACTTGTGGAATTTGTACTGCAATGTTCCCACCAGGAATTGAACTTTAATTGTTGATTCTCCAGAATATTATCCATAAAATATTAATTCAGGGCCATTATTTTGGGGTGCAGTGAGAGTTATGTCACTTTCCACAGCCATGGGATCAGTTAATTGTGGTTGGGGGAGTTTTTCCTCCCCAAGGGAGTATTTATTGCTCTGCTAAGGCACTGTCCTCACTCTGTCAGCATTTCTGCTCCCTCCCCTCCAGTGGCATCCTGGGAGATGTGGAGATCCTCCAGCATTTCAGCCAGGCTGATCCGTGGAGCTCCATCATCATCTGTGTCGCTCTCCACTGGAATATCTGCATCTACAAACACACAGAAACCCCCCAAAAAAACAGCTGAGCAAGGAAAACAAACCCCAAAACACCTGAGCAACCCCAAGGGAAAAAGGGGAAAACACTAAACCAACAACCCCAAAACTACCGACAAACCACAAAACCAACAAACAAAAAATTCCTCCTAAAAACCCAACAATCCCCTCATGGAAAAAAAATGAATTTTGTATCAAATCCTTCACACAGCAGAGAGTTTTGGATGCAGGAGGAAAGTTCCTTTTCTCATTCATGTTAAAGGCAAGGAAACAAAACCCATCAGGTGAGAGACACCTGTGAAATACTTTACAGCATTTCTCCAGGCATGGGTAGTTTGGAGAATGCAAATAGAGAATTTCAGTAAAAATATTTCCCCTCAGACATGATTTCAACATGATTTAGTTACACCCCATCAAGCAGTTAACAAAGCCTTACTTCTGTAAATGTTGACATTCTTCCTGATGGTCTCATCCTCTTCCAGATCTTCCAGGAAGTCCTGGTATTGTCTGTAAGAGATGTGGGATGGATTGACTCACTTTTCCTTTGGATTTATGGACATTTATACAACAAAGACAAAGCAAAGAAAGCCCCACCAGACCTGAGAGCATTCCCACATTTCTAACTCATTCTCGCTGCTGTTTTATCATCACCTCTTATTTCCCAACTCACTGAATTTCCCTGTGCTGATTTCACTCTAATTTCTCCTTTTTTCTACTCAGTTGGATGTTATTTAGCCCCTCCTGGTGCTGGAGGAGCTTTGTCACTGAACAAAGGGCAGCAGATAGAGCAGCTACTGAACCTTTCATCATCTGTGTCTGTGGCTTCCCTGTCCCTTTCCAGCTCCTTCAGCTTCCAGTTCCTGCGGCGCTGCCGTTTGCTGCGGTCGTAGCTCTTCTTGATCAGCACCTGCAGGGAAAAACAGCCACGTTTTCCACCTCCCAAAATCCCAAATCGGCACCCAAATCTGCATTTGGGTGTCTAAAATCAGCTGGAATAGCACTCAGCAGTGGTATGTTGAATTTACAGGGGATTTGTGAGTTCCAATGTTTCCAAATGCTTGGAAAATGTCCTGAAGAGAGAGAGACACCCTGGAGTTGTAATTCAGTTTTTACCACCCAGTGATTGGTAATTGGAACAAAACCAACAGCAAATGTATTATCTAACCATGGTAATTGGAAAAAAATCCCAACAATAATTGTATTATTTAACCATCACTCAAATATTCAAGAAAATAATTCTTAAAAATCAGATGATCCTCAAATTTCACTGTTAATATCCTCTCTTCCCTCAGGCACTGTTCATTATAAAATCATCTTCCCTCCTAGCCCTGGGTGATGGAGAGATCTTTGCACAGAGAAAGGGATTTTCTCACCACATCAGGAATATGTTGGGGGTTCATCTTGTTGGCAAATTCATCATTTAAGTTGCAGTTGGCCAAGTCAAACCTAAAATAAAAACAGGTGTTTCACTTGATAAAAGTGTACAAAACTGAGCTCAGTGTATCATGTTTGTATTGAAGAGCAGCACAGTGCAAGGTGCAGCTCCTAAGAAAAGGTAAGTATTGCCAGATGAAGGCAAAACAAATGTGCAGATTTGGTAAGTCTGAGCAGCTGCTGTTCCCAAATCCTGTTCTTTTGGCACTTCCCAACCTCTGGAATCCAAACTGCAACATCCACTGAGGTTCTGCTGGGCTCACAGCACCTCCAGAAACGTTCAGGTTTAAGCATCATTTAATTTACCTAATCTTACAAAAATGTCACCTTTTTTTTTTCCCTGTACATAATATTCATTAGCAAACAATTAATGAGTATTTTAAAAACCCTTCCCATCTGTTTGTGCCTAAATTGTTACTCCAAGCTGCACTCTGAAGGCAATACCTCTCCTCTCTCATTTTTTAACAATTTCCACAAGAAAACTCCTGCTAGAAAAGAGATTTCCAGGATTAGGACCAGGATGATTCCACCCCTTTTGCTGCTTTCATTTCGAAATCAGAACAGTTCAACACTTTCTTGGTAACACATGAATTCAGTCATTGAATAATCATTTAATTAAAGTTCCAGAAAAGAAGAACAGACCCCAAGACAAGGTCGCCAGGATTGAGGATGTGCCCCAGGTGAGTGCAGCAGAAATACTGGTGATCTGTGTCCAGCTCTGAGGTTTTCCTGACCCAGGCTTCAGCCAGAGTGTGCTTTGGGAATGGAAAATAAAACATTCTTTAATTAAACCCAGCTTAACCCCAACATCTGCATTGAATTCAATTACACTTGTTATTAAACTTGTGTTTCTAAATCAAATATTCAATGTATCCCTTGCTACTCCTCCTTTCTCATCTTTACCAAAGAAAATAGAAATGCCAACTTCCAGGAATTCCCAAAGGCTGTTTCCACAACACCTATTTTAGCTTTTAACTGAGGAGATTCATTAATTCTGATCAAATAGAAATGCATTTATACTTCAACAAAACCAGCTCAGTAATTAGAGCTGCAAAGTTAATATTTCAAGAACCAGTAACAAGTAGAGCTTAAACTCTTCAAGAAGAATTTCTGGCAGTGGAATTCACATCGTGCCTGTGCCATTTCCAAAGCAAATGATCCACAGGGTCCCAAAAAAAGCTTCTGCCAGGGGCAAGATCCAGAACAGCCCATTCTGACTGTGCCAGACAAATCCAGACCATGAATTCAGCTGGGCAGGGCAGGAAGAGGAGCAGAAAGCCCAAAGCATGATTGAACAGAGCAGCTCTCACCTTGTTGGATCGAGCCCCAGCCCCAGCACCTTTCTTCTTCTCGTGGACCCTGTTGATGTCCATGATGATGAATTCCTCCAGCTGCTTGGGGTGGAACAGGCTGTTGAAGGGGTGACGCCAGTAGGTGTTCCCGTCGATTTCAGCAACTGCAAAGTGATCAGGGACAGAACTCCTTGTGAAAAAGAAACCGTTAAATTAAGAATTAAAGCAACTGCCAGACGCATTTTGTTCATCACTGTGACACAATTATTTAGGACATGACCCATATTGCTACAGCTGTGACAGTCTTTACTCAAAGGAGTTATTCCCTGGATCCATCCTTTTAGAGGAATTCTGCTGGCTGAGCTCACCAGCACACAGCAAAATAAGCACAGAACTTCTGGTGCTGAAGTGGCTAAAAATTTAATCCAGAGATAAACCAGATGGCATCTAATTGTTGAGGAATAAACCTGACACAGGTAAATGCTCAGCAGAGCCAGGAAACATCCAGGAACTCAACTGCAAGCCTGCACATTTTGCTGGGATCCTGTGGAAATCAAACTTGGAGAACTATGTCTTAATTCCCTATCAGATTTCTGCTGATAAATTTACAACATTAAGGTCCAAAAATCCAAGGCTTTGTGGAAAGAAAAAGAAATAAAATGGTGTCAGCAGAACAATGAGGTGCTGAGAAGAAGCCCAGACTTACTCTGCAGAGTTCTGGGGTCGATGAGGTGGATGGTGCTGGTCACTCTGATGCACACACAGATCTGGCTGATGTTCCCCAGGCTCTGGGCCAGTTTGGGTGACAGACACACAACATTGTCCTGCAAGCAGACACAAAATCATTTGCATTCCTATTTCCTTAATTTTTAGCCAAGTCTTCTGAAATAAAACTCTAAACTTCGTATTTTCATTTTTCCAGCCAACATTTCCCCCCAATCCCAACTCTTCCCACTTCCCAAACCACCCTGGAGCTGAAGCAGAGGGAAGCTACCTTGCATATGGGCACGATTTCCACAGAGAAAGTGCTTTTGTAGTTGTAGACATTACTGTGAATATCGTGGGAGATCAAACGTTGGGATGACTTTGATCTGTAAAATATGAAAATGGAGCTCTCAGGAAACAGGGACATCACCTGAAACAGGAGATCCTCAGAACAAAGTGTATTACAAATATTAAGGAAATAGAGGGAAATTTGACAATGGCCAAGTGGAAAATATGGGATTTAATAGAAGGGATTTTTTCTGTTTTGATTAAAACACAGGTTCCTTACACTTGCACTTAAAAATTATTTAAAAATGAAGGATAAAAGACATTTCCCAAGAGCTTCTGAGTACTCAAGGCAATAACCAGCAATGCTGTACCTGGAGGGAACTGTGCACTGAAGGAAATCCACCATCTTCTGGGCGTGTTGCTTGGAAGAGTAATAAAAATCCAGGCCATCTGAAAAGAAAGCAAACAAATCTATTTCCAACACTGGGTTTGTTTTTTTTCAAATATAATCCACAAGCTTTTCTCTACACAGCACACATGGAAACATCCATCACAGATCCAGGTGATTCTGCACCAGAATCTAACAAAGCCACTCACTCACCGTGGATTTCTTTGATCCTCAGCGTGTTTTGATGGAGCCTGTGCTTCAAAATCAGCTGCTCTAAATAGAAAAAAGTCTTCTTGTGCACAGTCTAAAACCAAACAAAGATAAAACCATCAAGGTTATTTAAGAAGCATTGAGTGCAAAGCAGGATCACTGAAGAATAAACATTTATAAGAAGAAATCATCTAGATAAAGAACATCCAAGTAAACAAGAAGATTTCAGAGTCATCAAACTACATCAAATTACTGAAAGCTTCCATTTCTCATTTTTGTGTAACTCCTTGCTAGAGAGACTATTTCATTTCAAAAAGTTTTGATCAATTTGTCCTACTGTTTCCAAACTACCTTAAAATACAGGAAGATATTTAGTTATCCATACAAGATCCTCCTGCCAGCATTGCTGAAAAGAATGTTAATATTGGACAGAAAGTTTTCTAAACTAAAATCATTAAGAAAAATCCAACAACCTTGATCACAGGGATACATTCTGGGGCTGAGTGTGAGTACATCTTTTTCTGAGAAATCCACAAAATCACCCAACTCTTTGCCTGATGGTTCTGCCACGATCAAATAAAAATTCAGTTTGCCTCTACCTTTTGCCTGACTTGCACCACAGCTTTCCAGAAATCCTTGGCTTCAATCCTGTGACAATCCTCACACATCTGGGACTGAACAACGTATTCCACCACAAATACCTGCTGCAGAACTGCCCCATTGATCACCTGCAGAGCAGAAGTGTGCAAGGTTTCAGCTGCATTTGGGTCACAAATAATAGCAGTGTTTTCCCAGACAATAACTTTCTTCACTCTGATGAATGGCATTTTAATGACACAAGTTAGGCAAGATGAAATCTAATAATAACAAGAATAACAATTAAAAAATCCTGTTGTTTGCCATAAAAGCTTTTTAAAAGCCACAGGCAGAATGCTGTGGTCAAGTTACCTCTTTCTGAACAGTCAGTTTGAGCTTGAGCCTCTTGGAATGTGGTTCTGTCCAGATGAATCCTGCATCAATCAGCCGGACCTGCCCGTGCCAAGGGACAAGAGCTCAGTCAAACCAAGCCTAACTCCACACACACAAATTTATGGTTCACTCCACAGCAAACAAGGGAAGTGAATAATCTTAATTAAAAAGATATGTGCTAAGATCCCAGATCCGATTAGTAATGCTTAGTTAGGACATGGAGGTTGATCTACTGAAAATAAAGGTGCTCAATCTTACATCTTTCCCTCTAAAAATACTCTGGACCTAAGAGATGCTTTATTCAACTTAAACATGTGAATTTGATTTAATCTGTTAATAAACCTCTGCAACCCTTTTCCATATCATCATAAACCAGTGAGATCAAGCATTGTATAAATAATTTCTAAAATGTGCAAAAAGCTCAAAAATGAAGGTACATTAAAACCACATCAGCTTTCCTCAGTTCATCCCGCTCAGCTCCCATCTCTGCACTAACAACTGTGATCATGCTGTGAATCCCAACAGGATTTCAGCTCCTCACCTTGCTGAGGGAAGCTTTGATTTTCTTCAGGCACAAAGCCAGGAGCTCTCTCGATTCCAAGGCGCACTGGATCCAGGTCCCTGGAGGCTGGAGATACCTGGGATACAGGTGATATAAACAAATCCACAAGCTGGCATTTTTAGGAATATAATATCGAACATTTATTAGGAGAACAAAGACTTGTGGCCGGGTGGGAGTGGCTGGTTTGCCTTATGTCAGTCCCGTACCTTATTCATCTTAATGTGTGCTTGAATACTTTCTGTAACTGTTACATATTCATTAAGTTATAAAAAAACTGTTTACACTTCAATCATTCCTCCTTCTTCGCTCTATGCCCCTTTGTTTCTACTTTTATCTAAGTGCTACTTTACACAGTACCTTATCACTTATAAATGCTAAATCCATATATGTGAAAGCCAACATTCACTATGCACTCATTTATCACACGGGGAGCATTGCAGAGCACACGGGAGCTGCTCGAGCACATGAAATCACTCCAAAGACGAGCAGCTATTTCCCAAGCTTTCGGTTTAATGCCAACAATGCAGCTACGACTTTTAGAATCATAGAAAATCATGGAAAAGTGACTGAGATGACTGAGTTCATTCCCCCAGCACTGCCAAGGCCACTAAACCACCTCCCCAAATGCCACATCTACATGGTTTTTAAATCCCTCCAGGGATGGGGACTACACCCGGGCTGGACAACCCTTTCCAGAATAAATTATTCTCAATATCCAAGCTAACCCTTCCCCGGCTGCCCCTCCTGACAGGAGCTGTGCAGAGCCACAAGGTTCCCCTGAGCCTCCTTCTCTCCAGGCTGAGCCCCTCCAGCTCCTCCTCATCAGCCTTGTGCACTTTTGCCTCCCCAACCCCTGAGACTGATGCATTCCAAGTGCATTTTGCTGCCAACCCCGGCGGTTTCCCGGCCGCTCACCTCTCGCACTGCTTGCAGAAGTGCACCGTGCCCTGCTTGGGGATGCCCTCGGTGATGTCCACCTGGGCCCGCAGGCAGCCCACGCACATGTTGGCCGCGTTGGGCGGGATGGGGACGCCGCACTGGCAGCACAGGCTGCGACAGAGGGAAGCACAGTCAGTGTCACTCAGGGTCACGGTCACAGCCACCCCCGGCACCCCCCAACCCCGCCACCGCTCACATGTGTCCCTGCGCCGGGGCCGCCGCGGCCGGCAGGTACTCCATGGCTGCCCAACGAGCCGCGCTTTCCGGCTGGCAAAGGAAGGGGAGGAGACGGCGGCGCTGAGAGCGGCCCGACCTCGGCAGGGCGGAGCGAAGGGACGGGGAGGTTGTGCGAACCGGGAGAGAGCTGTGAGTGGAGCGTGGTGGAGCTGTGGGGGAGTCGTGATGGAGACGCCGTGGAGAGGCGGGCGGGAACCGTGAGGGAGCCATGGGGGAGCCGTGATGGAGCCGCCGTGGAGAGGCGGGCTGGAACCGGGAGGGAACCGTGAGAGAACCATGGAGAGGTTGGCAGGAACCGTGAGGGAGTCATAGGGGAGCCGCGAGGGGACCGTGATGGAACCGCCATGGAGAGGCAGGCTGGAACCGGGAGGGAGCCGTGAGGGAACCATGGAGAGGCAGGCGGGAACCATGGGGGAGCCGTGAGGGAGCCCGGAAAGGGCCGTAAGGAGCCCGTGAAGAGGCGGGGGGAGGCAATAAGGAAGTCGTGAGGGGATCGTGGGGGAGCCATGAGGGAACGTGGAAAAGGCTGTTAGGGGCCATGGAGAGTCGAGCGGGAGCTGTGAGTGAGCCATGGGAAAACCGTGAGGGAGCCGCCATGGGGAGGCGGGCGGGAAGCGTGAGGGAGCCATGGAGGAGCCCTGAGGGAGTCTGGAAAGGGCCCTTGGGGAACCATGGACAGGCGGGCGGGAACCGTGATGGACCTACGCTATTATAATTCATTAATTAAGAATTAAACAATACTTTGATTTACAAGGAGGAGCTGGTGCAATCCGGTCGATATATATTCCATTTGTAATGTCCTGTATCCACCCTTCAGAAAAGAGGAACCCCCATGGCAGGGGGACAGAATTAAATGTCTTTTGAGTGCTTTTCCAACCCAAATCGTTCTGGGATTCCGTGATTCTGTGATACCAAGGTTTGTTTGTGGATCAGCATCTGTTTCCTGCAGGTTTACAATTACTCTGGACAAAAATAAAGCTGAATTGCATCAACACTTTGTGTGGGGTTTATTTAATGTAACATCCGGATGGAAAGGAAAAGTTGTTTCACTCGAGGACTGAAGATCCCAGCCTGTCGAGCTGTCTGCTGTGTTTTTAATTCTTTGGCACATTTTTCTTTGGTGGGCTGCTTGTGTTCACACACTGTTACTCACTTCTGCTCCTTTGAAATTAAATTGCTTTGCAGACCTCTCTGGAGACTCGCTATGGGCCATATTATTAAAAACAATAAAAGGAAATAGCAAATCAAAAAGGATGTTTCTCTGCACTGAAGTTTTGTTTCAAAACCTCTGCTGTGCAGTGGGTGTTACATAGTTTTTACTTCCAAGCCCTGATGAGTCACTCGATCTTAGATTTCTTTGATTTAGGAAATAATACAGTTGCTGTGAATTCCAGGTTGGCATTTGGAGAGTGGCACTGGGAGAGGTGTAGGACAAAACCTGTCGTTTACAGAAGCCACATCTTTGAAGTCACTGGGAGGAGAATTGGATCCTGATAATGCTGGAAAAATTCCCGTTGCAGATTTATTTTCAACTGCAGGTTTTTCCACCTAATTTTGGTGCTAATATATCAAACCCTACCTCAGCTCAAGGCACAGCCTCAGTCTATATCAAAACAGGGTTTTTGTAGTCCCAAAGGTACTTTGTGTTGCTTGGTTGTCTGGCTTCCAGTGAAATATTGTGTGTTTTAAACTGTGTTAGCACCACTTCTGAAAGATTTTACATATTTTCACAAAATAAACAACGTAAAAAGCAAAGCAGCCTGAATATCACCCCTAGTGAAAGCCATATCAGTTTGTACTGATTTCTTACATGTCTTTCAGTGAGTTTTATATTTACTTTATACAGTAGTTTTCTGCCTTTACTGCTGTATTTTTCTCAGCATTCAGAGGATATATGTGATAGGAAAGGACAGCAAGTACACCATTCAAATACAGGTTAAATTTAATCATTTAACCCCGTTTAAATACAGATTTGCTCTCATTTGCAGGTGAATTCCCAGTGCCCAGGCCAGAAAAGCCTGGAGAGTGTTTGTGCCGGTGCTAACAGCTCGCAGCAGCTTCATTTTCAGTAGGAATGTCAATGAAACAATAGAATGGTGAATCCATGGGAAAGATTCCTGTCATTAATGTAACAAACACCTGAGGTCACTATTCCCTCGCTGGATCCAGGAAAGGAGCTCCTGGGACCTTCCCTCCAGCTGGAGCTGCTCTGAGCTTCCCCAGGTTTTCATTACCTGTGTTCTTTTCCATATAAAACGCCCAACAATTCAAGAAGAGAACCAAACCCAGTGCTTACAGTGTCTTTTTTACTATTCACTCTGATAAATTTGGGGTTCAGAGCAGTGTGCACAGCACTTCCAAGTCACAATAAAAATATCCTCATTTAACTGTAGGGTTTTAGTAACAGCATCTGGCTGGAAGCATGGGAAGGGCTGTGCAATAACAATAAAACACCTTTATGATCTTTACTTGTACACCTTTATGATCTTACTTAGTTTTTAAGAAGATGCTGGTGACACCCAGTCTGTATTTTTAGCTGTCGAGGTCCTCAGCATTCCCACATTCCTGATAATTTTGCTCTTCCTGTTGCATCAGGTCATGATTTGGAGGGATGAAGCAGTTTGCATTCAGACAGCAGAAGAGTAGCCAGGATTCAGTGAGGGGAGCTAAAGGAGGGTTTTTGAAGGGAGCTGTTCTAGGACCTGAGGAGGAGGCAGCAGCTCCCAGGGACATTCCTGGGCAGGAACAGATTGGTGGCAACTCCCAGATTTATTCCAAGCTAGCATCCAGCCCCCAGTTCAGTTGAAATCAGACATCACCAAGTGACCTATTCCTTTGGGAAAGCAGGAAAGCTCCCCTTGCTTTCCATGGATTGCAGCTGGGAAGTTGCAAACGGATCATTTCAGCAAGGCAGCACACGCAGAGCTGTGCCTCACTGCTGCTTCAGCTTGTCCTCTGGCCTCTGAATGGGAGGAACAACATTCCCTGATTCCACTGGGACACGGCACTTCCAGGGGCTGCTCACTGTCAGTTCACCTGCACTAAATTTACTGGGATAATGTTCCAGTTCTTGCCTATTTCTTCAGTTCTTGGGAGGAACCCAATTAGCAATCCAATTTCTAGTGCGAGCCACGAGCATTATCACCGCTGAACTTCAGAGGCAGCAACAAAGGGAGCCAGAACAACTCCTTTAAAATAGCTTTGTGACAGCCATCGGGATATTGTGACATTCCCCTTGCAGCTGATGGAGATGAAACTGTGTTGCATCACCAGCTTTAATGAGCGTTGTCACAGCACAAATACCTGTGGCTTGGCTTCCTTCTCGTGTGTGCGTGAAACTTGCACGTCAAACGTGTTGGATGCAGCGCAGGGATAGCTCTGGAAGTGCTGCCCTGTGTCAGCAGGGGGGATAACCCCCAGCCTTGCTGAAACAGCTGGGAACAGCTGGATGGATGCTCAGCGTGCCAGGGCAGAGCTGCTGGGTTTGTACAGTTAGAGGAGCAGTGGATGAACACGGCAGTTTGGCACTGAAGGGCATCCTCTGCTTCCTGAATCCTGGAACCTTTTAAAAACCACTGCTGTGCCTGTCATGGGCTTAGAAACAGGGAAATGTTTCTTAGCGGATTTTATAAACCAGAATAACCCAAACCGTACTGAGCTGCTCAAACAAGGAAACGTCCCAGATTAATGAAGTTAGATTTAGATAGACATGAGGGAGAAATACTTCCCTGTGAGGGTGGGGAGGTCCTGGCACAGGGTGCCCAGAGAAGCTGTGACTGTCCCTGGATCCCTAGCAGTGTCCAAGGCCAGGCTGGACAGGGCTTTGGAGCAGCCTGGGACAGTGGAAGTTGTCCTTGCCCATGGCAGGGGTGAGACTGGGTGAGCTTTAACGGTCCCTTCCAAGCCAAAGCATTCTGTGATTCTGTGAAATTGGATCTCCGGGGTATTGCAAAGAAAAATCCTCCTGTGATATTGCTTATTCTTCCTTGCTAACCACAGACAGCCATGGCAAAGAGCATGGACAGGAGCCAGGAGGTGTTGCTTTAGTCCTGGTGTGGTTGCTACCAGGCTGCCCTAGGCCTGAACTTCTGACTGAGAAATAATTGTTTTAAAAAGGTAAATATTTGCTCATCAGAACACGAGAGGAATCTGAGGATGATTGTACAGGAGCTGTTTGCTTTCCTCTTGCCTTTGGTAATCTTCCGTGTCCCAGCTAAGAACTCTTCCCATTAAAGGAATTCTGTGAGAGGGTGAGGTTGCTGAGAGCTGCTGGCAGAGGATCCATCCACACCAGTGCCAGGTCTGGACATCAGGAGAGCTTCAGGTTGGATATCAGGAAGAATTCCTTCACTGAAGGGTTGGTGAAGCATTGCAAGTGGCTGCCCAGGCAGCGGTGGAGTCACAGCCCTGCAGTGTTCAGACAGCAGTAGATGTGGCACTTTGGGATATGGTTTAGTGGGCTGAAGGTTAAAGGTTGGACTTGATGATCTTGGAGATATTTTCCAACCTCAGTTTCCTGTGATCAGGAAAATGAGTGTATTTTTGACTTTGAGTTCTCTGATGAGAGAGGGTGAGAAGAGCAATACGCAGGGAAAAATATTTTGCACATGGTGCCTGTTCAAAAGCTGTACATAAAAATTTTGGGAAGTGTTGCCATTTCCTAGACTTCACTTTCCTGACTTTGCTTGCCTCACTCTGGCTGGCTGGAGACAAAACCAGGGAAAATGCCAAAAATCCAGTTCAGTGAATGAAGATTACTTACACAGTCAGGGAAGGAAAACATGGAAAAAGAAGAAGGAGGAGGAGGGCAGGGATACTGTGTCCACCCAGGGTTTCACCAGACCACTGCGACATTTCAGCATTAAGCATCTTCCCAATGGTAACCTAGGATGTGCTGAAATAAATGGAATTTGGTAAATGAAACGACAATCAACTCCTTCTTAATCATTCATTATTTTCTTTCGCTTGCTCCCCTCCTCTCTGATGGCATTTGCACTTCACAATTATCCGGCGAGATAAATTCCCAGGGGGAGATGTCGCAATTGTCGTGGGATGGATCTTTTCTTCCCGCCGCTCCCACCTTGTTGGCACAGGCAGGACACGGAGCGCTGACACATCCTGGGAAAAGGTGTCTGTGCAGGGATTGCTCAGCCAGAGCATTGCAAAACCAGCACTCGCTCCATGGCCAGGGGAGTGGAAACTTCCCAAGCTGATCCCAAAGCTGCAGCTCATCATTTATTTAGGAGAATGTGCATTTGTATGAAAGATGATCCCGGTGGTGCTCGTTTGGCTGTTGAAGATTTTTTGGGAAAGGAGACCACGGAGCCAGGGCTGCTGCAAGAGGATGATTTGGTGCCTGAGTCCTGGGATGGATGGAGGGAATTGGAGAGGAATGATCTGGATTGGAAGGGTTAAAGCTCATCCAGTGCTACCCTGCCATGGCAGGGACACCTTCTGCTATCCCAGGTTGCTCCAAGCCCTGTCCAACCTGGCCTTGGACACTGCCAGGGATCCAGGGGCAGCCACAGCTTCTCTGGGCACCCTGTGCCAGGACCTGCCCACCCTCACAGGGAAGGATTTCTCCCGAATATCCAGTTTTGATCCTGAACTGGGTGTGGGGCTCTGACGTATTTTGGTGCCAGCAAAATACATCTGTGATAAGGAAGAGCATTTGGACACCAAAATGCTTGGATTATTGGATGGCACGTGAGGCACCTGTAGCCAGCTGGGGAAGGTTTGGGCACAGGAAGCACTTGGATTTTTTTGATGTGTCTCCACAGCAAGCCTCAGGCAGCACAGACTGCTGGGTGTAGTTACCCACACCTCAGGTCCAGTCTGATTCCACAGGATTTCACCTTTAATTCTCACGTGGCGAGAAATATTGGAAAAGGAAATCAAAAGTGTGTGGAGAGAACTTCCTGGGATTTATTATTTACCTGGAGTGAAATACCTGACATGTCCCCAACTTCCCCTGAGCAATAGACCGCGGTGTACAGAGCTGGATGTGTTGGGCTGGTCTGCAGCATCTTTTTTGGGAGCTGCTCCTTCATAAATCACTCAGTCCCTGTGCATGTGGCAGATAATTACTGCCTGAGTGAGGCTTCTCTCTTGTGCAACTCGTGGCTGTGGAACATGCAAGGAACTGATGGAAGCTCTCTCCTGTGCCAGCCTGCTGGGTGAGGCTGTTGCTCCCCATCTTTAATTACAGTGCTGCCATCCCATTCCAGCCCTTTCCCTCTCAGGGTGCTTCATCCTGATCCTGGCCTCGCTTCTTTTGGGTCAAATTCTCCATGATGAACATTTTACCTGCCTTTGCTCCTCCTGTTCATTTTTAAAAAATACCTAAAGCTCATAAAGATTCCCAGAGTGTAACTCATCCTTGAGGATGACCTTGAAATAAAGAGATATTTCTGATCTGCTCCATGATTACACAGCAAAGACAGGAGCTGCCAGAAAAAATAACGGGAACAGCACCCTGGCTGGGAATGGATCTATTCCTAACCCTGCCACAATCTACCTTCATTTCCTCCCTCTTTGCTCAGTCATCGCAAGAAAGCAGAATCTGATTTTTTTTTCATATGGATTTGCCAGATTTACCCCATTTTCCACCTCATGGATATTTCCCCTCTCATCTTTGTCCTTGTTCCTGACTTCTTCCTCTTGCCTGAGCCCATTCCAGCACCAAGATCCATATTGCCATGCAAAGGCTTTGTGTGCATAGTTTTAATTTCACTTTTAAACCCAGACTAAAGCGTGTTGGTAACTGAGGAGCACTATAACTTATATTAGGCCACATGAAGCATTTTCTACAGCCCATTTTGAGCTTGGAGCTTCTTATTCCAATAAAAAAGGAGGCCTTGGTTATGCTGGCTGTACTGAAACCCCAGGATCAGCAGAGTTTATCAGCTCTTACCTGTCCTGATGGAGCAACTGCTGAAATAAGGGTGGAGCAGGGATGATGACAAGTGGGAATTCTCGCAGTTAATTCTTACCTCCACCCGTGAATCAGAGCCTTCCAGCCAGGGAGTTGCCATGGAAGTTGCCTGGAGATATTCTCAGGATTTGGGCTCCTCAGATTCAGGCAGAAGATTGCTTATTCTGAGGAATACTGAGGACAAAGCTGATCATGCTTTGAAGCAAGTGGCTTTGTTTAGTGCAGGCTGAGTTTTCCTTGCTGTGTGAGGAAAGAGTGAAGAGAAGCTCATTTCATTTTGTCACTTCCTGGTGATAAGCTCAGATCCAGCCTTTGGAGGAACTTGGACCTCCTTTTGCAGCTCACAAACATTGAATTTTCAGTTTCCTGGGATTATTTTCCCAGAACTTTTCATTCATTTCAGCTCCTTGAGTCCTTTGAATTCCTTTGAATTCTGCAACAAGTTTGCAGCAGGGCTGCTTTGATTGGCTTGATGTTGGATCTGAGAATCTGCACTTTAGGAGGAGTCCAGCTTTGCTCCCGAATTCCCAGTTTGTGTCAGGATATCAGGAACTGGCTGATACAGCTGTTGTTTGAGGAGAAAATAATTGAAACAATTCGGGTAGGGGTGAGATGACAGTGCTGCTTTTGCTGCCGTGCTGAATATTGATCATTTCGGGTGATTAAGAGAAAGTTATTCCACACTCAGTAATATTTCATTTGCAAATTAGCCTGTTCTGCTTTAATTTCAGTGCCCAGCTTGGCACGTGGCCACTTGTCCATGTCTGTGCCCTGGGGTGCAGCAATCCATCTGTGAGAATTGTCCCAATTTCGGCTTTCTCTGGTGCTGCACAAGTGTGCTTTTCTATGCCTGTGGTTCTGCTGACTGTTCTACACCTGCTGGGCTTCTTCCACCATCCTTAAATTGTTGTTTGGGTTTTTTGCCTAACTTCTAAATAATTAGGAAATTAAATTTAGAAGCAGAGCATTCAAAGGAAGAATTTTAAATTATGGCTGAATGACAGCAATGAGAAAACTTTAAAATAAAAAGGTACTTGAGCTTCTTTAATATTTCAAAGCTTCATAAGCCTAATTTTTCCTGGAATTCTGAGTAAATTGGATACTCAGAAGTGCAGGGGTGCTGGTGCTGATCCTGATCCCTGTGTTCCCTGGAGAACAGCGTCAGGAAAAGGTCCTTGGGAAGCTGTTTTTAATAGTTTTGGGTAAAAGCTGCCCAGAGGGGCCTCAGGAGCAAAGCCCTGCAGGTTCATGGTCTGGGCATGTTGGTGGCCCTCCGTAATGGATGTGGGAGGTGATCCATGAAATTGGCCAGGGAACCTTTATGGCAGGATAAATGGCAGCTCGGATGAAATGAAATGAAGAAAATGAATTTTAAACAAGAGCTGTATGGTGCTGGCCAGCTGAGCCCCAACATTTCTCATCCCTTAAATTAATGGGGCATTTGTACTTTCCGGGTCAATGCAGCTGGAATTGGATCATCTCCCTTCCAGTTCTCACTGCTGGATTCTCTGTTTGCTCTTTCCATTTGAATTTTATTTTTTTGGTGTGAAAATTCCAGCTGCTGCGCTCAGCCTGAGCTACAATTAGCACGGTGGAGCAATTAACTACAATTAACATGGAGCAATAATGAAGCAGGAGGAAAGAGTGTTTTATAAAGAGCCTGACATCATATCCCTCACACCAGCGCTGTCACCCATTTACTGGGCTTACTGGTGTTACTGGGAGCTCCAAAACCCACCCTCCCACCTTAGTGTGGAGTTCCTTTCCCCATGGAAATCTCTTCCCATTGCCTGGGAATTGTTTCATCCCCAGGAAAAAGGATTTCAGAGCTGCAGCAGAGTTTCCCAAACCGTGCTGTGGTCTCGAGCTGTCGAAAGTGTTATCTCACCTCCTCTCTCTTTCAGCTGGGGGGAAAAAATGCTTCTGTTCAGTGCTGAGAGCCAAAAATCCTTTGAAGTCTCCTGCTGGAAGGCAGTGGAATATTAATGTTATTGGAACATTAAATAGGGAGAGTTATTCCAGCTTTTCTGGGAGCGAGGAGAAGTGAAAAGGGCTGGGGAAATCTCAAAAGGTTTTCAGCAGAGGTTGATTGCAGCTGTTTCTTGCCTTCCTGGTAAACACCTCTTGCCCCAAAGCTTTAAAATCTAGTAAAGAAGCTGAAGAATTCACACCAAAAAATGAGTTTTCACTCGATGAATTCTGCAGGGAACCTCCCAAAAAGCAACTGCTGCTGTTTTCCTGCCACGTCCTGCACCTCCCAAAGCCAAGCAGAGTGAATAAGGAAGGCACAATGAGGAAGAAAGATGCTTTGCATGGATCCCACCATGGGAGGGCAATGGAAATCCCTCTTCCCAAACAAAGCCCTTTCCACCTTGTGTTTGCCAAATCCAGTGTTTAAAGGGCAATGTTCCATCGGGTGTGTGCTGCTGGAGATAGGAGCTCCAGCCTTTGCATTCCTGCAAAAAAATCTGCTTTTCCTTCTACTCCAAAAGTTGAGTTTCATGTTATGGGGGAGAAATCAGCTCTTTGCGTTATTTTTTGATTCCTCAAAAATTGAAAAAATCAATTTTTAAGGAAAAAAAATTTTAATTTTTCCATTAAAAAAGAATGGAAACAGGACTGATGAGGAGGTGCCACAGCATTCACACCATCACATTATCAGAAACTTCTGAGATAGAATTTATACCAACTTGCTAAGTCAATATTTTCATTTTTTCACCTCCAACATTTGGATTGTAACTTGAGGTCTATTTTACCGACAGTTTTCAGAGGAATTGTCACAGCTTTTGCCATTTTTCCTCTCCTCCAGTGCTGTGTTCATTACTCTGAGTGTGATTACAGCTTGGCACCTCATATTTGCAGGTTCCCAACGGTGCTAAACTGTCAGGACAGCTCCTGCTTGAGCCTCAACCTCTCAGCTGTGCCCCCAGCACACTCAGATATTTGTTCATGCCTTCTTTTGAAGCAGATCAGCTTTTTTTTTCCCTCCAGAAACAGAAGAGGTCTTGGACTGGAGCAGCAGTGAGGCTGAACAGCTCAGTTCACCCATTAATCCATCCAAAGGGTTCTCAAACCTTACCCCAAAAAATCCCCTACAAAATGATCTGTCTGCCACAGCACCAGCCTGGCCCCACCCAGAACATCCAGAACATTTCTGAACGACTGGAAACCACAGAAAAGCTCAGTCATGCACCCAGAGATCATTTCTGAAGAATAAAATTTTATTTTTTTTTGTTCTGGCTGAAAAAAACTGCATACACATGTTCAGATCTGTGCAACCTTCACCACATGTCTTCGTTTCCAAACCAACTTGTGCTTTGAAGCATGCAGGAGCCCACTGCAGCTTGAGAAGGAAGTGAAGAGGGTTTTTTTTTTTTTTTTTTTAATCCTAGGGCTGTGCAAACATCATTTGAAAGCTATTTACATGTTGCACCTCTCACTTCTATGAGCAGGAGCATCAGCTGGTAGAGACGTGCAGAGTGCAGCTGTAATTTATGATTTGGCATCCACGTTTGATTTAGGTGCAAAGTGAAAACCAAACAAGCCTCCCATTGTTCCAAAACCTCCCCACAGGCAATGGTAATAAATCTGATTTCTTCTTTGTAAAGGAGATCTTTAGCAGCACTCAGCCTTCCCTGCAGGTATTAAAATATTATTTCCACTCTGGATCTTCTTCCCCTGGTGTTGACTTGCACTTTGCTGCTGAGTGGGAGCAGCAAGAAAAAAATCTTGATTTTCATCAGAGATGGCAGGAGGGCACTGAAACAGAGCAGGGCTGCTTCTTTCTGTCATCTTTACCGAACTGCGAGATGAGGTGTGGAACTGTTTCCAAAAAGAACATGTTTTAGACCATCTGGACTCAGCTGCAGGAACTTAGATGAGAAAAAAGCTGGATTTAAGTTCAACCTCCTGTTGCTTTCTCTTCTAAATTCCTCCCCCATCCATTAAAGCCTCGAAGTCAGTACCCAGCCAGGTGTGAGCACTCAAATCCTGCTGGACATCCTGATTATTGATATCCTCTAACCTGGCCAGAGAAGCCACGGGACATTTTGGGGGAACCAGAGGACCAAGGGACCACAGGAGCATATTTGTGTGTGATGAGCCACCGACACATCCTCTGCCAGAGCGATGGGGTGAGGCTGCTGGGGGTGGGAGCTGCTTGGATCTGGTGGCGTTTGGGTGCTGTGTTCATCCCCAGATGATGGCATTCCCACATGATGGCATTCCCAGATGATGTTCATCCCCAGATGATGTTCATCCCTGGATGATGTTCATCCCCGGATGATGTCCATCCCAGATGATGTTATTCCCACATGATGTTCATCCCCAGATGATGTTATTCCCACATGATGTTCATCCCCAGATGATGTCCATCCCCAGATGATGGCATTCCCAGATGATGTCCATCCCCAGATGATGTCCATTCCCAGATGATGTTATTTCCAGATGATGTCCATCCCCAGATGATGTCCATCCCCAGATGATGTCCATCCCCAGATGATGTTCATCCCCAGATTATGTTATTTCCCCAGATGATGTCCATCCCCAGATGATGGCATTCCTAGATGATGTTCATCCCCAGATGATGTCCATCCCCAGATGATGTCCATTCCCAGATGATGGTATTTCCAGATGATGTCCATCCCCAGATGATGTCCATCCCCGGATGATGTCAATTCCCAGATGATGTTATTTCCAGATGATGTTATTCTCAGATGATGTTCATCCCCAGATGATGTTCATCCCAAGATGATGTCCATCCCCAGATGATGGCATTCCCAGATGATGTTCATCCCCAGATGATGGCATTCCCAGATGATGTCCATCCCCAGAGTGCTGCTGGAGCTCAGTGCCTCTCTCTGCCCCTCAGTGAAGCCAGCAGGGTTTCCCTAAATGCCAAACTCCAGCCTGAACACCATTTCCCCAAGCTGCACAAGCTCCTGGTCCCTCAAGAGACCAACTCAGTTCACGACAGAGCTCTCGGGCTGAGCCCCGAAAATCTGGGAGAAGAACTGCAAGGCCAGGCGGACGTGGATGGGGACAAAGACGTAGGCTGTGTAGACCACCATGGCCACCACGGTGACAGTGATGGTGTGGAACATGGACTGCTCCCAGGGCTCCAGCACGTAGCTGCACGTCACCAGCTGGTACTGGTAGTACAGCCAGTAGATGTAGTCCTTCACCCTCTTCACGTCCATCTTCAGCTCCGGGGGCGGTGGAGAAGACCTGGAATGAGAGGGAAGTTGGGATTTCAGCTGGGATATTCTATGGAATCACTGCACAAACTGAGTTTGCAAGGTGTTGGTGCCACCAGCTTCCTGGAGCAAAGCAAACTGCTGAGTTCTGCAGCTGCTGCTCGGTTATTTCAGCTGTACCTGCTGGACATTCCCAGTTCCCAGAAAAGCTGTTCCACCCCTGGAAGTGTCCAAGGCCAGGCTGGAGCAGCCTGATCTATGAAGGTGTCCCTGCCTGTGGCAGGAGGTGGCACTGAATGGTTAATCTCCCTTCCAACCCAAACCATCCTATGATTCTATCAGTTCTGAGTATGTTTTGCTATTCATTCACTGTGGAAATCAGGGAAATGGGCAATTAAAAGGAAAGGCTTTGGGCCAGCTTCCATAAATGTTCCGTAAATTCCATGTATGCCCCAGAATAAAGATGAGATTTGAATAACTGCTCTGTAAAAACTCCTCTGCTTACTTTTGATAATCGTTTTTATTGTTCTGCAATTGTTGGGAATAAAGAAAAGACAAGTCATGAAAGAGAGAGGGAGAAAAAGTAATCTCCAATTGCAGAAGAATTTTTTTTCTTCAGCTCATTCTGAAGAAATGAAAAACATTACAGATTAAAAGAGTATTTAATGGAAGTTACAAGCCTAGGAAAGATTTTCCTCTTGGGTAATACCTTTATGCATTCCTTGTTCCCAGCTCCACATGGAAAGGAGAATGGCTGAGCAAGAATTAACTAGAAAATAGGGTTTGCTTCCACTGTTCGTCGTTAAAATAGCTTTTTGGCATTTTCAACAATCTTTAAATGCAGGCTAAAAACATCTATTTAGAGGAAACAGAATGATAAGGTACAAAGCTTTACAGGGGGATTCCATTATTTTGGGGTTTAGGGACATTCCAAGCAGATCAGTCCAAAGGGAATACAGCAGATTTCCCTGCTGGAAAATCTTCCAATGTCCCGTTTTCTTCCACACTTCTGTTGCCTAAAATGCCAGGAACAAAGAGATTTGGACACATCACATCCCTCCCTACAAATGGTGTTTGTAGTGAGTTTGGGGCAACAGAACTTTCCTGTCCCTCAAAGAAACAGATCCTAAAGGAGCACTGGAAAAAGTCATGGCATGAATGGAAGCAGATTCCTTTCAGATCCTTTATTTGAAAGCAGAACTCCAGAGAGAGGCCTTAAAGCCTTGTAAATATTGCAAAGGCTGCAGTAAAAGTGACCCAGCTGGCAAACTGTGCCTCCCTGGGAGCCAAAAGTGTCTCTGCTCTGCCTTGTGCAAAAAGGGCAGCATTTCCCACTGCAGAGGTGAAGCTCTTTCTATGCAGTGGGAAGGATGAGGATATTAGGCTCCTCTCCAGGATTATGGGGTTTGCAATGGGGTGTGCTGGTCAAACCCATCCCATCGTGGGTAAATCCCTGCTAATCCTGAGCCCTGCCAGGGAAGGTGCAAGGCTGGAGCACTGCTGGGCTGTTGGAGGCTCTGAGTGACCAGAGGTGCACAGAAACTTCCATAAAGTCAGCAGGAAAAACATCCCCCAGGCTGACTTTACCCATATTCCAGGCTGCAGCCTCACCAGCATCCCTTGGAGGGAACATGAATAAAGGAGGAGGCAGCTAAAATCATGAGCAGCCCTTTTGATTGAAGCCAAGCCCTTGTTGCCTTTTTTCCAGCCTGGGGATTGCATTTCCCTGCAGCTCCAGCACGGTTTGGGTTGCTCTGCTTCTCCCAGCTCCCAGGGCAAGGCAGTAATTCCATCCCCAGGCACTCAGACCTTCTGGATCAGCAGCAGGAACACGAGCTGCCTGCCCGCTGTGGTCTCCTAATGAATGGTGGAGGTTGGGATAAGTAAAAGGAAAAAGCAAATTACAGTGTGCTCTCACTGCTGCTGTGCTTCCCCTGCATGCCATCCAGCCAGCCCCGTTAGCAGGCAGTGTGCAGGGATAGCACAGCTCCAGCTGCATCATTCATGAGGCAAAACACACCAGGGCAAGGGAAAAAAAAACATTTAAAACCAGCTGAGAGGTAATGAGAGCCCAGGCTCCCCCTTGGGATCTGTGACAGATCCCTTGGGAAAAGGATAATTTGCATTTGGGGCTAGGCTGAGGCAGAGGGAGCAGAGCAGAGCTCCACACCTCCTGAGCTCTCTGGCAGCTTCAGCACCCAAATTAATTGTAGCAGCAATCAAAGGGAATTGCAGATCACTACACCAACTTGGGAGGCTGAAAATCTGCGTTTCATTTCATCCTAGGGAGGCTTCCACTTCCCCTTTATAATCATTGCTGTGCTTTATTATATTACTGCTGGCACTCTGACTTGAAAGGGCCCTGAGATATTCACTCATCAGCTCCCAGTATTCCAGAGCAGGAGATAATTTGTTCTTATGCAATTTTAACTCGGCCTTCATTTGTCTACAAATCAGGATTTAGACACTCGATGGTGGTGTGGAAATGCCTTCCTGTCGAGAGGCCATGGGACTCTGACAGCCAGCTATGAGGGAAATGAAGACAATTCAGCTCCTATTAAGCAATATTCAGATTATTTTCAGCAATTCCTCCCCCAAGAAAGAAAAAAAAAAAAAAAAAGAAAAGCAAGAAGAGAAACCTGTAAAGCAGCTTTTAAGTGGCTGCCTGATTTTCTTGCTTGTTGACACATGTCTCCGATTAGGGCAGCTGAAAAGATAAATCATCAAAAATATCAAGGTTTTATTCCACAGCATGCCTAATCTCCCCAATTTCTTCATTAATGACCTTATTTCCTGGAGTCAGAGCTAGCTGGGGAGTTGGAAGATGCCAGTGGTAGGTCCTTTGCTGGGTAATTTCTGCTCTGAGCAGGTGGGATTTGGGGAATTTTGGTCACATTTTCTGACCCGTGGCCGGACAGCTCCTGCTGGGAAATTCCTGTGGAAAGAAACATTCTTGCAGGGGAACTGGGATAGACTGGTTTGTGAAGAATGCTTGAAAAACACCTTATGCCCTCAGCAGGAGGGGTTGGTCAATTTGCACACACAGGGAAAAGGAGTTTCCAACATATATCGAGGAAAAGTTTATCCAGAATGGGGAAAAACCAAGCCTGGAGCTGGAAATGTCCCCATGGGCACTCAACAGGTGTTCTCTGCTGCTTTCAATGTAGAAATAAAACAAGAAATATTGAATATAGAAATATTCAATTCAATATTGAATTGGCTCAAAATGGGCCAGTTGCTGAATAATTGCTGGGATAGCCCAGCAGCAAGAGTAGGTGGGGTTTGCAGCATCCTGAGGGATTCCTGAGGGATTGGAGCTTCAATAAAATCCTGCCACGAAGCCCTGGGGGGTTTCACAGCCCCAGCACCCCTGAGCACCCAGGAGTGGGCAGGTGTAAGCAGGCAAAGTGCCAGGATGATTTTAGAGTTGTCTGCTCTGGAAATAATTGTGGATATTAGAATATAAATGGGTGCTCGCCCCCTTGGGATTGAAACAGAAATCCTCCCTGCAGGTTATTTATCTGGAACTGTTCTTTGTAATTTCTCTGTGTTCAGTGGGTTTATTCTGCTGAATATCCTGACTTACCCAAGGCACCAATCTCATCCCTCTTGCTGCTGCCTTAGTTCTGGGATTTTGAGCCCAGTGATGTTGTAAAAGCCAACACCTCCAGGAGCAACCAGCACCAGGAAGGGATTCCCATCCCCAGCCCATCAGGCATTTCCTCTCATGTTTTGTTCAGTGAGCACCAAGCTCAGGCAATGAAAAGCAGTGGATCAGCACTTGGGAAGAAATTCGATGAGGCAGCAGCTAGGGCAGGGAATCCAAAGCCCAGCATTTCCTGGGAACACCACCTCCTCCTGCTCCTCTGCTGCATCCATGGGGCTGCAATTCCTGCATGGAATGGCTTTGGAGCAGCAGCTCAGCCTGGAAATCTGCCTTTCTTTCCCTCCTGGCAAGCAGAGCCCTCAGGTTGCTGTGGCACTCCCACAGGGATCTGTAAATGCACCTTCCAGCTTGTCCTCCCAGGGAGGAAATTCCAGACAGAATGGCAATGAGAGGAGCAGCAACAATCCCACTGCAGACAAGGATGCACCTTAAAAACACCTTTACTTACAATTTAGTGTAATAAATAACCCTCCTTGGAATTCTGGAGTGAGGCAATGCTGGTTTCTCTCCCTCAGCTACCTGAATCAGCACCTCAGCACCTTTGGCCATGCTTTCCAGAGCTCCAGGAAATGCAAATCCCTTCCATCTGTCCCGTGCAACGCCAGGAGGAAGGTCTGAGCTGGGGAAAATTGAGTGCTGTGCATGACTCAGATATTCTGCATGTGGGTGAACGTGGTTTGACTGAGCCTGTGGGGTTTGCTGGAAAAAAAAAAATATCTTCCAGGAGTGGAAAGAGGTAAGGCAGAAAGAGCAATGATGTTTTCAGACCTGTTTCTGCTTTACCTCGCTGGGGAGAATGAATTCCAGCACCTTCCTCATCTTTAACACCAACTTCCTTCCTGCTGGCCTCCGAGGGAGCAAACAGGTGCTATTTTGGGTCTCTCCAATGTTACATAATGCACACAGCACCTTTCCCTCTTCAGGAAGACTTCCTTTTACCTCTGCTGACTTCCAAACAAGGCAGCAAAACCCTGCTGGAGTGGCCACGCCTGCCCAAAGTCTGCCCCAACTTCCTCATCTCCACCTGAACCCAAATCTGTGTGTGTCTGTGCTCCTCCTGCACCAATCTGGGCTCCCAAAATGTGGTTTGGTGCTGGAATTTAGCTGCATGTCTCCATGGATTGGGGAGCACATGGATTCCTGTCAGCCTGACCCCCCAGCTGATGGGAGAGCAGCTCAAGAGTTGCTGAATTTGCTCCTTCAGTTGGGCTGAGTACACACATGGAGTACTGATGGCCTCAAACATTGGGGAAAAGCCCTTTGAAATGAGATCCACAAGTGTTTGACCCTCAGGAAGGCAGAGGTTGATCTGCAGCACCCACGGGGATCTCATTTGGAGAGAACCTTCCAACTGTTCCATCCCAGCCCAGCAGTTGGAAGAAGCTGAAGTTCAGCCTGATTTTCATCCTCACCTGCCCCTGACAGCTGAGGTTGCTCCCTGCAAAGCCACAGCCCTAAAGAACTCATCTCCCCTAACTCTGCAGCCTGGCTGATTTCTGATTGATCAGTGCCCAATCCCATCTCTACTCAGGCACAGGGAAAGGACAAGATGCAGCTTCTCTGTAGCAACAACATTCCTGGAGCAGCTCTGTCCCATTTTCTTCCAAGGCCAAATTAATTTTTCAACAATTTTCCTGTTCTTCCCTCCGCTGAAGTTTCCCCAGTCGTTTCCTTACATAACCAGCTGCAGTTTATGTACAAATCCCTTCCTTTCCAGCTTTCCCTGGGCTGAGCATGGTTTGGGCTCTGAGTTCTCCCCCTGGACAGGACTTGCACCTTGGAGCAGAACTGCTGAGCAGCTTTGCTGGAGAAAATGGGTAAAATGGCAAATTGAAATCCCAGGGAAAGCTTTCCCTCTGTTTCCAGTGCAAGCATGATTTAGGAATGTGGTTTTGAACAGATCTAGTCCCAACCAAAACTTCATTTTTGTGACTGGAGCTCAGCGCCAGGTTTGAAGTGCAAACACTTAAAAATTGAGAGTTCTCAAAGATCTGTTCCAGGAGCATCTCGGAGGGGTTTGCCTTTGTTCCTGGTGACAAACCTCAGTTCCTCACGAGATTTGGGACCTCATCTACATCCTCTGAAGGCTTTCAAGTAGTTCAGGAGGTTCTGTAAACACATCAATCAACAAAACAGCAGATGCCTGGGCTCGAAAAAATAAGATTGACTTTCAACTGTAGCCCTGATTTTATTGTGAGTAATTTCTGAGGCAGCTGAAAGTAACAGCTTGGGTTGTGGGTAATGAGAGAAGGTGAATATTGTCCCAGCTGTGACAGGGATTAGGGGAAAACTGGGACCAAACTCTTATGCAAGTGCATCCCCCCTGGGAGCTCATGAAGGAAGCAATGTTGCACCACTCCAGCCACTGCTCCGAGGGGAAAAGGAGAATTGCAGTGAGATACTTGCAGCAGATAAGAAATAAAAAGGGAGATGCACTTTTTTGCACAGGTTTAACCCCACCTGTGCAGCCAGGAACAGCTCCCTGTGCAGGCTGCTTCCCCCCTGTGAGCAAACAGGTTTGGACACACAGGGCTGCTGATATCCATAAAATGAATTAAAAGCTCCATAAAATCTGGCTTGGCAGGACACAGAGCAGAGCCAGGCTGCTCCTCAGCCAGCTGGAGAGCTGTGTCCTGCTGCCATGCACAGCCCCACCTGTCCTGGAAGCTTTTTGGGCACAGAGGGGTGGCACAAGCCTTGCCACGGGCCCAAGCTTCTCCCCGGGCAGCATTTCAGCACATCTCCCTTTCCCTGTTTAATTTATTTATTCCGAATAATCTCCAATGCTCCGTGAGCTTCCAAGCTTTCCTCCCTAAGCCGAGGTTAACAACATCCCAATTCCTAAGGCGTTAAAACCCACAGTCCTCAAAGCCCCTTGTGCTGACTAAGCAGAGCCTGAGCATTTATTGCAGGGATTCTCCTCCATATTATCCAAGCTTTATCCAACAGGGAGGCAGGTCCTGCACCTGCTCCCCACCGACGGCAGCCACCAGCAGCTCTGAGGAAACCAAGGAGCAAAAATCCTCCCGAAATGAGTACTGAGTATATGAGCAGCACAGTCACCTTCCCTCCTCCATCACCCCCCGCCTATTGCCACCGTTTTGCTTCTGGCTGTTTGCCTCGTTTTTAGGGAATCTCTAAGGCAAACACCTTCCTGCCGGCTGGATCAACACCTGGAAATCCCTGACTGCAGGGCTGCAGCAACAAGTCACAGAACCACCGAAGGGCTTGGCTAGGAAAGGACCTTCAAGCTCATCCGTGCCACCCGCGGCCAGCGACACCTTCAAGCCCCGAGAGCCCTGGCTGGAGGCTGCAGGTGCGCCTGGAACGCCAGCAGCTCCCGGGAGGAAGGCACAGCCCGGAGGTTGTGTCGCTGCCAGCCCCGCTCCCGGGCCTTCCCCCCGCGCTCCGCGCTCCTTACCGAGCCGCCGGGGCCCCGCCGTGGCAGCGGCCGCGCTCGCCAAGGTCACCGGCCCCGGGCTGGGGGATGCTCCGCGACTCGCCTCCGCCGCGATGCCCTTGGGCGAGCCGAGCTGAGCGGGGAATGAGCGCCGGCACAGGGGCACGCTGCTGCGGATCACCGGGCTGCGGGAACAGCGGGATGCGGGAGCGCCGGGATGCGGGAGCTCAGGGATGCGGGAGTGCCGGGATGCAGTACACCGGGATGCAGCGCACCGGGATGTAGCGCACCGGGATGCGGGAGTGCCGGGATGCGGGAGCGCAGGGATGCGGGAACACCGGGATGCAGCACACGGGGATGCGGGAGCGCCGGGATGCAGCACACAGGGATGCGGGAACACCGGGATGCAGAACACCGGGATGCAGCGCACCGGGATGCAGCGCACCGCGGCTCCGCGCCTCCCTCTCCTCCTCTCCGCTCACCGCAGCTCCCCAGCCCGACGCTGCCCGCGCTTAAATCCCCACCTTTCTCCCTCCCTCCCTCTTTCCCTCCCTCCCTCCCTCCTCCTCCTCCCCGGCTGCTCACCTCCCTCCCGCTCGCTGCCGTGCCCGCAGCCCCGGGCCGGTCCCGCTCCCTCCGCCCCGCCCGCTGCCGCAGCCGCTGCGCTCGGGTTTGCTGCGCTCGGGTTTGCGGCGCCGGGGAGCGCGGAGGAGGAGCAGCGGAGCCTGGCTCGGGGAAACCCGTGGGATGGAGCTGGCTGGCACCTCCGGGACGCCAGCTGTTTCCCCGGAGCGCCGTGTTTCCCTGGCTTTTCCCGGCGCTGCCGTCATGCGGGAATGCGCCAGAGCTGCGCCGCGCGGAGCGCTTCGTATCGCACCTCTCTGTCGCGATAGACACCTCTGCTGGGCGGTTCTCCTGCCTGCCAGCATCCCGGCTCCGAGGGGATGAGCGGGAAGGGCGATGTGCTCCAGGGGTCGGGAATGGTCTCACCGTTTCTCAGGTACCCCCAGGGATCAGGGGAGGCTTTCCAGAAAACATGGACATGGATGGAATAACGACGAGACTTGATCTGGAATCGTGTGGAATGCAAGACCCTGCCAACCACCCAGGTTTCTGTAGGTTATTCTGTCCCAGACATAAAAAAGCTAAATTTAGTGTCCTGCTCGCTACCAAAGAGCTACTTGAGAACTGAAATTTGAGAAATAAAAGCGACAGGAATGCTTTTCCCCCCTATATTCCCCTGGGGCAGCAGGATTCCGGGTACAACCTCCCTCACCAAACAAACCGTGGCTGCTCTGGCACCCACCGGTGTCTTCCAGCCACAAAGGAATGCAAACCGTTTCAAGGGCTCACAGTAACAGCAGGGATTAAAGCTACTCTTTCCCTCTTTCAACACATTTTAATGATGCTTTAAAACTGCTCTTTCCCCGGTGAACACCCTTAGAAGGCACTTGAGCAAACAGAGCCGCACAGGTGACAAAGGGGCCATCAGGATGTGACACTTTCATTCCCAACCCCACACTGCCTCGTTCTGCTGCTGCTGATTTTTTCATAGATGTTGACTGTGGGATCGATGCTTGCTTAGCCTTTGATTTTAAAATATTCTCATGCAAAGGCTTTGTTTGAGACTTTTAAAGAGTTGTGTCGCTTTCTGGCTCGGAGCAGAACTCCGCAGTTCTGTGCTGTGTCTGGACATGACTCGGGCTGGTGAAATCCCTGCTGCCCGAGTGGGCAGAGGTGGGAATGGTCAGAGTGGTTTTGCAGGTGATCGGCAGTGGATGGTGTCACCCCAATCCCCCCAGAATGGTCAGAGTGGTTTTGCAGGTGATCGGCGGTGGGTGATGTCACCCCAATGCCCCCAAAATGGTCAGAGTGGTTTCGCAGGTGATCAGCAGTGGATGGTGTCACCCCAATCCCGCAAAAATGGAGTGACTTTGCCGGTGATCAGCAGTGGGTGGTGTCACCCCAATGCCCCCAAAATGGTCAGAGTGGTTTTGCCGGTGATCAGCAGTGGGTGGTGTCACCCCAATCCCTCCAAAATACCGACAGAAGCATTTTTGGTTCTCAGGGCGTGTGCTGCACACAGCACCTTGAGCGTGGGGTGTTTCAGGGACTGCTGAGGTGGTTTTACAGAGAGGAGGGAACAAAAAACTGTTCCACAAGAGTCTCATCATCACCCTGATGAGCTGTCACTGTCACTGTGCTTCTGATGGGCACTGAATCACTGGATCTTGGAACCATTTCGGCTGGAAAAGCTCTCCAAGGTCATTGAGTCCAAATGTTCCCAAAGCCACCACTAAACTGTCCTCAAGTGCCACATCCCCACGGATTTTAAGTCACATCGGGACTGGGGACTCCCCCAGTGCCCTGGGCAGCTGTGCCAGTGCTGGACAGTCCTTTCCAGGAGGAAATTGTTCTCCAAATCCAAACTGAACCTCCCCTGGCACAACCTGAGGCTGTTTCCTCATCCCTGGAGCACAGCCTGACCCCCTGGCTGTCCCCTCCTGGCAGCAGCTCTGCAGAGCCACAAGGTCCCCCTGATCCCTTTTTCTCCCCGCTGAGCTCCTTTCCAGCTCCCTCAGCCCCTCCAGGGGCTCCAGACCCTTCCAGCCCCCGGGTGAGCTCAGCAGCTGATGTGGAGGAAGGTTCAGAGTGGGGTAGCAAAGCCTCACACTCGCCTTTGACACACTCGGGCTTATCAAATGCAGGACGATTTGCCTCACAACGAATTTCAGATTCGCTGATAATCAAGTCTTGTTTGCCTTGAGACAAGATAGGCCCTGCCAAGCCCTGCTGGTGTTTCCAGAGGGAAGAACCTCCCCAAGTGGGAGCTGATTGAATTCAGGATTAATAGCTCTTTTACGAGAACTGGGACAGGGTTTAATGGGAGGGAGGCTGCGGTTTGGTTTGTCAGCCGCTGCTGCTGAGGGAGGCAAAGCTCTGCTCACCCTGAGCCTCCTGCCTCTTCCTTCCCTGAGTCAGGAGAAACCTCTGGTTTGCCCCTTGGAAGGAATGAAAAGCAAAGCAGTGAAGCAGGAATGGAAAGTGAACAAAAAAGAAAAGGAATTGAGGAATTAACTTTTCTGTTAGAGCAGCTGGAGCAGGCAGGGTTTGAAAAGGAGAGACTTCATGTAGTCGAATAAATACATTTTAAAATCCACTTAACCCTTGCATTTACCTGCTGCAGGATGCCCTTCTGCACTGAGGAAAGGAGCCAAAAAAACCTCCCAAAACCTAAAAATCAGGTCAAATAAAAGATGAACACAACCACATTTAGGTGCCAACCTCCCCAGGGTTCCCACCCTCCCGCTCAACCACAGCCTTCTCTGGGAGTCCTGTGCTTGTCACGCTGCAAATCAGACCAGATTACCTGCAGAAAGCAGATAAAAATAAAGCAGTTTATTTCCTTGTCTCCCCAGGGGCTCTGCTTGGGAAGATCTTCTCCCTTCCTTGTTTGGCCCCTGGGGATTTGTGTTAATGATTGCTGGGGATTCCAGCGTTGCCTTTGGCTGCTGCAGGAAACATCCAGCTGAGCCCCTGGAGAAGGAATGGAATCCCTTCCCTGCTGGAAAGGCCAGCATGGCATTTGGACAGGCTGGGAATAAATCCTGAGCCTTTGAGCAGGAATGCTTTGCAACAGGCCAGGCTCTTCCCAGCCTGGATCACCAGAGGATTTGGATTTCCTCTTGCAATGCCCAGAAGATCCAATTTTGTAGAATCTCAGAATTGCAGACTGGTTTGGGTTGGAAGGAACCTTAAATCCCATCCCATTCCACACCTCCCACTATCCCAGGTTGCTCCAATCCCAATCCATCCTGGCATTAAACATTTCCAGGGATCCAGGGGCATCCAGAGTTTCTCTGGGCAACCTCCCCACCCTCACAGGGAGGAATTTTCCCCTCAAATTTAATCCAATCCCACTCCCTGGGCACACATGAGGATATTCCTGCAAACCCAACAGGCTGAACTCTTCTCGTTTTCCATTTTCATTTTATAGGAATCGCTGTGGCACACAGTGAATTTGGGATTATTTATCAGCAGCCTTGGCCTCCTAAATATCAATAGGAATACTAATTAACGTTCTGGGTTAATGGCCTGCGCCCAGCTGGGGTTGGGTGGAGTTTTGGGATCAGGAACAAGTAATTAAAAGGTGAAGGAATAATCGACTTTGAGAAGAAGGGCTGGGCAGGATCTCCAGTCCTGCCTGAGTCACATTTTTCACATCTCTGCTTCCTGCCGTGTCCCTTGGCCAACATTAAATTGCTACAGCCAGGCTGGGCTCTGGCTGAGCAAAATGTGTGCTCTCCTGGGATAATTGCCATAATTGGGATTTGTTAATGACCTGGAGATCCCAGAGTGTCCATCCACTGGGATATTGGGGTGAATCCCCATCCCATGGCTGGGAATGCCTGCTTTGCTCCCAGCTCTGCTTTCAGAGGGTTCCAGAGAAAAATCAAGTTGCTGTGGGAGGTTCAGGTTTCCCTCTGGAGAAGGCAGCTGTGGTTTGGGATGCTCTGGAAAGGAATCACCCGTTGAACAAATCCCACCCTGCTGCTGGAGACGGTTTGGCTGGAGAAAAGGGGAAAATCTGATCTCCCAGCCTTGAGATCAATCCTACTCATTCTAATGATAATTCCCATGAATAATAATTCCTATTCATTCATAACCAGTTCTCCATGGGAAATTTCCTTAAAATGACAAAGTCTTCCTGTATTTGTTTTTTTTTAAAAAAAATTTCTTGTTTCCCTCTTTATAGGTTAAATATATGGATTAAATAGGGTAAATATAGGGCTTGTTACTGCTCCCAATGCAAACAAGTTTGAACAGTGCAGGTCTCTCAGAAACTTGATTTTTCTGTTCAAAAAATTCCGTTTTGGGAAGTTATCCCGAGAAACCATTTGATTTAGACTGTTGTGCTTGTCCTGGATGGATCAGGATGGGATTTTTGGGATGTCTGTGCAGGGCCAGGATCAGCACTCTGATCCCTGCGGGGTCATTCCAACCGGGATATTCCCTGATTTCTGTGCTTCAGCTGCTAACCCATCCTGCCGGGGCTTTGGGAGCTCCTGGAGCTCCCTCTTGTGCTGAGCCTCACCTGGAGCAGCACTTCCCGTGTGCCCTGAGAACTCCTGTGCTTTCCTTCTCCATCCATTCCTGCCCTAATCTCGGTGGGATTCCCGGTGGGATTCCTGATGGAATTCCCAGTGTGATTCCTGGTGGAATTCCCAGTGTGATTCCTGGTGGAATTCCCAGTGTGATTCCCGGTGGGATTCCTGATGGAATTCCCAGTGTGATTCCTGATGGAATTCCCGGTGTGATTCCTGGTGGAATTCCCGGTGTGATTCCTGGTGGAATTCCCGGTGTGATTCCCGGTGGAATTCCCTAGACTCTTCTATGCAGAACCAGCAGTTGGACTTTATTCACCTCTTCCAGCTCAGGATATTCTGTGATTTGAGTCAAGAAATCTAAACAATGACAATGTATTTGACAATTATTTGTGATTTCTTGTTGTTACACATCTCCCCGTGTATCCTTTTGGAGATATTTTGCTGCTGCTGGGTGAGTTGCAGAGAAGGTGGGAAGTTTTAGGCATTTCTTCCAAAGAAATCTGTGGGAATTTTCCCTCTGACTTCAGTGCTGATCCAAGGCCCCTTGCAGTGAGTTTGTACATCAGAAAAAATTAAAATTCTCTCGCTCTCCTTTGCTTTTAAACTTTCTAAATCCCAAATTCTTTGAGTCCAGCAGACAGAGACAGTTTTATTCCCAGATTTTCGCTTCCTGCAGTGATTTGAAGGCACTCTGTGCCCTGTGCTGGAATTCTGCTTTGTTCCACAGCCAAGAGCCAAGAAGAATTTGGGTTAAAGGAGAACAAATATTTCCATTTCCTTATTTCCAGGGATTGCTGCAGCAGCTGCTGAGGTGAAATCACCTGCACAGGGATTTGTGCCACAGGAGATCCTCTCCTGAGTTCAATCTCTCAGCCCTTTGTGTCACAAAATTCTGATGAACGTGATGGGTTTGATGCTGCATGGATTTGCCAGGATTGAAATAATTATTCCAGCAGTTTTGTTACTTTTCTGGGAATAATGGATAATATTTCCAGTGGTTCTGTGACTTTCCTGGGAATAATGGATAATAATTATTCCAGCGGTTCTGTGACTTTCCTGGGAATAATGGATAATAATTCCAATGGTCCTGTTACTTTTCTGGGAATAATGGATAATAATTCCAGTGGTTCTATGACTTTACTGGGAATAATGGATAATAATTCCAGAGGTTCTGTTACTTTGCTGGGAATAATGGATAATAATTATTCCAGCGGTTCTGTTACTTTACTGGGAATAATGGATAATAATTCCAATGGTCCTGTTAATTTTCTGGGAATAATGGATAATAATTCCAGTGGTCCTGTTACTTTTCTGGGAATAATGGATAATAATTCCAGTGGTTCCATGGCTTTGCTGGGAATAATGGATGATAATTCCAGTGGTTCTGTGACTTTACTGGGAATAATGGATAATAATTCCAGCAGTTCCATGGTTACTTTACTGGTGATAATGGATAATAATTCCAGTGGTTCTGTGGCTTTGCTGGGAATAATGGATAATAATTCCAGAGGTTCCATGGCTTTGCTGGGAATAATGGATAATAATTCCAGCATTTCCATGGTTTTGCTGGGCATAATGTGTAATAATTCCAGCAGTTCTGTTACTTTACTGGTGATAATGGATAATAATTCCAGTGGTTCTGTGGTTTTGTTGGGAATAATGGATAACAATTCCAGTGGTCCTGTGACTTTGCTGGGGATAATGGATAATAATTCCAGCAGTTCCATGGCTTTGCTGGGGCTGCTGGAGGGAATGCCAGCTCTGTCCCAAAGGAATGAACCTCTCTCCCCATCCAGCCTGGAACTCCAGCCCCTCTTAGCCAGAGCTTGGATCAGAACTCTGATCTTCCCTGAAACCTTTCACTGGGGACAAGGAGGGGAACAATCCAGCTCTGCCCTTAGGGCTCTGCAGGACGATTTTGTTTCCCAAACAGACAAGGCAAACAACATTCCCCAGGATAAAAGGTGTCCATGACATCCTGGGCTGTGGCACAAAGGGACACCAGGCTGGCAAAGGGGAGCCAGGAAATTTTATCCCTTTTCCCCTTTGGCTCTCTCGAGTTTCCAGAGGAAACAATGGATTTGGTTCTCAGCCCAGAGCTGCTGACAAAGGGAATCCTGGAGCAGGGTTGGGATAACTCCTGGGGGAATGTGTTTGACACTCCCAAGGCAGCCCGGAGTGGGAGGTGAGCCCAGAATGATTCCTGAGCTGTAATTGTGGTGTTTCACCCAAATAATGTGTTTTTCTGGGGGTTGAAATCTGAATTTGGGGACTCTCAGACTCCTCACACACCAATAGGTATCAGGAAATTCTTAAATAATTCCCTAAATCGGTTTTTTTTTGGGAAATGGCAGTTTTGGGATCCTCCTAACCAGGAGAATGGAAAGGGCAATAAATCCCTATTTAGGTGCAACTGCAGATTTGGGGAATTTGGACCAACAGTTGGGTTTATGGGATTCCCTGGCACAGACTGATGCAGGTTTTCCTCATCTCATCTTCCCCCTGAGATCTGAATTTTAGCAACACCAAATGGAATGAGGCTGATTCTACAGGGAGATCATTTGATTCCTCAGAATCCAATGGAAATCCCCGGGAAAGAATTTTTCCCAGTTGCTCTTTTTCAACAGAAACGAAATCATTTTTACCCCGCACAGTATTTAAAATTCTCGTTACAAATGAATCTCCTCTACCCCCAATTTAAGCTGAAAATAGAACAACTCTAAAGGCAAAATCCAAAGATTATTTTCCCTTTCATTTATAGGTTTTATCTCTCTGAAGCATTTAGTTCATAATTTGGTCATTTGGGGAAAAAAAAAAGCAAATTACCATCTAAATTTGCTCTTAATAAAGCGAATTTAACAATCCTTTCTTTCCCCCTGTGTAGCAGCAGAACAGAGAATTTCCATTGCAATGTCTTTTTTTTTCTGTTTGGCTCAGTTTTTTTGTGATAATGAACAAAAAAGGCAGAACACATTGCAATGGTTCAGAAAATAAAATCCCTGGGATGTGTGTGGGAGAGGAGCTCTTCCAGGAGGTTGCTCCATTATGGGAAATCCTGAGAGAAGTATTAATTGCCTTTTTTTTTTATTTTTCCCCACACAGAAACATTAATTTCCTTTTAATGCTTTTTACTCAGCTGAAGTGTAAATTAATTCCATTTTCCCCACTCCCTATCCAGTGTGAATATTCTCTTGCCTGCTTCAGATTAATCCTTTCAATTACCTATTATTACAAAACTATTTTATTTTTCTTTGTCGCTTTGTTTTTTGCTCTTCCCTTCCTTATTTTATTTGCAAACCAGATTTTATTTCCTTTCTCAGCCTTCCTTTTGTCTGCAGGTTCTACCCATGGTAGAAATCATGGTCACAGCTTTTTTATCAACCCACCTTTGCAAATCCAACTCAGTTATCTGCAAAGGTTCAAGGCTTGGAGTGGGATTTGAGTGTATTCTGAAGGGATTTTAATGCCCCACAGGCAGCATTTAGATCAGGAAAATAACCATCCAGATCCTCTGGATAAACAGAATAAGGAATCTCCTGCTAAATCTGAATTTACACTCGGCCCAGGAGTTTTCCAAGTGACCCAATAAGCACTTTATGATTTAAAATAATCCAATAATTCCATTCCAGATGCTCCTATTGAACTCTCAGGAAAATCCACTAGCCCAGGATTAAATTTGTGGCTCTTGCTTTAACTTTAGAGGGCAAAAAGTGTGGATTGAAATTGAGGTCTGTGCAAGTCCAGCTTTGGTGAGGGTGGAGTCAGCTCTGGAAAATGCAATAATTTTGGTTCAAAATGGTTCATCTTCCCCTACTGATTAGCTTCTGTTTTAAATGAAAAGTCCTGAGTTAAGATCAAACCTCAAGTTTTATTAAATTTGATTTGTTTGCCTTCCATCTTCAGTTTGGGTGTCCATGGACTGCAGAAGACACAAGGATTTTTAACTTCAATTTAAAACATGGAGCCCCAGTGTTAAAAATGAGGATTAATTTTCAAAAGAACAGCTGGAATTCTGGATCCAGCTGTTCCCAGCAGCTCCAGGGAGTGCTGCAGGATGTCCCACCCCAGGAGCTGAGCCCAAACCATGTCCTGCTCAGGGCTAGAGCATCTCCCTGCAAAAATCCTGATTGATTTGTTGGGAATAACCTGGAAAGCTGAATTGATTTAGCTTGGGATGCTCAGTTATAGACTTCCCTTAATCAACTTTTTCCTGCAGAATGCTGGAGACTCTCGTGGAGCAAAGGGCTGAGTGCAAATAAATCAGGGAGGATTAGGATTCTCTAAAGTTAAATGATTGTTTTTTCCTGCCTGCCTGGAACCAGCAGCTTTCCTTGTCTGGCTGCTGGGCTTGGAGGATGCTGGGATGGAGGGAATTCAGCCTGGAAAGGTTTCCTGGCTCAGGTTTGCCCAGGACAAGGCAGATTCACATCCCTGAGCTCGGAGCTGGCCTGGGGAAGCTCAGAACAAACCTTGGCCCATTGCAGAGTCACTGGGCAAGGAAACTTTTCCCAAGGACAGGGAATTCCCTTCAGCTCAGGAGGGCAGGGATGGATGGGATTTTGGGGAGGAATTCCTGCCTGGGAGGGTGGGGAGGGATGGGATGGAATTCCCAGAGAAGCTGTGGTGCTCCTGGATCCCTGGAATGTTCAAGGCCAGGCTGGACAGGGCTTGGAGCAACCTGGGTCAGTGGGAGGTGTGGAATGGGATGGAATTGGATGAGCTTTAAGGTCCTTTCCATCCCAAACCCCTCTGGAATTCTGTGATTCCCTTTCCACGTGTTGCCCTCACCATGCTCCTGTTATTTTTCTTTCACCAAGAGCGTTGTGACGCCAAATCTGCACTTTAAACGCCGAGAGGCAAACCTTGCAGAACCAAACAGCCAAATTCCTTCTCCTCCTGATCCTCCCCAACCCCTGCTGAGCCTGGTGCTACCCAGGGAGCTGGAAGAGGAGCATCCCTAAACCCCCAAACCCTGGAGTGCTGGGGGAAGAGCCCAACCAGCCCAGCAGCACCCCAGGCAGAGGGAAGGGTTGGATTTCCTCGGATTTCGGTGTCACCTTGCTCCTTCTGGGGACTTTGCCAATCCCCCCTTGTCCCCTGCAGGCTCTCATTGGCCACGGCAGCAGCTGGCACAGAATAAAAGTGATCCTCTCCCAAAATGAGATTTCCTTTCCCAGGTGCCATGGAGGGAAGCTCATCCCTGGAGCATTTCTAAGGTAGGAGAGAATCATACAATTTCAGATATAGTGACAGTAGAATTTGTCTCCAGAAAAATTCCTGTCTATAATCAATGTAGAACTTTGTGAAAATTTGTTTGTTTTTTTCCCCTCATACATCTAGGAACTATAAACAATTAAATGACATAAAGTGCAATAATCTCCTGATATTTAAAGCTGGCAGACTGGGGTTAAATACCTGCTGTGGACTGGAATAGCTGGAATTTTAGCACCCAAAAGAACAAGTGTGTTGTTAGCATGCTATGAAGGGAAATATGTTAATGATAATTAACATAATTTAGTGATATTTAGATCCAATTAAATGTAGGTTTATTTTATGAATGAGATGGCACTGCAGCAGAGTTTAATTCTTCCTATTTAGTGTCCACTGTGAATTATAATTTCAGTGGAGGGATTTGAATGATTTTACATTCTGTGGTGGTGAATTCATGTAAAGAAAAAGTCCAGAAATTCAGTTTTATTCAAATGCTTTTATTTAGAATCACAGACTGGTTTGGGTTAGAAGAGACCTTAAAGACCATCTTGTTCCAACCCCCTGGCATGTAAAAAAAAATCCTAAAATAATTATTTAAGAATAATTAATATAGACACAATCTTGCCCATCAAAATGAAAACCTTTTTAGTGATTCCTTGCCCTGAGCATTTAATTTCCTCAGCCTGGTGAGGTATAATTTGGTTATTAATTATGTTTTCCAGTGTTGGACAGCAATCCATCAGTCTGGCTGCAGAACAGGAGACTGGCTGGCTTTAGGGGTTGTGCTGTGGGACAGGAAAACTTAGGAATGCTTTGGATTTCAGAACTGATTTACAATTTCCCCATAAAGTTACTAAATCCCTAAAATTGTTGGGGTTTTACTGTGTGGAAATTCTCTGTGTATTTGCTTATCTGCAGCTGTTACAGGACAATCCTGCAGGAGGAAATTGCTCAAAAGGAGAATTTTGGGGTTTTTTTTCCCTCTCCCCAGGCAGCAGATGAGCTGAGCATCTCCCTCCACACCAATTTCCCGGGAAAACTCTTCATGGTGAGACTTCAGGAGCTGCTGGGGAGAAAATCCCAACTTTGGACAAAAAAAAAAAAAATCCATGCCTGGAATCCCAAAATTCCATCCTAACCCAACACAAACCTGGAGAAGGGATAATTGATCCTCTTGGGTTGAATGGCCACAAAGGGCAGCAGCGACCAAAAGGGATTTTCTGTTGGGAATCAATTTCCCATTAACTGATTTTATTTTGTTTGAAAATGGGGGCAAAACAAAATTCACCCTTTTCTCCAAAATGGAATTCTTAAAGATGGAGAGGTTTGAATCCCAAATGCCTGATTTGGAGCTCCTGTTGCCCTGTGGGTGACAAGGACAGGGAGTGTCTCTCTGGAGGTTTTCCCAAGCGATGGAATGCTGGGGCTGCTCGGGAAGGTTGGGTTACAGCTCAGCCATAAAGGGACTCTGTTCCAGGTGCATTTCCAGCTGGGGAAAATGCCTTGAAGAAAGGAACAAAGGTGCTTTTTGTGAGGAATCCCCTGAGAGGCATCGCCTGTCCTGTAGGAGAACCCAAGGCCTTCTGCCTTTGTTCTTTCTTCCTGCGCCAGCTGAACCATCACTTAAAAAAAAAAAACCAAAAAAGCAGATGTGAAAGTTTACACTTAAAAAAACCCCCACCTAAACCCCAAAAATCAGGCAGTAAAAAGGAAAGAACTGACAGAAAATATTTGGAATGCTTGGTGCTTTGATTCTGAAGTACCTGAGTTTGGAAAACTTGTTGTTTCATTTTGTTTCCATTGATTCTTTTGTGTTATGTTGGACTCTGAAATCTTTATGGAATTCTCTCCATATCCTTCCAGGACCTAAAGGGGATCGCAAGAGAGCTGGAGAGAAATTTTTCCTGAGGGAAAAGTGATAGGATAATGGGAATGGCCTTGAGTTGAAGAAGGGCAGGAATGGATGGGATATGGGAAGGAATTCCTGGCTGGGAGGGTGGGGAGGAGCTGGGATGGAATTCCCAGAGAAGCTGCGGCTGTCCCTGGATCCCTGGAATGTCCAGCTTGGACAGGGCTTGGATCACCCTGGGACAGTGGAAGGTGTGCAATGGGATGGGATTTCAGGTCCTTCCATCCCAACCTGGCCTTGAGCATTCCCAGGTCTGGAGCAACCACAACTCCTCTGGGAAAGCAATGCCAGAGCCTCCCCACCCTGCCAGCCTTTAGGGAAGAGCCAGAGGATGCTGAGCTGGAATTTTCTCTGTTTCCCCACAGCTGCTGCCATGTGGAGCTGCCCGGGGCTCATCCTGCTGTCCCTGCTGCTCGCTGCTGTCCCCCTGCCCATGGCACTGAAGGTGACCCCAGCCGTGCTCTACACCAAGCCCAGACCTTCCCAGCTGGTGGCCTCTGCCCCCTCCATCCCTGGCAAAACCCCCCTGCCAGCAGAGCCAGGCAGAGCCCAGCTCCCCACCCTCTTCCCCATGGAGAATTCCACGCTGGACTCGGCCGAGTTCTTCTTCAACTGCTGCGACTGCTGTCCTCCCACGGCAGGGCCTCGGGGCTGGCCAGGGGCACAGGGACCCCCAGGTGTGCTGGGCACTGTCCTGTCACTCTCAGCTGGGCCACAAACCCACTAATCCACTAATCTATGGGATTCATGAAATGGTTTGGCAGCAAATGGGGAGATCTCAGTGATCTGAAGCTCATCCCGAGGGACAGCTCTGATCTCTGCTCTGGGACAGGGACAGGACACTGGGAAGGGCTGGAGATGGGCCAGGGAGGGTTGGGATGGAGATCAGGAGAAGGATCTTCCTCCAGAGAGGCTGCCCAGGCTCCCCAGGGAATGGGGACATTCCCAAAGCTGCCAGAGCTCCAGGAGCGTTGGGACAGCACTGCCAGGGATGCCCAGGGTGGGATGGCTGTGGTGTCTGTGCAGAGTCAGGAGTTGGGCTGGATGATCCCTGTGGGTCCTTCCAGCTCAGGGTACTCTGTGATGCTATAATTCTATGAAATGTGGATTGGGATCCTGCCTTGGGTAAATCCAGAGCAGAGAAGTGCATGATCAACATATCCTGGGAGTTACAAACCACCACACTGGTGTGGGACAATCCCAAATCCCTGCTGGCAGGAGGCCAAACTCCTCCATTCTCTGTCCCCCTTGAGGTCACAGATTTAATTTCACATTCACTTCAACCATGGCTTTATGGCTCTCAAAACTACCTTCAAGCAGTTCTGCATCTCTGCTGAAAATTTCTGATAACCTCTTATTTTTTTATCATTATTTTTTCCGTTGGAAAAGAGGAAATACAAACCCCCAAATCTGGGTTCAATTAAAAAAACATAAATAAATAGAACACCTCTCACTAGAGGCAGCTCTCTATAAAGGACTTAAATATTCCCTAAAATACACTTTGTCTCTTCTTCCTGCTGCTAAAATTCACATCCACAGAGCCCCTAATTCTGCTCCTGCCCTGAGGAACAGTGCATTAGTCTGTAAATGTTCACTTTACTAACACTAATACTGGAGAGAGAAACTATTCATCAGAGGAAAGGTGGGCAAATCATGACATGATTCTCCTGTAATCCAATCTACTCCAGGGATTGTCACTTCCCATGGCCTGGGAGGGATTGGCTCCTGGAAATTGTTGTGGCTGTAAAGGGAGTTTGATCTCAGATCTCCTGAGTGTGGCTGGAAAATCCTTGGGATGGTTGAAGGTGTCACAATCTGCTCCCAGAGAAGCACTGGGAATCTCTGCATTCCCCAGGGGATGGAAAAAAGAAAGGATTTTTCCCTCCTTGCTGCAGTGTGGAGCTCTCAGCCAGGTCCCACTGCTGTGTTTGCAGGATTGATAGGACAATCCTTATTTACAGGATTGATTCTCCCAAGGAAAGGGACAATTCCAAAGCTGTGGCAGCTCCGTGGATGTGCTCAGATATTCAAGACAGATTTTTTCTGGTGTTTGATGAACCTCTGAGCACCCTCAGAGGCACTGAGGCAGCTCAATGCTGGTTTTAAAAATCTGCAAGCACAGCCAAGAGTGAAATGCGAAGCTGTGAGGTTTGGTGATGGCAAATAGAAGAAGCAGCTTCTCCCAAGGTGATGGAATCACCTCATGAACACTCCTCAATGCCACATTGCTTAACTATTATTGAAAATGCTATTTATAGACTTAAACCTTGGAGTTGCTGAGGCAATTCTGTTGATTTTTCAGGTCCCAAGGGGGAGAAAGGAGATGCTGGGCTGCCTGGGCTGCTGGGAACTCCTGGTCCTCAAGGTCCCAAAGGCTCTAAAGGAGAAAGAGGTAAAGCAGACTCATGGAAAATGCTGTTGTCCTCATCAGATACCCCCAAAATACCAGATTTCTCAAAGGAAGAGAAGTGTACTAATAGGGATTATTATATATATATAATATATACAATATATACAATATATACAATATATATAATATATATAATTTATATAATATATATAATATAAAAAAAATATATATAAAATATATAAAAACTGGGGAGGTTTAGCTGGGATTTGTGCAGGACAGGAGCTCAGGGGGTGGAACAAACTCAGGGTTTGTTCAGGAGGAATAGCAACAGCTGCTCATAAAGATCTCACTCCAAACTCCTTGTTCTGAACAGGAAAAAAAATCCAAGTGCAGTTTCCTTTGGATTAGGGACAGAAACAGGAAAAAACCACCATGAAGTTATATACAGGTGTAAAAGCTTCACTCCAATTCAGTTTCTCAGGCAAAATAATTTCAGCTGGGATGGAGAGCAATTATTGTCCATCAGCATTCCTGGAAGGAAACCCTGCTCTTCAATCTGGGCTGGAAGATCCTGGCAGGACCCTGCTGCTGCCTCTGGAGGATCCCTGGGGCTCCCAGCACAGAGTTGGTGCTGCTCAGTCCCTGCAGTTCCCCAGGCAGTGATTTACTCCTGGAAAAAGGCTTTTGGAATTCCTTTCCTGGAATGAGGAATGCAGAGCTGTCATCCTCTCCACTTTCCACTAAACAGCAGCAAGTGTTTCCCAGCGAGGCAGAAATCTTGGGGTGAGGTGGAGCTCGGGGCTGTGGGGTTCAGCTGAGGTTCCTGAAGGTGTTCCCTGAAAACCCTCACTGGTCATGTCTGTTTTGTTGATGGAGTGAGGGACACATGCAGCTGGTCCCAGTGGGGTGTGATGTTTGCTGTGCTGCACTCACCAGCACTGATTAATTAATGAATTCATTAATGCTGGAATGTCCTAGGAGGCAAAGGGGAGCCAGGGGAGCGAGGAGCCACTGGAAGCCCCGGTTATCCTGGCAAACCTGGGCTGCCAGGTAGGTCTGGGAACCCCAGGATGGAACTGACCTTTCCCTGTGCTCTGGGTGTTCAAACAGCGTGGAAGGAGCAGCCATTTGGATGGTCCTTCCTTCTCCAAAACACCCCAATTTTATTGTTTTTAATCTTCTTTCCCCCTCCAGGTGAAGCTGGAGCCAAAGGCAACAAGGGCAGCTATGGCTTCCCTGGGCTGAAGGGACAGAAGGGGGCTAAGGGGGACACCTGTGACAATGGCACCAAGGGGGACAAAGGGGACAGGGGGGACCCGGGAGAGCCGGGAGCAGGGGGAGAGCAGGGGGACAAGGGGGAGAAGGGGGACATGGGGGAAAAGGGGTACTGCGGGGAGCCGGGGGGCAGAGGGGCCAAGGGGGACAGAGGGGAAGGTGGCACCAAGGGGGAAAAGGGCAGCAAGGGTGACACGGGGGCCGAGGGTGTCCGAGGGGCGGCCGGAAAGCAGGGGGACAAGGGCGAGCAGGGCAGCAAGGGCGACAAGGGCGAGCTGGGCCCGGCGGGCATGGCCGGGCCCAAGGGTGACCCCGGCAGCAAGGGCAGCAGGGGAGCCCAGGGCAGGAAAGGCTCCCGAGGCGCCAAGGGTGTCCCCGGCGTGTCCCCAAGGCCACCTCGCTCGGCCTTCAGCGCCAGCCTGTCGCGGCCTTTCCCTTCTCCCAACGCGCCCATCCGCTTCGACCGCGTGTGGTTCGACGAGCGCCGCGACTACGACCCTGCCACGGGCAAGTTCAACTGCAGCGTGCCCGGCGCCTACGTCTTCTCCTACAGCGTCACCGTGCGCGGCCGCCCCGCGCGCCTCAGCCTGGTGGCCGCCGGCAGGAGGGTGGCCAAGGCCAGGGACACGCTCTACGGCCAGGACATCGACCAGGCCTCCTTCCTCACCATCCTCAGGCTCAGGGTGGGCGATCAGGTGTGGCTGGAGGTGGGGAAGGACTGGAACGGGCTCTACGCTGGCGCTGAGGATGACAGTGTCTTCACGGGGTTCCTGCTCTACCCGGATGGCTTGGAGGTGCTGCTCTAGGTTTGGGGGATGAAGGTGGAGCTGAGGAACATCCTGTCCCTCTGCCTGGGAGCTGCACCTCGGTTTAGTTGTTCTTTTCTTGAGTTGTAACAAAAATATCCATATTTGCAAGCTATGGATTATTTTGAAGAAGTCACATGTCCTTTGTGAGTTGTCCCAATACCAGCAGGACCAGCATGGGGAGGGAATTTCCCATCCCAGTTTGTAATTAGCATATTCAAATCATGTCATGAAGCTCCTTCCCAGCTCCAGCGATCCTTGCATGGTCCAAACCCCTCTAGGAGTCACTTCTGATCACTGATTTTGGTAAAACCACCAGGGTTTGATTTATAGACCTCAGCCAGATGAGGACATCAGCAGTAGGTTCCCTGAAATCACCTCAAAAAATCTGAAATTCTTTTCTCATTGAATCAGTATTATTTAGTCCTTTAGCCTTGGTCATGAATTACATAAAAATTAATCTAAAAGAGTACTAGATCAGTGTAAAAAATCCTCCTAACTCTTGTTTTTAAGCACAAATAAATCTGAAACTTTCAAAAGTAGCTGAGAGATGCATGTTTTACTTTCTTGGTCCACTCAGTTCCTGATCCTGTGATGCTGTGGGATCATCCCTGGGCTGCTGGGAGGAGCCAGGAAATGTCTGGGAAAGGAGAGAAAGAAAAGTGGTTCTGAGTGATTCTCTTCTCTTTTGTTTCCTTCTGGTAAAAGTTCCATGCAAATGTGTTTATTTGAGCCAACAAAACACTGATTTGCTGCTCTTGGAAGCAGCCATGGGGCAGGGAGGGAATCTCTGCTGCACTCTTCTCGCTGCCAGGAGAAGCATCTCTTTTTTTTATTGCTAAATTTTCCAGAGTTGCCTCTTGCCCACCTTTCTCTCTGTACCTTCAGCTGAAGGCTAATGAAAAAATCAATGTTCATTAAGGAAAAATTCCATCTGTGGAATGCTGAGGGCTGGAAAACTGGGAGGACAAAACCACAACCCACAGGCATTGGGGTTTATCTGAGGAGATTGGTATTCCAAAGGGAGAAACTCGATTTTTTTTTTTTTTTAAGCCCCTGTGTAATATTCTCTTCACACTTCTCGTTCTCTGAGTGAACTTTTATTGCTCCACAACCATTTACCAAGCTCTGGGATATTCCTAAAGATGTGGCTGCCTTAATATGCTGCTGCCTCCGTTTGGGATGGAAAGGGCAGCAAGGCAGTCAATAAAATCACCTGGCTCCCTGTCTTCCCTGGGAAAGAGTGGATAAAATGCCAGGATAATCCCAGGGTTTTACGGCAGCTAAACTGTTATTTTTTCGCTTTGCCTCCTGCCCTTTTTCTTTTGATATTCAGCTGGGTAACGCTGGGAACTAAATGGGCTTTAAAAGGTGGGAGATTGGGGTTAGGGAGGAAAGCTTTATAAACACCAACTGCATTAATTTCGATCCAAAGCCTTCAGGATGCTGCTGAGCAGCTCTGGCTGGATAAAAAACCCCTCAGAATATTTTCTCTTTAGTCAGTGAAGCAGTTTGGAGCTGTGGAAAGGAGGGGTGAGAAATTACAAGTTTCCAACTCCTTCATAAGCTTTTTGATATAAAATGAAAGTTGTTGTTAAATGTGATGTGACACTGACAGAGGAAGGCTGTGGGTTGTATTTATTTAAATAATAGATATATATTTTGAGTAATATTTTCTTTGAGGATGAGTTTATTGAAACAAATTGGCTTTAATAACAATCATCTCAACTTCCAGCTGGACATACCTGAAGGAAAAACCTTTTAGACCTTTCCTGCTTTAATAATAATAATCTCAACTTCCAGCTGGAAATACCTGAAGGAAAAACCCTTTAGCCCTTTCTTGTTTTAATAATAATCATTTCAACTTCCAGCTGGAAATACTTGAAGGAAAAACCTTTTAGACCTTTCCTGTTTTAATAATAACCATCTCAACTTCCAGCTGGAAATATCTATAGGAAAAGCCCTTTAGACTTTTCCTGCGTTAACAAGAATCATCTCAACTTCCAACTGGAAATACTTGAAGGAAAAACCTTTTAGACTTTTCTTTCTTTACTCTACTGATGCTGGTGTGGATTTTGGGCTGGCCAGAGGCAGCTCTGCTGTTGGGATGCTCTGGCTGTCCAGGGAAAGAACAACGAGTGGCTAATCCTTGCTGATTGTCCAAGGAGTTGGAAGCAGGGCAGGATCAGTTCAACAGCCTTTCATGCCAAGAGGGATCCTGCAGGGAATTCTGAATTCCCTGTGCCTCATTTTTCCCTCTGAAGGGTGAATCCCTGCAGTACCTCATCCCTTCATCCCTCTGCCCTCTCGCTGGGGTTTTGCTCTGTGGATCTGGCAGAGCATCCCTGGGCAGATGTCCCTGCTGTGTCCCTGCTGTGTCCCTGCCGTGTCCCTGCCGTGTCCCTGCTGTGTCCCTGCTGTGTCCCTGCTGTGTCCCTGCTGTCCCTGGCCGTGGGGTTGGTGTCACCCTGAATGCACCCCAAAGGTCCTGACTGGGTGATGAGATCAGCCTGCCTTGGCAAGGCTGCTTCCTCTGGGAGATTTCTGAGCAACGACTGCAGGAAAGCTCTTTGCTGCCTCAGAGGTTCTGCTCTGTCAGCTCCTGCCCAAAAACTTGATTTTAGCTCCTGAACTGGAATATATCCTGAATATCCCATCCCAGCTGGGAGCTGGGCAGCCTCAGTTTTCCTCTGCAGCGTTTGGGGCCAGGGAATATTAAAATATTGGGGAAAACCAATATATTAAAATATTGGTGAAAACCAATATATTAAAATATTGGGGAAAACCAGGAAATATTAAAATATTGGTGAAAACCAATATATTAAAATATTGGGGAAAACCAGGAAATATTAAAATATTGGTGAAAACCAATATATTAAAATATGGGGGAAAACCAGGAAATATTAAAATATTGGGAAAAACTAATATATTAAAATATTCGGAAAAACCAATATATTAAAATAGTGGGGAAAACCAGGAAATATTAAAATACTGGGGAAAACCAACCATGCAGACATTTGGACCTGCATGTCACAGAGACAAATCTACTCGCTGCTTTCAAGATCTCACCCTTTATTTCCTCGTGTTACAAAAGCAGTCACACAAAAAAATGGCATTTAGCAGAGCTGCCTGTGCTTCGTGTGGCTCTTTTCTCTTTATATTCACTTTATTTCTCCCCTCTGCAAACTCACAGCTTTTATTATTGTTAAGGTTTTACTTTAGCTATCCAGATTTTTCATCTCCCCAGGGCATATCTATTTGTTTGGATGACTAACTTGCTTTTCCTGTAGAGATGTGGAATTTCTGAGTTGCTGATCCAAGTCTCTCCGATGGATAAGTCATTGTCCATCTGTTTGCTCCCTCCTGGGAGCTCCTGGGAGCTGCAGAGAGGATTCATGGGAGTGGAGCAGCCTGCAAGTTAGACCTGGATTAGCAGGAGCAGCCTTGTTTCCCCCTCATTCCTGCTGGTTTTCCCCTCATTCCTGTCGATTTCACCCCCATTCCTGCTGGTTTTTCCCCCATTCCTACTGGTTTTCCCACATTCCTGTCCGTTTCACCCCCATTCCTGCTGGTTTTCTCCACATTCCTGTCGGTTTTCCCCACATTCCTGTTAGTTTTCCCCCCATTCCTGTCGGTTTCCCCTCATTCCTGCTGGTTTCCCCCCCATTCCTGCTGGTTTCCCCCCCATTCCTGCTGGTTTTCCCCACATTCCTGTCGGTTTTCCCCCATTCCTGCTGGTTTTCCCCCATTCCTGCTGGTTTCCCCCATTCCTGTCAGTTTTCCCACATTCCTGTCAGTTTTCCCCATTCCTGCTGGTTTCCCCCCATTCCTGTCAGATTTCCCCACATTCCTGCTGGTTTTCCCCACATTCCTGTCAGTTTTTCCCACATTCCTGCTGGTTTTCCCCTCATTCCTGCTGGTTTTTCCCCCATTCCTGCTGGGTTTTCCCCATTCCTGCTGGTTTCCCCATTCCTGTCAGTTTTCCCCACATTCCTGCTGGTTTTCCCCCATTCCTGCTGGTTTCCCCCCATTCCTGTCAGATTTCCCCACATTCCTGTTGGTTTCCCCATTTCTGTCGATTTTCCCCCATTCCTGCCAGTTTCCCCCACATTCCTGGTAGTTCTCCCCCCATTCCTGCTGGTTTCCCCCACATTCCTGTCAGTTTTCCCCACATTCCTGCTGGTTTTCCATCCATTCCTGCTGGTTTTCCCACATTCCTGCTGATTTTCCTGGCTCCTGAGGAAGGAATCCCCTTGGCTGAATTTATTTTTCCACTTGCCATCCCCGGGGAACTCAGTGAAAAAAAGATTTTTGTGAAATCCCACCGTTGTTAAAAGCCAGGTTGGGTCCTTGCAAGGGTTGTGGGGCAAGGATTTGGGATTGGATTCTCTGCCAGAATCTTCCATGGAGCCAGGGCTGCACCCAGGCTGAGCCCAGCAGTGTCTGGGGTGGAGGCTTCAAGAATTTGGGGGAGAAATGCTGGAGAGAGGAGTGGGAATTTGTGGGAGCAGCAGCCCTGAGACAGTGCAGAGGGAAGGGCAGGAGCTGAGATCCCACTGGGAATGATGCTGTCCTTGGGGAAACACAAATCCCTTAGGGAAGACACCAAACCAGAGCAGGGACAGGGCTGTCATCCCATGGGAATCTAATATGGGATCAGCTCTCTGACAGGACCCAAACCAGAGAGGGACAGGGCTGTGATCCCATGGGAATTCTGTATAGGATCAGCTCCCTGGCAGGCCCAAACCACAGCAGGACAGGGCTGTTATCCCATGGGAATCCTGTATGGGATCATCTCCCTGGCAGGACCCAAACCAGAGAGGGACAGGGCTGTGATCCCATGGGAATTCTGTATAGGATCAGCTCCCTGGCAGGACCCAAACCAGAGCCCAAAACAGGGTTGTGTTCCCATAGGAATCCTGTATGGCATCAACTCCCTGGCAGGACCCAAACCAGAGAGGGACAGGGCTGTGATCCCATAGGAATTCTGTATAGGATCAGCTCCCTGGCAGGACCCCAAACCAGAGCAGAGAACAGTGAGGAATGCTCTCCCTGAGGAGGAAGGAGCAGCAGGAATCCATGGGATGAATTCCCTGTTCCCTCTGCTGGCAGTGACACTGAACCTGGAAGGAGCAAAAGGTGTTTTTAGGATTGGGTTTTATCTCTCATTGCCCTATTCTGGTGCTAAATGAATTTATCCACGTGGACTCTGCTCTGCCTCAGATTCCTCACCCCAAACCATTCCCGGGTTTTCCCTCCCCGCTCCGCGCGGATTTTGGGATTTTGGGATGCTGCGGGCCAGGCAGGGACAGCAGATGGCAATGTGGTGCTGCGAGCAGAGCCAATCCAGGGAATTGGGGCTGGGACGGGAAATTCCTTGGAAAATCCCGACGGGAGCTGCTGGGAGGGTCCTGCTTTGGGCCCTGGCGGGGATTTGGGGCTGTGGGATTCTGGGTTTTCTATAGGATGGGATGGGTTTTCCATAGGATGGGATGGATGGATGGATGTGCTGGGCACAGGGATTGGGATGGGGACACTCCACTTCCACTTAGGGAATTGAATCCCAATTAATGAATTTAGGATTTTCTGCCTTAGAAAGGCCAAGCTTGGCCCCACCGTGGGGTGGTTGATGTTTATTGGGGTCTCTCTGTGTGTTTATTTGGAATTAAATGTGGTTTAATCATGTAGGATCTGTGTCCACAGTGGGGATTTTGCATGCAGAGAGCTGGAGAACAAACCTCAGCTCAGGATATGGGAATTATTCCCCAGCTTCAAGAATCCCAACAAGTCCATGACCCCATGGGGGACTCTGTCCTTGCTGGGTTTAATACATGGGTTGTGATAAAAACACCCAAAATCTGAAATTCCCACCTTTTTAAAGTCTCCTGTTTTCCTCCTGTTTTCCTCCTGTTTTCCTCCTAGGACTGATCCCTCTGCCTGGAACACTGACATTTTCAGGCTCCAGGCACCCTCAGGGAGCAGGAATTTCTCTCTGGATCCAGAGGGAAATTTCAATTTTCAGAGGACACCTCTGAAATAAATCCTTGGGATCACCAATCCTCACTCTCACCCCTGAATTTGACTTTCCAGGCTGGAGCTGAACACAACTTCCAGCTGAACACCAACAATTGGAAAGAACTCCAAGCTCTTCAAGCAGCAATCAGAGCTGGAAACAACCATTCCACAGCTTTTTCCAAATCTATCTTCCCATTCCTGAGTCACTGCTGTTACCAGGTTTACCTCCAACAGAAATCTTTCCACTCCATTGGCTGGAGTTAACTCAGTCACTTTAAGGAAAATAACTGGGGAAAAAAAAGGCTTAAAAAAGGCCTAAATATATTCTTTTTTTTTTTTTTTCTCAGAGGTTCATAAAACCTTCCTAAAACTAAAAAAAAAAGATAAATCCAAATTACGAGCTGCTGTTCCCAACAGAGCCCAAATCCATCTGCGGCATAATTGGAATTACAGCATCTCTTGGCAGCCCAAAAGAGTAATCAAGGCGAAAAAACTAAAACCATCCCAGGCGCTGGGAAGTTATTTTAAAACTAAAATGAAGCACTTGAGCAAAAAAAGGGACTGAAAATAAACCCAGTTTTAGTGAGAAATGGTTATTGTCATATCTCTGGCTAATTCTGAGTAAACAAGATATGATGAAAATATAGGAATATCCACAATCTTCTATTAAAGGGACCCCATGGATTCCCAGCAATATTCCAAAATTCCAGCAATATCTGGAATTCTGTGAGTTGAGTGCTGAAAACATTTGGATTTCATCTCCATGTGCTCCTTTTTGGTTTTGGAAGTGCTGTGATGGTGAGAGAAAATATTTTCTGTTGTGCCATTTCTGTACTGATAGAACTTGTGATGGACACAGAAATATTGGGTCAGGAAATATCCTGGTTTGTTCTGTTGGCATGGAAAAATAGTGATTTTTTTTCTTTTTTTTTCTTTTTTTGTCTGGGCTGCTTTTTAGAGAAAAGCCAAACAGGCAGCAGGCAAAATGTGGGGTGTAAAATATTCTGAATATGCAGGAGGATCTGCTGAGTGCCAAGGAAAACACAAACCCTGCAGAGCTTCACCCATGAGCTGCATGGGCAAAAGCTCTTGATTCATTCAAACAGAGAAATATTTGCTCCTTGGAGTAACTCCTCCTCCCAGGAGCACTTGGAGCTCCCAGCCTGCTCTCAGAGGGGCCAGCATGGAAAAAAACATCCTAAATATCCCATTTCCAACCTGAAGGAAAAACCCTTTCCCATTGCTCAGATGTAGGAGAAATCCTCTGCCAAGGGGATTTTCCAGCTGGAGATGCTGAGTACTAAAGAAATCCCAAAACATCAGCTCTGCTGAGAACATCACCAGCTTTAGTGGGGCTGGAAAGGTTTATACTTTGGGAAAATGATGTTTTTTTGTCTTTCTGGGCTGCTTTGCTCCAGCGTTTTGCAGAATGGGTGGGTGGGATTGGGGTGCTGTGCTCTATCTTGTTTGCTCTCTCTTGTTTGTTTAAGGGATAGAAATGCTTTCCACTTCAATATTCAAATGTCATTTCCCATTTTTTTTTTACCTATTTATTCTGGAATCACCCTTTCCCTGTTTTTCTTTGCTACCTCTTCTCCCCACCTGCTGGCCAGATTTTCTCCTCTGAGATCTGCCAAGCTCTAACCACTGCAGGTTCTTCTTCTTTATTCTCCTTGGGACATTCCTCTGCCCTGTCCTCCAATTCCATATTGTCCCCAGGTTTTATTCCAGCTAGCCATGCCATAATTGGAATTTAGGGCCTCAAAACTTCAGGGAGATGAGGGACAAGGTTGCAGAATGAGAAAACACTTGCAGGTGAATTCCCTGCTAGCTCAGCCTCTCTGTCTGTTTTTTATTTCTTGCTCTCTTGTATCACCTCATGGAAAATCATGTGCTGGCTATTCAGATCCCAGGCTGATCCAAGGTGGAATTTTTTTTCCCTGGGATGAACTCTCAATCTGAGCACCTCTCTGCTGTGTTTTGCAGCCCAAGTGTAGCTCAGAAGCCCCTGGAGGTGAATGAATAATCACTGAGTGGGAATTTACCCAGGAAACAGAACTTTTCTTTTTTTTTTTTTTTTAAATGGTCTGTTAGCATTTTTCTGGAGCTCATTTGAAAGTCAGTGTTGGCTTTTAATCCATTCTGCAAATACATCCTCACCTGTGGGTTTCTGGTAAAAAAAAAGATCTTAAAAACTCATTTTTTAAAACAATCTTTAAAAAAATGGTCTTAAAAAACCCCCAAATCTGGACGATTTGTGTTTGAAGTCCTGGGAATGCTTCTCCCTTTAAGCCCCAGGATGGATTTATCCCTGAGCTCTGCTGGGGCATCACCCACAGCCAGCTGGGACTGGGGAGAGTTCATCCAAAAATCCATCCATCCCGAGAAAATCCAGGTGTGTTAAAGGTCTGACTTGCTTTTTGCTTTTCAACCCTGCTGGTTTGAACAGGATTACAGAGATTTCAGACAGAGAGGAACTTAAAATGCTCCTCATTTTGGACACATCATTTGTAGCTTATTAAAGCCCAGCTGCAGGCTTTTATTAGGTAATAAATTGAATCAAGTTTTATAGGAAAGGTGGTTTTATTTTATGCTGCCATAAATTCTCTTCACTTTGCCTCTCACCGTTTCCAAGGGATTTGAAAAGCAGCTTGAAAGAGAAACCCCACTCTGTGCCTCTCCTCCAGTTTATCAACAGGACCCTTAAATTTCTCTCCAGGTCACATTAACAGCAGAATTGAAAAAGTTTGGAGAACCATTCATTAAGTCTGTGCTCCTAAATCAACCCCACAGATGGAGCTTGTCTCATCCTCACAAACAGCTTTATGCACAAGGTATGGATGGGGATGAACCACTGAAATAAATCCTGATGGATGGGGATGAACCACTGAAATAAATCCTGCTGGATATTCAAAACAAACCCCAAATATTGCAGTGTTGACTCAGTTCTTCACATCCTTGTAGGTCTCCTGGCATTCTGGAGTAGGGTTGGAGCCATAGGGTTTGTGGGGGAAAATAAAGCCAAGGGATGTCCCTCCTTTCCCCAGGGCTGGAATTCCAAGGGAATTCACAAACATTACCCTCTGGAGCAAAGTGCCTTATGGACAATGTTTCTCTAAACTGAGACTCGAGGTGGATGAGTTGATCTGGAGAAGAAAATTTATGAGCAGCTTTTGAGTAGTGGGAGCTGTCAGTGTTTCCTCTGAGAAAAATATTGGATATGAAATGTGGGATTTAATCCGTGGTGTAACTGTGCTGTTTCAATATGTTCTTCCTTTTTTTTTTATTATCAAATATTGAGTTGGTTTTGGGCTTGAAATGAGAATGACTTCAGAGCAGTTCTGGGGAGAGGCAGAGTAAGAATGGGAGGGTTCAGGAGCTGAGGTTGCACATGTAGTAAATGTAACCCATGAGCTACACCAGGTGTAGGCTCTGAGTGTTTGGGAAGGCTGAGGAACACACAGAGCTTCAACCATGATCTTCCTTTAGGAGTAACCTCAGTCTGGGCCTGGAGCAGCACAGCCTGGTCCTAGAGGATGGGATTTATCTCCTTGGATCAATTTTACCCCCCTTAGGCCACTTTCCCATTCCCACATCTTCCTTTCACCTTTCTTTACCTTAGGTGGATTTTTTTTCCTATATCCATGTCACTCCTGGTTTTTATCAAGCCCTTCTTGATCCCCTGTGTGCCTGGGAATGTTTTCTGGGAATCCACCCTGAGCCTGCCCTGCTCCTCAGCCTCTCCCACTGCTCCTTGGCTCTCCATCCTCTGCTCCAGTTGGGTTGGAATCACCCCGGGAATGCCAAATTGCCAAAATGCTTTTTTAAATTTCTGGTTCAATGTGGATTTTGCCTAAAATGAGAAATGTACAGACAGTGCTTGAGGGAAGGAGGAATATTGATGTCATGCAGAAAGTGTCTAACTCCCAACTTCTGGAATCCTGGAATTGCTGAGGTTGGAAAAACCCCCTGAGGTCATCAAGTCCAACCACTCCCAGCCCTGCCCCATGTCCCCAAGTGCCACCTCCACGTGGCTTTTAAAGCCCTCCAGGGATGGGGATGTCGCTGTTGAACCGCTGGCAGAGTGAAGAACCAGACAGAGTCCCAGGTGGCGCAAATCTCAATTTGTTATTTAATTTTAGAACTTATATAGACTTTCAAAGATCATCCAGATTGGGTCAATTCAAAACCTCCCCCCAGGCTGATTGGCCAGGCTTGAACCACCTAGCTTTCCAGAGAGTGTTTCAATAACATCCAAACTTTATTTATAAAAACACAGGAAGAAGAAGAGAAAATTCCCATGGGAAAGAGTCTGTTCTGCCACAATGAGGACTCCACCACTGTGCCAGGGCTGGACAGCCCTTTCCATGGCGAAATTTTCCCAAATATCCCACATTATTCAGCACTGATTCAGTTCAAGGACAGGCTCAGGAAGCATTGCCAAGGGGTTTCAGGTGTCCTTCTGCTGAGCAATATTGTGTCTTATTTTCTCAGCTCTCAGAGTCTGCAGACACCTCAGATTCAACAGCCACTGCAGATTTTAATTGATGTTTCTTCTGGAATTTATTTGTGGCCAAGAAGACGTGGCTGGGTCATTAACACTCTCCTAATTGCTCTGTTTGCTGGGAGCAGCTTGCCTTTTGTGGCCGAGCAAGAGGTGACAGTGGCAGCCAGGCTGTGACCTGGAATGATGGGACAGCTTTGATCCCGACCTCAAAACCAGGGAAGGAGAGCTTTATTCAGATTAACACTTCTTCCTGCTGAAGCAACTCTAATTTTAGAAGAAATTATACTGATTCCTAAGTTTGGATGATGCATTTTTATGGCCCAAGGGTTTGGGAAGGTCTTAGCAAGCTGACCCTGGTGTGTTACAGGGAGGGAGGACTCGGCCTTTGGTGGCAAAACCCATGGAATGGCCTCATAAAACATCCCTTATTTTGGAGTCTAAATAGAAAATGAGTCAACAATTAATAGAGAAAGACAAGACAGAAAAATGGGATCTTGGCCTTTGGTGGCAAAACCCATGGAACATCCTCATGAAATCCCCTTTATTTTGGAGTCTAAATAGAAAACGAGTCAACACTTAACAGGGGAAGACCAGACAGAGAAATGGGGTTTGGTAAATGCTGCAGATCTTGTCTGGGACATTCAATCCTTGTGTCCCCTCTGTGGGTGACCAGTAGGGAATGCTTGATGCCCAACCCCAAACACAAACCGCTGAAAACTGAGGGGTTTTTGCCCTTTTTTTGCCCTCCATCCCCATTTCCCCCTTTCCCATTCCCCACTTCAGTTCCTGTCGTGCTGCACATTGCTTTTCACACCATTTCTGGCCAGCAGGAACTCCTGGAATTAATGATGGGGAGATTTGCAAAAGATCCTGGATTTTAAAGCAACTTTGAAGGCAGCTGCCTTTAAACTCTCCCGAAAACTTGTGCCAGGATAATTTGTTTCTACATAAATAATTAAATCCTTGCATCTGTGGGATGTTACAGTTATCACTCTGTGTTCTTAAAACTTCTGGGGTTTTCTGGTGATTTAAAGTGGGATTTGTTTTTTAGGCCAAAGGTGGACTGTTATTGTATTAATAACATATAATATAATATAAATAATATAATATAAATAATATAATATAACATATATAATATAATATAATAAAATAATATATATAATATAATATAATAATAATATAATATAATATAATATAATATAATATCATATAATATCATATAATATCCTGGTATAGTTTTCCAACAGGGTCTCCCAGAGCCACCAACTGGGGCCACCCAAGCCACCAATTCCTTTTCTTCCTGATTTACATCCTGGGAAATGCTGTAATTCAGGTGCCTCTCTCCAAAAAAATCCAACAACCTCATCCTGCTTTGCCTTTCCAAGAAATAATTGATATTTTCTCGGGAAAGTCTCTTTCCCCTGCTTTATTTATGTGAGCTCAAACCTAATAAATCAAGTTGGAAAAAGCGATGATGGAGCCCTCAAAGAGTCAATATTTCAGAACAGCTGCAAGAGGGGGAAATTTCGAGGTCACCAACATCCAGAGCGATGGCTTTTTAATCCTTTATCTGAAATTTGGGAATAATCTTGTTATCCATAACAACCTGGCTGGGCAGGATGACATTCCCTCATTTCATGTCTCTAACTCATCGATGACAAAGATAACATACAAAACGTCTCATGTTTTCAGGTTTTCTTTGGTAAAAGCCATGAATTCCCAGTTAATGGAGCTCGAGTGTCAGGGAGAGTCATTTCAATTATCCTTCTGACAAAAATAATACTTCAGGACGCGCAGAGAGCTGGGAGGAATAATTCTACTTTCCTTATTTATGCGGCGACTAATAACGGAAAAGAGTTTTTTATCTCTCATGACATGATTTAGTCTCATGAAACAGTGATTTTCTTCCTTTTTCCTGGGGTGAGTGCTTTTGGCTGCTGCTCCCTTGAGAGGGGAAGAAAGGATTATTTTTTTTTTTTTCTGGATATCAGTTGCTTCTCCAGCCACCTGAACTCAGCGATGTGGCTTTAATTTTAGTCCCTTTTCCTAATATTCTGTTCAGGAAGATGCAGTTTGACAGCTAACAGATCGTTTACAGCAGGAATGACTAAAAATATGGAATAAAAACTGCTTTTGAGCCACGTTGAGGCGTTTGGGGGCTGTCTGGTGGCAGGGATTGAATGTCTTGGGCTGGAGAGCCTGGTCCTGATCCCAGTTTTTGTTGCTTTTTCCTGCAGACAAAAGGGGAAGAAAATTCCCTTTAAAACCTTTTATATCGATGGATGAAGCAGAGTGAAAATTCTGATGAACACAAAGCTTTCCTGGCTCTGTTGAGAGTATTCCTGTTGTGAATATTCCTGTTGTGAATATTCCTGTTTATCTCTGGGGATAAACAGGGAGTTGGGAGCACCTCATCCACGAAAATCCTGTCGTGCTGTTGGACACTTCCTCACAATCTTCATGGGGAAAAGATTGTCTTTCTCTTTTCTTTTTTAATGTTGGCACTGAAAGTATGAACTCTGTGAGAAGCTCTGAAGTTGGGATTTATTTGTGGTGCTTCAGGTAGAAAAAATTCAGCCCTTAAACCAACTTTTTGTGTCTCAACTGTGGCTTGTCAGTGGCTCCCACTGGAGAATGAGGAATAGTTTTAAATGAAAAGACGGATTTTTTTAATGATAAATTGATTTAATTAAAACGAAAACATCTGTTTGTGATACCTAGAAATGCTTTCTATAAATTGCCCTGGGAGGCTGGGGAGGGCTTGGCTCAGGCTGCCCAGAGGAGCTGAGAAATTGAAACAGCAGAGCCCATTTTATCTAATATTAATTGAGAGTTTGGGGATATTTGGGAATGAATTGAAGCACAGACTTGATGTGCAAGTCACAAAGATGTTGTGTGAGCTCTTTTGGAGTTTTCAAGCAATCAATTTTTCCCAACCAGCCAAACCAGCCCCACCCTTGCCTATGGTTGCTGTGGTGCTTTTACATCAATGGCTGCAATGAATCACAAACCCAACACCAATAAATACATTTTCCTGCTGCCAAAATCTCTCCTGGATCTGATCTCTCCTCATCTTCCCTTCCTCCAGGTTGCCCAACCTTGGGTTTGTTCCCATTTTTCTGCCCTTTATCCCATTTAGACAAACATTCCCTTCCTTGCCAGCTCCCCCAGCCTGGTGCTGCCATGAAAATTCCAAAAACTCTCCTTTTGGAATCCTCGGAATCCTCATTTCCCTCCAACTAATTTTCATCACATCCCAGCTTTTGCTGCAACATCACTTCCCCAGCTCCTGAAGCTTGAAAGAGCAGCAGAGCTTGGCTTTACATCTTGCTGGATGCTTCAGCAGTGATTTACATTAAGGTGCTTAAACGAATCTATTTTCAGGAAAACACTGCCTTTTCATGGGTGAATAAGACCTAATTCTGCCTGACGAAAACATGCCTATAAATAAGAGCTGATGTCATTGCCTTAAGCAGCAGCAATTATAATTAATGGGCAGGAAATTCTATTTCTGGGAAGATTTCTTGTCCGGAGGGTCAGAGACGTTTTTATTTATCTGTTTGTTTTCGTGCCCAAGTTGTGTTTTACTAAAAGCAGGAGCTGAATGCTCTGGCTGGAGTTGGCCAAGTTTGGAATAACTTAATTGCTGAAAATGCACAAATTCCTCGGGAAAACTCTCAGTGGATAAACTCTGGCACAGCCAGCTTGGCACTATTTTTTTTTTCCCCTCCAAGCATGGGAATTTATTTATTTTTGTCTCCGAGGCTGTTTTGATGCCTCAGATTTTCCCTCGCAGGTGTTGAATTTTTCCAAGATGAAAAGGAGTTACACGAAGTTCTCGAGGCTTCCCCCTGCCAACTTTCTCTGGCATTTAATTCCTTTTTCATGCTGTTTTTATGCTTGATTTATCCTTAGTTCTCCCTAGTTCTCCTTCCCCTTTTCCTTTCTTCCCTCTGACACTGTAACATGTTCCCTTCCGTGTTTTTCGAGATCAAAGCTTTCTCCTCTACCTTTCTTCTGCCTGTCTTGAAAACAGATATTTCAATTAATGTGGAAAGGAAAAAATGAGTCAGGAGTTTAATTTGAGCATCTCTGAGTTTTTCCCACTGAATTTCTCGTTGTTGAGGTGCCTAAATCTCAGTGTCACGCTGAATTTTCATGGAAATCTTTGGGAATTCTGAACAGCCAGGGAAAATTGCCCCAAAGAAAGTGGCAGAAAAAGTTTGGAGAGGTCTTGTTTAATTTGGTGCAGTTTTTGAGGATGAAATGAGTGTTTAATTGGCTACCTACTCCCTGGGAATGCTGCTCTGTGGTTTCAGGGAATCCCTTGGGACTGTTTAGGGGGAGCAAGGAATTCTTCATTGTTCAGCTGCTCAGCTGAGCATTTCCCTTCATTTTCCTTCCTTCATTTTCCTTCCTCAGAACAACTGATGACAGATTTGGATGTTCTCCCTCTGAGTTGATGGATCTCCTCAGGCAAATCCTGGGAGGAGGTAGAAGTGGAACTCTGACTCTTCCTTGGGCAGTTTTTCCAGTTTTTCCCCTCAGGAGTGAATTCCCTTGGCAGGAGGAGCTGCTGCAGCACCAGGAGGAAAAACTAGGATGGATGGATGGATGGATGATGGATGATGGATGGATGGATGGTGGATGGATGGATGATGGATGGAGATGGATAGATGGATGGATGATGGATGGATGGATGGTGGATGGATGGATGATGGATGGATGATGGATGGATGATGGATGATGGATGGATGATGGATAGATGGATGGAGAGATGGATGATGGATGGATGGATGGATGGATGGAGATGGATGGATAGATGGATGATGGATGGATGGATGGTGGATGGATGGATGATGGATGGATGATGGATGGATGATGGATGGATGGATGGATGGATGATGGATGGATGGATGGAGAGATGGATGATGGATGGATGGATGGATGGATGGAGATGGATGGATGGATGGATGGATGGATGGATGGAGATGGATGGAGAGATGGATGGATGATGGATGATGGATGGATGGATGGATGATGGATGGAGGTGATTTTTCCATAGCATCAGAGGATTCCTAGGATGCTCATTCCTTTTGGGAAGCCACCGTTTCTGAGGGAGCATCAGCTCTTTTTTGCCATCTGAAGGAAAGATTTAGGAGCTGAATTTCTTGGGAATCAATGTTTTTCCTTGGCATGTGGTGGCCTGGCTGGGCAGGAGGATTTGGGGCAGCAGGTTTAGGTAAATTTTGGGTATTTGTGCCTAGAATTCCCTTGTCTGGATCATTAGTAAAGACATTAAACAGAATATAAAGAATAATATTTTGGGGAAAAAATCCTAAAATTAAGGGCAACTGTTTAGGCTGCTGCAAAAATCCAGGTGGGATTTAACTGCCATTGTGGGAAGTGTTTTATTTTGGGAGAAATGATCTAAAAAGGACATTCTTGACTCATCCTGGACTTTGCATAAAGAGAGGACACTCAGACTTGAGGAAACAAACCATAAATCCCATCTTAAGCATCACATTTTGTTTAAATTATGTTCATTTGCATAAATCTCAATAAATACTAAATTCTGAATCATTATTTCCAGAATTGGCAGTAATAACCACTTATTACCTATATCAAAGAATCAGTTATAAAAATTAAAACGGATTTAAAGACATTTTTATCTCGTTTCCAGCCCATTCTCCTTAATAACCCGAGGTGAATCAGCCTGTTTGGAATTGCTTCATGCTGAAAATAGATTGCAGAATTAGGACAATACCTGAGCATGCATTTGGGATATTTGCATCGGCCTTCAAAGGAAGCTGATGGTGCAAAAAAAAGGAGAAAAAACAACAAAACCAACCAAACAACAACAAAAAAACAGCCACGGGGGGAGGTGCATGACACAGAAAAATCATCTTTTCCTGGAATTAAATTCTCTGGAATTCTAAATCAATGTATTTCCATCCCCAAATTCTGTGTGCTCAGCTCAGGAAAATAGCGAAACTCTGATTCTGCTCTTCCAATTCCCATCAGCTCAAAGCCAAACTCTGCCAAATCAACCCAAATTTTGTGTCTTCAGTGGCAAAATTACCAGGAACTTTCTCAGCTCTTCCCCTGATTTGTGTCAGGAGCCCTTTGGGCCACTCGGGTGAAGTTTTGATGGAAAACCTGCAAAATGCATTTGTGTCATCATTCCAGGTTGGCCAATGAATCCTTTCAGACATCCCCAGCTATTTTGGGATATTTCAGTTCAAGGGTCAGTCCATCCACCCTAAAAATGGCTATTTAAAAACTAAAAAGCATCCAAAACAGACCCAACAAAGGCTTGAGGAGCCTTCCTGGTGAGTCAGGACTTTCCCTCTGTTTCAGTTGGATGCATGAAGAGGTTCTTGATATTTGCATTGTATTTTTTTCCTAAAAATGTATTTCCCACATTTTCTGTCCCAGAGCTGGACTAGAATCCCACCTGTTCCTCTATATCCTTCCCAGCTTCTCTGGGGAGCACTTCCATCCAGGTTTTCCTGTGCAGATAAATTCCTGACGTGGAAAAAATCAACTTTTCCAGTGAACTTTTATTTCAAATTAAGTAGTGAGTTAAGCTCAGTAAACAGGAGGTTATTCTATTCGATTCTATTTCTATTTCTATTTCTATTTCTATTTCTATTTCTATTTCTATTTCTATTTATTTCTATTTCTATTCTATACTATCTATTCTATTCTATTCTAGTCTTATCTATTCTATTCTTCTACTCTATTCTATTCTATTATATTCTATTATTCTATTTTATTCTATTCTGATCTTATCTATTCTATTCTTCTACTCTATTCTATTCTATTATTCTACTCTACTCCTATTCTATTCTATTCTATTCTATTATTTCTCTTTTTTTGGTAAAGGAAGTATTGGCTTCTAAAATATCTGGAATGTTTTAAAAAAACAGATTTCCTGACCCTCTGGTGTGAGTTGACATCTCCTATATGTCCTTTTACTCCTTGACCTTGGCATTGTGGATTAATTAATTAATTTAAAAGACCTTCCCCATTTCTCTAGTTTTGAACTTTTTCAGCTTGTTTGTCTCTCCTTCATCTCCTTCCCGTGGGTTAATTATGGAAATCTTCATTCCCACCTCCCTGGGCTGCTCAACACCCCAGAAAGTCATCACTCGGATTTTTTTATTTATTTCTGTCTCTCCTGACACAACTAATTCTCCACAAGCCCAGAGCTCTAAATTATTTAAAGTAGGTTGAAGCTTTCTACGCTGTGTCAGTGCGAGCTGCAGCCGAGATATATTAGAAAATATATTTTTCATGAGGCCATAAAATAACCTCATAATTCTGTTTGTCAGACTTGAAGTGTGGGAATAAATATGGCAACCAGTGGATATATGGGCTTCATACTTTTGGCTATTGGATGCTTGTGTGTATATATATATATATATATATATAAAAAAATATATAAATATATAATTTTTTTTCCTATGTGTTGAAGCTCATGAGGAGCAGGAATGAAATAAATTCTGTATTAATTATGGAATGAAATAAATTCTGTATTAGGTTGGAAGGGACATTTAAAGGTCATCCTGCCCAAACCCCCTTGGAGTTAGGGAAATTAGAAGAGTCCAACCCAGCCTGACCTTGAATTGACCTTGATCCTGACCCTAATTCAGGCTGTAATGAATGAAATAACTAAGTTTTGTAATGCTTGGGTTGTGTCTGTGCTTTCCCAAAACCCCCAAAAAATAGCAAAAACCCAAAATCCATGTTTCCAAAGGGTAGCAAGTGATTTAGGTGCAACATTCTCCTCTCACCATCACCTAAAATATTTAAATATATTTCCATGTGCATGCAGAAAGATGGATTCAAAGGTGCTAAATTTTATTTTTTTCCACTATATGCCCATTTTCTTTCTGTTCTCCTCTCTAGATTATTTTTTTTCCCTTAAACCCACATTTTTCTTGCTGCCAGATGTTCATTTCTGCACAAACAAGAGCTCAGCACCCTGACTGGGTCCTGTGTGGCTCCTGCAGAAACTTTCCCATTCTCCTTTTCTTTTTCCTTTTTCAGCCACAAAAGTGAAATTCAGAATTGGTGCACTTAGATTCCTTGGCTTAGTGTGAGCTTAACTTTGACTGACTTTGAAATTAATATTGCCTATTGTTTAGCTCCCTCCTCAGAATATATATATATTAAAAAAATGATTGGAAATTATGCTGCAACAACAAAAGTTATTCCTCCAAATCCATCAAAAATTCTTCTTCAGCTTTTATTTTCTTTTATCATATACATGATTATAGGCAGTTGTAATTATGCTCTTTAAAATCTTAATTATAAACGTAAATAATATATAATATTTTCATATGATTTAAAATACAGAAAATATATATTCATTACATAAAACATATGAAAATCAACCATAAAAAATTGAATCCAATGAGACAAAAATCCTTCTAAAATCCTGATGAAATATCAGTTCCATGCATAACAAACCCTTGGCTGGTGGAATTCCATGCCAGGAGATGTCACTCCGAGCTGTTGTTTCGGAACTGCAGGGTTAGGATTTGCCATAAAAACATCGATTTTTCCCTGTTTAATATTGCAGTGAGTCTTCCCTCCCATCCGTGGGGATGCTATTACTCAACCCACGTGTTCTCCCTGATTTTCCCTGGTGCAGAATTAAGCAAAGCAAATCTCCAGGCTTCACTTCATCCTGAATTTAATAGTTCTGCTTTCGTTCTGACACAACAGAACCCCTTTAACCTCCTACCCACATGGGTAAATTCCTAAATTATTTTTTAAAACTGTGCAGGAAGAGTTGAAACAGGACAGCAGGGATTTATTGTGGGGTAGATTGGACACAGACAATCTAATATTTTTTTTTTTTTTAGGGGGAAATTTTAATATAAACATGAAAAAGCCTCCAAATCTCCCTGTGCTCCTGAGTTTTCAATGTCTTGTTTGTTTTACTTTCTTTTTAGTGGATGTCTTCCCGTGGAGAGCCTCAGGTGATTTGTTGGCTGCTGCAGGGTTTTGAGCTCTAATTCCCTAGAGGAGAATTCCCATTCCCAATCACATCCCAAGCCCTGCCTTGTCGCTGTTGAGCCACTAGCAGAGTAAGAAGACCCGAGTTCTCAGTGTGGCATAAAAAAGAGCTTTTATTATTTAATTCCAACTTATATAGACTTTTCAAAGGTCACCCAGACTGGTCAGTCAGAAACCTCCCCCTAGGCCGGACGGGCCAGGCCTGAACTGTCCACATCATGAGAAACTGTTTTTAATAACATCCAAACTTTATCTTTGTTTATAAAACACAGGAAGAAGAGAGAAAAGAATTCTCATGGGAAAGGCCTGTGCTAGCCACACTGCCTGGTGTTTCCCCCCTGGCAGTGAGGGAGGATTTTTCTCCAGGAGAATCAGGATAATTACTGAACACAATCCCAGCCCATCATCCCTGCAGGGTCAGTCAATGGCAGCCAATTTCTCCTTGTGCTCAGGATGTTCCAGTTCTGTTGGAAAACGCAGTTTTCCAGCAAAACTTATGCTAACTAAACAGGCCTGAACGGAGCCTCAGCATAGCCAGGCCTCAGTGAAAATCCTGACAAGTTGTTTTGAAGAGCTGACGCCTGAGAACCACAGCTGTGTTTCTGAGCTGTGAGAAGAATGTCAGGAGAAAGATTAGGGAGTCAGAAGTGTTATGAGAAAAGAATAAGGGAGTTAACAGGAGGATCCCTGAATGCGTGAGAACAGACTGCAGGTGTGTGTGTGTATCTATGAATAGTAACATCTGTAACAGTATATAAGTCTCTCGTTTGGTGAAATAAAATGGAGCTTACTTTATATCTCATATTGAGACTGCCGTGAGTTCCCTCTCATTGTTATGTCACAGTTCCTCCTCATATGGGAAGAGCAAACCCCGAAATGAGCTGGGAAGGTGTTTTTCAGATTGCCTGTCAGCCCCACACACATTTTTATCCATCATCACGGTTACTTCCTCAGCATTTTATGCTTCATCTGCATAACCAGACTTTGTTGAGACTTCAGAGCAACTTTTCCACATCAGAATTAAATTCCACATAATTTATTTCTGCATGGAATCCATACAATAATATTCCCCATAGATTAAATAAAGACTAAAGCAGTTTGCTGTTGTTGCCTCGTGATCTGAACTCCTCTGTGCTGCTGCACAATTTGGGGACAGCGTTCCATAAAAATGAAAATAAATGCCATAAATTCCAAGTTCTCCTCCAACAAACCACTCTGGTAATATTTCATGCCTCTTAGATCTGGGATTGGGGTAATAAATGTTTGACAACAGAGTTTTTAGAGGATTTGAGGACTTGTTAAATGAGTGTCTTGTCTTTGCCAGATGAGGGTGATTGGATTCGTCACACATTGTCCTGCTGCATGTCCAACTCACAAAACTCTAATTTTTTCTGCCTTTAAAAATTTTTTTCAAAGGCAGAAAAAAATTAATGTTGAACTCCCCAGACTTGCAGGTTTGGTTTATTTGGTGGGAAAGGAACTTGGATGAGTTTTAGCTCATGAAAAAGGTAATCTAAAATGAAGTCCCCCCAGGAAAAAAAATAAAATAAATTATTTACTTCTTTACTACTTCTTCAAAATATATCAGTACAATGACAAAGAGTGTAAAATCTTCATTATCTTGGGTTTTGTGGGGAGAAAAAAAGGATTAGGAGGTGTAAGTTTTATTTAAATTTGAGTGGGATGCAGCCTCCACTGGCCTTGGATTGATGGGATTGGAGGAATGGTCAGCCTGAAGGGAAGAGGCTGAAGGGAAAATGAAGTAAAAATGAGAATGGAAACTTTTAAATCAGAAAGAAAAGATAAGAATAGGCAATTAAATGAAGAGAGCAGTGGTGGTGTGCTAAATTAATAGTGAAAAATAAGGTTTTCCTGCCTTACTGCTCTGTTGGAGTGGGAAGGTTTAGAAGGGAAGGAGGAAGAGGAATTATTCCTCAAAGGGCAAATCTGGAGGAATTTATGCCAACAAATCTGCTTTGGGTCATTTCCTTTCATGTTGTTTGGGTGTATAAAGGGATAATTAACAATCAGGTCTAATCAGACTTCGATCTGAGCTGGGTTGGGATGGTTGAGCCCAAAGTGACACTCAGGACAAGTTGTGTTCACAAAGCACTGCTGTCCTGCCTTTGAGCTCCTGCAGCACAAACTCCAGAAATGCTTCATTTTCTCTTGTGAAATATGAAAAATCCACTCAGTGAGCAGAAATGTTCAATTTCACAGAAACTGGAAATTTCTAAATTTTCCCTAAAGCCACACCAAAGGTGCTGAGTGGGGAGAGCTCTGGGAAATACCAAGCTGAGTTTCCCACCTGGAGTTTTTACGTGGTAAGAGAAGAAAATGGGAAAAAATATTGTTCTCCTCCATCATGGGAGAAGTAAAAATTCCCCTCCTCAGAGGAGCTGTTGAGTTTTCCTCTCCATCAACCCCCAGCAGGGCAGCACCTGAATTTTCTCAGCAGGAGTTGTGACCTCCCCAGCCCCAGGAATTTGTCCAGGTGAAGCGAGGAGAGGTTTGGATGGAAAACAATCAAATATTTGGATGGAAAACAATCAAAAGGGAACGTTTGGGTTGAACAACCACCTCAGCTCGTGCTTTCCCTCTGCCCCTGCTCGTTAATCCTGACCCAGCAGCTTCTCCTCCATCAGCTCGCTCTCCCTCCTGCTCCAAACACAAATTTTGGGGTAATTACGAGGGCTGAAGCTCGTTAGGGGCTGAGGGAGGGAAGTGCTGTTCCAGGAATGTTCTCTCTCATTGCTGAATTTCTTCCAAAGAGAGGTGACATCCGTGACCTCTGAAGTCCAGCTGAGACAATGAGTCACTTCTGGAAGACAAAACTAGTTTGTTTTCCAGGTAATATTTTAGATATGGATTAAAAAAAAAACCCTTGAAAATAATAATTGCTGGAAAATGGCTGTTTGTATTTATTTTACAGAAAAGAATAAAGTTTGCTGCTTGTTTCTTGGGTACCAAGACACAATTATTTGATAAAAAAAGAATTTCAATATTGGAACAATGTTGAATTTTAGTGTTTAGTCTTTACAGTGATCTCTTGAATTATTCTGATTAATCACCCTCTTCTTTTTTTCTCTTAAATTACCTTGTGGTTACTTTAAAAAAAGTTGGTGATCTCAGATATTTCCTTCCATTAGAAGCATTTTGTGCTTTGATGGGTTCCAAAGGAATTTCTCACCTTTTCAAGGTGGATGTGCTAAAATCTGTTGGAAACTCAGAGTTTTCCTTCAAGTGTTGAATCAGTGCAAAAATATTTTCTGTTATTTCAGGGAAAAGCCCAGAGACAAAATGAGATTTGCTGAAATAATGTGCTTGGCTTTAGGGAATGAGTTGGAACAAAACCTGCATCTCCTGAATTTTTCTGCCTGGATAACAGTTGGACTTGAGGAATTTAGGGATCTTTTCCAATCTTAATGATTCTGTAATTCTGCCATTGTGACTCAATTAATTCCTGCCAACTTTTCCAAGCAGAAGCATGGATTTACCTCTGCAGAGAAAGGAGAAATAAAATCTTGGAAATTAAAGTCCTAGAAAAAAAATCGACTTCCAGAAATCAGCACTTTTTCCTTGTAGTGATTTTTTCCAACCATCAGTTTCCTGCCTGCTCTGGGATGAAATGAAGACAATCATGACAAATTCCAAGGCTCAGTTCCCATAAATCAGTTTATTTGGATTCTGGGATTTATTGGGATGTCTCCCTTTTGAGGGATGGCAGGCAATGATGGAGATGCTGAGCATAGATAAACCTGAAAACTGAATTTTATTGTTTTCCTGGACTTCTGAATGCCCAAGGAACAACATCCAGCCTTGGAGAGTTCCATTAGGATCGAGGGCTGACTCTCATTCCAGTTGCATTCATTGATGATTTTCCCTCTTCCTGAATTAGTTTTTGGGTATCATCCATGCCCTGCTTGCCTGGGAAATGGTTAGGAAACAGAAATAAATGACATTTTCCCTGCTGCACAGAGCAACTGCGTGAAAAGGGATTTCCCTTGCTTCAAAAGCTGGATTCCTCCAAAACCCTCTGGAAAAGAAAGGCCACATAATCCTCTCTCTGCACCAGGGGGATATGCAGAATTTCAATTTGCTGCAACATAAACCTGCTTGCATTCCTATAGATTTGGTTACAAATAAATAAGCAGAATACTCTTATTTTCCCTTCACCGAGGGCGCAGCACTGTGATATCCTGCATGAATTTTACATGAAATATGAGTTGAAGGTGCTGGTGTAATTTCCTTGGGAAAATAAACAGCATTTTCTGGTGCTAACAGGAGAGATGCACTGGGCAATCCTTTTCTTTCCCTTTTTTTTGTCTCCAACTTTATGGGCAAGGGGATAAAAATGGAATTAATCTTTGTTAAAAGATGACCTTTGGAACAGGCTGCCTGCTGAGTGTTTTAATTATTGGAGCAGGAATTGGCAGCTTGAGAGGCAGGGAAGGTTGATTTCCTGGGAGTGTTTCAGGGAGTGTGGGGCAAATCCACGCCTGGTGTTGCTTCAGTGAAATCAGAGCCACTTCTGGAAAAGGGAATATGGGAAATATCCGTGTGGGAATTCCCTTTTGCCCAGGGGACTCTGCTGGAAAATCTCCTATTTGTGTTTTAGTGGTGGGAACTTTGTGTTGCTGTAGGAATATTGGTGCTTTTTTTTTTTTTTTAAATTTTGTTTGGTGGGTTTTTTGGTTGGTTTTTTTTTTTTTTTGGTTGTTGGTTTGGTTTTTTTTGTTGGTTTGGTTTTTTTTCTGACTGGTCTTTTTATTAAAACTGCTTTTAATTTCTTTGAATAAAATGGATTTGGTAGATTTAGATGGGATATTGGGAAGGAATTCCTGGCTGTGAGGATGGGGAGGCACTGGAATGGAATTTCCAAAAAAGCTGTGCTGCCCTTGGATCCCTGGAATGTCCAAGGCCAGCTTGGATTGGGGTTGGAGCAATTTGGGACGGTGGAAATGTCCCTTTCCATGGCAGGGATGGGAGGGAATGGATAATCCTTAAAACCCTTTAAACCCAAACCATTATTTGATTAAAACCCCCAGCAACTGAGAAATGTTTTCCTCTATCAAAAGGTAGGAGATTTCAGACCACTCTTGGGGCAAAAACACCCAAGAAATTTAATTATAAATGTGCCAGTATTCCCTCCCCAGCCAATTTCCCCCTCTGGATGGTGTAAATCAGGAATTTTTGCCTCAGATCATACTCCTTGCTCAGCTGAAAGGTGTCAGGGCAGTTTTACCCCAGAGATCCCTTTCCCTGCACAAACTCAGCTAATTCCATCTCCCCAGACCAAATCCTGGCGCAGCGTTTCCAAGGAGCCAATTATTAGTTAACCAGGGGATAATTGGATTTAATAAGAAAACTGTGCAGGGCCTCAGAAGGACAGCAAAGACCTGAGAACAATGGGCTGAGAGCAAAGAGGGCAACTGCCAGTGGAATTCTCAGGGATTGCTGTCCTACCAATATTATTTCAGATTTTCCCCTTAATGACTTTGGCACCAAAAGTCAAAATGCGCTAATGAAATTTGCTGATGGCATAAAAACCCAGAGACAGTGTCAACACTGGGGAGGGTTGGATTAATTAGGCAGGATTAGATGACCTCCAAGGCTGGAATAATAGAATTTAGGGGGAAATTGAGCAGTGCAGGCTCAGGGTCGTGTCCTGGGGAATAATGAGCTGAATTCCAGCAGCAGCAGCAGCAGGAGGAGGATTAGGACTTTTGGGGCTTTTCCTTGATCACAGGAAGCTTTTGACCCATTAATGGGGTGCAGAGTGGGGCTGGGAGTTCCCAAATCTGTGTGGGGTTGTGGTTCCCTGAGCTCAGGGAAAGCCCAGCTGGGGCTGGAAAATCTGGGAAAGCTGCTGGGGTGGGAATGGTTTGGGAAAGCTGCAAAAAGAGTGAGGGGAAGGGATGTGGCTGCTTTCTGTGAGGACATTGGGGGAGAAATAGGAGGGAGAAGCTGTTCAGAGGATGATTTTGTGGGCTGGACAAGGGGATGTCAACCAGGTTTAAATAAATTAAGGCTGGGAATTAATGGAAGGTTTTGAGCTGCAGGTGGACTGGGAATCTGGGCAAGGAAGTTCCAGCTTTATGAAGGCCAAGGCTGATAAATGCTCTAGGTTCTGGCTGTCAGAGGGGATGGGGCTGGGGATGTCCAGGAGCAATTCCAGAGCTCTCTTCCCCCCAGTCAGGGCTCAGAGGGTGCTGCTATCCAGCTGCATTCCTTAAAAATAATTCACAGCCATGTCTAGACAAGCAGTTAGAGGAGCTGTTGGTACCCACAGAGGGATAACAGCAGTGTGGAGAGAGACCAGAGGCGAATATGTGAATCCAGAGCTCTGTGTGCCTCTTGCAGAGACCAAATCCACCTTTGGAGCAACCTTGGGAGGGCTGGAATTCTGATTCTGTGCTTGGCTGGCATCTCTGGGGCAGAGATTTATTTTATCACTTTTTAAATGGTTGATTTTCTGGAAAAATCTTCTTTTTTAGGGCAGGCAGGGAGAGGAGGTGGACAGGGAATGTTCATCTTGAGGGCAAAGCCTGTTTTAGGGAGGAGATTGGTGAATTTTGTGGTCACACCTGAGAAAAAAAAAAAAAATAGAGAAGCAGCAGAGAGTTTTTGGGCTGGTCAGGATTGTGGCACATTGCACAGAAATGCCAAGGGTTGTTTTGGTCCCACCTGGAGCCAGGCTGATCCCTGTGTTCCCTGGGTGAGTGTGGCTGTCCTGTCTGGGTGTCACCAGCAGGGACAAGGTGCTGTGCCTGGCTGTGCCATGCCTGCTGCTCCAGGGCTCCCAGCCCTGCTCTGACACGCTTAAATCCCCAAATTAAAATGAGGAAACACAAATCCAGTTAGGAATCTGCTGCCAGCTCACCACTCCTGTCCGTTCTGCAGCTGAAAATTGCATTTTCTGTCCTTTCCACGCTCGTCTGTCTCACCAACAGAGAGGTGCAGGAGCAGAGGAATCCCAGACTCTGTGGGGTTGGAAGGATTTCTGGAGATTTCTGCTCCAACCCCCAGGGTCACCTGGAGCAGAGGGTTTATCTATCCAGGGGGTTTGGAATGGCTGCAGGATGAGACATCCATGCTCTGCCTGAGCTGCCTGGCTGGAAAGCTTTTGGAAATGCTTTGGGCTTGGAATTGTCCCTTGGGATCCACCAGGGACAGGGACAGGCAGGAATGGCACATCCAATGCTCCTCCCCAGTCCCTTGGAGCACCTAAACATCATTCATTTGCCTCAGAAAATGAATTTTTAGGCTGCTGAGGGCTTGTCAGGAGTGAGTGTAACCCTTTGGTAATGAGGAAAAAACAGATTTCCCTGCTTGGGAGTAATTCCCTGAGGAAAACCTTGGCTTTTCCCAAATAAAACCACTCACAGTGCTGTTTTGCTGGAGTGCTTTAGAATTATTAGTTAACTATTATGATATGATATGATATGATATTATATTATATTACATTACATTACATTATATATATTATATATATATATATTATATATTATATATTATATATTATATATTATATATTATATATTATATATTATATATTATATATTATATATTATATATTATATATTATATATTATTAATATATTATATATTATATATATAATATAACTATATGTAATATATAATATATATAATATAGATAATATAAACAATATCTAATATCTAATATCTAATATATAAAATATATATAATAATATATAATATACTATATGCTATATACTATATACTATGTAATATATACTATATACTATATACTATATAATATAATTATATTATAATAACTATTAAAATATAATATATTATATATTATTATAGTGTAATATATTATTAATATATAATATTATATTGTTATTATATTATATTATATTATATTATATTAATTATACATAATATAAAATAATTCTATTCCAAGCCCAGAGCTTTCCAGAAGGCCTGTTGGCTCTGCTCTCCCCAGCAGGTATTATTTGCTTTATGCAATTGTAGAGCTTTGGTTGCCTTGGCAACGGGACACAGCTTCAAATTTAGAAACTCATTTGTTTGCTGTCACTTCGCTCCTTCCCGTTAAGGAGACAAGCTGTTTGCTATTAAATAAAACTTAAAAAGAAGGAGAGATTAAACCTGGATAAAAATATAATGCAGGAAGGAGAAAGCACTGGCAAGGCCGGGAGGGAAATTCCTGTGTTCCTGGGGAATTCAGGGGAAGTTTTTGTGCTGCTGAGTGGATATTTTGTGTGTTTAAGGGAATAAATCTACTAGGACTGCTGGAAAGGCCTTAACTCCCAAATTCCTGAGTTTCAATCCCATTTCTTTGTTCTCTGCAGAAGGGAGAGGCACTTGGCCTATTTAATTTTTGGCTAAAATAATGACAATATGCAAATGATTTAAGCAAGTGGCAGAGTTAAGCACCTGCAAAACCTCAAGGTGATTTTTTTCCCTTTTCCCCAACACCTGAGGGATTTCCTGGTGTTTGTCCATCCTGTCCTAAAACCTCTCCTGATGGAGATCCCTGAATTATCTGTTCCTCTGCTTCGCTCTCCTTAGTGATAGGAAAAAATCCCATTTCCTGCTTAAATCTCCTCTACTTCTGTGAAAAACCACTTCCTCTTGGGTCGTTCCCAATAGATTTGTCCTTTTTCCTTTCTGCAGGAACTTTTCCTCTCTCAAGGCTTCTCTTGGGCCCCTTGAAGGTGTGTGGGGTGCAGGAAACACCAAAATTTGTGGCTAAATGAAAAATAGAGGAACAGAATTCTTTACCACTAGCCAGGTGTCCAAACCACCAGGAATTTGGCCCTGTTTTGGAAAAAAAAATTGAATTTATGTTTGGCCTGGGAGGGACTCAAATGCCTTGTGGAGCTGAAATACAAATGGAGGGATGGCCAAGTTCTGATTTTATATAATATAAATTAGATAAAAAGGAGGTGGGATAATTATTTTATTGAATGGCTTTTAGTTTAGTGTTGGCTTACAATGAAAAAAGGAAAATTAAAAATGAAAAAAAAGCACTCCAAAGTGCTGGTCAGTGTTACTGTGCAACATCTCTTGGATTTCAGAAAATCAGGGAATTCAGAGCTTTTTTTTTGATATTTGTGTGTTATTTGATTACATTTTGTGTCAGTGTGATGTATAATCAATATTGAACTAAATAGAATTGCAAAATTTGAGTGAAAACTCCATGTTCAGAACTTTCCAGTGATGTCAGCAGAGGATTCCTTGGGAAAATCCCACGCTGGGAATCACCCCTGGTGCTGGGTGAGCAAACACATTCCCAGCTCCACAAAAAGATCACAAATCCTGGATTTACCACAGCAGCTCCCTGGTGCACTTTTGTCTCCTGAAAATTTGAATTTCCTGAAATTTGAAATAAAATTTTCACGGAAGGAACCCTTGAGGCGCTCAGCAGCTTTCATGAGCTTTTTAGGCTTTGCTGCCTACAGAAAAAATAATTAAAAAAAAAAATTAGGAAGCTGCTGTTATTGCCAAGAAGTGGGTCAGTCTCCAAACGGATAATGAAGGGAGGGAAAGAGGTGGAATAAAAAGTGCTGCTGGCAGAGAAGGATTGCTGGGCTGAGCTGCTCGTGATCAGAGTGGCTTTTAGTGGATTTTTATTCATCCACTCCTGACAGATCCCTGGGGACAATTCAGGACACTCCTAAACACCCACTGCCACCCTGATGGGACAAACATCCCACCCAAATCGAGTAATAATTTTTCACCACTCCTTCTGGGAATGCAAAAAACCCTAAATTTTTAAGAGAATTTTCTTTATCCTAACGCTTTGTCCACGCTGGGTTTTGTTGGAGGTTTAATTCTCAGATTCTTTCTGCAGCTCTGGATTAAGCTGTGAGGTTCCCTTGGAGACAAAGGTGGTATTTTATGTTACATAATATAAAATATTATACTCGGGACTTGTATTTTAAACAACATCTAAATCAGCCTGGGATCTCTGCAGCAAAAGGGAGAAGGTAAAATATTGATGTTCCTGCTGGAAAATAGGTCTTTCAGGTTAATTTTTTTTTAATAAAGTAGAAATCCAGGGATTTTTAAATGACTGGAAGAGCCAGGCTGCTGAATTTATGGTGAATTTAGACAAGAAACTACAGGTTTGTGTTGGAGATTTTATTTTTTTTAACTCACACAGCTTTTATGTTGTACTCAAATTAAAAAAAATATGAAAAATAAAAGGAAGCTGCACATAATCCTAAAGAGAAGTGGGTGTGATCTTTGCAGTCCCAGTGTGGCTTTGGGAGAGAAATTTGGAAAGCAGCAGCACTTCTTGTCTTGAGAACAAAACTCGTGGAATTTGCTTCAGCCAGAGGAAATTGATCCAATTATAAATAACTCCTTTATTTTTAGTGGAGTGGAATAATAAGATGCAGCACTCAATGTGGCATTTGGGTGTCTGCAAATAATCTTTTTATTTTTTTCCTCTACCCAAGCAAACACTGTGAAGAATTTATGAATAAGTGGCTGGATTGATCTTAGCTCGAGAGTTTGCTTTCCTTCCTGTCATTATTCCTGGGTTTAATCAAAAAACAAGGATTGAGTTGCTGTTCCTGGAGCTGTTTGAGGAGAGCTTGGGTGGTGGTGGAATTATTGAACCAGACACAAACCTAATAATATAAACACACAATAAAATAAGTGTGTTCTGCCATGAAAAATGTCTCCTGGAGATGAAATTATGGCTGCTTTGGAGAAAAGATTTAAAGATTTATTCCCTGTGTGTTGAAAGCTCGGGGTGGTGGTGGCCAAAAAATGATTTAGGGTGCTCAGGAATTGTGTGGATGATCTCCTGAGGGAGAGAGGATTTATCTCCCTATGGACCCAACCTGTGCTTTCCCTAGGGATGCTCAGATCTCCCAATCCTTGTTTTCAACACACCCAGAAATTCTCTCACCCTTTCCTGTTGGCGTTTCCACCCCTGAGTGTTTGAACTTGGCTTTCCACCACAGCTCTCCTTTACGATATTTTATTTTCCCCTTTGGATAGTGAGAAAAGTGTAAAACCCAAAGAATTCCCATAATTTCCCTGTTCCAGTTTGCTGGGACACTGACTGAATAATGTGGATTATGCAAGAGTGAGAGAAGAGAGGCCTGGCTGTGATATGGATATGTCACTGTTGAGCCACTAGCAGAGTAAGAAGACCCAGGTTCAAAGTGTGGCATCAAGAAGAAGATTTTATTATTTAATTCCATCTTATATAGACTTTTCAAAGGTCACCCAGATTGGTCAGTTCAAAACCTCCCCCTAGGCCTGATTGGCCAGGCCTGAACTGTCCACATCTGAGAAACTGTTTTTAATAACATCCAAACTTTATCTTTGTTTATAAAACACAGGAAGGAGAGAGAAAAGAATTCTCACGGGAAAGGTCTGTGCTAGCCACATGGATATATTTTATGGAATTGCCACTGGAATATCTTATTCTTGGATAACTATTGGCTGTGGAATCACACAGAGTTTGTCAGCACTTTGTTAGGAGAGCTCTGCGGAGCTCCAGATGTTTTTCTGGGAGGAATCAGCAAAAGGCACTGACAGCTTTATTGGCTGCTGACATGAACTTGGATCCATCCCTGGAATGGCTTGGGAAGGAGGGATGGAATTGCAACAACGCAGCCCTGAGGTTAAAATCAAATTCAGAGAGTCTTTGCTACATCTTGGATGAGCGTTTTTAGCCAAAACTACCCAATGTTTCTCCTAATTTGACCAACCCAGTGATCCATTTTGCCGTGAAAAAGCCTGAATGGAAAATATTGGAAGCACATTGGGAAACCCAATTTGCACAGCTAATTGATGTCTGTATTTACAACCTGACAGCATTGCTGCAGTGCTGCCCTAACTCTATGCCCACTGTTTCCTTATCAGCTCCATGCCAGTTCCTATCATGGAATTCTCTCTCCCTGCTCCCTGGACCTGAGCCTGATTTCCTTCAGCTGCCAATGGATCCTCTCCCTTCCTTAAAACAGCCCTTTCCCAATTCCCAGGAATGTTTCCAGTCTCCTAATTTGGAGCAGGTGTTCCAGCCTCTCCCCTCTGCTGGGCAGCAGAAGGTTCATATATTTTTCATTAGAGATGGAGGCAAACCCTGGTGCTGGGGATGACCATCTGTCAATGGTTTCAGCTCCTGGGCTAGAAATAAAACGCTTTGGGTTTTGGTTTAATTTATGTTTTAATTTATTTTAATTTACTGTCAGCACTGGTGTTGGTGAGGCATCCCACTTCCCACGTGGAATTTTATGGTTGGTCATTTCCAAATTGCTCAGTTCCTTCCTTTTGTATTGGGATAATTCTGGTGAAAATTCTGGTGAAATTTAGGTTGTGGGAGTGGGAGCCAAAAATTCTGTTAAAAACTGATGGATCTCTCCTATGATTCAGGATCACTCCTGTGGGATTTGTCCCAGAGCTTCCACTGCCAGTAAATAAATCATAACAAAACCTTGGGAGAGGCTGTCCAGGAAGTGATGGAATCCCTGTCCTTGGAAGAGTTCAAATCCCGAGGTGTTCAGTGCCAGGAGAAAATTATCTGAGGTGTTTTCTTAGTGTGGCTTCTTCCACAATCAGCATTTTGGTCTATTTTCTTCTCTCAAGGTGCAGGACCTTCTTAGAGGACTAAAAAATTGAATTTTTTTACGTATTCAGCCTTTTCCTTCCTTTGCCATGGTGCCACCATCACCAATAAAATAGAACATTTTCAGATCCTTCCATCGGGGTGAAGAAAAGCTCAAGTTTCTGCTTATCTTACATCCAAGGGCAGCAATGCCCTCGCTGCTTTTGCTTCTTGGCATGCTCAGAATTTGTGTGTTTTGCAAGAAATTGGAGTTATCTCAGCCTGCAGCTGAGAGCATCTCGCTAACATGAAGCTCTAATTTGGGAGGGTGTTCCAAAAAACAAGTATTTTTGGAAAAGAGGGATAATGGGTGGAATTGAGTTCTGGAAAGAGAGACTAAAATTGTAGGAATTGAGTCAACACCCCCTAGGAATGACCCTTTATTTCTCCTCTTCTACCACAACCTCTGTTTTGAAGTCTGTAATTGCTTGAGTGCAACGTAAACTTCTTTATTTAGGGTTTTATTTTCTATCTAGACCCATTAGAAAATGAGAAATTAGCTACCTGGTCTTGAATTGACCAGAGGGGCAGCTGGAGAGAAATTATAAGTACAGTTAAAAATTTAAACAGAATCTTTGTCTCCTCCATGCCCCTGTTAACAGAAACGTGGATTACTTGGCAGAACTTTGGGAATTCATGTCTCCACTGTCTTGCCTGCCCTTGTACCTTCGTGGTGAAGCTCTGGAGAAGAGGAATATCCTCCTGGTGCTGTCCTGCCCCCTGGGATGCCACTGGAATTTGTTTTCCTCGTGTCCTGAGTGACTTCAGGGGAGCAGTGAGGGGAGCACATCCCCACTGCCAGCAGGGAAAGGGTCAGGGGCTGCAGAGCAGCTCAGAAATGCAGGATGAGGGTTGGAAATCTTGGGTTTGGCACTCGTGGATCTTCTCCTCGTGCTGTAATTGGGTTGTTCATCTCTGGAGTGGGGCTTTGGTGACTGAGGGGCTGGAGAAGGGAATGGAGAGGGGAATGGAGAAGGGAATGGAGCTGGGAAAGGTCTGGAGAACCAGGAATGGCTGAGGGAGCTGGAAAGGAGCTCAGCCTGGAGCAAAGGGGATCAGGGGGACCTTGTGGCTCTGCAGAGCTGCTGCCAGGAGGGGACAGCCAGGGGGTCAGGCTGTGCTCCAGGGAACAGGGACAGCAGGAGAGGGAATGACCAGGAGATGTTCAGGGTGGACAGCAGCAGGAATTTCCCCAAGGAAAGGATGGTCAGGCCTTGGAACTGCCCAGAGAGGTTTGGATTCCCCATCCCTGGAGTGTCCAAGGAATCCCTGGCTGTGTCCCTCAGTGCTCTGGGCTGGGGACAAGGTGGGGATCAATCACAACTCAGAATCAATGATCCTGGATGGATTTTCCAACCTCACTGATCCTGGAATTGCTCACCCAGCTGAGTGCTCCTCGCCCTCCCACTCCACACCCTCTCCCAGTGCTGTGCCAATATTATTTACAATTATTATATATAATATTATTTATCATTTCTTGCAGTGGCGGATGGGAAAATTGCTTCCCCAAAGTGTTAATATGGACAAACACCTACCACTCTGCAGGGAACTCAGGATGGACTCTCCAAGGTAAATCCTTGTGTTTTCCTCTCCATGTGTTATTTCCAGCTCTGGAACAAGCAGAGCTCCAGTGATTTGGAACTTCCCATTTTACCTAAGCCCCTCATATCTTGTTTTCCTTAGCATTTCCCTAACCTTCAAAGAGGAATGGATTAACTTTTGAAGCAGGAATGTGCTGGCAACACTCAGAACTTGTGTTTACCACCCAGAAAAAAAAAACCAAAACCCCCAAAAAAACTTGTCAGGAGAATAAGTTTAGAAGAGGAGGGAATGAATGATTCCTTGCTTAATTATGCATTAAAAAATGGTAAATGTATTCCTGCAGATTATTTAAAACGAATTATGCAGTCACCCTTGGGGAGCAGTGTGAAACAGGAACGCTTGGGCTCTTCTGCTGGAGCAGAATCCTCCTCCCCTGGGGTGTGGGTGAGAGTTTAGCTGGTGAGAGTTTAGCTGGGATTAGATCCTGAGGATTGGGAATTTGGGAGGAGCAGAGGATCTCAGCACCTCCTGATCCTCCCAGCCCTGTGGAGAGATGCCTCACCTGCAGGGATTTGCTGCTCCTGCGCTGATCTCGTCTCAATTAACACAGATTTTCTCCTGATTTCAGATTTTTTGGGTGTTAGAAACCCCCAAAGTGCCACCATCTGTTTTGGGGGAGGGAAGAGAGGGATCAAACACACTCTGGGCAAAGCTAGGGATGATCCCAATATAATTGTGACCTGACAGTAAATCAGTTATTTGGTGTTCCTTGAGATTCTCCTCCTGCACTGACATCTTCTCTGCCTTGAAAACGGGAAAATTGGGATTTGATCAAGCCAAGAGCAGCCTGGGAATCCTCATGGGTGATTCCAAGAGTTTAGGGCCAACCTGGGAATCCACTGCAGGGTTTGGTTCAGCTCTAAGATTTTTTGGGAAAACAGAGCTTTCCCTATGCTGGAGTGAACTTCTCTTTGGATTTCATGTCTTTTGTCCAAGAACTCAATCCACATCATTAATTTTCTGCAATTAGAAGTGGGATTGTCAATCCTGGGAGAAGAGATTTTGGCTAAATTCCACAGGGAGAAGTGGCCTGGATCTGGGGGATGAATTGGGGTCTCCTAGGTTTAGGATTGGTGGTGGAGAATTTGGGAATGTTGGCTGAGGGCAGAGTGGAGGTGCCTTTTCCTGCCTTTTTCTCCCCTTTTCTCCCCTTTCCTCCCTTTTTCTCCCTTTTTCTTTTCCAGTGGATGAGAAATCCTTTCAGGATTCCCTGCTTTGCTAATCCCTTCTGAAGGACATCTCAGTTTTGGGGTTTTTTTTGTGCTTAATCTGGAATCTGTGCTGGTCCTTGGCTGGATGTTCCCATAGGAGACAAATCCAAGATTGCAGCCAAGATGGGAGAGAACAAAACAGCCAAATTTTAAGTGCTAAACATTCATGCAGAAGACAAATTTTCCAGGTTAACCAGAAAAAAAAAGAAAAAAAAAAGAAAAAAAAAAGAAAAAAAAAGAAAAAAACCCTCATAGTTGATGTTATTTCTGAATTTTAGGGAGCCAAGTGGAATCCAGGAGGAGCATTTTGTGTAGGAAATGTTCTCATGCCACATTTTCCAAAAAACCACAGCATACAGGAAAATAATGAAGTGATTTTCTCCCTGTAATAAAACATTTCTGCCATCTTTAAGCCCAATTCCCAGGGGTGAGAGTCTGGAAATTGTTCTCCAATAATAAGTTTGCCATTTTGTTGTGTTTTATTTGTGGGATGACAACACTGAGCAATCACAGAATGCTATTTACAAAATTAAACCAATGGCAGTGCTTGCAATTCAAAGAATTAATATATCCACAAACACCAAAAAACCCAAAAAAACCCCAAACAAATCAGAGGGAATTAATTTGTTTGACACAGGTACAAAGAGAATAATAAAATGGGGGAAATAAAGCGAATTTGGAGTTATTTGGCTGGGAATAAGTTGAGGAAGGAAGAGAGAATGTAGGGGGAGGAATAGGAAAGGAAAATATAGGAAAATATAGGAAAATAATGTAGGGAAATATAGGAAAATATAGGAAAATATAGGAAAATAGTGTAGGGAAATACAGAAAAATATAGGAAAATATAGGAAAATATAGTAAAATATAGGAAAATATAGGAAAATATAGGAAAATATAGGAAAATATAGGAAAATATAGGAAAATAGTGACCACTGTGAAAAGTCAGGAAACAGCACAGACTGAAATTTAGTGAAATATTCTCTGTGTGGCTGATTTTTAACATCATCTTCCTCCTAATAAATACAGGTATCTGGAATTTTATTCAGGATTTGCAAGGGTGGCATTAGCACTTCTCTGGGTGAGTGAAACCACCTGGATCATTGCTCCCACTTGTCCAGGAGTGTTTTTTTATCTGTTTGTATTCCATGAAATGAAAATCCACTCAGGACTGGGGTAACATCAGCCACATCCTCCAGAGCTTATTGATGAGGAATTTGTTTAGAATCTTTGCTTGAAAACTTGGGAATTTCTTACCATCAGTGTTTTTATTTCTCATTTCTTTTATTGGTTTTTTTTTTCCCCTTTGCTGTACTTAAAATTCTGGCATAACTCAACGTTTTCCTCAAGTTTTTCTACAGACCACGGGCATGAAAATTCAAGATATCACCAGGCCTAAAGGCAGAATTGTTTTATTCTTGATGATTTCAGTGTTGGCATCCAAACAATTCGGTGATCAGGACTCAAATCCTGCCAGCTCCTCTTTAGGAAATCCTGGGAGTGTTGCAGTCTGAGGTTAACTGGAGTAGCTTTTCTCTCTTTCCTGGCTCTAATCAATGCCTCAGGGCATTTTGTTGGGTTAAATCAAGCAGCAGGCAGAATGCAGTGCACTGCTAACCTCCCGAGTCTGTGCACAAAGTTTCTTCATAAAATATGCATGCAGAACACAGAGCTGTAATGATCATGATCTTCTCCAGGTTATTCCATAAAAGATTCAGCATTTTAGGGTCTGGAGGCTTTGATTTTGAGGGTTTTTTTTTTTTTTTGGAAAGGAGTTCCAAGGATTTTCCTTTTGTATTTGTTTATTTTTAATGAACTTTCCATTAGCATATGAAAGTCATATTAACATCCGCTGTGCTGAGCACTCACTTTAGGTTTGGTTCTACTGCTGGGACTCCTTTAGCTGGGAAAAAAAAAATTTGTAATAAAGGCCTGCAGATGGCATTCTTGGTCAGTCTTTAAACTCAGCTCTGGCTGCACAAACAGCCTCCTTTTCTGTGCTGATGGGGGAGATAAATGGGAATTTAGGATCTGCCTTTCCCTGTGCCGTTCTGGGTGTGATCCATGTGGGGCTCTGGCGTTCCTGCAGAGCCTCAGGGGGATAAGGAATGCAGGGAGCTCTGCTGATAACTCTGCAAGGGATTTCTGCTGCTGTGTCTGACACTGGCATCATCTGGAGTTAAATACCTGTTCCCTGCTGAAGAATGGGGCTTGGAGGCAGAGGTGCTGCTCCAGTTCAGTTTTTCCCCCTGGAGAATGGGGATTTTCAGGCAGCAGAATGGTTATTTATAGGAATGTATGGCTGTTGTCTGCTTGCACTCCCAAATTCCCTATCAGAGTTACTGAACAGAGCCTGAGGATGGGAAACCCTTCAGAATGAGGTGCAGGGCTGTGCACAGGAGCTGGGAATGCACAGCCATGCCCTGCTCTGTGATCCACTCTTCCTGTGCTCTTTCTGTCTCTCAAACCCAAGGAAACCCGAATTTATCAAACCTAAGTCTTCTGCCTTTTGCATGAGAGAACTGGGAGCTGATTGTCCATCAGGATCTCACCTTTGGATGAAGAGTTAAACTCACATCAACCAACACATCCTGGGCTTGGATACTCTGTGGGACCAGAGATTGAATCAAGGAATCCCAGAGTGGTTTGGCTTGGAAGGACCTTAAATCCCATCCCATTCCATTCCACCTTCCACTATCCAAAGCCCCATCCAGCCTGGCCTTGGACATTCCAGGGATCCAGGGGCAGCCAGACCTTCTCTGGGAATTCCATCCCAGCTCCTTCCCACTCTCCCAGGGAACAATTCCTTCCCAAAATCCCATCCATCCCTGCCCTCTGTCCATGTGAAGCCATTTCCCTGTCCATCTCTTGTAAAAAATCTCTCTCCATCCATCCTGTAACTCCTTCAGCAATGCCACTATTCAGTCACCCCACATTTTCTCATCTCCAGGCTGATTTGGTGGTGCTCAACAGGAGCTGCAGTGCAGATGTTCCCCTTCCCACATCCTTTGCCTTTTCCTGGAGGTTTCCTCTGCAAGAAGCCTCTGGAAATGTAATTTCCCTATAAAACACCCCAGAGGTCTGGCTGGGCTAACTGCTGCCAGGTCAACAGCAAACCCCACATGTCCCAATCCCCCTTAACATGCCTTCAGAGCTAACCCTGAGCAGGAGAGACGAGCCAAGAAATATTCCAAATATTCCTTTCTGAGCTGAAGTCACAGGCAGAGTGCAACGTCCTTAATGGACAGGCACAGCAGGATAATATTGGGTTAGGATGAGCTACAGTTTGAGTAATTTTATTGGATATGATTGACTTTCTTTGAGGATTTCTTTCACGGCTTCTCGTCAGGAGTCCTTGTTTTAATTGTCAGAGGAGCTGAGCAGCAGTGCTGAGGTGACTGTGCAAGGTCACTGCTGGCTGTGCTGACAGACAGAGGAGGAAAAGCCACGAAAACAGAGACAGTTTGAGTCCTGGGCTGTGTCTGTCTGTCACTGAGCTGTGCAACAAAACCTCCAGGAGGAGAAAAGATGTGTCTGGAACATCCCTGTGGGACCAACAGTGACAGGGACACTTTCCACTGTCCCAGGCTGCTCCAAGCCCTGTCCAAGCTGACCTTGGACACTTCCAGAATTAGCCACAGCTCTCTGGGAATTCCATCCCAACTCCTCCCCACCCTCACAGTAAATTCATATCTATAGAGGGATGTTAATTTTCTACTTTTAGGGGATTCTGTGGATATTTCATCAGGTTTCTAGAAGAATGTGGCTTCTGTGCTGTTGTGCTTGTATATCCTGAGAAGGTGATGGAGCTGGGGTGAGGTGGAGTTCTGCCCTTCTGGCCAAACGTGATGATTTTGGGAACCCAAAGGATTTCTCTGGGTCTAGAAGGGATGGAAAGGCAGGATGAGCCCTGGATGGCTGAGCAGCACTGCTTGGCACCACTGCACCCTCAGGGATGAACTGCTGGGCTCCCTTAAAAGGTAAGGAGAAGATAGGAAAGGAAGGAAAAATATCTATTCCCAAACTTATCTAAATTACAGCCATTTTTCTACAGGAATATATATCTTTAACCAGCCCTGGAAGATTAAGCTGATACCATTTCCCCACATTTTTTCAGTCTCTTCTGTCTTGTGATCTGCATTCTGGGAATATCAGAGACACGCAGCCAAGATCACAAAGTGGGATGTTTGGGATATCAGGGCAGGAATGACAATGCAATGCCTTTTTTCCTTTTGATTTTCATCTCAGATCCAACTCCGTGCCACATTAAAGAGGCACTCCCGTGCTCTGCTAGCTGTGCTGGGACACTGCTGTCCTGCCCAAGGTGACAGCCCTGCGCCGGAAGACAAAGAGAAGGGAAATTGTTTAACTCAAGGGAAAGAAGTTTCACTTTCCCTGCAGTTGTTTTCCACGCAGCTGTCAGTGGTTTCTCAGGAAGGAAATGTATTCCAAACACATGCTGGAGTGAGCAGCGCACGGCTCGGCTCTGATGGGTGCTCAATACGGAGCTGTCGGAGCTGGATGAGTTTGCACTTTATTTATTTATTTTTTTTTTGGCCTATTCAGATGCAAAGCCAGAGAGTCAGGGATGTCGTGGGGACTTGTGACGTTCGGTGGCAGACAGTGAATTAAAAAAAACAACCGAAAAACACCCAAAAATGTGTTGCTTTCATCTGTACAGTGACTCCTGCAGCCATGCTTTCCCTCTGGCACATTTAATATTCTAGGCAGAGAAACTCTTCTGATGGTTAATAAATATTCTGATAGTTAATAATCATTTCGGGGCAAAAGCCACGTTCAGCTCATATTGAATCTTATCAAATGATTCTTGTTGACTCAGTGGCAGCCCTGAGACCTCAGGAACTGCTCACACCAACCCAATCAGGTTATTAATTCCTTGGAGAATGATGATTTAATTTTTTTATCAGCCATGGGTGAGTAAAAGCTCCTTGTGCAGTAGGAGGAAGGGGCTGGGAGTCTCTGGGAAAAATGGTGATCTATGGTACACGAATGAAATAAAAAATGAAATAAAATATGAGCCAGAAAATGTGTGTGGAAATTCTGGCAAAACACCTGTGGGATGCTGACCAGTCAACCCACCAGTCAACTCCACATTTCAGAGTAGAGTTTTATGCCTCAGATAATGTTGGAGATATAAAACCCCACCAAGGAAGAAAAAAGATGATGAATTTTAAAAAGTCTGGGTACCAATCTCGTGTTATCATCATCTCAATTGTGTACTAAAAGGAAGGAGCAAATTTGGGTCAAAACTTACAGCCACCGTTGGAGTTGATAGGTGTGTAAAAACTTTAAAGAGCTGTGGGATCAGAAGAACAAAGCTGATAAAAGGAATTTCTGGGTTATTTCTCAGCACTGAAAGCTTCCTGAGGTCAGCAAGGGTGGGTGAAACCTGTTCCAGCTTTGTTTTCAATGGCAGCACCGAGGAAAAAGCAGTTTATCCAGGATTTCCATCCCAACACCAACTCTTACCGAGTCACTTTCACTGCTTTTCCCCCCTAAAAATTGCAGAAAAACACCAATTCTGTATGAAACCCAGCAATGTGTAAAACAAGCGGTGGAGATTTATCATTCTGCTGCTGCTTGTTGACCTTAACTCCATTCCCTTATCTTTAATAACAGAGTGATTTTGCATTCCTGGAGCTGTTTCCATGATTGAGGCCTCGGCAAACAAAACAAGGATTTGGAATGTTCTCCTCTCTCCCGGGTGGCGTTTGGGGTGTTGTGGCAGGATGGTCCCCTGTCCCCCTTCTCTCCCTCCCTGACCCATGGCCAGAGATGGATGGCTCAGATTAGGTTGATTGCTTAATCCAGGCTATGACACTGAGAGAATGTGAAAAATTTTTAAGTGACTGCAAATCCACACTTTTTCCCTATAAAAACACCACGAAATCTCAGCAAAAGTAGAAGCTTTTCTACATGGACATTGGACCGTGAGGGAAAGTCTTCTTCCCAGGTGTCTGGACTCATACTCTGTGGTTACTTCTCGCGGGATTGAGGGAGGATTCTGATGCATCCCAGCTCCAAAAATTGGATTCTGGTGAAGTTGAGCAGCCGCTCAAAGCAGCTGCAGCCACCCCAGGTTTGCTCACTGCTCTGTTCTCCACACATCTTCTCTTTCTGGAAATGATTTTGAGCTCAGACTCCTTAACACATTCCGGGAGAATTCCTCCTTTTGCATAAAACATGGGATTTCCAGGCTTGCCCAGCTCACAGCAGAAACCGTTGATTCCTGAATTCATTCCCTCTCCACCCCAAACCCATCCCTCCTGCCGCTGGCACCGCGGGCTGACACTTGTCACAGGCTGCCACCATCCACTGGGACAACTGTCACGAGTGGAGACAGAGGGTGGATAGATTTAGTTGGTTTCCTAAATTGTATTCTTCTTTGCTAGCCATAACAATATCGATAGGTACCTTTTGTCTTTTTAGTGCTATATCGTTTTAATCTCCCTATTTTGGGCAACATATATAAATGTTTGTTTAGCAATGAATAGCTTTTCATGTTTTATGTAGTAAAAAATTGTCTAGTTCTTTGCTCTGGTCTCATCTGTGTCTAACAAACAGCTGTGGCTAGCACAGACCTTTCCTGTGGGAACTCTTTTCTCTGTCCTTCCTGTGTTTTATAAACAAAGATAAAGTTTGGATGTTATTAAAAACAGTTTCTCGGGATGTGGACAGTTCAGGCCTGGCCAGTCAGGCCTAGGGGGAGGTTTCTGACTGACCAATCTGGGTGACCTCTGAAAAATCTATATAAGTTGGAATCAAAATAATAAAGCTCTCTTTTCTATGGCACGCTGAGAATCTGGGTTTTTCTTCTCTGCTAGCGGCTCAACAGCGACAAACCATAATCTATTTTACATTAGACATAAATCAGCTGTCTTTGTAAGGACTTGTGAGTGAGACTGGGTTTGGGGTGCTGGTCAGTCTGAGTAGGTTTGGTCACTAATTGTCACAAGCCTGGTAAAATCTATCCACCCTCTGTCTCCAGTCGTGACAGTTGTCCCAGTGGATGGTGGCAGCCTGTGACAAGTGTCAGCCCGCGGTGACAGCGGCAGGAGGGATGGGTTTGGGGTGGAGAGGGAATGAATTCAGGAGTCAACGGTTTCTGCTGTGAGCTGGGCAAGCCTGGAAATCCCATGTTTTATGCAAAAGGAGGAATTCTCCCGGAATGTGTTAAGGAGTCTGAGCTCAAAATCATTTACAGAAAGATGTGTGGAGAACAGAGCAGTGAGCAAATTTGGGGTGGCTGAGCTGCTTTGAGAGGCTGCTCAACTTTACCAGCTTTTTGCTTCTTAAAATCTCAGTATTTTAGGGGAAAAACCAACATTTAATGGAGTTATGGAGTGATTACATTGTTCCTCTTTAAGGGCATTCAAAGGTTGTGATATTGTTTTATTCACAGTGAGAGAAAGGGATTTTTTCCTTTTTTTTTTTTTCAGTAACCTTAGAAAACGTGGTAAAAATGTGGCAAAAATATGGTCAAAATGTCGTAAAAATGTGATAAAAATGTGGTAAAAATGGCTTTTCTTAGTTGGCCTCCTCCTGCAGTGAAATTTCTGTGATTTCATCTCTTGCAAACCACTCTGGTCCCACCAAGAGCTTCGACCCTGCTTATCCTCCTTGCTTAAAAAAGCCATTTTTTTGTCAGCCTGCATTGTAATTCCTGCTGTGAAGACGTGGGACGTGCTGCTCTTCTCAAGGTCTCTAATAATGAAAACAGAGCCCTAATTTCACAGCTGCAAATAACTGGGTGCAATTCTGCTGACTTGCTGTATTGCTTTGGAATATCTGAAAATCAGTGAGTTCAATGCCTGGAACGTTCTGGTGCATTTATTGAGCATCAGAGGCTGAGTAGAGTTAATTTTTATTTAATTTAATTTAATTTAATTTTTTTAAAGTAAGGCTGGACCATGGTTAGCTTGATTACCTGAATCATCTGTCCTTGTCTACAAACATAAAACTTTAAAAAAATTACGAATAATCCCTGAAGTCATGAGATAGAAGGGTGAGGTGATTAAAATTCTTGCAGAGTCCACCCTTCTCGCCCTTTCGTATTTTGGCCCTCTGAGTTCTTCTCTATTACTGTCAAAGATAAGAATAAAACTTTTTCTTAGGTCAAAGTGAAATTAATTTTGAAATTTCCTCCAGTCTGATAAATTAAAACCCCATGAATCTGCAGGAGCTGCTGACACCTTGTAAAGAAAAATACCTGCATGATACAAAGGAGTTATGAGAACTGCTGCTGAACCTTGGATTTAAAAAAAAAAAAGCTTTTTATTGATTAAGTGTGCAGTTTATATAAAGAAAAATAATTACCTCAGCTCTGACTTGCTACTTAATGTGAAGATGCCGAAATATCTGCCCACTGAAGTCAATTATTTACTTTATTTTTGCCAGTGCATTTCAGAGCATGAAACTGCAAAGGATTTTTTTTTTGTTCTTTTCCTTGAGATATTCATATTCAGGTAATCATCCATTAATGTGGGTTTAATTCTAAAACATGCAAAATAGAGCGAAGAATTTGGGTTTTATGCAGGAACATTTTTGCTCTGGAAGTTTTTAGGCGTTTGCTCAGGAATTAGTCCTGCCTGGCATGAAAATGAGTCTCATTCCTGTTAGGAAAGGAGAAAAATCTCGCTGTGCTTGAAGGAGTTCATAATGAAAACGCAAGAAGAAGGTCAGAACCTGCTGCTGGAATGTTTTCCTTTGTTTTGCTGTTAATATTTTACATGTTTATAAACAATAACAGCATCATTACCTGACCAATAATTAACTTCTCCAGGTGAAGGTGAATTAAGCAGCTGAAAGATTTGATTCAAAACCTGCCAGTGGCAGAAATGGCTTTTTTTTCCTTTTTCCTTATTTTTTTTTTTCCTTCTGGCAGAATCATATTTTATTTAGATTTCGAATTTTTTTTTTTTTTTACTTTCAAATGAAGCAATAAAACCTTTAAATGTTTTTCTCCTGCATCTCCTGAGTGATGGAGCCAAGCCTGAGCCTCACACTTTGAATAATGCATTAATTTCTCTGCAAGGTGCGCGAGGCTGGAGACTCATTTTTGTCAGGATTTGTGTTTCTGGTTGCTTTGAACAGAAACTTTTTGTTCCAGCTCAGTGTCAGGGGGGAGTCTTGGATGTTCCTGTGCAATGCACAATTTATCCTGTGGAAAGGATTTATCCACTGCTGGATAAACTCCAGGAGATTCCCACCTGGAATTTATGGGTTGGGCTTGCTAGTGATGGGATTTCTCTCTTTTTTGAGTTCCTGTCCATCGTTCAGAGTGGCAAAATGAAGAAATTGAAATTGAAATGAGGAAAGTGATAACAAAACCACTCCTTTGCTTGTTTTACAGTTAATGAAAACGTTCTTTACATGGGGCTAAATGGCAAAAGCAAAGGGTGAGCACTTCAAAGTGCATTTTGAAAGGATTTCTCCAGCTTGGGTGATGTTCTTCTGCAGCTTGAAAGCTGAAGTGGCACCATTTTCCTGAGATGAGATGAGGTATTGGCCTTGCTTTATGGAGAGGTGAATTGAAATCCCCAAAGGTCTTGTGCTGCTCAGGTCCCTGGAGAGGCTCTCAGAAATGTCTCAGACAGAGAATAAATCCCACCTCAAACCTTCATTCCAAAACGCAAGGTTTTGGGCAAGGGTTAAACATTTAGTCTCTTGGGTGACACGTGCACTTGATAAATCCTGCAGCCCTGCCAGGGAGAGGTGCAGGGCAAATTACCAACAGCCCTGCTGGCTCTCCTTTGAGTCCTGTCACTGCTTTGACAGATTAATTTCTTCCCCCCCTGTGATTGAGAAGTGTCTGTGCCTGGGGGAGCTGCAGGGAGGGCAGTGCTGGAGGTCAGCCCAAGGAGGAATTCTATTTCCCTGGTATTTATATTTCCACCTCAGCCTGGCAGGGTCAAAACTCTTCTCCTTGCTCCTGGAAAATGGAGGGAGCAATTAAGATTGACTCGTGCCAGGAGCTAATTGGTTTATTTGGGGTTTGGTTGCCTGGGCTCTTCCTAGCAGGAGAAAAATCTCCAAATATTCCCCTTCCCAACCCCATCGCTTGGACTGTAAAAACTTCCAACGCACTGGGCAAGTCTTTGGAAGAGCTGATGGGTTTTGTCTCTCAGTCTGTGACTAAAAACTGTATCAGAGGTGTGTAATGCTATCCAGGCAAATTATTGAATGTATAATTTGCCACTCTGCCATTGCATAGGTGAGAAAGCTGTTAAAATGTTCCTGAGAAATGGCAGAATACTTAAATATCACCAGGATTTGGGGCTTCCCCTTTTTTCCCCCTTCCCCCTTCTTTTTCCTCCCCTTCCTCCTTTTTCCCCTCTTCCCCTTTATTCCCCTCCCTATTTATTATTGCTCTGTACCCTCTCTTTTTGAAAAACACATCCCCAAATTCCTTCCCTCCAATCCTTCATCCCCCCTTCCCCGTTCTCCCTGCCCCAAACACCCATTTTGGTGGCAGCAGATCCTTTTTTCCCCCAGCCTGGCATCTTGAGGATTGTCACCAGGAGCTCTTTTTCCCCGGACTTAGACTCCCCGAGCCCATCTTTTGGGACAGGCTGGAGCTGCCTGGAATTCTCGGCGAGCTGGGATTGGAAATCTGCATTTAGTGGGAACAACCAGCTGCGAAATTCCCGATTATTTTGGATAAAGCTTTGATTTGTGTGAATCCAGCAGCTCTGCCGCCGCTCCCTTTGCCAGCAGCCAAAGCTAGGAGTCAACCTCGAATTTTTTCCTCTGTTTTTCCTTCAAAACAACTAAAATGGGGAAGGTGCAGCCCTGGAGCGAGGAATGATGCTGGAGGCTGTGCAGGACGTTCCCTTGATGTCGGAGCTCGCAGCTATCCCGAATTTCCAGCCGGATTTCCAGCCGCGGGCTGAGGATGTTAAAGCTCTGTCGGACCCCCGGGTGGGATTTTTGAGGGATGAGGAGTGTTGGGAGCACAATGGGAAAGCGGGATGGCGAAGCTGCTGCTTTGAAGTGCAAAGAGGGTGAAATCATCCCCGTGTCGGGAACTCCGCAAATTCCTGTGAAACCATCAAAGCCTCGAGCCTGCGGGGAAACTGCTCCTTCCCTGCTTATTTTGGGGGAAAAAAGCTGTTTAAAGCGGAAAACACGAGTTTTAGTTGGGATAGAAACAGGGATCCATGGCCCAGGTGTGCAAATCGGGGCTCAAATCCATCCTGCTGTGCCTCAGTGGGATGTGATTCTCCTGGAGAGGGCTGGGGCAGCGACTGACCAGTTTTCTCCAATAATTTATTGGGAATATGATGCTCAAACTGGGTTTGTTCCTGGCAGGCACAGCCACCTGGGCTCCCCATCCCAGTAGGACTGAAAACTTGGCAAATACAGAAAGAAATTATCATTAGGAGGGCAGAAGCTCAGCCACTCTGGAAGCTCTCAGGTCTTCAGCCCTTTTGGGGTTGGGTTTGTCCCCTTGGCCTCTGTCACTTCCCAGGGAAAACTTTCCAAAGCTACTTTGCCCATAGTTTGTCACCAACTCATCTGTTCCATTCAATCTTTCCCAAGATTAATATCCCAGGCTTTCTGTTGAGGTTTTGAGGGAACTATTAATCATAACGCCGAGATTCTTAACCAATTAATGGGTTTATTAGCTGTTATTAATCAAGTGTTGTTTACTGCGCTCTTTATAAATGTCGTTTTATATTTTTACCAGCTCTTAACACCCAGCTTGTCACACTCCCAGTTGCCTTTATATTCCATGGAAACCAAAAAAAACCCAAAAAAAAAACCCCAAAAAAAAACAAAAAAAAAAAGAAAGAAAGAGGATTCTCAAGCAAAATAATCAGTGATTTTTTTTTTTTTAAACACAAGTGCTGTTTCTTTAAAGGGAAAATATTTAAAGGTGTTAATGGGGATTCTGCTTTCCCTCACCCATGAAATTACTTTTGCATAACCAGCCCTGACTGCTCTGTCCAGTATCCATCTTTTCCCCAGCGCATCCTTGGAATGCCAACAACCTTTCTTGCTGCCAACAGCACAAAATGCTTCCTCTATCTGCAGAGGGAATATCTTTCCCGGGGACGTGGAGAGCCACCTGTGCATATTAAACAGCTTAATAATGGTTATTAAATTGCAGAGGGAAAATAAAAATTGGTTGCAAAGAGGCTCTGCCTTCCCCCTGTCGGGTTTGGCAGGTGAGACGTGGCCCTGGACACCTCAAGGAGACAGTGCTGAGCGTGTCACCAAGCTCTGGAGCCGCGCTCGCCGTGATCGCCGATAAATTAATTAAGCTTCTTTTAAAAATGAAGGGAAAAAACGGCCTATTTATAGCTGAGAGCGTATTTACCAGCCTCGGAGGGAAACTGCAATTACATTTTCGGTTTGGAGATGTCGTTGTCTGCGCTGACCTTTCGCTGCTTTTCCTGCCCTTCAGAGCAGAGTGAGCTCCCGGGAAGCGCCAGGCGGGGAGCTCGAGGAGTTTGGTGTCACTTTGGAGGGCAGAGGCTCTGAGAGCACTGAGAGCTCTCACACAGAGCTCTGGGAATGCTGCTCCTTCCAGAGCTCATCCCTGCAGGACTGGGGGAAAGCACTGAGCATCCCAGGCTGGGATGGAGGAGCTGTGGAGCCTCCTGGAATGAGCCAGGATGGGGACAAGGGACAAGAGACAAGGGACAAGGGACAAGGGACAAGGGACAAGGGACAAGGGACAAGGGACAAGGACCCCACAGCCCTGGCACCCTGCCCCGAAATCCGGTGGGTCTCCTTTGCATCTCCATGGGCTGTGGGGTGAGTTGGGAATTTGGGGAATTTTTGGCCGTGAAAACCTCTCCCTGCTGGCATGGGAAGAACCTCCATGGAAGCAACAGATTCCAGAGGAATCCCAAACCACAGAATCCCAAATGGGATTGAAAATTGTTTGAAAACCTTGAAAATCACCTCATTCCACTCCTGCCATGGCAGGGATACCTTCCACTGTCCCAGGCTGCTCCAGCCCTGTCCAACCTGACCTTGGACACTTCCAGCTTCCCAGTACCACTGGATGAGCCATCACATCTTTAATTCCTTAATAAAATTAATTAATTGTTCTCTAATTCCATTTTCAGCCCCCACTGCCCTGTGCCTCCCCCAGGAGCTGTTAGACATTCATTTTTAAAGCTGTATCTTGGCTTTGTTCTAACAGGGAGCAGGAATTACAGGTGATGCCCTTTTTAATGAAAGGTCCTTAGTGTTTTGAATATTTTTTTTTTCCCACAAAAATTCCTTTTATTTTTTTTTTTACAAAGACTTTTCCAACTTCTCAATTCCTGCTCATATTTCAGAAGCCAAGCGCTGCAGGTTTGAAGTCTGTAACAACAAATGCTGTTCCACAGCAGTTTAAGAATCCTCTTGAGGAAAGCATTTCCCATCTCCAGATGGCTCCTGCGTTTATTGTCACCACAGCGGCGTTTGCTGCAGGAAAATGAATTTCCTCATGGGGATAAAACCCCCCAGCCTGACACAGGACAGATGCCTGGAACTCTGTGTCCAGGACATTTATCCACTGGACAAGAGCTCCTTGTCTGGAGCCTGCAGACAGGGAGTGATGGACGTGTCTGCCGAGACTTTGTGCTTCCCAAATAACCTCTGGTGACACCTGCAAATGGATTTGTGGGGTTTTGGCATCCCAAAATATCAGCAGACGGGTGCTGGCTGTTCAAAATAAAGAGCCAGGCCACATTCAGCATCTCCTGTCCGCAATGTCCACGTGGAAATGAAAATATCAGAGATGCAGGGGAAGAAACCAAGAATATTTGAATTTTATTCCATGCCCTCACTGGGATGTTTATGTGACGGGAGGGAAAACAAGCCATGTGTGGCCTGACAGGGCATTGCCACCTCTGGGCTGGTGGCATTTCAAATGTCACCTTTCACAGCAGATGAAGGGAAATTGGCCACGGTGGCAGGTGAAGGATGGTGCTGCTGACAGCCACTGGGGTGCTGTTTCTGCTTTCCCTTTTCCCTCTGATGGAGCTCCAGCATCCCCACCATTCCCTGGACACAAATGGCCTTTTGTGGACTTGTTGCTCCAAAAAAAGCTGCTTTTCCCCTTTCAAAGTCAAACTCTGAGCTTCAGGGAGAAAACACGTGGCTCGGTGGTCATTCTGATAATTAATTTAGATTTTTTTTTTTTTTAAAGAATAAGATTTAATTTTCCCAACTCACTTTAGTTTAGAATTCTGTCACCTTGGGGATGCTGCTGCTGCTACAAGGTTATTAATCCATCTGACTTCTCCAGCCTTTGCCACGTCTTCTTTTATAGGCAATAATTGAGTTTAGCACTTTAATGTCACCTGTGCTAATCCATTTAATGACCCTGCAAGGAGCAGCTGGAAGGGGGAAGGTTTTGTTCCAATGTCCAGATCTTAATTTTGAGGTGTTTTACATTCTGAGACGACATTAGAGGATCCACTCCACTCACAGCTGATGGATTGGGTGGAAATCTGCATTTCTTTATTTCACTGCGTCTCCTCAATGTGACAGAGAATCCCTGCAGTTGTGTCATCACTTTGAGCTGATAAACATTTGCTGCACCAAAATTTTATTATTTCTCGTAATGGGAGATGCTGCTGAGTGTGAGAGTTTGTTTTAAATGTCTCCATTTTCCAAATTCTGGTGTTTGGGGTGTGGATGGACAATGAGCACTTCCCTTTCCATGTGCTTTTGATTTTCTGGTGCAATTCTGATCTGCTTTCTCTCCCATGCAGTGATGAACCCAAAATATTCTGATGGAATTTGACACAAAAAAAAAAAAAAAGACTTTTAAAAGTCTTTTACAGAAGGACTTAACAGTTGCAGAAAAATAACTGTTAAGAATTCATTTGTAGTCTGGCAAGAAAGGGTTTTAGTAGAGAGAGTAGAAAATAAATAGCAAAGGAAATCCTTTAGATTAGGGATTATTTTTTACTTCTGTAAGTGTTTTTTTGGTTTGTTGTTGTTTCTTTTTTTTTTTTTTTGGCATTATGTCCACTAGCTAATTAACACCTAATACAAATTTGATGGAATTATATATTTCCTCGTTGGATTTAATTCAGCAGAACAATAAAAGGAACTTTCCATCATGAAGGCATTGTGATGAATCGCGTGGCAAGTGGATGTTTCATTTCCTCAAGAGCCTTTCCTGAGGGGAAAAATTCCCAAATTTCTCCTGTAAACTTGCAATAATCTAAATACTGACCAGGCAGCATCCAGTTTGCTCTACCCTCCTCCCAGTGCTATTAGAAAACCAGATTTTTGTCTAAATAAACACAACCAGAGCTGTGTGTCAGCATCTTCTGGGTGCTGAGCCACCTTTCCAGCTGAAACAGCTCCGAAATTCTGCATCTTTTTTGTGCTCCTTGAAGAAATTTTCCAAAACCAAAGTTACAAACATCTGGCCAAGGTCTGAAGTGCTTTTGAAGCACAATTTTGTAGCTAATCCTTCTTGCCAGTGACAATGGGAATGGTTATTGTGGTGGTTGCATCTCTACTAGAGGTTGTAAACTTTAAAAAGAGTTTAAAGTTTTTAAAGGGACAGAGGGCAATGAGCATCTCTGCCTGCTCCAGATGGGAATTTGGAGATGTTTTCAAGAGAAAGAAAACAAGGACTCAGAGGAAAAGGAATCCAGAGGCAAAGTGAAAATTCAGCAGTGGAAGAAATGCTTCTTCTCAGAGATTTGGGTGTCTGATGACTCTGGATGGATTTGGGTGTTGGATGACCCCAAGTGGATTTGAATGTCTGAGACCCCAGGAGGTTTGGGTGTTGGATGACTGCAGAAGTTTTGGGTGTCTGATGATGACTCCAGATGGATTTGGGTGTTGGATGATGACTCTGGATGGGTTTGGGTGTTGGACAACCCCAGATGGGGTGTCTGATGGCCCCAGATGGATTTGGGTGCCTGATGACCCAAGATGATTTGGGTGTTGGATGACCCAAGATGATTTGGGAGTGTGATGATGACCCCAGATGGACTTGGTTGTCCAATGACCCCAGATGGATTTGGGTGTCTGATGATGACCCCAGATGGATTTGGGTGTTGGATGACCCTGGAAGGTTTGGGTTTCTGATGATGACACCAGAAGTATTTGGGTGTTGGAAAACCCCAGGCTGGGTCTCTGATGACCCCAGAAGGTTTGGGTGTTGGATGTCTCCAGATGGATTTGGGTGTCTGATGATGACTCTGGATGGATTTGGGTGTTGGATGACCCCAAATAGATTTGGGTGTCTGAAACCCCAAAAGGATTTGGATGTCTGATGACTCCAGACGGATTTGGCTGCACACCTGAGGGATGCATTTGGGAGCTCCAGGCAGGTTATCCAAGCAGCAGCAGCAGCAGGAGGAGCAATGTTCTCCCTGCTGACCTGGAGCTTTTGATTTCCCTTCACACCTTCCTGAACGAAACCAAGCTCAAAGAAGGAAACACATCCCATCAGCTTTTGAAGGAAGACCTTGAGAGCTCGTGAGGAGAATGAGGAGAAGATGAAAGAGGCAGTGTGGAGGGTGTTGGGATGGAGATGAACTCAGGGCACTTCTCTAATTAGTTTAAGGATTTAATATTCCTTCCTATTTATGAACTTTCTCTGTAAATCTGTGGCAATATCTAGAGGACTTTATGGAATTTTCAGCTTCCTCCCCACCCTCCTTATATGTTTTTAGGTCAAAAGGGCACTTTTGCTCCATTTGGGACAACGACTTGGTGTTAGGAATAAAAAGAGATAATCATAATAATAAATACCTTGCCTACAACTTGCTCAGAGACATCCTTCCCAGCATTTTCTTAGCACCTTGAAGTTTAAATCCTAACTTTCCTCTGGAAGATTTTTCCACGGTCAGATGTACCCTGAAGGACAATGAATTTTTCATTGGGTTCTAAACGTTGGGTTTTACTCTGAGCTTAAAACCGTGCCTGATCACCAAACCATGCAGCCTGTTAGACTGATTCATGCATAAAAATGCATTCTTAGCTGCATTTGCTCCACTAAATGCATTTCCTCCCTCTGCTTGCCAAAAGCTGATGCAGAGCTGTGCTAAACGCTTTTCCAGGCAGTAGAAACTCTGTGATTATGCACATTGGTGATTAAAAATAATTATGTTGATAGAATGGGTGTAAAGCCACTGGTTTGGGGAACCTTAAGGAGTAAAATCCTTTTCAAAGTACTGTGGCAGTGCTTGTTGGTTTGCAAGAACTTCATCAAAAATACTGCAGCTAATTACACCTTGTTTTGTGAAATTTTTACCCCAGAATTGTTCAGTTGTGCCCTGGGCTGGCCTGGGGGTGAAGGTTTTGTCATGGATTTGTCACATTCGTGGAAAAATGGTGTATTTTGGTTTTTTCAAATGGATCAGATTGTCTCAGCTGAGGTAATGCCTGTGGAATGGGCCCTTGTCACGGGATAATGGCTCTGCTCCGGGTGCTGGGGAGGGGAAGCATCAGAAATATTGACATGGATCAGAAATAAACAGCAAGGTGAAGCAGAGACATTTATTTCCCAAGCAGGAAGCTTTTATCCTGTCAGAACTGTCCATATGATTTCCCCCCATATTTCCCCCCCTTTCCTGCGTCTACACCAGCTCATTGACTATAGGATTTTCTTTCCCATATTTTTCCCCTTTACCTGCATCTTCATCAAGTGACTCATTGTCTATAGGATTTTTTCCCATATTTTTCCCCTTTACCCATATTTACACCAAGCAACTCATTGTCTATGTGATTTTTTTTCCCATATTTTTTCCCCTTTACCTGAATCTACACCAAGTGACTCATTGTCTATAGGATTTTTTTTCTATATTTTTCCCCTTTACCCACATTTACACCAGGCGACTCATTGTCTGTAGGATTTTTTTTCCATATTTTCCCCTTTACCCACATCTACACCAAGCGACTCACTTTAATACAGTGACATTTTACTTTAATGACATTTCACTTTAACGCTGCTGCAGGTTTTTGTGCCCTGGTTGGATCCAAGCAGAGTCACATTATGGGAGTGGAAGATGAAACCATTCCGTGTTTCCTGAGAAATCCTGGAATCACAGCGAGATTCCTCCTTGAGGGCAAAGAGCACTCAGCTTTCCATGCTGCTCGTCAGACCCGAGGGGGAATGGTTTCCCATGGAGAGAGGGATGGATGGGATCTTGGGAAGGAATTCCATCCTGGGAAGGTGGAGAGACCCTCGAGGATCACAGCTTGTTCCAGAGGCTGTTGGATTGGACTCCAGCAGCTGAGAGGTTTTTATTCCCTCTGCTTGCTATGCATCTGCCAGGACTGGGGAAATAATGGAAAGAGGCTCCTTGACCCCAAACTCTGCCGCTGGCAACATCCCGGGGAGGAGAGGGGGGAAAAATTTGCATTTACATGAGGTTTGCTACTCGTGAATGCATTAGCCAGCAATTCTGGGTAGATAAGTGAGTGTTTATCTAATGTACATGGCAAGGAGTTACAGATATTGCTGCTGGAAGGAAAAATAAGTGTAGGAAGAACGCAGGGATTTGGGATGAATGAGCAGTGATGCTTCTGGGAATAAATTTCAGCTCATCCACTGCCCAATTTGGGAAATACTGCCTGATGGGTGATAAACACTGCAGCTCAGAGCTCTGCCCCAAAACCACTCCACGGGATAAATGGGAAAAAGTGAAATTTTCACGGAAAAAGCGAATCCAAGGTTTAACCTGGAAGAGAGCTGTGGATAGGGTGAGGTCAGGGTGATTATCCCACTCTGCTGGGGAGAGGTTTAAATTGGATATCAGGGAAAGGTTCTTCCCGCAGAGGGTGCTCAGGCACTGGAACAGGGAAGAAAAAAGATATTTTTAATAATTCATTATTAATTGTTCCCCTCTCAGAGCGATGTGGGTGAAACATCACAGCCCACCACTCCTGCTCTGTCCTGTTCCAAGCCTGCACGGGCTGGAGAAATAGATTTTACTTCCTCATTAATGAAATATTAATTGCGTGTTTATATTTTGGTGTGGCCTAAAGTGAATATTAAAGTGCCCATAAATAAAACATTGCCAGCTTTAATACAGGATGGGGTTTTCTCACATTTGTCTTAAATGAGCTCATTACAGTGGAGAAGGCAATAAATATTTGATATCAGGGCATGTTAATGAGGTGCTTGCTCGTGAATTCCACGTGTTTAGCAGAGTTTTCTCTCCCCTTCAAACACGTTATGGAGTGCAAACATTTTGAATTATTTAATCAGGAGGATCTTTAAGCACTCCGGCGCTGTGTTTAAAAACCTAAACCCACAGAGCCACCGAAGCAATTAATGGCTGCAGCTTCCTAAAGTGGCTCTAATTTGGTGAATAATATTGTTTGTTTTCAGTTCGGGGTTTCCCTGCCTGTGGAGCTCTCCCTGCACACAGGGTGTCCCAGCAGTGTCACTCAGCCCGGGTGAGCACACTTTGAACAGGATTTATTGGGATTTTAACGCCCTGGGTTGTGTCATCAAGGCTGTGTTAACACAGATGCAAACTGTGGGACTCAGGTTTTGCAGTTCCATCCATATTTCTCACCCACATCCTCACAGAAGTGCTGCAGGTGTGGGAGAACAGGAGTGGAGATGGGAAGTCCAACCTGGTGGAGTTTGGTTTGTCTCCTTGGCAGTTTTTGTTCTTTCTGGCTGGCTGGGTATGAAATGTCTGTTTTTTTATAATCTGTGCTGGATTGGGTCTGCAGGGGTTGTTATAATTACACATAATTATTATCATACCTGGATTATGGAAGGAATTCCTCCCTGGGAGGGTGGGAAGGAGCTGGGATGGAATTCCCAGAGAAGCTGTGCTGCCCCTGGATCCCTGGAATGTCCAAAGCCAGGCTGGACAGGGCTTGGAGCAGCCTGGGACAGTGGAAGGTGTCCCTGCCATGGCAGGGGTGGCACTGGATGGGATTTAAGGTCCTTCCAACCCAAACCATTCCACGATTCATAAAATATCACATCCCACTCAAAGTGGCAATCCCAAATATTTCTCTTCACACGTTGTCTTATTTAGCCACTCCATTAACAACACATTTTTTCTGATTTCTTTCCTCTCCTTTGCATCTCTGCCAGTGAACTTTGAAGTGTTTGTGGTTTTTGCACTTCCATCAGAACTTCTCTGATCAATCCCGAGGTGAGAGCAGCTCTGGCAGGTGTTGATGGTGATGCCAACACTCCTTGGTGGGCAATTCCAGAGCTCAGCAAGCAGCATTTCCTTTGTGAGTGCTTTGTGTTTTCTTGGTGGGTATTTAGAGAACAGGAGGGACTGCAGGAGCTCAGCAATTCACTAAAAAATTAAAAAAAACCCCTCTGTTTTCTTCTGTGCCTGTCGAAATAAAAACTGTCTCCTCAGAAAAGATGGGATCAGAAACTCTGGAGGCTTGGCAAAACAGAGCTGATGGAAATTGCTGCTTTAGTCTGGCTTTAGGAGGAGTGACAAGACACAAGTCTCAGGATGAGATAAATCCCAATATTTGGAGTCCTTAGGCTGAGCCCAGCTTTGGGATCAGCAGCTGAGATCCATTTTCCCCATTCCAGCAGGCCTGGCTCAGGTGGAGGAGCTTTCTCTGAGGTGTCTCCTCAGTTGCAGGTGCCATTTGTCCCTCCAGGGCTGGGATTTTGCTCCCTGTGGGTCAATCAATCCCTCCCTCTGGAATGGTGGCTGCTGCCCAGGAGGGAGCAGGGAGCAGGACAAGGACCTTGCTCAGATATCCTGGGAGCATCTTCAGTGCTCCATCCCACATCCCTGAGATTCCATCCCACATCCCTGGGATTCCATAACACATCCCTGAGATTCCATCCCTAGGGAGTGAATTCCTCACAGGAAAAGTGGCAAATCTGATTTAAAAAACACCCAAAAATTAAAAAAAATCCAAATAACTACATGCCAGAAAAAGTGAGGATGAAAACATCTCTCACCTCTCCCAGGTTTTCCAAATATCCCTTCATCCACAATTTGTGCTGCTCCAGGCTTTGAGGGAGGGGGAAGCTCCTCAGGTTTTTAGCAATCTCCCTTTTTTTTTCTGACATTCCTGCTTTTCAATTCCTTTTCCCAACTCAGCCATTAGCCAGGAACACTTTGTTTTTGAGGCAGCAGGTTTGGTTTGAGCTGGGAAGAGCCTTTTGGGACAGGTGAGGAAGGGTGTTAACAGAGACCCTTGGAGGGCTCATTCCAGGGTTTTCAAACATTCCCACACTTCCTGACAAAAAGGGGATTGCCAGCTCAGCCCCAGCAGGCAGAAACGGAATTTGTTTCAAAAAGTGGTTAAACCACATCAAAGTCCATCTCCTTTCCTAATGAAAGGCATTTTTCTCCAATGCTGTTCCAAAATATCTGTTCTGAGTTCTGTTCTTCTCCTCCCTGGCTCTGTTTCCTTGATGAAGGAAGATGACCCAAATGATTCAATATGTACATTATATATCTTTTCAACAAACTATCCCACTGCCTAACTATTTCCCCAGGCTTAATCTCAATTTTAAACCTGTTTTCTGTCACTGTTGAGCCGCTAGCAGAGAGAAGCGGTCCAGGTTCAAAGTGTGGCATCAAGAAGAAGATTTTATTATTTAATTCCAACTTATATAGACTTTTCAAAGGTCACCCAGATTGGTCAGTCAGAAACCTCTCCCTAGGCCTGACTGGCCAGGCCTGAACTGTCCACATCTGAGAAACTGTTTTAATAACATCCAAACTTTATCTTTGTTTATAAAACACAGGGAGAAAAGAGAAAGAATTCTCACGGGAAAGGTCTGTGCTAGCCACAGTTTTCCACCTCAGGAAATGGCTGCTGAAGCACTTTGTGCCACCCAGGTTGGGCATGAAAGTTAAAATGCACAACTAAATCCAATTAAATATTAAATTTAAAGCCATTTGCCCTGAAAACAAGGAGCTGGGAGTGAGCCATACCAACGGTGGAAATGAAGGGTCTGGTGTTGGCTGTTGCAGGTTGAGATTCAAGAGTCACTTCCAGGTGCTGATTGGGAAATATTCAGGGTTCATCCCAGGAAAACAAGGCATTGCTAAAAATTAAGTATATTAAGCTTAGTCTGGGATGTTTATCACAACAACAACACCAAAAAGAATAAAAAAACCAAACCCAAACCCAACAAAACCCAAATGATATTGCAGTGATGAATGGCTTTAATTAGAAGTAGGTAACGAGCACTTAAAAAAAGATAGAATTTCAAGCACTTTCTGTGCTTTAGTGCTCCTGGAAGGCAAAGAGTATTAATTCCTGAAGCAAGAATTGGAGAAGTCGTTTGGCTTAGCTTTAATTTAGTCATGATACAATCTAGCTATAATTAAATGGGAGCAAAAAAAATCTGGGGAAGGAAATTGAGTTAATTTAGGTACAAACTTGGTTTGTTCCTCGGTAGTTAATTTGCTCTTTAAATTGTGAAGCATCACCATCCCCAGGTAAACACCAGAGCAATCAACAACCCATGACTTCCACAATGTTATTTAAGTAGTTTGGGTGGGAAAACTGGTAGGAAAATCCTAAATTAAGATTGTCCAGGATCATTAACTTCCCTCCAGCTGAGAGGCCTAATTGTGACAAGAATTGACTCATTATGATTTATGGTTTTGATTTAGAGATCTGAGAGAATCTGCTGGTTTTTATATATTTTTATGTTGCTAGATTTTCAAAAATTCAGCTTTTTAGATTTCCACAAAGACTACTGATACGTCCAGAAACATGAACTCAAATTTCGAAATAATTTGATAAATCTTCCATAATATCCTCCAAAATAAAATTTTAAAGCCTGGAGAAGCCTTTTCAAATTCCTTCCTTCATTAATTTAGAAAGATAATATGGAATCCCCCAATTTCTGATATTTCCAGAATGGGATGAACCTCCCTGGATGGCACTGCAGGAGGCTGAGCAGCCCTGGGAGAGGCTGACCTGGTGATTTCTCACAGATCATGGCAAAGGCTTTTCCTTCCCTTGGACAAGCATTCAGGGAAGTGATTCCAAGGGCTCTTGGTTTTTTTTGGGATGCTGAGCCAAACCTGCACAACACCATCTTGTCGCTGTTGAGCCGCTGGCAGAGAAAAAAGGACCAGGTTCTCAGTGTGGCATAAAAGTGTGTCTTTTATTATTTAATTCCAACTTATATAGACTTTTCAAAGGTCACCCGGATTGGTCAGTCCAAAACCTCCCCCTGGGCCAACTGGCCAGGCCTGAACCGTTCAAATCTTGAGACACTGTCTTTAATAACATCCAAATTTTATCTTTGTTTATAAAACACAGGAAGAAGAGAGAAAAGAATTCTCATGGGAAAGATCTGTGCTAGCCACAACATCTCACTTCCAGGGAAGGATCCAGGGAGACTCACAAATCTGTGTTTGATTTTGTACATCCAAATGGGAATTTGGGAATGGGAATATGGATGCTGGTGCCTCAGCCTGAAAGGACAACCCATTAATGATCAGGTTTGCACCGAGGTTTTATTTTATTGCACCATTTCATTGATGATTTATGGGGTTTCTTAGGGCTCTTTAAGGGATGATGTGTCTGCAGCCAAACCCGGGAGGAGCTCTGTGAACTTAGAGGGAGGAAAGGGAAAATTCTTCCTTTTGGGAAGCCCAATTAGGGGGATAAATGGCACAGATGACTTCCCTGACTGATGTTCCCTGCGATTGCTGGGGTGGAACACAACTCAGGCTGTTCCTCTGCTCCTCGGGGCTTTGGGTAGTTTACTGTTTGTGGCTGTGAAAACACAACAGGGAATACCTGAACATCTGCTGGAGCTAAATGGGAGCTGGGAAACAGCAAATGCCTCTTCCTGCAGGGTTTGTGTGCAGGAAAAGGAGCTCTGACTCTGTGATTTCCGAGCCCTGTTGGAACTCACTTTTGGAGCACACTTCACCAGAGGTGCTGCCTCTTAAACACCTGAATTAGCCTAAAAATCATCCTAAAAATTGTCATGAAATTATCCTAAAAATTATCTTAAAAATCTCTTCTTGTTCATTAAAACACCCTCCCCTGGATGGGTTCATCTGCCAGGGCAGAGCAGGGAGCAGCCAGGCTGCCACTTCACTGCCCAGTGGGTTCCTTGGTCATTTAACATTTCCCTCAAAATTCAAGGAGAAAAAATTAAAAAAAAAAAAAGGAAGTAATTCTGCAGCTTTACAGCTCTCATCTGCCCAAATGTTATCCTGTGAAATATTTCAGTTTTTCAATCTTCTGCTAGCACTCAGGAATGGATGAGGATGCTCTGGATGAGCCTGGAGTGCTTCCTGCTGGTTTGAGTGGCCAAGGAGAAGCTGATCCACCCCAAACCCAAAGTCCCTGCGGATTCCTCAGGAATTCTCTGCCTGAATCCCTCTGAACAAAATGCAGTTTAAAACAAGATCCCAGCAGAGAACCCACAAAGCTCAGCTCCTGTGCTGAGCTGCAGCAACACCCTCAGACAGTTTGGTTCCAAGGAAGGAGGTTCTGAAAATGATGGGAAATGTTGGATTCCTTTGGGGATTTGGGCAGCTGAGAAAGGGAGGCTTGGCTGAAATAACTGAAATACTTTTTCCTTTTACCAGAAGGTGGAAATTCAGAATTAACCTGATTCGCAGAGAATTTCCAGGGTGAATTTTTGCTTTACTGGTTCAAGACATTTGGGGTACATTTTGGATTAGTTTTGAAGCGATATCTGAATTAAACAGCTTGTAGTTTATCCATTTTCATGGCTGTGCTGTTCCATTTCCATTTAAGTGCACTAAATGCTAAGAAATCTTTTTAAAAGTGCTCCCGAGGTGTCTCTTAAGGAGTCATTAATTAATTGCTTTGGCTTTTGAGCTATGACAGCCTTATTTTTATGTTTTCCTCGCTGCTGTTATTCTGAAAGCGCTAAAACGAAATTAGATGTCACTTTGCTCAGCTGACATTGGGCTCAATTGCTTTTATCAGCCAGCAGATGACACTTACAGGTCATTTGTCCTCATTGGGATTCTGAAGTTGCCGAGTTCTCTTTTTATTCATGCAGAGGGTATTTATTTTAATGATATTTTTGCCTGTTTTATTGTGGTTTTCAGTGCAAGTCCAGGTAGGAATTAAAACAAACAGACTGTTTCTAGCCAGGGAAATATTTCTGGAGCCATCTGTGCTGCTAAAGTTTCTCACTTGCTGCGTGCAAAGTTTCTTCTGTCAGTAAAATCCACCAAGATTTTGATGGAAAACATCAAATTTCTAAATCTAGCTGCAATTTGAGGGGCAATATTAACATATTTTGAGATCTGAAAGAGTCGTATTTCTCTTATTAATGACGTGATGAGTTTTTGTGGGATTCTTAATCTCACACAGGAGCAATCCAGGTGGCTTTGGAATTCCTGCAGAGAGGGAAACTCCAATAAAAAAAAACCATGGAGAGCAAGCAGGAAAACCTCCTCAGCACCAAACTGCTCCTCATGTGGGGAAATTGCTGCTATAGCAAAGTTCTGTTGGAGGGGTTGGGTGAGCACTGATTTTTATTGGTATTTTTTCCCAGATATTTGCTTTGGAAATCCTTCCCAGCCTGGGAAATGAAGCAATCTCACTCCCCAAGCCTCCTCTCGGAATGAAACACTCACTTCAACTCTCCTGGAAGAGAAAATGGATGAATTTTGACTCTGAAGCTGCGGGAGGAGCAGCAGAAGAGCTCTTGTCAGACACCTGGAGTTCAAAGCCACTTCAGCGCCGAAATCCTCCTCATCTGCGATTCTGCACTCAGGGATGAGGAGTTTCCTTCCACTTGGGCTCCACGGGGAGTTCTCAGCACAGGCTCAGCCAGCTCAGACAATCACTGGGGTTGATGCAGAAATGAGGCATTAATGGAGCTGCAGGACTGGGCTTTGGGGAGTGGAAGGCAGGAGCCCCAAATGGGATTTAAAGGATATTTATTGGGAGGAATTGGGTTTTTGTTAAAGATCTGCATTTCCAGATCACGGAGCGATCGGTGCTTTGTAAATGGGCATTGAAGCCGTGGAGATTGGAGGGATTTGGGGGTTTTTGGGTGGGTTTTGGATGTTAAAAGTGTCATGGAATCACAGAATGATGTTGGGTGGGAAGGGACATGAAAGGTCATCCCATCAAATCCCCTGCCATGGCAGTGACATCTTCCACTGTCCCAGGTTCCTCCAAGTTCATCCAGCCTGGCCTGGGACATTCCAGGGATTCAGGGGCAGCCACAACTTTTTTGGTACTTCCATCCCAGCCCCTCCACCCTCCCAGGGAGGAATCCCTCCCAAAATCCCATCTAACCCTCCTCTCTGCCATTCTGAACCTCTTCAGTGCTGCCTGCTCCCCCATCCTGCAGGGATTGCCTTCAGCACCTGCAGCCCCATTTTTGGGCTGAAAAACCCAAAAAAACTTCACCTAAAACCCTGTGAATTCTCTGTGTTTGTGCTGAACTTGGCCTGCTGTGCTCACGGGAGTCTTTAAGGTATCAGGGCATTCAAAAAGGCTGGGGCTGGAACTTGTCAGGGGGAAATAATAACCTGCAATTGCTCAGCTCCCTGATTAAAAAACCCACAGCAGCAATGTTTTCTCAGGCATTAGTGATACTTTAATTCAACACTGCAACAACAACCAAAAAAAAATGGATTTTATTGCTCTCCGTTTTACGGATCATGAATTTAACTGAGCTAAATCGTCAAAGTCCAGGTGAATAAAGCTGCTTTAGTGAGCTGCTGACCACACTTCCTCCTGCATTCCACTGACTGGTTTTTTTTGTTGTTCTGCTTGCTCAGCTTTTCACATTTTGAACTCCCAAGAAGAGTGCAGAAGCCTTGCTGAACGAGGTTTTGTGCTCCATCTCTGGGAGGTTTTCCTCTTCTGGATGGATTTCAGTAAAACTCTGAAGGATATTTGTTTTTAGGGCTCATTTTGGTCGCTCTGTCATGCAATCATCAGCATTAAGTATTTTAAATTATGGATGTGGAATATCCATTGGGGTGGGCATTGGAGAGATGATATTTAGAGATTGTCCTTGCTTGGAAGAGTTTTAATGTTGATCATGTGGTTTTTCCAATAGTAAGTGAATTTTAAGGGAATTCACCACTCCTAAATATCCACTGGGTTGATTTCAGCATCCATTCTTTTGTAGGTTTAATATTCCTGTGCAAATACAGAGCTACAGCTCAGAGTCAAACAGGTAAAAACAAATTAATTCGCTTTTTTTGTAGTCTGAGGTATTTTCTGCTCAGATTTCAATGCCAGTCACCCCACTGCAAACCTTTTGCATTTTGCTGAGGTGGAGCTAAGTTATAATTTACTTAGAAATGACAAAAGTAAGATTTTGTTTTTTACATAACCTATTATCTGTTTTTCTCCAGTAATTACCTTTCTCCAGCTATCCCTTCAAGAAAAGACTTGTAGATCCCACCTGGGATGGGAAAGCTCAGAAATTCCTCAGGCTTTCCAGGGAAAGGAACTCATTCCGAAACTCACAACACATGCTGAGTTTCTCCAACCCTTTCAGTTAATTTGAACATGAGTTAATTTTAAACACTCCTGAGTTTCACATGGAAGTGGTTTTCCCTGAAAAAACTGCATCTCCCTCAGTAAGGATTGACTGAACCCCAGCAGAGTTCAAAGAGTTCAAGGTGATTTTTAGAATGGAGGTTAAAAAAAATTCATTTTTTAAATTTTTTTTTAACTGATCCAAGAGAACTTTGCTGCAGGTGTTCATAGGAAAAGAGATTTAACCCAGAAATTATGGTTGTATTCATGATTCATGAGATTTAAAAAGATATTTAACCCAGAAATTATAATTGATCTTGGAGGTCTTTCCCAAGGGTTCCTTGGATTCAAGGATTCCTTAATGCTCCAAAAAATTCCAGAGGAGTGGCACAAGTTTGTGTCACAAAAACGAGTTCCTCTTGTTTTCCACAACATTTCCAGCCACGTTTTACGTGTGTCTTCACAAAACAGAGAAATGCTCTTGTCAAAATTAGCAGCCTGCAGGGGAAAACCTCTCGAACAGCAACAAAAAATCCTTAATTTTGCTGCACTCATTGCCTCCCTGGGCTGGGTGAGGGAAAGGTGAGCTGCTCACCGCTGTGCAAATGAATTTTGATTATCTGCACACTTTCACAGGTTGATTTCCCAGCAAATTAAAGCCCAGCAGATTTTCTAGGGGGTTAAAAAGCTCTTTTTGCCCTGGAATTGCTGAGGCACTGAAGGCTCATAGCTCAGCCCTGGAGCCGTGGAAGCAGCAGCAGGAATCTCCTCTCCAAGTTTAATTTTCCAGGAATGAAGCTCCAAACTGCTGGAATTACAGCGACACAATAATTAGGGAATTAATCTCTTCAAGGAGCTCTCCCAGGCTGCCTTTTCACCATCACCATTTACCTGGAAATCTGCATTTAAATGGGATTGGGAACGTTCTGGGTGCAGGTGGGAGAGGGCAGAGCACTGCAGGGAAGGAATCCATGCACAAAATCCTGTGTGAGCAACTTTCTTCTGGAAAACTTGGAATGGGAGAAACAAAAAAGTGTTTAGATGGCGGTTTGGGGAAGCCATAGGTGTTTTTCAGCAGGTTTTGGGGATAAAATGAAGGTTTATTATTCTGCAAAGGGGATGGGAGGTGCATCCTGACCGTCCTGGCTGTGGGAAGTTCCATGCCCATGGAACTGGATCAGCTTTGATCTCTTCCAACCCCAACCATTCCATTATTCCATGTTTTTTCACTTCCTACCACCTTTCTGTAAGCTGGGGAACTTCTCTGAACCAGAAGGACACTTCAGGGATATTTGGGAGATTCCCTGCTGTTTCCTCACCCAGGTCAGCTCTGCTTGGACACTTCCCAAGTTGATTTCCCATTAATTTTTTTTGGAAACGAGCTGGGTTTGCAGCCCTCTGAAGGGCAGCTGGGAGTTTTGAAGCTTTCTGTCATGGAAATAGGGAAAAGCCCCTTGGGAAGAGAAGGATTGTTCCTTTTCCCCTGTGATGTTTAAATAAGGAAAGGACCAGAGCTGCTGGAGGGAAGAAGAGATTTTCCCTGTTACTCATTCCTCGGTGTTTCCAGATGAGAATCCCAGAATGTTTTGGGTTGGAAGGATCCATGGCAGGACAGGAACATCTCCCACTGTCCCAGGTGCTCCAAGCTCCTTCCAGCCTGCTTCTGGACACTTCCAGGGGCAGCCCAAATTCCAGCAATTCCCTTCCTTTGTCAGCTGGGACAAATCACTGAGCACCAGCTTGTCGCTGTTGAACCGCTAGCGGAGTAAAGAACCAGACAGAGTCCCAGATGGCGCAAATATAAATTTATTAATTAATTTTAGAACTTATATAGACTTTCAAAGGTCGTCCAGATTGGGTCAATTCAAAACCTCCCCCTAGGCTGATTGGCCAGGCTTGAACCACCTAGCTTTGCAAACCGTTTCAATAACATCCAAACTTTATCTTTGTTTATAAAAACATAGGAAGAAGAAAAGAAAATTTCCATGGGAAAGAGTTTGTGCTGCCACACCAACTGGGTTTGGCCTTTTAAAAACAAAACGAGTCCCTGAAATAAATTTGTTTATGATGCCATTTCCTTTCTCTCTTCCTCCTTCCCACCCTCCCTCATTTCCCACTTTTTGGCTTCTAGATCTCAGGATTTTGCCTTTTGGGGGCACAGAATAGACAGCAAAAGGCCTTTTAAAGTGATTTCTTTGATGAAATGTTCCCTCTGCTCCTCACCCCAACTTCACCAAACACAAACCCAGCGCAGGATGAAGTTTTTGGCATTTGGCTGCTTTTCCATCCCCCCTGTCCTTGAGATGTTGCAGTGGGTGATTCATGGCGCCATGAGTGACTTTATTCCTTTCAGAGCATCTGGAGGGATGATGTTCCAACATCACCCTGAAGAGCTGAGCTGCTTTTCCTCAGAGCTCCAAATCTTCCCCTTAACTCCAATTTAAATGTTTCCCCTTAACTTCCCACATTCTTCCTCAGCTTAAAAGAAGTTTGTTGTTTACCCTCTGAACTTCACCGAGGGAATGTGAAATTGGGTCAAACTCCAGCTTTATTTTGTTTCTGCCGCAATGTTATTTTCCTGATATGAAATTAATTCATTTATGGGAATCACCAGTGGGAAATTCAACGAAAGAGTTAATTATTTCAATTTAAAATTGTTTGATTTGGAGAGTTTGGAAACCTTCTGCACCTTTATGTGCTCCAAAAAAAAAATTATATTTTTACCATAAATTTGAGCTATTCTAGGAGGAATGGGAAGAGGGAAAGGTGTGGGAAACATCAGAATTTGGATGCAGCAGAACATCCTTGGAAACCTTCGGGGCCAAAACCTCCCTGGGGGATTTGCAGAGCAAACCAACCCTGGGGGATTCTCATCCCAGGAATAATTGGGTTTTTTCCAGGAGTTTGCCTTCCCTGCTGTGCTGTCCTGTATCAGGAGTTGCCAGGATTGCTCCGGGCCAGGGGGTGAGGCTGGAGCTGCAAGGAGCACACCAGAAAATGGGTGGAAAATCACAGTGCCAGGGGTTTGCTCCTTGCTGGGCTGAGATAAAGAGGAGCAGCAGCCCTGACCACACAGCCTGCAGGACATTAGTTTTTTAAAATTATTTTTTAAATTATTTTTAAAATGATTTTTTGGTTTTTTTTCCTCATCTCTTGAAATCCCTTTTCTTTACCACCATTCTGATTATTTTTTAAAATCATTGCTTAAAATAATTATTATTAATTCATTATTTAATAATTATTAATGATATAATTATTATTTAATCGTTATTTTTAATAGTAGCTTAATTTTTTTTTGCATGAGGGACTAACAGCATTTAAAAATATTTCAAATTAAGAAATGCAAAAATCACTGCAGGAGAGACAAGAAGGAGGTAAAACGAGCTGATAAAATTAAAAAAAAAGTGAATATATAAAATGCTTTTGCTCACTTTGCTGTCCCATGACTGGGTGCAGTGACTGGAGTAACTTGTACAAGCTACAAGTAAATTTGTGTGAAATAATCATGCTACAAGATGGTTTTAATTGCTTTCATCTTTTATTAAAATAACTTCTCCAGAATTTTGGATCTGAGTTGTTCCAACTCCCAGGCAGAAATTCCTCCTGCTGACCATCAGCTCCAAATAATTCCTAATTATTTGGTAGACAATTTCCTCCTTTGCTTTATGTTCCAAGAGTTCCTCAAACTCTGAATTGGTGTCAGAGACAAGAGAGAAAAAGATTTAATTTTATTCTTCTTTTATTTTTCTTGTTCTGCCTATGACACCTTATAAATAATAAGAATATTTTCCAGTAATCTGAATATTTAACATATTTTAACTGCTTTTTTCCCCCTCTTTTAACCCTGAGGATCCTTTTTGCCTCCATGACATTTTTTGGGTTTTTTTTAGGGAATACTCACCAACAGCTGATTTTACTTAATCTCACAGGAATACAACTTTCAGCCTGATAAAAAAATTCCATTTCTCCCTTCCTCATCACAAGCTCAGGAAAGCTCCCACTGAATCTTGGGGATTTATTTGACTCCAAATGAACTGCGTCGTTTTTTTAAAATTTAAATAATTCATTCCTCTTTGGCGGGACACTCTTTCCTCTCCCTCCTTCATAAAATATTAGCTTTAAAAGATTAAATTTGTTTAATATCCTGCGTGTTAATTAGAAAATGATGGAGGCTTCCCCGGCAGAAGCATAAATTTTAAAAGCAGTGCTGAAGTCCTGGCCACAGATAATAAATTCCAGTGATATCACCAATAATTGTGGTATTAAAATTGATACTTTTAATCACTAATAAAGAAATAAATTTGCCACTGGGGCTGAAATAAGAGCAAAACTTCTCTCTTGTTTCGAACTTTTCCCAGGAGTTCAATGAAATATTTGCATGGTGAGCAGGAGGGGCAAAAATCCCAATAATAATCCCATAAATCAGATGGGGATTGGGAGAATCTATTCTTTTAAGAATTTTTAAAGAATTTTTAAAGAATTTTGAAAGAATTTTTAAAGAATTTTTAAAGAATTTTAAAAGAATTTTTTAAGGATTTAAGCCTTGTTTTTAAGGCTAAATGGGGATTTTTTCCCTCCCTGGCCAATGGGATGTGGAATTACCTGAGCTGTTTGAGCCCAGATGAGGGAAATGCCAGGCAGGTATAAACCACAGGTGATTCCCAGGAGAAAATGGAACTTTTTGGAGCTTCCCATGGAAATATTTGAAGAATTAATCCAGAGGACACCTAGAAGGATTTCATATTTTGCAATATTTATTTAATTATTTAATGTTAATTTCTCGTTTTAATGTTTAATAGGCCTTAAGATTGTACTGTTTGTCACTTGACAAGATGGAAAATCGGATTTATTTCTCATTTCCCACCCTTCAGTGTGTGATGGAATCTGTGCTCAGATCTGCTCTGTGGATGTAATTACAATCTGGGCTAAATGAACCTCAGCAGCTCTCTCTGACTCTCTGCTCACATTTCTGCTCCTTATAAATAAGAGGTTAAGTTTACAGCAGATTTCATTGGATTAACATGGGTAGAACACTGAAGAAAACTGTTTTATTCTCTGTAAATTCTTTTTCTCCACTCCTTTTTTTTTCTGGTTATTTAACCATCAGTTCTTTTGCTCTGATTTCTTTCTGGTTACTTAACCACCCTAAAAACGAGATTTGAACACAACAGAAATCAAATTAAGCATAAAGCAAGATTTAATTTTTTTTTTCATGCAGGACTCCTATCCTGCTGGATTAATTCCTCCTTTGTCAGAATTTGTGTTTCTAAAGCATTGCAGACTCGCAGGTAACCTTTAAAAATTTGCTTAAAAGAATGAGGATTCGATAAATTTCCATTTTGGAATCAAAACTCAATTCCTAGCCCAAGTGAGAAGCCAATTTCCCCCAGAATTTCTTGCCTGTGCAGCATCCAAAATAGCTGCAAGAGGATGGAGCAAAGTTTAAATGATTTTTTTTTCCCCCCCTCTGCTTCTTCACAGTTATATTTTTGAGCTCTCTGCTCTCTCTCTCTCTCCTGGAAATTTTTGGGAAATGGAGGAAGGGAAGAAGTGATGAATTCCAGGCCAGGAGGGCACTGAGTTAAATACAGGCAGATTTTCCTGGATCTTCCTGAAATATCTTTCCTGGATCTTCCTGAAATATTCTTATTTTCCAATCAGATCATTCATGTACTGATTTTAACTCCTCAGGGTGATTTAGCAGGAAATAGAGATGCTCCAGCAATTCCCAGATATTTCACCCAACCAGCAATTATCACTATTATTTATGTTATTTAGTGATTTATTATCAGTGATTTATTTACCAGTATCACATTATTTATTGCATTTCCATGGCTTTCCATGTGCATCCCAAGGAGCCAAACCTGCACCCCACGATGAGTTATTGATCCTCTGGGAATAAATATAGTCAAATTTAGTCAAATTTCCTCAGCCATTCCTGTGTTTTTGCCTCAAAGACTCTCCAATTACCCTGAATTCATATCACCCATTTAATGGCACTAAGCAGCAGATGAAGCACAACCATTAATGGTAAACAAGCAGGAAAAAAGTGGATTTATCCAGTGCCCACTTTATCCCTTCCTGGGTAATTCCCTGCTCCTACAGCCAGCAGAGAAGAAGGAATAATTTGACTTATTAATCTAATGGAGATCAATGCAATCTGTGAACACAGGGTTGAGAGAACAACATAATTACCCTTCGTCTGGTGATTTCAATTAGTGAAACTGAGATGGGGAAGGAGCTGCATCATTAGATTATTTAGGTTTAGATTCCTAAATGAGGAATCCTTGGAACATTTGTTTTGGTGAAAGGAGAAGTTCAAGGAGCTGAGCAAAGGTATTCAACAAGAAGCAGGAAACAAAGAATGATTTCTGTTGTTGGCATGGAAATCAAATTGCTTTTGCCATCTTTTTTTTTGAGATAAAATGCAGCCAACTCGATGAAGTTTGGTGTTTTCAGCTTTTTTCAAACCTGGGCTCTGTGGGAAAAAAACATTAGAAATGAATTGAGGAAAAAAAATAATCCCTCAACATCTGCAAAGCTGATTCAGTGATTTTTCACTGTTTTTTTTTTTTTTTTAATGCGCTGAAATTTGGACTAAAAAAGTGGCTTTAACAGGCAAATAAAAGAATTCTGATTTTGGATAAAGGAGGAGTTAAATTTAATGGATTGAGCTCCAGGTAAAATGCTGCATCCTCAGGGCTGGAAGGACTTGGGAAAGCAGGAAATCATTCCCAGGAGAGCAACAAAAATGATGAGAAGACTAAAGGAATTGATGACTTGATGGATGAGGAATTATTAAAGGAGTGAAATATGCATTGCTTGCCCACGGAAATGAGGGATCCAAACATTCCAGGAGCTTTCCTGATGATGGATTGGGTGGAATGAAGGGAGAGGATGAGAAGAATTATTATCTGCTGGGGGAGCAGGAAGAGGGATTTGGGATGAGATCAACAGGGTGGGAACAACATCTCCCAAAAAAGAGCAAAGCAAAGAAATCTCGGGTGGAAAATGATGGATTTATCTGTCTGAGGAGAGGAGTTGGGGGTTGTTTGAATTCTGTGGATGGGAATCCAGTAAAAAGTAATCCAGACAAAGTAACTTTTATAAAAGATATGGCAATTTGTGCAGCCACAGAATATTTGGTTAATTCACCAGGAGGACATCTAAGTGGGAATTTTAGGATGTCCAGCTGTGACAGATCCGGGATAGAAAATTTCCTGTAAGATATTCCAGCAGCCACAGCATTCCCAGTGAAACCACAGACTGGGATTTGCACCAGAATGGATTCTGAGTGCCAAACCTTCAGTTTCTCTGCAGGAACTCACGGAATTGTGACTTTTGGATCCTTAGAAATCAACTTCAAAACTCCACCGCTGAGCGTTGGATCTCCCCGAAAAAAAATGGGAATTCCCAACTGGAAAGTGAATAAGAACACAAGAAGGATCCAAGTCGAGGGTTTTTCACCACCAACCACGAGAATTCTGCTGAAGGTGTTGTGCCCAAGAGTCCTCGAGCTCAGAGAGACAAACCTCTGACACGTTGAGGATTTTTTACATTATTTGATGAATCCTGGTGAAGTCCTCACCTCTCTTCTGTGGGGTCAAAATCCTGCTGGAGAAATCCCTGGACATGCTGGGATCTCCCTCATCCCATGGCAACCCCAAATCCCATTTATTGCATTAATTCCTGCAGGAACCCACAATGATCTCCAGTCATTGCTGAGCCACACTAAAACCATTTTTCCCCCCTATTTTCCTTTTCCCCTGTGCAATTGCATGATGTGAAATCCAAGCAGGAATTGCTCCTCAGTTATTCAGGATTCTTTCCCAGCTCCTGCTCCCTATTTTCAGTCAACCCCAGCCCACAATAGGCTATTTGTCACCGCAGATATCTGTATACATAAAAGATAAGTAGGTGCTGAATGTATGATTTTAACAACGTTCTGAGCCCTGCCGGTGATATATTATTTTCTTTTCTCTCCTCTGTGTATCTCAGTATCAGGGGAGGGTCGCTGGGTGTCTCCCAGGGAAATGGGATGGATTCTAATCAACTGCTGGGAAAATGAGATATTACACGAGGAGGAGAATGGCTGCTCGAGAAAAACACCTTTTTAAAGGATAATTCCGCGGCGCTCTGGGGTTTGGCGCCTTTGTCAAGCGGTGAATAAAAATGACGTTCAAAAAGATAATAATCGCACTTGAGGTGTTTTTCTCAGGCTGGGAAAAGCAGGAGCCATTCCAGCAAAAATGAGGGTTTTTTGGGACATCCAAGGTGAAAATAGGAACGAATTCACTGGAAGTGCTGTTAGTTAAAAAGGTGTGAAGTGAATGGGAGGAGAACCTGTGTGCTGATCCTTCAGAAAATGGTGTTTTACCAAAAAAAAAAAAAAGCTCTTTGTAAAAACTCTGTTTGAAGGAAATACTTTTTGCCTCCATTCTGCTTAGGGAATCTGCTCTGGAGCTGGAAAGCTTCCAGTGCTTTCTGGAAAATAAATAATCCACAAATCGAAATAATGATGATTTGTTTCAATAACGATTTTTGGTTTTGCTGAAGGATGATTTGGGGTTCAACGGAAATGAGTGAATCCAGCCATGGAGCAGTTTTCCAGCATTTTTCTGGATATTGTCCAGGGAGATGGAGCTGTGGGGGGATTTAGGGAATTCCTCCAAGGAAAATTGGGAATTTTAGCCTCACACCCTCTAGTAGGAAAGGATCTGTTCCTCCATCTCCATCCTTGGGAAATCCTGATCTAGGAACACACCAGGACTGATTGGGAATGAAAACCAGGAATGAAAACCAGGAATGAAAACCAGGAATGAAAACACCAAGGACATGGAGAAAACAGCAACAGAGGGAATGAGGAGGGAAAAGGGATTCCACCCAGGACTGGGATATCCCCAAAATTAATGGAGATGCTCCCATTCTCTGCTTTGTCCTGAGCTGGTGGCAGTTGGACACAATTCTCCAGCTCTCCATGGGGTGTGTGAGTCGGGGAATTCTGGAGGCTGGAAACGCCTGGAAATGTTCAGGAAATGGAATTTTGGGCTTGGCTGGGTGTCTGAGAGGAGAGTGAAAGGAAGATTCGGAAAGACAAGATGAAAATGAATCTGAGTAGGAGCAATGCACCAGTTTGGGAGGAGGAAAAAAGGGAAAGAGCTCCGGAAAAACTGGCTGGGAAGAAAAAGTTGAGTATGATGTCACCTCAAATAGGAGCGTAATTAAATTAATTAGCAGGGCTGATGTGGTCACTAATCTGTTTTCTGAAGGGAGGTTATCAGAAGGTTGAGGTGATTGAGGGAGAGGTGAAAAGCTAGAAGGGAGAATGGCATTAAAACCTGGAATTCCTGCCTGGAATTGTGACCTTCAGGTGCAAAGAGCTGCTCAGGTGGTGCAGAGCTGCTAAAGCATTTCTGATAATTTCTGATAATTTCTCATCATTTCTGATAATTTCTGATCATTTCTGCTAACCAGGTGTGATTTCAGTGCTTTAAATCAGGATAAAACTGACAATTTCTTAAAAAAACCACCCAAACCCAAATCTACAAAAACCCAAATCCAAATAAACAAAAAAAAAAAAAACCCCAACAAAAGCAAAACTCAGACAAACATACAAACATAAAAGCCCCGAAGTAACTCAAGTAAAGACAAACTGTGCAAACAGCTTCTCTGCCAGCCTCGTTAATTATCCCGGATGACAAAGAACGACTAAATGTCCCTGGTTAATTATCTCTGTAGATAATTAACCAAAGAGTTAATCAAACACAATCTCATCGCAGTCCAGCCTTAGGATCCTGAGGAGACAAAGCACAGAGACTACACCTTTCCTTCTTTTTTATTTAACTTTAAAAAGATTTTAAAAACATTTAATTTAAATTTTTAAATTTAAAATTTTCCTTCTTTTTTTGATTTTTTAGTAGCTGAGTGGCAAATCGCTGCACTTGGTCTGTTTTAACCTGCACATGGATTTTCAAAGCTGATTTACTAAAAAAATAAATCAATAGTGGGTTTCTAGTGAGACCCACTGTCCAGCGGTTGGTCTCTTCCCTGAATCCATAAAAATCTCAGTCCTTTTAGGGAATCACTGCTGAAATGAGGCTGAGGTAAAAACCAGATTTTTTTTCCTGTGCAACGAGTGCTCTCCAGGCTTAATTGATGTTCTGAGCTCAACCAGCTCCACCCAACTCCAGCAAAAACAAGTGTTTATTCCTCCAGCTGGATCCAACTGGAGTTCTGCTCCTTGCTGCCTGTTGTGTGAGGAGAAGAGGTCCCTGTTTGACAAAGGAGCAGGGGAGGCTCAGGGAGGTTTTTGGCACTGGGATTTGGCTCAGGACACTTCCCAGCCGCTGGAATTCTCCAGGAGAGCTGTCAGCTCTGTTCTCCCCCCGGTGCAGCGAGAAGGACAAAAGCTCTGGGATATCATGTCGGGTTTTGTTTGCCTTTTTTGAGAAGCTCCAGGTGGTTCTGTTTGCTCCTGATAAGTCTGGGAAGTTTGAGCTGCGTGAGCCCAAAAACCTGGCTGTGGATCCCAGCAGGATGGGCTCTTCTTCCCAAAAATAATACACATTTTACACGCAGGGATGCTGGAAATGATGCTTCAGAGGTGAATTCCAGCTGTGGAAGAGCCTCTGCAGCCCAGGGAAAATCCAAGGAAATGAGTTTCTGGTTTGGACTTGGCTTAAAATCCAGGATTTGCTCTGCACAGCTTGTTCAATTATGAACATTTTGTGATACCCAGATGTTTATAATAACACCCCTGAGCTGTTTTGCTCATTTTTTAAAAACTGACCAATACTTGTCAAAACTGCCCAGGTGCCTCCTGGCTGTGGGAGGAAACCTTTCCTCTCTAATTAAATCACTGAGATTTTAACTGAGGGTGACGAGCTCAGAAAGGATTTGTCTTCCTGCGAGTCGAGATCATGGCGAGGCTGACAAAAGCTTAAGCAGGTTTTTAGGGATTCAAGACTTGTTTTTCTCACACCCAGGAGGCTGAAGGGGGTTATTTTTGGAAAGGGATGCACTCAGTGCTGTGGCTTTTTGGGTTCTTCCTCCATCCCGTGTGTGCTGAGGACACAAGGTGGTTACTGCTGAGCTTGGAAGATTTAGGGGCAGATCCATGCATGGATTGGGCAGATCTGTCAGTGGATTGAGCAGATCTGAGTGGATTGATCAGATCCATGCATGGATTGATCAGATCCATGACTGGATTGAGCAGATCTGAGTGGATTGAGCAGATCCAGGAGTAAATTGAACGGATCCATGAGTGGATTGATCAGATCCATGTGTGGATTGAGCAGATCCAGGAGTGGATTGAGCAGATCTGAGTGGATTGGGCAGATCCATGAGTAGATTGAGCAGATCTGAGTGGATTGAGCAGATCCAGGAGTGGATTGATCAGATCCATGCGTGGATTGATCAGATCTATGACTGGATTGAGCAGATCTGAGTGGATTGAGCAGATCCAGGAGTAAATTGAACGGATCCATGAGTGGATTGAAAAGATCCATGAGTGGATTGGGAAGATCCATCCATGGATTCAGCAGATCTGAGTGGATTGAGCAGATCCATGCATGGATTGAGAAGATCCATGAGTGGATTGGGGTGATCCATCCATGGATTCAGCAGATCTGAGTGGATTGGGCAGATCCATGACTGGGTTGAACAGATCCATGAGTGGATTGAGCAGATCTGAGTGGATTGAGCAGATCTGAGTGGATTGGACAGATCCAAAAATGGATTGGACAGATCCATGCATGGATTGAGCAGATCCATTATTAGATTGGGCAGATCCATGTGTGGATAGGGCAGATCCATTATTAGATTGGGCAGATCCATGAGTAAATTGAACAGATCCATGAGTGGGTTGGGAAGATCCATCCATGGATTGAGCAGATCTAAGTGGATTGAGCAGATCTATGAATGGATTGGATAGATCTGAGTGGATTGGGCAGATCCATGACTGGGTTGAGCAGATCCATGCATGGATTGAACAGATCCATGACTGGGTTGAACAGATATTGTGCTAAACTCAGTCAGCAAGGCCTGAGGGTTCAGAACTTCACTCAGCAGCACTAAAACCAATTTATTTCTAAAGGGCAGTGAATGGATTGTGAGGGGAAACCCTGTGCTCCACACCTCTGTTTGAAGGTCTCACCCCAAACATCTCCTCACCCTGTTCCCCCAGCCAGCATCCCTTCAGAGCAAACTCCAGCCAGAAAATTCCTGCCAGGTCAGTGGGATCCCAAACCCTTCAGCACTGGGTGGATAAACCAGCAGCAGCCCTCATTTCACCCTTTACAGAGCTCATCACTCCTTCCCCAGCAGGACACAGCAGCAGCCACAAGGAAAAGAATTGTTCCTCCTCGTGCAGGAATGCTCCAAAAAAGCCCCCTGGGATTGCTCCCAGCAAACCAAATTTTCCCAGCTGTATCCAGGAGGAGTTTTGCCATCTGCTTAGGCAGAGATGGAGGAATAAAAATCTGCCACCCTCCTCCTGGGGAAAGGTGTCTGATAAAGAGGATTGGTGACCCCAATGGTCTAATGGGTTCTGGAATTATTGCTTGGATGTTGGAAATTCTCTGTGCAAGGAGCAAAGTGGAATGGCATCAGGAGCAGTTATTTGTTTTCCCTTCGGTTCTTGTTTTTCCCCTTTATCTGAAATATTTGTCATTTCATAGAGGGTGTAAATGGTACATGTGAAAGGAAGGAAAACGGAAGGAAAGGGGTAATAGTTTATATATATCCCAAGTTTGTGACTTGGGATAGCAATATGATCATTTTTGTTATATTTTACGTGTTTTAAGGTGCTTTTGTAATAATAATTGACTTTATTTTGATGTGCACGGAGAATCTGGAGAAGAATGTGGTGGTCGTGAGAGGTGAGATTGAGTGTCCAGTCCAAAAAAAAATCCAAATTATAAGGCTGACAGAACTTCCTTGTCCCTTTCTCCCTTCCCACCTGGAGAAGCAGCAGACTCAGGAGAAGGAGAACCCCAAGCTGTTCACAAACACCACTGAGTTCAGCACATTCAAAAGTGTCCGCTCAGATAATTACCCTTCATTATTAATTCTTTCCCCCCATCAGCTGGGGGTGGCAATGGAGCAGAAAAAGCCAAGCTTTGGCTATTTGCAATCTGCCACACTTTGGCACCTCCTGTGTTCACAGGGCTGACAGAAATGACAAAACAGCTGCTTTGCAAAAAATTGTTTGCATTTCCCCAACTTTTCCAGTCGCTTCCTTTCACGCAAACTCAGCCTTGAGATGCCCTGGAGTTGCCAAACTCAACAACCCCCGTGGGCTGATGCAGCTGAATTTTACTGCAGCTTCCCAAATAAATCGCAATCTGCTTTATTTCCTTTGTATTTATTCGGAGATTTAGCAGCCCAACAGCTCAGGAGCTTTCTGTAACTCTCAGAAAGACACTGCAGATGAGTTTTGAACAAATGTGTTCTCACTGCCTGCTGAACAGCAGCTCAGCAATGGGGAATTTGCATAAAGGTTAGCATTAAAGTGATTTAAATGCTTGGGAGCAGATCTTTGCCTTGGATATAGGTGGGGATTGGTGTTTTCTCTCTGCCAAAGGGCTGATTTTTTATCCTCTGGGGGTTTTTATCCCTGGTTTACCTTCAGAGCTGCTCTTTGCCTGGCTTTGTCATCAGAACCAGCTCAGTGCTGGCTGCTTGGGGTTTTATTCCTTGTTGATCCCTGCAGGGCCTGGAATGTGCTGTGGGAGCTGCAAGAAACATTATTTTATTTTATTTTATTTTATTTATTTTATTTATTTTTATTTTATTACTTTTATTTTATTTTATTTTATTATTTGATTTTATTTTATTATTGAATTCTGTTCCGTTCTGTTCTATTCCTTTCTATTCCATTCTATTCCTTTCTATTCTATTCTATTCTATTCTATTCTATTCTATTCTATTCTATTCCATTCCATTCCATTCCATTAGCTTTTGCTAAACAAAAAAATGGAAAATTTAATATTTTTCCTTTACTTTTTAGCCTTTCCCTGACTTCCTTTCACCAGATTTTTTTCCTCTCCAGCATCCCAAACATTCCAATGACTTTTATTCCCAGTAATGATTCCCAGGCACAAAGTGGATTTTAAACACTTAGCAGTATCATTCCTCACCATTTCGCTAAATCCTGAGGTTAAGTTTTGGATAAATGATAAAACTCATGGAATGGTTTGGGCTGGAAGGACTATAAAACTCATTTTTTTTTCCACCTCAAACACTTTCCCCTATCCCAGCTGCTCCAAGCCTCTCCCTGAGCACTTCCAGCATCCCAACCAGGAGCAAAGCTGCTGCTGGAAGGAAAAACATCTCCCAAACCATGGATTGGACAGCTGAGCTCTGAGGAGCAGGGGAATTAATGAATGAGATAATTAATGAGGTGGGTTGATGAGAGTGGGGCTGTTTGTGGGAACATTGATAATAAACTGTGCCAATGGGGAAAGACAGAATTGAGAATTTTGGCTGAGGATGGAGCTAATCTCACCTCCCCTCCAGATATTCCTGAAATTCCCAATAAAATACAGAATTAGAAATGGTTCTGAAGTTGTGGAAGAACACCTGTGTGTGAATATGGGATAAATGCAGAAAACTGTTGCAGAGAAAGCCAAAATGAGCAAAGAATGGGAAAAATCCCTTGGCTTTCCTCAGGTGAGTGTTTGAAATGTTATTTAGGGCACTGCAGGGGTGGCTCTGTGGTGAGGATGTGGTTTGTTCATCATTGCAGAAAAAAGGAATTCTTGCAGGAAGCTTTTGATAATTTTTCTTGTTGTTTCCTCCTCTTTTTCCCTCAGGAAATATTCCCCATTTTCCAGCAGCAGCCACCTGACAAAACAAAACCCATGGAGAAGCAGAGGCTGACCTTCCAAAAATCCAGGGAAAAGCAGAATTCCAATATTTTTTTGGGGTTTTTTTTGGTTTTTTTTTTTGTTTGTTTTTTTGGTTTGTTTTGTTGTGGGAAGCTGGAGCTGCTGGATAACATAAACCTGTCACTTATCATTATTATTATTATTGTTATTCTCTTTATTATCACCATGATGGTGCTGTTTGGGGTGAGATTCAAAGACAGAAAGGTGGGGGCTTGGAAAGGGCAAAAAAAAGAAAACAGGGAGAATTCCAGAGGCACAAATGACAGCTGAACTCGATGATCTTTGAGCTCTTTTCCTGTTTGTTGTTACCTCGTGGTGGCAGGAGATGTTCAATTCCACATAAATAATTTTTCCACCTGGAAACCGTTGGATAAATTCCCTTTAAAACAGAATAAACACAAAAATCCAGCAGAAATGCTGAATGCTGTTGCCTCACAGTGTCTGTCAGGTAATAAAGGTGTGGGAATTAAAGAGTTTAACCTCATTTTCATGGCAGCGAGGCACAAAGAACTTGCAGGCTATAAATGGGATTAAAAAAAAGGTAAATTAATGCCATGTTGCAAGGACAGCACCTGGATAGATCCTGATAGATAGATAGATAGATAAATAATTTCCAGCTATTTTGTAATTTTTAAAAAATTCCTAATTCTGAAGTACACAATGGGAGTTTTTGAAAAATCAGCCTTTTCCCCCCTTTGCACATTCAGCATCTCCAGGTAAAACTGTCCCTGAGCTTCTCCTCCCTGCTGGCAGTGCCACTGTGGGCTCAGGTTGGATGATTTTTGCTGCTCTTAGGTGGAATATGGATTTAAATAAAGGTTTGTGAGACTCTAGGTTGAGGTAGGAACCAAATACAAACCAGAAGGAGCCGAGAATTTCCTCTGCTGAGAATTCCTTGCTGTGAAATCTTGGAATTTCTGTGAAATCTCAGAATTTGGGTGTTTTATCCAAGCTGCTCCTCCAGTCCTTTCAGAGTCACTTAAACTGCTAAACTCTTTCTCAGAGCACAAAGCTGACAACATCCACTCTGGAGAGCAGGGCAGGGAGGAAAATCTGAATTTATCTGAGAAGAACATTCCCTGCTGAAGAGATCTCACTTGCCAAGCTGTGCCTTCCAGCAGAGCTCAGGCCAGGGGTGACCCTGGGGAAAATGTCCCTTCAGATGCTCTTTGGATCACCAGTGTTTACAAACTGCTTGGCCAGAGGATTGGGAATTTCCCCTGGGAGTTTGACCTCTGAGAGCTGAGGGGAAGGGCTGAGCTCAGAGCCCAGCTGGAGCTCTGTGGGTCCTGAAGGGCTTTGGGTGGAAGAAAAAGTGGCTGGAAAAAGTTGAGGTTAATTCTGTAAGATATCAGTTGAAGAGAGCTCTCAGATCTTTTTGACACACACACAAAAAAAAATTAAATTTCATATAAAACAAGCTCTGGTTGAGAAGGTTTCCTAAATAAAACGCTGAGGGTAATAAATGATGACCAGAAAAATAAAGAGGTTTAAAATTATCCAAAGCAGTTTGGCTTAGGAGAGATTTCTGTGGGAATTGATGTTATAAAATGAGTGATATGAAACCTATGGCAGATAAACTGTGGTAACTTAGGGCACAGTGGGTTTTTTTTACTCTTTAAGTGCCATAAAAGCTCAAAGCCCATCTGGAGCTCAGTGGGTCCTGAATGGCTCTGGATAGAAGAAAAAGTGGCTGGAAAAAGTTGAAGTTAAGTCTATAGGATATCAGTTGAAGAGAGCTCTCAGATCTTTTTGACACACAAAAAAAAAAATCTAAAATATTTCACATAAAACAAGCTTTGGTTAAGAGTTTTTCCTAAAAACAGTGCTGAGGGTAATAAATGATGACCAGAAAAATAAAGGGGTTTAAAATTATCCAAAGCAATTTGGCTTAGGAGAGATTTCTGTGGGAATTGATGTTTTAAAATGAGTGATATGAAATCTGTGGCAGATAAACTGTGGTAACTTAGGGCACAGTGATTTTTTTTATTCTTTAAGTGGCATAAAAGCATCAGGAGTCTAAATAAGATTATAATTCTCCTGGATCATTCCTGATGTTTGGATAATCTGTTTAGTGCTCCCAGCTCTTTCCAAGGGGAGAAGAGCACTGAGGGATTTCTGCTTTCCGTGGCTTTTCCAGGTTGTTTTGCCGCCTGAATAATTAAATCTGAGGATGTAAACTCCAATTATTCCTGTATTTCTGACAGCTGGAATCAACCCTGATCCCAGAGCCACCCGGTGTGCTCCTGGTGTGACAAGAACTGAAACATCCCTGAGGATGCTCAGCACAGGAAAACGTCTGTTAACACAGCTTTGCACTTCTCTCACCAAAAAAAAAATAAAAATCCTGCACTGGAGAGACCTCAGAATCCACAGCAAAAATAAGGAATTTAAACTTGGTCTCCTCATTTCAGAAGGAGGTGTTTATTTTTCCCCAAAGCCACGTTAAAAGCTGCAGTGATAACAAAATGTTCCTTCCAGGCAGGATTGCCACACGACCTTCGGAATGCTAATTACTGCAAAACTCATTTATATATCCAGGTTTAACTGCCAGCCTTGGTCCTTAACTCTGGAAAAGTCCGTCAGTTGGAGTTTCAGCAGTTTTCCTGGATTTAATAAATGGGAATTTTGTCTGGTAACTTGTGGAAATCAGGCAGCTGGAGCTGCTCCTTAATTCTCTATATCCCATCAATAACTGCAAGGATGGTTGGCTTAATAAGGGGAAAATAAAGGGAATCAATCAATATTTTTTATTTAATAGAATTTGTAGGTATTAATATTTTTCCCACCAGTTCTGAAAGAGATTTGGCCCAAACAGAACCCAAAGTGTTGTCTCCCATCTCTCAATGGCACCAGATGAAATTCTCTGTCTGTCCCAAAGCCCAGCAGAGGCTCTGCCTGCTGCTAAAGCATCCCAGAAATCCATGAGAAATCAGGAATATCATTGGGACCAATCAACAAATCAAACCAAAACTGGACTGGATCTCCCCAGATGTGAGGGGAGGTGCAATGTCAGGGAAGATAAGGAAGCAAACACTATTTTCCAGCTTCAAAGACACTGGAACTAACGGTGCAGGGACATTAATTACATGGGAAAAAAAAAATTTAAAAGGCTCAAAATGCACTTGACAGAATCCCATTAAACTAATATAGAGTTAGAATCTGCTAATGGCTTCTGGCTCCAAGAACTTTCCACAATTTTCTCTTTATTTAAGTCTTCAACTCCCCAAATGAAATGCAATTGGAAAATCAGTTATCGTGGTTTGCTTTATGCTCTTGCTAGCTCAGCATCATTCTGTGATCTTGTTTTCCAGACTCTCCAAATTTTCCCTCTCTGTCACTGCCACAAAGTTTTGTCAGGACAGAGCTGGGAGAATATTAAACTAGGGTTAAATTTCTCTTTTCTCTCCAAAATAATCTCCATTTCAGCTGCTGGGGCTCTCACAGCTCTTCCTAAGGAGAGAAAAAACAATTTTTTAGGGCTGAACTTTGCAAGGATGGAATGGGAATTCTGGGTTGGACTCACTCCTGGAGCCAAGGGCTCTGCTGCTGCTGGATCAGAGCAGCCTCAGCAATCTCCAGAGGAATTCCTGAAAAAACTGAGAGGGGTTTTGCACTTTTAGAGGCTGTGGAGCATCTTGGAGTTCCTCAGAACGAGCTGCAACACCCCCAGCCATAAACCCATTGTTACTTCCTGGGAAAATAGAAATGCTCTAACTCAGAAAAAGTAGATGGGAAAAAACCCCTGAATTTTAAATAAATTTTATATTTGTGGGAGCAACATGATGGGATGTGCAGGCTGGGTATGGCTCAGAAAATATCATGGATACAACCTAAAAATTAGGGATTGCAGAGCATCCCCTGCAAAACATGGATTTAAATAAGAATATCAGCATTCCCAAATATTCCTTTTTCCATCAGGCTCAAGAGTATTTCAGGCTGTTTCTCGAGTGCTCCCTCTAATGGGGCAGCTAAGGAGGATGGAGCAGAATAATTAGGGATAAAGCACTTTTCAATTAACTGCTACCTGCTGCTTCCCGCTGGTGGACATCAATCCCTGGCAGATAATGTCATCCTTGTGCTCCTGGAGAACCTTTGGACATCGTGGGCTTCACCTAAATTTTTAATGCCATGAGGAAGTTAAATATAAAATTAGTTAAATATAAAAATATATTATTTAAATATATTTTAATAGTTAAATATAGTTAAATATAAAATAGTTAAATATAAAAATAATGGTTTTGGATGGAAGTTCCTTGGGTTGGGTTTTTCCTGCCTGCAGCTCGGCATGGGAATGCTTTTGTGGGCAGAAATTCACTTTTAAATTCACTGACTGATGCAACCCATGAGGAGCTGCTTTGGAGAATGGGATGTGACATAATTTTATGTGTTTTGGACAAAAAAATCACAATGCACATCCCGAGGAATAAATGCTGGCAGGTGAGGGAGGACAGGGAGGAGAATCCTGGGAGCGATCAGATCCTTGGGAAACATCTCCCTCAGCCTGTCCAAACTCCCTGCAAGGAAAGGATTCCCGTCTCAGAGCAGGGAAAAATGAAAATCATGGAGAACTGCCCCCAACTTTTCACTTTCTCCTCCTTTTCTTGAAGTTTTGAGGTTCTTTATACGAATTTTTTCCCTGTGTAAGGCAAATCAGGCCCCAGGCAAGGGTGAGCTGCAGGAGCACAAAAGTCAAATTTCACTTTTCATCCAGCAGGGGCTCAACAAGCTCTGCTGTGATGGATGAGGAATAACAAGGATTTCCTTTGCTATCCATTGTGAGGATTTCTCCTTTCCATCCCTTCTTTCCCTCAGAGAATTGCTGATTTCCCAGCAAAGAGATTCCTTTCCCAAGGCTGCTGATTCCTGGACACCCTTCAGCGGGAAGCAGCTGATAGCTGGAGTTTAAATGGGGATTTTAAGGAAAAAAAGATGCAAAAAAGCCACTGATAATGGGAAAATGTGATGTTCAGTTTGTGCCATGATGTTCTGAGCCTGCATCCCCAACTGCAGGCCTGGGAATTCCTCTGGATCCTGGACTTTTTGGGGTTTTCCTGCAGGGACATGGAATGGCTGCAAGTTCATTAGGCCTGAGAGCATTAGGGCAGCGCAGGAATCATTGCAATTTAATTTCTTCTCATTTCCAAGCTGGAGATAACGTTATCTGCTGCTTCCCCCCTTTATTTACAAGGAAAACATTGTTGTTTATTGCTTTGGGTAATAACAGAGGTGATAAAGGGATCTGCTCAGGTCAGCAGGGATAAAACCCTGGAGAGAAGAAAACTGGATAATATCCAAGGATGAGCTCCTCCAAGCTCAGGAACAGGGAATCCAACAGGGATTCAGCCAGGGAGGGTCCCTGGAATGTCCAAGGCCAGGCTGGGCAGGGTTTGGATCACCCTGGGACAGTGGAAGGTGTCCCTGCCAGGGCAGGGGTGGCACTGGATGGGATTTAGGGTCCATCCCAGTCCAACCCCACTGATCCTCTGAGCTCCTGAAAGGAGTTACTGCCTTTTAAATCAGCATTTTCTGCATGCAAACAAACACTTGGATGGAGTGGCAGTAGATGCTGAGCCACAGATTTGTCCTAAAGTGGCTAAATTAATTTTTTTTTTACCATTTTTTTTACCAGGAGGTTTTAGGCCTCAAATTGCACAATAAACCCCAAAAGTCCTGATAAACCCCAAAACTCAGTTACACCACAAGGTGAGGGTTCAACAACAGTCACCTTCCACCCAGTGCTAAATAACCAGGTCTGGGCCAGAGAATTAAAAAGTGAATTAAAAACAGTTCTGACAATGCTGAACAGTTTATTTCCCAATCAAATATTCTGGAATTGTGCATTTGAAGCCATTCCACTTTTCCTCTCTCCAGTTCCTCTCCATCTTCCTCATAATTTCCAAAAAAATCCCCTCAGGGAAGGTGCAGTTTTTGCTGATTAATTGCCATTAACCCATCTCCTCTTGGTGACCCTGAGAAGTGAGTAAGAAATGCTCCTTTAATCCCCACAGATTCCATTGGCTTTGCAAGGACTCCTAAAAGGATTAAGGATTCATTGTGAGACTTTTTTTTAAATTATTTTTTTTTCCCCTAAGATGAAAAGGTTTATTATTGTTTTGGGTACATAGCAGGTCCGTTATGAAATATTGAAAGTTTTAAGATAAAAATATGAATATTTTTATGAATATCTTGAGATGAACACTTCAGCTTTTCACACTTTTGAATTGAACTCAGCTGTGCCTTTCCAGGAAATCTGATTTTAATTCCTGAGCAGTTCCTTGGTCAAACCCCCTAATTTTTTCTGCAAACCCACAATTCCCAGCTCCTGATTTCTGCTGGTGAAATAAAATTTTTCAGCAATGCTAATTCCCCGAGATTCCTGCTGGTGGGAGAGGGATGAGGATGATGATGGCACAGCCAGACCTGCATCCCCCTGGAGGGACTGAATTTCACAGCAAACCCAAGAATTTATTGTGTAAACAACTCACATTTATGAATCTGCAGCTTTATTTATTATTAAATAAATAATATAATTTATTTAATAATAAAGAAATAATTTATTTATTTATTATTAAATGTTTTATTAAATGTTATTAATTATTATTAAATATTATTTAATTACTATTAAATGTTTATTAAACATTTATTATTATTACATTATTAAATTAACAAGTGGTTTATTAAATGTTAATATTATTAAATTATTAAATTATTAAATTATTAAATGTTTATTAAATGTTTTATTATTAAATTTTTTTTTTCTCGTGTTTCAATTCTGCAATAATTCAGTGTTAAAATACCCAGAGACCTCTCTGAGCATTTCCGTGGTGAGCAGAACTGCAGTTTGCAGGAATGTGAGAGGAAAAAATCCTGAAATGCGGATTGTGAACACAAGATGGCACTTGGATCCCGAGGACAGAGAGCTTGGCTTGTTCCCCAGCCACCAGCAGCACTTTATTCATATTTATAGAAATAAAAATATGAATTGTTGGAAAAGCAGGAGAAGCCATCTGCAGACAAGGGCTTGTCTTGTCTGAGTTGAAGGATTTAATGTAAAACTGCAGAACTTGGGTGAGCTGGGAGCTAAAGGGTTAAAAAGGGGGAAAAGGGGGGAAATGGAAAAAAAAATAAAAGAAAAAAGGGGGAAAATGGAAAAAAATAAAGGAAAAAAGGGGGAAAAGGGGGAAAAAAAGGGAAAAATAAGGGAAAAAGGGGGAATAAAGGGGAAAAGAAGAGGAAAATTAAGGGAAAAAAGAGGGATAAAAAGGCTGGTTGCTAGACTGTTAAAAAGGGGAAAAAAAGGAATAAAAAGGGAAAAAAGGGGAAAAGGGGGGAAAAGGAAAAGGGGAGTAAATTAGGGAAAAAAGTGGAACAAGAGGGGAAAAAAGGAAAAAAATAAGGGGAACAAAGAGGAATAATAAGGGGGGGAAGGGAAAAAATGGAAAAGGAGAAAAAAGGGGGAAAAAAGGAATAAGAATACTTTGTACTACAAAAGCTCTTCTTGTCAGTGAAAAAAACTCCCATGTGAAATTATTATTATATATAATTATATTATGCAATATACTCTATATATGTATTCTTATAGATATATCTTATGTAATATATTATTATATTATGCAACACATTCTATATATTTATATCTATTTTTAATTATATAATGTCTTTTATATATATATAACATTTATATATACATTATATATATATAAAAATGATTTAATTCAATCACAGCACCCCCACAAAAATTCTAATCCTGGGTCTATTAATTCATTTCCAAAATTGCCACAAATCTTAGTACCCATTTTGTAATTCCAGGATGGCAAAATTAAAATGAATGAGAAGTAATAAATAGGCAAAGAAGGGGGAAATTTTTCCTGGAGGTGGAAAGTTGACCACGAATTTCATGAATTCTTCTTTAAATCCTACCTTGACATTTAGTGTAAGACCTAAACATTCCTTGATAGAGATAAAATTTATGGAATTGGGGAAAAGGGGGGAAAAATCTCCTTCATTTCCTTCCTTCCTTCCTTCCTTCCTTCCTTCCTTCCTTCCTTCCTTCCTTCCTTCCTTCCTCTTCAAAAAGCAGGAAAGTCTCACTCTTTTACTGGCCTTTGAATTGAACCCTGAACATTTGGAATTAATGAAAATGGCATTTCGAAAGAGAATGCCTTAAAACAATGGAATAAAGTCTAGTGGAATGGCTTTTTGTGGAATATGGAATTTTTTAGGTGTTAGAATGGCTTAAAAAAAAAAGACAGATCCTGAGGGAATCCGAGAGATATTTTTCCTGTTTTTTCTTGTTTCCTACAGGAGGCAGGGCAGGTTTGGGGCTGAGGTGCTCCCATCCCTCTGCCTCTGAAATCATCTCCATCACTGCCAGCTCTGGATGAGGGACTTTGGAATGTTTCCCCCATTCCCATCCCCATTCCCACTCCCACTCCATTCCCATTCCCACTCCCATTCCCATTCCCATTCCCATTCCCATTCCCATTCCCATTCCATTCCCTTCTCCATCATCATTCCCATTCCCACTCCCATTCCATTCCCACTCCCATTCCACTCCCATTCCATTCCCATTCCCTTCCCACTCCCATTCCATTCCCATTCCCATTCCCATTCCCATTCCCATTCCCATTCCCATTCCCATTCCCATTCCCATTCCCATTCCCATTCCCATTCCCATCCCATCCCCATTCCCATTCCATTCCCATTCCCATTCCCATTCCCAGTCCAACACTCCCAAATCCCACTGCAGCTCCAATTCCTCATTCCCAGGACCAGAACTAAATCCTTCCCCTTCCTGCACCTTCCGAGGCAATCCCATCCCAGTTTGGGAAGTGCAAACAAACCCGAAATGCACCTTTGCTGTGACACTGGGTAAGGATGATAAATCACCACGGGATTTTCCTCAGGAGAGCTGGAGCAGCAGGGATGACACATCCTCTGTTTGGGGTGATTTCCACAAGGAGAGGGAGCTCAGCCTGCTTGATTAAACACAACATTTCTATGGATTACCCTCAGCTCAGAGATGGTTCCAGATTATGATCTTATTTCTGTCATTTTTCCTTTTTTTTTTTGGTCATTCCCTTGGGAATTGTGCACGCTGCAGCTGCTGACACAGGGAAAGGCAAACCCAGGAGTTTGGATCGTTTCCCTCTCCAGCTTTTTATCCTCTCCTCCTAGCCTTGTGCTCAGTGGAATGTGCTGTTATCATATGGAATTGTGGAATAATTTGGGTTGGAAGTGGCCTTGAAAAATATCCAATTCCATGGGGAAGGACATCTTCCACCATCCCAGGGTGCTCCAAGCCTTTCCAACCTGCCCTTGGACACTTCAAAAATAACATTATATAATTATTATTTTTATTATTTCATCAAATAACAAAATTTCCTGCCACACCACGTTCCCAGGTCATGTCCTGTGGGTGTTTCCAGTGAGCTATTGGGAATCTCAGGATTCAGGCAGGATATCTGCAGGAATCCCCAGGAGCAGGGCAGGCTGTGCCCTGCCAGGCTCCGGGATTGATGGCAAGCCTGGGGCTGTGCTGAGTTATTTCTGTCCCTATTCACAATTCCTATTGTTTTAGGCAGGCGAAGCTCCCGCTGGGGACAATGGGATTTCCTGGCAGCAGGGAATGCTAAACAGGACCTGGGTGGGTGAACTGGAATCCTTTATTCCAGCCCCGAGCTGGATGCCAACGGGATCATCAGCAATATAAAGAGCTGTTCTTGCAATTACAGGCTGGGTTTAAAAACCCCAAACTGAGCTGGAATATCAGCATTTCTGCCTCTCCTGGCCACAGGGATCCCTGGCAGATTGGGAGCCCCAGGAGGGCTGAATTCCCATCCCTTCTCCCCAGCCTGGTGGAGATTTGCTGACAAACCTTTCCAGCCTCATCCCTGATGATCCAAGCCCAGGCCAGAGCCCTCTCCACACGGAATATTTGCTGCTCCAGATGGCAAAGCTGAAGCCCGAGCCAAAGGCAGGGTGAAAATACATTTATTTCCATGCACAGCCCTCAGCCAGCCCAACTCCCTCCATTTGTCATGGACAAGAGGGATCCTCCAGAAAACCCCAAATTCACGAAGGGAGTGTCACTGAAATTGCGGAAAAACAAAAACCCTCCAACAACGTTTTAATGTCAGAGAGTCAAGGCATTACTTTATTATCTGGCCAGGGTGTTGTTCTGGCCAGGATGTACCACAGAAATCATCTCATCCACACACAGCCTGGCTGTGCAGAGAGAATCATTCCAGGATACATGGATTTACTGGATTTTTCAGATATTTTATACAGTAAAAATACATAGGAAAGCATTGGGTCAGTGTTCATTGGGCCAGAGCTGAGCAAACCCCCAGTATTCAGTTTCCCATTGGATCTGAATCTCCTCACCTCTGATGTTAATTAGATTTTTCATTCTTCAATTCTTCTCTCAGTCCTTTCCTGCCCAGATGTCTTCAGCCCTGCTGGAGGTGCTCTGGGGTAGCTGTTTGTAGATAGTCACTGATCTTCTGCTGATCTGCTGATAGCTCTTCATCTTTGAGTTCCTCCCAGTCTGTTGATCTGCTGAGTCCACCAGACCTCACCTGGTAGAACAACACCCTGAAAGAAACCTAAAATTCCTTTTTTTGGGATAAAGACAAGCAGAACCCTTTGACTAAAATGATAACAAAATTTTTAAACTGGTATATTTTCCAACAGGAGCACATGGATTAGAGTGTCCTGTTGGAATGCAATGTCCCTCAGGAGCACAGTCCATGCTGGTGTGCAGGAATGGGGACAGAGTTGGGGTTTCTGGGTCACTTGGCTTTCCCTGTTGCTCTCCACCCTCAGACGGTCTGTTCATTCCATACTTTTTATAACTTCCCTCTTCTTGCTGAAAAATCCCAAAGGTTTGGATTTATTTATCCCTCCTTCCCAGTCTGAATTAGGAAATGATGGTTCCCTTTGTGCTGCTGCTTCTTCCCAGGAAAAGGAGGAAAAAGAAGAAAAGAATGAAAAGGATGAAAAGGAGGAAAAGGAGGAAGAGGAGAAAAAGGAGGAAAGTGTGACAGTGAGGGGACCAAGGGGTGCAAATCCTCCCCACTGCCACCTTCCCTGACTGCAAAACAACCTGGAATTTCCCCTGCAGGCCCTGGAGACAGCGGGATCTGAGCTGGAATGGCACAGAGGGAGCAGAATTTCCATCTTTGGGGAGCCCAGAGGAGCAATTAGAGCTGGAAACTGAGTTTTAACAGAAGCAGTGATGAGGAAGCATTTTTGCATCGTTAGAACAGCAGCAAATTTTCTTCCTGACGTGACATTTTCCATCATTCCAATGGTTGGGACGAACAGGAGATTTTCCTGCTTAGCAAATACCTTCGGCTTTCTGGTGGGACAAACATTTTCTGGGGGAGAGGAGGGGAAAGGGATTCTCCTCACAGAGAGGAATTTTGCAGGACTTTTCTAGTGCTTCCCACATTTTCCTCCTGCTGGAATTCTGGATGAGGAGTGTAGGGAACAGGAAAATCCAGCCCTGGCAGCAGCCCAGGCTTCTGTGTCTAACCCTGCCGTTCCAATCTCGCATTCACTACGTCAGTAAAAAGAACATTTCATTTCCCAAGCCTGAATTAAGGGCTGTCCTTTAAAAACACAAAATCCAGGTGGCAGAGGGGTGTTGTGCCAGGATAGCTGATTTACAATTTAAATGGGATCGGAGCAGGGAAAGCACAAGGATTTTGGAATCCCAGGATCAAATCCCAGAAGGGGTTGGGTTGGGAGGATTTAAATAAAATCCAGTACCACGGACAGGGAAATTCTACTATCCCAGGCTGCTCCAAACCCCACCCAGCCTGGCCTCGGGCAATTCCAGGAATGTTGAAATCCTCGAATTTGCCTCGGTGTGCAGGGTGGTGAGGATGGAATTCCTCCTTCCCTGGATCCATCCAGATCCTCTCTGCAGTTCAGGCAGTTTTTCGCTGACTGTGACATTTCTCTTTGGCCCACGATGAGCCTGAAAAGCTCCCAAATCCCTAATTTTAGGCGATTCTCAACATCTTGCAGCACTGGAGCTTTGAAATTGGGCTTTTTCCCAACCCACCTGGCCAGACAAAGACTGAATTTCCCAGGATGTGATTCCAAGCTCCATCCCACAGCGATGCCCTCACAATTCCCCTGTGCTGCTTTGTCCAAACCCTTTTCCCTTCCAGAAGCAAAACCCCTGATAACCACGGTTATCAAAATATTCTCCACGTTTGATTTCTTTCCCCCTAAAAACGTTATCAAAATATTCTCCACGTTTGGGTTTTTTTCCCCCTAAAAATGTTATTTCCACTGTGTGTCCCTTTTTAATGAAAAGCAGCAAGCAGCTGTTGGAATGTAATAACATCCCAAACCTCTGCTTTCATGCATCACTGTGTGCAGGCAAAGGGATATCTTGAATGGAATAAAAAAATATTCGTAGGAAATGGACTCTCCGGCTGAAGTTATGAGAAAATTTAAAACTGCATCCGTATTTTCACAGGAAAAAAATAACTTTTTCTCTTTCTTATCTTTGTGATGGTGGTTCTTAATGCCATGGGAAGTTGTGTTTTATTTTGTTCCAATTTTGTTCTGGCCTTGGAGACTTCCAGGGATCCAGGGGCAGCCACAGCTTCTCTGGAAATTCTATTCCAGCCCCTCCCCACCCTCTCTGGGAACAATTCCTTCCCAAAATCCCATCTAAATCTATTTTTGATAATCTCCCAATAGAAAGATTTCTCTTCCTTGATGCTGCAGTAATTTTCTCTGGAAGTGTAACTCCTGCAAAAAAGCAAACAAAAAAATCAGCTTTTTAAATGCTCAGAACTTATGCTCTGATTCACCTCATCGTGCTTTCCCCACCCTGCATTTTTAATTAGCAATTTTTCTGAGATTGGTTTAAATTCACCATCAGAAAAGTGAATATTTCCTTGAAACAGGAAAACAACTTCGAGAACTCTGAGAAATTCTGATTCAGCCAATAAATGCCACTGCCCAGGAATCACTCACCGTTAACGCAACAAAACTGGGAATTAATGCAAGAAAAGCTCTGCAGTTTTGGCCTCCTGCAGTTTTGGCCTAATTAAATTTCTTTAATGCAGCCAGAAATTAAGGGGAAACCTCATCACTGGCCTTTGGGGTGAGGGGGAGTTGGATGGGAAGGCAGGAAGGGTTTTGTGATTCCAGCGCTCAGCAGGTGTTTTTGGGTGGAAAAAGGCAGTGATGGGAAGGGATTATTTCATTTAGAGAAACACCACTTTTTGGTCTGATCCAGGAGGGTAAATTGTGATAATTTGCAGTACTTTGGGAATATCCTAAACTTGGTTAATGTGTGTATTTTATCAGCACTTCTCAAAGGGATGCTGCTGTGTTGCTGTGGCAATTTAGTGCTGATTTAAGTAACATCTTTATGGCTTCAATTATTATTTAAATGTGTTTTTCAGTGTTGAGGTTCTACAGTCCATCTTATCCCATGTGAAACTCGACATTAATCCTTCTATCCCAAATTAACTCCCTTATTAACTCAGGAATTCTGCTCTGAGGGATGATGAAATTCAGGGTAAGGTCACAAAATTGGGGTTTTACTCTGCACCTCACTTGAAAAGGAATCTGGATCCTTTTGTAAAAAACCACAAAGCTCACTGATTTTTTCACCAGTGAGGATTTCCTTGGAACCACAAGCTGTGACTGACTGTGTTTGATCACCTGTGAGCTCCTGTCCTTAATTAAAATCCGATTGTGAACAGGTTTTGCATGTTGGTTTGCAGTCTGGAGCTCAGTTATTGACCTGAACCAGAGCAACCAACGGGGCAAACCAAGCAGCAAATGTCTCTTTGATTTACTGCTTACTGGCAATGCTCTGCAGCATTCCTGGGAAAACGGGGTGGTTTTTGATTTTTATCATGGAGAAAAACCCCAAAATTTAAATAATAATCACAAGGCTCAATTATGCTAGAAAATGGAGGTATTACCCTACTAATACACAATTTAATTGTGTAAATCATTGCTCAGTATTTAGTTGTTTTTTTTTTAAAAGTCCAATCCTTCTATATTTCTTTCTCAGAGATGACCTTTTACATTTTTATTGTATTTTAATAATAACTCCTGGAGTATCGCAGGAGAAACTTTAATAAGTGGAGGTTGGAAATTCTTTTCCTCTCCTCTTTCTCATTCTGTTCCATTTCCTGAATACTACAAGGGGCGAGTCTTAAAAAAGGCTGTAATTAATTCTTGAGTTAGTAATGAGCTGTTTAATTTGGGGCTCCAGGAGATGGTGTGGCTGAGGCAGACTGGGCAAACTCTGAGATTCCTCATCCACAACAATTTTAGGGAGTGGTGTTTGATTTCTGGGAGAGATTCGCTGCAGATCCAAAATATCCCAAGCCAATCATCCCAAGGGATGATTTTCTTTAGGAAGTTGTGGATGTTTAAAGGATTGCAAAGATGAACTAAAGCAAAACACAGTGGATATTTCCAGGGAAAAATGAAGAGTCTTCCTGAAAGCATTTGGAAAACTTTGGGTTGTTCAGAGTGTTGATTTCCTGCTGATTTTAAGACTCAATTCTCAAATTTTGGTCATAAGGATGGAGTGGGAAGAGAGCAGCCAAATCCATGACATGGCCAGGGTTAAAAGCTGCTTTCCACTCATTTTTCCATTTTTCCTCTCCTCCCAGCAAATCCTTGCTCAGTAACAACCTGAGTTCCAGACAGCTCAGGCCAGGATGGAGAATTGCCTGAATCATCCCAATGAATGTCTGAGATGAGCAGGACAGGATTTCTACAAATGCAAAAAATTATTTTCCCTTATTCTTAATCCCAAAGGAGCCACAAGATCCCAACTCAGTGCAATATTCACTCCTAAAGCACCTTCCCTTCCCCACCCCAACATCCCCAATAATCAGCATTATTTACAACTATTTCCATCATACCTGAAGCTTTCTGGGGCCATTTTCGAGGGAGGAAAAAAGTCAAATTGGTGACAACAGCAGCAAAACTTTCCCAATGTATCCCCAGCCAGCCAGAGGCTCCCCAGGTAAGGCATAATGAGATATCTGAATCTTTTGGAATTAATAAATGCTCTTTTCTACGAGGGCAGAGATGGCTCTCCAGATATCCAGGAGGGAAGATTGATGAGCTCTGCAGATGCTGCTGCTGTTGAAAAGACCTTCAGGAAGAAACAAGCAGGATTGTTGCTGGAAATGAATGCCTGACTTTGGGAACAAGTTGATGTCCCCCTGAGATAATGGGGAAAGTTAGGAAACAAGCAGGGAAGAACGAATGGAGACTTTGGGATGGGCAAAAAACCTGGATAAAGGAAGTCTTTAAATTCTGGTTCTAGAGTGTTAAAGACATTTTTCTATTGGAGGATGGATTTTTTTTTTGATTGGTGTTTTTTGTTTTGTTTGTTTGTTTGGTTTGGGTTTTTTTGTTTGTTTGTTGTTTTTGCTGGGGTTTTTGTTGTGGGGTTTTTGTTGTTGTTGGGGATTTTCTTTAATTTTTTTTGTTTTCTTTTGTTTTGTTTCCTTTTGTTTGTTTCCTTTTGTTTGTTTTTCTTTAGTTTGTTTTTCTTTTGTTGTTTTTTTTTTTTTCTTTCGTGGTTTTTTCTTCTGTTGGTTTTTGAAATGAACCTGCTGTCAGCAAAAATCCTCTGGACACAGAAGTGGCTGCTGTGACACTTTTTCTGAAAGCCCAGAATGGCCAGGAGCATTTTTAAAGTTAAAAAAATACATATCTAGAAGCCAGGGAGCAGCTGGGAGATCCAACCTCTCTGGATAAATACTTAACACCACAAGATAAGATCTTCCCTGGGCCTTGTCAAGGCTGCAAACAGCATTTCCTGACCCATGGTGTGCCCCAAAGTGACAATTTTATTGTGCTTTCTGGATTAATGGCTCCTCTCAGATCATTTAAATAAACAGATGCTGTCTGCTAGGATGGCTGAGAGCATTTGTTAGCTGTAAATGATTTAAATGCCATCCTTCATGGAATCGTTCCTCGGAAATATTCATGGCAATGAGGGCCAGCAAGAGGAGCAGCTCCAATGGGAGGGGAAAGAAAGGGAATGTAGTTGGTGTTTAATGATTTATTAGTGGTTTATAAATAGCTAAACAAGATTGTTAGACTCAGATCAACAGTTTGGGCAGCTAAAGGAAGATTTGGATTAATGCTGAGAGTTCCTGCAGCTGCCTGGGGGTGGTTGGAGTTGGGACTGGGGGACAGAAACTCCTCCAGATGTGTCCAGATGTGTGCCCTGCACTCCCAGGAACCACAGAAGATTCCTGAAGAATGTGGAATTCCAGAAGAACTGTGGAATTCCAGGTGGGAAAAGCCCTCTAGGATTGAGTCCAACCATGAACCCAGCACTGGCACCTTCACCCTAACCCGTGTCCCCAAATTCCATGGATCCCTCCAATCCAAATCCAGGATGTCTTTCCAAGCAGTTTCCCGTTAATGCTGAGTTGGTTCTTCCCTCAGCACGTGCCAGAGCTGCAGATGAACCCAAATCCCCCAAATCCCTGGGGATTCATCTCCCTGAGACTCACATCACCCTGAGCATGCAAAGAGAAATAAAAATACAGACAGCAGAGACACGATTCGGGTGGTGATGAGGAGGTGGAACCATCCCAGGATAAGTCCCTGTGTCCGTGGATTTCCATGGATTTCCATGGATTTCCATGGGTTTCCATGGATTTCCATGGGTTTCCATGGATTTCCATGGATTTCCATGGATTTCCAGCTCTCCAGCCCGAGCTGCAGGCTGCAAGGAAGGTTGACTTCAACATTTTATTGTTGCCATAAATTTGAGCAACTGAGAGCTGAGTGAGTCAGCAGCTGCTGCGGAGAGGGAAGGGGAAAAAAAACCTTCTGAGAGAATTCCCTTTGAATACTGAGTTGGATTCTGATTTTTTAAAAAAATATATTACAATTAATGCTGGTCATCTGCCTACAGGTAATGAATCTAAAGCCTAAACATGAGAATTTTTTTTTGTTTTTTTGGGATTTTTTTGTTGTTGTTTTGGTGGTTTTTTTAGTTTGTTTGGGGTTTTTTTGGGTTTTTTTTTGGCAAAACTCTTGATCTGATCTGAAGAATGTGGATATTGTTCTGTTTGAGGCAAATCCAGCCTCTGGCACTGAGGAATCCTCCATGGATGCAGGAGGGTAATGGATCCATCCTGGGGAAGGAGGTCCTACAGCAGAATTTAGGGAATGATTGCTGTGCAAACACCTTGGTGGTGGGTTTGGGAACTCCTTGGTGCTGCAGGTGTTACAGTGGGGTGAATCCGTGGAATTTGATGGAATAATCAGGAATTTGGTTCAAATCTCCCTGATAAAAGTGCCATCTGAGGCCAAATAATACCATTGATCACCAGGGATGAGGGGAAAATTGAGTTTTAAACATCTCCAGTGGGATTTGGGGAGATTGGTGTTAGATAATTCATAGTAAACATAAAAATGGGGAGAATAAATAAAAAACCTCTTCAGGCCAATTAGCCAAGCTCCATTCTCAGCCTGTAATAAACTCCAGATGACTCCTTAGCAAAAATATAGTTTATGGAAATATAATAGATAAGCAAATATAGGATAAAAACCCTTTCTGGGCTGGGAGGCTGAAGAGAACTCAACTCATCCTGGATGGAATTTCCATTTAAAAAACAGATGTGCCCTGAGGAGAGGCTGAGGGATGTGCTGGTGTGGTGAGCATGGAGTGGGGCTGACAGGAATATTCCTGTAATGGCTATTGCTAATTGCTGGGGCTAACTCTGATTGGAATCTGAAATTAAGCTGTCATGAATATACCCATGGAAAATGCCTTGGAGGGCAAAACCTAAATGAGGCTTTTAGAAATTTGACTTTTTAAAAATTTTTTTAAAATTTTTTTCTCCCATGAGAAATCAAAAATTTCGGCAGTTCTTTCATTTTTAGAATTCTGCTTTCCAAAATATTGAGGGAATGGGGATGAGTGCTGTGCTCCACCCAGCTCTGATATCACCAAGGCTGTGAAATACAACAGCTTTGGCGATATTAGAGCTTTTGGATATTAGAGATATTAGAGTTTTTGGAAGCAAACTCTTCGTTTTTTGTGAAGAGCAGGTTGGTTTTGAGCATGGCAACGACTTGATCCTCTCATCAGCAAAACTGCTGTCAAAACATTCCAGGCAGGGGAATCTGTTTCTGCTCATTTCCAGCCAGCCCTGAAAGGTCAAGGGCTGAAACCCCAGATAAATAGCAAATATTTGTGTGTGTTTCTCACAGAGAGAGTGACGTGAGCTGGTGGTTGGGTGGAAGTGAATCTCTTGGCTTCATGGTGTTACATCAGGTTTGCCCATCAAACTGTGTCGTTTTCCATCCCGTGATGTGACATGACAGCCCAGCTCCAAGTGTCACAGCTCGCTGACACTCCAGGGTGGCTGAAATCACTGCGGTTAAACCCAGTTTGGGATAAACTGCTCTGAGAGGGGGAGAGGGAATGGTGGGGGGTGAAGGGGGAAGGAAACCAGAGAAATGTTGTTTGGATCGAGTTTTAATAGCAGGGTGAAGTTTTTTAATTTTTTGGGTTTTTTTATGGTTTGAATTGGGTCAGAACTTCCTAATTTAGATTTGAGATCTGACAGGAGAGAGGCAGAGCTGATTTAACACTGAAGGTGGTAATGAAAGGAGATGGAAATACCAACCCTTGGCAAATAGGAGGAAAGTTTGGGAAGACTGTGGTAAAGCTGGGGTGGGTTTGTGGTGGCAGTAAAGAATGGAAACTGCCAGAACCTCAGCCTGAATTTTTTGGGGACTACACCTCCTTTCCCATCCCTGAATACTCTCATTACTCTTCCACTGAACTTCTGTATTTTCCAATGCATCACTTGGACTCTAATGTTGAGGAAAATTTCCCAAATGCTCCTGATCACGTACAATCACCATAAATACACGGATGGAGCTGGAAGTTTGATTTTTTCCTTTCTGTTTCTCCGGATTTTATTGCTCATTAAACCCCAACCCGACGTCCTTCACTTACATCAATTTTACTGCAGTCTTTCCTGAGCTTGCCTTTATTGATTTCAGCGGAGTTCAACAGGCATAAAAAATGAAACGAAAAGGAGAATCAATTCCACATTAATTAGCCAGCATGCATGATTTTATGCTGCTTAATGACTCTTGTAATCATCTACAACTGTACCAAAGTGAGCAGCAGTCGGAGCCAGGCAGGGCTGTGCAGCAACAAAACCCTCCAGCAGTGAATTCCCATGATTTGGACACTTTGGAGAGTGCAGTCTTTTCCATAAAATCAGATCTCCATTATAAACGGTGACAGGGAAGGAGTGATTATGAACTAGATGAGCTCAGGATATTTTTTTTTCCCAGTAAAAAGCTCAGTGGAAAAACCCTTCATGAATTCCCCAGTTTTAGAAGGATTTGCAGGATAAACCTCTTGGGCCTTCACCTAAAGACCACTGAAGCAAAGAGAAGATTATTTACCTTTCTTTCACCATTATTATATTTATAGCACCATTTTGGTGATTCCCTGGCTGGTTTCTTTATTTATTTATTGCTTCTCAAACCATTGTGGAAGGTTTTGCACTGCAGGAAGAACCTCAGGGCCCTTCACACTGACAAACTGAGATAGGGTGGAAACTGTGGGGTCTAAAAGCTTCTGGACCTGAGTCTAGAAACAAGTCAGTGTCTTTTACCTCAAATTATGGCAGTGGGGAGGTTTCTGCCTTTATCTCTTGGGTGACACTGTCCCCTTTTATTTCTGAACTGTCTTATGATTATTATTATTTTATTTGAGAACTGGCCTTCAATATTTTTATACTTCATTTTTCTAAAATTTCACTTTCTGTCATTCCCTCCTCATTCCCTCAGTGCTGTAGGACTCAGTTAACCCTGGGCTTGGTTTCTGCTTTAATAAATAGATAAGGGAATTTCTTTCAAGCGTTTTCCCTCCTCTTGTGGTCAGAATCCTGGAATCCATGGGATGATGCTGTTTCTGTGTTGTTCACACTCCCATCTGAGGGTTCCTGCCCTGGGATCTTTTGGTGGCAGATGTGGGGAATTATCTCAGATTATTCCTTACAGGGATGCTTAATTTCTGCCTGCAGGGTGGGTGGGATTCAGAATTAAACAGAATTTGCCTCTGTAATCTCTTCACATGGTCCATAAAGACAGAAATTCAGCGAGTGAGTGGATTTTGTAATAAAATGGCCATTCCTGAGTGCCTGTAAAAGCACAATCCTTTTTCTGTTTAATATTTACCTCTCTTTGATCCCGGGAACACAATGAAGTGATTGCTTGGCTACAGATGACATTCTGGTCTGTCTTTGCTGTACTTTTCTCCCCCTTTAACTGTGCATTTACACATGAATGGGCCATTGGCTCTAAATGGCAAGGAGATCACAGTGAATTATATTCACTTTAGTGATACAGTGTCAAATCCAATCTAGGATGAAATTCCACATCCTTTCAAACGGAGGGAACCATTTTCATTTGGATCGTCAGCAGCTGAACTTTCCCTCTCAGATTTCCGCTGGTGGCACAACTGGATGGGGTTGGGAGCTTCAGACACAAAATCTGAACCAAACCTCTCTGCAAGCCAGGGTGAGTTTGGGGATTGAAATAATAAAAAAATCTGCTCTTCATTATCCAAAATTAAAGCAGAAAGAAAACTGACGTGCTGATTGCAGGGAAAAATTGAGGAAGTTGTTGCCCAGAGAATTCAGCAGCTGGAAAAATTAGGAAGATTGTTGCTGAGGGTATTTCTCCAGCAGTGGTTTCATCTCAGCTCTGCCCTAGCTCGGATTATTTCCGTGTGGCTGAGCATCTCAAGGCATCAGGTACAGATAAAAATCATTTTCATGAGGATGTAGAGCTCCCTCAGAGCTCCTGCCTGCCCTGGAGGCTTCCCCATCCCTCCTGCCAGGACTGAGTGTGTTATTCACCACCTGGGTGACCTCTTGGAAAGTGATGGGCTGCCTTTGGACTTAGGGGAATTCATTTTGGGACTTTCCTGGAACAGGAGTTTTAGCTTGGAGGTGGAGAAGAATCAGAAATCAGTGCAGGCCCAGTTTAAGTTGATTTTGTCACTGCAGGAGCAGCTGGATGGTGCTGTCAGGTGTGATCCTCATTGTGTCAGTCCTCATCACCCCCACAGGCAGGAATTCCTTCCCAAAATCCCCTCCAATCCTTCCACCTGGCAGTCTCAGGCCATTCCCCTCACCCTGGCACTCCATGTCCTTGTGGGGTGAAACTGTGAGGGAAAAGGGATTTGCTGGGAATCTCCAGCTGGAGAAATAGGCAAAATCTTCGAGATGGGAGCTGCAGAGACAGAGAGAGCCAGGAGAAGGAGCCCTGTGGCAATCACAGCTACAAAACAGGGACAGAAATGATGATTTTTCTGTTGGTTCAGCCGGGAAAAGGTGGGATTTGCCCCCACAGCACAGTCCTTTGCTCTCTGCTCAGGTTCAGCTGCCACCACAGGACTCTGACGCAGGTCAGGAGCAGATTTTATCCACAGAGATAGAAGGAGAAGGATTAGGCAGCTTGGGATCAAGGTTTCCATGCACCCTGAATGCTCAGTTAGGCAGAAAGGTTCTTACAAACCTCTGACAGGGCATGAACCCCATGGGTGGAGGGTAGGGACATCCCACATATCCCCATCCCGTGGGAAAGGGATTAATGTCCTTCCCTACCATTTGGGAGTTAAATGAACCCACACACCCTGCTGGACTCATCTCCAGGTCTCTCTGAGTCCTCATTGTCCCCACAGCCCTGGCAAAAGGAGGAGGAGAAGGAAGCTCCACGAGTTGACATCTCTGTGTGACCAAATCACTTGAATTCCCATTTCTCCCCAGTGGCTTTGGTGGTTTCAGGGATGTTTCACTGCAGTGAGTCCCCACAGGAGGAAACACAACTCTGTCCTGATCCCGGGGACTGGCTGGAAGTGGTTTGTGGTGTGAGAGCTGGGCTGGGGCACAGTTCCAACCTCAGTCCCATTGATTTTGGCTGCTCTGTGGAGGAGTTGGTCTCATTTCCAGCCCTGTTTTTGGGAATTGATTTAACGTTAGGCAACAAAACCCCAACTTGATTTTATCTGGATGGCTGATGCTCTAAGAAGTCACTGCAGCACTCATTAAAAGTGTCCTAACCCCAAACTCTTACCCTTTTATTGCCCTAATTCTAATGTTATTTCAATTCCCTACATTTCTCTATTTTCAGTGTAACCTGCAGCCCACCGGGTGTGGGGTGAAGGAAAAAATCACTTTTCCATTTTAATAAGAATTATCGATTTTCCCGCTGTTGCTATAAATCCATTTATCCGCCGCAACAACATATTCATAAAGACTTCTTAATTTTAAGCCTCTTCTTCTTGCCTTCATTTAAATGTCACGACCAAGTGATTTATCAGGGAGGAATTTGAGCAGTAAAATTAGACTCTGGTACCACCTCAAGAAACAATACATCAAAGACAACCAGCACACATATTTTTTTTTTCCATCCCTGCAACTTCATTATCTGTCAAAGTCCATTAGGAGTTTGTTTTCTCCTCATAGTTAAGGACTAAGCAGTGAGGACGAAGAGATTTTTTTATATTTTACACCCTTGTGGATATCTATTCATCATCATCTTCACAACATTCTGGACAAGATGCCTAAAAATGTCTCCAAACATTTGTCTGAGCTCATCGTTGAGAACCATTAATGGCATTTTGCTAATATGAAAGAATATCAGTAATTAACGGTGCTATTAGAAGACCATTACATTTCCTACGCATTAATAATTTTAGAAAATAAAAGTTTTTTTTGGGCTCAAAACTTCAGCAAAATAAACATCAGATGAACTAAATCCACCAGGAATGTTGGCATTGCCTGACTTAATGAACGAGATGTGATTATCCTCATGGATAACAGGAAAATAGAGGAAATCTGGGCAAATTAGGACATTTTGGGCACCTCTGAAGGATGCTGAAGATAAATACACACATTTCTGTGAGTCACCAAGGTGATTTCCCCCCAGATTTGCCATTTTTCTGTGGTTTTCCAATTGGTGAACTTCCAATAAACTCGGTGTTCTTTCGAACCATAATTACCTGAATTTCTGCCTGAATTTTTCAATCTGCTGTGTGAGGGGAAAATTCCACAGCACAGCCAAAGTTCTCTGCAGCATTGACTGATCCTGAAAAATTCCACTTTAGCCTCTGGCTGCTCTTTATTTTGTCTCTTGTTTTCTTTCATTGTGGTATCATTACTGCAATTTTTGGAAAGCCTTCGGTTTCTGAATTTAGAGGGAGAAAAATAAAGGGAAAATAGTTCTTTAAAATGGATTTTGAGACCAGGAAGGTTCTAATTCTACTTGGGGAATGTTAATTTAGCACAATGTGTATTTAGGGTGATTTAAGACTGCAGGAACCCTAAATGGTGATGCATTTGGGTGTCACGGAGTTTTTGTCTGCCTTGAGACAGAGCAAGCAGAGATTGAAATATCTGGTGATGGAAAACTCAGTTTAAGAGTCATTTGATCAGGGATGGGAAATGTTCCTTATGGAGAACACTTTGGTGTTGTTGCTTTTTTGTATCTCTGAAATGCAGCAGGAAGAGACATGTTTAGTGAAATTATTTTATTTTGGAAATCACGACTATGAATCCACATTCTGGATGTGACCTTTCTCAGCAGGTTGAGTAGGAATGAACATAACTCATGGGCAGTGAGTCCCTTCTGCTGAATATGGATTTTTTGGCAGTGGATTCCGTGTCTGTGCAGTCATGACTTTTCCTGCCTAAATTCCCCAACCATTCCACACAGATGAACTAAAACCATTAAACTCTTAAAAAAAAAAAGAAAAAAGAAGAGCAATTATGCAAGAAATACCAATCAATTATGCATGAGAATAAATATATTTTGGATGTACTAAGGAAAAGGAAGCACTTTGGCTGAGCTGTGAGGCACTGAAGGTGCCGAGTGAGCAGGGCCAGTGCTGGAATTCCACATCCACAATCCTCATCCATGGCAAACAATGCCATCTGCTACACTGGGAATTGATGGATTTGCATTCCATTATCACTTGCTGTTGAAGAGTCAATCTCATTTTCTGGTGTTTGAGGAACTCCGTGGTGTGATGTGTAAACACGGTGAAATTTAATCAGATGGCATTGGATTGATAGAAGTAAACAAAGCTCGGCGATAATCACGGGATATTATGGATTTCTGATTGTTTCCATCATTTAAATTTAGTCTGATGCTGTGGAGCTCATTAGTGGAGAGAAATTGGTGATTTACTCCATGAGAGGATATCCAAGCTTGGGATAAATCCCTGCTCTGTTTTAGAGAGGGGCTGGTGAGGCAATCAGGACAAACTGGATGTGTTCCTGGTAGGCACAGGATGTTGGACTCAAGTTCACCTGGAATTGGTGCCAAGCTCAGAGAACATCGTGGATTGATTCAATCTGACACTCACACACCTTGCACTGCTCCTCTCCAGACACTGACAGCAAATGGGGCTGGGAGAGATCTTTTCTCTTGCCCAAATTTGAAATTGAGGTGTCATAACTCTCTTCCACAATTACAGATTTTATCTCTCTTTCACAATCAGAGAACTTCTCCCAATTCTGTCTGGTTTTTGCTCTGCCTTAGGTCTGTGTTTGCTCCTGGGGTAAATGCAGGTGGTCACTGAAATTCAGGCGTATTGAGGGAAGGATTAGTACAAACAGATGATTTTTTAGTTTCTTATTTAATTACATAATCAGACACAATATGAATAATTTCTAGTTACCTACAAGAGAATTTACACTTTATCCCAAGTCCAGTGAAGAGCAGGAAGGGGAGAGAATTGGGGAGGAACTGGGGACAAGGGATGGAGGGACAGGACAAGGGGGAATGACTTCCCATGGGGATGGGATTTTGGGAAGGAATTCGTGGCTGTGAGGGTGGGGAATGGAATTATTAGAGCAAGCTGTGGCTGCCCCTGGATCCCTGGAATGTTCAAGGTCAGGCTGGACAGAGCTTGGAGCAGCCTGGGACAGTGGAAGCTGTCCCTGCCATGGCAGGGGTGGCACTGATGGGATTTAATGTCCCTTTCAACCCAAACCATTCCATGATTCCAAGAAGTAAAAAAAGCCTTTTCAGTGGCTCTATTCCATCTTCTGAAGTGTTTTTATTGTGACATTCCACTGAGCAAAAGGGAGCTGCTTTCAAAGGAATATTTCAGTTCATCTGCACGGAGGAACAGTAATGAGGATAAAATAAACAGCACTAGAACAGAAATGGATTGATTTCCATTGTGGCACAGAAAACCCCAAATTCTGACTTACTGCAAAAACTTTGCACCTTAAGGCTCTGCAAGGGGACTTTTCTTGCTCCAGTTTAAAACAGTTTAGCTGTTTTGTGTGTTTTAGCTGAAGTTTTAGCTGAAGTTGTGTGTGGTACTTTTGAGAAGGGAGCAGGGCTGGTGCCTCTGTAATGCAAAAGAGAAGTAGGCTGCTCATCATTATCCTCAGAAGAAGTTTATTTTAATGCTAGGTTGATTTTTCTGCATGTTATATAAAGTCCTATTTTTTTTTTTCATTTGCCAATGTGAAAATGTTCCATGAAGTGAGACACTGTAATATTTAACCCATTTTTAGAGAACAGAGTACAGTTTGAAGGAAATTCATTAACTATTTGAAGAGAATCCGTTCATGCCTCAGATTTAAAGCTATAATTTTACTGTGACCTTCAATTTTTGGAAACTGAAGCATGGAGGACTTTTGATTAATAAAATATTTGCTATTAAACAGAGTATGATGGTGTTTAACTGCTGAGTGCTGATGGATGTGCTAAGGTACACACAGGGCTGTTTTCTGGGTGGAGAAGAAGTGTGGAGCAGGAATCTGAGTAGGAATTGAAATAATTTATCCCAGTGAGCCCAGCAGGAGGGAAAGGAGCTGATTTTCCCCTGGGATCATCCCAGGGCACAGGGACGAGGTGCTGCCCAGCATTTCTCCCCATTTGATGTCTTTCCATCAGAAGATGGCAGCACAATCTTACTGACTGCAACTCCAGCTCTCCTCACACGTTTCCATCCTCAAAGCTGGGAAGCTGGGAAGGCTCTGCTGGAGCTCTGACCCCATTTCCTTCTGCAGCCACCCCAGACAGAGCGTGGGGAGATCCATCAGATGCTGAGTGCTCTCCATTCTTTCATTTCACAGCTGATCCCAAAAATGTCCTCAGTCTGGAGCCAGGATTGGCTCTGTGGGGCTCAGGAACAGGAGGAGAGGCCATGGGTAGAAAGGGATGGACAGGGAGTTCCACCAGAATGTGAGGAAAAACTTCTTTACTGTGACAGGCATGGAATGGCCAGAGTGTCCTCCCTGGGATGTCCCAGAGCCCTCTGGGATGGCCCTGCTGGAGCAGGGAGGTGGCACAGTGTCCCCACAGGACACTGTGGGGACCTCCCAGCCTGGCCCATCCCGGGATTCTGGGCTCATGGGGAAGCTCATCTCACCCAGCTTGGGGAGTGGGGAGGGCTCTGCTCTGGAGATCCCAGCCATGGCCACCATCCTGGGGACACCCTGAGGGCGATGGCACTTGACAGGAAGGAAGGCCTCACTCTGGTTCTGCCCTCTGGCCACACCAGCCATGGTGTGGGGCTCTGGCTTTGCTGGGGTCACTCAGGTGACCTTTACCATGCTGGTCCATGCCAGCCCCATGGCTGTGGCTGTGGGTGACCCCTGTGGGGTGGCATTGTCCCCTGTCCCTGCCATGGGCACCATGAGCCCAGGTGAGCACTGAGCTCTCTGCCAGGGCTCTGGGGCCGAATCTCAGCTTTTTACCTGCATAGCACCTCTGCCTCTGCTTCAAACCACCAGCCTTGGCTTTGGTCAAACATTTGGTGCTGAATTTTGCATTTTGGTGTCTCTCCCCTCAGGTTTTGGGTGCTGTATTTTGCATTTTGGCATCCCTTCCCTCAGTTTTTGGGTGCTGTATTTTGCATTTTGGTGTCTGTTTGCTCAGTTTTTCGGTGCTGTATTTTGCATTTTAGTGTCTCTTTGCTCAGGTTTTGGGTGCTGAATTTTGGATTTTAGTGTCTCTTTGCTCAGGTTTTAGGTGCTGTATTTTGCATTTTGGTGTCTCTTTGCTCAATTTTTAGGTGCTGTATTTTGCATTTTGGTGTCTCTCCCCTCAGTTTTTGGGTGCTGTATTTTGCATTTTGGTGTCTCTCCCCTCAGTTTTTGGGTGCTGTATTTTGCATTTTGGTGTCTCTCCCCTCAGTTTTTGGGTGCTGTATTTTGCATTTTGGTGTCTCTCCCCTCAGTTTTTAGGTGCTGTATTTTGCATTTTGGTGTCTCTCCCCTCAGTTTTTGGGTGCTGTAGTTTGCATTTTGGTGTCTCTCCCCTCAGTTTTTGGGTGCTGTAGTTTGCATTTTGGTGTCTCTCCCCTCAGTTTTTGGGTGCTGTATTTTGCATTTTGGTGTCTCTCCCCTCAGTTTTTGGGTGCTGTATTTTGCATTTTGGTGTCTCTCCCCTCACTTTTGGGCCCTGCTGCAGTGCTGAGGATTCAGCCACAGCCAGCACCACACGTTTGCTGGTTGCTTTAATCTCTTTAATCTTCCCTTGGCTCCCAGTAGCTTTTTGGGAGCTGAGTGCTCCTGCTGGAGCTCAGGCTCTCCTGGAGGGCTTTGGCTGCACGCTGATGTCTGTCTTGCTATAGAAAGAACATCTCCAGGGGCTCCTTTCCTTTCTCTTCCCACAGAAAATGCCGACTGCAGAGCTCTTCTGGCTGCTGCTGCCACACAGAAGTGACATATGTTTTCAGATGTTTTAATAGGAAGTAATATTTGTGTACACCAATGCCTAGGAGCATCTTAAATATAATCATATGTAATTCATACAGGGGGCATGATTTGAGCCCAAAATATCTTTTTTTTTTTTTTTTTTTTTAAACCCAAACCAAAATGCTCTTAGTTTCACTTCAAAATAGGCATTGAATTTCTCGATGGCATTGTGGGTATTTTCTCTCTAAAGAAGTGTCTGTAATTTATGATCTGTAATTAGAACCCAATTTAATAATTACATGTCCTGCAAGGAAATGTTTCTTGAGCAGGGCTTTGTTCTTCTGCAGCTGCTGGAAGCACAAAGATGGGGATTATAAGAAATAGTTCAGATGAAAATGAACTGGTGAGGGCAAAGTACCTTCAGAAGTGATCAGAGCTGCTGAAGGATGAGCAGAGTTGATCAAATCCACTTTTTATCATATATAGGGTAGAGATGTACATCTCATAAGCATTCGTGGCATAAATCACTCCGGATGCAGAAGAGATTAATTTTTTGTGAGCGCTAATGACAAATTTTTATATGAAATTCAGCAGATCAAAGTCGCTGTTTGCATAGCTCGTCCTTCCTCTAGGAAATTCCATCACAAAAAAAAGCTAAACTAAAAACTCCACAAGAATTTTTTCTAGGGTTTCCTTCCACAGAAACCTTTATCAGCTTTATTATTAACTTAAGGCCAATTCAGAATCATTTTAGCCTTAAACATGAATAATTTCAGACTGACCTGATGACAGGTTCAAATTCTTTCCTAAACTATGAAGCTTAGCTAAAGGATCATATACTCATTTCATTAACTTCTTCTTCCAGGCAATATTGTACCTTGGAAATGACTTAATTAGTTGAGATTCATGGCAAAGGTATTTTGGAAAGCTGCCTGGGCTGGGAGATGTGTGTAATACAGATCTGTAATTCTGGCCTGCACTGGATGAATTGCTCATGTAAAAAGGTTTATTTCTTGGGAAGATCTTCAGAGAATGCTGGGAAGTTTGGAATGTATGGAAAAGGCCAATTTCCATAATTGTTGGAGACAGTGGCACAGCTGGTTCAGGGTCTCCCCATGAGCTTTGCTCCCCTGCTGGGCTGTGGGGCTGATAAAGGGGACAGCTTGGGTTCAGGTGATTGGGAAAGGGCAAATCATTTCCATTACGAAACTTAGATGGTTCAATTTTTAGCTTAATTATCGAGTCATCAAGGTTGGAAAAGCCTTCCAAGACTATTGATTCCAAGCTGTGCCCAATCCCCACCTTGTCCCCAGCCCAGAGCACTCAGTGCCACATCCAGGAATTCCTTGGACACCTCCAGGATGGACACTCCAAACCTCCCTGGGCAGTTCCAATCCCTGACCACCCTTTCCATGGAGAAATTCCTGCTGATGTCCAACCTGACCTCCCCTTGGGCAGCTGGAATTTCCTTCCCCTTGTGCTGCCAAATGATTTCCCCCATGAACCATCCCTTAGTGTCACTCATCATCGGATTGGTGACACGACATATGGTCACAGCTGTTTCTTACCTAGGCCCAGGTGGGTGGCAGAGCTCTAGGCAGATGTTTGCAGCTGCACAGCACAGCTGGACACATCCCCACCTGTGCCTGGCTGACAAAGCAGTGGTTTTGCACCTCTCACAGTGGTTTTCCAGGCACACAGACAAGTGCTGGAAACCCTCTTGAAGGACTTGTGCTTCAATGTGATCTGAAATATTAATGTCACCTCCTTTTCAGGCCGGGGGACTTTCTCCAGCACAGCCATCTGGAGTCTCTGGGGACACCAGGCGGCTCAGGCTGGCTCTGGATGAACATGACAATGTTGAGATGTTTGACCTCCAGCACTGAGACAACTCCAGGGGTGGCATTTCCCTCCTCCCTCCTTTCTTCCTCGGCTTTTCCACAAGGAGATGTCAACAAGGACAATCAGGTTTTTTTCTCTGTCTCCTCTCATGGGCTGAGGAGCCAAACCTCACAGACTTTTTTTAGGCTGCTGCTGTTCCTAAACTCCAAAAGATTACATTGTCACCTCCAGTGTGGTTTTTGCAGCAGATTTGGTTTAATTGGAGCCATCTTTAGAAACCCCAGCCTTTTCTCAACCCCAAAACGGAGTTGCAGGTGGGTTGTGGGGACGAGATTTGTCACATCAGGCACCTGCAACATGCAGGGACATTTTCATGGCACTGCAGGAAAATCCCGAGGGATTCAGAGGAGGAATCTCCTCCTCCCTGCTGACAGGCAAATTGCAGAGTGCCGTGGCTAATTGCACATTCCAAGTGTCTCCAGCGTTGCAATTCCATGTGAAAAATTGCCAGCCTTGCCCTGGGAACATGACAAAGCTCTGCTCAGCAGCTGAGGTGTTTCATACCTCTCACTGAACAAAAAGAGTCGCTTGTCCCCAAAAAAGATGATGAATATGGAATGCTACAACAGAGTGTTTTGGTTCTGAAGGAAGATTGATGGATTTGGGCAATGCTGCTGTTTTTTTTCTCCCCCTACAACCAAGTTCTATTCAAAATCCTCCCATTCAACGCCTCCCGAAAATTAATTGTGCTGCTTTCTGCGCCTTGGATTTATTTGCATATTTTAGCCTCCCCTTTCTAAAACAATTTAAAAACCCAGTCACTCTGGGAATCACAACATCCAGAGGCTGCAAAACCACCAGGTAAACGTTCCAGTGTTATTTCCGTTGAAATACTTCATTTTATTGCAATCCAGCAAGAATTGGGATAATTTTTAATAGTGACATATGGCAATTACGACTGAAAACGTTTCTGAGAGACTTCTGAGTTGTTTATACCATTGCTGGAAGTGTTATAAAAACAATGTGAGATTCCCTGGGAATTGGACTGTTTGTTTCTATCCAGGGGATAATTTCCTGCAGCAGAAGTGAACTATTAAATGAATCACGCCATATTTAAAGGGCAGCATTTGCATTGGGCTGACCATGTGAATCATAAACCAACAAATTCCTTTTTATAGCTGAAAGGAGAGGAGAACGCACAAAATATCAGGAAATGATCCATAAACAGCTCTCTCTCTCCTACAAATGACAGCTGTACGTTGGAAATTTTCATTTAGGAGGATGAAAAGCAGATCCCAACTTGGGGAAGCCCCCTGGAAAATCCTGGCCTTTTTTCTCATTTGTGAGAAATTGCAGTTTTTTAGGGATGCGAATGGCTGGTGTGGCACATCCCAAATTGGGGCTTGGGTCTTAAAGGGTTTTTCATGGCATTTGGGCTGTTTGTAATGAATTCAGCACTACTGTCTTACAGGTAAATCTGGTTATTTTAGCATTAAAAGAAGATATTTGTGGGATTCTTCCCCAAGTGGTCATGAGGGAATGGGAAGTGAACAATAACCTCTTCGATTACAGCTAAAGGATTCTTAGTCCAATGGGCTCAGACCATCAACGCCTTAAATTCTGCCATAAATCCCGAGGTTGCCATGAATTATTCCTGTTATTTTCAAGAGCTGCTGTTGGCAGCAGCATGAGAGATGTTCTGGCTCTCCCAGTGACTCCTCAAGCACAGCACTCCAAGTGTCCATGGCTCACCTGAAAAAGGGAAAATGCTCTTTTCTCCCAGGTGGAAGTGATGCCAACCATCCTGAATTAATATCTGAAAGATGCTGGAAGTTCCCAAGATAAAAGATTCAACAATTCAGCATTGCCAGGGAAAATCATAAATCCTCGCAGTTGATGCAAAAAGAGTTTGAGGTTCTGCAGTCACCTTCTGTTAAATGGAGAGAATTCCCAAGCTTCCTGAAAAATTGAAGGGTAATTGATTATGAATTTTTTTTTTTGGAGTTAATGCTAGAATCAAAGGAGGCTGACAGCGTGGATTTGTTATATTAGAGACAGATGATGTCTCTGCAGTCACTGCAGTGTCACCTTTGGGAGGCTGGGAGGAATGATGGCTTTTAGGGACAAATTTTGTGTGTTCCTGGTGACAGAAATGCTGCATTTCTGGGGAGCACAGCTGCCCAGACTTGCTCTGCTCATCCCCTCTGGAGGTGAAGTGGCTCTGGTGAAGATCCTCCTGCAGCAGGAGGCAGGAAATTCCCACTGGGATGGAGGGAATGGTGCAGGGATGATACAAGGAGAGGCTTTGCTGCTCAGAGCCACCAATCCTCCTCCCCAGATTTATATTTCCCAATTGTTTCTCTTTTATTCTCCTTACCTTTCCTCCCAACTTTCTGAAATCCTTTTTGGCTTTTTAATTCTGCTCCAAATCCTCCCTTTTTCATCAGCAAAAAGTGGCCTTCAGTGTTTGCCTCTTGCAGAGCTGGGGAAAAGCCAGACTCTGTCACTTGTGGAAGCAACACTTCTGGCAGAGCTTGAGACAGAGCCCTGAAATATTGAATAATTGACTTTCTCAGTTGCAAGTGGAGATTTTTCATCAATACGAGGTGGCTGCTCTGTTTGATGATCGTGGAGTGTCTGAGCAGGGAACAAATCCATGTTTGGGATTCTGCTGGAGGAGCTGCTGCAGGTGGAAAGTGGATTTACACCTGGAAGGCAATGATTTTATTCAGCAAAGGGGAAAGGGACAGCAAGATACAGTTGAAAGTAAAAATAAAGCATAATTTAAATATTTTAATTGCCATGTAGTTTGGTTTAGTGGGTGAAAACATGATGGGAAGCAATGCAAGGGGAAGGCGAGAGCTGAAAGGTGAGCACAGGGAGGGATTAAAAGGAATAAAACACAGAATTGGAAGTGGGTGAGTATTTGCAATAGAAATGGTTAAAATTTTGGATTCATTGCATTCATTTTGGATGAAATATATCTTAGCCTGCTAAGCAAACATTGTTTGTATCAAAATCTGAATGTCCTTTCACTGGAAATGCTGATAAATTTGTTTGGTCCAACCCCATTTCTCTACAAAGAACTAATTTGGATTCTCAACCCATATTTCTTGCTGTTTACTTTCATGTATCTTAGGAAAATCCATGTTTATTGCACATGATTTCCTAGCATTTGGATTCTTTTAGTTTAAAAATATGTTTTAATATTTCAGGTGTTGATGGAACACACCCCACCCCTGAGCAGAAAAAAGGAATTTGACAAGGAATTTCCAGGCCAATTTTGCCTAGTTAGAGAATGCATGGAGCTATTTAACTGGGAGTCAATTAGATGAGCTGAATAATTAATAAAGTCACTTTTTCCTGGCCAACTTTCTTCAGAAACTGCCTGCAGAACTTTGCCTTAGAGGGCAGACTTTGTCTTCCAGGGAGAAGTTGATTATTGAGCACTTTTCAAGCTGTTGTCTGTGCCTTTGACACCAACAGGGCTGGATTGATCCAGCCTGGCCTGGGCTGATTTACAATCACCTCAAACCCCACTGAACTGACAGAATATCCAGGTTGGGACACAAAATTCCCAATTAAAGCTGGAATTGCCCCTGGATTTTTGTCAGCCTGATGAAAAGGCACCCCAGCAAGCAGAGGTGGCTGAGTGTGACCTGGGGGGACTCAATCCTGCTGTTTGTTCTGAAATTGTTGACACAGGTTTAGTGCAAATCCTCCCCTTCCCAAACACTTCAAGTTACTCTTTATTTGTAAAATTTCATTCTTAATTTACTTTTTTTTTAAACATTCCCTCAATGTATGCCAAAGGACTGGAGGCCCAAAATGATTGGAATTCATTCCTTGCCTTGCCTTGCAGATTTTTCCTCTGATTATCCCTAAAACCCCACAGATTGAGGATGGGACACCCCAAATCCTGGAGAGGCTTGGTGGGATTGAAAAGCAAACATCAGCCTCAACAGCAGCTCTGAGCAAGGCACTGATTTCCAAACAGCAGATCTTTTTATACAATCTCAGGCTTCTTGTCTCTGCAGCACAGTTTGGTATTTAAAACCCATTTTTCAATAATTGAAAATCAACTCGAGGAGATTCGCTCTCATGTGCACAGGAGGTTTCACACAGCCCAGCTGGCTTGGGCTCATTCCTGGGCTCCAGATCCTACCCCAGCTGGGGAGGAAATCCTTCACAATCCCTTCTGATTGACAAAAACGATGAGTCAAAGTCCTGACTGAGTAGCTCAGGGAAAATAATAGCAGCGCAGCTCAAACTGGGAGCCAGGGCTGGGAAGGGAAGGGCAGGGACAGCGTGGAGGCTCTTGAAAGAGCATGAAAGGAAAATATTCAGTGCAGCCCACACTGCTGAGGGCTTGGAATGCTTTAGCAGGGAAATAGGAGCAGATTGGATCCAAAATATGAAAGGTGAAAAGTGGCAAAAGATAAATTAGGAAGACAGAATTATTTAGGTTGGAGAAGATCTCCAGGGTCATTGAGTCCAACCTGTGACCAATCCCCACCTTGTCACCAGCCCAGCCCAGTCAGTCCTAGGACGCCTCCAGGGATGGGGACTCCGAACCTTGAAGGTGACAAAACCCCAATTAAAACAGCTTGGAAAACAACAAAACCCTTTCTATGGCAAGGGTGAGCAGACGGCATTAATTCCTCGTCCTGTCCTTCCTGCAGGGAACTTTCCTCACCTGAGACCTCCTCGTGCTGTCCTCACTTTCTGCCCTCCATGGCTGCTGCAGGTGAGCATTTCCATTTTTCCACTTTTCCTCCTCATTTCCACTTTTCCACTTTTCCTCCTCATTCCCACTTTTTCCCCCTGTAGCAAAGGAGCAAGGTGTGAATTGCTCCATGCCCTGAGTACAAACACATTTTCGGGGCACAATTCCCCTCCCAAATCCAACATGTTAATTCCCCATTCTTATTTCTCCTCTTCAACTCCCAAACTGCGTTTCCCGTCAGTCGTGCTTCTCTCTGGGAAAGCTTTGAAGCAGCCAGAGAAAAGCCTTTTTTCCCCTGTTTGCTCCCATCTCCAGGCAGTTTGGAGGAGACAGAAAGGGATTCAATTTAGCCAACTCAGCTCGTGCAGCAGATGTCAAAACACGGAGCTTGTTTGTCATCGCCGCTCGTCGGGGAAAGTTTGCTCTCAAAAATCACTGCAGAAAACAACCTTGCTTGTATAACAAGCCTCGTTGGCTGCTGGATTTCCAAGCAGATGCCTCCTTTCCTCAGATCAAATAGTTGAAATATCATCCCTCGCCAGGTAAAGGGAAAAAAACTTCATTGTCTGCATCTTTTTCAAATACAGCTGAAAAGCGCTTCAGGTTCTGTGTGGCTTTTTGGGTTTTTTTTCCTGCTTTTTCAGATCACTGCCTGTGCTGTTCTGGCACTCCCAGGATCAATGATAACAAGCATGTCTAGATAAGACATCCAAATTTCCTTCTGCTGGGAGTTATGACTTGGTAGAGCTGCAGAACTCCCTGGGTGTTCGCTGGTATATATTTATTTATGGAACATTTTTATTTATTTATTTGTCTTGATGAAAAAACAGAGTGCATTTATTAAAAAAAAAAAAAAGGCTTTCAGGGAAGACTTCTAAAAAAATAACCCAGTTTTGTGCTTTTTGCAGCAACTGTGGGTTGTGGACTGCTGTATTTACACAGTTGATTTGTGACCTTTCACGAGGTTGGACTCACTGATCTCTGAGGTCTTGTCCAGCCTAAATGAGTAAATAAATAAAATAAAATAAAATAAAATAAAATAAAATAAATAAAACTGTGATTTTGTGATCCACGGGGCTCTTTGCTGAGTGAAGGAATTCCAGCCCTTCAATCCCACCCTTCATTTCCTGTGCTTTAATTACCTGTGACCTGCAGTGATTCAGGGTCACTAAAGGGAGAAAAGGTACTTTTTAAATCAATCATTTTCCTCCTGAGAGGCCCAAAGCATTATTTCACATCCTCTTACCAACACAGGGTTGTGCTGATCTGAGGAATTTCAAGCCATCCTGAATTCTGTGTGTTGTTGTTATAAAGATAATGAACTGCAGTTATTTCAGCTAATATTGTTTGCAGAGGGTCACGCCAGCAAATTATTGGGGAATAATTTCCTTCTAAACTGAGGCAAAACATAACCCAAAGAGATTTCATTTGGCTCATTAAAGCCCATTTGAAGGGTTTATCTCCACGGGTTTATTGGAAAAGGAGGAGTTGTTATTGGAGCTGGAGGATGATGGTTGTGCTCTCCAAGCCCTGACGCAGGAATTGGGCTGAAATCTGGATTTGAGAAGAGGCAGGCAGGTAAAATAAGAGTAGCTAAAGCCAAGTTGGGTTGGCACCTCCAGTTGGGTTCATGTGGAAATTTCCATGGTGCCGAAAATTCAGAGAAAATTTCTGAGAAAATCCAATCCTAAAGGAACGAATTATCAGCATGGTTTTTGCTGAAAGCAAAACCACTCCTCTGCATTTCCATTCTCAAAGAATGATTATTTTCTAATATTAAAACTCAACAAAGCAAATCCTCTGGTGTGACCCAGGAAATTGAAGTGAACTGAGAGCATCGAGACAGATGAAGATTTATTGGGCTCCTGAGATTTATTGGACCAGCAGAACAGCAGCTGGGAGGTCCAAATCCCACCTGAGCTCCAAGATGTCTGGAGGAACTCATCCAACTCCTGCTCGTAGAATCATCTCAAGAGTGGAGAAATTTGCATCCAAGAAAATTAATTGCTGGCTATGGCATGACTGAGTTTCCCCCCAGAGGTTGAGCAGTTTTGCAGCTCCAGGCTCTGGGAATGGAGTGAAAAGCACTGGGAGAATTTTCTCCACCATGGAAATGTCCACATGAGCCCAACAAACACCAGGAGCTTTGGGAAATCTGCCTCCCTGGGCTTGTCTCACTTGCAGGCATTTGGAAGGTAAGAACAAAATGCAAAATGTCCAAATAATCCTGAAAGCTTCTTACTGCAGCATCCCCAAAGTCCTGATAGAACAAAATTTATATTAGATGTCAAAGCCAGGGAACTGATTTGTAGTTGCATTAAATCCAGGGCAGTCCTGGAACAAAAATCCAAGGAACAGACACTTTCTGCAGACTGTAATTGCAAAGATTCTCTTCTCTTTTGGAAGGAAAAGGGATTTTGGAGATAATTCTCCAAATGTTTCAATTAATTTTTCCCTTGTGCAAGTTGATTTTAAACTTTCCCTTGTTAAGTGTTTTACCTTCCCTTTTAATGTTGTAAACTTTGATGAGGAGTCAAATTCCACTTCAGAGAGTCAACAAAAATCCCAGCAGGACATTGGGATTCCTTTGCCTTCCTGAAAGGATGTTCAGCCAAGCCATTGGCACAAACTTGGCCGTGGTTAGGAATTTTTCTGGCATTTTCATTTGCATTCCCAATGCTGTCACATCACCCTGCTTGTCCCCTCCTTGTCCCCACTGATGGCACCAGAGGGGCATTTTCCCTTTGGGATCTCCCCCTTTTGCAAAGTTCCCTTTGGGATCTCCCCCTTTGCTTTCTGCATATGGAATTCTTATTTCTTTGCAGATTCCCTGGATTTCTCCTGGATTTCTCCTGGATTCCCAGAAACATCATTTATGCTGGAAAAGCCCTGTGAGATCACAAAGTCCAGCTGTTATCCCAGCACTAACTATGTCCTCAAGTGACATTCTGAGCAGCTGGAACACTTTTGAGCTCCTACAAAGGTATTTCTGCATTTCCCCATTTCTCCTGGCAGCGCAAGTGTGTGTTACCCTTTGAGGAGGAACAAGACACACATTTCCCCTAAAAAGGATTGGATAACCCTGCTGCCTGACCTGCACTCCCAGTGGCTTTGTCCTTTTCAACCATGCATGAGAAACGTGGGGAATTCCAGCGAGAAATGCTCCTGAACCTGTGTAACCCCACAGGCCAAATTAATTTCTCTCTGAAATAATCGAAGCCACGTTGCCACCAGGGCTCTGTCCCTGCTGAAATTACTCCTTCCTCCCTCCTTCCAGGAAATCTGATTCTCTCTGCCTCTGCCTAGCTGGAGCTGAGGCTGGAGAGGCACAAATGACATTAGCAGCCATCATTAGTGGCAATTTCGGGACCTAAGAGGTGTGCAAAATATTTCACCATTCAAACGATGCAAAAAGAACACTTTCTTTTTAAAATGCATTAAAAAATACGCTTGGGCAGACCCACTCTGCCTCTTCCCCCACCAGTTCATGATGCACCTCCACCATAAATTACTGGGAAGGCTTCAGTTCAGCCCAGCTCAGCCCCCTGGCTTTGTGGCCATGCAGAAAACACTGATTTCAAAACCCCACAGCTGCTGCTGCATCCACACCACGTTGGAATTGTGCAGCCAAAGTGATGTTGGACCCTCTCTGGATTTTGCAAATCAAACTCTCCTCCAGAAATTCCCAGCTGTCCTTCCCTAGCTGAGTGAATTCATGGATTTCTCCCATCTGCTCCCTGGGAATGTCCAAAATTTATGGTTTTTTTTGGCTGTGGGGATGCCAGTTAAAGGTTGGACTTGATGATCTTGGAGGTCTTTTCCAACCTTAATGACTCTGTGAGGGAAAGATGAACATTTAAGAAAAAATAACCCCAAAATAAATAGGTATTGGTGAATGCAGGTTCTGTTCAACCTCAACCTCATTGCCTTCAGGGAAAATCAAATAATCCCAGAATGGCTTGGGTTGGAAGAGACCTTAAAACTCATCTTATCCCCCCTGCAATGGGCAGGGACACCTTCCCTACCCCAGGCTGCTCAGATAAGCTGGATAATCACATTTTAAAAGGTTTTTAACACGTGTAATTCCAATCAACAGTTCCCGAGTGGTTTTGCCATGGTCAAAGTGCCACAAACCGGCAGCACAAATGACAATTTCCTAAATTCCTCCACAAACACATTGTCCTAAAAAAGTAGGCTAAAACCCAAGGCCATTTGTACATGAGAAGGTTCCCTACCAGAGCTGCTAGATCACTATTAATTTATTTGACAGCTTTTAGGCTGAGTTCAGATATTAGAGCTGTCATTGTAAAATACTTCCATTTTTCCTTCAACGCTGCTTTGAGATGCTGCTGCTTTGAAGCTGTGTCAAAGTAGCTCTGAATCAGGAGAAACTTTCCATTTTTTCTTTTTTTTTTTTTTTTTTGGTAAGTTGAAAGTCTGAACAGCCTCAATATGCTGTATAAAATTGTTCTGAGGATCGAACCTCCTCCTATGGCACCCTGGAGCATTCAGTCACTTTCAATAAATCTCTTTTAATAATTTCTCACTTGTCCTTATTATTACTAACAGCCAGAGCATCTCAAGGCAATGTCAGAGTAAAGGCTTTGGCTGGATGCAGGAGTAAGGCTTATTTGAAAGTTAACATGAAGGAAAAGCAATCCAAATGTGAACTTTTTGGGGGAAAGGGACTCTGGTTTTTTTTTGCATGAGTTTACAGATGGTGTCGATTCTGTCAAAAAAGTCTCAGTTTCTTTGATTTAAGAAGTTCTGTCGCAGGGTAAGGATGCTGAGAATGGAGTTTGGGAGGTCTGTTTTTCTCGTTTTTAAAGCTTTGCTTTGATTAGTTTTCTTTCATTCTCTCTGGAAGAGAATTCGGCATCTGCTGGGAATATCTGCCATTAAATAATTCCTGAGATATGGATTTGGGCTACTTGACTGTCTCCCTGTCCTTCAACAAAGATATTCCACCCCAGCTTTCCATTAAAAGCATCCTGTGAGTTTGGGGAAGGCTTTTCATTCACTGTGAGCACCTTGAGTTAATTGCAAACCCCTTTATTGATTTCCACACTGTGGATGGAGAACTTAGACTGAAGAATCCTCCCTGTCATCAGCTGGATGTCAGACTGATTTCCGATGGATTTACCCAGGTCATGATAAAGAGCTAATTCCAGGTAATTATCTGAATAAATTAATTTAATTCCCCACGTGGAGTGAGCTGGATCAAAGCAAAACTTTGGCCAACAAATCTTTCAGCATCTCTTGTGCTCTTCCTGAGGTTTCTCCTCCCAGCACCTAATTCCTCTGGTTTTGTGATCCAAACTGCATCCTCTGCCCTCAAATTGATTTCCTCATGAGCTCTTTGTTTAAAAAGGTGGCAACTGAAGAGATCCTCCCGAGGCACTGCTCACCCTGGAGCCAAAGGGAAAAGGAGTCTCAGGACTGCCCCACTACTTCTCTCCTAAATTCACTACATTCTTACCCTAAAATGTTCCCAATTCCCACTGAAGCCATTTCATCCTGCAGGAGACATGCTGTTTGTAGCATGGGATTGGACAAGGAAGGACAAAACCAGGAAGAAACAGTTCATTTTTTGTGGTTTTGTGCTTTTTTGTTGTTGTTGTTGTAGGACTGCCAGGGAGAGTTTTCAAACAAGGCTCGGGGAGAGAGAGCGAAGCCAATTCTCTCTTTATGGTTGCTTTTTTCCCTCATAAAGCAGCCCTCAGCTTTGCTACCAGTCTATCATGGAGGAGATTTAATCTCTATAAAACTCTTGACAACTGCAGTGATAATTTCAGCCTCCCAGTTTATGAGATTATAAAAGGCACTTTCCCCTCACCAGGCTCAAGGGTTGGCTTTAGCCTAGCTGCAGTCGATGATTCAGAACATTCATTTTGAGGCTGACAGAGATCCTGAAGCCTGGCAGTGCCTTGTGACCAAGTTATGTGGTGTTTGGAAAAAAAGGAACAGTTTTATAGGAATCATTTGTCCCGTAACACAATGAAAAGGATCTTTTCAAAGTGTAGCTTTCAAAATACACCCAATATAACAGAGCTGGTGGTTGCAAGGTGACAGGAGCATGGGCAGAGTAATCACTAGGCTGTGTTTAATATGAAGTAATAGAGTTTATAGGATATTTGGGACAGAAAATAAGCAGTTTCTTAGCTACAGTGAGCCTTTTAATGGAGCACAATGGAATTTGGGAGGTCAGCCTCTCCTCCCAGGGGATAGGACAGGGGGAAATGGCCTCAGGGGGAGGTTTGGGTTAGACTTTGGGAGAAATGGCTTCACTGAATGGGTGACTGAGCACTGGAAGAGGCTGTGGTGGAATCCCCAGTCCTGGAAGGGCTCAACAACAAGCAGATGTGGTTTAGTGGACAAGGCGGTGTTTGGCCAAGCTTGGACTCGATCTTGGAGAACTTTCCCAACCTCAGTGATTCCATGATTTCCCAGAGCCTGTGCCCTCTGTGGCTGCTCTCTGCAGGCACAGGTTTGGGGTGGAGCAGCAGAAACCTCCCCATGCCCAGGGTGTGAGTGGCACAGCATCAGCTCTGCTGCAGACAGTCCTGGGAGCCAGAGAGGAACAGCAGGGACTGGGGAGGCAATGGAGCAGAACCTGTTTGTCACAGCTCCTGTCAGCCCTTCGTGCTGCCAAGGGGAAAAGAGCTTGGAAAGAGCAGAGCCTGGCTGTTGAACCACTGCTTTTGCCTCCCCTCCTGCGGCTCTGGGTGAGGCTCTTGGATCTTCCAGGCTTTGAGATCCAGAGGTGCGGTGAGGAAAAGGAGAAATATCCAGTTTTGAATCTTCAGGAGGGAAGGCATCAATGTAGAGCTCTGTCCTTTACCTGCATGTGAGACCTGGAGGAGAGGAATGGCATTTCATGGTTGGTCACATGTGTGAAAACTGGAGGAAATAAATGGCGTTTTCTTGTCAGTCACACCCATGAAACCTGGAGGGAAGGAATGGCGTTTTCTGGTTGGTCACACACATGAGATCTGGAGGAGAAGAACAGCATTTCCTGGTTGGTCACACATGTGAAATCTGGAGGAAACAAATGGTGTTTCCTGGTTGGTCAGACATGTGAAACCTGGAGGAGAGGAAGGGTGTTTTCTTGTCTGTCACATGTGAGAAACCTGGAGGAAATAAATGGTGTTTTGTGTTTGGTCACATGTGTGAAATCTGGAGGAGAGGAATGGTGTTTCCTGATTGATCACACACAGGAAATCTGGAGAAAAGGAACAGCTTTTCCTGGTTGGTCACATGTGTGAAAACTGGAGGAGAGGAATGGCATTTTCTTGTCTGTCACATGTGTGGAACCTGGAGGAAATAAATGGTGTTTTCTGTTTGGTCACATGTGTGAAATCTGGAGGAGACAAATGGCATTTCCTGGCTGATCACACACAGGAAATCTGGAGGAGAGGAACAGCGTTTCCTGGTTGGTTACATGTGTGAAAACTGGAGGAGAGGAACATCATTTCCTGGTTGGTTACACACGTGAAACCTGGAGGAAATAAATGGCATTTCCTGGTTGGTCACACATGAGAAACCTGGAGAAAAGAAATGATGTTTCCTGGTTGGTCACACCCATGAAACCTGGAAGGAAGGCGTGGTGTTTCCTGGGTGGTCACACTTGTGAAATCTACAGAAAAGGAACGGTGTTTCCTGGTCAGTCACATTTTGCTGGACCAGGTGGACAACTCCAAAGGGAAGAGGAGAGTGCTGGAGTGAGACAGGGATGTCCCTGTGACTGCCTGCATCTCAGTTTCTCAGAAATCAGAGTAAAAAGACATAAGTTCTCCCCTCAGGGCATTGATTTCTTGAGGTGAAGGTGCAGCCTGAGGTTTGATCCCTTCCTGGGCTGTCGGATTCTGATCCATAATGGGAACAGACAGGGGATGTTGAAAAAGCTCCCGGAAGGTCCAGAGGTAGAACTGCAGTCCTGGCAAGGCTGCAGATGCTCCAGAACCATGACAATAGAAGCAGATAAATCTTTTAATTAAATATTTCACATATCAGTCGTAATTACTTCCAATTAGCACTAATGAAGTAAGGATGGTGCAAACAAGCAAGATAATGTGGTGATAAGCATTTTTTAATTAATATGAATGGCATGGATAGTGCTAATTGACTCAGTTTGGGTTTGATTTTTTAAAAAAAAATACTTTGGTGTTGAAAGAGTCTCTTCTTTTTTTGAGCTGCTTTTCCTCTCCCTCTCCCTTTCCTCTCCTCCACTGCAGCATGTTTTGCTACTTGGAATTAAAATCTTTTGATTATCCCCAGCTCAGTTTTCTCCAGGAACGATTATTGTCTCAAATTTATATTTTATATACTTTATTCAGTGATGGAATTAAATCCTTGCCCCATCTCCATCACTGCCGTTCCCATTATTAACAGTACAACAGAAAACTGGATGTTTGTGAGGCATTTTCAGAAGGAGATGAGCTCAGATGCCAAACCCATCAAACCAAATTTGCAATCTTCTTGTACTCTCTGATATCGACATCCTCCATCAATATTTAAGATTCTTTTTAGGAATCCCAGGCACAGAATATTTTGCAGCTCATTCCAGTGAGGAATCCAATATGTAGTTGTCTACCAAGTGTGGCTTTGCCAGGATGAATAAAGCTTTCAGTGTGACCCTAAATCACACCCAGCAGATTTATGGGGATGGTTTTCCCTCTTTTCTCTGGCTTGGGGTCTCAAGTTCAGCCCCCAGATCCCATTTTGACTTTCTCTTCCAACTGCTGATCTTGTGCCAACCCAACTCTTCCGTGATGATTTTTTGGGGGAAAAAGATGAAACTGAAATTCAAGATTTTTATAGGACCATTTTTTTCCCTGGAAATTTCCACAGGAATTTGATACCAGGAACTCATCCACCTTTTGCAGAGCAATGCAGTCACTGGGAATTTTTTGGGAACCAACAACCACATCTGGGATTAACCCTATAAAATTTTAGGGGAAGGGAGCACAATCTGGAAACTCACTCCTGGTAATCACAGTCCTCTCCCTGCTTCTGGCAGTTTGTTTTACAATCTGAGGGTCAATTTTTCCTTTGATTTAATTCAATTTTCTAGTATTTGTGGGATTTTGAATGACTTCTGGAGATCCAGGAAAAGCTGCCATGTTGGTGTCTTCATTCCCCCCCTTATCAGCACGAGGGAAAGTGTTCATTAAAGAGAAACATTGATTAAAAAGATTGTATTTTTTTCGGTGCAGCCTCATTTTTAGTCTTTTAAAAACCAGGGGGAAGGACAATTCCATCAACCCCAGAATCCAGGGCTGACAACACCTAAATCCCCTTTATTCCACTGGAATTTGTGACCACTGAGCACATTTCAATACCAGCCCTGGGACAGGAGATCATAACTCACTCCCTTCCGAAAATTACACATTTTTAAAACACGTTAGGAGACAGTGCTGGAAGAGAGGAAACATCAATGAAGGCATAAAGATGAATAACAATTATTTTCCCTGCCCCTTTGAGGTGAGCGGCGAGCAGTCATTGTCCCCATAAATCATCAATTTTGGGAGCAACAATTCAAGGAATTTCAGCCAGCAGAATGAGCTAGGAGAGAGCAGCAGTTTTATTAAACATTTCCAAGACAGATTGGGTGGTTAACTGGCAAATTGGGGAGTCTATAAATAAAATATGGAAGAGGAGCAGCAGACGATGAGCTCCTTGTTTTACACACAGCTTGTCCCCATCAGTAAATCTGTTTTAAAAGCTGCTGGGTGGTTGATAAGAACTGTATTTTCTCTTTGAGATGATATTGTGTCATCCCAGCACCGAATCTCCTTGATATTATTGGGTGATTTGTTATAATGGATGTATTTGCTGTTCACTTGATGCTTGTAGGGACACATTTTCCTCTTGGTGGAGGTAATTAGACTTAAAATTCTCTGTCTGGATGACAACTTCTCCACAGCTCACAAAATGCTGAGGTGCTAATAGGTAGGAATTTCATCTTGTCATAAAAAAATTGCTGAAAGTACTTTATTTTGCAGGAGGCTCACAGATCCCATCTGCCTAAATAACAATGGGCCAGAGAGGAGGTGGACAAGAACTTTGAATTTGATTTATGGATTTTTTTTTTTTTTGATACTACAATACTACTTTTTGTTGGTTTTCCCTCGTGGGTTTGATTAAGATTTGCTGAGAAACATAAAGAGGGAAGTCAGCCCTTCTTTTATTTTATTTTTTTTTTTCTGGAGGGTTAAACAGCATCTTTGTCTTTCTTTGTTAAAGCAGAATTTTCCATGCTATTAAGGCTGAGTTTGTTTGCTGATGGTCTTTAATACAGGCAGGGAAAAAAAGCTGAAAAACCCAGCCAAAAAAAAAAAAAAAAGAAAGAGAATTAGTAACCAAAGTCAGATTTAGGCAGAACAGGAGATCTTAGACAACTTTCCAAGTAAGAATTGCATTTACAGAAATCAGTTGGTGCTGAGAGAATAAAGATTTGGAGTTACAAACCAACTCAACTAACTGAAAAAACACAAAGCTGTAAAATTAAGGAGCAATCCAACCTGATACAAGATTTTCCAAAGCCTTCCCCACCTCATTGAGCTCCTAGAAATTATTTCAAGAGTCCTGCAGATTTCCCTCAGTCTGTGGATAACCCAGGCCTGACCTGGAAACAATTACCAGCAAAAATAGCATTTATTGCTGTTAATTCCCAGCCTGGCCTTGGACACTTCCAGGATCCTGGGAGCCACCACTTTTCTGGAAATTCCATCCCAGGCCCTTCCCACCCTCCAGCCTAATACTTCCTAATAATTCTTCCTAATATTTAATCTAAATCTACCCTATTTCATTTTAAAGCTGTTCCTCCTCCATTCTACAACTGCCTGCCCTTGTAAAAAGTCCTTCTCCAGTGGAAAGGAACAGGAAAAACCAGATGAAAGTGTCAAACAGGAATATATTTCAGTTTGATTACATTGCCCTTACCCTGGCAATGTATTTATACATGCACTATTAGAGGAAGGGCACTGCAACTCCAGACTGATTTTACTGTTATGAAAATCTCCATTTGCTCCAACAGGAGGGAAATCCTACACTGCTGCAGCTCTGTGGGGTGGTGTAATAATTTTCCAATATTATTTGGAAATTTCTGCTGTTTACTCCTGTAGAATTCAAATGGCAGAGTTTCTGCAACTTTGCCAGCAAATCCTTAGACATTGAGAATTTTGTATTATTTTGTATTATTATTTTGTATTATTTTGACACACAAGTCACACCTTCACTGCTCCCCATATTTCTCCCAGCTCTCCTACAACCAGACCTTTCCCAAAATCTCTCAGACATGCAGAAATCAGGATGGATTTGGATCCAGAGGAGCTGATGTGTTGGTTCTCTCCTTTCCTTCTAACAGGGAATGGGATTTGTCCTGGAGAGTCTCCCTTCCACCTTCCATGGGGAGACACCAGGAGATGTTTGTGCAGAGCCAGGATGGAATAATGACCTGTGTGAGGTCACTCCTGGATGCTTTTTGTCACCTAAAAAATGAGGAATTGAACACTCATAACAAATGTCGCCTAAAAAATGAGGAATTGGATACTCATTACAAATGATAACTTCATTTTCTGCCATTCCAATCCCCAGTTTTTCCCCTTCACCAAATCCCCACGACATCCTGGGGTCAACCCAGGTAACCAGGGTGCCAAAAGTGCAGCACTACATTTCCAACGACTTTTAATTAACCTAATTAAAATGAATTGCTGCTGCTTCTTTGGAGAGTCTAGACCAGGATGAGTGTTTTAATCTTCCTCGCTCAGCCCTTCATCTCTGCCCGTGTGTTTGAAGTGAGTTTTTCCAGCACTGCCATCAGCTGGGAGGTCTGTATTAAGTAAGGGGAAAAGCTCTGCCTGTCTCTCACATCCCAGCATGTTTGGCTGAATTTTGTCAACACAGCTTCAGGAGAAAATGATTCCTTGAAGAGGAGATGCAAGAAAAAAGGGGAAGAATGTGTTGAAGCTCTCAGGTGATTTAGAGCATTTCTGTTTCATGTGTGCTGATATGACCACTGAATTTTTTTATTTTTTATTTTTATTTTTTGCCCTGTTTAACAGCTTTTTCATTAATTTCAGGTCAAATAGAGTGAAAACTCGATATATTTAATTTCATATCTATATTTGGGTTTGAGTCCAAATATTAACGTTGTTTGTATTGCACTTATTGAATTGTTTTGTTTCTTCATTTGGATTATTATTAAAAGGAGACCAAAAAAAAAAAAATCTGTTTTTCTTCTTTTTTTTTTTCCCCAGCCACCATTTCACCCTCAGTGGTCCCGCAGTGAATGAATTATTGGGGATTTATGAACATATTAATCATCTCCATGGAAACAGTTGGCAATTTCACAGCGCAGGAGTTTAACTTCCCTGTGTGACAATGGAAAAAAAAGGAAGGAGCTGAAAAAAGGGGAGATGAAAACCCCTTTAAACCCAAAATGTTCAATAACCACTCCTGGTCTGGGAGAGGAATCAGCACTTCCAGTGATCCCAAGAGCTTTGGGATTTGTGTGGTTAGCACAGACCTTTCCTGTGAGAATTCTTCTCTCTCTTCCTGCGTTTTATAAACAAAGATAAAGTTTGGATGTTATTAAAAATAGTTTCTCGGGATGTGGACAGTTCAGGCCTGGCCAGTCAGGCCTAGGGGGAGGTTTCTGACTGACCAATCTGGGTGACCTTTGAAAAGTCTGTATAAGGTGGAATTAAATAATAAAATCTTCTTCTTGATGCAACACTTTGAACCTGGGTCTTCTCACTCTGCTAGCGGCTCAACAGCGACAGATTTGCAGGTAAGAGTTTAGATCGTGGATCCTCCAGAAGACTCCATGTGCTCTCCATGAAGGGCTCTGTAAGGGGAATTAATTTAATTTTTCCCCCCCTGCCATGGTGTTATTGAAGGAATCAGTGTTTGGCAATGGTTTGAGAGTGGAGACTTCAGTAAATGAGATTTTTCATGGAGGGAAAAGCGTTGGGTGAGAGGCTGGGCAGAAATGTGGATCAATCACACAAATATCAGGGATTTGGGGCAAGAGAGGGAAGGGAAATATTTAATTTTTAAAACCATTCTGTAACACAGCAAAACTCTGAGAGGGAGAGAAAATATCGACACAAACAGCATTTTTTAAACCATGGTCTTCTGGAATATTGGAATATTTTTGGAACACTGGTGACCTCTGACAGGTCCATGTCCTTCCTGTGGGAACCCAGAGTGGGAAACAGCACTTGGTATTGTTAAACCTGCTGAAATCCCATGGAATTCCCTGTTTTTCCAGTTAGATCCGAACATTTCTTGTGCATTTCTTGCAGCAGGGCAGCCTGGAATTCCCTCCAGCTGCAGGAATTCCCTGTTATCCCTGCCAGCTGTGGGATCTGAGCTGCACACCTGGGGATGGAGGTGCTCTGGGAAGGGATTTGGGAGAGGAAGAAGGAAGGAAAGATGGAGAAGAGCTGTTTGGTGAGGGTGTGGAGTCCATGGAACTGATGGGATCAATCCATGGATTGATGAATTCAGAAGGATTGGATATTCCTGCTGGGAATGGGACAATTTTTGCTTTCAAGGTAAGGAGTCTGGTTTTGTTTTTTTTTTTGTTTGTTTGTTTTTTTTTGGGGGGGGTTTAATGTTTGGGGTTTTTTGGTTTTTTTTTAATTTTTGTTTGGTTTGGGTTTGTTTTGGTTTTGTTTTTTGTTTTTTTTTAATCTTTCTCTGAACTTTTTCTCCAAGCTTGAGGCAGAGCTGATGCTGAGGATGTGGAATCCATGGAATCCATGGAATCCATGGGTTAAGGAATCCAGAAGGATCGGGTATTCCTGCTGGAGTGTTCCTGGGAATGGGACAATTGCTTCTTTCAAGGTAAGGAGTCTGAAGAGTCTTTGATTTTTTTTTTTAATATATATTATTTTAATTTTTTTTTTAATTTTCTCCAAAAGCAATTTGAGGGTACATTTCCTCTCCCTGGGTTATTACTGCTGTGGCTGCTGCAGGAGAGATGTCCTGCCCAGGGCTGATAATTCAGTTATTCCAGTGTCTGTCTGCATTCCCAGGAGATCCAGGAGCCTCCTGGTGTCTCTGGAGCCTCGTGCTGCTGGCAGGTGGATCTGGCTGTTGTTCCCTCCTGCGCTTTGGGAAGCAGCTCTGGGGGAAGGAGGTTTCCCATTTTGTTCTCTGGTTGATTTCCCACTGAATTTTGCCTTTCCTTGATGGAGAGAGAGGACTGGAGAGAGGAGCAGTGGTGTGGAAATCAAAGGTGTTCTCTGTGAGTGAGTGCAGTGTGGCCTCAGCTTGTCCCTCAGCTTTGTAGTGAGGCCAGGAAAGGAAAATTAGGGAAAAAAAACCAAAACCCATGAGCAGGAAAAAACATGAAAAAAAAAAACCAAACCCATGAGCAGCATGGAAAAAACTCCATGTGGACACAGTGAGGTGGAGAGCAGCTCCTTGCTGGATTCTTTTCCATAGAAAACATCCCACAACAGCAAATCCTCTGCTTTTATTTCTCTCCTGTGCTTATCTTCACCCTTATTCCCCAGCTGGGAGATTTCAGGCACTACAAATGTAATAAAAATTAGAAGAGTCAACTCCTTCCCAAGACAATTTCCCTTCTTCAGGCTCCAAAAATTGCAAACTAAGACTCCTCAAGTCCTGGGGGAGAAACCTTTTAGCTTCCCAAGCAGAGTTCAGCCTGCTGTGTGGCTGCTGAGCCCAGGGGAGCTTTTCAGGCTGAACATCCCAGCATCCCAACTCCCCCCCTGGTGTTCCCACAAACATTTGCTGCTCCTGGTTCAAGTGGGAAGAGACCATCTGGTGGCATCACAGCAATCATCTCTGCCCTAGAAGAATTCCTAATAACCGCAGAGTTCCTGTGAAGAGGAGGAGGTTGGACAGGCATGAAGTGTTTTTGGGCAGAGGTGTTTCCCAGGGTGGGTGACTTGCCTGGGCCTGGCAGCTGCTGCAGGGTCAGCCTCTCGCCCTGGTGCAGGAGGAGTTTGCTAATTATAAACAGTGTAGGAGCTGGGAGAAAATAAATCAGCAAAATGCCTCTCTGAGTCAGGCTGGGGGATGAACCAGAGGCTCCTCCAGAATCAATTCTCTAGGATGGAGTCTTGTAAAAATGCCTGTGGCCAACTCTATTTTATTTCATTTTACTTTACTTTATTTTATTTTATATTTTATTATTTTATTTTATTTTATTTTATTTTTATTTATTTTATTTAATTTTATTTATTTTATTTTATTTTACTTTATTTTACTTTATTTACTTTATTTTATTCTTTTCCCCCCTTCTCTCCTATCTACTGTTCCCTGCTAGTTTTCTACCTCAGGGTTGCTCATCAAAAACTCCTGGCAAACAGATCCCCCAAAAACCCTGATGAGCCAGAATTCTTGGAGCAACACTCACTCCTGTGGAATTTGGAGTTAATTCGGCTGGAAAGGAAATCAAATCCCTGCTGGGCAGTGATTTCTGCACCTGAGAGACTGAAAGATGAACAGGTGAAGAGGTTCTTGTCCTGCAGTGATGGGACAAGTGGAAATGGCTCCACTCGTGCCAGGGGTGGTTGGGATTGGATATTAGGAATATTTTTTTCCATAAAGGATTGACAAACACTGGCAGAGCTGGTGGAGGTTCCAGCCCTGGAGGGAATTAAGATCTGTGTGGAGTTGGCACTCAGGCCATGAATTAGTGGTGATTCTGCTTTTAAGGTCTTCCAAATTCCTATTGGTCTGAATAAAGTTAAAGGGGACAGAAATGTGATATTTTAACAGTAAGGAACAATCCCTTTGTATTGGGGGCAGAAATGTGGTATTTTAATAATAAGGAACAATTCCTTTGTATTTGAGTCAAAATACACCATCTGCCTTCCCCATCAATGCTATCTTGAGCTTTTTGAGTGTTCTGCAGAATCCTAATGGTAAAAGCATGAAACATAAGAAATATTTGCATGACTGAGTACATAAACTATATAAAATGATTTTTTTTTTCCCTTCTAATTCCAAGCTGGTTCAGGCACCAGGAATCCCCCTAGCTCCACCAACCAAATGACATCTCTGAGATGCTGTAACTGAGCAGGAAAAGCAGTTCTGCTCTCTCCATCTGAGCAGAATGAGTGACACCAGCATTGTTCCTCAGCCCCAGCGGCTCAGCAGCATCATTAATCAGCGCCCACAATTAACACAGAGCAGCTCCCTGGCAGCTGCCAGCTCCTCCAGCTCGTGGGGTTTTTTTGGTTTTCAGATTGCACAAGGCTTGGGGTCACCCAGCATTTCCTTCTGCTCATATTGGCTTTGGGTGGTGTGTCTCTGGAGTGTTCACCTCGGGGCACAGCAGGGAGGGGAATTTTCCTGGTGGTGTAGCAGCACTAGGAGTTTCTAAATAAAGAAAACATTCAATAACTCCACTTTTAACTATTTAAAAAAAAAATTTCCTTCTCCCTTCAGTGAAAGAGCATTGGTGTTACTCAGTATTTTGAATTTCTGAGGAAGATTTGCGGATTTATTTAAGGCTCTTGGCTTAATGTTTCAAAAGCCACCAGTAATTTCTAGCATCTTGCAAAGATCAATTCCCATCGATCTTTTGGAATCTATATTTTGGGACTAACCATGTGAAATCTCCTGCTCAGTGACCCTGTGTCAGTAGAGTGGATACTTCTATCCCATCTTCAATATATTTCTCCAAACAGTCCAGCAACTGGATGTGTTGTGATGCTTTTTTTCAGAAGTAATTCTGATTTCACCTTCTGTTTAGGCAGATGTTTTACCTCAGTTTATGTCAGGAGAAATCATCTGTGATACACTTTATTTACCAGCTTTGTGTAGAAATTCCCAGATTTCTTTGGAGATCTCTGTGTCATGTTTTCAATGTTTTAGCAGGAGGAAATCCAACATGAAATTCAGAGGAGTTGGCCTCAGTCAGACTCAGCAGCTGACGTGATGGGAGGCAGGCAGAGAGATGAGAGGAGAATTCTGCTGAGGTGAATGGTTAATGTACTTTAGCAATAATAAAGGGTTTATTTCTGCCCCATTAATGTTTTGTGCCACTGCTGTCTGCTTTCATGTTCAATCTCCCTGCTGAAAGAGCTGAGAAACCCTTTGGAGCACAGTGGGGTTTGCTGTGCTGGGAGGGACAGGGCAGATTTCCTGAGCCTGGAGAGCTCTTGAGAGCTTTGGGGTTGGGATTTGGGATTTGGCTCCATCTGTGCAGCCCTGCTGGGCCTGGCTGGCATCTCCTGCCAGCTTCTCACTCCAGGAACAGCCCTTGGATCCCAGGGTGTGCTGGGATGGGCTAATAATGCAGGTTTTGGGTTGAAATCCCAGTCCTGGTCCTGCAGGGTTTTTGGGATCAGTTCTGCTCCCCATGCTGAAATCCCAGTTTTGTGCCTACAGGGTTTTTGGGATCACCTCTGCTCCTCCCACTGAAATCCCAATTTTGTGCCTGCAGGACTTTTGGGATAATTTCTCCTCCTCGGGCTGAAATCCCAATTTTTTAGCTGAAGGGTTTTTGGGATCAATTCTGCTTCCCATGCTGAAATCCCAATTTTGTGCCTGCAGAATTTTTGGGATAATTTCTGCTCCTCAGGCTGAAATCCCAATTTTTTAGCTGAAGGGTTTTTGGGATCAATTCTGCTTCTCAGGCTGAAATCCCAATTCTGTGCCTGCAGGGTTGTTGGGATCATTCCCACTCTTGATGCTGAAATCCCAATTTTGTATCTGAAGGGTTTTTGGGATCACCTCTGCTCCTGACGCTGAAATCCCAATTCTGTGCCTGCAGGATTTTTGGGATCCCTTCTGCTCCTGATGCTGAAATCCCAATTTTATACTTGCAGGGTTTTTTGGGAGCACTTCTGCTCCTGATGCTGAAATTCCAGTCCTGTGCCTGCAGGGTTTTTGGAATTAATTCTGCTCCTCAGGCTGAAATCCCAATTTTGTATCTGCAGGATTTTTGGGATAATTTCTGCTCCTTAAACTGAAATTCCACTCCTGTGTCTTCAGGGTTGTTGGGATCACTTCTGCTCCTCATGCTGAAACTCCAATTTTGTGCCTGCAGGGTTTTTGGGATTTCTGCTCCTGACACTGAAATTCCAGTCCTGTGCCTGCAGGGTTTTTGGGATCTCCTCTGCTCCTCACCCTGAAATCCCAGTTTTGTGCCTGCAGGGTTTTTGGGATCACTTCTCTCCTTACATCACTGCCTGGTTGTATTTCCAGGGCTTCTTTTCCTCTCTCTCTGAGTCTCTATTCTGACAGCACTGGGCAAAAATTCGTGTGTTTAACCACATTTAGCAAATCTACAATCGATACAAATTTATCTTTTTTAAGAGACTTGACTTTTCCCTTCCACTCCATTAAACTCTGCGCATTTACCTGCATTGAAGCTCAGCTCCTGCTTCCCTTGCCAAAAAGACTTTGCATTCCGTGACATGGCTCAAATATTTGCTCTTCAGGAATCAGGTGGACTTCATTTGGACTTGCCATTTAGTCTGTAATACCAGGAGAACTCGATTTTCAAGACTAATCAGGCACTTGTGTGTTTAGCTCTACCTTTGTGCTGCAGCTGTTGGGCACTGAGGATGGATGGGATCTTTCCTCTAAGGAAAATAGGAAAAAAACCCAAATTCCTCCTTGAATCTGTTAAAAAAAACCCCCAATTTCTTGGGTCTATTAGAACAGATTTCTTCCAGGAGCTGGGAATAAGGGAAAAACTAGATCAGATGAATAGGAGAAGCTTTTCAAGAGGGTTGTTTCTCCTTTATCTCCTTGCCAAACCTTGAGAGCAGGATTTGAGGTGACATCTGGAAAAGTGCTGCTTTTAGAATGGGATTAAAACCAGTTTGCACTTGGTGTTTAATGAAACAAGAGGGGAGTTTGGGATTGAAAAACAGTGAGATAAAGGAGCAAGAAAGGAAGAACAACATGCTTGGGGCTGCCTTGGCAGTAAATCCCAGGATGGGGCAGTTTGGGATCCTCTGGTTCCATTTTGCTGCTCAGGAACTAGAGGATTCATGGCACAGGGTGGTGTGCAGAGGGTTGGGGAATATCCCCAGTGAGGGAGAACCCATGAGCTGGAGCCTTTGGCAAAATATTCCAAATCATTCAAAAGAAAATATTATTTGGAACTAAAAATATTCAGAATAATATATTATTTGGAACTAGAGCAAAACCAGCTGTGCCAGAGGTGCTGGATGTGCTTCTGCTATGTCCTGCAAATCTGGGAGCTCAGACTGTCCCATTGGTCAGGACCTGGCAGAGCCACAGACAGTGAAATCAATTAAACCAAAACCCACGAAATTTCTCCAGAAAAAGGGTGATGAGAACCTCCATCTTCCTTGTGATTTCAACATCATGCTCAGAGTCCTTTGTGAGGAGAGAATGGCTGCTCAAGGCGAGAGGGGTGAAGTCGTTGGGTATTTTTAGCTCTTTTTTTCCCAAGCCTGTGGTTTTTATATGCTAATCTGTTTGTTTCTTTGCAGCCTCCGGAATATTCATTCCACGGCATCTAAAATTTGACACCTGCTGTAGCTTGTATTATCACTTTCACCCTCAGAAACCCAGAAATTATTAAGGTGGAGTAATTGCTATCCTATTATATAATAACTACTTTAATCCAGCAATCATAATATGATTTGGAATGAACCCTTTTGTGCCATTGATTTTGGAATAATTACTGTTATATTGTGCTTCTGCAAGAGTTATTCTCAGTTAACCACTTGAAAATAATATGCTGTACTTATTGAAAAAAATAAATCTGATTATCCCCCAAAGCTCAATGTTCTTTCTACATCTGTGCCTCAATTGTCTGCTGGTGACCTGAGATGCTCAAGCAGGAGCCTTTCTGTAACTACTCCAGGAAATATCCATGAGCCAAATACCTCCTTCCAAGCAGCTTTTTTTTCAGTGGAGGTTTTTCCCTCTGAACCAGGGATGTTGTCACTGTTCAACCCTGGTGGGGTTGGCGATTATTTAATCATGAAAGAGCGAGAAAAAATAAGAAAAATAAGGTAAATACATTTGGTTTTTTTTTCCATCCTACATCTGATTTTCTTTCGGCTCTGTATACATAAAGATTTCTAATAGAACCATCAAATTGGGTCAGATGAAATTTGTCCCTTTGAACAAGGCTAATCTGGAAGGAGATGTTGTCCATATTTAGAAATAAAAAGAAAAATATCCTGAGGTTCTTGGTTATCCATGGGAATAATGGATATTCCCATTTGAAGTGCAGAGCCCTTGTGTCTTGTCCTTCTGAACTTTAAAATTCTTGTTGGGAAAGGGGTTTTCAGTAGAGAAATCATGGAAAAAAATTGTATTCTCAGCTTTTTCTGATTTCCTGGAAGGTCTGGTATGACTTCTTCCCTCCTGTGCTGCAGAATGGAGAGGAGGGGAGATGTTTGACCATTTATTTCCTTTCCATCTTTCCCTGAGTTTGGCTCCTTCAGTTACAGACAAAGCCTTTCTTGGAGAGATCAGAGTTGTGACATTCTCTGTATGAAAATCCATTACTTCGATGAAACCTTGATAAATGAAAAAAATTATAGCAAAAACAATAGCAAAACTTGAATATTTCCCTGAAACATGCATTTATTTGGGGAAAATAAGCAGCCAATAACCACAAGGCACAACCAGCTCTGTGTCACGGAAAATCCAAAATTAAATCCCAGTTGTTCTTTGAATCACCTTGGTAGTGGCTGAAGAAAAGTTTGTAAAAAAGGAGTTTTCCAGCTTGGCTTCTCCATGGACAAGATTGTCACATCTTTTCAGGGCTGCTCTTTTCAGGGAGCCCCAGAATTTGGGTCAGCAGACTCGAGAGCACCCTGAGCAGAAGGATGGAACAGAAGTGAAAACTCGCTAATGTGTCGAGTATTGATGTTGCTGTGAGCTTTGCCTTGTCTGCTGCTCTGGGAGTAGATAATTCACCAAACTCCTGCTAGTCCTCGTGGTGATACTGAAGGATTTTTTTTGGGAATTTTAAAATTTCTTCTGGGGAGAGCTGGGATGGTTTCGGAGCTGTGGTGGTGGGATGTGTGTTCTGTGCAGTTTGACATGAGGGATTTCACTACCTCTTTGAGGGATCTGCTGTTTCTGAAAGGAAATTCCAGGAAATTCCAGTTATTGAGCACAATAATTCCAGTTATTGAGCAGCTTATTTTAAAGTGCAACTGCAATTGTGATTGAAATGGGAGGTGAATTGTGATTGAAAGTGCAAGGGAAATGCTGATGGACTCAGGAATTATCTCACTTGTGCAACAAAAAGAGAATGTGAATCTCATCCAAACCCATCATTCTTTTATAGATCTACAATTGTTTTACAGTCCCATCTTGCTGCAGCAGTGGGGTCATGGGGACAGCTTCTCCATTCAATTCTCCATTAATTCAGGGCTGATCCCTGGAATTTTGACATTCCCACCCACTCCACGGGCCATTCCCAGTGGCTGCTCTGTGTCCCTGTGGCTCTGGAATGTGCTCAGTGGCACTCAGGGAGCTCCCAATATGATCCACAATGCTTTTACAGTCCCTTCTTGCTGCAGCAGTGGGGTCATGGGGACAGCTTCTCCATTCAATTCCCCTTAATTTGGGACTGATCCCTGGAATTTTGTCATTCCCACCCACTCCACAGGCCATTCCCAGTGGCTGCTCCATGTTCCTGTGCCTCTGGAAGGTGCTCAGTGTCACCCAGGGAGCTCCCAAACCTCTCTGTGTTTTCCCTGTTTATCCCAGTGCTGCTCAGGTCACCGCCAGAGGCTGCCAGGCTATTTCCAGCTGGGATATTTGCTGTTGGTGTCTCCTTCCCCAGGCCATGTCTGATTCCTTCGGGTTCAGCAGCCTCCACGAGGCTCCTCCTGCTTTCCCTGCTCCAGGCAGAGCTCCCTGACTCAGCGCCAGCCTTCCCTGGCTGTTTGCAGTGAGTTTTCCTCTGAAATAAGCATTGCCCTTTGGATTTCGTGGAGGATCAGCACCTCCTGGTCCTGGCGCTCCCAGAGCCGCGAGGAGGTTGAAGGAATGGCTCGTTTTGGGTCATCATTCCCTCCTTTCTTCCCTCAAGCCTTTCCATTGAATTAACCAAGTTATTTATAGCAGAACTTTGCAGCCAGGTCAGCCTGGCTCGGGAATTGTCACAAGGGAATATTTTCCTTCCTCCCGCTGTAATTTCACAATTTGGTGCTGCAGTAAAGCTTTTGGCACTTAGGGATAATTTTCCTTTATAATTTAGCCCTCCTGGAGCTGCTGGGAATCCAAGCCATGGGAATTCTCTGGGATTGAGGGAGGTGGGCAGCAGGTGATCTCTGTCCTTTAGTGCTCCCCTGGAGATAAACCCTGGCATGGAGATAAATCCCATCTTTGGTATGTTTTTACTGAGCCTTTCCTGCTGGATTTCCTGCTTTTCCAAAGAAAAGAGCTGTAAATTGGGGGAAATTCCTCCGTGGGAATTTTTTTCATTTCACTTTTTTTTTTTTTTCCTAGAAAAATACATCCACGAAGTGAAAGTGGCTGGGCAAAAGCAGTTTATTGGTATTCAAGATTTAATTTGAAAATCATATTTATTCAGTTTTCACAAGGAATTCAAACTTCAGTGCATCTTCTGGAAGCCAAGCTTTGCATCCTATTTTCCTTTTGTCCCCACCTTATTCCCCACTAATTTCCTCGACTTTAATCACTATTTCAGTCCTTTCCTGCAGTTTTATTTCACTTGTTAGGAAAAGGAGAAAACCAGCTTTCCAATTGTTCTGTTGATTCCTGAAAACTGTGGGAAATAGGTAGTAAATCGGCTTTGGGATAAGTAATCTTCTTTTACTGTGGGTAAATAGGAAGAACTTGATGTGTTTGGTTTTTACTTTTCTTTTTTGCTTTGGTTTTTTTTTGACCTTACCCTGATTCTCCCTTTATCTATTCCTGGGCATCATCCTTCACCTACCAAAACTTTGGGAGTTTTTTTGTGTTAGTGCCAACATAATTAGGCTTTAATTTTAACAAAACTTCCATTTAAATTTAATTTAAATTTCAACAAAAACAAACTCTTAATGTGGTGATGAAGAGCCACTGAGGCTCAGCTCTGATGGTGACCAGGAAGGATCAGAATCCTCAGGGCAGTGGGAATTGATATTTTTTTTACCAGGACAGATTCCACCAGGCCATCTCCAAACAGCCATGGAGAAATTCCCTGCTTGCCTCATCCAAAATCCTGGAATTTCATCCAGCAGCCTCCTGTACCTCAACAACTCACCCAAAGTTTGTTCTCTCTGCGCCCAAAAGCATCTGCAGAATAATCACCTCCAAAACTGATGCTTAATTTTAAACTTTTATTTTAAACTTTTATTTTTAACTTTTAACTTTTATTTTTAACTTTTATTTTAAACTTGAATTTAGGCTTAAATTTAGGCTTAATTTTTAACCTCAGCCCTAAAATGCTGAGGCAGCTCAGTGTGTCTGGAGCCACTTTGAGTCCCAAAAATTCCAACATCTGCTCTGGGCTGGCTTGGTGAGCACATCCTTTCCACGTTTTTGCAAGGAAAAGATGTCTCTGACACCATCCCAGGCAAGGTTTACAAGATTTCTGCATTAAAAATGCATTTTTATGCTGTTTCCCAAACACCACTTTGGTTTTATTGCTAAAGCTGTATAAATTCCGCGGCGAACGCTCAGAGAAATTCTATTTATAGAAGAAATAAATGGAGCTGCAGCTCTGAACTGGGGTTTGCTGGCTGGAGATGAGTTGGATTTTCTACCTGGCAATTATGGACAGAAAAGCAAGAGGGGAACAAAATGCAGTTTGAGATGATTGTGGGTTTTGTAGAACGTCAGGCTGGTGAGACCTAGCGGGATGAGCTGAACTGAAAAAATCAGGGTGACAACAACAAATTGTCCTTTTCTGCCGCCTCTGCAATTCAGTGAACAATTCCCAGGTATTAGGGCTGGAATTTGGATTATTCTCAGGCCTGGGCTGCAGGAATAATGTGGAATAAAATGTGGAATAAAACACTTTTGTCACAAGGGAATATTTTCCTTTCTTCCACCTTAATTTGAGTATTTGGTGTTGTAGTAAAGCTTTTGGCACTTAGTGACAATTTCCCTTTATAATTTCAAGGATTTTCTTTCTCTGTGGAAACAAATCTGTCTTTTTCCTGTCTTAAGTGAGACTAAACAACATTCAGAGTGTTGGAGAGGAATTTAAAATTCGTAGGTTTGAGTTACTGTGGCAATGGCTTGTGTGGTTTAATAGAGGTTAGGAAAGAAAAGAATTTAATTTTGAGTCATTTCTTGCAAATTTTGAAGGGATAATTTGAATAAGATCAGAAAAACGTCTGCATGTTTCTCATCAGTGTATTATTATATATTAATTTATCATAGATATAAAAGTATAGCAGTGTAAATATATTATATATCACTATATTAAAAAACTAAGACCCAGAAATAAAATCTATATAACTAACTCAAATAAATTGATGCAAAACCATTTTAATCTGAGGTTACTGATGATTAAATCCAAAATCTTGAAGAATTATCCCCTTGGAAATGAGTTTGTCTCGGTGAAGCTGCCAGGGGTGGATGGTAAATAATTGAATTATTGCTGATGTCATGGTAATGGCACAGTTTTGACGTCTTGAATTACAATTTTTGGACTTCCCTGACATTTTTGGGTTCACAGAGCTCACAGCCCATGCTGGGCTCAGTTTTGTCAGAACCTGCAGGATTCTCCTCTCCCTGGGCAGAGCTGTTGGGAAAATCCTGATTTTCCTGGCAGGGGAAAGACTCAACATCTGCCAGGAAAAACTCAACTTCCCAGGAAAAACTCAACTTCCCAGGAAAAACCGGTGGGAATGAGGAATTTGCTGCTGCTGAGGTGTCAGTGCTGCCCCAGGGCTGCTGCTGCTCAGTGGGGTCACTTTGCTACCCCATGGGCACTGATTTTGTCACCCAGTTAAAGCTTAATTTAATGGCATTATTTGGGTTTATGCTGCGTTTTGAGAAATTAAGAGATTATAGAGTAGAGGTGTGAATTAATTACAGGCAGCACTTGTTGCCCCATCCTCAATTTAAAATAAAATCAGAAAAAAAACAAACCCCAAAACACAAAACCTCCTTAACACACTCAAGGAGTAAGACCCCAGCCTGAATAAATTGTTTTTTATTTTTAAATTCTTTTCCTATTATTCTCACTCAGTTAATCTGGTTTCTATGACGAGACTGTTGAGCTTCTGCTGCACTTGGGAAATCAAGGAAAATGAGGTTGTTTGGAAAAGTGTGGGGTGTGTGGGGAGCCAGCCCTGTGCCACCATCACCTGTCTGAGAAGTTTCAGTGTCACCAGGTTTTATTTTAACGTGCAAAATGTGACATCACGTGTGGAGGAAGGTTATAAAAGCAAATGAAACGATGGCAGCTTCTTTTACAGTCATTTAATGCGCAAAGGAACTATTTTTACTGATCTCGTGGAAGGAAAAGAATCCATTAAAATACAATTTTCTCTTTTTTTTCTTCCTAAAAAAGTATCTCCAATCCAGCAGCGGCTTTGTTGCAAACAGTCCCTTGAAAAGCCTCTCTGAGCCAATTCCTTTCCTGGGTATTGCAGGTCAGGTGTGGAAAAAAAAATCCCTCTGGAGAGGATGGGTGAGAAACTTGCATGGAGTGAGGTCAGGTGGCAACAGCTTCAGGCCAAAAAATCCCCTGGTAAACTCCCCAAAGTCGCCTGTCAAAGCCTTGAACTTCATTTTTTCTGAACGCATGTTTAATGCAAAAATAAATCTCTCTTCAGAGAGTAGCAAACTTGCCAGGCTGAGTTAGACACAGGCAGCTGGGCCAGGCTGGGGGAATGGTTAATGAGCTGGCACCAGATTTTTGGGCTTGTTTGATTTTTTTTTTAAATTTTTATTTTAATTTTATTTTTTCCTGCTTTAAAAAAAACCCCAAAAAACCAAAAAAAAGCTCAAACCCACGTTGTTTTGTGTGAGGAAGGAGGTGAATTCTTTGAGTGTGGAGTGCTCTGCAAATCCTTCTTTACCTCAGTGTCTCGAACATGATATTGGATTGCCTGAAAAGGAATTTGGTGTTGTACTCTGACTTAAAAGTTATTTGTTAAAACTTCTCTCAGTTGCTGAAAACAGCAATAGTTTTTGATAGAAATCCTGAAGAATATCTGGCATCTCTTCCTCAGTCGCTGGCTAAACAAATTCAATTTTTTTTAATTTAAGGAGATGCTCTTTGGGATCCTGATGAAGCACGAATTACCTTGCCTTCAAATTGAGTCATTTTAATGCAAAAATAGTGCAAAAATAAAGCCAATTGGAAGGGAATGATGAGTGGATATGGAGATAGTGGACTGGTAGCCTGGGACTGTTTGGGGTGGGATAAATCCAGGAGAAGCTGGACTGTTTGGGGTGGGACAAATCCAGGAGAAACTGGACTGTTTGGGGTGGGATAAATCCAGTTTTCCATCTGAGGGGAGAACCAATCGTTATTTACTGCTGGCCTGGATTTATCTGTGGTGTTTTCTTGCTGCTCAGACTCAAATATTGTGTGTTATTCCTAAAGAGCCCCAAGGGCGCTTGGGATGTGGAGAAAATCAGGAGGATGATCAAATTAAAAGTGAAGCTGCACCATAAAGGGAATAAATGTTAGGATTGGGTGACATCCTTATAAAGAAGTGTTGGTAATTCCTGCTGATGTGATCCTTACAGATATTTTCCCCATTTCTCCCGAGGAGCAGTTCCAGCTTCCCTGGAGTGTGGTTCACTGCAGCCTCGGAATGAGGTTTCCTTTTTTATTTGCCCATTTGTATTTTCTGGGTTTCTGGGGTTTGCTGCTCTCCCATGTGTTGCTGTTGAACCGCTAGCAGAGAGAAGGGGACCAGTCTTCAGTGTGAAAATGTCTGTTTTTGTTAATTAATTTCAACTTATATAGACTTTCAAAGGTCACTCAGATTGGTCAGTTCAAAACCTCCCCCCAGGCTGATTGACCAGGCTTGAATAATTCATATCTTGAGATGTCACTGTTGAGCCGTTAGCAGAGTAAGAAGACCCAGGTTCAAAGTGTGGCATCAAGAAGAAGATTTTATTATTCAATTCCAACTTATATAGACTTTTCAAAGGTCACCCAGATTGGTCAAATCAAAGCCTCCCCCTAGGCCTGATTGGCCAGGCCTGAACTGTCCACATCCCAAGAAACTGTTTTAATAACATCCAAACTTTATCTTTGTTTATAAAACACAGGAAGAAGAGAAAAAGAATTCTCACGGGAAAGGTCTGTGCTAGCCACACCCATGGAAGAAGAAAATACACAAAATCCTTGGTCTGGAAAGGCTGCTGAGTGTCGCTGTTGAGCCGCTAGCGGAGTGAAGAACCAGGCCGGTCAAATGTGGCAAAATTCTGAATTTTATTATTTAATTCTAAACCTTATATAGACTTTCAAAGATCGTCCAGATTTGGTCAATTCAAAACCTCCCCCTAGGCCAACTGGCCAGGCTTGAACCACCTAGCTTGCCAGAGACCATTTCAATAACATCCAAATTTATCTTTATTTATAAAACAGGAAGAAGAGGAGAAAATTCCCGTGGGAAAGAGTCTGTGCTGCCACAGCTGAGGTGCCAAGCGGAGCCTCAAGGTGTGGCTGAGGACGAATTTTTCATCAGGAATGAGTTTTCCTACCCAAAAGTGGTGTCAGGCATTGGTAAGGTGGAATCCCCATTTTTAGAGGGATTTAAATCCACATGGATGTGACATTTGGGGACATTTTGATGGTCTGAGAGATCTTTCCCAACCTCAGTGATTTCCTAACTCAAGGACAGCTGGCTGCACCTCGGGGGGCCTTTTTTGGGGAAAAAAAGAAATAATTATTATTATCGTGCAGCTCTGGTGGTTATGAACATTTAATTGATAAATTCCAGCCTGTGGCCAAGCTCCATGCAAGGAACAAAATTTAAAAAAAGGAGTAATTACATTCTCTAATGGCTGAAATAATTTTCTATGATATTTTTTGAAAGTGGGATTTTTTTTTTTTTCCAAAAGTTCTTGGAGGAGAAACTGGAATTGTTGAGGAATGTTGGATTTGGAGCTGAACTTTTGGAAATAATTATGTTGAGTCTCCAATGCTTTACAAACAGAAGGAAACACCTCCTGAATATTTCTGGGGCTTTTGCTACATGAATTAATCATCATGTAAAAATTCTTATCTATTTTTTTTTGTGTTGTGAACCTCGGAGGTGTATTTCTCTGGGTGATCAAAATTTATTCCAATTTCTAGGAAGTGAAAATACAAAATAATTTGGCTTAATTTCCAGAATGAGTCAGACTGGTGTGATTATTTCTGCTTTTTCGGCCCTCTGTGGTTAATGTTAAGTTTTTGGGCTCTAATGCCTTGTGGAGAGAAGGGAAGAATTTTGCAGTTTGAGAAATTCAAACTACACAGCAAATCTTATCTGGATGGAGCTAAATTATTCCCCCTGACAGGGCAGAAAATGCAGGATATCAGCTCGGGATGTGTGATTAAACTGAGGTGTTTTCCATCAAGATATCTTGGTTTTTGGAGGAGTGCAAGCAATCAGAAATCACTCTGTATTTTGTAAACAGCTGCATTTCTGCATTTCCCATCCCATACTGCTGTTCTGCAATATTTTTTTAGATCACAGACTTTTCACAATACAGAAAACCAATAATAGTTGGGGTTGTTTTTTCGCTGTATTTTCGAGGTTTCTCCCCTCTCAAAATCACCCAACTCGATTTTCCATCAGAGCCACTGAAGTCACAAATGAAGAGTGATCCTCTCTCTGAACTCTCCTTCTGCTGAGCCTCGGCGTGGGGTTGGAAAATCTGTTCCTCCAGCAGGGGGAAAAGCTGCAGAACAGAGAAATTCGATGCGAAATCCAGCAGGATGCGACTGTGGATCGTTTTAATAATTTTAATTTTGTCATGCTAATGAATCTTCTCCCCTGTCCTTGGCTTTGTTTGGAGGGAGAGTTGTAAATGAAGGGAAGCAGATATTGGAATTACCAGGCTTCAGCATCACCACCCAGCAGAGGATTTGATTTCAGCAGTGAACGGGAAATATTCAGGACTGTGGCGTGAAAAATAAAAAAATTATTTTGCTTTGAGACAGATTGAAATGAACCAATTCTGGGCGTGTGGTAAAGTCAAAATCACAGATGCTCAGAGGATTTTCTGTGCCCCAGAAATGATGAATTCTAAGCTCCAGGTAGGATTCCTACAGATATTTAGGATCCTTCCATCTGAAAACACTTGGAATTGGGAACCTTTATTGGGAACCTATGGAGTTTTTGTTGTTGTATTTAGCTTGCAAGAATTTTTTATATGTTTGAGTTAAGGAAAACTTTATGCAAGTCCACACACTCCGAGTAAAACGAAGACTTCCAGGGACAGAAAAACGGCAGTTTAAATCAGAATTCCCATCTGTTGCTGTAACTGTTTTGCCACTCGTTTGGGGTTTTTTTTGGGTTTTTTTCTGTTTTATTTCCCTCTCCGGGTGCAGATGGGGAGCAGGGTGGTTATTTCTGATAATGATTTCTGGATTTTTCCCTGGAGAGATGAGGCAGGCAGGGTTGAAGGGTAGCCTGGTGGCAGAGTTTGTTCTCCCTGCCTTTTCCAAGTCAGCTGCAATCTGTGATTATATTATTATTTTTCCTCTCGCAGAACTTTGGAACTACTCAGGGCTCTGAATTTTTATTTTTATTTCTCCTTTTACTCCAGTCGTGTTCTTGGAGTGCTTGACTACTTTTTTTTTTATTTTTATTTTTTTCTTCCCCTTCATTTATTTTTCTGGAAATGGTTCAAAAGACATTTGGAGGAGTTAATGAGACAATTTGCAATTTATCTTGGTGGTTTTTTCTCCCCTTTTGGGGGAGATCCAAAGCCATTTGAAGGCAATGGAATGGTCTCATTGACTCGGAGGAGCTGTGGGTGAGGCCCTTGATGAGAATTGTTGTCAGCCTGTTGACAATTAGGTGAGATCTCCATATGTGAAATGATAAAACACAAATAGAAATGTTATAGCTCAGGATGTCTGAGTGCTGCTTTGCAGATCTGGGTTGGTTTTTTTTTTCTTTTTTTTTTTCAGTTACTCTGGAGGGGCCAAACCAGTGTTTGGGTGCAGGAAACTTGGATTTTTCTCTGCTTTTATCCATTTTATCAACTTTTATCCTCTTAAAAACAACCAGAGTCTGCTGGAATGAGAAAAACTACAAATATAAATGTTATAGCTCAGGATGTTTGAGTGCTGCTTTGCAGCTCTGTTTTTCTGGTTTTATTTATTTATTTTTTTTATTTTTAACTTACTCCAGTTACTCTGAAGCGGCCAAAGCCGTGTTGGGGTGCAGGAAACTTGGATTTTTATCCCCTTTTATCCACTTTATCAACTTTTATCCCCTTGAAAACAACCAGAGACTGCTGGAATGAGAAAAACTGACCCCCAAAAAAAGAAAAATAAGAGAGGAAGATCAAACCCAGATTTATTATTCCAATGGGAATGTTGGAAATAGGGAGGACAAGGCTTCTTTTTGGTCAGGGTGGGTTGCAAGACCCCTAATTAATGCCCATTAATTATACATTAACACATGGCTGGGATGCCAGAGCAGAGGGTAAATACAGATATGAGGGAAGAACTGGAGATAAAGGAGGAGTGGAGAGGAGAATTGAAATTGCTCTCCCTGGTAAACACAGCTCAAAGTCACCCTGGTGTTTGCTGCCTGCTGGAGGAGCTGGGGGTTTGTGGCTCTGTCAATATTAGCACTTTAAAAATGTGCTAATATATAAAATAAAAATAAACCAAACCCACCCAGAGCTGTTCCCCTCTGGAAACAAACTCCAGTTGTGCTGGTAAGGAATTTTGGGAAGGGGTGATTCCCTGGCTCATCATGATGATCCCATGAGGCTCCAAGTGCTCATTCCCAACGCCTGGAGCACCTCCCTGCAGGATCCATGGATCCAGGGGAAGATTTAATACTGATTTTTGTGTAGCAGCAGAAGGGGAGTCCAGAGAGAGGATCACTCTTCATTTGTGACTGAAATGGCTCTGATGGAAAATTGGGTTTGGTGATTTTGAGAGGGGAGAAACCTTGATAATAATGATAATAAAGATAATTTGGGAAGCAGACCAGCTCTGGAACCAGCCCACCCCTCTGCCCACAGCCCCAGGGAGCTCTGCTGGGAGCTGAGCTGCTGCTGGGATGGGTCAGGTGGGAATTGGTGATTCCCTCCATGAGCAGTGCCTGGGTGGCACCTGGAGAGTTCCTGAGGCAGGAATTTCCTCCAAGTGGCGCTGCTTACTTTCTAGGGCAGCTCTGCTGTGATTGCAATTTTTCTTTTGTCCCGTTAATAATTCCCCATTATTTATTTAACTGATAAAGCAGTTGAGGTTTGAGGATCTCATATCTACATTTGGGTTTCTTCAATCCTGGAATCCCAGGATGGTTTGGGTTGGAAGGAACTCAAATCCCATCCAGTGCCACCCTTCCCTGGCAGGGACACCTTCCACCACCTCAGGGTGCTCTGAGCCCTGTCCAGCCTTGCCTTGGACACTAATTTATTTTATTTTGGGGTGAATCCATGGTAGTTAGGTTACCTTTCACTGAATAAGGTTTCAGTGAGGAGCAAACGTGGTCTGATTCCCCCACCCTGGGCTCATATTAAATATTTGCTCTTCTCTCTTTCAGTGCTAAGCAGAGTTCTGTACTTCTCAGCAGCAGCCAACTCCAGCTCCCATCACAAACCTTCAGTTCCTCACAAACACGAGGAAATGACTCTCCTGATATAAGATTTTTTTCCCCCAAAGTAGCATCCTCTTGCTGACTAATATCTGGCTGTGGCTCAGATTGCTTCGGTGGGAAATATGAATTCTTCCTGGCACCTCAGGGGGGCTGCTAATAGCTTTATCAGATAATTACAGGGCTGGAAACAATGTGTGATGTGTGTGGTGTGGGGATTAGGGATTCACCCCATCTCCCTGCACTCAGCATTCATATTTTCCCTTCCCTCATCACTCCAGGCAGCTCAGGACGAGCTGGAGCAGATGGTGGTGCTTTGTCCCTTTTGTCCCAACCCAAATCCCAGACCTGCTGCTCGTCCCTCGTCACTCTGAGTGCTACAAGCTCCTCCTGGCTCTGCTCCAGCACTTGGGGAAAGTCATCCACGCCTCTCCCAAGGACATCTGACAGGAGAAAGGACTCTGAGGGAAGAGCTGAGTGGTGGATGTCACATCTGTGCCCAGGGAAGGCTTTGGGGTATCCTGCACTCTCATATTAGGGTGGTGGAGGAAAAGCTCAGGAAGAAAAGTCATTTTTGGGTAAATATCCACATATTTGCCATGAAGATTTGGTATCTCAGGGTTAGGATGTGGAACAAGTGTATTCTCCATTCAGCTTAGGCTGGTGGAATAAAAGCTCAGGAAGAAAAGTATTTTTTGAATAAATATCCACATATTGGCCATGAAGATTTGGTATCTCAGGGTTGGGATGTGGAACAAGTGTATTCTGCATTCAACTTAGAGTGGTGGAATAAAAGCTCAGGAAAAAAAGTGTTTTTTTGAATAAATATCCACATATTGGCCATGAAGATTTGGTGTCTCAGGGTTGGGATGTGGAACAAGTGTGTTCTGCATGCAGATCAGGGTGGTGGAAGAAAAGTTCAGGGGTTTTTTCTGAATAAATATCCACATATTGGCCATGAAGATTTTCAGCTCAGGGTTGGGATGTGGAATTTGTGGCTCCTGAACAGCCTCAGGGACACTGCTCCATTCTGGGCAGGCAGAGTCACACCTCCCAAATATGACAAATCAATGACAATGAGGGGAGTCAGGAGCAGGACGGAAGGAGCTGAAAGCCTGACCAGAAGTTGTTTCTCAACCTTTTCAGGCTGGTAACAAATCCTTGTAAGATTAAATCAGAGCGCCTGAACTCCAACCTTCCATTAAATGCTTGGCTGAAGATAAACCTCCTGCTGTGGAACTCCCCAGGGGCTGGAAAAATTCCCTTCCAAGGAGGTGGAAGAAGTGGACAAGGACCTTTCCCTGCCCTCTCCTTGCTCCTGTGCCCTCTGTGTGTGACTAAACCAGGTGGGAAGGTTTTGTGAGGTTCCTGCGTGCTGAACTTTGCATGATATCCCTTCTTTTTGGCACATCAAACGCCTCTGAGAGCAGCAAATGATGCTAATCGCGTGTTGGAGCACTTAGAAACACAAACTAATCGACTTGCAGAGCCAGAAGATGCGGGAAGGCTTGGAGGAGCGAAATATAAAATTCTCTTCCATCATCAAAGGAGCAGCATCGGGCCATGACCTCTCTGTGTTCAGACACACTGCCAGCCAGAAGCAGAATTTAAATGGGCTTGGACTCCTCCTCGCTTAAAAAGGGAGAGAAAAACAAGTGAAAGATTACTTTTACCAACTTTCCAAACTCAGCTCAGAGCTGCAGTGTGGAAAAATGCAGGCAGAGATTGTTTTTCACTGATTTTTGGCTTTCAGCTCCACATTCCTGTGTCAATATCCAGATGTTCATGACCTGGAAAATACCTTGTAGCTCTCCTCAGCGCCACCCTCAACCTCCTGAAACAACCCAAATATTCCTACAGGGGGAATATTTCAATTTTTTTTTCCTGGAGATAACCAGAACTTCTCCAGGAATTCGGTGGGAGCCATGGGGATATTTGATGCTAAAGCTAGAAACTCCTCCTAGAAATGGCAAACTGGTGAGAAGTGAGTTTGGATTTCTTGGCAGACTCTTCAAGGACATCGCCTGGCCTCTCTGCTGGGAGTTCCAAGTGTCACTTGTCTCGATAGCTGCACTCCAACACGTCCCTTGACATGGAAATGATGAGCCACAAACTGTCCCATCAGTCTGTCTGAACATGTCACATCACTCCCCAGACCATCATCTTTTACAGAGCACGAAATCCAAGGGCTTCATGTACAGACAGTCATTTCCTGCTGGATGTATAATTTATTTCAGTCAGGTCAGGCTGTATTCCTTATATAACAGCCCAGCCTGGAAAAGGGTGCTTTTGACATATTTTTGTCCTTCTATAAAATTAATTAATGAATTCAAATCGGTGTTTTACTACAGCACAAGACATTCAGCTTTGCAACAATTATAATGTTAAATAAGTACCCTTAAGGTGTTTGGACGTCAGGAAATTTGGAAATCAAGTGTTCCTATATATCATTCCCTTAGGTCTGGATTCTTCCTATTAGTCACATTTATATATATAATATATATATTATATGTACATGTAAATATATATATTATTTATTATATAGACTATATATTATAATATAAGTAATATATAATAATATATTATAATTTATATTATTATATTATATTATATTATATTATATTATATTATATTATATGTATGATGACAATCTTTGTTCTTTCAGTCAACCCCAGCAGCTGTATAAAGATTTAAATTTTTTTTTAAATTTCCAACTAATTTTAAGAGTTCATTTCTTCTCTGAAAGTGTCCTGAAGCTCTGATGACAATTTCCAAAGTCCTCCTGCTCTCCTCCAAGCTCATCAGCAAAGAACAAGGCACAGAGCATCCTTCCTGTGGGAAGCACCTGAAAATGAGGGATTTTCTCTCTCTGAGAAATATCTCTGTTCAAATCTCTGCGTCTTACCCCAAAACATTTTGTGAAGTTTTATAAAATCGAGGAGATAAATCAAATTTAGGAGAGCAGAGGCTGCTATGACCTTTCACTGTGGAAAAATGAAGGAGGGCAAAATGGCTGAGCTTCCAGCCTTGTTTTTTTTTTTTTAAAAGCCTGGAGTTATTTTCCTTGGGGAAGGACAAATCTGAAGTCGCACATCATCAAATATTGAATACATTTGCCGCTTATGTAAAAGAGTCCTTCAGGCTGGTGAGGGAGAGGAGATTAAAGCAAGCAGGCTGCATCCCGAAATTCAATTGTTTTCCTGGGAGATGCCACTCAGCCCGGCGAGAGATTGACACCGTGTCAAACCTGCTTCTCTCAAATTGCCCTCAAACCAGGTGCCCTCCAAATCCCTCCCCGAGAACCGCCGCGCACCTGATGAAATTAGGGAATTAAATTTCTGGGAAAGTCTCCTGCAGGGAGCTTTTTCCAGTGGGATGGTTTGTTTGAACATTGAATTAAGCAGCTCTCCCCTCCTTAGCGCTCCGTCGGGAGGAGTTGGCAGCGAATCTTCTGCTCCTTCTGCAGGGAAAAACCTTTGCTTTTCCTGCTGGATTTCCACTCCATCCTCCACCTCTTGGCCAGGGGTTAATCCACAAGGAATTGATAAATTGAGGAGGATGTTGTTCCTGTGGGTGAAATCAGATCTGTGTCGCGGGGCTTGGGATAAATGGTGGCACTGGGGGAGGAGGTGACAGCTCTGCCTCAGGCTTGGTGGCTCTGACAGGGAATTTGATGGGAATTTGATGGGAATTTGATGGGAATTTAATGGGAATTTGACGGGAATTTGAGGGAATTTGATGATGGATGGGAACAAACACAATCAACAGCCAAGAGATCCTGCTGAGGTCTTGTTTTCCTCCCAGTCCTTATCAGGCTGGACGCTGCCAGGAGGGCGGAGACCAGATCAGATTAAACAATGTTCTCTTATCGCCTCCAACTGCAGAGGTGCCAGAAAAACTCTCCATCCTCATCCACCTGGCAGGGCAAACCCAGCAGTAGAATTTAATATGAAAACTGGGATTTTTTCATATAAAAACTGGGATTATTTATTATAAAAACTGGGATTCGAAAAATGATAAAATGCTTGTGAGCCTTGTAAATATCCTTTTTTTCCTCCTGTTCTCTCTCTCCCAGGAGATCATAAGGAAATCTTGGGTTAAGCAATAAATAAAAATATCTGAACAGCAGCAGGTCTGGAATTGCAGCCTTTTAACCTGGAAATTTGGGATCATTAAAGCTTTAGAAGTAGAAAGGAATTATTTTCCTGAATTATTAAAACATGAACACCACTGTTTGCTGCTTGGTTGATTTAACTTTCCAAACTTTAGGAAAATTCATTTCAATTAGTTTATTTCTAAGTTTACTACAACTGCAGTACATGCTTTTGCACATTGGGATGTGCAGGACCCAAAATACAGGTTATTTACATAAGATTTACATAATAAATTTTACATTAAAATTTTACATCATAATGCAAGAGGGCTGAGGGGTTCTAATTTTGGGCATTGGTGTTTGTGTGTGGATGAATTCTAAGGGAAATAATAGGGAAGTCAAATACCTTGGAGAAAGAATTTGGCCATATTTCCCCAGCTCGGGGAATCTTTTTAATCTTTTCCCCTCTTCCCTAAAAAATTTAACCAAATTTTGAGTTTCCAAGGCTGGAAAACACAGGAGGAGTACGATATCATTTAATTTTTGCACGTGAGCTGTGTGTGGCCTGAGCAGCCTTTCAGGGCTGCAACTTTATTTAATTTACACCCAGATCTCTGGGACTCGATGAGTAGAAACTCTGAAGAGCAAATCTCTAAAGGGTAATTTCTGAGGAGCATTTCTTTCTCTTCCAAAAGTGCTGCCAATTAGCTTCAGGATGGGGAAACAAATGGCAGCCTGCGGAATGTTGTGTCTGAGGCAGACCTGGCTGGGCTTGAAAGAAACTCAAGCAGGAAGTAATTAAAATTAGCAGCAAAAAAGTAGAACTGCCTTGATGTGGTGCTGTTGGTGAAATCAAAACCTCAGGAGTTAACGAGGGCTTTTTGTAGCATTTTCATCAAATGTGATCTTTTTGGTGGCTAGACTTTGGATTTTTGTGATTGACCATCACCAATTGGTGGAAATGAGATTTTAGTGGACTAAACCACACAACCTCAAAAATATTTTTATTGATCAAAGCCAATTTTTTTCCATTTTCCCACTGAGGGAGGAGCTGCTTTTTTGGCCAATGTGAATTCCTGAAGTCCATGCTGCTTTGCTGGAGATCTGCATTTCCCTTCTTTGTTAAAACTTGGGGATTTTGACCAAGAATCCTAAAAATCAAATCAAGTTTTCACCCCTTAGGGTGTTCAGAGGATGCTTTAGGCTGTGCTCGCAGGCTGTGGAGCTGTTGGTGGCGGCCTTGGTGCCAAATGTCCCCTGGAGGTGACAAAGCTCCCAGGGACATCCTGACCTGCTGGGATTTTTCCTCCCCAGAATTGTCCCTTTGCTCTCATCTGGGTATCAAAGAGACACCAAAAATCGTGGGAAAAGTGGATTTCAGGCAGCAGGAGCCTGAAATGTCATGTTCTTCCCAAAAGCACAATTCCTGGGAAGGTCTGGTGCTTCCTCTTGGATGTGAGGAGTTGTGCAGATATGGTGAGAAAAATCTGCTATTTTAAATTAATTTTAAAAGGATTTTAGTTAATTTTAAAAGGATTTTAGTTTATCCATTAAAATAATAAATCTCCTGTAGCAGCAACATCTACAAATCTGTTTCCATGTTTGTTTTAAACTCTCCTTTAAATTTACACCAGCAAATCCTCACCTTCTGAAATAAAATATTTGCAACACAGTAAGAAATGAAAAATCCATTTAGTTTCAAACAGACGCTGATTGTTATTATTTTTATTATCACCATCCAGACTTGACAAGTTCTGCTGCACAAACCTGCCTCCACTTCTACTTTAACCACTTAAATAATTTGGAAAAAAATGTTGTCCAAGTGGCTAAAAAAAGAAAAAAAATTTCCCCTGAAGACCCAGCGGTGCTTCATTCCATATTAACTGATGTTCCTCACCGTGAAAAGTAAGTTCTCTCTTAGCAAAATGTCTTTTCTGTTCTGCCAGGCAATTTAAAATTAAAGGTTGACAGGCCATGCTAATGAAATAAAGCAATAAACATTTCCTGACAGGTGCAAAATACAGCCCTTGCTCGATAAGATGATATTTTGGGGAAAAAAAATTTGCTTGGTAAATCTAATTTGTGTCAGTTCAATATTGGCTGGAGCATCAAACTCTAATTTATTGAAAGCGCCAGCAAATGCTAGAACCATTTGTTTAGCGCAAAGCGTTCAATCTGTAAGGACCAACTTCATGAAATTTAATTTTCCCAGCCGAAAAAGACAATCAAAGTGGGAAAAGCAGGGAAAAAAAAATCTCCTCGTGTCAGAATAAAGGGAGAAGTGAAATGGGTTTGGGAGTATTGAGAGGTTAATATTAATATTTGGGGTTTTTAAAATTTATTATTGATTGATTATGCAGATATTGGAGATGGTTTTCCATGGATAAAGCTGCACTGGAATTCCTCCTCTTATCCATTTGGGAATGTTTAAAGATTGGGTGTTTTCTATCTTTCTACAGCTGGTTGAAATTGCAGCCTCAGAGAGTGAAAATATTTAATTTACTGTGAAAAAAAATGGAGAAACCTCAACGAAATCAGATAATTTGATAGATGTTTTTAGCTAGTGCTCATTTTTATTTGTATTTTCACTCTTTTTAGTGGGAATGGACTGATATTCCAACCCTTTTCCTGGCCATTCTTGCAGAGATTTTTATGGATTGATGAGGAAATGTTGAACAGTTGGAATTGGATGAGGTTTAATGTCCTTTCCAACTCAAACCATTCTTTAATTCCATGGTCCTTCAGTGTTTAAATCTCCACCAGTTCCCCCAGTTTGCTGTGCTCAAAGCTGATCAAAATGGGAATAAATCTGGGAGGGAATTTCCCTGCTATTTGTTGAATATTGGAATTCAGTATTGGACCTGCTGAAATGGTAATTGCTGCGTTAAAATGACAGAATTCCAAATATCACAGTTTTATTTTATCCCCATTTTGGTTTATTTTTCAGGGGATGATTTCCTGAACCTCAGGGAAAACCAGGAGCAATCATCTCCCCCAAGGCCTTGGGTTTTGGACTGGATTCCAGTAAAATTGATAATTGAAAATTAAAGACCTTTAGCATCTTTTGGGGGGCTTGGAAATCCTGCAAAGATATTTTATTTCGTCCTTTGGCTTGCAGAAATTAAATGTTTTTTTTTTTTCTTTATGAGCACTCAGCTAGGATCTAATTGGAATAAACAACCATAAATTAATCTGGCTGTTAATTAAGCATGGTTAACACCACCCTGGGTTTATGATGTTTTTCCTTCTTGGATATTGCACAAAGCTGGAAGAATTTGGGAATTTTTTATGATTCCTCAAACCCATTAGCACTGCATCCCTGGGATCTCCAGCTGTGGTGCTGACAGAGGATTTGGGAAAAATCCTGCATGGGAATTCCTCACTTTTCCAGAGGGTTGATGGATGAGGATTCCCCAGTTTAAAAACTCAAATCAGCAGGCTTAGATCGAATTAAAAACGAGATTCCCCTGGAAATTAAGATTGTTAAATGTATTTAAATTCCCTTTGCAGAGCAGCAGGTGAGGAGCTGAGGGCGATGCTGGATTGTGAGGAGCAGGAATTCCTTCAGCTGCCCAGGAAAACTCCACATCCTCACCACTTCTGCCTCCAGCTGTCCCCAAAATTCCCTATAAATTCCCTATAAATTCCCTATAAATTCCCTATAAATTCCCCATAAATTCCCTATAAACAACTGTCTCCCTGGAGAAATACATCCTGAAATACCAGCAAGGCTGGGAATTGCACTGCCTGGCAAAGTGGTGTGGAAAGATCTCCAATCCATGGAGGTTATTCAGCAATCCTTCTGCTGCTATGGCTCGGTGGGAATTGGTTCTATTTACTCCTTGAACAATTTTTGGGTTTATTTCTTTCCCCCTCAGGTAAGTGCGAGGAGAATATTTCTCAATTTTACACGTCGAGAGCTCATCCAAGCCCGTAAAAATCCTCCAAAAAAGAGGAAGAAAAAAATCCAGGTGGCATATTTATAGCCAATTATTTTCCTGATTCTTCCTTTCCTCAACTCACAAGTTTTATGGGAGCTTCAGCTTTCTCCATTTTACACTCCAGCGAGCTTTGCAAATAAATACTGATGGTTAAGAAGAGTTACTGATCTATTCTTGAGCCCAGCTGGAGAGGAGCTGTAGTTCTGGGCTGTCTGGATTTCATTGATCTGCGCTAAATTAGCAGCTCAATCCTCCTGGGCTGCTCGTCTGGACCTTTTAAACACCCAGTTCTGAGGTGGCCTCAGCTTGCACAGGTGTAAAAATAAAAATTGCCTGTGTTTGTCAAGTTTTTTTTAGTTATTTTTCTGTTTTTAAATTTTTTTAAATTAATATTCTGTTCAAAATTGAACCTCACGGCGTTGCAGCTGCAGTCAGGAATCCAGACCAGGCACAGCTCACCAGAGGTTATTTTTGGGAATGTTTTGCTGATTGAATTTCTGCAGGATGGGGGGGAAGAGGTTTCTCATCTCCTGCCAAAAAAAGCTCTGGTTATTCTGCAGGTTTTGCACCACAGAGGCGACGAGAACTGCAGAGTTTTTACAGCTCCAGCCTTATCAGCAAGTGAAAACTGCTTTTTGGGAATCTCATTTCCAGTTGGGATCTTTTGGAAAACTTGTTCGTTGTCTTCATCCTCAGCATTTTCCAGGAGGTTTGTGTTTCCATTTAGCACCTAAAATCCATGAGGACTTTGGACCTTCATTCATCCCTCTCTGCTTCAGCCCCTTGCCTGTAAAATATCTGCTCATCCCTCAGTGGTGTTGCGAAAATAAATCACAAAATCCTGGAATGGTTTGGGGTTGGAAGGATTTTAAAGCTCATTCCCAATGGCAGGGAGAACTTCCACTATTCCAAGTTGTTCCAACCCCAATCCAAGCTGGTCTTGGACAATTCCAGGGATCCAGGGGCAGCACAGCTTCTCTGGGAATTCCATTCTAGGAATTCCTTCCCAAAATCCCATCCATCCCTGCCCTCCATCCACTCAATCCTGAATAAAAAAGTTGTTTTTCTTCACAGCTGCTTCCCTGGTGGAGTGGAAAAAGTTTGGATGTAGATTGGGCCAAACCATTCCTGCTTTTTCTGTGTAAAATCCCTCCAAAGCGAGCAAAACTCCTCTGGGGTTTGTTAATTTTGGTTATTTAATCCTTCATTTCATAGAATCATTTAAAAATTCAGGTGCCAACGAGACCCACATGACCACAGGTGGAATTTCATCAACACTTCCATGGAGTTTTTAAGGAACAAAAATTCCTTCCCAAAATCCCATCCATCCCTGCCCTCCATCCACTCAATCCTGAATAAAAAAGTTGTTTTTCTTCACAGCTGCTTCCCTGCTGGAGTGGAAGAAGTTTGGATGTAGATTGGGCCAAACCATTCCTGCTTTTTCCAAAGCAAGCAAAACTCCTCTGGGGTTTGTTAATTTTGGATATTCAATCCTTTATTTCATAGAATCATTTAAAAATTCAGGTGCCAATGAGACCCACATGACCACAGGTGGAATTTCATCAACACTTCCATGGAGTTTTTAAGGAACAAAAAGCCAAGCAGAGAAGTTTCTCTCGGATGCACAGCCGAGGTGAACAAATCTATTCTCAGTTCCTGGAAGGATAAATCCGGATGCCATGGTGATGGGAGGCTTTATATAGTCGAAAATGATAATTGCATTCCTTGGAATTTTCCTGGGCTGGGACAGGTCTGTAATTTGGGTTGCAAAGAGCAGATGGATGAATTTAGCACAGACTTTATTTGATAGAAATAACCAATATTTTGCTATTTAAAGGCTGGCAGGAGCATCCACGTGATTTGAAATTAACTTTGCACCACTGAGGTCATGGAGCTCCTTTTTTCTTGGTTATTTTCTTTGGGAAAGTTGACTTTGGATCTACTTCTGAGTCTGTTTGGGATCTTTTTTTCCCAGGAAAAAGGGACAGGATGAGGGGAAAAAGCCTCAAGTTGCACCAGAGGAATTTGGTTTATGACTCCAAATCTGCTTATAGAGACTTTTCACCAAAAAAATATTTTTTTTATTGAGATAAATCAAACCAAATCCTGTGGGCACCAAGCAGTTCAAAGGTCCGGGTTGGCTGAATGAACAATTTAGTAAAATAATTTAATTTTTGTAAAACTTTTAGTAAATTTACTTATTTTAGTAAATACCTCCCCCTTTTTTAACTTCTCCTTTTTCTGTATGGTGGCCTCTTGATACACTTATTATTTCACACTAAGTGTTCCCTTATTGCCCTAAATTTACTCTGCTATTATCTTATTATAAAAATCTTAACAGGTAAATCATTCTTGTTTGGGTAAGAAAAATGGCATTAAAAATAGGAGCATAATTTTTAATAATTTTTTCGTCATCATAATTTGGTTTTTTTACTCTTTAATTCCCTTCTCTTGCCACATTGTGATTATTTTTGTATGGATTAATCTCATCCAGATTTTTGAAATTGGGCAACAGGAACGGTTGACTTGATGTATCTGTGAAAAATGGGAAATCCAGATATGCTGAGCAAAGTTTAGTGTAAATATTCAGTAAAAATGTTGTTTAGATGATCAACTCTTCAGGATTCATTCACAACATTTTAATGCATCTTTGGGAATTTCATGGCCTGCTTGGAAAAAAGGAAATTTCCAATACAGCAAGAAAACTTCCCTAAATTTGTGGAAAAATCTCTCATAATTTGGGCGAGGAATATAATTTTTAATTCTATATTTGACCTCATCAACATCCTTTTAATGCTCTTATTTGGAGGAGGAATATTCCTTCCCACACAGAACTGTCTGACAAGCACAGAAATTCTTCAGGGAAATAAATTTTCCTTAAAAGATTTCATTTTTCCTATCTGATAATGAATGGTTATCTGATTAATAACAAGACAGTGAAGCAGAAAACGCAATTCTCACCCAGAAGTTGAATTAAACACAGCAATCCTGAGGACCAGAAATGTTTATAGGTTTATTCAGTGTGATCTGGGATTTTGTGAAAATCTGTGGATTTCCCACTGATTTCCTACAAATCTTTTCACTCCAGAGGCTGAAGAAGTTTTGGGAGAGACAAGCTGTGATGTGAATTTGGTGTCCCCAGAGCCCTCCTGAGCTGCAGTGTTCAATCACAAGGTGGCACTTCTGTCTCACACATCACTTTTTTCCCTCCCTTGCTTTCTGTCCAGCTCCCCAAAACCACAAAAAACTCCTCCTGGCTGCACCACCTCTCCTTTTCCCTGGGAATCAACATTCCTTACATCCCTGGAAAGGATATAAAATATACTAGAACTATAAATTTCAGCTCTGATTCAGCCTTGCCATGAAAACAGAGTAAAACCACCAATAGAAGTGAGTTTGTAAAGCTTAATTTTCTTTTCACACCCTGAAATTTCCCTAAAATTATTTGGGTCGTTGAGGTGCTAAAATTGCCCTTATTGGCATTTTTAAATGATTTTTAAATTTTTAAATTCTCCATTGTTTCATCTGAATTTGATTATTTTTATATCATTTTCATTCAGAGCTGATAACCTGTTCCCAGTAACGTGCTGGGAGCTGCTGGAGTTCAACTGGGACATCCCAATAATTGTGTCATTTTATTTGTGGGTTTTTAACAGGATCTGAGCCCAGCTATAAAATCATTTCTGGAATGAACTTTCCCACTTCCCTCAATTATTGAAGACCCAGGTTTTGTTCCTGTCTCTGCCTTGAGCATATTTTATAATTTGGATGTAATTTTTCCCAGGAAACACCTGGGGGAGAAGGAAAACTCTTGCCTTTTCCTCCTGTTGGGCACTGAAAATGCAGATTATTCCCATAATTTAGGAGATTTATCCCTGCAAATGCCTGGGTTGGCTCAGGTTTGCACTGAGGGCAGCCAGGTGGGGCTGGAAATGTCCCTTGGGCTCCTCTGGCCTTGGGACATCCCTGGGACAGGTGGGAGTTGAGCTGCAGGTGCTGAAAAAGCTCTAATAAATCAACATAACAGGCAAACACCAAAAATCAGACTTGTAGGTCACTTGAAGCTCAAAAAAAAAAAAATTATTTTTTTTCTCAATTTTTCAGGCACTTTTCCTTCATTCTCAGAATAAAGCAGATAATTTTGAAATAATAATATATACCCAAAAGCCTGTGGGGTATAATTCAACATTTCCCCCATGCTAATTTCCTTATCTATCTTGGTTTTTCCCTATTTTGCCCGGGAATTCCATTTTATTTTATTTTATTTTATTTTATTTGAATGCCTTTGCTGCTCAGCTGGTGCTTCAGGTGGGTCAGCAAATAATCCAAATATCCCCATGGGATTCCCCAGGGAGGATTGGACCTCCTTTGGATGGCAGGAAAGACCTGAGCTTTGTCTCAGCTCTCCAGCACAAATAGAAAATTGCAATTTTTTTTGTATTTTTGGCTTTCAACGTGGCTCTGAGGTGGAGGGGATGTGGCAATTCTGCTCTCTCATGCATCTGCTCCCTCTGCTAAATCAGAGGAATTGACGTTTAAATTGGTTTAGGTCTCGGTTAAGTTCCATTTTCCCAGGTGATGTCAAGATAAACATTGGATTAGATCATGAAGAATGAAGGATCCAGACAGCAGAAGGAGCAGTCATGGAGATGTTTGTTTTCCTGGAGAGTTTTTATGGGTTATTTATTTATTTTCTTATGGATTATATATTTATTTTTATGGATTATTTTCCTTCTCCGGCTAAAATCCTGTCCTGGTGTGGGTCTGGACCTAAAAGGCTCCAAACTGCTTCAGCAGACTGAGAATTATTAATATTTTAGTCCAAATTAAAGGATGTTTCATTTAGGAATTTGTTTCATCTGCTTTTGGCTTGTGCAGAATGACTTAGAGAATTTCAGGGCTTTGATCCGTTGGGGTTGTTGGCTGTTTTGGGGTTTTTTAAACCTAACATTTGGAATCTCCATCCCAGGATTGAAATAATTACTGTCTGTGCACAATTCACTTGTGGAACTGATGCCACAGAGAGGTGCAAATTGTGAAAATGAAACCAGAATTCTTGTTATTTTTCTCTGGTGTCCCTGAAAACCTCACCAAAAGTGAAATATGAATCCCTTTCTCTATTTTCAGCCCTTCATGTGTTTGTGAAATGCTGGAAAATATTAACTGACCTTTTTCATAGATGAGAAAAAAGCAGATTTTTTCAACCAGGCGTGGAATTTCCATTGATTTTTACATTATTTGGTTTTATTAGGTTTTGCTGTTTGTTTGTCCTTAACGTAGCATTGGCTAAAGAATTATTTATTTCTTAAAAATCTTATTTTTGCTATGGAAATGTTACCTCCAGACCTTTACAGTTAAGCCTTTTTATTAAAGTCCTAAATCTCCACCAATTAGAACAAACAAAGAGAACAACCAAAAATGTTTTGCTGACATCCCATTAAATTATCTTGGGCACTTTATTCTCCTAATTTGTGTTATCTGGAAAAAATTCTTGATCTGTTTTCTTCATAGTTTTCTTGAAATGTGTACAATGTAGGATGATGATATTATTATTAATATTGTTATTATTATTATTGCTATTATTATTATTGCTATTATTGTTGTTAGTATTATTGCTGTTATTATTGCTATTATTATTATTATTATTCTGCCCTATTTCTTTGTACAATGTTTGTTTTTCTCCGTGTTTTCCAAGGATAATTGTCAGCCTGGAGACACAAGGAGTCAGAAACTGGGAATAAATCAAATTTTGCCATATGGTTTCAAATGTTTTGCTGGAGAATTCTGTGTTTTTTGAAACCCTTGATGGTTCTTTGGCTTCCAGCAGCTGGTTTTGGGGAGCATGAGAGAGAACTTCTGCCACCAGACAAATGCAGGTTGATGCCAAATCCACTTTCCAGATGGAATTTCCTGTTGCCATCACACAGGGATGAGTTGGGAAGGACAGAGATGTGGACAGAAACACCAACAACTGGATTTTTCCCTGGAAAAAAGTGCTCTTGGAAAGGCTGAGGAGCATTGGCTCCTTGTGATTCTGGCATGGAATGGTTTGGGTGGGAAGGTGTGGTTAGCACAGGTCTTTCCCATGAGAATTTTCTCCTGTGTTTTATAAACAAAGATAAAGTTTGGATGTTATTAAAAACAGTGTCTTGAGATTTGGACAGCTCAGGCCTGGCCAGTCAGGCCTAGGGGGAGGTTTCTGACTGACCAATCTGGGTGACCTCTGAAAAGTCTATATAGGTTGGATTCAAAATAATAAATCTCTCTTTTCTATGCTACTCTGAAAATCCAGGTTTTTCTTCTCTGCTAGCTGCTCAACAGCAACAGGAAGGGACATTAAAAACAGGGACACCTCCCCCTGTCCCAGGCTGCTCCAAACTGGGAGAGAGAAGCTCCAGGCCTTGCAGGGCCTGAGGGAGCTGAGAAGATGGAGAGACGAAATTTACAGGGGATGGAGTGAGAGGATGAGGAGGAATGGCTTCAAACCAACAGAGAATAGAATTAGATTGGATATTAGGGAAAGTTTCCTCCCTGGGAGGGTGAGGAGGAGCTGGGATGGAATTCCCAGAGAAGCTGTGGCTGCCCCTGGATCCCTGGAATGTCCAAGGCCAGGCTGGAGAGGTTTGGATCACCCTGGGACAGTGGAAGGTGTCCCTGCCATGGCTGGGGTGGCACTGGATGGATTTAATGTCCATTCCCATCCTGGGGTCACAAACCTCAGCAGATGTTTGTTTGTAACCACTCAGCTTGGCTCACTGCTGCCAATATTTCCTGCAATTCCTGCCTCACACCTGAGATCAAAATCCTGTTTTAAAGCTCACCAGGGTGACCTTTCCTGCTGGAGAGGAGCTGAGTCCCACTGGGCACTGCTGTGGGAGAATTTCCCCTTCCCACAGTGGGTTTGGGATCCCCTGATCCCCACAGCCCTGCAGTCCCTGTCTGTGCCACGAGCAAAATGTCCATTTGTCACCTCAAACTGAATAATATGATTTCTGTTTGTGTTCAGCAAACCCTGGGAATGGGCTGAGGCTGTGCTCCTCCTGCACTCTGCTGAGGAGAACAACCTGGCAGAGCCACGACTTGTTTTCATTCTCCAGGGCCTTTGAACAAGTGATTTTATTGCTGCTCCGACAGGAATTTCGGAGGATGAGGAGGTTGCTTGGCAACTGAACTGCAGTGTTTGCAGTGCTACCTGCTGGGTGCTTCCTGCCCTCGCCAGGGAGAGCAGAGAGCTCTCTGCTCTCGTTTCTGGCTCAGAAATCCTCACTGCTGCTCCTCCAGCCTTTTCTGTCCCTCCCTGGGCCTTGGAGACTCTGAGGAACTGCTCAGGGAAATTCCTGTCCCTTCCCAGGGCTTTGCCAACAGATTTTGGTGAAGTTTTCACCCTCTGAAGATGCTAAACTCTGTCTGTGGTTGATAAAACCCCAAGTTTGGGCTGGGAGGGATCTGGAAGCTCCTCTCATTCTCCCCCTTCCATGCAGGGATATTTTCCTGTCTCCCAAATTACCCAAACTCCATCCAGCCTGCTCTCAAACTGCAGCCTGTCCTCCTTTCCAATCAGAAAAGAGAGATCTAAGCCTGTACCCTTTAAAAATGATCCTTTTTAGGCAAGTTATTACTATTTAAGAAGTTTTTAAAGAAGACTTCAAGGAGGTCTGAGTGTTTTTTCCCTTAGCCTCCCACCAAAGATAATGGTAAATGATAATGGGGGGGGGAAAAAAAAATAAAATAAAAGTCTGGTGGAATGAAGTTTGCAGAAAGTATTAATCCTGACGGGCTGGGCAGCCAACAGGAACAGCCTTCAGCAGCCTCTGTGTTTGATTTCATTTTTAACTGAGCCTTAAGGTGACAATCTATCTTTTATTAATGGCAGCTCCTGCTAATCCGCTCCTTTTTTTAATTTTATTTTGGGATGTAGAGAAGGCAGAATGTATCCTGAGCTTAGTCATGCTCCATGATATAATGTGCACACAAAGGGAGATGTTTTATTCATTGCTGATATGCAAAAGTGTATTTCCAAATAGAAACTTCTCCCACTGCACCATGTCTGACAACAGTTGGTAAAATGCTCTCTGGAGAACACCTGGGTTAGAAAAGAGGGAAAAAAAACCCCCAAAAAATCTTTGCCTTTTGCTGTATGGATGTCCTTGGGATGCTTAGGAATTATTTATCCTGTGCAGGAGTTAAAAATGAATGAAAATTGCAAAAGGGGGAAAAAAAAAAGCTTTACTGGGAATGACAAAGGTTTTTCTAAACTCTGTTTGATCCTGAAAGATTTTGTGTGAAGAACTTGGTAAAAACTTTCCTTGCAGAGTCTGAAGGGCTGGAAGAGAGCTGGAGAGGGATTTGGCCAAGGATGGAGGGTCAGGAGACAGGGAATGGGGAGATTTAAATGGGATTTTGGGAAGGAATTCCTCCCTGGGAGGGTGGGGAGGAGCTGGGATGGAATTCCCCAAAAATCTGTGGCTGCTCCTGGATCCCTGGAATATCCAAGGGGTTCCTTCCCCTCTATTTTCCATATTCACATTTCTATCCACAGGCTGGGAGTTGAAAGCAGCCATTGGAGTGAAATTCTGGGATGTTCAATATTTAATTCTTCACCTCTCCAACTTTCTCAGCTCTGATTGAGAGAACACAAGCAGAGAGGACACTTCCCCTTCGGAATAAATCATTAATATTGAATTTATACCCCAAATCCTGCCACGGCTGGGGAAAAAACCCCAATTTTTGTGGGGAAAAAGCAATCAAATGAAGGCAAGAGGAGGAGTTTTATTTCATACACACCCAGGCTGCAGTTTTAAGGGAATTTCTCATCATGTGGAGCCTCAGCTTTACCCTTGAGCCTGGAAAAAATATGGCACAAATATTTTCCTTTTTTTTTTTGTGTTTTTTCCTTTTTTTTGGTGTTTTTCCTTTTTTTGTGTGTGTTTTTTCCTTTTTTTTTGTGTTTTCCTTTTTTTTTTTTGTGTTTTCCTTTTCCAGCATGGAAAAGCTCAGCAGTGAGGCAGGAGGTGAACTGATTTCTCCCTCCCACTCCATCCTCCCGAGGGAATTTTGGCTTTTCCCATTCCCAGGCTGACCTTGGCTGGGCTTGGTGAAGGAATTCCTCCTTGGCTTCCACCTCAGGTTGGAAAAAGATGAAAGGATGAGCAGGAATTGAGCTCCAGGAGGCAAAAAAATAGCAGAGAAACCTCTATAAATTAAAGATGAGGAGCCTTGTATGCAAATGGGATCAGCTGATGTCACCAGGAGGGTGTGGGAGAACCCTTAGGTGAGGAGGAGCAGAGATTTTAAAAATATCACCTCAAAGAATAGTCCTGCAGGGAGGAGTTTTGGTTTTTTTTTTCCCCACAAACCAAACCCTTAAACTGAATAAATCCTTTGCCAGAGCGTGGAGTTGATGGAAGGAGATTTTAGGAAGCTGGAGCGATTTCCACCTGTTTTTTGGGGTTTTTTTGGATCTTGTAACGGCAGAAAAGTGACAGAATTTGGAATTTAAGGGAGGAAATGTGTTCTCCATGCCCTGCAGGTGACACTTTCCTGTCCCTCCAGCCCTTGTCCAAATCCTCTCCAGCTCTCCAGGAAACCCTTCAGGCTCTGAGGTCTCTTTGCCTGGATAATTGATAATTCAAGATTTTCCTGCAATTTCAGCTCAAAACCAGAGGAGTTTCCAGATGTTCCAAATGCTCTCTCATCCTGGAGCTTTAATGGGGAAAAATTTGGGATTTTAAGTGTCTGCACTGACTGGGAAAATACCTTAAATATCTCAACCATAACTATTTTTATCTCTGTGTTTTTAACTAACCAAGCCACTGCCATCACCTTGTCCCACACCAGGAAAAACTGTGACAAAAACGTAGAAAACACATTGAAATGCTCTTAAAATGGAAATATCAGCCAGGTCCAGGTTTTTCAAGAAAATTCTGATTATTTTTTTGGCTCTCCAGCTCTGTCTGCCTCACCTTGGGCTCTTCCTTGGCCCAATCTGGGAACGAGGTGCTTGCAGTAATTAACTTGATGGATTTTCCCCCAAAAAAACAATTCTGAATATCAAACCAGCGTGAAAACAGGAGGAAAAAAAAAAATCCATGAAATGTCAAAAAAATCCATGAAATGTTAACCAAATCCTGCCTTTTTCCCCCCTGCTTTTTTCCAGGTGCAAGTTTTGGATATCACTTTGTCCAGTCGTTATTCTGATTTAAAATGCACTTTGCTTTTGGCAGGATTGCTGATCCTTGATCCAAATGTTGTTTATTGAGTGACAAGGAGTATCAGAGCAGGAAGTTCTCAGGTGGAGAATGGGGATTTTTAGATTCTTCCCACAAATGTGATTTATTAGCAAAGCACAGGAGTTCCTGTGGAATTTATTGCTGCTTGTCCCAGAAAAATCACATTGGGACTTTGTCTGTGTTGAGCTCTTTGCTTTGGCTCAGGGTGGGAAGTCTGATGGTCAGAGATATAATAACAATATTTAAAATATTTTATTCCTTTAAATTCTTTCTGATGGTCCATACAGAGATATAATAACAATATTTAGAGACATTTCTTTCTTTAAATGCCTCTAAACCAATAGCAACCACCATGCCAGTGTGAAAACCACATCTTTATATATTTTTCATGAATATTTTGGTTTTGTTTTGTTGTCCAAAAATCATTTTTTTCTACCCAGAAACCTCCTACTCTTCCACCAGGTGCCAAAATTCTGGGATAAATGATATATCTGTAAGCTAGCAGCCTAACATTTATTTTTTTCTTCCCCATCCTCAGCCATTTATATACATTTATTTATTTTATTTTATTTTATTTTATTTTAAGTTTAAGTCTTGCTAATTCCATTCCCCAGGACCCACATTGTCCATACTTTGGCAAACTGCTGCACTTTTGCTGTCACTGCTGGAATTTTGATCCTGGCAGCAAAAAACTGGGAAAACCCTGATTATCATGGAAAAAATAGAAATTCCTCCAGATGGGCCAGAGATGCTGAGCTCACCTGTTTCCCCTGAGCAAAGTCTTGCAGTACAAATTATTCTGTCAAAGACAGGCAAAAAAAATCAGATTTTTTTTTTAAAGCTGGAACTTGCTGGTGTTTTAATTTTAAGGGAATTTCAGTGTGTTTTGTACATTTTGTCACCATTTTTGCTGCTGGGATGGCAGTGGCTTGTCTGGGTGTGGTTAAAATCACAGATAAAAATAGTTTTGGTTAAGAGATTCTCTAAGTCACTGCACACCCCTAAAATCCTATTTTTTTTTCCCCATTAAACCCAGCCTGGACTCCACTGATGGTCTGCACTACAAGAAAAATCCAGGAAAATTCACATTAAATTTAACTGTGGCGTTTCCATAGCGATGATGTTTAGCATAAAAATAGCTGAAACATTTTGACACTGATTCCCAGCCCATGGCTCACAACATCTCTCTTTTAAGCTGGAGTGTGGAAATAAATCCCTCATTCCAACCAGAAAAAAAACCAAAAAACCAGGGGATAAAAATATGTGAACAGAAAAGAATGTGTGTCTAATTTAGGATAATTAAAGGCAACTTCTCTCCAAATTGGAATGGGGAACTTACCTTGTTCAATCAACGAGGAGTTGAGAGGAGCATTGTAATAGGAATTTGTCTCTAATTTAAAATAATTAACCCCAAAGCTCCCTGCAAACGGGAAGGTGTGACTCGCCTTGTTACACGGAGGGTGAGTTTGAAAGGAATATCCTAATTTCAATTTCCTCAAATGGGTTGGGTGTTTATAGGGCTGGAGGGCAGAGAAAGGGAATATAGAGAATTTCGGTCAATAGAGATATTGGAATTTTGTGTTGGAAGTCAGAAATGTTGATTTTGGATATTTTCCTTCACTGGCAAGGACTGCAGGAAGATTTTCAGAGGAATTTCAGGTGTTTCTGGAGGTGAAGCAAGAGGATCCTGAGCTGAGCAGAGATTTTTGGGTTTCATCCTGAAAAAGGATGATCTGATAAACACAGTGGAGCTGAAGGTTCAGTGATTCAGGAAATTCCATTTGGGTTGTGGATTTGAGGAAAGTGGGGTTGGAATAACGAGGTGAAGGAAATCCAGAGCTTTACAATTCCAGGATAAAGAATTTTTTTATTTTATTTTTAGTGGAGGGAGAAGTGAAGCTGCAGGATGGGGTTGATGTTAAAAGGGAAGAGCTGGGCTGTGCTCAGTGCAAACCATCCCATGGTTTGCATGGAATTCCCATGGAATTTGGGATGTGCTCAGGGCATGGAAAATCCTGCACTGCTTGGACATCCAGGAAATTCCAGCAGGACTGGATGATCCTGGGAATCTTGACTTTGATGGGATACAATCCATGGTTGGGGGAAACTCTCAGAATCCTGGAATAGTTTGGGGTGGGATGGATTTTAAAGATCATCAAATTCCATCTCTCTCCTAAACTTCTCTTGGTTTGGGATTGGAAATTCTGCTCTGCAGGTTCTTCTTGATACATTTGAGAGAAAAAAAATCCAAACCTGTTGAACTGAGATGAAGCAAAGAAGAGAAACCCCAGTGATGATGGGAAAGGGAAAAGGTGACTCCACATGGGGATGAACATGCTGAGGTCCTGAGATTTGGGAATGGAAAGGGAGAAACTTGGAATTACTGGAATATTCCACGCAAATTTCAGCTGGAATTTGTAAATCTAACAGTTCACACTGGAAATATCCAACAGATTTGCTGCAGGTGCCAATGCAGAGGGAAGGATTTGGGATGGCTGGATTTGGGATGGCTGGATTTGGGATGGCTGGATTTGGGATTGCTGGATTTGGGATGGCTGGATTTGGGATGGCTGGATTTGGGATTGCTGGATTTGGGATTGCTGCAGCAGGATGAGTCTCCAGTTGAGTGTAAGATCTGTTCAATTTGCTTGCCTTAAATACTATATGCTCTGTCCTGGTGCCAAACACCATCCCAAACATTGGCATGCTGCTGCCAGGGAATATTCCCTTCAGGAATAATGCCATGATCCTCAAAACCTCACTCCCCAGAGCTCCAAAATGTATGCATTACAAGCAATTTCAGTCCAGGAGCAACAGGAATTTCCTTCTGAGTGAAAAGCACTTCCCTAATTCAGGAGATGGGGTTTTACTTCATTATATCCCAAACATAAAATATTTCCAGGAAAATGTGTTTTCTTCCTTTGTAACTCCAGAGCCTAATTCAAGCTCATATCCTGTTGGGCACAAATACCCCCAAAACTTAAAATTAAATGATTTTTGGCTTCAGGAAATGCAGATAATCGAGTGATTAGTGGGTTATGGGACTAATTAGGATGTTTGCTTTGCATTCCTAGTGAATCTCAGCTCTGGTGAACCTTTGCATCCATGAAATGAATGGAGAGATATCCAAAGAGCTCATAAATGAAAAGATGCTTTGGTTAAAAGCACCTCAGAGGAGCAAAGCAGTGGAATTTGGGGCTGGAAATCCTGATTTGTGAGGAGCTGATGCTGGGAATGGCTTTGCCTCTTTGGGAGAAAGGACTTGGGGTGCACACAGGAGGCACAAAAAGAATTTCCAGGAGTTTTTCCCTGAATTTTCAGAATGATCTCCAGAAAATCTGGTGTCTCTTTGGAGTCACTCATCATTCCAGACTCCTTTTTTTGGGATCTCCCCGTTTTTCCCAGCTCTGCCTCCCTAATGAATCTCAGTGTGTTAGACCTCAGTGTGTTAGACCTAATAATTAATAAAAAAATATTAAAAATGTATTAAAAAGAAGGTATTGAACAGGTAAATCCTCGGAATAACTGCTAGGAAATGCAAATCAAACCATAACCAGCACCCTTAAATGGATATTTACAGAGACAACTGAAATATTTGTTTGACTGTATTTTGCCATGCTGTAAAATGCTGTGATTTCCTCCTGAAAACCATAAAGTAAATTCAAAGCAGCTGTTTTAGACAGTGGTGAATTCTAGTTTGGTTTTTTTTTTTTTTTCTGCTGTCTGTCCTAATTTCCCTTATTTCTGTGACTCACAGAGATCGTTTTTTGCAAAGAACTCACCAGAGATGACACCACTGGCTCATTATTGCTGCTTTTGAGGCTCCAGATAATCACAGGGAACTTATTTGGGGACTAATGTGGAAGCTGTTCAGCAGCTGTGCTTGACTTCCACTGAAAATCAGCGTTAATTAAAAGATAATTGTTTGAAATTGTCCTGATCCTTCAGCAACAATATTAGCAACACGGAAGGGGAAAGCGAAGGGATTGATTTCAAATGAGATCCAGGCAATTAGGAGGGTTTGAAATGGAATTCTCCTGGAAAGGCAGAGGTCAGGTAGATCCTGAAGCAAATTTTGGGATGCAGAATAACCCCTGTGATTTGGCATTATTGGGTGAAACAACCACTGTCACCAAGCTGTGCTGTGAAGAACCAAAAAACCAAATAATAAATAAATAATCAAACCACCTGCCAGGTTTTGTGCCACTGGAATTGGGAATAAAATCCTCTGGCCAGTGGAAAATGGAGAAATTGTGTGTGATGGGATGGGAGAGAGACCTGAGAAGGAATAAATGAAAAATCAGATATTATTTTCCAGGCTGGAACAGAAAACTCTCAGGAGACCTCAAAGGGAGCATGGAGAAGTTCATGGAGTTGAAATTATTCCACCAAAACTGGGGGAATTCACTGATGGAAAAAATATCTCCAAGCTCCCTGCTTGCCACAGGAGAGAGAAAAATAAATTCATGTTTTAATTCCTCATGAGGAATTGTTGCTAAACACCTCCTCCTTGAGAGAAGGTTTTGCACTGAGCAGAAGTTTGGGAAGCAGAGGGTTCTGGCCTGAGCCTCCTTAGGGAATTGTGCATCCCAGGATGGGAAAAACAGGGATAAAAAATCCTCCTTAATCATCTTTAATCTTGACTAACAAGTCCTGCCTGTTAATTTTGGAGGTGGCAGCCCAAAGGGTGAGTCTCAGTGGTGCAATTAAAAGCAGTGACAGGGATTCAGCTGCAGATCCAGGTGGGATTTGGGAAAAATTCCTGTTTTCCAGGAGCTCAGGTCGGATTCCTCTGCTCCCTCTGAGGGAATGTAAGCAGGGGAAGGCTGGAGAAGGGCATGGAATGGAATGGAATGGAATGGAATGGAATGGAGTCACTCGGCCAGAACTGGAATTCTGCTGGGAAAACTGCTGGTTTTGACCTTCCTGGGATAGCTAGGAGCTGGAGGGAGCTGGATACAGCCTGGAGCCAGCAGGTTCCAATCCTCCTGGAGAATTCCACCATGGAATTTCAGCCTGGAAATGCATTTGGCTCTTTCACCTCTTCTCAAGAGCACATTCTGCCATTTCCTTCTTGGGAGGTGCAAATTCCAAAGCTTTTCCAAATTTTGTTCTGGAATTCTGAGGCTGGGAAAAACCTGGAATTTTCCTTGATGTGTAATGTGTAATTGGTGATAATTTGCAGCTCCTGCCTCAATAATTCACCTGCCAAGCTGAGCCTTTGGTGTGGCAGAGGAAATCCCAGTGTGTCCACAAAAATCCACGTGGTTCCACCTAAATCCATCCCACTGGGATGTTCCTGCTGTTCCCATTCCTGGTGGATCCTGGAATCTGGAACTCTTCAATGTCACTTGGACTGGGATCAGAAATGGAAGGTGGCAGTAAATAATGAAGAAGATTCATTTTCTCTGCAGCTCTAAACAACAAACGAGGAGAGAAAGGGGAGAGGGGAATCCAGAACATGAATTTTTAAGGTATTTTTTTTCCTTCCTCAGCCTGGGGGAGCTGAAGGAGAATCCCAAGTGTCCATCCAAGGGATGGTGTTTATCCTGTGGTGATCAGGGCTCTTTACAGGGAAAAAAATATCCTGATTTCCAGGATATATTTCACATTCTTTTCCAGAGGAGGATGTAAAGACAAATCCAACTCCCCATGAGCTCCTACAGCAAAAAGTACCTGTGAGTCAGGCCTTGTTTAAAACTGGAATTCTTTAGGGATTTTCAGGTGTTTTCCCTCCCCTGACTCTGGAAAGGAAGAAAAGCCAGTGGCTCCTGTCCCTCTGGAGAGTTCTGCCTCAGCTGCTGCTTAAAGAGCATGTCCATGGCATTGATTTCCATTGGATTCCTTCCTCCTTGGAGCACTTTGCAATCTGGGGCTGAGCAAACAGCACAAATGGCAATTAGGCACATTCTAAATTGATTCTCATGGAAAATCCTGCAGAAGCCTCAGGGAGAAAAAGGTGGGTTTGGTTTGTTTTGGGGTTTTTTTAAGAAGGTATCCCTGCCATGGCACTGGATGGACTTTGGGGTTCCATATTGATAAAAATGGAAATTTAATATTTAATTTAATCAATACGATTTAATATTGGCTTAGCATACAAAACACAGCTTTTCACTTGATTTTTACTTATATTTAACCAAGTGAAAGCACAGAGCTCTGCATTTGAGCTTCAGGGAGAGCAAAAAAAAAAAAGTTTCACACCAGTTCAGCAAGGACTTTGATGTCTTGAGAAAAGTTCCCAGTTCAACAGGTAACTTTTTTTTTTTCCCCAAATATAAAAATACCTTTTTAATTGCACCAATCGAGCGTGATTGCTTTTATTTTGGAGCATCATGATGATGAACCACGCTGGGATAATTGGCTTGAATAAACGGAATAATCCCCACCTATGCAAATAAAAGGTGGAAAAATTGGAGATATTCTGAACATGTGGTGCTCAGGCAGGAGGGAAAGGCTCCCAGCGATGCTGAGGCTGAAGAGCAAGATTAGTGCTCATCATCTGCAGCTATTAGTGCTTTTTAACTTTTAATTCATATGCAAAACGGGCTGATTTTAAAAAGAATCCACGGTGCTGTAAATACAGACACTGAGGCAAGTCTGGAATAAGTTGTGAACGTCGTGCAGTTGTCCTGGTTTTGTTCAGCTGTTGGGAATATGTGTGGGAGAGTTTTTAGAGACGGCACTGCTTGGAGTTTTAGTCTGGGGTGATTTGCTCTTGAAGGTTTTCTTTGTGGGTTTTTCTAAGGTTTAAGGCCATTTAAGGAAATTAGACCACAATGTATAAATAGAATTTTTAAATTTTTTTTTTTTTTTTTTTTAGGAGGAGGAGTTGTCAAGGATTTTGGAGACTTTTTCTTGTCTCTATGATGCTCATGGCCATAATATTTTGGCAAAGGAGTCAAAGTATTTTTCCTGACTGAGGGAAAGATGATCATCTCCAGGAAATTCTCTTGGTGTCCTAAACACCTTCCTGTGAGCTCCAGACTCATCTTTGCAAGGGAGGCTCCCACAATTCCAGGAAAGAAGGAAAAAATGAAGTGTTTCCTGCCCAGTTTTCAGTGGATGCAAACAGGAGTTTCAAACCCAGTTCTCAGCTGGGTTTGAATCACACCATGAGCAAATCTTATTTATTTTTATTTATTTTATAATCATAGAATGGTTTGGGCTGAAAGGGATTTTAAATCCTGTCCAGTCCCACTTCTGCCATGGCAAGGAGACCTTCCCCTATCCAAAATTGCTCCAAGCCCTGTCCAGCCTGACCTTGGACAATTCCAGGGATGGTTTAATGTTCAGTTTTATAGGTATTAGAAGTTTCTGACTCTGGAGAAGCTTTGTGTTGCACTCAGGGAATCTCTGGACAGAGCTGTGGGCAGAGCTCTCCTGGGGTTTTCCCATCCCATTTCCACATCCCAACCAATTTCCACATCACATCCCAACCGATTTCCCCATCCCATCGAGCTGCTCCAACCTGCTGCTCCATTTTGCAGGAGACTCCTTCCTCCTCCCTCCCAGTCAGCAGTGGTTTCATGTCAAACTGGATTATGGAACTGAAGAGGAGCTCTTGCAGGGTGATCATCACAAATACGAAAGTGTAATTGGAAGTGAAAGATTGGAGCTCAATCTTCAAGGTAATTAATTATCGTTGCATAAGCACGCTGTATGTACAACTTAAATCACTTCATCTAAGCTGTATCATTACTATTAGAAATATTTGGCTAGGAGACAGAAAAATTGCTGTACTTAGCATAAAGTTAATGAGTTAAACTACTATTATACCTAGAAAAAAAATTCTCAGTAGATGACAAATTATTGGTATTAAAGAGAGCGGGTATTTTTATAATTATTTTTCTTTGCACAATGCAGGGGAGTCGAGAGGTTCAGAATAGATTTTTAAAACAATGGAGAGCAAATTTGAATACTTCCCAGAAATCAGGTGAAACTGCCGTGTGGTAATGTGATAAATGAGGTCTGAAAGCAGAGCCATCCTGAGCCAGCTGTCCCAGGAAAGGTTAGATTAAAATAGCTCAGATGGAAATCACTGGAAAAGTCAGGAGGGTGGATGGATGGAAAGGGATGAGTGAGAGTTATCTGGGAGGGAAAGGGGAGAAATAGAGAGAGGATGGATGGCAGAAATCCTCCTGGACTGGGTGTGAGGCTCAGGCAGCAGCAATGTCACCTGGCCAGGAGGAGAGCAGGATGAAGAGCTTTGGTGTGGGACAAGTGAACAAGTTGTTCCAGGTCTCTGGAGGAAGATGGACGTGGTTGGGATATTTGGGTTGGGATATTTCACTCTTCAGAGTGAAGAGATGGATTTGAGCACCAAAGCAGCTGTGCTGCCTTTCCCAGAGAAGGTGGGTTTAGCATTTTGAAGGTGTTGGAATGCCTTGACTCCAATCATGGAGCTGCTGGAGAGTCCAGAGGAGGCACCAGGATGAGCAGAGGAATGGAGCAGCTCTGCTGGGAGGAAAGGCTGGAAGAGCTGGGATTGTCCAGCCTGGAAAAGAGAAGGTTTGGAAGAGCTGGGATTGTCCAGCCTGGAGAAGAGAAGGTTTGGGAGAGCTGGGATTGTCCAGCTTGGAGAGGAGAAGGTTCCAGGGTGAATGGCTGTGGCCTGAAGGGAGCTACAAGAAAGATGGAGAGAGACTTTGGACAGGAGCTGTAATGACAGGAAAGGTTGGAATGGCTTCAGACTGGCAGAGAGAGAAGGTTTGGATTAGATATTAGGAATAAATTCCTCCCTGGGAGGGTGGGGAGGGGCTGGGATGGAATTCCCAGAGAAGCTGTGGCTGCCCCTGGATCCCTGGCAATGTCCAAGGCCAGGTTTGGAGCAGCCTGGGACAGTGGAAGGTGTCCCTGCCATGGCAGGGGTGGCACTGGATGAGTTTTAATATCCCTTCCAACCCAAACCACTTTATGATTCAATGAAGAAAACCATGAACTTTGCAGTTTTAGTCCCACTCCAGAGTCTGTGGATTCCTCTGGGTTCTGCCAGAGTTTCTCCCTTCCAGTTTGTCCCCCAAAGCCACGGAATATCCATGTGCCACCTGAAGGCTCCACAACTGTGTGCTTTCAGGAGAGGCACTGAAATAAATGATCTTTTAATTTGATATGCTCATTGTTTGAAAGCTGAGAATCGTTTTCCTCTTTATTCAGCGGTGAGCTTTTTTCCCCTGCCTTTTCAGACCAAATGAATAAAGAGCTATAACAAATATTGAAGGCTCAGAATCCATAAAGCAGTGCATAAAAGTATCTCTCCCACTTTATAAATCATACTGTCCATTCGAAAGATTTTGCTTTAATGACTGGAAATAAATTGGAGGCTGAGGTGTTTTTCAAGGAGCTGTGAAGAGCAAAATAGCTGCGGAAAATTCTGCCGCAGTTAAATGTACCGAGAGGAGAACAATTGATTGAGAACCCCAAATGCACGATGCCCTCCTTCAAATCAATGAAGAAATTGCTGGAGATGTCATAATTAACTACAAGCAGGAATAATAGTTGCAGGCAAGGTGTTTTATGCAGATTGGATGATTGCTGGGATGCTTTTTTCCTTCTGATTCCCTTCGCCAGGTGTTTTGCAGATGGACATCAATCCCTGGGGTGGATGGCAGAGGGGATGAGGTTGTGGATGCAGAGATCAAAACCTCCAAACCTCGGGATAACACCCTGGTGGGATGGACTGGGAGCACACCAAGGTTGGTTACACAGCACAGGGATGGTTTTTCTGCCTGTGAAGCTCATGTGTGTCACTCTTGAGCCTCTAGCAGAGTGACAAGACCCAGATTCAAAGTGTGGCATCAAGAAGAAGGTTTTATTATTTAATTCCAACTTATATAGACTTTTCAAAGGTCACCCAGATTGGTCAGTCAGAAACCTCCCCCTAGGCCTGATTGGCCAGGCCTGAACTGTCCACATCCCGAGAAACTGTTTTTAATAACATCCAAACTTTATCTTTGTTTATAAAACACAGGAAGAAGAAAGAAAAGAATTCTCATGAAAAAGATCTGTGCTAACCACACATGTGGGGATGGCAGGGCAAGCCAAGGATAAGAACCTGTTGGGGTCAGGATGTTCCCAGCTCCACAGAGTCACCATTCCTCCTCACGTGGTATTTATTTCAGTGAAACTGAAATTTTCACTCCTGATTTTTGCAAAATCTGAAGCTGGGAGTGCTTCAGACGAGCTGCTCAGGGAGGTGACATCCTCTCCCTGCTGCATGGGATTAGTTCAAAACTCACCACTTTTCCCACCTCCAGTTTTCCAGCCAGGCTGCTGCTCTTCCAGCTCTCCACAGAAACAATTCCTTCTCTGCTGTGTCCCTTCACCTGTTTCCATGGCAAAGAGTGAGCACTGGGATGTAATCTCCCCTCGGGAATTCATCCTGGAGAGTGCTGTCTGTGGAATGAGGCAATCTGTGTGTGGATAGAGCATCCTCAGGGTTTAATTGCAGCCTGTTAGGGTTTTCTCAACAGCTCTTGGGCTTTGGATGGAAGGGAAGAGGAGAAGGAGACAAATCCAGGCTGTGAATGCAGAGAGTTCTCCAAAACACTCTAAAAGTAAAAGCTCTGCTTAAGGAGTTGGGTTGTGTTGGGTTTTTTTTTTTGTTTTGTGTTTTTTCTTGGTTTTGATTTTTTTTTGTTTTTTTTTTTTTTGTTCTTTTTATTTTGTTTTCCTTTTGTTCTTTTTTGGTGGGTTTTCTTTTAACCCAAGGTTGTTTCTTTGTCACCAATAACAAGTAAATCAAGGTAGGCTGCAACTGAGCCCTCATGGTCATCAGAATTAGGAAACATCAAAGTAAATCCTCAATATCATTTGGTTAACAGTCTTTTAGGGTTTCTGGCGCTGCTGTTTGCATTCCCGGTTTGCTGCTGGCTGTTTCCTTGCTCGATTAATGGAATGAAGAATTGGGGCTTTGGGAAGTGAGAAATGTGTTGGCCAAGTGTGGCTAGCACAGACCTTTCCCATGAGAATTCTTTCTCTCTTCTTCCTGTGTTTTATAAACAAAGATAAAGTTTGGATGTTATTAAAACAGTTTCTCGGGATGTGGACAGTTCAGGCCTGGCCAGTCCGGCCTAGGGGGAGGCTTCAAACTGACCAATCTGGGTGACTTTGAAAAGTCTATATAAGATGGAACTAAATGATAAAATTTTCTTCTTGATGCCACACTTAGAACCTGGACTTCTCTCTGCTAGCAGTTCAACAGCGACAGCCAAGCAGCTCTGTGTTGGTTTTTGGTGGAAGGAAATCCCAGGGTGAGCAGCAGATCTCCATAAACAAAAAGAGGTTACAGGGAAGTTAAAGTGACAATCAGGATTTGACCAAATGTTTTGGGGCTGTCAGTGGGTTTTACTTGGTTGCAACACAGTTAAAGGAGTCTCAGCTCAAAATAGTGTAATTGAGCCTATTAATTAACAGGAAATGCTGCCCTGTAGCTTAATGGGTCATGGGAGAGGAGCAGAGGGACAACCTGGCATAACCCAATGAGGTCAACCTGCAGGTTTGTCATTTCCTTGGTTTGGGCAACCTTTAAAAGAGGTTGGGAATGAAGATATTTGGAATTGGGAGCTGCAGTTTGGGGCAATTCAAGAACATGGAACTGGATACCACTGACAAAATCATGACTGAGAAAGAGGGGTTTGGCACTTAAGATGGATTGTATGGAATTGCAAAGTGGGTGAGGAGAGAATTGAGGTTATGGCAGAGATAATCATTAAACCAGGGCTTTGCCAAGGCCTCCCACTGTCCCAGAGCAGGGGAATTGTCTGGACCAGGAGGTGTCCCCAGGGATTTTTATATGGCACTGCAGGAGGGGTAAAGAATATCCCATCAGCACCCTAAAAACAGCCAAAATGGAAACCCCTTTATTGCAAACCTGTCCTCACCATGACTGAGAAACATCCTGAGCAACTAACTGAAAAAATAAACTCAAAAAAAAGCTAATTTTAGCTCAGCCTCTGAGACCAACACGGGACAGAATAAACCCAGCACACTTAGAAATGCCTGAGGCTTTCCCAGTGCATGGAGAATGCCTGATGCAGTTTGGAAATTCAGCAGACACTGCTTTCCCACTGCTGTTATCACTCCAAAGATAACCCAGCTCCTCCCTATCTCCTTCCTGATGCTAGCTCTGATAAATGCACGTTTCTTTTCATGACCTAAACCACTTTCAGAGGAATTGGTCTTTTTCAAATTGATATTTTTTCAACCATGTAACAGAACACTGACAATCCCCATGGACTGCACACGTGGAATCTGCATCTACTCCACACAGAACCTATTAAACAGATAACCCAGGAGGAATGGTGAGCTCTCTCTGTGGTTTTTTTATGTCTTTTGCAAAGAGGGAAGAGAGAACTGTGAGTGAGGAGTAAATAACTCCTGAATTTTAAAGAGATGGATGTGTTGGGTCAGCAGAACCTGTGCCCTGTGAGTTGCTCTAAATGATACCTACTTAGGAGAAAAAAAAAACCTTTATGATTAATGTGTTGGAAAGGGATTCACAGGCCTCTGAAACAACACAAAAAGTGCCACTTTGCCCTTTTTTCCTATCGATTTCAATAGATGTTGGATTTATCTCAGATTTCCCCATCAGGAAACCAACTCTCCCAGTTGTTTCAGACAAAAAGCAATGACCTGTTCTTAAAAAATGAACCCAGTCTTGTTCTGGTGTCATTTCAAAGGGTAGAACAGAACGTCTGCACTCTGCTCTGCTCTGCTTTGAGCCTGGAATGTTCCCTCTGAGTGACTCCTGTCAATTCTCCCTGGCTGACTCACCAAATGCTGGGAACAACACAAAAGCCTTGTGAGTAATGGTATTGATGGGAACCCAAATGATAATGGCTGGGAAATGAAGCTGTGCATTCAAATCTCCTCAGAAACGCTTGGGAAGGACACAGGAACTGGGAAACTTCTTTTTTGTTAGAGAGGAACATACTCTGTTGTACTTATTCCTGCAAAATAACATTTTTTCTTGGAATTATATCGACTGGGTGGTTATTTCAATCTGTAGTATTTCAACATTTTGAGTCCTTTCGGTAATTATATTTTTCTTCCATCCATTGTCTTCTGTTTGTACTTCGTCAGGCACTTCCTTTTGTTTGGATCTTCTATTCTTTTCCCCAAGAGAGTTGTTATATCTGGTTTTATTTTCTTGCCTATTGTTTCCCTGAGCTAATCTCCTTGTTTTCCTTCATTTTGTTGTTCTCTTTGCCATTTAGCCTCATTGTGTGTGTCTTTACTTCCAAGCCTGCCTTGATCTCATTTTGCTCAGGAAGAATTTCTCCTTTTGGCTGCAGTTTGAATCTGTTTATCTATTTTTGCTGATATTTTTTATTACCACGACAAATCCTTTTATTTAAGGGCATCTTGTTAAGGCAGCATCTTGTTATTTTTGTTGCTTCTCATCCCCAGTGGGTTTAAGGCATCTTTGCCAACTTTGCTCATGAATTTTGTATTGTCCATTTCCATCCTTAACTTGAGGAGGGTGTGCAGGACCTTCCCATAGCATTTCTCCCTCATTTTCCATCTGGTTTGTCTTTTCTGGCCCTGAATTCTCTGCTGCTGGAAGTTTGGCCCTACAGGGATGGAAGGTGTGTTAATTCATCTGGTCCATTCACAGGGTGCCAAGCCAGTTTTCCTCTTTATATATTTAATTTCTATTTAATCCCAATGGTTAAAGCTGCCCTTTTTGCAGATTTTTGGAGGCTGTAATTTGTTAAGAGAGTCCTGTAGAGACTCTCTGCTCCTGCAGCTTGGTTGGACTCTGGAATTGGTTAGGATCACCACATCTTTGTAATTTCAGTGTCCTTAATCCTCGGAATTCTTACACATCCCATTTGGCTGAGCGTGGGAATTCTGTTTCCCTGCCAATGTCTCTCACAAAGATACGTTGAATTGCCTCTTTTTTGATTTCATAGCTAATTTCTCTTTGCAGTCCCAGCTGTTGGGGCTGCTGTAGGACTCCAGGAGGAGCTGGAATCTGGGAGAGCCCTGTCAGGAGGGAAAAGGGTTTTCTCTCCCAGCTGACAGGAAAAGGCTCAGTTCATGACAATCCCTTCAGAAAAAACATTCATTAACTCTCATCCTCTGTGGCAATCACAGGTAATTCTCACACTGACAGCTCTTGGTGTGGATTCCCATTTTTCCTTTGACAACTGGACCATGGATTCTCATTTTTCCAGGACACAAAATGGTATCAATGTCCATTCCAGGCCTTGAAAGGCATCAAAAAGGGCAGGGCAGTGTCTGCAGAGCACTGGGAGCTCTCTCAGGACAAGGGGCACTGCTCTGACAAGTCATTAATCACAAACAGCTAATTGGTCTCCCAGGGCAAGCTTGGAGATCATAATCCTAAAAAGAACAAGAAAACCAAAACAAGTTTTTGGTGGCAGTTAGAATCCTAGAACCACGGAATATTCAGTGTTAGAAGATTCCCACTGGGATCATCCAAAGGACTTTCAGTGTCTGCTGGCTCAGGGAAAAAATCATCCAGTCCCACTCCTGGCCCTGCACAGGACACCCCAACAATCCCATCTGTGCATCCTTGGGAGCATCATAAAACTCTTGAGAAACAGGAATATTCTGGGACGTTTTACCCAGATGTGGCGTTAGCAGTGACAGAATTGGAATCGAAGAGAAACACTTCCCATTTCCAAGCAGATCAGAATGATCAAACCCACGGCTACAGGATGTGCTTTCCTGTGACACCACCAATGGAAATCCCAGCAATTCCTGTGTGGCTAGCACAGACCTTTCCTGTGAGAATTCTTTTCTCTCTTCTTCCTGTGTTTTATAAACAAAGATAAAGTTTGGATGTTATTAAAAACAGTTTCTCGGGATGTGGACAGTTCAGGCCTGGCCAGTCAGGCCTAGGGGGAGGCTTTGAACTGACCAATCTGGGTGACCTTTGAAAAGTCTATATAAATTGGAATTAAATAATAAAAACTTCTTCTTGATGCCACTTTGAACCTGGATCTTCTTACTCTGCTAGCGGCTCAACAGCGACAGGAATCAACTCCTCTGCACCAGGGATGGCCCCAAACTGCAGAAATTCCTATTTGGGGACTCACGAGGTTGGGAATTGGTGCTAAAAAGGTTGGGATTGGTGTGATGTTCCTGCAGACAGAGGTCATGACTCTGAGGGGAGAAACCCCTCTCAAATTTCGGTGAAATTAGAAATGTTTCATTTCTAATCAAGCTCTGAAGAAATGCTGGTGGGTTTTAATCGGATCCAAAGGACATTCCATAGTGTCCTCTGATTATTATTATTATTCTTAATGTAATTTGTAACAAGGCATTCCTGAGGGATTTTTCTGAGGGAAGAGAATATGGGGGAATCCTCTCCACAGGGGAATGAAGATGGTGGAGAGGGATGAGAAAGTTTTCTTCACATCTAATTGTAACAAATCTTTCCTCTGCATGACTTCCCAGTACCTCCCAGTCTCCTCCTGCTTGCTCAGGGGCTGTATCCATTTTTTTTCTCATTTTTTCCTTTGTCCTCTTCTCAGGATCATCATTCCCTATTATTTTAATCACTGTCCCAAATGTGGAGTTCTTTCCCATATTTCACATGGTAAATATTCCCTATTTTTTCCCCCTGGTGCTCTGATTCCCCACAGTGCCAACCTCCCTGATCAACCACTGAGAGCTCCACGAGACCTCTGAGGCTGAATTAATATCCAGATATTCCCTAATTTATCAGCAAACATCCCCATCTCAGATCCCAGAACTTCCTCCTTTCCCAGTTATTTATTCCCCAATTTCTAACTTTCACCACCTTTGTAATATTCCATAAAATAGGAACTTTCTGCCTGTTTTCTGAGCATTTCATCTCCTGTAATTTGCCCTATCTCAGCAGCCTTTCCTCTCCTCCTTTTCCAGGAGCAGGAAAGCCTGGAAATAAAAAGAGTTCCTATAAATAATAAATAATTAGAGTTATTAAGTTATTATTAATTATTATTATAATAAGTAATAATCATAATAAATAAAAATAATTTCTATATCAATCAAGGTTAGATGAGAATTTAGCATTAAAATCTGTGTCTTATGATGTTCAGAGAATGGATAAAAGTTTGGGTTTATCCAGAGTCCATAAATACTCATTCTATTAAAACAAGATTTGCAGAGCTGGAAAATGGAACACAGAAATGCTGAACTTACTCCATAATATTCCAGGAATATTTTCCTTGTCTGCCCAGCTTGGATTTGTGAGTTTGTCTGCCTGTGGTAAACTCCTTGTTGCAGCTCCTATTGCAAGCTTAGCTGTTTTAATCTGATTTTATTGTGCTGCAAACTCCTTTCTCTCTCTTTTGGAAAGTAATTTCACTTCCCTCTCTGTGAGAAATGTGGTGAAAAAATTAGAGCTATTAAGAGAAAAAATATAGAGTTTTGTTTGCCCCCAGCCTGCTTTTTATTTTACCTCTGGAAGCTGTTGGCAATATCCATGTCTTGGGAAGTGATGCTCATTTTGCAAAGGCAGTTTTTCAATTAAACTGTTTTTTTTCCTCATCCAACTCTGCTCTGGAGGACTTTCAGTGTCTGCTGGCTAAGAGAAAAAGATTCTCGCTGAAAATCAGAATTTCAGAAGTGCTTTCTAATCCCAGCATGCAGGTTTTTATAGAATATTTCAGATTTTCACCCCAAACTCTGATCTGTGTTTCAAGAGATGATTAAACTCAGTCTTAGCCTAAAAACAACTGAGGAGGAAGGAGCAAACAGAAGGGATTTATCCAAACTTTTGGCTACTCTGGGATGGAAAAATGCCTCTTTTAAAAACACTGAAAGTTGCAAAAGCCACAAAACCCACAGAGGAATAGCAGGAAAATTGTCTGATCCTCCATTTATTTCATGTTTATTTGATGGGTACTTTCTGTGGCTGAATAAATTATAGGGACTTTCACCTCCTAAATGGCAGTTTTTGGCTGGTTTTAAAGTGTTTTTAAAGTGTTTTTTAAAGTGTTTTTTAAAGTGTCCCAGTTTGTCCTGCAGGTTTTGAGGCTCCAAATTTGGGAAATCCCACAAGAGACCAAAGAAAATGGGATTAATTTGGTGAGTGGGGCAAATCAAGCTTTGGGAAAATGCTGGTGGGTTTTAATTGGATCCAAAGGACATTCCAGAGTGGCCTCTGATTATTTTTTATTTTATTATTATTTTTATATATATTATTATTTATTTATTATTATTATTGTTATTATTATTTCTATTCTTATTGTTATTCTCATTCTTATTGTTCTTATTGTTATTTTTATTGTTACTGTTATTATTGTTGTTCTTCTTCTTCTTCTTATTATTATTATAGTTATTTTAATCATTATCATTATTATATATTCATTATTCATTCTTTTTCAAATTTTTCATATTTTCCAGTATTTCATTATTATTCAACCATCACTATTACAATTATTCTCAATTATTATTAATTCTGAGCAGCCAATCTGCTCCATTCACAAGATCAGGATGATATTCTCTGTATAATACTTTTCCCTGCAATTTTTTCCTTTTCAGCTCCAAGTTTCCAAGCCAACTCCAGGTAAATCATGGAAAATTCATGAGGAATTTGTTGTCAGACTAAAAGAACTGAGGTGGAGCCACATTAAAGTCAATTAAAACTTGACCTGGACAGGTAATTAATGTATTTTTCATTGAACATAATCAAGGAAACGTAAAAAAAATACCTAAATATTGGAATACTTAAAAAAAAAAGGGAATTAAAGAAGAAAAACACCACAATCACCAAATAAATCCAAGATATTCTTGGATTTTAGTTTAGGGAAGTTTAGGGAATATTTGCAGTCTGAAATATGGGGAAGAATTCTGCATTTGGGACAATTATTGAAATAATAGAAATAATAATCCTGAGAAAAGGACAAAGAAAAAATTGATGTAAGGATTGAAAACCTGCAAAAAATAGGAATAAATAGCCTTCAAAAATTAATGAAAAATATGTAAAATAATGCAAAGTGATAGGAATTGGAAACAAAATTTGCTTTTTATCCTCAAAAACTTAATTTGAAATACATTCCACACTGGCAGAGGATTTAATTTATTATATAGGAACACTAACCCAGTTAGTTTTCTTTCCATATTTCCTATTTTTCATGTCAAAAGCCATTTATTTCAAATTTCTCACAGAAAATATTAACATGTGATTCAACTCTCCTTCAAGACCCATTTTGGGGTTGATTCTAAAAAACAAAACCCAAGTTCTTTGAGTGGTTTTTATGTAACAAAAGCATGTTTGGAGCACTTGAAAATCAGGTTTTTTTTCATTTTGTTCTGCCTCATTTCTTTGCTGTACTCAGCCAAGCTTTCAGCTGTGCTGTGCAAACTGTCAGGGATGCTTAAAGAACATTATTGATTCCAAAACTGCAGAAAGACAGAGCAAGTTTGGGACGAAGAGATCATTTTTTCTGCACTTGGAAAGTTTCTCAGCCTCCAGTTTTGTTCACCCAGGGCGACTGGGTTGAAATGGGTTTTTAATGAGGGAAGTGCTGAACAACAGGAGCAAAAAAAAAAAGCAGATTTTAGAATATTTAGGAGCGAAAAGAAGCAGATTTTATAAAATTATTCAGGGGCAAAAATAGGCAGATTTTATAAATTAATTCAGGTTTTGTTGGCTGAACAGAAAAAGTTCAGCCAACAAACTTTGGGAAGTTTGTTTGATTTATCTACAGGAAAATTGTTGGATTGATGTACAGGAATTCTATGAAATTCCTGGAAAATTAAAGTTAACACATGCGGGTTATTGAGGTTAGCAAAGAGTTAATGAATTTGGAAATTTAGAATAAATTTTTTGATATTGCTGGGTACAAAACCAAGCAAAGATTTTTGCCTGTTTTAGTGCAGCTTGGAAAAAAAAAAACAAACAAAGGATTAAGTGGTTTTAAATTAGAGAAAGGCAATAATACCTCAATTATGATCACAGAACTTGGGAATCCATGAGTGGAGCTGTGGAAATCCAAAACAAGTAAAAAAGATGATTTTTGTGGTGTCTGTGGTACAGAGAAGGGAAGTTTCTCATCCTGGTTGTGCTCCATATTTCAGGAGTCGGGGAGGCCTGAGCTGAACAGAGGAAAAATAGGATTGAAAAATTTCCTGGGGAAATTTCCCAGCTTTGGGTTGGAAATGCATTTGGAATCTCAGTGGCTAATTCCACCTTTGAACCAGCAAATATCCTTGGGATCAGGAAGAGTCAAGGAAAAGTTCCTTTTCCCTCTTTTTTTTTGTCTCAGCCATCTCTCCCTGACCCACAACTTCCACCTGCAGCAGGTTTTTTGGAATAAAAGTTTATAAAAAGTTGGAAAAGGCTCTAAGGCTGAGCCCAGCCATTAGCCCAGCTCACCACCAAACTCTGTTCCCAAATGCCACATCCTGAACAATTCCAGGGCTGAGGATTCCACCTGCTCCAGTGTCTCAACGATCTTGCAGTGGAGAATTTTTTCCTGATTTTTAATCTAAACCTCTCCAGCTCAGCCTTGAGGAAAATCTGGGAGAGATCCTCACTGGATCAAGCTTCTCCCTGAAGTCACACGGTTAGATCTGATGCAGGTATGGTTATTCCTCACCCAATTTGTCATATTTTCTCCCCAAAAAGATGTTTATTTGGATGAGAAAGCAAAGATATCTTCTCTCTTGAGTCGCTGCAGTTATTCCTCTCTTTAACCCAGGAGTGGGAATTGATCCTGTGGTGGAATTGCTCCTCAGGAATAATGGAAAAGGAGATGCCACGACTTCTGAAAACTCCCAAACAGCTCCAGTGGCCAATTGCTCTGTGTGGTTTTGCTTACCTGGTTCCACACTCTGCAATCAATAACTCCTGACTCCTGCCTGGCTGTTTGCTGCTCTTTCACAGCTGTAATTCCTCAGCCTGCATTTAAAGATTGGCTTCTGCAAAAGCCATTTCTTGGAGTGGTTGGGTTTGAACGGTGCTGTTTGAGATCAGCCCTTGAAAGAAATCAGGTTGTGTGGCTAGCACAGGTCTTTCCCACGAGAACTTCTTCTGTGTTTTAGAAACAAAGATAAAGTTTGGATGTTATTAAAAACAGTGTCTCGAGATTTGGACAGTTCAGGCCTGGCCAGTCAGGCCTAGGGGCAGGTTTCAGGCCTAGGGACTGACCAATCTGGGTGACCTCTGAAAAGTCTATATAAGCTGAAATCAAAATATTAAAGTCCTCTTTTCTTGCCACACTGAGAGCCCAGGGTCCTTTTCTCTGCTAGAGGCTCAACAGCGACAAGGTTGGAACTCCAAACTGAAGGGAAAAACACTTTGCTGAGACACAGCGAGCTGAGATCTGACGGAATCTCCAGCTGCTGTTTTCAGGCTCTTCTCAAAGATTTCTGTGCTTCAGCCTGAAACTTCCCCAGAGATTTGGGAAAGCAAATATGGGAAATGCCACTCTGCTCTTTAGAAATGTGGACTAGAAGTATTTCAAACCCCAAAGTTTATCTGTCAGCTACAAAAGCTACATTTAGTGCACTGGGTATGATTTTTTCCTCAGTGACAGCTCTTGTTCAGATCATTCTGCTGTTATTTTGCTGGGTTGAGCGAATATTCTTTAATTTAGGTGAAAACTCTGTGTGCTTTTCCACACTCCTGGCATTTTTCCTAAGGGAGCAGCTGTTATAAAAACTTGATTGTTGCGTGGAGTTTTCTGTTTGGTGGCTTTGTTTTTTATTTCTGAACCACCTGATTTTAGAAAAAGGGAAAGGAAATTGATCTACACTGAAACTTCTGCATTGATCACGTTCTCCTTGGCCTCCTGTCATCCTGTTTTTTACCAACCCAATTTCAAGGAGTTGAAATTGATGCATTTCCATGCACCCCATGGAAATTTGGGTGGAACTGTCCTGTATCCCAGCAGATCCCTTTGGAATTTGACCCCCATGGAGGGCTCTGCATGGTGGGGTTGAATCAGAGGGTTTATGTTGTGCAATGTAGCAAATCTAAATATTTTATCACCTTGGATGATTTAAAAACTTAATCCAAACAACAGAATAATTCCCAACAGTCAAGTTTCACCTTCCCCAGGCCCACCCTTTAACTCAGCTATGCACAACATGAAGATCTGAGAGTCTTTGCCCTTGAGCTGCCTTTCCAAAGGGATTAATCTGATTTATTCCACCGAATCTCCGACTTTCCATTCAAAGGCATCCTGTGTTTCAGGAGGGATGTAAAACTGTGGAAGAAATCTCATTGTGGTTCCTCCTCCCAGCTAAATCAACTCACCAAGCTATATTTAGCAGAGTGTGATGCTCCTGCACTCAGAAACAAATCTGTCTGGCCTTTCAGGGGGGCTTGGCAATGATGGAAACTGATGCCCTGAATGCAATTTGTTTGGTTTTGTGCTCTCTGCCTCCATAAACCCCTGAAAATTGCTATAAATACAGTCAGGCACAAGACAGCAGAACCAGAGGAGAGCATAAAACTCTCCTCTGGATTTTACAGCTCCGTGCACATTGCCTTTGAAAAGCTTCTTTAAAATATGGATTACTCATAATGTTCCTGTAATCCTCCAAACACGACAGGAAACTTGTCACTCACATCTGGAACATCAGCAGGCAGAGGAGCCCAAAGGGTGAAGCCAAACCTTCAGCTGCACAAAAAGCAGAGTTTGGACCCTTTCATGTGTCACTCATTCATCCTGCCCACGGCCAAGTGACACCCTGTCGCTGTTGAACCGCCAGTGGAGTGAAGAGTCCAGACAGATTCTCAGGTGGACACAATTCTGAATTTATTATTTAATTTTAAGAACTTATATAGACTTTCAGAGGTTGTCCAGATTGGGTCAATTCAAAACCTCCCCCTAGGCTGATTGGCCAGGCTTGAACCTCCTATGTTTCCAGAGAGAGTTTCAATGACATCCAAATTTATCTTTATTTATAAAAACACAGGAAGAAGAAGAGAAAACTCCCATGGGAAAGAACCTGTGCTGCCACAACACACCTGACAAAAGGCTGGAATTTGCTGTTCCACGTGTGATCCTCAATAACCTTTGTGGCTGCAGCTGCCAGGGCTGGGCTGGTGAGACAGTTTGGGTTCAGTTCATCATCCCTCTGCAGCCAGAGAGGTGAGCAGCAATTCCTCTGTTCTGAAGGGTGGAGAACAGAGGTGAAAGCCTTAAAGTGTGGTTTGGTTTAATTATTGGGAAGCTGTTCCCTGCCTCATTTGGATAAATCAGAAATCAGGGGCTAAGGGGCAGATTTTCTGGAATTTTTGCTGAACTGTGCAGGGCTGGATATTTGTGGAATTGAGACATCATTCTAGAAAATAAGGGATATCATCTCCTCTGTAGCCTTGAGTTTCTTGGAGATTTAAGTGCATTTTTTGTCTTCTGTGGGCAGAACTGTCCTGAATAACAGAATAAAGGTACTTTGAATACACTTCGGTTTCAGGCAAAAAAACCCCCAACAAACCAAGAAACCAAAACCAAACAAATCACGAAATGTATTAAAATGATGAGTAAAAATTATTCCTCCTCTCGTTTTCACCAAAGCTCCCTTTTGACATTTGGCTCTCTGATTATTTTCTGAAATTTAAAAAAAAAATTCCATGTCCTCCTCTGCACAACTTTGAGGCCACCTCAAATTTGAAATTGCATGGATTGTTATTTCCTCAGATTTCCCTCATGGCAACCTCCCTCTTTGATTGCACATATCTTTGTGTAATCTTCAAAAAACCTCCCCCAAGCAATAATTCTGTAGCTGAATAATGACAATAAAAAAATATATTGTTTAAGGCCAACTTCTGCTTCGTTTCCTGTAAATCCATGAGTTTTCCTGAACACAGCAGATGGTGGTGACCATAAATTCTCAAAACCTTTAACCTCCAAACTGATTTCTCACTGATTTCTCAACTGAAATCTGTGATTTCTCACTGAAATCTCAACTGATTTCTCACTGGTGATCTCCAGTGATTCAAAATACAAGTTATTTATGTGTGTTTAACCTCATACGACTAAGACGCGAAATTACAAACTCTTCAAATTCCAAATTCAATTTAATATTAATTAATTAATAGGAAAACTCCTTCCAAATGAGTTTTTTGAGCACTTCCATGGACAAATCCATGATATTTTAGCAGGGCTCAGGGACACCATGGATCATCCCTTTCATGGAGCAGTCAGGTCTTTAACCAGCTGATGCTTTGATCTGACTTGCAGATAAGAGGAATAAACAAGCATTTTCCAGCATTTTCCAGCATTTTCCCTCCATTCTTGCAGCAAGAATCAGGCATTGGCTGGGAATAGTGGATCTACAGCTTAGCCTGATGTATTTGCATAAAAAACACATTAAAAAATGACTGTTTATCTGTTTGCCTTCTCCCCTCCTCGATTCACAAAACCAGACCGAATTTTAAAGCATTGAGTTAAAAAAATAAAAGAAAAAAAAAGAAAAAAAAAAAGTGGAGTGGTTAGAGTTATTATTTTGAGTAGCTGGAGAAACACTTGTGAGTCTTGCCCGGGTATTAATAAATAATAATGTTAAACGAGCACTACCCTGTTTTCTTGTCTAATGTTCTGTTTGTTGTTCTACCTGCTGTTATAAATCATGCAGGATGTTCCTCCAGCCCCTGAGACACCCTGAAGAAGCTTTTGCTGGGTCATGAGTTTGGAAATTCGCTTCTTTTTTTTTTGCCCAAAACCATCTGGTTTACATGCTCACCTTCACCCCAGGTGAGAAAAGGCAGGAGGGAAACATCATTATCTTTGGAGCTGTGCTTGGTTATTTGGAGAGGAGATTGAAAAACATGGATATTGCCAGCTGCAGGGGGTTGGGAGAGCCGGGATGAGACGCTCAGCAAAGGGAAAAAAGCGTTTGTGGCGATAAAAATTTAAAGGTTGAGTTCGAACTGCTTCCCCGTGTGCAGCAGGGAGCTGAGGGGTGGAGGGAAGAGGGTGAGGCTGTGGCAGGGGAATAATCCCAGGGGTTTGTTGGAACAAGGGGGGATTTGAGCTGTAAAGGGGGAGTTTGAGCAGAGTGATGGAAATCAGCATTTCTGGTGCAGAAATATGGAAAATGGGGTGTTTCAGCCCAGGTGCTTGCAAGAATGTAAAATGCAGAAATATGAAATGCAGAAATATGAAATGCAGAGATATAAAATGCAGAAATATAAAATGCAGAAATATGAAATGCAGAAATATAAAATGCAGATATATGAAATGCAGAAATATGGAATGCAGAAATAAAAAATGCAGAAAATATAAAATGCAGAAAATATAAAATGCAGATTTATAAACCGCAGCTCTTTGTTGGTAAAGGAGAGGGTGGATGGGGCATTCCTGAGGGGCTGAAATGAGGGGGTGGCAGTGGCAGGGACAAAATTTGGGGGTGGCAGTGGCAGTGAGGTGAAGCTGCTGTCCCCCCAGCAGGAGCTCGAGGTGCCCTGGCCCAGGCAAGGGACATCACTTGGAGGTCAGTGGTGATGGAGGGAGTGAGACCAATGAGTTGGAACTCTGAGAAACTTGCATTTCAATGAATAAATGTTTCTTTCCAGGACACTTCCTGCATGGATTTTTCTCTCTCTGGAGCTGTTTGGAAAGAGTAAAGAACGTTGTAACCAAAAAAGAGCTGCCATGTCTCAAACAAGGTCCTTTGGTGACCTTTTCTGTTTGTAGGTTGGTATTTTGAGGTTGCTGTGAACCTCACAGACACCCAGGGAGGATTCCTGGGAAGTTTTCTCTTCCTTGCATGTGTTATCTCAGCCACGACCCCAACCTTCCCCACATTTTCATTTCCTTGTTCTCAGTCCTGGCACCACGTTTTTCCTTGTTTTTCCCAACCTTCCCCATGTTTTTATTCCTTTGTTCTTCTCAGTCCTGGAGCCACAAATCCTCTGTCCCACAAGATGTGCCTCTGGGAATAACTGGCTATCCACAAAAACCTCTTTCATCTCAACTTGGGAAGAAGGAAAAGAGGAGAGGATTGAGGCAGGAGGAAGTTTGGATTGGAAGGAAAGGTGAGGGTTTGATTCCTAGTGCCTGAAGTAATTAATTGTGTTTGTCTTGACGATCAGCTCTTCAAATTTCATTTTGGATCAAGCAGAACAACCCAGCCTTTCTGTTGATATTATCTTTTAAATTGTATTTCTTGGTAATATCCTTGTATTTATTCATTTCGTGTAATTTCAGGACACAACATAGTAATGGGAAAAGTGCTCTTATTGGCAGCTTTTATTGAACTTAATGTCTTTGTGCTCAATTCAATTTAGGATTTGCTACACTCCCAGCAGTTTGCACCTAGAATCTCATATTGTAGAAAACTTCTCATTTTGGTAATGCAGGAATTTCCCTCGCTAGCTGCAGCCTGTGGTTTTTCTGTTCTGATGGAATGATTCAGTCTAAAGGCCAAAACTGCTGCTTGCAGCTTCCATTTCAGTTCCCGCCTAAGGAATAAATTCACAGCTGCACAACATGTAAACCAACAAGGCAATGGAAAAGGTTTAATTCTCAGGAGCTGGAAGGAATGTGGCAGGGCAGCCTCTGCCTGATTTTCATGTCTCAGCTGAAGGGACCAAGCTGACCTGGAGCAAATTCAGAGCAGGGAGAACACAGGGAAAGTGCACTTGGATCCTTTCTAAATTCAATTTTTTTTTTTTTTAATACAAAATGGTTTGTGGCAGTCTCTAACCCGATGCAGACAAAGAATGGGAGGAGAGGTGATCACCCTGCTTGGTTCAAACAGGAGGTTTTCCTGAAATTCCCATTTTTTAAATGGACACAAACATATGCAGGATATCCTGAAATCTGCAGTGCATCCCTTGCTGGTGCTGTAGAATATTTCCTTCAGCTCTGCACCTGTGCTTTGAATTCCAGCTGCACCTTTCAGGACTTTAACAGGACAATTCATCTCCAAAATTTAGGGGGAAGAGAATAAAAATAAATATGTAAAATAAATAAAAAATTAGAAGAGAATAAACCAGTTCATAATTTCATCAGAGATGAAAGCATCAGGTATTAAGTAGAGAATGATTGTCTTTTTCAAATAACTTTTATTTTAGGTTGGAAAAGTCTTTTGGATGTGAATTTTCTCCCAGTTCTGGAACATCACTAGGATCTTTTATAGGATTTTTCTGCATTCTTCAGCCACATCAGTGGGATATTTTATAGGATTTTTCTGCATTCTTCAGCCACATCAGTGGGATATTTTATAGGATTTTTCTGCATTTTTCAGCCCTCATTTGGGACGAATGAGTCAATGTGTTTGTGGTTGGATGGGAGTGGGCAGGGAGACCTGCAGGAAATGGGATGTGAAACATCCACACGAAGGAAAAAGGGCTGGGAAATGACTACAACTCTCCACAGTTTCTCCTCTCAGACCAAAACACAGATTCTACACCAAACTTTGAAATTTCACAGCTGCCACAGGCTGTGGAAACAGAGATTCCCACGTGGAGGAATTTAGACGGAATATCAAGAAAAATTCAGGGATGAAATATCAGCAATATCAGGGATGGATTCCCCACCCCTGGAGGGATATAAAAACAATGGAAATGTGGAATTTGAGGATGTGGATTAGTGGTGGCCTTGGCAGTTCTGGTTGACTTGATGACCTCAGAGGGTTTTTCCAACCTTGATGATTCCATGATGTAAAATGGTCCTGGAGAGATTCCAGCCACGAGGAAAATCTCTTAAAAAAAAATAAAATTAAAATTAAAAAAAAAAAATCTCAAAACACAATCTGACAGTTGTGAGGATTTTTAAACACTTGAATAAAATGCTTTTCCAAAGGGAATTTTGAACATTTCCTCCTCATTTTGGGCCCAGAGAGGCTTTGAGAGGTGGAATGGGCTGGAAGCAACCATGGAGTTATTTTAACTGGTGGTTCACATGGGAATGATGGAAATTTCTGGAAATTTCCAGAACTGAAAAAAGATGAAAAAGAAGATGAAAAAAGATGAAAAAAAATGAAAAAAGATGAAAAGAATTTGAAAAAAGACAAAAAAGCCCTGGAAATTGCTCCCAAAATAGAACAATGCAGTGTGTGAATACAGAACACAACAAAGATTGGTGGCTTTTCCTGGTCATTTGTTAATTTGGTTTATTTTTCCAGAAATTTCTGTCCATACATTTGAGGAGAAAACTGCACCTCTGGGAACTTCAGGTACAATGCACCAAAAAATTAATTTGGAAATGGGAAATAATAAGAGTAATGCATCATCACTGACTGCCCCGGTGCAAGTTCATGGCAGCTTCATTTTCAGCCATTAATAAACAGGCTAAATATTACCATTAATTTCCCCGGAATATTGGATATTATATTATTGAGTTATTAATGCATCATATTGAGATGTATTCTGAACACACACAGCCTGCTAAATGTGGTATTTAATTGTAAATTACTGCCTGGCTGCTCTACGCTTTAAAAACACAGTTCAATATTTCACACTTTTAGCGGTTTGCATCTCACGCTTGGGGTTTTTCACCACCTATTTCTGACAACTTTCTTTGTTTGATCGCCGTCGATCAGCGCTTCGCTCCGAATCAGGATTTTGGTGAAACATGTAGGAACTAAAAATGGGAGGGGAAGAGTTTAATGCTTCTTGAAAAGCCATGTAATGCTCGGAAGGATCCCATCATTTGCACCAGGAGCCTTCATGCGTGATTCCAGAATGGCTTTTGATAGGGGAAAAGTCAGGAATTTAACAGCTGCCTCATTCCAGGCACATTGGCTTTTTGTGGAATGGCAAACTGATTACCTCTGGCTGCTAAAAGCTGGATTTGAACGTGCTGAACGAATTTGCTTTTAATGTTTTCCTATTTATATAAATGTACGTCAGCTTGAAATATGGGATTTCCATCCAGGGTTATGTTAATGGGAAAGTTCAGCTTCACAGGCAAAAGGATGGAAAAAGCCATTGGGTTCAATTTGGGGATATGGAAAACTCATCAAACTGAGTCACACAACGAGCACCTGCAGCATGAGCTGCAGAGTTGATCCTCGTGTGCCTGGAAAGCAGGAAATTCACTGTCGGGAGAGATTGGATTCTGAGCTTAAGAATTGATTTGGGATTTGTATAAGGGACTCTCAAATTCCCTAGATCACCTGAAGGCCTTCCAGGGATCCAGGGGCACCACAGCTTCTCTGGGCATTCCATCCCAGCCCCTCCCCACCCTCCCAGGGCACAATTTCTTCCCAAAATCCCATCCATCCCTACCCTCTTTTGGTCAGAAGTTCGATAAAGTTGACACAATCAACCCTTAGATTTCATCCGAAGATCACTCCCAGGAGTGGAGATCCCAGCAGCAGGAATGTTGGGGGACCAGGAGGAGGAGGAGGAGGAGCAGTTTGTGGAGCTCAAAGCTCAGTAATCCTCATTTTTTTCCTTCTGCCTGAAGTGGTGACAAAGCTGAGGTCACTGGAGGAGCAGAGAGGAATGAAGAAGAACAAAGAGGAGAGGAGATGGTTGTAGTCATAAAAGTTGCAGAAGAAGCAGGACTTGTTTTATTGATGTGGAATTCCCTGGATGCCCAGGTGACTTCACTTCTCAGGAGGAACCTCAGAGGTGTTTCAGAAGGGGAAATTCTAAAGGAAATGATCTCTCTGTCAAGTGCCAAAAATGGATTTTCTCTCTAGTGAATCCTTTGGGGTTTCTGGTTTTGGGAAATGATATTTGAAATTTCTGCGCCACCTCTACGGGAGGTTGTTTCTTAAAAATGGAAGATTATGAGGAAAAGCAATATTTTTCTTGGCTTTCCCTTCTGCTGGAAAGGTTGTTCCTGCTGTTCTGCTGTTTCCCCTGAAACAGAGACATGGAAAAATATGCTGACACAGTTCTGCCAGGAGACCTGACTATTGTAGCAAAGGTGTCAATGTTGTGAGGCTTTATTGGAAATCTGAGATTTGTGTCATCTCTGACCAAGATCTGTCCCCAGGGGCTACAAGCTAACCCTGAGACAGAGAGATGGGAAAACAGAGCATCCCAAAGATGTTCAGAACATCTCCTCAGCCTTTTCCTGCATTTCTCCAAACACCAGAATATTTTAGGATGTGCTTTAGCACTGCTTTTTCCCTGCAGAAAAACTGAGCTCCTTTTTTTCCCCCCAAGTAAGCTCTTAGAAATCTCCTTGCTTTGATTTCCTGTACATAATAAATATCCCTATATTCTAATGACAATGACATTTATCAGTTTAACAAAAATGGATAAATGGGGCAGCACAGAGGCACTTGGAGAGGATCCTTCTCTTTTTAGAAGCCTCAATTCCCTTTCTGAAGCCACTGGGACATCAGGAGGATAAAGTTGCCTTTCAGGAAATCTCTCTTCAGCCTTCCCTCAGGTGAGAGCTCTGTGCTGCTGAAAGGTGGCAATTAATCTTTAAACAAAGATATGTTTTTTGTCACAGGCTCCTGCTGGCCCAGCCACACCAGAGCCATTGCTGGCTGCTCAAATCTGCTGTGGTTTTCCCCTCTCTCACAAAAACATCTCCCAAGTTCCCAAATTGGAATTTCTCTCTCATTTTGCCACGGTGGCAGCTCGAGGAGGTGTTTTTCATTTCATAACCACATCCCTGAGGACAGAGAGCCAACAGTGAGCCTGAATTCCCTAAAGCAATTTCCTTTGATGTCCACAGCCTCTCCTCCTTCTATTGGTGCAATCTAAAGTTGGATAAAAGCTACTCTGCTACAAGTTCATCTCCTGCCAGGGCTGGAGTTGCTCTCTGTAGTTTATTTCTGTGTTTTGACCAATTTGTTATTTCAAAGTTTTTTCTGTTCTGTTAGGAAATAGAAGTTTCTCCTGTTATTCAGCCCAAGTTTTTGTTGTCCTTATTTCATTTTTTCCCCCCTCCTCCCATTTCTATTTTCTTGCAGCTCAAAAGTAGAGAATGACACACCTTCAATACTCACAGGGAAGAATCTTTTTGGGAGAATAACAAACTGGGGAAGTCTCATGTAAAGCTTTACTTCTAAACCTTTAGACAGGATAAATCTGGGTGTGAAACTCAAAGATTGCTGGAGAAAAGAGCAGGCTGAGGCTCCTGGTGTCCCTTGAATTGCCCTAAGACAGTCTCTGGCTGAGGAATTTGAGAGAAATTCATCTGACAGTTGTTGGTTGCTCTGTGGGTCTTGCAGGGTTTGTTATTCTGTCTGTGTGTGACAAACATTTGCTGTCTGCTGTAGTTTCAGCCAATTCCACGATGTGACATAAAAACCAGAACTGGAGAAGCGTTTTGGGCAATTCTGTTTGCTCCTTTCAGTGTCACTCAGCTGTCAAAGCCTCGCAGACAGGTCCTGAAAGGGATCAGCACTGATCCTGCTGGAAAAGGGAGCTGCAGGAAAAGCCCTCAGCTATGAACCTTCAGCTGAGCCCTTTGGGAAGGAGCAGAGCTGCCTCAGGAGGGTGATGGACATGGGAACCACCAGAAATTTCTGCACCACCTCTATGGGAGGTTGTTTCTTAAAAATGGGGGATGATGAGGAAAAGCAATATTTTTCTCGGCTTTCCCTTTTGCTGGAAAGGTTGTTCCTGCTGTTCTGCTGCTCCAGGATCTGTTTCCCCTGGAACAGAGACATGGAATGTGGAAATGTGGCTGCTCTGGCAGGCAGGAAGAGGTTAATCAGCACTGAGAGAGGGAGGGAGAGAAATGAAAACACAAAAGAAATCTCTCAATCTCTCTTTGGCTTGGATTTCAGCTCTGGTTGGCCTTGCCTTTCCCCACTCTGTATTTAACACTCCTGTTTGCTTTCAAACCCAAACTGCATCAATGCCGAGCAGAAGTGTCTCTCCAGCCCTTTGTTGTCTCTCCCAAATGCTGGATCTCAGAGTCCCCCCTCGCTGTCACCTGCAGACACTAATTACAGATGTCAAACGAGGTGTGAGCTGCCATCACCATCACCATCACCACCACCACCAGCAGCACCAGCAGCAGCACAGGAGAGTTGGCTTTGATGTCTCACACCTTCCCTCTGCTGACTGAAATCGCTGCCAGAGGTGTGAGACATCCTCATCCTCCCTCTCTCCCTGCCTGCTCATCCCCTGCAAAGCTTCCCAGTTAAAATACGGGACTGAAATGGTGCCCTGGTGATGCCCTCCTTACCCTCCCTGCCTTTGATGTGCTGCTTTTATGGAGTTTATTTGGTTGATTAACCATTGCTGCTCCCATTCAGCTCAGAGGCACTCACAGCTTTTAGAGGCAGCTTGCAGGTTTGGTTCTATGGCAACTCTGGGAAACCTTTTTATTCTGGTGGGAGAGAATAAAAATTCTCTTTTTTTTTTTAGAACGGAAAAATTCTCGTGGAAGAGAATAAAAATTCTCTGCAGAAGAAGAGAAGAGTTCTCGTGGAAGAGAATAAAAATTTACCTTGATGCTTAAGGTAAACTTAATATTTTTTTCACTAATTTAAAAAAAAATATATTTTCTATCAAACTTCTGCAATGATCTCCCTTCATTCCCCCTGATCTCTCTTTAGTGTCCAATCACTATAATGGAGAAATTATAAAAAAATAACAAGGTACTCATATAGAAAATATTTCTGCTTTGAATTTCACCAGCAGCAGGGATGTAAAATACACCTCTGTATTTGGAAAAAACTCTGTCCTGATCAAGCCTTGGGATGTATTTACTGGAGACTGAGTGTAAACCTTCAGGAAATGTGTCTTGTAGTAAACAGGCTTCAAAGAGACAGAGCTGCTGCAATTTCAGCTTTGAGCAGTGAACACTGTAAATATAAATTGCCATTATAAAATGCAGTAATTGTGATTTCCAGGAGTTTAACTTTCCTATTTTATCCTGCTGTTTATACCCAACCAAGAGCTGGAGCAATATAAAAATACATAGATTCACTCAAATGCTCACTAATACACTGTTTAATTCAAATTGTCCTTAAATAGCTTCCTAAATTCTCTTTCATTTTGTTATTTTTGGATTTATTGCTGCTTTAGTTCGTAAAGCTGCTGGAATCCAAAATCTGAATTACAGTCCCTCTCTTTTTTTTTTTTTTACTACAATAAGTTGTATACAAGTATTCTTGATTACTTTCCTTTAGTTCCTCGTGAAATAATAAAGTAACAGCTTTTATGCTCTATTTAAATTTTGAGTGCCAGCCAAGCTCTGTCTCTCCCTGTTTTAGCATCCATTTAAAGTGAGTTTTCTAATCAGCTCTGCCCTGCACATCATAAAGCCTCTCCTTGCTATCTCTGCTGATAACTCCAGAGATTCTCAGCCTGGGAAATTGTTGGTCATGCTTCCCTGGCTCTGCTTCCCCCCAAGAATCCAGCCCTTAGGAAATTCATATTCCCTGATCCCGAGATTCTGCAGATTCCAGGAGCAGATGGTTCCATGGAATTTCCAAGGTCAGCGTTCAAGGAGGTTGGAAAACTTTCACTGAATATTTACATGCTTCACAACCTCAATAACTTCTATTCCTGATATGTTTATTTGGTGGATCTTAAGCTCATTTTCTCTCTCAATGGTCTCTTATTTTTCAATAAAAGCCCTAAAAGGACAAGATTTAAAGTCCTAATATTAGTTCAAAACAAGACTCTTGATGGTTGAAAAGGACTTTTTACCCTTGCTGGGTCTCCTCGTGATGTTTTTTCTTCTGGCATCATTCAACCCAAACTCTCTGTGCAATATCTCCAGTTTGAGTCATGTGAGGTAAAAATAAAGCAGAGTGATTTGGACATCAAAATATGGCTGTGATGATTCAAAGGATGGTTCCATGGAATTTCCGTGGAATTCCCATGGAATTCCCAAGGTCAGTGTTCAAGGAGTCTGGAAAACTTTCACTGAATATTTACATGCTTCACAGCCTCAATAACTTCTCTTTATGATGTTTATTTGGTGGATCTTATGCTCATTTTCTCTCTGAATGGTCTCTTACTTTGCAATAAAAGCCCTAAAAGGACAAGATTTAGTTTTCAGTCCTAATCATGTGAGGTAAAAATAAAGCAGAGCGATTTTGACATCAAAATATGGCTGTGATGATGCAAAGGATGGTTCCACGGAATTCCTGTGGAATTTCCAAGGTCAGTGTTCAAGGAGTCTGGAAAACTTTCACTGAATATTTACATGCTTCACAACCTCAATAGCTTCTCTTCCTGATACATTTGTTTGGTGGATCTTATGCTCATTTTCTCTCTCAATGGTCTCTTACTTTGCAATAAAAGCCCTAAAAGGACAAGATTTAAAGTCCTAATATTAGTTCAAGACAAGACTCCTGTCGGTTGAAAAGGTTCTTTCACCTTTCCTGGGTCTCTTCATGATGTTTTTTCTCCTGGCATCATTCAACCCAAACTCAGTGTGTAATACCTCCAGTTTGAGTCATGTGAGGTAAAAATAAAGCAGAGTGATTTGGACATCAAAATATGGCTGGGATGATTCAAAGGATGGTTCCATGGAATTTCAGTGGAATTCCCATGGAATTTCCAAGGTCAGCATTCAAGGAGGTTGGAAAACTTTCACTAAATATTTACATGCTTCACAGCCTCAATAAATTCTCCTTATGGTGTTCATTTGGTGGATCTTATGCTCCTTTTCTCTCTCAATGGTCTCTTACTTTGCAATAAAAGCTCTAAAAGGACAAGATTTAGTTTTCAGTCCTAATCATGTGAGGTAAAAACAAAGCAGAGTGATTTGGACATCAAAATATGGCTGTGATGATTCAAAGGATGGGGAGAAAACTGCAAAACCCAAAATAACCCCATTCAAAACCGACAGGAAAAACCTGTTCCCCCAAACCCATCCTCTCTCCAGACAAATGTCTGAGAAATTAAAAGCGAATAAATAGAAGGAAAACGAAAATGCCCCTGCATGAATGCTATTTTTTGATTATATTCCCTCAACAGCAATGGGCTGATGTTGCAAATGAAAAACTTGGATTATTGCTGTGGAAATAATCTCTGCAGAGGAAACATCAAGCTCCATTCAGCTCCGAGGAACGGTGCTTAACTGGGGCTGTAAAATGAAAAGGCAGCAGCAGGGAGAGCACAGCGCCGGGAGTTGGGTTATGATGCTCAGATTTGGGTTATTATGCTCAGATTTGAACATTATCAGCCAGCGAGATGCAAAATGTGATTTCTGAACATCTCCAGAAGCCTGTGCTCTTAAAATGGATTCGTTTTAGGAGACACTGCAATGTCTGTATCCCCACAGCGACTCGCTAGATCTTGATCCTTGCTCTCCTACACTCTTATTACGCTCAAAGATTATTTTTAAGAGTTTTACTCATAACACTTTTCCCCTCCTGTGTCTTTGGAGATGCTTCTATGCTAAAAATGCTCTCAGTTTCAATATCGCAGTTGATATTTGTATTTTGTCTTTTTTCCCAAGCTTTGTCTCCCAAAGAAGAGCCCAAAAATTCCTCATCTGGCTGATGCAATAAAGCTGAATGGATATGAAAATACTTCTCCTGATCTTTTTTCCCAGCAGCACTTGTAGCAATCTTCCTTTTCAAGGTCAATTATTTAGAGACCTCCTTATTTAGAGACCCCAACTCTGCTCTCACCAGACCCCAGCATGGGATTTGGGCTGCTTTTCTCTTTATTCCAGGACAGTTTTTCCTGGGCTGATCCACCTGAGGATACAAAATCCATTCCAAGGCACAGGAAGGACAAAACCTCCTCTCCTCGTGCTGCAGAGAGAGAGAGTTAAAATCCTTTCAGGGCTGGAGTTTTGCTGGAACTCACATCTCCCACCGAAACCCCGCGGTTCACCGCCTGCTCCGACTCTTTCTCTTGCTTCACTTGGTTTCATCCTCTCCCTTTGGTGTGTTTCTGTTTGAAGGGAAGGTCAGGGAGCTGCTGGTGTCCCAGCAGAGCAGCAGGGAGCTGCAGGGAGAGCCTGGCTGGAGCGATGGAGGTTGCCTGAAAGTGAACTTCTGACAGCAAACAAAAGGAGCTGGAAGGACCCAGAGGTTTGAGCCACAACCCTTTGGAAACAAGAGGTCAGATCGAGGTCTGAAGTTGTGTGTAGTTTTCTGCTGGCTTTGATGGGAAGTTCTTTTGGAGCCCAGCTGGAGGAAAGGGCTCAGGGTGAGGGGAGGGCTGGCAGCACTGATTTTTCTGCCTTCTCAGGATTGCACGTTCTGCAATATCCCCAGACTCTGACTTGGCTCTTCAGGAGGCTGTGGAGAGGAGAGTAAATTATTCCCCTCAATGACAAATCGACTGTGTGAGTAAAGTGCACAAAGAGAAAATTAATTGGAGCAACTTCACCTCCCAGGATTTGCTCCTTCCTTCCTCCCCCAGCCCAGGCTGAGGTGGAGCTGCTTGGGCTGCTCAGAGCATTGTTGGTTCTCATTTTGGGGAGTTAGTTACACGTTTTTGGGGAGGTCCACACATCTCTGAGCACAGAAAAGGTGCAGAGGTGAGGATTCCTTGGGGGAATCCCTGAGGAGACTCCAAAATACACAGGGAAGCAGCAACACTGGGAATCTTTATGAGCAATGCACTGGATCTGGAGAAAAGCATCAGATAGTCCCAGTTTTGATTTAAAAATTCAACTCGTGGGATCATGGAATGGTTTGGGTTGCAAGGGATGTTAAAGATCTCATTCCATCCCCTGCCCAGGCTGCTCCAAGCCTCATCCAGCCTGGCCTTGGACATTCCAGGGATCCAGGGACAGCCACAGCTTCTCTGGGAAATCCATTCCATCCCCTCCCCACCCTCCCAGGGAACAATTCCTTCCCAATATCCCATCCATCCCTGCTCTCTTTCTTGATTTCAAGCCATTCCCACTTATCCTGTCATGTAAAAAAATCTATGGGCCATTTGCAATTTCCATTTCTTTACCTTTCCTCCTTTATTTTTCTTGGCAGCGCAGTTGCAGGAGGGTGAAACCCTGACATTCTGCAAAGGACAGCAATTGGATTTTTTTGCTGCTTCCAAATTGATTTTGGTTTCAAACATGACTCAACAGACACACAAATCTTACTTAAACTTGTCAGATCCGGAATAAAAAAATACCAGTTGATGCAGAGTGACATTTTTAACTGAGATGTTTGATTTGCAAAAATGTTCTCAATTCCAGCTTTTTTTTTCCCCTCATGAACTATAAAAGGAGTAGTTTTAGAAATTTCCTTGCATATCTGAGTGGCCAATGATTGCCTTGATTGCTTTACTGGAGCAATGGATGACATAATTAAATCATGATGTTTTGTAAATGCAAGGACAGGGCTTTAATTATTAAATCCAAATCAATAAAGCAAAGCATCTGCACTGTAAAATTCCGAAGGCTGACAGTGTTCCTGGAATGAGGCTGGAGTGGATCAGAACAGAAAATCAGGAGAAATTGTAAAAATATTTTATAAATCCACATGGACCAAGAGCTGATTGCTTTTGAACCAGCGCAAGGTAAATAGATAAAATAAAATGTATTTAGTATCCCAAAATCCATCCAGACTTCCAAATCCATTCGGTTCTGCTGCCTCAGAATCCTGGAATGGTTTGGGTTGGAAGGGAATATTAAATCCCGTCCCATTCCATTCCCTCCATAGCAGGAACATCTTCCACTATCCCAGGTTGCTCCAAGCCCCATCTAGCATGGCATTAAATATTTCCAGGAATGGAGAATCCCTGCCCTTCCTGGATCACCCATTCCAGCATTTTCCCCCCACCAGCTTGGGCAAAATAAAATATAAATCCACACGACAGCACCACAAATCCTGAGGAAAACTTGGTGTCATTAAGAAGTCTAAAATGCCCCAAACCATGTGAAGGAGCAGCAATGACCTGCTTCTGTGAGAAAAAAAAAACAACCTTCCAGAAAAACCTACTGGAGCTGTTTTAATTGATTGTTCAGTCACCTGCAAATGATGCCCCTGGCTATGAAATGCAAATTGGCCTCGAAAAGTTCCTGTGAGGAGAGCAAGGTCTGCTGCACCTGGAATCCCAATAAGCCTCTCCTCTGCACACAGTTATTTATAAAGTTTGAATATTGTATAGAGAGAGGATTGTATAAATTATATTTTTTAAATGGAGATGTATCATCTCCTTACATCATCCCCTTTGGTCTCCGTGGTAGGAAAACTGTGAAGATAGAGACAGAATTCTGCCACCACTTATCTTCAGATTGTCCCCTCCAGTCCTGGATATTTGCTGCATATTTTAGCTTTTGGGGTATTTTCTCCAATCATACCTGAAGTTCTCTAAATTATAATGTTTCTATTTCTTCTCTTGAGAGGCAATCTGATATTCTAATCTAATTTCACAATTGAATATGTCACTGTCAAGGAGATATTTCCCTTTAAGCTCTGCTCCCTTATGTTCCTCTACATCATCTTTCCCTAATTCAACTCATTCATCTAACATTTATGTGCCATTTATGTACCTATTTACTCATTCCTTAGCTAAATTTTACACATTTAGCTCATCCTCCAGTCTTTAAGTATTCACCCTAAAGGTTTATTGTAGCTCAGAGTGTGATTTGATTGCTAGCAAAGAAAGATGATTTTTTTCACATTTATGTCACCTTAAACACATTAGGACATTACCTGTACTTATTTATAAAGTGGCAGCGCATGGAGAATTATGAAAAAAGCACAGAAATTGGTCTGTTGGGCTTGTGTGGCACTTTGGGCAGAAGTTGGCAATCTGAAGTGACATCCAGCTGAAAAAGAGCAAAGAGCCGTGAGCCAGAACTGCTGTGCCTTGGCCAAATCCAATTTTTCCCTTTGTGCTCTGGTTGTGGGCAGAACCAAAAAGTTTAAAAACTTGTAAATATGGATTTGTGAGTAGAGATGTTTGTGGGTCTATGGATGGTAAAGAGAAGTGGTGCTGCTCTGAGCCAGAAAATAGCAATAATCAGTGGTTTTCACATCCCCAAATTAATATTTTCATGTTCTTTTCTCTTCTCTTAAGAAAACACACCTGTTCTGCGTGGCTTGGCTACTTTCTCCTCAGGTCTGCTGGGCTGCTTGGTGCTCAGGGAAGTGAAAATGTGATTTATTTGGAGCTCTGCAAACCTTTATTCCTGGCTGGGAGCAAATATTTGGGGGTGTGCAGTGTGGGTTATCTGCCAGCGTTGGGTGTGTCACTGAAAGCCCAGCCTGAGTCTCTGGGCATGGAGGGAGGGAAATTCTAACAGTTCTTTCTCATTTTAAATCAATTCTTTTTCAGGCATGAGGCAGTTTTAATATTTCTCTGAGAATATCTGATGGAAAGAGCTGGAAACTGCATTCTGGGTTTCCCTTCCTGTGAGAGTTATTCCACATTTTTTACCCTTACTGGAATCTTCCAAATGCTGCAGAGACTTCTGAGTTTTTCCAAATCCCCAACATGCCAAACCCATCCCAACTCCAGTGGGGAATTTCCTCCAACAAAGGCACTGATCTCCTCCTGAAAAAGAATTATTTCCTCATCAAAACAACCAGGCAACAAACGGCTGGAATTCAGAAAAAGCCACACTAAGGAAAATCAATTTTAAATGACAGCTCTCATTAGAACTCTAAAACTTTGGCAATGTGTTTCCTGTATTTATTTCTTTATTTATCCCTCTTTATTCCTCCTTGCAAGTTCTCATTGCTTCAGTGGTTTTCCCTGTTGGCTCTGCCTTGTTTCAGCTTCGTGTTGCAGTTGTTCCCTGTGGTTTTAGGGTTTTTTCCTTCTCTTTTCTGTGCTGGAAAAAGCAGCAGAAAAAGCATCACCTGCTGCTCTGTGCTCATTCACCTGAATGGGAAGAAATGAGGTTAAAAAAAGGGAAATGTTGTAAAGCTTCGCAGGTGTGGTGCAAAAACGTCATCCCTGACTGCTGAATTTCAAATTTGATTGGTTTTTTTATTGATTTACTTATTTTTAGATTTATTTTCAAACCAACAACTGCCCTGCTAAGCTCCCAGCTGATTAAAACTGCGACATTCCCTTCCCAGAACCAGGAAATAAAAAGGAGAATGTGGTGTCAGCATTGCCATTCTTGTAAATTTTATCACTGCATTTAAAGAAAAAACAAGAGAAATGGTGATCTTTATGCCAAATAATTGTGTGACTTTAATTTGATGTTTTTGTTTTTCCCCCCAGAAAAAGTTATTGAGGAGAAAAAACATTGTGGGGTTGAAGAGGAGAACATTTTCCAGGGATGGACAAGTTGACTTCAGATGAAATTATTTCCTCCATTTATTTAGAAGTGGATGAATTAAACCTACCATGGGATGTTGGCTACAAACATTTTTCTTTGACATCTTTAGGAAAAAAGTTAAATAAAAAAGTAAGTGAGAACAAATTATAGCTATGGTTTACTTTTTCTGCTCTTTAGGGAAGACTGTTCCATAAATAAATACATTTAAACAAATTGTAAAGCAGTCATTGTAAAAGTTTGAAGATTCAGAATGGCTGAGCTACTTTTATATATTTGCACTTTTAGTTCAGATTTTTCATTTGTTTGAGTTCAAAATAGCCTTAAAGTTGTTGCTTTAGTACAAAGCTTTTTTATATCTCTTTAGGTAAGATCTTTATCTTCTCAATTTTGAGGTTTTGATCCCTTGTAAAACACTGGCTATAAATGAAAAAATATGGTCCTTTCAGCTGTGACCTGGGAAGGGAACATTTCAAATGCTCCATGAAACTTCTGAGGCTGAAATTTCTAAAAAGAAAGATAAATAAGAGAGCTGGGGAGTGCAAATAAAAGAGTGAAAGGTTTATACTGCTGGGTGCCAGGAATGCTGAATGCACTCCGGCTGGAGGGAAGGAGTGACAGTAAAACAAAAGGCTGCAAATCCAGCGAGGGATTTCATGGGAAGTTCAGGGACTAATTGTTCTTGTCAGGTTTCAGAGGGAAATGAGGGTGTTGTGGGGATGAATCCCTGAATTTCAGACTGGTTTGGGTTGGGAGGGAAATGAAATCCCATCCAGTGGCATGGCAGGGACACCTTCCCTGGGATATTGGGGATAAATTCCTCCCTGGGAGGGTGGGGAGGAGCTGGAATGAATTCCCAGAGAAGCTGTGCTGCCCCTGGATCCCTGGAATGTCCAAGGCCAGGCTGGACAGGGCTTGGAGCAACCTGGGACAGTGGGAGGTGTCCCTGCCATGGCACTGGATGATCCTTAATGTCCCTTCCAACCCAAACCATTCCAGGATTTTCAATTCCTCACTTTCAATGTTAAGATTAGGTCATGTTTCAAGGCATAGAAATTATTTTTTAGAAGAAACGGTTTGCAGATGTTAAAATGTTTTGGGTTTTTGCCTTTAAATTATTTTTTAATATTCCATCTCTTTAATTAAGAAGGGCAGAAAAATAGGAATTCTTCAGGGTGAAGCAATAAGATACTGTTCGGTATTTTGAAAGCACTCAGAAGTTTAAAAAACCTAATAAAGTAATGAAATAGAAAAAAGGTATTCCCTCTGTCCCCTTCCTCTTCTTCCTCTCCCTCAATTTTGGGATGCTCCAAAGTTTCCAGGGAAGGTGTAAGGACAGCAACCACACTTTTCCTGGCTCCCTTCAGTGCCTCGTTAGTGATCCATGCCCTGGGGATCTGTAAATCACAGACTGAGAGCACATTCTGGGATAATCAAAGCTGCAGGATAACTCGTTTAAAGTTACTTTGTGGAAATGATGGTCGCTGAGTCTTGCAGCAATATTCACGTGAATCGTCTCTTGACTTGGGTTGAGTCAATTAAAGCTACTTAATTAGTGCAGTTAGTAATCATCTGCTGAAATTACAGACGTTCCTTTGCGCCAGGGTTTGTCTGTTTTGATAACTTTTTCAAACCATTTTAAAAAATGACCCTGTGCAGATACATTTGGTTAAACATTTTCTTTAGGTTGCTTTTGCACTGAAAAACAATTTTGAAATATTTTAGTAACTGTGATTTCTTAGAGCAATGTAATTTCTATTTTTCTCCATGCTTATGGCTCCTGCTCTGATTGTTTGTTCTCATTCAGCATGTTCTCATGCTTAAATCTTCTAAAATCTGAGTTTTGTCTCCATTTTCCTTGGCTTTTTATTTGTGTTTTCCCAATTAATTTATTAATCACGAAAGGCCATCAACCTTCCTTGTGGGAATTGCCATTTAATGCACCAAACGAAGCTCTTAGATTGCACTGTGATATTGAAATAATCTGTTCCCTCTTGGAAGGAGTTGTGGGACAAGGAAAAGTGATAATTCCAAATTAAATATCAATCTTGGGGGAAATGGCAGTGGAAGAAAAAGAAACTTTAAATTCCTTCTGGAAGAGCCACACCAAAGGGACAAGGAGCTCACAGCTGCCTGGGAAATTGGCCTGGGAAAAGGGCTGGGAAAATTCCAGAAAATGCAGTCCTGTAGCAAAGCTTTGGGATATTGATCCCTCTGAACTTCCATAAACATCAAAAAAATGTTTTCCCACCCAGCAGGGATTCTCTCACTGGCTCCAGTCGGGATGTTTATGCCAATGTGGCACCTGGAGCAGCCCAGAGTGGGCAGTTTTCCCCGAATTGGAGATGATTCCCCATCACACAAAGCCCTGGGATGGATGTGGATCGTGTTCAGCTCTGGAGCTGGCTCTGCCATGACAAATCCCTCTAATTTTCCCTGCTCATCTCTGTCCAACGAGTGGGAATCCAACATATTGCGGGAATTATTTTCAAGGCTAGGTTTGTTCTGACAGCCCTGAAAGAAGAGGAAAACAGGAGAGATATTATCCTGTGACAATCCATCCCTCCCTACCTGAGAGCCATCGATTCACAGCTGAGCCATCTGCAGCTCTTCAAAAACTCTTTACTAGAACAACAAACCTCTGCCAGGCTGATCTGCCAAACCCTGAGGAATTTTTTTTCTCTAAAAATCATTTCATCTTCAGGATGTGGAAGTGTCCAAGGCCAGGCTGGACAAGGCTTGGAGCACCCTGGGATGGTGGAAGTGTCCCAGGTCCTTCTTTTTAATGATTTAAGGTCCTTCTAGCCCAAACCTTTCTGTGGCTTTGTGATTCCTTTCTCCCTGCAGGAGCATCTGTCCCTCAGGGAGGAGTTTTGGTTCCCAGAGCTCCCATCATGTTTAGTGTCAATTTGTACAAAATAAAAACCCTTCAATCTCCCACTGGGCATGGAATTGTCTTCAGCTGGGGAATTCTCAGTAGCCTGGTTGTATCCTGAGCAGCCAGGCTGAAGCCAACAAGATATTTCAGATTTATTCGCTCTTAAAATCCTACATCTGAATTTAGGTTCGGATTCATTGCATGAACACCACCCAAAAGAAATAAGATTTAAACGAATCCATTTGCTCTATAAATCTATATTTTTTGTGGTGTAAGTACTTCTCAGTTTTAAATAATGTAGAACCTTACAGAAAATGTGCCCCTCATGTTTTATTGGCTCTATCCATGCACGTGCACGGCCTTGACCTTGGAGAAAATGCCAGTAAATGTTTATTAAATCCGCGGGCAGCCTGAACTGTAAGAATTGTTCCAATACACGGATCAATAGCACATGTTGGAACGCTGTTATTAAATAGAGAGCTGCCTCAGTAATGAGAAAAACACATCAACTTGCTATGAAAAGCTGTTTTTCAGAGGCAGAGTGAGCCATAGATCACGCTTTGACAAATTCTGCTGCTGGTGAATAGATTAATTTTTTTGCTATCAGCCCCTGTTCCACCTGTTAGAGGGAAAAGAAAGGAATTGGTGCAACAGAGACAAAGAGCTTTAAAAGAAGGTGAAGGAAGGCACAGCTCCAAACAGCAATGTTTGGATTCAGAAGCTTCAACACTGCTGCATCATAAATTGTAAAATGTGTTTATTTCCCCTTAGTGATAATTCCTGTTTTAGGGGGGAAAGGCTTTCTTTTATTTTTCTGACAATATGGGGGGGTGTGGTGTGGAAATCAAGTCCTGCTGTCTCTTTGCACACAAAATTCCATTAATTTGCAAGTCTGTGAAATTTCCTTTCTTCACAAAAAAGAAAACAAATGGTAAAAGATTAAAATCTGGAATTTCTGTGCCTCTCCTGCTGTTTTGTCACAACAGCAGGCAACTGTGGAGCCTTCAGGTGGCACATGGAGATTCCATGGCTTTGAGGGAAAAACTGGAAGTGAGCAACTCTGGCAGAGCCCAGAGGAATCCACAGACTCTGCAGTGGGACTAAAATTGCAAAGTTTGTGTTTTTCTTCATAGAATCATCAAATCCTGGTGCTTCATCTGGATTCACTCCAGGAGCTCCATGTCCTTCCTGTGCTGGGGATTCCAGATCAGGATGTAACAGTGCAGGTTGGGGTCTCAAAAATCAATAATCAAATTTTATGAATCAAATGTTATCAGAAACATTTTGGAATTTGATTGTCCTGCCTGGTGCCTTTCTGCCCACCTGCCAAAAGGAAAAGAATTGGGTTTGAGATGCAAACCTATTAAATGCTGTGCCTTCCCAATCCTGCTGAAAATGATCTCATGTGATAGGACAATACATTCCAAATAACATCTAACACGAAATTATTCACCTGCTGAAAGTGATCTCATGTTATAGGACGATACATTCCAAATAACATCTAACATGAAATTATTCACCTGCTGAAAGTGATCTCATGTTAGAGGACAATACATTCCAAATAATATCTATTATGAAATTATTCACATGCTGAAAGTTATTGGACATGTTATAGGACAATACATTCCAAATAATATCTAACATGAAATTATTCACCTGCTGAAAATGATCTCATGGTATGGGACAATACATTCCAAATAACACCTGATATGAAATTATTCATCCCCTCCTGGATGACCCCATGGTCAGTGACCCTGTTCTGTCACCATGACACTTCCCAAGTGTCCCTGGCAAGTAGGACAGCACCAAATATTCTCTGCATGAGGCAATTTGACTCCACAAAAGGCGAAATAATCAGCATTTTCCCAGTGGTTTCCTGACGTTTCCACCTCTGCAGTGAGATCAGTTGGAATTCCTCCTGTCCCACTGGGGGAAATGGAATTATCTCTGTGCTTCCCCTTGGAAAGGTTGGCCATCAGTCAAAGCTGTTGCCATGGCAAACCAAACCTCTGAAGTCCCCAGACTGCTCCAGCTAAGCACATGGAGCCAAAATATCCTCCAAAATGTGAAATACGATGCTAAGATGATGTCGACAAATCCAGGACAGAGGATAACTCTTTCTATATAATAACTATATTATATAAGCAGCCATGGAAAAACTTGGAAATGCAAGATATTTGAAATCTCGTTTGATAGAGGTGATTTGTGCTAAAACAATTTCTCCCGAAGAAATGTGGATCTAATTTGCCAGCTGTGATTTGAAAGGAGAAATATATATATTGATTTTTTTTCTTCTTCTTCTCTTTTTTTTTTTTTTTTTTTTTTTGCCTTTACAGGATGGATTTTACTCCAGAGCAGGGAAGTGGGACAGGGAATGAAATAATCAGTTCTTCTCCCATAGTTCATCGAAATTCCCTGTAAGAAGGGATGTTCCATTCCATAGATGTGACAAATAAACCCAAATGATTTATTTTTAAGCCCTGACTAATACTGTAGGTTATGAACTGTCTTTTATTAAACACTAAATTTGAGAGGAATTTAGCAAATTTTGGCAAGGTGTCCTCAGTGCTGACTCCTCCCTTCAGGACCATTGAGGTTTCATTTGAATTAATAAAGGTGTTCATTTACACCATGATGAAAACATTTGACAAAAAAACCCAAAACACTGAATAATGCTTTTCCTTAATATTTTTTCCCTGTATTTTCCAACAGCTGGAGATGGGAACACTTTTGGAGTGGTGATTCCCAAATTTTGCTGCATGAAGCCACTAAAAGTCAAAATTCCAAGGTTTCGTGATTCCCACCGAAGTCAAAAGAAGCCACAGAACTAAAAGTGAGGATTTGCTTTCATGGGATCTGGGAGTGCATTTTCCAAGTGGGAATTTTGTAGGAAACTCCTGTGATCTGGAGATGCTGAGCTTTGTCCTTGTAATTTGTTATTTTTACGACAATCCTTGGGAGCCTCATGAGCTTCTTGGTGTCACCAAGTCCAAGGAAGATATGAAAAAGCTGGATAGGAGTGACAGGGAGATCAATGGACCAGGAAACCATGGGAAATCTCTGCCTGTTTTATTCCAAGGGCTGAATGCTCAGTTTGGACCTCCTCACAAAGGTGATGTCCACCATTCTGTGGTGTTTGCTTTGTAATTATGTGTTAATGAGAAGGGATTAATATTTATTAATGTTTTTGACTGTAACTTCCAATATTATTGTTTCTTCCCTTCCTTCTTCTATGTTCTGTCTTTAATTCAGGGCTAAAAACAAAGAGCATTTTCAGTTCTTAGAAAATTCTCTTTAAAGTTTGTCTCTTCCCCAGCCAGTGCCTGTTAATCCAGTGACACCAACATTTATTGTTTTCCTTGGATATTGAAGTTTAAGCCTGAAACAGTGGTTCTGTTTGACATCAGAGTCAAATATTCCTATTTCCAAACTAAATCAAAAAGTACTGTTCTGCTGTTTAAAGTCTTCTGTGCTGCTGAAGGAAAATCCTCTTTATGGTGTTTTGCAGGTGTCAAATTTGCTGAATTTCTTCAGAATCACTCCCTAAATTTGCTGAAATTTCCATCTTCCCCTGTGTTACAGGACAGAAAAACACAGGCTGAGGGGTTATTTCCCTGCCACTTTATCGTGGTATTTTTTCCCTCTATTTTGATTCCATAATATGATATATGAAGTGAAATCAATAATTCTCACTTTTCAGGTTAAGGGCACAGCCGAATAAATAATTCATAAGTTATTTGATCAATGTGATTTCAGAGAACATCCACCAGCAGAGACCACTTCTCTCAGATATCCCCATTATTTGAAATTATCTGACAATTGTCTTGGGTAAATTTTTAAGTCCTTCTATTGACCAGAACTAATTTGAAATAAGCACTTGCTGTTTGTGCTCTGCTCCTTCTTCGTGACCTGCCAGCTCTGAGTCACCTTGTGCTGCCTGAATGCATCAGCAGCACATCCTTGATGAACAAGCCTTAAAAAAATCAAATTTCCAGGCTGGTTTGGGTTGGAAGGGACATTAAAACCCATCCAGTTCCACTGCACATCTTCCATAGACTAAGTTGCTCCAACCTGGCCTTGGATGTCACATCCTTCCAGGGATGTGACAACCACAACCTCCCTGAACTGTTTTTCCCTTGAGTGGAAAACCATCCATGCCATGGAGAAGAGTTCAGCCTTTTCCCAGTGATTTTTTTAGGGATAAATTGTTTGGAGCAATAATCCATTCTCCTCCCCATCCTTTATTGGCACTGTGGAAACAATGGCTGCAAAGGCATTAATCTTCCTGCAGTGGCTTTTTAAGGATTCACTCTGGAATGTGGAATGCATTTATCTCCCAGTCCCACGGGGCTGATCTGAGAGCTCTCAGAATCGATGGAACGATTCTCGGGGTTTTCAGGGAAAGTGGAAATGCGCTGAAAGGATTTTGGGACACGTTTGAGGCGGAGAGATTTCTTGCAAGGGAAAGTTCAGCGCGATGTCTGCGCTGAAATCAAAGTGTTGTGATTCAGAAATTGAACGCAAAGATGGGAAAATGGTAAAAAGAGACATTAACTGAAAGTTTTCTGATATTCAGGCTTCACTTGCAGTTTCCATAGTAGACTTTCAGTATCTCCTTTCACACATAAGTTTTGTCCATATCACATCTTCTGTGATAAGAGCTATCTCACCCTCTAGAAAACCTGATGATAATGCCTGTCCCAGCCCATTTTATTGACCATAGAATTTAATCCTATGAATTTCTCAGCTGGGTTTTCGGTTTTAAATTGTTTCAGCTATAGGTTGGTTTGTTTCTAGTGCTATTAACAACTTTTGCACCTCTGAAATCTTATTTTTCTCCTCTTTTCTTCCAGGTCTGACTCCTGCAAGGATCACACTAGGACAGCAACTCCCATGTCCAGCTAAAAAATATTCAGTCATGAAATAGTTGTGGAATTCTTTGCTCATGTGCAAATCTACTTTATCTTCTCCAAAAACTCTTAAAATCTATTTTTACTACAATATTTATATGCAAAAAAGTAGCCAGACTCCTGATGGTACACTCTGAGCACTTCTTATCCTTCTGGCCTTTATTTCCTTGCTTGGATTACTCCTGTCTTGTATTTTGTCTTTAACTTTGGAGGCAAATTCCTGGCTGGGAAGAGTTGTAATTCCTCGTGCTCCATGAACAAAGCTCCAGGCACTGTATTTATACAGATTATAGCTGATTTTATATGTCCTTATGTAATTAATTTAAATAGATTTAAACTGGGGGAGCAGTTTGTAACTTATGTGTGGGAGCTTCATCATCAAATCCAATTTGTTTTTCTGATTTTTGGTTCTAATTCCAATGAATCTCTTTACAGATGTCCTTTTCTTCAAGGAATGATGTCAAGCAACTTTCTGATTGCTGGATATTGTTTCTCCTGGAACAGGATGATCCTCTGAGGTAGGATTTGTCAAGTTTTTACATCTCCTTTTCTTCTCATGACTGAGAGTATTAGAAGTGTTTCGATGTTTGGAGACTTTGTCCTGAAATCTTTCCTTATTAACAAACCCATGGAGGTTTTGTTAAGTGGGTTGGGATAGAAGGAAACTAGTTTTGAGTTCTTGGGTGCACTGAGATCTTGTAAATCTCAGTCTTGTTCTAACCACAAGCATGTTAGTTATTTCATGAGATAAAATGACTTAACATGTCAGTTATTTCATGAGATAAAATGACTTTTAAAGCAAAGCCATGATGGTCAAGCTTCCAGACATCCCAAGGCAACAGCAAAAAGTGATTTTGACAGAATAGGGGACTCCCTGTTTAAAATAATCAACAATTCCAAGGATAACTATTGGTATAATGAGTTTGCTGCTACTTTTGGAAAGACTGTGCTGCTCCAACTTCCCAGGGAGGGATCTGCTCTGTAAATAAGATTTCACCATTCCTACATCTCCATTTCCAGCCTATAAAACCGAGACTTCCCACGGAGGAATGGCCCAGTTATCAACAGCTTCATTCTGCATAATTGGGTTCTCTGGAGCTGCAGTAAGAGCTCCCATTAAATCCTGAGCAGGCTGACAAAGCCCAGGAGTGAGAGTGGAGAGCAGGAGTGAATCCTGGAGCACTGAAATCCCCAAAAGCGCCTCTGTGCAGCTGCCCAGCACTCAGGCAGTGGGAAATGCTGTTGTGCAGAGATGATCCAGATGTCCTGCCGTTGGAACTCTTCCCTCTGCGTGGTTTTTTGGGGAGAATTTAGTCCTGTGCTGATGCAAAGACACTGAGAGTGGTGAAGTTCTCCATGTGGGATGTGGGAATTGGACCCAATGTGCAGCAATATCCATAACCAGTGTGCTAAACCAGCTGGTTAGATTGTCAGGATTGAATTTGGAATTCAAAGGATGAACTATTTTTTTGGTCTGTAGTTTTTACCAGTTCAGGACTAAGTACTTAAACCAGTATATAAATGGGTATGAAACCAGAATAATCCAAATAATCTGGTTTAAACTGGGTTTGCTCCCTCTGTTGCCTGGGCTGACCCTGTGCTGTGATTATGGGACTCATCCAAACAATTATATCATCCTTCCTTCCCTAGAGCATGCTATGCTTGTGACAAACCTTCAGTTTCTCTGGTACTTTGAATATTTTAAACTTTTTCTTCAAATGCCCAAACAGTTTGCAGATAATTCTATCTTCTCGCTCTGCTACTGTAATGATATTTCAGAGAAATATTCAGTTATAACCTACATTTTGGAGTTTATCCTTTTCCTCTCAGAAAACACGATTAAAACTCTGTTCTCTCAGTTCTGAAGGCTTAATTTATTTGTCTTTCACAGGCAGATTATTTAAAGTCCTCTAATATTAAAATGTAAATAATCAAATCTAAGGCCTATTTGCCGTAGATCTTAAAACAAAATCTCTGTTCTTTAAATCTTTGTTTCCGAGAGAGGAAAGTACCTTATGCCAAAAAAAAAAAGGAGGAAAAAAAGAAAAAGCATTTGCAGTTCATCTTTTGGATAAGACTATTACAAAGCTATTGGAAGCAAAAAGCCAACCTACAAAAATGCACATTGTATTGCCTCAGGTGTAGAGGAATGAATTACAGGATTTGAGACGTATTTATTTTCCAGAGCTGCTTAAGAACGCTCAAGCCCATGTTAAAAAGTAGTCACTTGTTCTTTGTTCACGGGTTTGTTGTCGAGGCACTGGGGGGTTTTGGCTGGGTGCTTTTTTGTAACTGAAACTTCAGCAAAGCAGGAGAGGAAAGTAGGGCACTGCAGCAGGGAGGGCCTTGGAGAGCAGAGAACAACCTCAGCCAGCAGGGATGGAGCAGGGATGGGACATGGCAGGGATGGGGACATGATGGGGATGGGGACATGGCAAGGATGGGGACATGGCAGGGATGGAGCAGGGATGGGGACATGGAAGGGAGGGGACATGGCAGGGATGGGACAGGGATGGAGCAGGGACAGGGATGGAGCTATTAGGGGGGATGGATCTGTGTCAGGGATGGATCCATGACAGGGGTGGGGACATGGGAGGGATGGGGCAGTGACAGAGATAGATCCATGTCAAGGATGGAGCTGTGACAGGGATGAAGCAGGGACAGGGATGGATCCATGTCAGGCATGGAACTGTGTCAGGGATGGAGAAGTGACAGGGACATGGCAGGAATGGAGCAGGGACAGGGATGGGGCAGGGACAGGGACAGGAATGGAGCTGTTATGGGGATGGATCTGTGTCAGGGATGGATCTGTGACAGGGACGGGGCAGTGACAGGGATGGAGCAGGGACAAGGATGGATCCGTGACAAGGATGGATCAGTGACAGGGATGGAGCAGTGACAGGGATGGAGGAGGGACAAGGATGGAGCAGTGACAGGGATGGATCAGTGACAGGGATGGAGCAGGGACAAGGATGGAGCAGTGACAGGGATGGAGCAGTGACAGGGATGTGGACATGACAGGGATGGAGCTGTTATGGGCATGGATCTGTTTCAGGGATGGATCAGTGACAGGGATGGAGCAGGGACAAGGATGGGGACATTTCAGGGATGGGGCAGTGACAGCAGCAGTGTCACTCCATGCTTTTGCAGCTGGCTCTGCACAAGCAGTGCAATCCCACAGCTCTGCAGGAAGGTCACTCAGCCCACAGCCTGCTGCCCAAGGCAATTCCTCAGCCTTTGGAAAATCAGCCTCTCCAGAGCCAGAGGATGGCCAGGGAAGGTCAGGCTGCTCTCAGACAGGATCAGGTAATTTGTGTCACTGAATATTTGTAGAAGGTTGAAACCTTGTCCTTCTATCCTGTGAAACCTTCTCCTCCACCTTAGATCAGAGACTTTTAGGATCTGAATGCTTGAACTTCCACATGGATCCATGAATTATGGCCACAGCAGTGGTTCAGAGAAGGCATTGAAGAACGGAGCTGAAAGTTCCTTTTCCATCTCGTTCTTCCTTCCTTTTCAAGTGTTTGCTCCATGAAAACTTCGGGAAGGATTGGCACACTAGGAATTCATTACCACTCTTTAACCCTGTGGGAACAGCTCCATTCTGAACAAAGCCACCTTGCCTTTGATGTCTGAGGCAGCTGGGAAAAGAGGAGCAGGTGAGACACCTGAGCAGAGCTGCTTCCTTTGTCTGGAAATCTGAATTCACCAAAGAAAACTTTCATAAATTGCTTTAAATGCTGAAAATCAATCAGTCCTGATTGGGCACATTGCTCTGTAGAGTTAGTTTTGGGAATTCTCACATCCTTGGCAGGTGAACAGAAATCCTTCCTTGGAATATTCCTGTGGATTTGCTTCCCTTTTATAGCCCCTAAAAATTCCATGTCCAAGGTGTTTGACAAAAGCAGGGAAGCTCTGAGTGCCCACAGTGAGGCAGCCTCAAAATGTCCCAAAATGCCCCAAAATGTCTTTATTTTGTGCACATGAGCAGAATCCATCATTGTAAGAAGTAAGAAAAAGCTGAGTTTTTTCAAATATTGTGGCTTCAAGTCCCAGTGAGTAAAATATAATCTGATCATAGATGGAACACAAGGATGTTGGTGAAATAAGCTATGGAAAAAACAATATCCATATGCCATGGGTAATGCATAATTCTGGGTGTGCTACCTGTGGAATTTAATTTGAAATCTTAACTTTACCTTGATTTTTTTGCACAGGTGTTAATGGTTGCTATAAACACAAATTAATCTCACCAAGAGCAAGACATTTGGCATCTCTATTTCCTTTTATCTAGTGCAAAGTGGTTTTTCAAATAGTCCTAGAAATTTCTCGTGTGAAGCAGCTCCTGGCAAAGATAAAATAAAGGTGCTGTTCTTGTTACATTTAACCAGCAGAGAAATGCTTTGTGAGTATAAAGAAATGATTAATGATTTTCTTAGATTTTATTTTAATTTTGCCTAATTATTAGGAGAAATAAGAGAACAGATTGACACCTTTTTTTTTATGTTAAGTCAAAATTTATATGACGTTTTAAAGATTGATTTTCAGTTGGAACTGGCTTTAAAATGGTGTTTTTAATTCCTAGAGTTTAATTGTTATTTTGTGAAAATTTGAATTGCATCTCTGCTGGAGAGGCCAAGGTCCAGGACAGTGTTTTTATGGCAGAGGTGGCTCTGAAAAAGAGGCAAAAAGCCAGCTCAGGAGCTTTAACTGCTTTTAGAACTTCAGACAGATTTGCAAATAATTATTCTCAGCGTCTTCCTGCTGCATTCAAATCTGTCAGCTCAACCCATTCTCAGTTTGTGTAAAATCAGATCATTCCTGCTCAGAGGTGAAGCCTCATTAGCCTTCACAAAACAATATCAACAGGAAATGTCTGCACTGATGGGACTGGAGAGGTGTAAAACTGCTGCTGGAAACACAGCTACCTGACAAGCCATTAATGAGATCATTAAAAACAGGCAAAAATTCAATTTCATCTGAAAAGACGAGACTTGTAAAATGCTGAAAAATACATCAAAAAGCTGTTGCAGAGCTAAAAAAATGCTCAGGGAGTTTTGCATCCTAATGTGGGGCATGGGCTGACACGGAAATGAAGGAAAAATATCAATATTAAATCAAATGGAATGGCAGGCTGGAACTTCTCCCATCCGCGGGAATTCTTCACGTGGAAATTGGGCAAAGATTCCAATGGAGGTGCACAAAAATCCCCTTATGGAGACAGAGGTGAAGAGGCTGCAGGGCTGCTCATGCCCAGAGCTACAGCAAGTGTAAGAATGCAGCCTTGGCTATTGTATTCCTTGATGGATTTTGTCAGGGAATTGTATTTTTGGAAATATTGCTGTGAGATTTAAAGCCTTGGAGCAACCTGGTCTGTGGAAGGTGTCAGAACTGGGTGGGCTTTAAGTTCCTTCAAACCCAAATCATTCTGGGATTAATCTTACAAAATTCTTAGGAAATTTATTTGGTTTAAACGGTCTGGAATGTGACAAAAGGATCTCTGATGCAAAAGCTTGTGGCTTTAGATTAATGAATTCCTCTTACAGAATCATACAAAAAATTGGGTTTGAAGGGACCCCAAATCTCATCTCATTCCAAACCTCTGCTGTGGGCCATGGATGGTTCTGAGTGTGGAATTCCAGCTGAGGGAATTCCGTGGAAGGTGTCAGGACTGGGTGGGCTTCAAGTTCCTTCAAACCCAAATCATTCTGGGATTTATGACAACAGCTTATCAAGTTCTGACAAAATTTATCAGGTTTAAACGACCTGGAATGTGACAAAAGGATCTCTGATGCAAAAGCTTGTGGCTTTAGATTAATGAATTCCTCTTACAGAGTAAAACATTTTTTTATAGAAAAACTTGCGGTTGAAGGGATCCCAAATCTCATCTCACTCCAAACCTCTGCCATGGCCATGGATGGTTCTGAGTGTGGAATTGCAGCTGAGGGAAGGTGGGAATGATCTCCTGAGCAGCTCACTGCCATCCCAGGGGAGGTGCTGAGTCTCTGAATCCATCAGCCCCGCTCGATGGCCGCCTTGTCCCTAATCTCTCGCCAGACTCCTGCAGCTAATCTTCCCATTGATTTTGGCTTAGCAACACCTGGAGCTGTTCAATCCCTAATAAAATCTGAGGAGTTCAGTTCCCGAGCCATTTAACTCGTTTGGAGGCAGAGCTTATTTATTTTCTGAGGAGCAGTCGCAGATCCCTGCTCATCCCCAAGTAAAGGCATCAGACAGACAAATGAAAACGGAGCCAAAATCCATGTGAGCACTCCGAGCTCCAGCCCTGTCATTTTCTGTGCAGCTACCTGGTTTTTTTCCTCCTTTTCCTTCTCTCCTGGTCTATTTTCCCAGTTTAACTTGGGAGAAAAAAGTCCATCTCTTGCTGACCCTGTGTTCCAGGACTCTGCCCTAATCAATACTGCGCCGCAAATCCCGCTGGAGCCAGGCTGGAAGGAATTCCAAACTTTCTGATTGCCTTTCCAATTGTTTTTCTGGTTTCCCCTGTTGTTATTTTCTCCCCCCTGCTCCAGATCCAAGTGTTGTTTTGTCCAGGATTCCTGACAGATTTCCCAGGGAGAGAAGGGGAAGCCAAGGTGAGACAATAGGTGCAAATTTTGGGGGTCAGGATGCCCATTGGGGTCACCTCCCTGTATTCCATCTCAGGAGCTCTGGAATTCTGCTCAGCTCTTCAGGAAAGGCAGAAATTACCAAAGACAGTTCCACAGGAAAAAATTCAAGGAACTTTTTTCTGGGTAGAAATTGTTACTGGAATGGGGAGAAGGCTGAGGTATGGAAATGGCAAGAACATGGGAAGAGTTCACATCTCCAGATATTTATTCACCTTTATTTCTGTTATTTACCTTTAAATAATGCCAAATTTTCAGTTAAAATAATGTTTTATTTAATCGTGAGTCCCTCAGGACACTGGCAAAAAGTCTGTGATATTTCATTGCATAACTGATAAGCCCAAATCTATATCAGATAATGTCTCACTTTTCTATTTATTTAAATGATGAAGGATGGATGTTTTATGACTAAGATGATTTAATGACTTTTTCTTTCACGTTTTCTTAGCCAGGATGACATTTAGACAAGGGAAAGGGAAAAAAAAAGTCAGAGCAGCCATCAATAAATGGTTTTATAGGTTAAATTTTAATGTTATTTTTAAGCAAATAATGAATTACTTTGACTAATAACTGCAGAGCCAGATGTGATTCATTCCATAATTAGCTTGACAGTCACCATCAATCCTGTAGTTTTGTTCAGCTGATTATAAAATGGAGGTCTCTTCCGACCTAAATCATTCTCTAATTCTATACCCAGCAATAATGTCAAATATGTGAGGAAGATGCAACGATTTGTGCATTAGGGAAAATGATTGCAACTCTTTCCTGCGTTTATTTACTTTTATTTTATGAAAATACATTCGTGTCCATTGAGATGCTGCTCCTCCTGTAGATAAAAATGCATTATCTCCCTTTGCTCATACTCCCAAAGAGCTGGAGAAATTATTGGAACTTCCCTGGATTTCCCACAGTAGCTTACAAAGTGTTTCTCCTACAGATGTGCTGGAGAATAAACATCTATTTTCCAATTAAAAAAAAAAAGATTACAAATATTTTGCTGTGTGCTAACAGTATTTAACACCTGAATTTGGCAGCGGCGCTGCTGTTGGAAAGCCAACTCTCCCCACTCCCTCTGCAAGGAGAAACTCCTCTCGTAACAAGTGGTTCCCAATCCTCACAGTGGTTTCATTCTGTACTTCACACTAGTGCTTGCTAACAGATTTAGAGCACTTTGTGAAAGCAGTAATTGGCCTGGGAACACATCTGGCACTCTGCCCCGGGAAGGAGCAGGAATTGCATTGCCTGAGGTCTTTCATTAGCTGCTGGAACTGCTGGAATGTGGGACCAGAGCTGCTGTGTCCTTCCAGGAACACTGGGAGCTTCTACCCCTCTCCTGGAGCTGCTGCAAAGAATTCCCAGGGATGGAGGGACAGGACACAGGGAATGGCTTCACATGGACAGAGAGTAAGTTTAGATGGGATTTTGGGAAGGAATTCCTGGCACAGGTGCCCAGAGAAGCTGTGGCTGCTCCTGGAGCCCTGGCTGGATGAGCTTTGGAACAACCTGGTGATTCCATGGGACCTGAGAAACCTGGGATGTCCTTTGGAGCAGAGGAGAACCCAGAGCAGCTGAGCTGATCCATCTCCATGATCCACCTCCATGGAGGATGCCCAGGATGGGCAGGGAGCTCTCCTGTCCTACAGCACTTCCCATCCTTTGTCAGAAAAAAAGATAAATTTGTCCAGTGGGAAAGACATCCTGCTGGGTTTGGAGGTGGTTTTATTTTGGTTTTGAGATGTTTTTTTGGTTGGGTTGTTGTTGTCATTGTGTTGCTTTTTTTTATTTCAAACTGTCTCTTTTCTCCCCAAATCATCAAATCTCTTTTCACAAATTTGTGGAAAGATGCTTCAGGAGTTGAATGCAACAGGGTCAAATTCTGACCATTAATATTAATGCTTAAGCCTGGATTTGGAGATTCCTCCCAGAATAAAACCAGAAAAGTGCACTTTTGGAAGAGTTGTTAATAATAGAGAAGGAGTAAAATGTGTCCCACTTGAGTTACTCATGAGTTACTCAAAGCTCCTTTCTGAAGAAACATTTCTTAGGGGATTCAAATATCCTGGAGGAAATCATATATAGATAATCTTTGGATTTATTCCATAAAGTTGTATGGAATTGATACCTAAGAAACTCAAAAGCTTTATCAGAGCAATCATCTGATCTTTCCAAAAGGAAGAGAGATTGGATAGAAGTCAGTGGGAGAATAAAAATAGAATTATTATGTAAAATTGTTTTGGAAGGAAAATGAAGTGCTTTTCCATCCGAGGCATCCCAGTTTGTTCCGTTCACTGTGGTTCTCTTTCCTCTGGAAAAAAAAAAATCTGATTATATTCCTTATGCCTGTTTTCACTCACGGAAGGTAATTTTAGGAAATTAATTCCCCTCATTAGGTTGTATAACTCAATACTAATTTACTGAAATGATCTTAGGAAGGAGAGGTAGACTCATCTTTAGATATTAAAGTATTTCAGTGAGAAACTCTGGAACTTTATTATTTCTGTCAGCCTGGGGAATCTGGTTAAGGTCTGGTGTGAAGGATGGGCTGTGAAGTCCCTAATAAACATCCCTGCCCTGAACACTGAAATGTTTGAGGGTTGCTCCAATATTCCTCTCACAGATGTGCCACTGAATGAATCAAAATCCAACTTATGCCCTCAGGTTAGGCCAAGTCTAACTCAGACAAAAACTCCTTATTCGGGGAAATCGTTGATGAAATGGAATTTGTCCTGAAGTGCTTCTGAAACCTCCATCCCTGAAACTAAAGCATAATCAAATAATAAACCCCCAGAATTAATCCAGAAGAGCTTTTTGATGTTTTTCAGAAGGAAATAAAACAAGTGAAATGACACTTGGACTGTTTGGGAGTGGATAATAAAGTCATCTTTGTTGAGTTATAATGGAATTAATTGTGTGTGGAAATATAGATATCCCTATAGGTGGTTCAGGAAGTAAAACTAAAGGAGGAAATTAAAACAAAAATAGGAATTTATATTTTATTCAAGCCAGCAGTACCAAATCCATTCCCTCATTAAATCTCAGTAAAAAAAAATAGATTTTTCCATGACAACATAACACAAAAATCCCAAAAAAGACCAAACCATAAACCCAGATATTATCACCACTATCAGGCTGGGGAATGAAAGGTTCAAACTTGAGGTCTAAAAGTCAATATCAAAGTGGAGAAGCTGATTAACGAGCTTAAATGACAGAAAATAATGACAAAGCATCAAGAAAAGCAGCTTTTGCTGAATCTGATTTTCAGCGGAAAGAACGAAGCCACAAGTTGAGAGCAGAACATTAAATAAATATAAGCGAGGAGAGCTGGGAATAGAAAAAAAAGTGCAAGACAAGTTGGTGTGTTACATAAAACATGAACAAATGCTTAGCAACATTTTCCAGTTAAAAAGAAGGATTTTGTTGAGCATGTCCAGGTCAGGGATGTCTGTCTCTGTGCATTTGGGAATCTGCAGCACAGGTGGGCACTAAATTTATGTATTTGGGCACTAAATTTATGTGTTTATTACATCCATGTGCACAAACATTTGCATGCAGACAAAAAAAACCACCCCAAATTCAACTTATCAGGCAGGCAAAACACACAAACAATGAATTTTGGGGTTTTTTAAAGTCTTCAGTTGGACCATGATTTTAACCACAGGATTTTTTCAGTGGTTCCTCAGTCAAATCTATTGCTGCCTTATCATTAATCTTCAAGCAGGGCTGAAAAACTCCAATAAAAATATCACACTGCATATTTGCTGCTTGAAGCAACACACCCAGCTCCCTCCCAACCTCTTGCCTTGCTCCTGACTGCTTCATAAATACATAAAAGCTTGCCTTTAACGTTTTTAGCAGTTGTTAGAGCAGCCAGAGAGATAAAAGGAAGATAAAGGACATGCAAAGATTGAATTACGGCGTTTCCCAGCATTGGGATGACAACGTTTGACCATTATGAGGAATAAATCAATTTGCAGGCGCTGTGGACAGCGAGCTGAGGCTGGAGCTGGAACTGTTCCACTGGGAAATGTGCTCAGGGATAAAAGGAGTCATATTTCTTGTTTCGTGTGGGGAGACTTGGAAGGGATTTTTGGAGAGCAGGAGAGGTGCAAAAATTTATCAGGAAAACGAGAAGGGATGTAGAATGTGTATTCTAGTTCTAAAATTTCACAACTAACAGTCAAAAATACACATTATTTAGAAGTGAAATATGTAGATCAATTACAAAAATCCGGTTATTTAGAAATTAGGACAAGGTCTCATAGATATTGGTCTTCTGTATTTTAATTTTAAAGGAATTCTGGGTTCCTAGCAAGAGTCCTGTGATTAATGATTGGAATTGATGATCTTACAGATAATAATTCTGTCAAATAAGGAGCACCATGAGAAGCTGAAGAACATCCCATGGTGCCACTGGAACCAAGAGTAAAACTGCTGTGGAACTTCTCCAGTTTGTTATCCAAATTCCCCAAGTGTCCCTCGAAGGAGTGGCCTGGAGGTTTGTAAATCTGGTGAGTGCTTTATAACATGATTGGAAATTTCCCTTTTCTTCCTTTTCTCTCATGTTTTCTCATTCCCTTGTTACTCACCGAGAATCTCCAAACAACTGCAGATGTTCCACATTCTCCTCAGTCATTTCCTGCCCTGATGAAGGTTTTGTCACATAAATGAAGAGTTTAATCCCCATAATCCTATCTCAAATGGGGATTTGAGATATGATTATTGGTACAACAACCACTCCACCTCCTGAGCCTTTGGAGAATTCTGTGATGGAATTCTCTGGAGCTTCTCCCCTCCTGCAGCCTCAGCAGCCTGGAAGGATGGAATGGCCATGGAAATGCAGCATTGAAAGGTTTCATGTGGCTAGTCAGGCTGGAGGCTGCCCTGCCCACTTGTTAACCAACCATGAAGATTTATCCTCTGCTGCTTTATCATCATGAGTCAAACCTGAAAAAGCCCAAACTCGGGAATGGCACTTCCGTATTTAAATTAAATTAAAAAGTTAATTTTCATGGCTCTGGCTGTAACGAGAGAGACAAAAAGCGAGGGGAATCTTTTTCATTCCTCTTTCTATCTCAGCTCTGTGTGCTGCTAATTGAAACTCATCTCCTGGAGCTGCTCCAGACGGGAGCAGGGGAGCCAAGATGATGTTTTGCTCAGATTTGTAAAGCTTTAACCTGCCCGAGACAGCAGATGAGCCTTTCCCAGCACAGGATCCATGGGAGCACTCACAGGGGAATTGCCATTGTTGGAACACTCTTGCAGCCTGGGGACAGAGCCTGAGAAAGCCTGGATAAGGAATATGGGATGCCCTGGGAACTTTCATGGAAGGAAGGAAGGAAGGAAGGAAGGAAGGAAGGAAGGAAGGAAGGAAGGAAGGAAGGGCAGGCTAGGCTAGGCAGATGCTCTGGGCAAAGGATGAACTCCTCTCCTCCCAACAGCAGCCCAGCTTTGCTTCTCTTCTTGGGATATATTGCTGAAAATAACATTTGTTGATTCCTTTAATTAGCAATATATGGAACCAATGAATTACCTTTATATATATATATGTGCATATATATTTTTTCATATATGATCTATATCCTGACTGTTTCTCTTCACTATCCCAGAATCCCAGAAAGGTTTAGGCTTGAAGGGACCTCAAAGCCCATTCAGTGCCACCCCTGCCATGGCAGGGACACCTTCCACTGTCCCAGGCTGCTCCAAGCTCTGTCCAGCCTGGCCTTGGACATTCCAGGGATCCAGAGGCAGCCATAGCTTCTCTGGGGAACCTGAGATATCAGCCTAAGAACTGTTTGAACCCTGATGCAGAGAGAGTTTTCAGGGTAAATTGTGATGCTCAGAGTGAGTGGCTCAGAAACCAATGTCCTCTGCATCTCAGTCTGAACACTAACAGCACAAAACATCAACATTAGACCCCAAAAAACTCTCTGGCTGCTATTTCTAAAAACCCACTGAAACATTCTGACTTGAGCTCCACCAGTATTTCCCTCCTGATGTGAACATGGAGTTCATTAGTGACTGTCTGGGAGTAAAACCCTGAATATTTATCCATAGCCTGAAGCCCAGTAGTCACATTCAGTGAAATCATCTCTTCACTGTGTGCTGGTTGTGGCTGCCCACGAAATTGGGAGAGATGGTGAAATACTAAAGTGTTTCTAGTGAGCTTTGTGTCAAAGTTGTTTCCTAATGAATTTGTCTTTGGCGTTGTTGGACCCAGCTGGAGCTTTTTTGGAGAGCACAGCCCTCATTTCAGCAGAGATGAGCAAATCTCTCTGATCAGACCCCTCTGAGAGGAGATCTTTCCCTGGGTTAATTGGACAAACAATGACATTTCGGAAAATTAGAGGGTTTGGCCATTCCAAAAATATTCTGAGGATATTTTTGCTGCCTTCAAACTCAACCACAGCTCGACCCAAAAAGTGCTTAACTTGCCACGTTGCAATGTCAATTCTTTGGGAATTTTTAGTGCAGTTTGGAGTGCTTTGGATGTCTGATCCCAGCATTTCCTGTCAATGCTCCAGGAGAGAGGTATCCTCTTCTCTTCCCAAACCCATTCCAGTTTAATTAAAAAAAAAAAACAACTTACAATTCCTGCATGAAAACTATCGATACTCAAAATTAGAGAAATTCCTATTCATACGACTTTGAGCCTTAATGGGAGCTGCAGTGGTACAAAATGATTCCGTTTATTGTGGATAATCGAAGGAATAATCCACTCAGCATGTTTTCCCAAGGTGATTTCAGAACCAGAACTCCCTCCGAGCAAAGCATTCAACACAAAACGATCCTGCTCGGGTGGAGCCCTGTGGGTGTCTTAGGAATGTTGCCATCCCGAGATGTTTACGATTCTTTCATCAGGTGGTTCGAATGTCTGCAGGAGGCGTGTGACTCTTATTTTTAGGTTCTTGTCCTTTTCCTCCCCCAATATTGGTGTTTCCTTAGAAACCCTGGCTGTCAGCTGGCATTGTCAAAATCCGAGGTGGTGTTTGGGGGAGGTGATTATTGTGCAAAAATGTGTTTTTTGTTGCTAGCAAAACTCTCTGCATCAATCCTCAGCCCGAAAACTATAATTTCAGCCAAGATTTAGGAGAGGGAAAGGCCTTTCCCTGCTTCTCTTTGTATTCCTGGTGGAGAGCGAGGATGGCTCTGAGGAAAAGCTCATTGCTATGCTGAGGTGGAACATTTTCAAGCCCCGGGTGGATGCTGGATGGATTTGTTGTCACGAGAGCTGCGTGCTGGGCTGGCAGAGCTCTTTGGAGGTGTTTGTGTAGGAGCTCTCCCAAGGGGGGTGTGTTATAAACCTTATTACAAAAATGCTCCTCTCTGCAAGCCTTTGGGCTCCTCAGGAGAATTCAGATGCAGAGCTGTCTGGTCAAGGAGAAGCAGAGGCTGTGATTCATATTCATGGGAGAGAGAACAACTGGAAATTTCCAGAGGGTTTTATAGGAGCTGCAGCTGTCCTGTAGGGACTTCCATTGGAATCACAGAATCCCAGAGTGGGTTGGGTTGGAAGAGACCTTAAATCCCATCCAGTGCCACCCCTGCCATGGCAGGGACACCTTCCACTGTCCCAGGTTGCTCCCAGTCCTGTCCAGCCTGGCCTTGGACATGCCAGGGATCCAGGGGCAGCCACAGCTTCTCTGGTCAGCCTAAAGACCCATTGGGGTGCTTTGGAATGTTGGTTTCTGTTGTGCTCACATTTTTTATTTCTCTCTGCCCTGCTTGTTTGGAAGTGCCTTGATTTATCCCTTTTCCTGTCTCCTCTGCCCTCTGCTTCCAGAACCTCTCTCCTGCATGATGTCTGAACTCCTTAGCTCCTTCTGGGAACATGAACTTGGGTTGCTGACTTCATCAAAGGCGATGAATTCCAGCTGGGATTTGTGGTTGGTATAAATTAAGAAGTTTCCCCTCAACCTGGCACTGGTGAGGCCTCATTGCTGATACTAGAGCTCTTTCCCAACCTAAATTATTCCATAATCCAAAGCTAGTTCCTTTGCTGTTGGAGGTGAGGGGTGACAGTGAGCAGAGAGAACTTTCCAGCAGAGACGGAAGAGGTAAATTCTCCCCACTGAGAACATCTCCCCTCACAGCTCTGAGCAGCAAGGAGAGCTGGAGCAAGTCATGGATGAACTCCTCCTGAGGGTAATTGCCTCAATCCCATGGATGAATTCCTCATGGAGTGAACTCCCAGTCCCTGTGCTCTCAGCTCGGCTCTCTCAGGGTTTCCATCCAGATTTTGAGGTGGGAAGGTGGATTTGGTTCTGTTTTGCTGCCATCCTTCCTGCCACAGGATTCAAGGTTAAATCCTCAGGACACTATTCCCTGGAAATCTTTAGAGGAGAGAGGTGTTTTTTGGGATTCTTGCCTTGGTTTGCTATGGATTTGTTTGCTTGGATGACACTCCATCCAGCCAGGCTGGATTTGCTTATTCCTCAGTTTTTATTCCTTTTCATTTTGGTCACTTTGCCTCCTGATCATGGCCAGAAACATCTTCCACTCGATGAATAAATAAATATATATATATGTAACTCTGTATAATGACTGTTTAAATGCTGAAAGGAAAAAAAAAAAACAACGCAGCCAGCCTTTGAAACTGAGGGATTTTCATGCTGGATCAGGCTGGGAATTCCCTTATTTTAACCTCTCTTCTGACAATCATTCCTCAGGAAGGTGTGAGAAACTCATCACACACCACTGGGGAATGATTTTCTCACCAGGGAATGTTTTTTTCCTTGTTCCCTCAGTTCCCAGCTGACTCCAAGCACAAGGCTTCCTACCTTTGATGCCATTATTTTTTATCCCAGACAATGCCAAAATCTCAGAGCTTCCCAAACCCTCAGCCAACAGATACACCTTGCAACATCCCTGCAGTGCAGGAAGGAAAGGAAAGCATTCCTTCCTCTTTTAGCTCTTCCTCCAACAAAAAATGCAGATCAGAAAGAATCAGAGAGAAATACTTGAGGAAAGGTCACTGTGCTGAGCTGCTTTGAAACTCAGATAAAAGAACAGTGATAATCCCATTACAGAGCAGCCACAGATGCTTTAATTTGATCCTACAAAACAGGGGATCCTCTCCAGGAGACTTCCCAGGCCACACAGAGGCTTCCCTGCCCTCGGGAAGGTTTTGTGCTGCAGGAGAAGGTGCTGCTGGCACCGGGAAAAGGGACAGGGTGGTGGTGATGGAGGGATTTCTGTGGACATGGAGATGCTGAGGGAGAACATCCCGTTCCAGGGTGATCCAAAGCCTCTCCTAAAGGAAATTACAACTTCACAGACTAGAGATTTTGTTTATTTTTGTTTCTTTGGACAGTAATGCTGGGCCAGCCCTGGTGTGGCTGGGGAGGGACACTCCATGTCTTCTCCTGGTTGAACTCCAAGGAGGAGACTTTTATTTTCTGTTTGCAGAGTTCAGTTCTTCCCTCTCTTGAATCACAAACCTCAACTCTTTCATGAGCCACAGCTCCAGGGCCTGCAGCACAGAATCCCTGCCAGTGTGACCAGGTCAGACCTGCTGTCCTCTATTTATATTTATTTTATAACTCAGCCAGAAGGGTCAGGTTTGCTCCGTAGCAAAGGTCACTTTTCTCTGAGCAGACACTGATGGACCGAGATACAAAGGGCGATAAAGTTATCACTTTGAAAATGTCTCTTGTTGGAGCACAAATATTATGAATTCATCCTTTTTTTTTCTTTGCCTCGCATTAAAACCCACCGAGTGCAGCTATCTTTGGTTCCCTCATCTGACACAGCTTTGCCAGTCTGTAAATTCTCTTTCAAATTAGCAGCCCGAGTCTCCTTATCAACCCTTAGCCAGTTGCAATTACTGTCACTCTTTTCAGCACAGTTAATAGCTTTGTGCCAACTAAAGTGAAACTTTTGTCAGGAATTGTGATTTTCCTGAGTGCCCTGAAGTCGCTGATATTGTTTTAAACATGAGAGCTTTTTCAGACACAGGGGGGTGACAGGCAGAGCCAAACTTTGTTCCCTGACTTCCCAAATTGGGCTGGACAATTCAGCAAAAGCTGAGGGCGTAAAGGATTAGTTTTCCCCTCGTTTTTGGGAGGGATTATATTTCATTTTTTTGCAAGAAAACAATTTAAAGTTGAATAAACAGAGCAGGCGTGAAGCAGCTTTTGAAAAATGTGTGGTACAAGTGTAGGGACTTTTGGGAATCAATGTGATGCACCTAAAATGCTGCTGAAAATGTTAATTAGTCACATATATATCTGGTATAAGAGAAAGTTTCCATAATTAGGAAATATATAGTAGGGAGAAGAAAATATATTCAGGTGCCAGGGTAGCTTCACTTGCTGTGTTTTCTCATTAATATTTTTGGGAAATGACCTTGTATGGGAGAGAATCCTTTAGAGAGAGACAGGTGCAGATATTCTGAAAATAAAGGTGATTCCAGCTCTTCTCTGATGGAACTTTCATTAAGGACACTTCACATCTCTTCCTGGTGTTTCCTGCCAGGCAATATTTAGACATTTACCAGTTTGGGGGCTTTTGAGGTTGTAGGAAATGGATCTATAACACATCTGGGGAGCTCAGCTGCTGTGAAACCCATGAAATTTTGGGGTGGTGACCCTTGTCCCTAGGGCTAAGCCAGGCCTTGCCCTTTGCATGGGAACTAAAGCCCTTTCTGTACAAAGTGAGGGGTTTAGAAGGTGGTTTTTGTGGAAAAAGGGAAATTTTTTCTTGTTTGCCTTCTTTAAGAAGAGCATCCTTGCTCTGGGCCAGTGAGGCAGAAGAAGTGAAGTCTCCTTTCCCTCCCTGCTGGTTTTCTGCACTCAGCTGGGGGAGGAGGGAGCTGGCAGAGGATGTTTTTTGTCAAACATGTTTTTATATACATTTATATACAGCTCTGATGATGATATTGCATGTTTTTCCCTGAGTTTTCCAAGCTTTTTGCTCCAAATGAGCTGAAGCAGCAGTGAGATCTCTCAGCCCCACTGCACACTCAGAGCAGAGAGGGAGAAAAGCCCTAAGACAATGACCATCACATCCTCTGGCCATGGCCAGGAGGTGTCCAGAGCCAGAATTTAAGCACTGGGAGAGAATTTCTCTGGATATCCTCTGTCAGCTTCCAGTAATCTGCTGTTTAGGGATTTACAGCCCCTAAAAACCCTCAGTGGAGCTTCCTGCTGTGAGGTTTGCCTCGTTATCCCTTTGCACAAGGGGATGGAACGATTTCAACAAGCAGTCCTAAAGCAGCAATTTCTTCCTTCTTCATGGGATTTATCCTGATTTGACAGAACTGAGGGAATATTGCAGCCAGAGCTCCCAACCCCTCATTGCCAGGGTGTCTCTAAATAGGTGTTGTGCTACCAGGCCTCAGAGATAAAGGATGAGAGTTGCTGTAAAAAAAGATCCTCCAAGCTGCTAAAAATACATCTTTCTGGGGTTTGAAGTCACATTCATGCTTCCAACAGGGACATTAATTTGGCTGTCACTGGCAGAGCCTTTGCTCCCTGTGGGGTTATCCACAGAGCTGTTTCTTCAGGGGACAATTAAAGCACACAGAGCTGAGGGTGAGGGAGCAGGCTACGGACTCTGTGCAATCAGAGCAGTGCCCAAAATGCTCCTTTCATTACTTCCTTCTCTTCACATCCCCTTCCTGGCCTGTCTCTTTGCTTGTATTTGTTTTCCATCAGCAGGATCCAGTTTCTTCCTGAATATATTTCCCCGAGTAATTTGCTGGAAATAGCCCACGTTTGATCCCAAAGAACATGTTTTCGAGGGAAACAAAATCCCACTGAGTGAAGAACATTAGGTTCAAAATATGTATTTATAACAACCAAATAAACTAAAAAACAACCTCCCACCAGCAAACCCAACCCTCAGGAATAAAGGTTCCTGCTGACACCCTGGTTTTCCCTTTTTTCTTCCCCTTGCTCTTAGTTTCTAGATGCAAAATAAAAAGCAATAAATTCAGGATCAGGATCAAGCTCCCACTATTCTTGGTGAACCATATTTCTTCCAAAGTTTTTGCTGGATAGTTGTAGGTCATGAAGAATAAAACACAGAAATTTCTGGAGGTGTGGTTGGCCCCAGGACAGTGGAGCTCACGCCAGGGAGCTGCCAAGCCTTGGAATGGGATTTCCATCTCCCTCTGCTCCTCCAACTCCTCAAAACCCCCATTCTGCTGCCTTTTTAAATCCTGATTTTAAGCCAGACCTTGGGTGAACAATTATTAGAAAAAAAAATAAAAAAGAAGAAATCTTTGCAATTTAAGCATCAGATTTTTACCCTTGTGTGTTCCTTTTACCTTTCTCATTTCAAACCTGCATGATTTTCCTTCCTGAGCTTTCTGTGGTCCCAAACTCCACTTTCTGTGCAAGTCTTCCTCTACCACTTTATCCAAATTAATTCCTGGGATATTTTTCCGTGCAAACATCAGCACTGGGTTATTCAGGTTGTTCAGACCTCAGTGCCAGAGGTTCCTCAGGGTGCTGTCCATGAAATGGTCTGGTGGCTTTAGGAGCTGTGGATTTATTATTTGTCTGCTGTTTGCATTTATAGGTAGAAACACTTGGGGTTTTTTCCTCGTGTTTTCTTGATTTTTTTCATTGCCAAAATCCAACATCAGTGGCTACATCAAATGAAGCTGATTGAGGCTGCTGAAGTGTGCTTGGCTCGCATTTTAATGGGAATATTCAACGTACAGATGGGCTTGGAGAGAGGGCAGCTAAGTTCAAGTGAGGATTTCGATGCAGATTCGTAGATTTCGAAGGCCAGATGGCAAAACCATGATCATCTTGTCTGATCTCCTGCAGAACACAGCCCGTGGAATTGTCCCCATCATTCCCACCACGAGCTCCATGTTTTTCCTGCAAATATTTGACTTCTCCTCTGCCAGGCCAAAATTTGAGCTGACCTCACATCAGTATCAGGGCTGTTAATAGGCCCAGATTGCTGGAATATTAAATATAATAATAATAAAGAGAAAAGCTTTCAAGGTCTCCCCTGGAATCTTGTTGGCTTGGTTGCAATTCTCTTTTTTAACAATTATTTGTTGTAAGATGGATAGAGATGTAGAGTTGTTTTCAGGAGTGTTTGGGGAGAGCTCCAGAGGGAGGATCTGACAGCCTTGCCCTGTGATGGATGGGAATGTCAGATCAGCATATGGTGGAAGGAGGAAAGAGGCAAGAGGGAAAGCCAAGCCAGAGCTCTTTTTTGAAACACCCTGGAAATTGGGTTGGTGACTAAATAAAGCTTTCTCACCACCAAAAGTACAGCAAGAACAGCAGAAAACTGATCTGAAAATAAATCTGTTTTTTGTTCCCCAGAAAATCATCACCTTTTCCTTCTTCACTTTAGGTGATTGTTATTTTTCCCAGCAGGATTTCTCACTTTGCTGGAGAAACAATGCAACTTTTCCAAAAAAACCAAACCCATTTGGGATGTTCCTCAGCCAAATCCTGGAGTCACTGTGTCAGCCAGCCAGGACAAATATCACACGAGGTACTGAGAGCCCAGATCCCTGCTCTTTGTTCCCCCAAAAAGGCATTTGTTCCTTGGAATTGTCTGATTTGGTCTGACAGGAGCTCGGCGTGTGAGTAAAACCTTCTGTGACGTGAATAATGATTGCAGGATCAGATGTTCTGCGTGTCTGTGGTTTGAAGTAAGAATAAATAAAAATAAAAAAATGAGAGGAAGAAATAAAAATAACAAAATGAGAGGGACGGTGTTGTTCATGTTCATTTTGCAGCGTTGGCTGAAGTGAGTTTTATTAGAGGTGGGAATTTTAAACTTCCAAGTGTTACTGCTGGAAATCAGGGTGGTTTAGCAGGAGGGGAAAGGAGCAATGGAAAGGTGGGAAAGGAGCAATGGAAAGGTGGGAAAGGAGCAATAGAAAGGTGGGAAAGGAGCAATGGAAAGGTGGCAAATGAGCAATGGAAAGGTAGCAAATAGGGCCAGGGATTGGGAAGGGAGGATGGATATTATCAGGAGAAGGGTTGATACAGATCCTGGAAGGTGTTTTGGAGCTCAGTCACCACCTTCTCTCCTCGTTTCTCCTCCCCGAGGGGAGAACTTTGGACTCTACAGTAAAAGGTGTGGAAGCAGGTGGCAAAACCCAGCCCTGCAGCTTGGCCTTGAGGGTATAAACCAAACCCTGCTGCAGTCAGGCATCTAATCCCAGTGTCCTTCACCCAGAATCCAGAATCTGTTAGGCTGGAAAAGCCCTCCCAGCCATCGAGTCCAAGCTGTGTCCAATGTCCACCTTGTCACTCAGTGCCACATCCAGGCCTTCCTCAGACACCTCCAGGGATTGGGACTCCAAACCTCCTTGGGAAGCTCATTCCAATGCCTGACCACCCTTTCTTTCCATGGAGAAATTCCTCCTGGTGTTTGTATGAATATGCAGATTGTGGGCTTCCTTTGTTTTTGCAGAACTTTCAGGTAACAAGCGCTAGAACCAATAAAATAAATCAATAAGCACTCAGAACTCCGCAGAACAAATCCTCAAATATAGAACACGTGGAGGATGGAATTTGGGACAGCGTGGGAAAGGACAAACTCTTAGGGGAGATACTCAGAGACAACACCAAACATTTCCTGACTGTGGCCAGCAACACCTCTGCGCTCCTCACTTCCTTCCAGGTCAGAACGACTTCAGTTTGCGATTCACTGACTGATCTGCAGGGTCTGGAAGCAGTCTGTGTGCAGGAAGGACGTGCCGTGGGAGGGAGGGAGAGAACCCGTGGTGTTATCCCAGTGTTTACAGCTCCTGACAGGATGCCTTTTAGGAATGAAGGTTTCGACATGGCTCAGCACACGCACGCTGTAATTTGTCTGTCAGCTCCCCGAAAGTTCATTGGCATTGTCAAGTCGTGTTTGACTCAGTGGGGGAATATGGATTTCATCCCCGGTGATTTCGTGGAGCACTTTGATTGCCTTGAGGTTAGAAGCACAGCCTTTCCTCTCCTCCCCACCTCCTTGGGAATCACTGCACCTCTTTGTGGGACTTCGGCACCCAAGGGACCCTAAATGAATTGGGAATGATTCTTTCCAACTGTGGGTGCAGTTTGAATGGATTATTGTGGAATATCTGCATACCTGGAATACCTGCAGAGCTGGGATTTTTCTGAGTGTCTGTGTGAGTTGGGGTCCCTGTTGATAGACCCCAAAACCAGACAAAAACCAGTGTTTTCCTTTGTACAGCATGGCACGTGCCAAATATTGCAGAGAACTCTACTCCTCGTGTTGGGACATGTCCAGAGAAGTATGGCAGGAATGTTTTGGCACTTTTCTTCTGCTTCTCATTTTTGTGGAAGAGTAGGAAAATCTCTTTGCAGCACTGTATCTGCCCCAAAAGAAAATCTCCACATCCATCAAGGAGCCCAGGCCAGAGGTGTTTTCCTTTCCCCAGCTGCTGCAGAATTCAGGTGGAGACCACTGAGCCTTGTGTGTCTGGAGAACATTTAATTTTCCACGCTCAGCCATTTAGTTAAAGGTGTTTGCAGAGCACATGAACAGAAATAAAAGCTGACAGATTAAAAGGAACTTCATTCGTTTTGGAGGTGAGCTCTGAACTAAAATAATGCTGCGTGCTGATCCTCCACTGCTCAAACCTGAGCTGTGCAAAACACTCTCTGTGTGGGTTTGGATGAGTAGATGTTCCATGAAAAAAATAGGAGTGTTTATATCCAAACAGTCTTTATTATTTCTTTTTCACTCCTCTACTCTGTTGTGCTTGATAAAATCTGCTTTCATGTGCACACGCACCGTTTTTATGGAGAAGTTCAGCATCGTGTCACTTTACCTGATGAGGGAAAAGGCAATTTTTGTAAACAAAACTTAGTTCTAACAAGAAAACTGCATTTCTTTGCGGCGCAAATGAGCATAATTGCAGTAAAACACTGCTTTTAAGAGTCCTCAGCTGCTGTCAGTGTGCCTGATACATGTTCTGTTCCTGGATAAAAAAAACAGGAGATGTGGATTCTGTTGGGTACTACTTGAAGACAACTTTTAATCGTCAGAAAACAACTTTTAACCCTCAGGAGCCAACTTTTAACCATGAGAAGCCAACTTTTAACCACCAGAAAACAACTTTTAACCATGAGAACCCAAAGGGCACAATGTTGACCTTGATTTTTAATCTGAAGCTGGGTTGACAAGTTGGAGCCTTTTTAAGCACTGCATTTTTAGCTATTTGTAGTTTTTCTTTTATTTTGTGTAGTATATAAGTTTTTTAGATCCTTGTTCTGTTTTTTCTTGTGTCTAACAAACAATAATCCATTTTATATTAGACCTAAATTGGCCATTATTAAAAAATTTGGGAATGAGACTGGATTTGGGGAGTGCTGGTTGCCCCAAATAGGTGAACTGCCACTTGTCCCTCTGTCTCCATTCCTAACAGGATGCCACCCTGCCCAGCTGTCACAGCGTCCTGCAGGGTGACAGCAAAGGTGTGTGACAATGTGACAGACGTGAGGACAAGCAGAGCTCCACAAAAAGCCCTGCAGGGCAGCAGGTGGGATGCTGGAATTGGATATTTCCTCCCAGGCTCCTCCAGCACCTCAGCAGAGCTCTGCAAGGATGGGAAGAAGATTTGTTCATCTCCACTTTGTTGTTCCTCTCTCTCTCCAATCCCTTTCCAGAGTTCAAGAGCGGAAAGAACTCCAAGCAACTCAGAATAATAATAATAATTCTGTAGCTGTCTCGGTAATGCCTCCATAATTAACATTTGTCCTTACAGATACAATAACTCCCTGTAATGCAGACATAAATATTCCATTTTCAATAGGCACCTGAATTCCAGGGATGAGTGGTGTAAACTTTAATTACATTTCACAAGTGCATTTCCCTCATAATCCCATATTTTTCATTAGACACAAAATAACATTTCTGCTCATTTTGGATAGGTTTTTTTTTCTTTGCTTTAGTCTGTTTAAATACAAAAAAATGTGAACAAGTAGAAGAAAGCCTGTTGACTTAGACAAATTAAATATGTACAGAGTAATTCATACAGAAAGTTTAATTTTTTCCCTACTTCTCTGTGAAGATATGATAATTTTCTGAATCAAAATTTTAAGCTTCACATAGCTACCATCTTGTCAGGGAAACAAACGCTAGATTCATTTGAAAATTATTATTTAACACACTACAAAGGGTAATCTCTGTGTTGTTATTTAAAACTCAGGATGATTTTTTAGGTCCCTTCCAACCCAAACCATCCTGGGTTTCCGTGACTCGCTGAGATAAAAGTTTAGCTGTCATCAAAAACCATAAATCAGAAGTTCTGATCTAAAGCAAGAATTTCTGTCGTTTCTGAAAATAGACTCAAGAGCTTTCACAAGCTGCGTTTTCGGTTGTCTCCCATTGACAGATCCTCTTTCTCTCCCTCCATTTATTGGATATTATCTCTCCATTCCGCTTGTCATGGCAGCACCTGAAGTTCTGTGATCCGCGGGCTTTGGCAGCATTATTGACTGGAAAAGTCCCTGTGTCCTTCACATTCCATCGTGCTCAACTCCCCAGAAAAGTCCATGGTTCTGTTCCATAGATCTCATCCAATTTAGTTCAACAGCAAGATATTGCTTGGAAGAAAATCCATCCTGCTCTCTGTGTTTGGGAATTACCTAAATGTGTTGAACTCCAAACCTAACTATTTTTCACAATTAGGCTGGTGGGGTTTGATGCCTTTCTGAGGCAAAAACCTGAGAAATATGCCCAGAATAACAAATCATTCCATGTGATAAGCCAGGAGGTCCAGTTTTCCTGATAATTTGTCTTAATTATCTTTTGTGTTTGTAGTTTTTTTGTGTTTTTTTACTCTGGGCTACTTGTTTATATCGGAAATAAAAATAATCCCTCTGTCATCCTTGGCTATCCCCAGCAGCCAGGAAAGTCTTTTCCATCTATTTCTCCTCATCTCCCCAGGCCCTGCAGCCAAGCTGCCTTCCAAGGTATAATTAATTTATAGTTTGTACCCCAAGGAGGGAAAGTTGAGTCCTCATCAGTGTGATGTCCTAGCACTTCCATGCATTATTTTTGGGCATTTTATTGTGTTTGTTCAAATACTCATGGCAAACCAGCCTGGCTTCTTTGTCCTTCATTTCTTTCTTGAGTGTCATAAATCAAATTTGGGTACTAATCGTATTATAACCAATTGTCATTGTGGTATTTCAGGCTAAAAAGAGCTTGATTTTGGTGTTCCCACCCTAGCAGGCTGGGAGCGAGGGAGGGAGGGAGGAATCTGCTGAAACTGTAAAATACAAAACACAATGTCCAGAAATTGGCTCTGTTCTTGAAGAAAATCTCAACTTTGAGTTCCAGTCACTGTGTTTTAAAGTGCTTTGTGATGCAGAATTTCTGCACAGGGCAAGAATCAGTCCAGCTCATGGCACATTTTTTCATGGCTTGGAAGTCTGAACTTCAACTCCTTGAGAGTCTCAACCTTTGTGGTCAGTGGCAGAGCAAAAATCCCATTGCCAGGAGCTCCTCTCCTAACTGGCTGCACTATTTTAGCAATTCCAGGTGATTTTGTAAGGAGTTTTAATTTTACAGAAACTACAATAATGTCTTTTTCCAAAATAGTGAGTAATATTTTAATGTTATTTATAATATTTTCATCCAGAGATTTTTATGCATTTTATTCCATTTAATTTGGCTCTCTCTTTTCTTTTTCAGTTCTTAACTGAGCTGTCAAAAGCCACTGTAGTGTCTGGGAAAAGGGAAAAAAGTCACTTTTTTTTCTTTTATCTCCTTATTTACTAGGAGACTCAGTCTGACCCAGGACTTCAACAGGGAGAAAATACATTAATAGAACAACACATGAAAGGAAAGAGTAAATAGCTATTAAATATGATATTCTAGTGGCTATGTCTAAAATGACATATGTATTCTTTACATTCAATAAGAAATACTAAAATTCTGGGGAGCTGTGGCAAGGTCATGAAGGGAATAGAGAAATTCTTAGCCCAAAATGACAGAATTTCATGTCCCTAAAACTTGGGAAAATTCCCCTTCAAGAGACCACCTGAAACCATCAACATGAACCTGATGGTTATTTTTCACCATGAATTATGGTATTTTCTTCCTTTCTCCTCTGAATACCAGGGAACTTTGCTGTTGTTGTTGTTTGTAATTAATAAAGCTTGGCATTTTTGCTGCCCATTTTACTGGCTGTATTTATAGAACTGAATTTAATTCAACCTCCCTTTAGGAGCACATATATATTAAATCCCTAAGTCATGGTTCTCCCTTCTTTTCTTTCTTTTTTTTTTTTAACTCCTCACATGCATTTAGCAAAAGCCACCTTTCCAAAATTCCCATCTGCTCTCCATGTAAATCCAGCTAATTATACCTCGATTGACAAGGCTATAAAAGGACATTTTTTGGGGGGAGATGACAGGTTTGGGAGCTGCACTATAAATTCCCAGGCGTGGGCATTGTGCAGTTTTCCCATGGAAACTCTGAGTGGGAGTCAGGGAGATGCAAACACACAACCCGGTGTGCTCTGGCTGTCACCCCTGGGTGGCAGGAAGGCTTTGGGGTTGCTGGAGTGGATTTATCCCTGCTGGAGTCAATGTGTGTGGGGAGGGATCAATAATCCCCAAATAATGACACAGCAGCCCTGAGTCGGCTGGAATTCCTCAGGGCTCGAGGGAAAGCTGGAGAGATCCCAGAGAGCTAGGGATGATCCTACAGGTACTTATGGGATCAGAGAATTGCAGGATCACTGAGGTTGGAAAAGCTCTACAAGGTTGTTGAGACCAAGCTGTGGTTGATCCCCACCTTGTCCCCAACCCAGAGCACTGAGGGATGTCGCTGTTGAGCCGCCAGCAGAGAAAGAAGATCCAGGTTCAAAGTGTGCCATCAAGAAGAAGATTTTATTATTTAATTCCAACTTATATAGACTTTTCAAAGGTCACCCAGATTGGTCAGTCAGAAACCTCCCCCTAGGCCTGATTGGCCAGGCCTGAACTGTCCACATCTGAGAAACTGTTTTTAATAACATCCAAACTTTATCTTTGTTTATAAAACACAGGAAGAAGAGAAGAGAATAATTCTCACTTGAAAGGTCTATGCTAGCCACAGAGGGACACATCAGGAATTCCTTGGAGGAATGGGGAATCCAAACCTCCCTGGGCAGGACATTCCAATCCCTGACCACCCTTTCCATGAGGAAATTCCTGCTGATGTCCACCCTGCCCCTCCCCTGCCCAGCCTGAGGCTGTTTCCTCTCCTCCTGTCCCTGTTCCCTGGATCAGATCCCAAATCCTCCCCAGCTGTCCCCTCCTGTCAGGAGCTCTGCAGAGCCACAAGGTCCCCCTGATCCCCTTTGCTCCAGGCCGAACTCCTTTCCAGCTCCCTCAGCCCCTCCTGGGGCTCCAGACCTTTCCCAGCTCTATTCCTCTCCCAAGACACACCTCAGCCTCTTTATTCCTACATAAATTCCCTTGGATATATTCCCACAAATATTCCCATCATATCCAAGGGATGATGGATTTAGCAGTTGAGCTGCAACAATAAATTCTGAGCATCAGCAAACTCCTTGGATTTGAACCTTAAATGCTGAACTTTTGTCTAAAAATAGATGTGCAAGATGAGCCACTCAGTTCCTTTTTATGAAATCACCCACTTTTAAAAATAATGCATTTTATGTTTCTTTCTCCTTTCTGATCTTCCTTTTTTTTTTCTTTAATTTTTTAAAAATTTTTATCTTCACACACCACTTTTACTCCAGACAAGGAAGAGGAGAGCTTCTATTTTAAATACATTTACACATGAGCAGGGCTATTTATGAGAGAATCTGGGAGAAACATCATCAGAAATTTTTGACAGAAATGGAAGGAAAATTGAACACAGAAAAAGGTCAAACAGAAAGCAGACAATTTCTTAATTGTATTCTTAACAAGGGTAATTAAGCAATGGAACAGATTAATAATGGATGTGGTTCATGCAGCATCAATGAGGAGCCTTAAAATAAGATTGAATCTCTTCCTAAAATGCCTGATCTAATTTCAGCACGAGTTATTGGGTTAGATGAAGTCACCAAGAAATAAAATCCCAATCTGTGGCAGAGGAGAAATGTTCACAATATTTCTGATGGCCCTGAAACATCTGATTCTGGAAAAATCCACCAGGGGAAAATCCAATTGTTCTCCTAACGGGAAATGTGAGTATAATCAGGTTTAAAAATAAACACATTGCCTAGACTATAGAATAATAGTGGCTTTGTGGGTTTCTTTTTATTTATTTTGAAGATTATACATAAAAAGGATCAATCTGTATTTCATATTTTCTGATTTCACACAGTGTTAGCGCAATGCTTGTTGATCACATCAACAACAGGTTCTGGCTGCAGTTCCCAGGTGTTTGTAGGGAGTTTTTGGTCAATTTAATGGGTTTTTTAGGATTTATTTTTAACATAGGGGAAGGAAACAACAGAGTTGAATTGCTCCTCAGATGCAGCCATGGCTCCATGTCACTGCATCATTGAGCCCTTGTGGGAAAACCTAAATCTGGGAATGATGTGTTTGGGAAATAAAATGGTTTTCCATGGATGGAATGGTTTATCCCCATGTCCTTCAGTGAAACTTTGATGCAATCCAATGGAATTCAATCCAGGAACCTAAATCTGGGAATGATGTGTTTGGGAAATGAAGTGGTTTTCCATGGATGGAATGGTTCATCCGCCTGTCCCTCAGGGGACATTTGGTGAGATGCACACATGGAAAAGGGGGAGAAATCAGGGGATATTTGCAGATTTTCAATCCAAAAGGAAATTTAGAACATATTTAAGAAACAATTGATCAAAAATTATGAAATTAAAGAGTGCTATGGTGAGCTGAAAGGAGCAACCCAAACCAACTGCTGCCTAATGAAGCTATCGTCCAGTTTTTGTGTATTTCTACATTTTGAGTTCAGGTAGCACACAAAATAAACTAAATCAAGGAGGAGGTTCCAAACACCTCTCAGTAATGGAAACAACAATGATTTCAGGGCTGTAGCCCAGAAAAAGCTCTGCAGGAAGAAATGACTGGCATGGGCAGTAGTTGTCTCTTTGGAGCTGTCACTGGGATTGGTTGGGAGCAATTCCTCTTGGATGGTGAGAGTGATTTACAGGAACTCCCCGTTCACAACTGAACACATCCCTAAAATGAGTGCTTGACAAAGAAAATGTGGTGCTTATTTTTTTATTTTTTTTTATTTCTTACAGTAGGCTTGTTGGAATATTGAAGCAACCTGCCATCAAGGGAGCATGAAAATACAGGGCACAGCCCAACCATGCATTAGAGGGAAAGAACGAAATGTGGAACAGAGCTGTCAGAGAGTGTTCGACACTGGGGCTGAGAAATGACAGAGAAGGAGGGAAAAGGAAGGGGTTTGCAAGTTGTTTTCTCCTTATTATTTCTTCATTTAATTTAAAAGTGGTATTTATTTTAGTTTGATTTTTTATTTATTTGTTATTTTATTTTATTTTATTTTATTTTATTTTATTTATTTTTATTTTTCTGCTCATTTCTTTGTTTGTTTTAATAGTAGGTGTTCACCTCTACTTTTCATTGAGCTGCTTGGCAAGTTTTCCCTCTGGTGGGACAAAATCCTTCCCAAGGAAAATTCAGGCTGGGGAACCCAATGCCCCACCCAGCTCAGGGCTACTCCAAAATCAGACCTCTTTGATCATCCCTTTTTAAATGAGATCTAATTTAATGAGAATTAGGGGTTTGTGTCTCCTTCCCCTCTGGCACATCCCAGGCAGGACACAGAGCCCCTGTGGCATGTTTGGCTCCATAAATCCTTAAATTTGGTGGATTTGATGCCAAAAAATCCTACAACTGATAATTAGACTCCAACCTGGATGTTTACCACGTTTCCAGCCAAAATTCCATAATTCCATTCCATTCTTTCCCACCAAATTCCATAAGGGTCTCAGTGCAATGACAGGAGGATATTTACAAACAATGCAACTTTTGGCAGAACGAAACTTTAATTTTTGCCTTTCTCCCAACCAGGGCTACAAAAACATTTGGGTTTTTCCCTCATAGCCTTTAATTTCTGCAAGAACCCTCAATAACCAGAGCTTAGCCACCAGGAGGCTACATTTATTTAAATCAATATCTAATTAGCCTTCTTAATATATTGCCTTTCACTCCAGAAATTTAAGGAATTTTAGCAATTAAGTTTGGGCACTGATATTCTCCTGCTTGCTTTTGTTTCTGCTTGACTAAGTCTTGCCTGTAATTGATCACTTCTAGACCCCCACATCACATTGATTTCGTTAGCTGGTTGATCTACTGGTGTATTTTTAAGGATTTTTTAAAAGGATTTTGGGATGGGAGAATTTTTTCTCTTAATTTCCATTTTTTTTCCAGCAAGTGGAAGATGAAATCAAAGGGTGTGAAGTGTGATTTTATTAAGTCAAAACACAATGCAAAGGTGTGTTTTCCTCTTATTTCTACCTTGATATTGCTTTAATGAAAAGGAAAAAAGTTGCTTCAATGGCAATTAATATTTGTAAAATGTAGAAATCTTTATTCATAGGCAAACCAGAATATCTGAGGAATTTTTTTACTGTGGAAAAATCCCAAGGAAATATATCCTATGATACTTTATGTAGTACTGCATTTGATACAAGTATTTTTTAAACCATTTAATAAGTTAATTTTTTTTTTACAAGTAAACATAAGGAAAAATATATGAAAAATCAGAGCTGGGACACTTTGGAAAGCACCTTTTCCTAGGTAAACTCCCCATGGAAATGGTGCATTATGGATTTAATTTGCATCCTTGACAGGTAAAGTGGCTGCCAGTTGTATTCCAGGACAGAGCAAACATCCCAGAAGGAATTTCTTGTCATTACAGCACTGTCAACCTGAAATTGGACTTTCTAGGACTTCAAAATCCCATTCATGCAGAGATATCAATTGTAACAAATAATCTCTTGACTCACTTTATTCCTATTCACCTCATTTAGCCTTATTGAATAAAGGGAAAATAAAAATAACACACTTGCTGAATGCTTCTGGATACATATTTGTCACTCAAGTCAGTATAAAAATAGCTAGATTTTTCTGATGTGGTTTTTATTTTCCCCCCAAAGACTGAGGAACAGATTTTTAAATACAAGTTGCCTCAGAGATGCCATTTCAAAGATCCAACCCAATAAATAAAATTCTTGTCCCCATTTCCCTGCATTTCTGAGCTCGTTGCTGGAATCAACACCCCGATAATTGTGGCTGCTCGTGCCATGAAGGAAGCCATGCCATCTGAAGCTGGGATTTTGCAATCTTTTCTGCATATGAATAGCCTGAAGTTCAATGTCCTCTGATGACTGAGACCCACTTGAAGCGTTTGATTCTGCAAGATGTCGTTTCGCGGCTTTCGGCTCCTGTTGACTCCCGAGTGGCTGGAATTCTGTGAATCTCAAGTGGGAGAGAAACTGAATGGGGAAAGAGAGGGAAATGGATGAAACAGAAGAGAGGATTGGATTCTCTCTCCTATCCCAAATTTGGGTATGCAATAGGAATGCTTGATTTGGGGAACAGTTGGAATTTCCAATTTCAATATTTTCAATGCTGTGTGTTTGTAGGACAACTGGGATCCGCCAAATGTTGCTGCCACGGGGTTTGGATGCTCCATGCTCGGGATTTTGGGTGTTTGGTGCAGAGCCTGGCCTGGCACCTGCACCCACAGTGCACCCTCTGCTTCCATCCTGAATTTTGGGGGTCATTCCTGCACGGCGATGTCCAGGTGGGGTGACCTTGAAAAGGATCAGGAGAACACACAGGTCTTGCTTGTTGCTGAAAGAACACAAAAAGATAAAAACCTGCTCCTGATCAATCCCACACGTCATAATTTAATATTTTTTCTGTCTAGGCAAGGATGTTTGGAAGTGTGGTTTGATGGCAACCTGTAACAGGGACCGATCCTGAGAAGGTGTTTTTAATAGGGACATGCAAGAATGAGCCAAATTAAATGTAAACACCTTTTTTTAACCTAATCTGCCTCCAGAGAAATGACAGATTCACCTCCAGCACTAATGAATGAATCTATTCCAACCTCACTTTGTTTTCTAAAAACTTAGAATAGGAAAAATACACAGAATATCTTATATACAAGGATCTGGAAGTGAACTCGATGATTCCATGTGTCCATTCCAACTTGAGACATTCTGTGATTTATGAAACAAAGGCTGCAGATGAAAAAAAATAAATTAAAAGCAATCCTGCCACTGGATTAAAGCAACACAGCAGGTGTTTTCTGTCTTGTTTGGGACTAGAGCAAGATTGGTCCAATTGCATCCATAATTTATCAGGTCCTGGTGGCTTTTAATGATTCCTGATTTTCAGCTGTACTTATCCACACACACCTTCCATGCCTCACTGAGACATGGGTGGTGGGGAGATGAAGTTGAATCTCAGGTTTTTCTTCTTTAATATGGAAAATGTTCAAACATCCTGTTTGGTTGCAAAATTCCAGTATTTCCTATTCAGTGTCCTTCTTGAATATGTATTTCCCCAAAATATTTCTGAAGTGTTCCTTTCATGAGGATTTTGAGGTGAAAATTAACATTAAAGTTTTGGAGCTGGCCAACAGGCTGGAAAATCTATTTCTGACCCAGCTTTGTGTACAAGATGCTCAAAACAAGAGCGAAAGCAGGACAGAGATTTCATTCATACCTGGAGGATAAAGCCCAGATGTTCCAGAGCCATGAAGAATATAATTATTAAAAACCACTAATGAGGCATCTCAGATGGCACAATAAACTCACCTGTATCTTATCTCTGTGCTTTGCATTGAGATTTTTTATGGAAAGAATGGTTAAAAGTAACGTTAAGATGGAAAAAAAGAAATATTTGGTGCACAAATTCTCCCCTTCCAGCTTTATTTTCATTTACAGCCGTGCAAGCTGAGAATAAACCACAGCTCTTTTGACTCTGTAGTATTTTATGTCTCGTTTGAACGGTTTTAAACATTGATTGAAGGCAGCCAAGAGTTGGACCTTTTCCCTCTCCCCTTGTTCCGTGGCGCTTGGTTTTATGTGGCACCTTTTCCACTAAAAAGGCACCGAGGAGGCTAAACAGCAAAATAAAAACCTGCCATGCTCTACTAAATCTTATTACCCACACCAGAACCATTTGAATGTTTTAAAAGTTTCATCCACTGGGTCCCCGTGGGAGGGGAATGTTGGCTTGGTGGCGGATTTATTCTCCCGAAATTTCGGAATTTCAATCAGGTCTGCTCTAATAGCTGTCAGCTGACCTGATTAAAGCCTACCTCTCCTCCAGTTGATTTAAATCAACTTGGCTGCCACACAGCAAGCTGAAACCCAGGCTGGCCATCTGCTCCACGAAATTAATTTATTTTGGAGGACTTTAATTCAATTACCAGCCCCGTATTCCGTGGCAGGTGTGGGAGACAAATCCGTATTTCGGGGTCCTGTGTGGGATCTGGTGTAGGCAAGTGAGGAGTGAGAGGAGGGCTTGGGTAATGGGAAGGGAGTAGGGAAGGATTTCCCTGAAAGCTTTAATTACAGTTTTGAAGCAGAAGATCTCAACAGGCTTTGGGATCAGAAATATTTGGAATAATTGTATTGTGACCTTGGTAATTGCTGCTGGTGCCACACATGATGCTACAGCACGCTAGAAATTATATAAATACTGTGACTTGGTGAATATTTTAAATCTTTGACTTGAAAATTACCATGAAAATGGGGAATATTTCAGGATCCAATGAGGCCTTTAGCCATTTCTTGGCTTGGGGCTGTCGATCTGGAAGACAGAGCAGCAGTGGCAGCTCCTGTGTGGCTTTTGTTGGGAGTCCTCTTGTCACATCTGTCAGCTGCTGGGAGGAGCTGCTCTCCATGGTGCTGCTGGCAGCAAGGCTGAGAGGATGTTCTCCTCATCCAGTGGGGAATCATGGGATTGTGGTTTAAAAGTTCAAACAGCTCCTCAGAGCTCTTGGTCTTTTCTATATAAATAACATGAAGGACAATTTTTGCAGTGCTCGGGTTAAGGAAGAAAGTAGCTTTGATGTAATGATGCCAGGGGAGGCTCAGGAGGACATCAGGAGGAATTTCTCCATGGAAAGGATGGTCAGAATTGGAATGTCCTGCCCAGGAAGGTTTGGATTCCCCATCCTTGGAGGTGTCCGAGGAATTCCTGGATGTGTCCCTCAGTGCTCTGGGGGAGGGACAAGGTGGGGATCAATCACAGGTTGGACTCAATGATCCTGGAGGACTTTTCCCACCTCAGTGATCCTGGGATTCTTTTGATATGTCTTAGAGGAAAACTTTTGTTTTTCCTCCTAACTCTAATTCCCTTCAAACTGCAGTTTTTCCTTCAAACAGCTCAACACTAAATCAGTTTTGAAGATAAAGGAAGAAAATATTTTACCAAATCTGTTTATCCATAATCATCTTCTGAGAAATCGATAGATTTTTACTTTTAATCCTAATTTACGAGGAAAAGCATCCCAAATATCACTACAATAAATCCATTCCTCGCTCAGCTCTACTCAACCTGCAGATTCATTTCACTACAAACTCAGTTACTTTCTACCAAAAGGTCAAATAAAAATGGTCTTTTATTACTGGCCTGATGTTTTATTAAAATCTTGGCTGTTTTATTGTGTGTAGGAGAAGAAGTGGAGGTGTGGGAATGCACAGGAGAGCCAGGGAAGCTCTCTGTTGCTTTGTGGTAGGATTTTTTTTATATCTTTTATATAATTTTTATATCTTTTACCCCCCGTTATTCTGGATTTTCAGGAATATCCATCGTTGTGCTGCCACATCCTCCTGCCACCAGTACGACCTGGGGAGTCCCTGAGGAGCAGCCAGCTCTGGAAAGCAGCAGAAATGAGGAATTTCTCCTTGGAAAAGCAGCAAAAGTGAGGAATTACCACTCTGAAAAGCATCAAAGTGAGGAGTTACTACTCTGAGTAGCAGCAGGAGTGGGGAGTTACTCCAACCACCCTGAGCATGAGCAGCTTGCACTGCAGTGACCTCTGTTTTCAGCCAGCTCTGCTTCATTAAGGGAATTCCATGAGAATTAAAGGAAGGGTTAGTGCCTGCTTTAAGGGCTGGTAATCAGAATTAATGGGTTTCATCTCTCACAACCGTTGGGTTGTTAATCAGGACATGCGTAGTTCAATAAATGTGGTCGACAGAGATTTATGGTGCTACCAAAATAGGAAAAAAGAAGGAGAGAGACCATAAAAAAAGAATGTTGGTGGGATTTCACATTTTCCACCCCTTTAGGAGAAAAAAAAAAAACCATAAATCCATCACTGCCCTACAGGCAGAGTAGGATTTGTTTCCATTGGTTTCATGTTTCTGATCAACTTGTTCATATTCTGGTGAACAGAGGTTGGGAAATACATTCAGCTTTTCATCCCTTATTTGGAGTATTCAAATTTTAATTAGTTTCATGGATTCTGACCCATTTATATGTCCTGTTTTCCTCATACCCTTGTCTGCTTTTTTGGGGATGATGGGGCTGCTTGTGAGGAAGCAAATGTTGAAGGTGTAGAAATATAAAAAATCATTAATTATATGTTCAAATCAGGAGAAAACATAATCTGGATAAAACTTTGGGTTGGAAGAGACCTTAAAAACCATCCAGTGCCAACCCAGCCATAGCAGGGACACCTTCCACTGTCCCAGGTTGCTCCAAGCTCTGTCCAGCCTGGCCTTGGACATTCCAGGGATCCAGGGAGCTACAGCTTCTCTGGGAATTCCATCCCTTGCTGCCAAATTCCAGCATCTTCAAAACTACTTCATCCCACCATCCTTATTTCCCAGTGTTCACTTTCCATGCAGTACAAGGACTGTGGAAGTTCTAATAAAAGGGGAATTTTCTAGAGGCTGAAAGCAATTTTTGCCATTGCAAAGTATTCACCAGCTCCCATTAAATATTTTCTCTTTTTAATTGCAAATGACAGCTCGGAATGGCTCTGTTTTTACTGCACTTAGGAACATATTAGTTTTTTCCCTTCAGGGAAAGAAATGAATTTTTCCCCTCCAATCAAATGTAATATAGAGCATTTAAATAATTCCTTTCCCAAACACATTTTTCAGTTCTGCCTATGAATGAAAACAGAGATTTATTCTTTCTGCTCGATTTTTGGGGTTTTTTTTTCCTTCTTCAATTTTGAGCTTATATTTTTTCAGTGGAAATGAAGCAATTTTTTCAATGCAATTATGAAATTCCAGTTTTCCAGCACATTTCTGCCTAATGTCTACACATTAATCCAGGAGGGGGGAATACAGAACTGACTGAGGGAATACAGAATTATATTCAACTTATTTCTGATGGATGTAATCACAGATCTCCAGGTCCTATTGTGATTGCTGACTGGATATCTTTTATTTCAGTTTTATGCTTTGGAAAAATGCCTTCTGAGGAAGAAAGTCACAATTTCTTGTCAGCAGCAAGCTGTAATTACATGTATTTATATTTAACCTTTCCAGATCCCACTCATTAACATTCACTTGGCACAGGCACAGTTTATATTTTGATATAATCCTTTTGTGGAAAGGTTATAAAGACTCTTGTAATCTTTGACTTGTTAATGTTTCTCCTTCTGGAAATGCTGGGATTGCATCAAAACAGAAATCTGGGAGAAGAGAGCAAAGCCTGAAGTCTGGATTTTACTTTATTCACTTAAGCAATCCCATTCCATTGCATTAATACTGATTTAACTCAATAAAATCAACAAAATCAATTAACAATTCAAGCCTTGACAATCCAACTGCTCCTTGATGCTTTTCCTTCTTCCCCAACTCCTCCCTCTATTGTTTCAAGCTGCAAAGAAAACAAAAAGATTTTAGGAAAAGGGATTTAAGTGCATGCTGGCATTTATTTCTGACCACGGTAAGGTGATTTTTGTCTTACACAGGTGGATTTCTTCAGTGGGATCCATTAGTGGGAGTGGGTGTAATTAATGATAATTAATTGTTCTACAGTATGCCCTTTGCCATTGCTTCCTTGGTCATCTTTCCTTTGGTTTGAAAAGTGAGGAAGCTCCTGGCTTTAGAAATGTCTAAATGTAAAATTTCCATCTCTAGATTCCAGCCTTGCAGGCCGACCTTTGCTCCCAGCAAACAGAACTCTCCTGCTCCCCTTGTGCTCCTGGTGGATTCGCCCAAAACTCAGCATTTTGGGGCTAATTGCTGCTACAATTCCATCATGGAATCATGGAGTGGTTTGGGTTGGGAAGGAGCTCAAAGTTCACCCAGTTCCAACCAGGGACACTTCCAGGTTGCTCTACTTGGATGATTCCAAAGCTTTTCTCCTTCCCAACACCCAGAAAACTCCCTGAGCACCATTCTCTCCCCTGGTCCACAAAAATGCATTCACAGAGCACTAAGGAAAACTTGTGCTGCTCCAAATTATTCTGGACTGTCCTTGGGTGGTGCCATCCCAAAAATCCTCGTGTGCCCAGCAGCCACCTCACTGCACATGGCTGATATTCCTAATTACTGAGGGTTTCACCACGAGCTAATTGCCTGCTCAAAGCAGGAGAAGTAATAGCCCATGAGACATTAGAGGGGATTAGGAAAAATAAAGTTCCTTGGAAGACTGAGATGTTGACTGCCTGGAAGTTATTTCTTCACTACAATTCCAGCAGCTCAGGTGGTCAGGAGGATCCTCCAAGAGAATTAAAAGTGAAGTGGTTCAGCTGCTGCTTAGCCTGTAAAATTGACAAGTTAAAACAAAAAAAGCAAAAATAAAAACCTCTCCAGATTATATTTGATCAAATAAACAGAAAAAAAGGCAGGTGGATACCTGATGCTAAATGAATGAGATGCAGAGTGAATTTTTTGCTACTTCAAATGGAGATAACTCCTGGAAAACTGGAGCAGGGAATGTGTGTTTGGTGGTGCTGCTGACCTGGGATTTTTCACACAGGATCTCAGCAGCTTGGAAATGTCCTGGTGGTCAACAGGTCAAATAAAAGACTGGTTACTGGGGGGGAAAGATAAAAAATGGTGATCACATTAAATCAAAATTGGCTTTCATTCTGGCCAGAGTAGAGCTGCATGATGATACATTAATGTTTCATAGGGAAATTTGCTTAAAAGCACATGAACACATGAAGGGTAAGTGGAGCATCTGAGCCTGAAGAGGCTGCAAAAATATGACAGTAAAAAAATCTCCTTGAGTAAATTATTAAAAGCATACAGAAATTATAGAACAATGTAGTGTTTTAATAACTGCTTTGAGCCTCAAAGCTTTGAATATTTCGACTGGAATTTGTGTCCAAATGAGAATTTCAAAGGGCTTGGGGGTGATCAGAAGTGCCCAGGACATCCCAACTGCTCTGGGAAGTTCCTCCCCAGTGGTTTGCTAAACTCAGATGATCTGTTCTTTCTTTTGAGAGCTCTCGATCTATCCTACAATAAAATCTAATTGTACATTTTCATTTTAAATGACAGACAGTCATGATCCTGTCAGAGCTTTCCATTGGGAAACCTAATTTTTCGTTTTGAAATAACGCAATAAAACTGGAGACAATTCTTAGAAGAAGCATGAATCTGCACGTCAACATCACCATATCTGCCAGCCTCTAACTTTGGGGGAATTTTGGGTGAGGCTTTGGATTGCAAAGTGAGGTTTTTTTGAGCGAAATTATTGTGTGATATAAACCAGAAATCTTGCAGCCTAGTCTTTTAAATTCCGGAGGGTTCATGTTTAAAGAAACACTTTGCTGTCAGCAGACAAACACCGAAATAATTGTTCTCGGGGGGATGACAAACACCCTTTAAAATGCAGACACACATCCAGTTCCTCATTTTTAGAGCACACTAAAAGTTGGACACGCTGGGGACTGGCAGATTGATCAGGGAATGGGGAGGTTGGACAACAAACAATTGCTCATTTCTCTGTCGACCCCGGCTGAACCCTGAGCTCTGAGGTGATAATGATTCAGTGGGACAAAAGGTTATGATTCACCCCGTTTTTACAACATCTCTTTGTGCTGAAAATATGATTGTGGATGAGCAGAGGGGGGTTGGTGCATGAGTGACTCCCTTAGCACAGCTGAGGTTTACCCAAAATAGCAGAAATGGTGCCAATCTGCAAGGAAAGAGATGAGATCAATTAGGGATTTTGGGGCTAAAGCAGGCCTGGTGTGGCTGGGAGGGACTGAGGGAGTGGTCAAGCCTTGTGCCCAGCTGGGGTCAGGGTGGGTTCAGCTTTAGGCTCAGATTTAAGAGGATGGAGGAGAGTTTTGGGTTTTGCTTTCCCAGAATTATTTAGGATGGAGGAGACCTCTAGGGTGTTCCATTCCAACAGCTCTCCTGGCACTGCCAAGCCCTTCAGGAAACTGTGCCCAAAGTGCCACAGCTTCTGGAGAAGGTAGGGGAGGATGTGCTCTTGCCTGTGGAATTCATGACAATTAACATAATGCTTTTCATGGCTTTTTCTCCTTGTTTTGATTTGTGTCAATCAGCATTTGTCCCCTTTTGTGCCATTGAGGCTCTGGTTAAAAAACACAGCTTTGGCAGTGCATGAGGTGTCCTTCAAGGTGTTAAAAACAAGCAGAATTTATGTTTTCAGCAGCATTTTGGCACCAGTCTTCTCAGAGGAGCTGTTTATTAGGTACTCTAGCTAATGAAGTGTCCTTTGATAATTAATTTGTCAGATTCAATTTATTGTTTCGTAGAAAAAAAACTAGAATAGTGTTGAATGTCTGGCTTTGGTGTAAACTTCAGGGTGAGTTGGTTCAGACAAAGCTGATAAAAATAGTAAAAATTGGGGTTGGGGGTTCAGCCTGAAGCTGCTGGGTTAATGAATTTTGGCACTGGTTTGAGTGGTGCAGGATGTGATTTTGTGGTAAATATTTGTGATATAAGCATGAGACCTAATTATCTTAGGATAAATTGGATAAATTTGTTTGGGGGTAATTTCACCCCAAGGCTTGACCTCCCTCACTGCACAGTAATTGGTGGGGTTTTTTATATGGAGAAAAGATGGAATTTGCATTCTTTGGTCTCAAATCTGTTGAAAAAATCTTGATTTTCTATGCCCAGGCACTACTAGAAATAAAGAAAAAATATCCCAGGCAGCTCAGCAGAAGCTGAAGGTTTCTGGAGCAATCTTGGTGCTAAAATACTGATAACCAGGGAATGCTGATATTTTTAAAGAAAAAAATCCAAAATATAGCCACTGCAATGGAGTTGTGACAGCTTGAAGTCAACTCAAACTCGATCCCTGTGCTCCCTGTTTCCAGGACTGTTAATTAGGTGTTAACTGGTGTGGAAGGTTGTATTTTTTTGGGATTTTTGGTGATTCTCTCTGGAGATGTGGGTATTAAAAAGCCTCTGCCTGGGTGTTGGTTACTATGACACCATTAATGAGGACAGGCTGTTTCTATGGCAGACATGCAGAATGTTTTAAGTGCAAAGATGGGTCAAAGACAAAAAAAAATCCCTTATTTTGCCTTGATAACAACACAACTGAAAGTTGTGATTAGGACAGAAGCTTAGTAAAAATTTTTGGATTTTTTTCCTTTTGCTGCTTGGGCTGGAGGTGTTTGTGGGTTAAGGAATGTTGCCCACCTCTGAGAATTGTCATTTTGTTGAGAGTTCCTCCTCAGACTCATCCAGGACATCATTCCAAGCCATATAAAAGTGCTAATCCTTGCTCATAAATAAAAATAAAACAGGATCAGGCTGAAGCCTAACCTGGCCTGTAGGCAGGGTTTATTTGGGGTGGGATGAGTTGCAGTCACACATCTGTTCCCATTGGAAAACTGCATTTTTCTGTGGAAAATGCCAAGTGCTGGCTACTTTGGATGACTTCAGGGAACTGCCCGTCCTAAGGGAATTAAAATCCAGTTGTGCATATATTCACATCGTTTTGATGTCCTCTGGGAGATTAATTTCCTGCTCACTCCATCTCCCACCACTGCTGTGGCACGTTGAGTGCACAGGACAAACCCTGTGTGCATTTTGCCATTAAATCCCCAGAAAACCATCGTCACCATTCAGTTTTGGCTTGTTGCTTTGTTCTCTGCCTGCATTTCTGCCTTTGCCATCCATTTTTTAACACCCCCAGCGCTTTGCCTGGAGATGTCCTTGGAGAGGCATTTTTATTTATAGGGTCAGGATGAGAGGCAGTGACTAAATCTTGTCTCGTATGCCTCAGTGTTGGGCTCTCTTAGCCTGGAGAGGGAAGCAGAGCTGATCCCAGGGAGGATTCCAGCAGGATGGGATCTCAGCATTCCCATCCATCACTAGATGGCACGCTGAGAGTGGGAATGTGCTTCTGGAGAGGCTGAGCTCATCCCCGGGAGCGCAGCAGTGACAGCCACCAAGTCCCCGTGGAGGGGACAAAAGCTGAGCACACAGTTAACTCGGAGCAGGGACAGCTGACAGCTCCTGGCTGGGTGGGTGAAGTGATTACCAGGGAATGTTTGCTCTGGAAAAGTGAAAGGATGTCCTGGTTTCTTTTATTTTTTTAAAATTATTTTTTTATAGCACTTATTTTTAATGTGGGTACTACAGCCATGCAACGACTCCCAGACATCAGCAAAATTGAACTTTTGTTTTCTGTCCCAAATGAGTTCCTTGAACCACAGAAAAGAGGCAAAAATTGGCACCTTAAATTGTTTATAATGCTAACACTCCCACTTGGAAGCAGCCAGCAAAGGAGCACTTGGAGAGTTTGGAAGGACAGCAGCCAAGCTCTGCTCTCCACGTCCCCAGTGGCAACAGAGACTTTGTTTTGTGGTAAGAGGGAATTCCTGCTTGTTCAACACTGGAAAAAAAATCCTACCACAGTTTTAGGCCTTTAAATAGAATCTGATGGCTTTAGTGACATTTTTGAGTGTGCTGCTCATGGAATTCCCTCTCCTGCATGCCCAGACTTTGCTGCTCCCTCGGGATGATCCTGTGGCTGCTGCCTCTGGAATCAGCTCTGTCCTCAGTGCTTCTGGATCAGAAGGAAAAGAAATAAAAAGCTGGAGAAAAAATAACCCCAACCTAAATAAATTAAACCCCATGGCCAACCCACATTCCTTCACAAGAAAGGAAGTTCCAGGGCCTCCTCACCCTCAGGTTATGGAATTTTTTTCCAACATCTCCTCTTGGTTTGAGCCATTCCCTTTTGTCCTACCCTATATCCTGTTTAATCTTCTATTTACTATTTAATCTCCTATATACATTCAATACTACTTCTATTTACAGTGACACAGTTGTGCTGGGATTTTCTGCAGGGAGTCAGGATATAACACTGACTGAGAATAATGGGAATTTCAGCAAACTGGGACCTCGTTGTCTAAATCTGATTTATCAAAGAGTGATCTGCAATTGCTTCCATCATCTCCACAAAATTCTCCCCACCTGTATTTGATAAATTGTTTATCAATAATAAACAATAATGAGGGTAAGAGATGACCCCACTGGGTGTCCCTGGCATCACTTGGATGCTGTGGTGGGAAATTGAGGAAATCCTGGCCAATTGCCTTCAGGAGGAGCAAATTGGCTAATGAAAGGAGCATTGATCCATGGGCCAGTGGATGTTGCTCTTTGAGTTGAGGATATTTGTGAAATCTTCAGTTTAAAGGTGATAAAGGAATTGCTGTGTTATTCCAAGGAATGGGACAACTCCCAGTTTGGCCAAACGCCTGCAATCCCTTTAAAGTGATTCACACACAGATAAATCTTTGATAGAAGCCTGATTCCATTGATATTTTACACCTTCCTTCCACTGGGCACATTTCTGGCAGCTTAATGCCAATCCTACCCTTCAATATCACGGGAAGATGAAGGGAGCACAGAGCACTGTGGGGTTTGGGCTCTTTCTGGGCACACTTGTCACCCGAGCAGCAGGATGTCCTCAGCTGCAGATGCCACTAACAGCTCCAAAAAGGCATCACATCTCGTCTCTGCTCTAGGCAGCTGGATCAACAAATCCTTTGAAAAACAGATCCGTGGGACTCCTGACAGGCTTGGGAAGTTTTATCGCCCTTGGAAGGAAAGCCCAGCTCTGGAGTTAATAAACGAACAAGCAAAGCCCCAGATTACCTTAAATGCAACAAAATCCACTTTCTGGTATAAAGAGGGGAAATCAAACCTGTTTGTGTAAACATGATGCTCCTCTGAAGAGTTGCTTCATTTCAGAGAGTTAGTTGTTCAACATTCCCTGGAAAATATGGGAATGCAGCTTTTGCAGGAGGGAAGAGTGACCACAAAATGCCATTTCCCTGTTTTAGGACAGTGCTGGATGAATGTCTGCAAATTCCAATGTATTTCAGAGGAGCAAAGAGTTTTTGCAGGAAGAAACTGAGACCCTTCTGTCCTTTCTGTCCCAGTCAGGTTCCTATTGATATTAATAAGGTTTCAGAGGTGTTTTGGAAGGGAATAATGATACAACAATGTTCAAACCTGCTCGCTGGGTTTTATTGTGGGAGGTTTGAAAAGGCATCACACCGTTAGGTAAAACAGCAAAGGAATCATGGTGTCATGGGATGGTTTGGGTTGGGAGAGGCTTTAGGGATAATCTCATTCCAACCTGAGCCAAGGCCTCACCTCCCTCACAGAGGTCTTTTTCCTAATATCTAATCTGAATTTATATTCTCTCAGTTGGAAGCCATTCCATAATCCATAAATCCTAATTCGTTCCATGTACATGGACTGTCCATGCGAGGTATACACAGCCTAGACAAAATTTGGGGTTTTTTTATATTTTCCTGTTTCCCATCCAGTTTTATCATGCTTTGATGATCACAAACACTCTTTTAAAGCAGTTTTTGTGGTGAGATGGATTTTAAAAAGATGTGAAAATAAGGATTGATCTCTCAGCATCCATTTTGGTTCTGGTTCTTCTGTCACTGTGCATCTTCATGTTCATCCATTGGAATATTTTCTCTCTGCAGTGATCTCCCCCATTGGATCACCCTTAGACCATTGAGGAAATCCTTCCTTTTAATCAAATGCCTAATTTCAAACAGGAATCAGGATCTATCCATATCCAGCAAGGTTTTTAAATGTTAAAAATAATCAATCACTTGTGTTGGCACAGCAACTCCTCCTTCCTCTTGCTGCTGCTCCAGGACTGCTGACCTGCAGCAGCCAGCAGAGAATTCCTTAAAGGAGAGATTTCCCTATATTCCTGGCAATTCCAAATTCCTGCTCAGCTGGGTGCACTGGACAGCTTCAGCTGCAATCCATCTCTTTATTGCTTTCACCTTCCACAGCTGATTTTTTTAAATGTCAACTTCTAGTGTGGTTATGGAGTTATTGCTTCTGCTGGTGATGAAACCTCTCAGGTGAGGTCAGGTGTGTTTGTTTAATCCTGGATTTTATGACCAGGCTTGGGTGGGACAGGGGGAGTCTGCCTGCTGGGAAAATGGGATTTTTGTTGGCATTCAGCTCCTAACGTGCTCGAATCAGCTTTCGGTTGGTTTAACTCCAGGTTCCTAATCCTGGAGGAGTTGGAAGGATGTGGTGACAAGGAAATATTGAAATAAAATATTAATTAAAATTTTAATTTGTTGGGAAACACAGAGACTTTCCCTCCCAGTATATTCAGTGGGAACAGAAGACATCACCATAAATATGGTGCTGTAGTGGGGTGAGCTGTTATTGGCCATTCCACATAAAAACTGGAATAAAGACAGCTTAATTCCATGTCTGTCCTATTTCAGCAGACCAAGTTTTGGTATAAATATCTTTAACTGGAATGTAAGATGGTAAATCAGGCAGTGATTTTGGTTTAGATCTGCAATTCAGACGATATTTTTTCTGGAAAAATTATGAATATATTTAAAAAGGAAGAATAAAAGGAAATTTCTTTTTCCTAATACCCCATGTAAACCTGCTCTCTGCCTTTCCATCAGGAGCAATCCTTGCAGAAATCCCACCCTGTGTGCAATGATGGAATGTGGGATGTTGATATTGAGGTGATTTTTAGTGAAATCCATTTATTCCAGTGAATATGCTGTCGTTTGCAACGAATAATTACTTCTCAATGGCAAACCCCAATTCTGTTCTTTGCTCGAAACTTTAAACGTTCCCCACAGAATCAATTGAAATAATGCAACATAATTTATATCCCCATTTGAAGCTGTATCATCTCCTGGATAATTCCTGTGAGCAGCTCTTTTATTGAGAAGCATTGCTGCTATCAGTGCCACTTTTATGTTGGGATCTCGTTACACAATGCAAAGCTGGGAAGAAAAATGTATTCTTTCCTTCAGTCACTCATCCCTGTAAACCCCAGAGACAAACAGCTGAAACTCCTGGGGGTGAGGCAGGAGCATTTATCACTCCAAATTCTGCAACATAAAGCCTGGGAGATCAGGCTGGTTTCTGAATGCTGAGCGACAACTGACATTCCACTTCAGGATAAAAAAGGAGGGGAAGGGTGGAATTTACTGGAGAGCTTTCACAGTGGGCAAAAAAACAGGGTGAAAAACATCATGTAACAGAAATAGAGGAGAGATGAGATTTATCTGGGATTACTTCTTTTGAAATCCTGGGTGAGCTGAAATAATTCTTGAGAAATGGGTTAGGCCCTGTTAAGTTTTATTTAATAACTCTCAGTACAATACCCAGCTCTGATCCAGCAGCTCATACGGAGGCACCTCGAGGCAATGATATTTTCTCACCCCTCTGTTACAGATAAGAGAATTAAGGGAAGGAGAGGTGAGGCTGGGTGGCAGTGAGAGTCGGAAAAGGAGCCCTGTGGGTTTTTCAGTGCAGCTTCCCTGATCTTATGTAATTAGGAGAGGTCGTTTTATTGTGTAAGTAATAATTTAGTTCGTTCTGGAGGAGCTGTTTTGAGCGCAGAGTGGCGAATGCTGATCCTTGCACAGATGTTTTCCCAGTCCAAAGGTGCCTGTGCTGGCTGGGGGGAATAAATGGTCAGTGATGGAGTCTGCCAAGCACTGTGAACTGTCACTGCTGGGAATTTAATATTTAACTCTAATTAATCTTTGAAATACACACACATCTTCAGGAAAGAAACAGCTCCTTTGCAGGTGGGTTTGGAGCAGATATTTTTTGGATAGTTTTGTGGCTAGCACAGACCTTTCCTGTGAGAATTCTTTCTCTCTTCTTCCTGTGTTTTATAAACAAAGATAAAGTTTGGATGTTATTAAAACAGTTTCTCGGGATGTGGGCAGTTCAGGCCTGGCCAATCAGGCCTAGGGGGAGGTTTCTGACTGACCAATCTGGGTGACCTTTGAAAGTCTATATGAGTTGGAATTAAATAATAAAATGATCTTTATGTCACGCTGAGAACCTGGACTTCTCTCTGCTAGTGGCTCAACAGTGACATAGTTTCAGCTCTTGATCTGACATGGAAAGTCCTTTTTGCCTCTCCACTCAAAGTCCTCTCACTCCTGCCTGGCTGCAGAACTAAAAGATGTCCCAAACTAAACTGTATTAACCCAAAGCACAGCACTGAGATCTTTTGTTCTGTCTCCTCTTGGAGTTAATTACAAGATCTCTCAGCCAATTCTTTAATTTTCAAGCTGCTCTTTTCCCTCTCTGACATGCAGGTGTTGCGTTTGGGGAGGATTTTTGCAAACTGCTTTGGTTTCCTAGTGCAGGTTGTGAATTTTAAAGTGCTCTGCCCTTCCTGCACCAGTGGCCCTTGCTTTGATCTGCTTAAACTCCTGAGAGGGGAGCCCTGGGGCTTTCCTCACTGCGGGAAGGAAATGTGGATTATTTCTTGAGGTTAAAAAAAAAATCAAAAACAAACCCAAACCACTGTCTTTGAAATGTGTTCAGTGAGGAAAGTGTGCAAGGTTACTGCAGCCCTGGGGCGACAGCAATGTCTGCTCCACATCTACACGAGTTTGACGTTGTGGGGTTTGAACAAAAAGCTGCTGCCAGCAGAGCCCTGAGCAGTTCTTCCCAAAATCTTGGCGGTGCTGGGAATTGCAGGAGTTCATGATAAATGAACACCTCGCTGGGGAGTCTGAAGTGGGCTTGACTTTCAGGAGAGAACAACTTGGTTTTTGGCTGAGAAGGGCTTGGGGAACATTCTTAAGTGGTGGGGTTGGCCTTTTCCTGCTCAGGAGTGCTGCGGTGACTCTGAAGGTTTTTGGTGGCATTGGGTATGGTTTTGGAGGTGTTGAGGTTGTTTTTGGTGTTGAGGTTGGTTTTGGTGGCATTGGGTGGTTTTGGAGTTGAGGTTGCTTTTGGCAGCTTTGGGCTTGGTTTTGGCGGTATGGTGGTTTTTGGTGGTGTTGTGTTTGGATGTGGTTTTTGGTGGCATTGGGTTGGTTTTTGGTGGCGTTGAGTGTGTTTTTTGGTGGTGTTGAGGTTGTTTTTGGCAGTGCTGGGTTTGGTTTTGTTGGTGTTGAGTTTGGTTTTGATGGGGTTGAGTTTGTTTTTGCTGGTGTCCAGTGGAGTGACCCTGCTCAGTTCTCATCCTCATTTACCTTTCCTGTATGGGATAATTGCAGAGCCAAAAACCTGCCAAACAATGCTGTGTTTTCATAGAATCATAGAATCTCAGGATGGCTCAGGATGGAAGGGTTTGGTGTTATTTTTCCAACTTTCATTGCATTTGTAATAAAATTACCGATGTACCGGGGAACTGCCTACATTATTAATAATTTTCTGGCTTTACTTTTAACCTTTCAGTCTCTGCATGTCCCAGTGTCAGGTGAGGTATCCTCAAGACCTATTCCTAAAAATCCAACGTATTTTAGTGATTTGAAGAATGAGATTTTGACCTTGAACTGTATTTCAGTGATTCCTGTGGCTTTCCATATCTCAGGCCAATATCTGAAGTATGGCCTCAGATGTCTTGTGGGTTTATTCCATCTATTTTTAACCCCCTAAATACCCAGACCACTCCATGAAGTGTTAGGATTCCATCACAACAAGGCTGTGGGTGTAGTTGTTCATTTAAACAAATTGAGCCTCTAATTTTCTAGCAGAGTTATGATTTCTTTTTTTATCTATATTTGATATTGATGACTCGTCTGCAGATTTCTCTCCTTTTATTTGCTGTTACCTTTGTGGCAGAATCCTGAGGGAATTCATTAAACTAGGAGCTAGGAGAGGAATGTCAGCTCTTGCAGGACGTGTTTTGTTGTATTGTCCCAAACCCAGGGTTATTTTGACAGAGGAATAATGGAGATAGCCATGATTTAAAGAATGGGAGGAATTCCTGACAGGAATGGGGATCTGTCCTTGTTGGGAGCCAGCCTGGGGTACTCGATCATGGCTATTGATTCAGCCCATCAAAACTGGTCGTAGGAAATGTAGTTTATTCCCTGACCTTCAGACAGCTCTCAGTGGAATGGAAAAACACGGCCCAGATCCTTCCAGATGGCTCTGCTTATCACTGCCTCCAAGGAGATGCAGGATGGATGGAGAATCCAAGCAGCCGTGGAGGCAGGAAGGACTTTCCAGTGGGAAAAACATGAGGAAATGTCTGTTCTGTAGGCATTGCTGTGGATAAAATTCAGTCATAAAACTTCTTGGATAGAAGAATTACAGCTTCCAGAGAGCAAAAACTCTTCCCTGCTCCCCTTTTCAATTCCATGATGATTTTATTTTCCTTAGAGATGCAAGTTATTGTTAATTTTATTTTTGTTTAGGCCAGTTCCAGGTCCAGGAATGGTGTAGATGCTTGGGGAAGGTGTGCAGGAACAGGAATTGAAGGGTTGTTTGTACTGGGAGGGTTAAAGATGAATTTAAAGGAACAGAATGATGAGAAATATGATTGGGAATGGGATAAATACCTCTGTAAAGGCAAGGGAAGGAGCACAGGGAAGAATTCCTTCCCAATATCTCAGCTAAACCTGTTCTGTGTCAGTGTGAAGTCATTCCCTGTCCTATCCATACTGGGATGCTGCGTCCAGTTTGAATCCTCTGCTGTTCAAGGCAGAGGGAAAACTAAAGAAGAGCCAGAGGAGGGATATCAGGATGATTAGACAGTTTGAAAACTTGGAAAGGTTTAAGGAGCTGGCTCAAGTTTATTCCTGTAGTACCAGGAACATAATTGAGGGGGAAATGAAATCTATTCCTTTGTATGGATTTCCATCAGAAGCACCAGGTACAGCTTGGTTCAGAGAAAAATCCAAGTGGTTAGAAGAAGAAAGAGAGAGAAACAAAGGAAAAGAGAAGGAAAGAAATATTAAACATTTGAGTAAATATTCCAGGGAAGTGTAGGGAGATGCTGCCTTGTGTTCCCTGCTGGAGATGCCCAAGACTTGGCTGGACCTGGATGAGGTAAAAGCCACAGTGGTGGACAAAGTGATTTCCACATCTCTCTCCAGTTCAGTCTCTCCTGCAGCCCCACAGCTCTCTGCTCTGGGGCCACCCAGGGAACGTTTTGCAGGTTTTTCTCTCCTCCCACTCTTCCTCCCAGTCAAACCTTGTTCCAAGCCTCGGGGTAAAAGCAGCTCAGAGTCAGTCGTGATGTGGTTTGCTGTACATTAACATGTTTAAGGAATTTAAAAGTGCACCGTTTTCTAAAAACAGACACCCTCAGGCTGCTGCTTGAGGAGCTGGAGACAGGAATTCTGGTTCAAAGCTCCCTCAGATGCCTGGTGGTTGGATCAGAAATGCTCCTGCTTACATAGGGTTGGTGCCTGCAGTGGATTCGAGCAGCTGAGAGCCTCCAGCCTTTGTCTGCTGGATTTGGAAAAGGCAACAGCACAAGTTTGATTTTGGGGCATTTGTGTATAAGGCTGGCATGTGTGGAAACTCGAGAATTAGTGTTATTCAAGATATTTTCCTTCCTCTGCTTTTGGTGGGAATATAGATGCAGTTTTCAGTGTTGTTGGAGTTGAAATCCCCTTGGTTTGGGATTTTTTTTTCCCCCCAAAAAAATGATAAGAGCAATCAGAACTGTGCCTTTGAATCACTCTGGAATTAAGTTTCAAGTGGAACAGCACGGTAGCTATTTCATTAGCTCGGAATTCATTCCAGAATTAGGAACCAACGTTTTCAAATTCCATTTTCCTGTGACGCTTCTTGAGGCAGCCCTTGCCTGTGACAGGCTGAGCTGCAGCAGGAACTGGCTTAATTTATTAATTGGAGGCAGCAGGCGTCGAAAGGTTCTGCATTTGGGCATGAGCACATCTCTATTTGCATACCTTAACTAGAACAAATGGATGCCAGTGCTCAGCCCTGCATTTTCAAAGGAGCTCAGGAAGTTACTTTTCCCTTTGAAAGCCCTAAACTTCAGAGGAAATTTTTATTTTAATTATTTTTGCAGTGGCTCTGTAGTTTCATAACCATCAAGAAGAAACACTGATTAACTCAAGTTCAGTGACTCTGTCCTTCTTTAGCTCAGCTCCTCAGAGTTCTCTTGGAGATTTTGTTCTCTGCTGTTGTGTCCTGAGTTTGTCAATTCTTCTCCAGCTATATTTCTGAAATTCTTTTCTTTTTAAACAAATGGCCAACATCTTATCTGCCATCTGGGCTGTTGGGGCTTCATCTCCCATCCTTTATCTCTTATCCCTTCCAGTCCTCTTGGAAGCTGCTGGATTGTTGCTGTTGTCTCTGGCACTGACAGCTCCATCAATTCTGTATCCTTCCACTGATCCTCTTTCTTCTACTGCATCCAGATAAACTTTTATTTTTATTTCTGAGGACTTTGTTTTCTCTCTGGTTGGCTCCCCTCACTTTGTCTCTGTTCCTGTGGATGGTTTCAGCATTTCAGGCCCTCAGCACAGCTCCTCTGTCCATCCCTCCTGGTTCCATGCAGAGTTTCCTGCCATCAGCCCTTTCCTGCTCTGCAGGGGTCAGAGCTCTCTTAAACATTAGGAAAATGCAGTAATTAAGGTTGACCAGCTTGGTTTAACCCTCACTGAGGTGAATTCCAGCAGCCACCCAGCATTGCAGCCAGAGGATGTGTGCTGGGGAACTGCAGGCTCCCATCGAGCCTTTGCCACATTTAGGATGTGTCACCCTCTGCCAGAGCATGGAAAACACCAGGGGCAGCTTGGTGGGGTGTAGGGAATGCTGCCTTTCCCAGGTGATGTTTCCTGTGTCACTGCAGGAAGCTGAAACCATGAAACCAAACTGTTCTGTGAACCTTGGTGATGTGAGCTCCAGTTTGGTCTTGTTAGCACTGTTTTTCTGCTGGTTTTGTTGCAGCACTTCTGTGCACAGGCCTGAATCCTTCATTCCTGGTGAATTTGCTGTTGTGACTGTGGTTAAAATCACTTCTCATGTCACCTGTCCCTAAAAAGCAGTTTGTTCCAATAAAGCCATTGGTTTCATCTCTGTTCCCTGAGAACAATCCCAGATTGACCTGGGGTCTGACTGATGCAGAGTTTGCAAACTTCAGCCTGGCAAAGTCCTGAACCCTTTTGGTTCCTGACCCTTTTGCTGTCTTTGTGCCTCACTCCCTGTGAGCTCACAAACCTCTCCAAGGGGAAGAATCCTCCTCTTATTTTCCTGCTTACACTCAAGGCACCTCTGGCTCTCTCCAGCACAGCCTGGGGATGATGTTTTGGGGACAAACGCTGGTTTTGAACATTCCCAATTCCTTAATCCATTTCCAAGGGCAAATGGTTGTTTGCAATAGGTGAGTAACACCTAAGTGAGCTGTTTGGTTTGTCCAAACAAACCCCCTCAGCTTCTCAGAACCAGCGTGGCCTAAAATGAAATGGAGTCATTGCAAGATAATTAACATCCCTTGGATATCTGAGTGTGCAAAGGTGCATTTGATCCCATTCCTGTAAAGACCTGATTACATTATGGTAATGAGAGCTTTCGGAGCTGCATTGTTGTTACAGGAAAGCTGCTTTTGAATTCAGCACGGCAATAACTCGCTCCCTTTGATCAGAAGAAATGTCAATTACGTTCATATTCGAGCTGGAGATCATATAAACAAGCCCAGTCCTTTCAGCAGTGCATGGTTAACACAAAAAAAAGTAATTAAAGCACTTCAATAGCATTTCTCAGAAAGCATGTGTAGGGGCTAACAACAGAGTATGGAATCTTACCCCATTTCTCATTATTCTCTAGGTTAATAAAAGATATTTTTACAGCAGCTTGATGGCTGTCCACATACTCAAAGCGCTTTCCTCCCTGGCAATGTCAGATATTCTTCTTTTTCCACCTTTTCCAAGAGGGAAAGGCACCTCTGGGGAATTGAACTGCTACTGAAGCAGGAATTTTCAGAGGAGCTCCATGCGATACCACCCGTGAATTGTCCTGTCTCTGAGCAAAGCTGAATGGCCACAAAACAGGGAAAATATTCCCTCCTCTCCCCTGCGAAGCATCAGATGTGCTCCACGCCAGTGCTGCACTGAGCTAAACAACTTTTCAAGGCACTGCAACACACAGGATATTTTTATAGATGCTTGATATGCAAGTCCATGGACAGAACTGGTTAACTGGGCTCTGGTGGGAAGGATCCACGAGGGAAAAGCAGGAGTGTGCTATTCCAAGGCAATTGTTCTAGTGCACAGGCTTTGCACAGTGCATCTATCTCGGCGAGCAGACGCTGCTTTGTGTCACTGGCCAACGTTTTCATGGTCTGCTTCAGCAGACAGACTTGCAGAATAATAAACAAGATTTCTGCGTGTGTGACTGCAGCAAATACTTGTTGACGGTGACTGCTGTGTTTCTTTCAGAAGTCCTGCCAGCTTTAATTAACTCAGGTTTATTCTGAGCTGCGCCGAGATTAGGAACTTGTTTGCAATCTGTTTGCATTGTAATACACAAAGCAGAACATCGCTCTCGCCGTGTCTCCCCGACTGCAAACCTGTCGTCTGGCTTTCCAGAAGTGAACTTGAACCCTGGCCATCTTCTCTGCTCCATTTAGCTGCTGCTTTTTTAGCACAGGTTTGGGGACACTCGCTGCTTTTTGAACAGTTGGGGTAGAGGGAGATTGCCTGCCAGGCTGCCTGCGCTTGTCACACCCAGCAGCCAGCAAGGATTTCTTTTCAGATGGGCTTGAATCATATTTTAGAGTTTTCCCACATCCCCTACTCTTCGTTCCTTCTGTCTGATTCAAGGATTGGGCTGGAATCTCCTCGAGGAGGAGTTGCCTCCAGCTGTGGCTGTGCAGTGCCTGGAGCAGGGTTGGATGCTGGGCTGTGCTGGGTGTGTGAACTGGGCTGTAATTACACCAGAGTCGCACAAACACACATTTCCGTGCCTTTGGCAGGTCTGCCGTGAAGCTCCACAACAAATCCTTGCAGTGTTTGACTATTCATCACTTCACCCTGCCAGGACAGGCAGCGAGGCTTTGCCAGGGATGCTGCTGCACCTCCTCCTGCTCGCTCTGCTCTCAGAAATCTCCTTAAAACTTAACTTCTGGGTTAATGAAACAGAGCAAAGCCTGTTCTCCCTGGCAGCACAACTGGCCAAAATGACAGTTCCCACTCGGGCTGGGACAGAGATTGATGCCTGTGTGCTGTAGAGGAGAAAAGCTCCAGGAGTGCTGGGGAGAGAAGGGAAAACACAGGGATAATGGAAAAGGAGGATAAATAAGTGCTGCTACTAAGTTTATTAGATGATTGTGTTGGATTGGTTGGGACATGATTTGTTTTCTTTTTCAGGGGAAGGGAAAAGCAAAGTTCTTCACACCACTGCATTGTGTGGTTTATAGCGCAGGGGAATTGGTTTTAAATGCTGATATATTTTAACTCATCCCTTCAGCTGTCAGTGCTCTGTGTTTTACTGAAACCCACAATTATCTGCATGGAAATGTTTTCATAACAACAGGCCAGGCTCTGATTTAACCAAGAGGTGCTGTCACCACCTCTGCAGGGGCACTGAGAGCTCTGCTCACTTGTTCTCCACGCTCTCATCATGGAAAAGAACAATTTTACCTTGTGCCCTTTTAATCAAGTTTTTATCCCTCTGCTGCCCTCCTGCCATCCTGCCACCCCAGGATGAGAAACCTGCCCCACCCCGTGTGCTGGGAAGAGCTGAGCTGTGGCCAAAAATCCTGCTGGAAAGGTGACTTGGAGTTCAGAGCAGAGCTCTCCTTCGCTGCTGCTGCTGCTCCAAGCTGGCCTGGGTCAAGTGCTGCACTTAGCAGTGGAGAGCCTCAGTGCTGGGAGCAGCCAGGAAAGGTCCTGCTGTGGGGATAAAAGCTCTCAGAGCAGTTACTCAGCGTGGGTGGAAATGGAGAGCTCCGTGATTCTAAAAACAAACATTTCTGGCCCAGCAAGCCAGGGATGGCCCAGCCAAGGAGCCACCTGCTCCTGCTCTCGTTTGAAGTGGAATTTGGGTCTCCTCTCGTGTCACAAATGCTTTGAGTTCCTGGCAGCTATCAAATGCTAATATTATTTTACACAATGGAGCCCTTTGTGCTCCTCTGAAGGACCAGCAGAGCTCTGATCGTTGCCTGAAAGGCTTTAAAATTTCCAGTGTTTTTGCTTGTTAGCTCTCAAGGTTTTTTTTTTTAAAGAAGTCCTGTCCCAGGGGAGCTGCTCTCCCCTCCTCTCCTCTCCCCAGGCAGGAAAACAGGAACTCCTCGTGGCACTAATGGGAGCTGTGCCTGCAAGAGAACCCTCTAAGAGATTCCACATAACAAAGCTCAGCTTCCCCAGCATGAAATGCCATGGCAAAAAGATAAAATTGTAAAAGGCCTCCAGATCTTGCCCAACATCCATTTTAAAGTGACAGAAAGTCAGAGATTCCTGGAGATTCACTCTCTGTGGTAAAAGCAGACTGGATTTCTTTCCCTTTCCTGCAGTCAGCCTCCCTCCCTCTGCTCAGGGCTGCTCAGGTCCTTCTGGTTCATCACCCAAATGTGCCCTGAGGTCATTCTGCTGTCACCTCCTGAGCTCCCCTGTCCACTCCTGCCAGCCCCATCCATCAAGTGAGCAGGTTGGAGGAAAACAGGAGCTGCCCGAGCTGCCAGCCTGAAATAAATCACAGCTCTGAGCAGCACTGCCTCCTCACTCCTGCTTTTCCTGCCTCATCGCTGCCTCCAAGCTTCTTGGAGTGGCACTGGAAGGAGTTTGGCTTTAATGCTGGTAATTCCTGTGCCAAGGAGGCTGGGAATGGTGGGGCTGTGGGGTCTGAGGCTGCTCAGAGTGTTGAGATCATGCCTTGTGGTGTTGGGTCATCCCTGTGCCAACTGGGAATTCAGGGCTGGAAGGTGCTCATCCAGCTCTGGGAAAAATGGTAATATTGATTTTATTATTTGATTTATTTTTTATTAACTACTTCCAAGTCGGAAAACAGATTCTGTTTCCTTGAACGTGATCCACATCCAGAGAAGTATATGAATATTTTCCTTTTCCCTGCTTAGGGAATGCCAAGGTTTCTGTGCTGTGGTGGGATTTCTGGGATAAAATTTGGAGGTGCTAATTTACAGTCTGCTCATGACTGGGATGCATAATGAAGGGAACGCTGATTAATGTATTTATGAAAAGTAGTAAACAAAACCACAGAAAAATGAAAAATAATTCAGATTTGTTGGTAGCACTTATGCAGTTGTTAGGGATCAGAAAGTCAATGGCACAAGACTTATAGAATGTAAAGTGAGGGTGGAAGAAGAAGCCTCCCCTTCCTCCTAGAAAATAAAAAAATAGGAGAGAAAAGGCAACTTTTCTTGGAATTTTGAAAACATGCTGCGTTTGATGAATCACAACCACTCTCTCTTGAATGACTTTACTAGAAGTTACCCGTGCATTCCAAGTTTAATTCCTCTGGTTTGAAACCTTTCTTGAAGCTGTTCTGCTTCAAGGAGCACTCAGTGATTCTGGACAGGGTGGAATGAGATGACGAATGGTTCTGTGACCATCCCTGCTCTTGGTGCACAGACATGGGATCACTCAGGGATTGCCTCAGTAGAGGAGAACCAGGAGCTCCTTGGAGTTTGGGCTCGGAAATTCAGGGTGTGGATTTTGTGCCGTGCAGAGCAAAGCTCAAGAAAAAGACAGTTGATTTTAGTCATTTTTTCATTTCCAAAACATCTTGAATTTCCCATCTTGACTTCTAGACATCTAACTTAAACCCAAGCTGCTTTGATCCTTTTTTCATGTTTTTATTCATTTTATAGGATTCATTTCTCTCATTTTTACCCCACTAGAAGGCAAACTCACCGTTAACACGATACCTTTAATTTCCTCCTTTTTACTTCTCCTTTTTACAGCACACCTTGGGATGCCTCTTTGCTCCACACCTTAATTTCAATCACGCTCTGAGAGCAGCCCTTCTTGATATTATTCAAGCGATCTCTGCGGAATAAAAAATGGAAATTGCCATTTGTCCTTGATGGCTCCATTTCCCGGCGAGCCTGCCGGAGATGTAAACACGCCAAGCTTCACTTCCCACTTCCTCCAGCGAGACTTCCAGGTGTGTCAGGATTACACATGGAGCATTAGGAGGTTTAAAATGTTTTTCCTGTCGGGGTGGGAGTCACAGCCACGCAGGCATTTGATGTAAAGCTCCATCCCATGCTCGCTCTAATAGAGGTCGTTATAATGCATGTTTTGAAAGTGGTGTTATTGATGAGCTGCTGCTCTGCAGAACCCAGATTGCCTTTCCAGTCTGCTTTCTGCTCACAAGTTGTTTTCTCGGTGGGAAATAAATTGTTTTCGCTGTGGGAAATGTTGGTTGTTTACTAATAAGTTGTTTTCTCGCCGGGAATAGATTTTTGAATGTTAAGGTGGAAGATGGGGCTTTGCTTTGTGCTGGTGGAGGAAATACTATAAGCCTCAAGTCCTTGAGCTATGGGGACTTTTGAAACAGAGGATTTATGATGTCTTGTGTCAATCTTGCACCTTACAGGCTTTTAATGGGACACAAGGAGTTGTGTCTTGGCAGTCATTGAGAATTGAGGGGATTGTGGTCAAACAGGCTCCCTGCTGATGGAGGGGGAGGATGGATTTCACTGGCACTTGTGTCATCTGCAGCTCCTCCAGGGGAGGATCTGTGTCTCTTTTATTTCATTACTATCACAGAGTCACAAAAATCAAAAAAATCCCTCCAAAATCGAGTCCAACCTGTGATCATGGAGTCCAAGGTGATCCTCATCTTGTCAACCAGACCAGTGTTTGTGGGTGAAAGAGAGTTCTGGAATCCCCACAGTGCAGCTGAGTGAGGTGTGGAGGTGTTTGCTTCCATAGAAACAAACCCCACTGGATTCATAAAACTCCAACAAAATCCCCCCTGTTTGGTGGAGGGAACATTGGATCCACATTATCTTCTGGAGGTGTTTGGACAGGACAAACAATGGATGAAATATATTTGATGGAACAAGGATTTCATAGCTAAAAAAATGTAACTGAGGGGGAAAATATTGAGAAATTAATTTACTTCCAACATTTTCCTTCAAATTTTGTTTCTGGAGGTCACAGTAACTTTTTGATGGCACATTTTCCTGTTTGATTTCTGAGATATCATCCCAGAGTTCGTAGAATCACATTTCTTCACCAAAAGGGTTGCCAAGCATTGGAACAGATTGCCAGGGCAGCAGTGGAGTCACCATCCCTGGAAGTGTTCCAAAAAGGTGTGGAGGTGGTGATTTTGGGCATAACTTAGCATTTATTTAGTATAATTTAGCATAAATTTTAGACATCATTTAGTGCTGGGTTAATGGTTGGATTCAATCTTGGAATCTTCAGTTCCTACCTTTACAGTCCCATGATTGTGGGAAATATTAAAGAAAGCTTGATTCTCATTTCCCATAACAGTCCTGTTCAGGTCAAGTACAAGATTTGTGTGTTTTCAGGAGGTTTTGAACGTGTTAATAATTTTCTGTTGGTTGAGTGGGATAAAACTACTGGAGAGGGATTTTCTGAGGAAAAATTAACTGGTTTTCCAGCACCAGAACTGGGATCTGCAAATACACTCTGGACATGTGTGGCTCAAAAATGTTTTAAATGGGGAGAAAAAGCCAAATTAATTTACCTGTGGGAAACTTATTTGACTGGGTTGAATACATATTCCAAAAATAAAAAAAAGGGCAGACATGATCCCCACTTTCTTGCTTGGAACACTCCCAGAAATCTGAAGGATGTCAAGAATTTAAGATTTTGCATATATTGGAGAATTTACATATTAATAACTGCAGCTCCTGCTGTAATTCATTGGGTGCCTTCTGTGAACACAGATGTGAGCCCTTGGTGCTCTCCATAAATTAAAAGAGTGGCTGCAAAAGGATAAATCTAAAAAAAAAAATAAAATCAAGGAAAGCAGAGGAAACCAAGGGGGAAATGTGTGCAGGGGGTGAGGAGTTTGGCAGATGTGCAGAAGAGAAATCACAGCGATGGAGGGAAGCAGCTGCTGCAGGGTGGGATTGTCCTTCCAGGCTGGGAGACAATTCTTGAAGTCAGTTCAGAGCCTTGCTGGGACACAATAAACTTCTGTTTGATTCCTGAATCATGGAATGATCCAGGTTGGAAAAACCCTCCAAGCAGTGCCAATCCCACTGCTGTCCCATGTCCCCAAGTGCCACATCCCCATGGCTCTTCAGTCCCTCCAGGGGTGTTGGTGTTCCAAGGAAGAATTGTGGAGGGAAAGGATATTGGAAAGTTTGGAGCAGCAATGCAGAATTGGGTATTTAGAAGGATGTGAACACAGATGTGAGCCCTTGGTGATCTCCATAAATTCAAAGAATGGCTGTAAAAGGATAAATCTAAAAAAAAATTGGGTTCAGTCTTGGAGGTCTTTTCCAACCTTAACAATTCCGTGATTGTGGGAAATATTAGAGAAAGATTGATACACGTTTTCTATAACATTTCTGTTCAGGTGAAATACAAGATTTGTGTGTTTTCAGGAGGTTTTGAACATGTTAATAATTTTCTGTTGATTGAAAGAATGGGATAAAATTACTGGGGTCCAGGCTGTCCATGTGGCAAAATGAAATTTGGATTTGTTTTCCAAACTGAGTCATACAGAAATTCTTCCCTCAACCACAGGATCCACAGGAGGTGTTTTAGGTTAATTTGTCTTTTTGGTTTTTGCAAGGAATGAAACATAATCAGGTGGAAAATGGTCCTGAGTGTGGCCAATTGGCTACATGCAATATCATGCTATTAATGTATTTCTAATGGATTCATAAGTGTGATTTATAAGTAATCAATGACTAAATTAATTTTTTAAAATTGTAATTATTATTTTATTTGGATTTTTATTTTAAAATATTTGTTTTCACTATTTTAATTTTTTTTTTGAATTTTCTTTTGTTTCCATCCTTGCAATTCTTTGCCTTTTTGGAAACTCCCATGTTTCTTTTTAACTGTCCATTCCCTAGACCTGAGAGTTATGGAATTATGGAACTCTGTAGACTGGAAAAACCCTCTAAGTCTGAGCCCAACCAGTAACCCAGCACTGCCAACCTGTGTCCTTTGGCCACCTCTTGTCTCCTACCCCAATTTTGGTGGCTTTTCTCAGGACTTTCCCCATCTCCTCCACACAATTATCAAATTATGACACCCCAAATGCAGTGCCAAACTCCAGGTGCTGCTCCTCAAGGACACAGGGAGAGCGAAAATCCTTATCTCTCCTTCCCCTTTATTTTTGATTTCCGTTTAGATTTGTCTGATCAAAAGCTGTCACCTCCTAAAGTCCCCAAACTGGGGCTGGAGGGAGAAGTTCAGGTTGGCATTTGGATGTCAGTAAATATTTAGAAAAGTAAAAAGGCTAAAAATGGGGATTTTGTGGCATTGGAGCAGAGGAACAGATGGATTTCTGCTCTGGTTTCATTCAGGTCAAGTTCAAGGGAAACCTAATTAACAGAAATTACTGCAGTTGAGCCTGGTATTAGTGCTGTATTCACAGAAATTATGATTTTTTACATTAAAAAAGGTAATTATCTGTTCCTGTGAACCAGCAGAGGAGACATAAGAGCTGTCAGAGGGCATTTGGTGTATTTTACCATGGAATTTAATTGTTAATTCTAATTATAATAGCGAATTTTTTCAGCAGTGGTGAGACTAAGGGGATTGCTCCTGAAATGAGGAGCAGTGATTCCTATTGAGCAGCTTCCCAAGGAATTTATCAGGGCCTCTTAGGCTTTGTTTTGTGGGCATAGCTGGGAAAAAGAATCCGAGTGGATTTTGGAAATGGATTATTTTAACTGCATGTGGAATTGTGGACAACCAGAGACTGTGAATTCAAGTCTTAAATTTGCCTAAGGGATGAATTAAGCAAAACTGAAATAAAGCTTTGTTAATTCTGAATGTCTGAGAGACTTCATAGTTGTTAAGGCAGTTTTAACTAATCCCCTTTAACTTGATATTTCCAGTTAATTTGGATTTATATCTCAGTGTCGCTGTGCTGACAAACCCTGATATAAAACCCATGTTAAAATGAGCTTTTTGTTGGGATAAAGTGGATTTTTTTTTGCATTCCAATAGAATGGTACCACTTTGCTGAAATCCAGTTTTCCCTCTTGCTGAAATTGTGACAAGGCAGATATTTGTTCTTTGCATGTCTAATTATAATTACTAACAAATAATTTCCAAATAATTGAATTTTTTTTTGGGGGGTTGATCTTGAAAATTTCACTTGTCAGAGATAAGACTTGTTCCAGAGACAATTCAAATTTATAACATTTTTTTACCAATTTGTACCAAAATTCAAAATTGTACCATTTTATTGGGGCACTGAACGTTTTTTTCCATTTAAATACGTGGCTTTGCACACTCAACCACAATTTGCTCAATGTACAAAACTTTATAAAAATATACCTGGAGAAACAATTTAGAGAACTTTGTGAAAATATACCTGGAAAAAAAACTTACAGAATTTTGTAAAAATATACCAAGAGAAACAATTTAGAGAACTTTGTAAACATATACCTGGAGAAACAATTTACAGAACTTTTTAAATAATACACCTTGAGAAACAATTTACAAACACATTTAAAGCCAACTCTGGTGGAGAGGTGTGGTCTGAAAACCTGGAGGAAAGCTCCTGCTGGCTCTGAGCTCGTTCAGAAGGAAAAAAGTCACATCCTGGGTGGCATTGAACAGATTTTGTCATTGTCCTGACCTTGCTGTCACCACTGCTCATTTCTCCAACCAACAGGAGCTCGTTGGGAGCTCGGAAGGTTTTGACTTTGACTTTGCAAAGTTCTCCCAGGAGCAGCTTTGGAGCCAAGGAGAGATCTGGGCTTGCTGGGCTCTGTGACAAAGCATGATCCATGGGGATGAACTTCCCAATTTTTATTTCCTTGGAGATGGTCGAGGTGATGGAATTAGCTGGGAAATATCCGTAACGGCTCACTGGGGATCCAAAGACCTTTGTGCTTAAAGATTTTTGAGTTCGTTAAGGAATCAAAGGAAGTGAAAGTTAACTGCTAAATAATCACTGACTTCCGGAGACAGTTTGCCATCGAATTAAGTCGGATATTGAGAGGGAAGGACTCTCTCGCACTTGAACTCCTATAAAAGCACTTTTGAGATATTTCTCCTCCCCCGGTGAGCAGAACATGTTCAGATTTAACCGGGTGACATTTCCACCTTGGAATATCAGCTGGGTGCCCTAGAAAATCTTGCCAATCATCTTCCCACTTGATCTTCGGGGATAAATTGGGAATTTTCCCTGTGTTTCGTGGGCTCTCAGTTATTCCTTTGAAATTCCAACTTCTTCTCTTCACTGGAAGATGTTGGAAGCTCTGTTTTCTGGCAGTGACCATGAGAAAAAAACCAATTTAGGGTCACAGATTTTTGCAGCTCACGATAAATTGGTAGCAAGTTTGGGATGAAGCCGTTCAGCACCATCCCTTAAGGTGTGGTAGTTTCGGCAATTTTCCTAAATTTAGACTACCAGGATTTCATAATCTTGGAGTAAATTTCACTTCTTAGATATTTTAAATTTTTCTTATCACCTCAGTAACTGAGCTGCTACTGCCTGGATAAAATTAAATGTCACTTGAAACAAGTGTCATTGTTTAATGGCATGGAATAAACTCAACCATAGCTCAGAAATTTCTAGGTATTGATATTCTGCTTCTAGAAGATCGCGTTGTTACCCCTTCATTAATTATTGAAATAATAATGAAATATTATTGAAATATTTTCGTGAAATAATATTGGAATTTTCTTCCCACCCAACTCTAGTTTTACTTCAATTCTTAGCCTTTTTTTCCCACATAATAAACTTCATTAGTGAGTAGGATTTAGCCTGAGTTTTATGTAGCTTATCAAAACTGAAGCACATCAACCACGAGCCTCTAAAAATGCCGGAATGGGAATGTTTACAGACTCCTGACAAACACTGAGCTGTTGATTGCAGAGATATTTTTATGAGTGAGTAGCAAATGTTTCTGGAGAGATCATTTACAGTGAGGCTGCTCTGATTGAGTTATTCGCTGCTGCATTTCTGTGGCTTTTTTTCCTTTTTTTTTTTTTTTTTTTGCTGTTTGTTTTCTCCAAGGGAAGTCACAATAAAAGATGAGCCTGAAAATAGGCCTCGTGTCTGGTGGTTATGGATGCACTGCTATAAATAGTGAGACTTCTGGGGGCTTTTTGGATGTCACAATGAAATCAATCTTGGGATAATTACGCCGCTCCGAAGAAGCTGGAACATCAGCTTCGTCTTTTATGTGTGCATGTAGAGGAGTAACTTTATTGATAGGACAATAATTGGGCATTATGAAAACTGTGCAGCATCTTCCATAAGTGTGGAAGTGTCTATAAGTGTAATAGGAACTCAGATTTGATCTGATCCCAACAGATTTTCCATAGGTGTGGAATTGTTTCCATTTGCCTCTACCACCAGGAATGTAAGAAAATGCAGTTTTTCATCATAATGCAGTTTTTCATCATAATGCATGTAGAGGAGTAACTTTGGACGTTATGAAAACTGTGCAGAATCTTCCATAAGTGTGCAAGTGCCCGTAAGTGTAATAGAAACTCAGATTTGATCTGATCTCAACAGATTTTTCTGTAGGTGTGGAATAGTTTCCATTTGCCTCTGCCATTGGGAATGTAAGAAAATGCAGTTTTTCATCATAATGCAAGCAGCAATAAAAAAATCTCAATATTTTTGTTTAAAGAGTAATGAAATGTGAATGACATTTTTTTGTCCCATTTTACCAATGCAGTTGTTAGAAATGTTATCTTATTACATGGCTTTAGGAGGGTACTTTGCTTATCTGGAGTCTCCAGTCTCATGTGTCCCATGTGAGACTTTCATGCCAAAATAATTATTAAATTGCAAAGAGATTTTTTGGTAAAAAAAAAAAACAACAACAAACCAAACAAAACAATCCTTGATCAAATTTAGAATCTGAATCTTCTAGGACTAAGAAATGATGACTAAGAAATTAACAAATGTTAATATTTTCTTTTAAAGGGAAAATAGTTTTGGGAACTCCAGGTAAATTCTTCCAGTAATAATATGGGAATAAGTTGTTTTCCTGCTTGGCTTTGCTGTGGAGTGTGATGCTAACAGAGGGAAAAGAGGTTCCTTGTTAATATTCAGTAATTATTTGCTAGTTCTGCTCCAAGGCTCTGGAGGGTGTTGGGTTTTCATTGCACAGGGCAGTTGTACAAAAAGAGCTGGAAAAGATAATGGAATGACTGGAAAGAAAATCCTCTTGTGGGTGTTTTTAAGCACTTCCCATGTTTTGAAATCTGGAGGTTCCTCCTCGGGCCAGTCTGGCTGATGTCACTCGAATATTTGGGTGTCTCAGTAAAATTGCTGATTTTACAGCAGAGAAACTGTTAATCCATTCCCCTGCCTTATGTACATATAGCTTTTATGAACATATAGACTCAAGTAGAGCAAAGGCTTCAGCAGAAAGCTCAAAAATGACTTTTCTAACACCTTCATGGCTATTAAAATAAGAGCATTTGTGTCCAGCCCTGTCTACAGACAAGCTATAAATAGGTTCCAGCAAGAAAATGATTTGTCACCGGCAATTATTAAAAACTTTCCAGTTAAACCCAAGTTATAACCTCCTCCTTAAAACCAGGGAGGGGGTGAATTATTATTTTAGGCTTCATCTGGGTCATTTTCAAACATGAATAAAACATTTCCCTCGCACAAACCATTCATCTCCACGCAGCCTTCTGGAAGGGTTGCAGAAATGACCAGCAAAGGTGAAGATGTTCATGCAGATTTTGTGGTGATGGAAAGGCTTTTTCAGAAACAAGGGGAGAAAGCAGAATGTGAGAGGAAATCCATCAACAGGGGGGGTGAAATAAAGTGCTTCACTCAGATGGCACCGCGACTGAATTAGTCAGGGTCTGAAGGCTTATTTCCAACAGAATATGTTCACCCAGCTATTAGGAGTGTCCTCATGAGGAATTCCTGCTGTGTGAGACATCAGTCACAGGCCAATCTCCTGCCGGTATTGAAACTGCTGGGTGAAAAGGTGATTTAAAGTCTACAGTGATTGTTACTGGATTATCCATCAGGGCACAGCGAAATGGGCAAAGCTTTATTGTCTGGTGCTGCATTTCAGAATTGGTATTAGGTTAAATCGCGTTGGTTGGTCGTAAATCAGGGAGAAGAGGGGGGAAAAAAATGAATAAACACAACCTCTTCTTGCTGTGGCTTTGTTTGTGGCTTTTTGCACTAATTCCTGCTTAAAATTCAGCTCTGGCTGCTGGGAGAGGAAATCACAAACCCATCAGTAATTGTAAGTGTGGAAGGAGCAGTGTTTGGGGGAGCTGCTGCAAATATTTGTGAGTGGGGCTTGAAATCATGGGGGAATAATTAGGAATTAGAAAATTTGACTGCAAAGCTCATCTCTGGATGCTTAATTACTTGATCTGATGAGCATTTTTTGGGGGGGAATAATTAGAAAGTTGGACACTTGGACACTTCCAGGGATCCAGGGGCAGCCACAGCTTCCTTGGGCAACCTGTTCCAGGAGCTCAAGATCCTCCCAGGGAACAATGCAACTCCATAAAAATATCAATTAATCAATGGCATCACTATTCAGCAAAACTTTGGATCACTGAAGACACAGGCCCAGAACGGAAAGCTTCCTGTAGACCTTTAGCTTGTTCTGGCTATTTTTAAATGTTTGTAGATAAAAACAAGGTAAGAAGAATAAGCTTATGAAGGAAGATTTCACTTTTCTCCTTTTATATTTTAGGCATGGGAAATATCTGGTTTAAATTCAAGAGTCTCCTCCTCAGATTTTCATGTGTTTTCTCCTGTGATCACCTTGCAGGTTTTGGTAGCTCTAAAAAGAGGTTTTGCCTGTAAGAATGGAGTTCCACACCTCACTGCAATAATGAGTCCTAAAGTCCACAAAGAAATTATTAAAAACTTCCCCCTGCAATTAATTGGCGTGATATTATTCCTCTGTACATTATTTCATTTGGGCTTTAGAGGATTAATTTATTGGAAGTGTCTGAATTGCAACAGAAATGCTGATTGTACTGAAGTTACCTTAAAGGAGTCAGAAAAAAATGTGTTTTTTGCAGTCAAGTTCCTCCTGCTCCTCTTTTCTTTGAAAGCTTTTCCTGCCTTTCCTCGTGTTTTCTGTCGTTATAAAAATATTCAAATTCTAGATCATTTTTGGAGTTTCAGAAAGTCTTAATCCAGCTTGACTTGCTTTGATTTGATGCATCTGGCTACACTGTGGCTTTGCAATTGGTATCTAAATATCTGTTAAATTAAAATTTGGGGTTAGGAAGTGGAGTAAATTCCATGGCAATCAACTAAACTGGGAATCACGTATGAACACCTGGTCTTGATTTTACATTCTTTTTTAAAGCCATTATTCCAGAAACTTCACCCCTTAATCTGTGGTGGCTCTTTGCATTCAACAAATGAATTTTGGTTTGCATTTGTGACTTTTTCTGCAAATACTTCGCCAGATTTACGGGATACAATGATCCCAGAAATCCCAGATTTCCCCTAAATCCCAGATTTATAGGATATGAGGATCTGCTGGCCATCCTGAGGTGTTCCATGATTTGAAGTGGAACAGGGAATCATTTCCCATCAGCTTGCCTCACCTGGCAAAACCAAATCACTTTCACAGCTGCATCCCAAAATCTTCATTCCAACCCCTCATTCCAAGCGGTGTTGTTGGCATTTCCGTTATTCCTGATATTTTGGATAATTGCTGTGCATTTATGGATGTGTTGCTCTGGAAAACCTGGGAAGCTGGAGTCCATAGCAGCCAATTAACACTCCTGAGCAGCTGTTCAAAGCGATAATTGCCTGATGTTAGCATCACCCAACGTTATTTTTAATGCTAATTATGCCCAATTTGCTCTCCCGAAACTCTCCCGGCTGCAGGTATGTTTCCAAACGTGATAACAGCAATATTTGTGTTCGTGCCAGCTGCAAGAGGATTTGGTGGCTGCGCTGATAAATCAGAATTTATCAGAATATTCCTTCAATATTCCTTGCTGAAGGTACCTCTCTGAGCTCATGGCGTGGATGTTTCTGGAATGGAGATGTTGTTGTGTCACATTTATCTGCTCCCTAGGCATTTCTTGGTGGGACTGGAAAGTCAGAAGAAAACAAAAAATCTTCCACAGCTCAGCAGATAGTTAAATTTTTTGTTGTTGTTTTCCAGAAAATTGGTGCAACAGTGTAGTTCCCACCTTATGAAATGAACTTTAGCCTGTATCCATAGTCTTGTTCCCTCAAAACCTCTTGGAGAATTATAAGGTTAATTTTTCTTTCAAATCCTGCCTCTTGATGATTTCTGTGAATTTTTTTGTTTGGTTTTTTAAAATTTTTATTTTTTATTAAGAACATTTTAGATTTATTTGCTCTTTAACCTCCCGCTGACAGCAGTCTCAATTTTTCCCGTTTATATAAATGACTCGTTCCTCAGCTTTCTCTACAGTTTCATAAACCAAATAAAACAGCATAAATTACCCGTTTAGGAAAGGTCTTATTGAATGTTCACGTTTTACATCCAGGATCAAATTGAAATAATTGCCTGAAAGGAAAACGCCTCAAAGAAACGATGGGCGTTGAAAATAGAAATCACAGTCTCAAATAAAAATAGATGGAGAGCCCTTCAGAAGCCGTGCTAAATGAATGGCTGGTTTAGTTGGGAAGTGGGGATTTATTAGCTTGTGTAGATGATGATGAAAGATATCTGTGAAAATAATTGGTCTCATTTTGGGAAAAATCAGGCAGTCCATTAAAACCGCTGCACACAATGATCACAGGAATGCTAATTTGGCTTGTAAATTCCTGTGATTTTTAGCTCTCCCCAAGCCAGTGTAAACTCCAGCCAAAAGAGGATAATTCAGGTCATGCAGAGCCTTTTGTTTGTGCAGCTCTGCATCCCTGGGAAGATTCTGGGGTGGGAATGGATGTTGTGAATCCCTCTGTGCTGGCAGTTTGATCCCCTCCTGAGGTTCCAAATGCAGGCAGGGAGGTATCAGGAGTTGATGTGGAGTATTTATAAATATTTTGGGGGTCAAATAGCACAGGGAATGGAGTTTGCCTTCCCAAACAGTGCCTGACCAAAGCACAGCAGCTCCAACTACAGAGCAGGATGGGTTGTTCATGTTCTCTGAGGCAGGAAAGCAGAGCTGGAATCACCAGTTAGGGCACAGGGAGATAAAGTTTTCCTTTGTGCCTTAAGGGATGTAAAATAATTCAGAGAAATGTGAATAAAATATGTGTGGTTTGTTTTTAGGACAGAAAGAGGTAAAAGAATTGCTGTTATGGAAAATGTAAGCTAGGGTGGAAATGCTCCGTTGACACCAATGGATTTTCTGTAGGTTTGGTGGAGACAGGAAAACACTTTTAATCTTTTCAATCATGATTGATATCAATCATCTAAATACGCAATCAACCAGGTATACAATTAATGAAAACACTGAGAGATGAACAGAGTATCATTAATTTCACCAATAAGTACCTCGACAGAATCTCTTCTTGAAAAATTATTTTACAGCACTGGTTTCAAAATAAGAACTGATCTCCCACATGGAGTCATTTATGAAAATGTTGCTGGTTTGAATTTGGGGATACTGAAGCCTTTGGGTGTTGCATCTCCTGCAGCAATAAAAGAACCTGTGGAGCCAGAAAAATGCACATGGGTGAAGTCCAAGTGAAAAAACAGTGAGTGAAGTCAAAATGTTGCATTTTTCTGCATGTTTTTGCACTGATTTGTAAACTGCTTTAACACTGATTTACAAACCCATGTGCCTTTTCATTCAGACCAAACAAAAGGGGTTTACTGCCCTTCAGTTTTCAAACTCTGCTGTTTTTGGACAAGTGAGATTTGTTGTTCTTGGTGCCAGGGAGAGAATTTTCTGTGTGAGCAAAAAATGACTTCAGTAAGTGTAATTTTTTAAAGCAATTTGATGGTTTTTGAAGATTCTTTGTCACCCTCGAAGCATCACTTCATATGAGAGTATTTGACTTTGATGTTCATCTTTCCAGAGCCCAGTCTGAGTTTATATTTTCCCCTCTGTTCCTCTCCTTCCTAATCTGGAGTGCTGCTAGGATTTCCCAGGGCCTTGTGTTTATGAAATGCAGTGAAAATATGAATCTTTCATCAAAATTAAGATTGAGTTGTGCCTTATCTCTCTTTCCCCTCCATCTGGTGGATTTGCAGGTGAGAGTATTTCTTTCCCAGGTAGTGTAGAAATTGGAAAGGTTTTATTTTTAGTGAAAATCCAGATTAACTCCGCTGTAATGCCAGCTCATATCTCGGATGTAAAAAGTGAACTAGGATGGAATTGATTTCTGGTTTTGCAGTAAACAGCACCATAAAATAGAGACGAAATTGAGAAGGGTGAAGTTCCTACATGGAAATAGCTCTGTGTGTGCAATGGTTTCCAGTGGTCTGAGATAAATACACACAACTAATAGGAAATATTCCCAAATTTGAGGGGAAAGAAAATCCCTGAGCAGGGTTACAACTGAGTGGGACAACTTGAAGGGCAATTCTGCAGCTGTGTTAGATGGAGTTAAAAAGGAAATTTGCTTTGAAAAGCAGGAAGAGTTGTGACTTGATTTCGTGGAGGTGGCATGGAGATGTTCCAAAGCTGCTGGGGTAAAGTCCTGATCCCCCTGGCTCATTCCCAGTGCTGCCTGGACAGGGTGAGCAGACAATTCCCAAAGGTCCCATCCTCCCTAAAGCACTGTGTGACTCTGGGCAGACTGAGGTGACAATGGGGAGTCAATGTTGGCTTCACTGGAAAACTCCAGTGGTTTTGGCAAAGGTAAAAACTGAGAGGAATTGCAGCCATTTCCAGGTGTTTGAATACAAACCTCACAGTTTTCTGGGCTAGCATTTGCTGCAGCTGTGTAATATTTTTAGTAACGGTACTTTTGAAAATGATTTATGGCTGAATAAATTTTTTTAGGTGATGAGACTTGTTATCCCAACAAAAACATCCTTTCAGATCCAAATTTACCCTCCTGCTCACGCCAATTGCTGTCCTCCCTTTGTTACCTACTCCAAGGTGACACCTCTGGCCGAAAACTAAAGAGTCTATTACACAGCAGGAAAAAAAAACCCACTGAATTTAGCTCAGCACTCAAAAATGCAGTTGCTCCAGAGGTCCTGCTCTCCTCTGAAGGCCCAGAGAGCCCCTGGCAACTCCATTTGTCACTGAAGCAAACGGGCAGAATGCTGAACTCGGTGACAGGAGCGCAGGGAAGGCAGGAGATGATGGATGGTGGGTGGCCCTGGGCTCAACCAGCAGCTGCCCGTGAGCAGGGCTGGATCCTGCTGAGGGCTTGGGGTTTTCTCCAGAGCCACATTCCCAGGAAAACCTGCAGATATTCTCTAGTGAGGTCGTCGGCTGAGTTAACTGAAGGCAAAGCTTTCCTGTGAGGAACGAAGCTAAGTGTGGCAACTGCTGAGGATGGATCTTTGCCTTAACTGATTTTCTTGGGGCGTAAAGAGGGATGGGGGAAGAGCTGTTGGACCTTAAAAGCTGAGCTGATGGGTGGAACTCCTCAGTTTTCTCAATTTTCTCCCTGTGGAGTCCTCTTCCCTCCCTGACGGTGTCACCACGGAGGAAGGTCACCTGAAGGAGACAGGGACAGGTCTCAGTGCACCTCTCACTTAAAAATGTGATGTTGTACACAAACAGAACCTCCCAAGGTCATTTCATGAGGTCACAATAATAAGTTATGTAACAGCAAGGTTTTTACAAGAAAATATATCTACAGAAAAAGAGGTTTAAATACTGGTCAGAGTCTTAACAGGTGCTTAAGCCAGACCAGAAATTTCATTTCTTTGCCCCTCCAAGTGTATCAGAAGGCAGCAGTGTTTCCTCACAGAAACACAGGGTTATTCCTTGCAGTGCTGGGTGGGAAATAAACTGCTGTTGTCTGGCTTTCCCCAAACTCTTTTCCCAAGTTTAATGCAGGACACAGTGAAATGCCCACTGGAGCTGGAAAAGGACAGGCAGGAGCGTGGAAGGACCACCTGCTCTGCCCCAGTCTGTCTGGAGCCAGGGAAATCCAAACTCATTGTGTTTGTATTCACCATGGGGTGAGGAACAGCAGATCTGACAGAGCTCTCCAGCTGCAGCTCACAGGGGGACAGAAATCCAAGAATTCCAGGAGTAGGGCTGGGATGTGATGCTGTTCAGGACCACTGCAAGTAAATTGCTGTGGATTTCCAGCCTTGAAATGGCAAAGATGGAGAGAAAGTCCAGTTTAAGCCCAGAGAGGTGACCCTGCCTGTGCCTCTGATGGCTGCCAGGGCTGGGGTTGGTTGGAATTGCTTAAAATTGGGGATGTGATGAAAGTGAATTATTTCAGAGCCTGGAAAGGCTGTAAAGCCACAGCGTTTTGATTCTTTGTCAAAGAGCACTGCAAGTCTGAGTGTTATTGGTAAAAATAACACGAGAAAATGATGGTTTAGGCTGTGGCCTCTTCTGTACACCAATGTATCAAACAAGGTATTTCCCTTTGGGTGAAAAAACACTGTTTTTGATGGAGTGGAGGAAAACCTTTCGATGCTGTGCCTTCATTAAATGCTGTATTTAGACTGATAACCTCGGTGATGCAACCTGTATTTTATATTTCTGATAATACTAGAATGTGAATATTAAACATTCTCCATACTCTGCCCTTTGCCTTGACAGATGTCTTGGCCAGGATTAAATTAATTGCTAAATGTCTTTTCTGCCTGACAGTTGGGAATTTGAGGCTTCAGAGGTAAATAGGTTTTGAAGCAATCCAATAATAGGCTTACAAGGCTGAGAGGCAACAGAGCTGAAAAGTGAAAAATCAAGAGGCTGGACCATTAATACCTCCTTGAAAAGTTAATCAGTCCATGACAACAGGCTGCAGTCTAAAGAGTGGCTATGCCCAGGGCTTTGTCAGGTCAATATTTTGCACCCAGCAGTCAGTATGGAATATTTATGCAGTTGTATGTTCTGTGGTAAATATTTGTTGGTAATTATCTTTGTGATAAAGCTATGAGGTGATCTGAGCAGGTTTTCCTGAAGAGAAGGGGTGAGTCTCCTCTAAGATCTCCTCCAAAGCTCATTGTCACTGCCTAGCAGATGTTGTCTTGGATATCCCAAATTTAGGGGGTTTTTTTCTGTATTTTGGTTCAGTGCCAAGGCATGATGGAGTCACTGACTCCAAACACCCTCAGAGGATAATTCCAAAGGACTGGGAGGCTGAGCTTGGCTCTTCCAAGCCTTGGCAAGGGACATCTCAGTGGTTTCAGAGGGGACAAGAGGCAAACCAGGACATCAGGAGGTCCCTGGTGGCTTTGGGCACCAAAGGCTGCAGCAGCTGAGATGCTCCTGGAGAGAGGGTGGAGGTTTGGGGTTGTATCAGAGAAAAACAGTCATGGGGAGGCTTAAAAGATTAATGATGGATGGAGAAAGAAATGTGGAGATGAGAAAAACTCTGTGGTAATGTTATTATTGAAACAAAAGCAATTTTGCCCAGAGCCTCCCAAGCATTTTGCACCAACTGGTAAAACACCAGTGCCCATCTGCAGAAGGGGCTGCAGGAGGTTTGTTTTCCTGTTGTCTGTCTCCATGGTGATTCAGTTTCCTGAGGGCTGGAATGCATTTGTTTAATTACAATCTTTCATTTGAACATGGCGATGGCTCTGTGTCCCTAATTACTGTGAGCTGGATGTATGGAGACTTTTCTCCATGAGATGACTCAGAAATTCTAGGGGTGTTCCTAAAGAAAACATTAACATCTGGAGCAGAGTCACACTTCTGGGTATTAAAGCTTAAAATGAAATATTTAGGGAGTTTTTTTGTGTTTTAAAGCACGTACCTGACGATGAGGGATGGGGAAAGGAGGATGTCTGGGAGCCTGGCAGCTTCAGAGATGCCACTGATGTGCAACAGTGCAAAATGAAGCCAATCTGGGCTTTTGGTACAAATTCAGGGACATTGGTGCCATTGGATTCCTCCCCTGTGGGCACAGTGGGAAGCAGCAGACACGAGTTTCCATGGAGAGTGGGAACTGTCTGTTTTTAAATATATTTTAATTTGTTTTTTGGGGTTTTTTTGATAGCAGAAATTATAAAGGAAATCTTTCCTCATGAATTTCTAAATCCTGTTATATTTTCTTTGGTAATTTCTACCTGCTTGGCTCTTTCCTGGGAATATCCAGCTTGGATGGGGCTTGGAGCAAGCTGGGATAGTGGGAGGTGTCCATGGCAGGAGGTTGGAATGAAGTGATCCTTAAGGTTTCCTCCAACCCAAACCATCCTGGGATTCCATGAATAACACTGGGGATGGGAGAAAAATGAGCTGTTGGAGGTAAAACTAAAGGAATCAACATTTGAAGTGTTACAATGATCAATTATTGAGTTCCTCTTCTGGATTTGCCTCACACATTGGATGATGTTGAACACACCACGGCTCCTTCTGTGCAATATCCCATCCCAAAGGTATCCAGCTCTGCCTGAAGCTCCCCAGGGAGGTGGCAGGAGGTCTGGAGCTCCCTGTTTGTCCATCTCTGATCCCTCCAGAGCCCTGATGGTGCAGGGGCTGCGTCTCAATCCGTGTCAGTGGAGCTGAACCAAGCACTTTGTGCTGGATAAATGCAATTTCCAGGCCTTGATGCATTTCCCCTGCACACCCCACCTTTCCCACTGTTTTTCCTGCCTGCCTGCCCTGCTTGGCTCCTGCTCCAGGAGATGGATGACCTCTGCTGGGCTCTGAATCAAACACCTCTCCCGGCCACCTGAACTGTGCAGGTTGTGCTTGTCTTGCTGGTGCCTTGCAGGGAGGGAAACAAATGGGGAATAAAGACCAACCAGCAGCCACTGAGGTCAGGAAACATTTGTTTTCCTTCTGGCAGGAGCAGCTGCATCCCCAGCACTGGACAAAATCTCCTGGAAAGCTCCTTGTGTCTGCTGTGAGTTCCATGGTTTCACACGGCCGTGCTGGGAGCAGAGGGTGGAGCTTCCCTGAATTAAACCCTTGGAAATGCAGGCAGGGAAAAGCAATACCCATTTTTACAGAGAGAGATTGTTGATGCAGAATGCCAGGATCATTTAGGCTGGAAAAGACCTCCAAGATCATTGACTCCAATCTGTGACTGATCCCCACCTTGTCCCCAGCCCAGAGCACTGAGGGACACATCCAGGAATTCCTTGGACACCTCCAGGGATGGAGACTCCAAACCTCCCTGGGCAGCCCTTTCCAATGTTTAACAACCCTTTCCATGGAGAAATTGCTCCTGATGTCCACCCTGACCCTCCCCTGGTTCAGCCTGAGGCCATTTCCTCTCATCCTGTCACTTGTCTGGGAGAAGAGGCCATCCCTGCATGGTAGGGGAAAATGAAGCCCAGCCTGAAGCCATGAGTTATTCCAGAGGTGAGAGCATTTGGAATCAGATGTGTGACTTACTGGTGTCAATTTGAAATACTGCCCAGCTTTGCTGCTTTTTTTTTCCCTGTGGAATTTGGCCTAAAACTGTAATTCTGATCCTCGATTTACCCCATGGCTAAATTCAGCTAATTACTGTCATTGTGCCATCAGAAGGTCTCAACGGCAAGAAAAACAAGGTGCCTTTCAATTTTTTTTCACAAAATGCCATCTTTTCCCAGTTATCCCGTGATTTTCTCCAGGATTTCTGCTCCAGCTCAGTGACAGACAGCACCTGGGCAGCCTGGAGCTCTCGGTGGGCTGGCAGGGCTGCAGAAACTCACATTGCCCCTGCCCTGCTGGGAGGGAGATTCAATTTTGGCCATCTGGCTGCTGTCTCTTAAGAGCAGAGAAATAAGTCAAAGATCAGAGAACTGGCAGCTGGAGGGGCTGACAAGTGGCTGTGTGACAGTGTGTGGAAAATGGAATTTTCAGAGCTGCTTTATGTGCTAAGCAGAAGATATTTTAATTTTTTTTTTTTTCTGGAGGAAGATGTATTTCCTTTTCTTGATGTGTAATCCCACATCCTCTTTTAAAAGCCCTATAGGAAAGCCCCACCTTGCACTGATTGAAATATTGTAGGTCTTTTCTAGATGAGAACATGCAGAATTCAACACTTGGATCCTACATTTCACTCCATTTTATCCTCTATTCTTAGGCTGTATCAGATGGGGAAAGCAGGAGATTGAGAAAAATTAGTAATTTTTTTAAGGGTAAAGCAGGTGGAGCATGGCCTAGCCAGGCACATGGTACTGATGCAGGTAAATCATGCAGATAAATGCTAATTCCCCTGTCCATCAATTAATAAGTGGTATTTCCCCTCCATTTCAAGCTTTGCTTGGGTAGCTAAGACTCAGAAATCAAAACCAGTTTCTACCACTGTCAATTATGATAATAGACCTTTGTCTTTTACCTCTTCACAGATCAGTAGCAATTTATCATCCACTTAACTGCATGAAAAAAAAAACCTCTGTTCAGCCCTGAGTTAACCAGGGAAGCAGATTCTTCCCTTTGATCCCGAGGATGTGAGCTGCAGTGGGGAATTTTCCTGATTTCTCCTGCCTCAAAGCCAGACCTCACCTCATGACTCACTGGCTTGAGACAAGCACTGCTTAAACAAAAGGGAAATTAAGTCAGGAGGCCCATGTGAGGATGATTCACAATTCAAATTAAAAACTGCCTCGTCATTTAGTGATATCAAACCAACGTGCATCCAGATCCTTTTGGCTTCAGACTCTGCCCTGGTGAATAATTGTGTCCTTCCAGCTTTGCACTTCTTTTACTCTGTGATTTCCAGGGCAGATGTCCCTTGAGGAAAAGCTGCTGCTGAGCTCTGTGCTCTGGGACTTTGCTAATTAAAGGTTACCAAATGCTTGTTAGGAAGTTCAGGACAAAAAAAGAGGGAGCAGCTTTTCTGGGAAGTGGGATGTGAGAGCTGGGGTGGGATTTTTTAGGGACAAGTCTGGGTGATCCCACTGCAGATCCTGGTCTGAGGTCACGGCTGGATGCAGAAGGACTGAGGGAATAAATTGGAGAACTGATATTTTTGGAGATTGGTGTATCCATGGATGGCAGCACAGCATCCTGAGCTATTCAACTCCATCCTCCCAGCTGCCTCAATGTGTTCAGTGCAGGAATTTGCTCCTTGTTTCCACACATCTGAATTTACTGTGTGCTCACTGCTGGAGAAATCACATGGATATATCAACCCAAACATTCCTGAACATTCCCTGGCCTTTCCAAACGCTCTGCTGTGCCATGGTACAGACTGTGGATGTGCTCAACCTCCTATCTTTAAATAGTATTTTATAGAAGCCTGAATCCTGGGACCATTTTCCACATGAGGTGGGAAACTCCGATTTTCCAAGGAGGTCAAACCCCACAGCAGTCTCTGTGGAAGCACTACTGGGAAACTTTTCCCATTTAGCTCAAGCTGAAAATGCAAAAAATGCTGGAAAACTTTTTCCATTTAGCTCAAGCTGGAACTGCATGGAGTAGCCAAATTCCAGCTCATAAACAAGAGGTGCAAGTGAATTAAAACCCACCCTGAAGCAGAGGGGATGTGGAACTACAGAGCCAGGTGGGAGTGCAGGAGCTCTGGGGCTGCAGGGAGAGATGGAGAGGAGCTCAGTGTCTCTCCCAGAGCCAACAGCACTGAATTTTCCAGGCCTTGAGAGAAATTCCAGGCAATTTCTCCCCATCTGAGGATGAGGATCTCGAGCCACACTGTGGGCTTTGTTGCCTCAGTACAACTGGCTCCAAGTCCTGTTCCAAAAGCACATTTACTTTAGGAGAATCCACTCTCCCTTCACAGGGATAGGATCCCTGCCTGTGTCTGATGAAATATGAAGGGTTTTATATCTTATTCATGGCTGCTGAAAGTTACTCAGCAGCAGCCTTCAAACCCACCCCGGCGAGTACCTCACTCCACAATTTATGTGACAAGGAGTGACATGCAAACATCTTTGGAAGTTAAGTATTTGTGTTAATTATTGAAGAGAGACATTTCAAGTGCCAGACGGATTGAAATTCTCCAGAAAGCTGCCGGTGTTGTGGTGAGGAAAAGGAGAATTAGGGAAGCTCTGGGAAATGTTTAGCTCTAGGAGTTGTAGTCATTCCACTCCCTGCCAGGGACAGGGACACTTTCCACTGTCCCAGAGTGATCCAAGCCCTGTCCAGCCTGGCCTTGGACATTCCAGGGATCCAGGGGCAGCCACAGCTTCTCTGGGAATTCCATCCCAGCTCCTCCCCACCCTCCCAGGGAGGAATTCCTTCCCAATATCCCATCTAAATCTCTCCTCATTTAGCTTAAAAATATTCCTCTCTCCTGTCACAATCTGCCCATGGGAAGGTCTCTCTCCCTCTTTTTCACAAGCCCTCTTCAGGTACTGGGAGGCCACAGAAAGGGTTCCTTGGATTCTTCTCTTTTCCAGGCTGGACAACCCCAGCTCTCCCGGCCTGTATCCACAGGAAAGGTTCTCCAGACCTAGAAAAGTTTTCCCATTCCTGTCAGTCCATGGGTTCTTGTGACCAGCACAGGTCTTTCTCGTGAGAACATTTTGCTGTGCTTTATAAACAAAGATAAAGTTTGGATGTTTTTGCAAACAGGGTCTCAAGACTTGGGCAGTTCAGGCCTGGCCAATTAGGCCTAAGGGGAGGTTTTTGACTGACCAATCTGGGTGACCTGTGAGAAGTCTATATATATGGAAATCAAAATAATAAACGTCTCTCTTTTCTTGCCTGAGAACCTGGGTTTCTACTTCTCTGCTAGCGGCTCAACAGCGACAGGTTCTGTGCTATATTTATCAATACTGATGGAGTTTGGGCTCTCCTTCCAGTTGGTCTGCAGCTGTAAATCTCCTCATTCCCTCCACAGGGAGAATCCTCCTGGAAACAGAGCTGAACAAACCTCCCAGATTCTCCTTCCTGAATTTGTGTAACGATAAAGAGGCTTTTGTTTCAAAGGTCTTATCAGCTGCTATTCAACCTCTTTAGAAATAATTCTATCTGCCACTACACTGCTTGAGTTTCATACCTTTTTTTGTTCCAGCAGGCAGCAATATTCCCAGAAATAATGAAAAAATCAGAGCAGGGAGATCTCATATGGCAAAATTTCAAACCCTCACAGCTCCTTTTTTTTGAACTCATTTGAAAATCTCCCCTCTCACACCCTGACATAGTGTCTTTCATGTCGTCCTGCTCCATGGCAAAGACAGATATGTGTCTTTCAGGGAAGGAAACATCCACTGGACATGAGAACTCTTTCAGGTTTTTGTAGGAATACAACAGTCCTGGGAACGGGGGGGGAGATGCCATGGGGAATGTGATTTTCAAACTGGATTTTTTTCCTTCTGCTTCAGTGCTCGGAGTGAGTTTGTTCCCCTGATTTGATTTGTTATGTGCTTGTTGTAGCTCGGAGCTCGGCTCTCAACAATTGGGGAGATATTAAGGCCATGTCAAGTGATTTTCTGCTTTAATTTAAAAATAGAACTTCTTTTATCTGCTGGTGTTTGGTGATAAGTATCGATATCGTCACCAAGACCACTCACAAGATAGTGCTGCGTGTGATGATAATTTAAATTCTGTAGAATTCATACGGAAAATTGATTGAAGGGTGACGCTGCACAAAATTAGCCTGAATATTTACTTTGTGTTTTCTAATTAGCCAATTTCCAGTGCTTAATGGAAACAATGAGATAACTCTTTACACAAATTTCTATCAAGATTCAATGTCAGTTTTTCTTCCTGAATTTTCTTCTTGAGTATTACAACTAAATCAATATTTTTGATTGTCCAAGGTGCTATATATATATACACACATATATATTTATATATAAACTCACTAATGGAAGTGCCACCATTTGTGTGGCAGTTCTCTCTAAAAGCAACCTGATAATTTGATTTATTTGAGGTTTTTCAAGGAGCTGAACTCCCTTCAAACTTCATTCTTGAAAATGTCTTTGTTTCTGCATCCTGAAATAGAATTTCTATGTGTTTATGACTCTAATGCACTTTCTCAGTCCTTGACTTCCTTTAAAAAAGGGAATAAACCCATCTGGGTCTCCTGGGGATCCGGTGTTGATATTTTACTGTGTTTGTAGAGGTAATAAATATACACTAAAAATGTGTTTGCAACTTCCCCAGCAAGAGGCATCAGAAAACACTGATAATTTTTGGAAAACAGAGGCAGTGTTATCTTTCTGAGAGCTGGCCTGGTGACACTGATTTATAGACAACCAGAAAAAAAGAAACATGATTGTGCAGGATTTGGAGATATTTAAATGTTAGGATCTATTCAGGCTGATATTCAGGAGTGGGACAGACCCTGGTTCCTGTTATCCAGAACAATTTTAGCAGTTTTTAAAATTTTATTGTGGCCATAGAAATCTTGTGGTATTTGAAGGTGATGCTTTTCATTTATTTCAATGAAAATAAGGTTTCCCAAAGGAGTCAGGTCGACCCAAGAGAATAAAATACTGTTTTTTCTCAGCCATTTTGCACAGATTGTGCCAAGAAAAAATTCCTCCATACCAATTATTCGATGGGTTTGGAGCTGATTGAAGCTTTGTTTCCCAGCACTGTGTGCCTTTGGACTCACAAGGAATTTTAGCTCCTGGGAGGTGTCTGTGTGTTTGGGATGTCATTCAGCTTGGGGGCAACTCCAGGTTTCTGTGACGTCCCCAAATCCCACATCTATCGGTCCCAAAATTTAGTTTTAAAATTCCTGGGCGTTCTAGAAATACCATCTTTTAGTGGAGTTTCACTTGGGAAATTCCCTTGTGTGTAAAGGGTTTTCTCAGGACATCCCTAAATCCCCAAATTTGACTTTGTACGAACTGCAGTGGGAGTTTGAGTTTTTAGGAGAAGATTCCCTGGTTGGGTGGCTGATTCCTCGTTTAGGAACTCCATTGTCAAACAGTTCAACTCCACCTACTTGAATTTACCTTCCATTAACTTTGTGTCTTCAGCATTTATTATTATTATTTTTAATTTTTAACTTATGCCTGCCTTTTGTGACTGAGTCATTTCTGAAAATCATGGAATCATGGAAAGGTTTGGGAGTTGGAAGAGGATTTAAAGACCATTTTGACCCAACCCCCTCCACAGGCAGGGAAATTTCCACTATCCCAGGTTGCTCCAAGCCCCATCCAATCCAATTTCCATTCTAATCAGTATCAATCTCAATTATTCCATATCCAGGGAATTACTGGAATCCCAACAAAAGGATCAGCCTTGCCTTTACTCACTTTTTTTCCCTTTTCCATTGTACAAAAGCTCCTCAGTGCTGCTCTGGGTTTCAATAAGGAATGAAGCTCCAATTGTCTGTGAGTAGCTGATATATCAATTTAAATATATTTGGCCATTAATTAAGTCCCCTTCTTTTTGCATGCAAATGGATTTCTCTCCAGGGAATTAATTACAGAACAAATTTCAAGCTAATCTATCTTTGCAGTCCAATGCAATATTGTGCTATAAAATCCACTTTCCAAATGAAGCTGCTGCCATTTAATGAATTGCTATCAAATTTTTCTAAACAATTTGGCACAAAACAGTAAAACAAAACCAGGAATCAGCCTCAGAACTGATTCCTACACATCCCAGTGCAGTGCAATGGCTCTGGATGATAGGATTGCACAGGGATTTGGAAGAGTTGATGGATTCAGAGATGGTTGCACAGTTTTTTAAATGGCATATTGAATTCTGGATTTAATTTGGATTTTTTAAAAAATATATTCTTGACTGTAATAGTCATTTTTTCCATGGAAACAGATTAAGGCCCATGCTCACAATTTTTATTTATTTTTTAATTCTACCATATCCACTTTTTAAAAAAACTAAATCTCCCAATAATCCTTCCATTCAAACTGATAGTGATTATTTCTCTCAAGACATGAATATCCTTTCTGTTAGCAATACCTCCTCTCCTGGAATGAGGACTAATATGTTCTGCATCCTTGATCCTGCCAAGCCTCATCCATGTACTTATGTTCATTAATGTCAGGAATAATTAGTCCTGGTCAGACTTTCCTGCTGTGAGTCATCCAACTTCCTTTCAAGACATGGGAAACTGTTTGGGTGTCCTAGATTGATACCAAAGCCACCCTGTTCTTGACAAAAACCTGATTTATGCTCTGGAAAGGAATTAAGATGAGTGTGTGTTTTTTATTTATTTGGAAATATTATGACATTGAAGAATAATTGGAATTATTGGTGTGAAGAGCTCAGTGGTGCAGCACTGGTGCAAAATTTCCCTTCTGAGCTTTGGGAATGCCACCAGTTCTCCACCTCCCAAGCCCACAGGACAAGGAGTTGTCCTTTATTATTTATTTTGAAATATTATGATGTTGTCTAATACTGATTAAAATTATTGGTGTGAAGAGCTCAGTGGTGCAGCACTGGTGCAAAATTTCCCTTCTGAGCTTTGGGAATGCCACCAGTTCTCCACCTCCCAAGCCCACAGGACAAGGAGTTGTCCTTTATTATTTATTTTGAAATATTATGATGTTGTCTAATACTGATTAAAATTATTGGTGTGAAGAGCTCAGTGGTGCAGCACTGGTGCAAAATTTCCCTTCTGAGCTTTGGGAATGCCACCAGTTCTCCACCTCCCAAGCCCACAGGACAAGGAGTTGTCCTTTATTATTTATTTTGAAATATTATGATATTGTCTAATACTGATTAAAATTATTGGTGTGAAGAGCTCAGTGGTGCAGCACTGGTGCAAAACCCTTCCAAACTTTGGGAATGCCACCAGCTGTTCCCATGTTCTCCACCTCCCAAGCCCAAAGGAAAATAAAACATTAGAGATGTTCTGGAGAGATGAGAGGATGTAAAACTCAGTGTCCTTCTTTCCTGATCTGGATGAACCTGAGCTCATTGCAAACCCTTCCCTTTCCCCCTGTTTGATTCATTTTCTCTCCGAGCACTGACCTTTAGGCAACTTTATTAAGTGGAATCACTTTCCATTTGCTGCTGCTTTTTAACAGCTTTCTGTTTGACTTGCGTTTCCCTCCGCGGCAAAGGTTAAGTAGAGGTGACCTCAATCCCATTTCCCTCATTCCCACTCCTCCCTGTCCTGGCACATCTCTGCTCCAAGGGAGGATTTATCACTGCTGGTCTCATTTAGGTTGGGTAATAACACAAAATCTGCTCTCCTATTTTCTTCTCTGTCGCTTTCCCAATTCCAGCCCCGTGTCCTCTGCCACTCTATTATCACTTCTGGAACAACCAGAAGTGAGTGAGTAAAAGATCTGTTGGTAAATGGATGTTTAAAGCTGTTTTACAGAGCAGTTCATGGGAATTCAGCACACGCAGGATTTCGTGGAGCTTCTTTTTGTGGGAGTTGGTGGAGTTACTTCTACTGACCACCTTCATTTATTAATTGGTAATTTTCATCTGGAGAAGGTTGTGTGGGGAATTCAGAGCAGCATTGCAGTGTCTGAGGAGGCTTACAGGGAAGCTGGAGAGGGACTGTTCAGCAGGAATTGTGGTGGGAAAAGGAGTAATGGATTTAAACTGAAAGAGGGGAATTTTGAGTTGGAGATGTGGATGAAATGCTTTCCTGGGAGGGTGAGGAGGGCTGGGATGGAATTCCCAGAGAAGCTGTGGTTGCCCCTGGATCCCTGGAAGTGTCCAAGGCCAGGCTGGACAGGGCTTGGAGCAGCCTGGGACAGTGGAAGGTGTCCCTGTCCCTGGCAGGGAGTGGAATGGATAGGATTTAAGGTCCTTCCAACTCAACCATTCTGGGATTTTATGATTAAAATAAATGATTTGATAACACCTCATAGCAATGCTCAGTTTGCTCAGCTGTGTTGGCTTCCCCTTGTTCCAACACCTAAAAAGTTTCAGATTTGTTTCTTGTACTTTGAGGACAGTTTTCTTTTTCTTCTCAGTTCAAAGAGAAGTAAAATCCTGCACTTATTTATACTCGGAGGCAAAACTACTTTGAGCCCTCATGGAAAGCACAGGAGGGACAAAGATGTGTTCTGCATTCACCTTGGGACAATATAGTTTAAGCACTTCTAGATAGAAGTGATATCTAAAAGAACAAAAATAAAAAATCTACATCTGTGTTAGCCTTGAAGACAGACAGGCTCGTAGAACATCAGGAGCTGGAGAGCTGTAATAAAACTGGAAGTTTTAGTAGTTATCTGGAGGAGTGAAAAGGTTGGAAGGACACAGTGCCCTGGTGAGAGAAAAACAGCTTTTCTCCAGGACATGTTTAGTGTTGTTGTGACCCCAGGAAACTGTGGAAAAGCAACTAAAAGGCAGCTTAGCATTGTGGTTGTGATGTAAAACAGGAAATAATGCTATTAAAATATGGATATGTATGAATAAATGCATACATACAGACAAATCCATGTATATGCACATATTTATTTGCCTGAAGGGGCTGTGAATGGAGATTAAACTGCTCAGACGCTGCTCACCAGATATAAACAGAGCCAAAAGCAGTTTGTGGGCTTTGCAGGCACAGGAGGAGTTTGCAACTGCAGCTCAGCCTCTGAGTTAATGTCGTGGTTTTTTCTGGGAGTTTGCAGCTCCTGGATTGCTTTGACAATTTTATGGCTGTGGCCTCGGACAAAAGGTATGGGAAGGTCTTTTTGCAAACATGGAAAATGAAAAGTGCAAACAGTGAGAGGACAGAGGGAGGTGGACAACTTCCAACAAATAATCACAGAGTGATTCAGGCTGGAAAAACCCTCTGAGATCATTGAGTCCAACCATGAACCCAACACTGCCAGGGCATCTCTGACCCCAAATCCACATGGTTTGGAGCCATTCCAGGGGTGCTGATCCCACCCCTGCCCTGGGCAGCTCTTCCAATGCCTGACCACCCTTTCTGTGTGGAAATTCTCCTTTTTATCCAACCTCATCCTCACCTGGCACAACCTGAGGCCGTTTCCTCTTGGTCTGTTGCTCCTTCCCCGGGAGGAAAGTCCAACCCCGGCTGGCTGTGTCTCAGCTTTATGACATCCACACACAACTCTCTTCAGCAGCTGGAAATGTTTATTTTCCTGGTGTTTTTCCTCGTTTCGAGTCACTGTTGGAGTGGTGCTGTGTGGGCAGCAGGAGCAAGGAGTGAAGAGGACTCTTGCTGGCAAACAGCTGGAGCTGTTAAACAGAGCAGAGGGATGGAGTGACGTCCACAGAGTGACAACAGGCAAGTGGTGACAGTCAGAGCTCAGAGCTGCTGCCCTGCCAGCCTGTGGTTAGGAAATAAACTGGTTTGGGAAGTCGAAAAATGAACTAAACCACAACAAACTGAAAGGATATTTCCTAAGCAGAAAGTTGACTGGCAGAGGTTGGGTAGAAAGAAATTATAATTCCATTTTTAAATGGAAAAATGAAGTTGAATGCCTCCAAAAATGTGAAGATTACCTCCTCATGCATAATTGTGCAGTCTAAATAAGACTGAGGATGTAATAAAAGGTGAAATTTTAAACAGGGATTTTAAAAATTAGATAATATGATCAAAAAGTCTGAGAATATCCACTGTGTGTGTGTAAGAGTCTGAGCTCTCCAAGCTATTTCCTTCTGGAAATAATATAATAATATTTATATATTGCTTTACAATTTTCAATTTCCCATTGATCCTGTTACCTGATGCAATTTGGTGCTTCCTTTTTGCCTCTGGGCTGATCCCCTTTGCTCGGCTGGCTCAGGGCAGGCCAGGATTCCCAGTGGGATATTTCCTGCATGCCAACACCATCCCTGCCCTCCCTCCTCTCCCTCTTGGTTCCAGAGATCTCCACCTCTCTGCCCTTCCCCAGAGCTTTCCAAAAAGCCTCATTTCATTCTAATAAGGCAGATGACATTTCCAGCAGCTTGTTCTGAGCCGATTCCCTGCAGGGAACTTCAGGAGATTTGATCTAGGCCTTGTCAGTTTTTGCTCTCTTTTGCATCTCCTTTGACCACTCTTCTCTAATTTGGTGGCCCCCAGTGGTGTCCTGAGCCAAGGAAGGTGTTTTTTGTGACAGCTGTGCTGCTGCTGTCCCTTGGCTCTTTGTCCAAACACTTCTGCTTCAATAAAAGCCATAAACGAACCGATTTGCATTTCACATCAATTATATTATTTGGAATAATGAAATGTCTGAGCGCATGAATTCCCAAATCAAGCCGTGCTCCTCCAGGTGGGAGAGAGATTGTGCTGCAGGTTGGAAATGTTGGATGTTTCCCCACTCCTGAAGGCTGGAATTTGGGAAATTAAACCTGAGAATCCTCAAAGTTCCCACAGAGACTCAGTGATGCTTTTGACTTTCTCTCCCATAGTGTCAGCTGTGCCAGACAAACTGCAGACTTGCTAATCAGGGCAAAGGATTTTCTGTTCTTCAGCTGGATTTTATTTACTGTCCTGACATGTAAAATTCATCTCTTGCCCTGATGCACCTCTGGTTTTGCACAAAGACTCCAAAATTTCTGCTATTTCACACCAACAGACCTTTGTCTGTGTAACTTTTGGCTTCAGTTTGCACGCAGTGAGCACCCGAGGAGAAGATTGCTTGTTCATCATCACCCTCATCAATAATTGCAGTATTTTACTCTCCACGCTGATGTTATTGATTAGATTTGAAGAACTTTAGGCCTAAGTTCAGAATTTTAAAGTCTCAGAGAACTACTTTAACATTCTTCCCCAGTTTTGATTTGCTGTTTGAACTCGTCTTCCCTTTCCCCATCCATATGTTAGATGCTCCTTGTTTCCTTCCAACCATTCAAATTATTCAGGCATAAGAATTGAACACCATTATGGCTCAGCTACAAGAGTTTTACATTAGCCAAAATATGAAAAGCAGATTTATAGCAGCCCCTATAAAGCCCGAGACTGTAAATTGTATTGACGTGTTGTGTTTAGGGAAATCTTTCTTTACCACTGTCCATTTGTGCAATGTAAACTGATTCCTTTGCTCCCCTCTCCCGAGACCATGTTGCATTCAGGGAAATACATTAAAGTGTAAATTATTCAGCATGCTTTGCTTTGAATGCTCCGAAATCAAATTCAAATCTGGCAAATAAATCCCTCCTTATGTATTAACAATGCAATAAATACGAGGGTTTTGCCAGCAGAAATGATTCTTCATCTGGATTTTTCCGTTTGCGCGGTTTTGACTCGTCAGGGTAAAGTGGGACTCTGAGTTTCCACTGCATCCCTTCTCGTGTTTGGGTGTGACTCTTCACCCTGACCTTGCAAAGATTTCTGTGCCCCTGGATGCTCTTCATCCTCCCATCCCTCAACAATTTGTTGTCGTGAAAGACTTGTTGATGGAAGAGAATAATTCACAGGATTTGTGACTTGTGCTTCAGAGTGGCCTCAACAACACTCTTCAAAGTAATGGGAAAAATTTCTGAAGGAGGGTTTGCCTGAAGATAACTTTGTCTTTGTTATCTGAAAAAATGTCCAAAAAACCGAGTAGATGTGACACTAATGATGAGCTTGGTGGGTCAAAGGTTGGCCTTGATGATCTTGGAGGTTTTTTCCAAACCTTAATGACTCTTTAAGAAGTTTCTTCTCCAGAGACCTCAAATATTACAGAAATTCTCTGAAATCAGCCTCAATCCCCAGAACTCTTCAGGGTAGCATCACATCTGTGATGGATTTCTCAGTAAAACTGGGCTGGTTTTGGGGGAGAAGGTGCTACAGAGCCAAAGGCAGGGCAGAGTGAGAGGGAGATCTCCTGAACAGCCTGAGATGCTCCACTGTGGCTTTGGACCTCAACCTTCAGGTGTAGATTTACAGATTTCCATGGCAGTTCTGGATTTTATGGACATAGCTCAAGCTTGGAATAGATAAAGAAATAGAGACCTTTTCTTGGGAATCATTGCAGAGTTATGACCAGGAGGGATTTGATTTTTAATCCCTGCGTTAGCAAAGCCTCATCAGAGAGCTGTGGTCTGTGATGGGGTTGATTTATGTCCTGATAAATTAAACGAGGAATTCTTGGAGTTTTCACTGTTTATTCCATGGACAGAAGTTCTGGAATTCCTGAGATGAGGATGGTGGAGTTGGGAATGATCTGTATGTTGGAGAATTCTCTGTGATGACTCCTAACTGCTTCAGTGCCTTTTCCTCCTTTCCTTCTTTTCCTTCTGAACAAAATTTCCTGCCCTTGAGTCTCAGATATTGATATTTTTCTGCGTGGAATGATCTTTGTGTAGAGAAGAGGTGACACCTCTGACTCAGGAGGTGCCTGTGTTAAACTGAGTGTTTGATGGATTTACCTTCATTTACTTGAGCCTCTCCCTGTCAGCTTTTATCCTCCTCTGACCTTCTGCGAGTTGATGCAGAGTTTCAAAGCCAACAAGACCTGCTAAACCAGGCATCTGCTAGAAATCATATGCTGTGCTTCAAATCACAGGTCGGAATTCAGCTGGAAAATTGAGGAAACTCTAACTGTCTTCCTGAAAAAGTAAAATATATATTGGTTTTACAGGACAACTTTTTGCAATGTTTCTTTTACAAAAGATTTTAATTGCTGTTGATGAGGAAGAAATCCTCAGGCTCGGTACTAAAACTTAATTTCTTCTTTAGTGAAAAAGCTGATTTTTGATGGCCAGCTCAGATCCCCTGCAGACCTTTGGTCAGAGCTGACCCCAAGCAGCCCAGCCCCAAATCCTCAGTCCTGCTCCAGGAGCGCTGGAGGCAAAGGAGATGATTTTCCTGGTCAAACCCAGAGGGGGAAGGAGGTTTAGTCTAGACTATTCCACATTTCCTGAGTGCAGTCAGGCAGTCTGGCAGTGTCACAGCAAGCCCAGAGTCCTGTGGCTCTTCAATGTCTCTCTCAGTGAATAATGAAACATCATTTCGGTTTCCTTCGTGCCCAGAGCTGCTCAAGAGCCTCTCTCACAAAGCTGCTGGGGGAATTTTCTGAGAGCTACACAGCCATGAAGAGGAAAAAAACATCTCCAAGTGTTTGTCATGGTTATAGACGTATTTTATTTTGTTCAAATGTATGACAAGTCTTTCCAAATATTGTCTGTGAGTTCCAGGCTGCTCCCACTGCAATATTGCCACATCTATGAATTGGACCTTGTGTTTCTTTCTAGTCCATTCACTGCTGTGGGCACTGACATTGATGCCATTTTTTTTATTTTTATTTTTTATTGAGTCTATAATCTGCTGGCCTTCTTCAGCTTCTTATTCTGACAATCTGGTATTTGTCCTTCTGTTTCCAGAGTGTCCCAAATTGCTCACAGTCATAGAGATATCACTGTGCTTGCTCTTCCCTCCTGTATTTATTCCTTCTTTAGGGCACTGTTGTTGATGCTCACAGATTTTAGTGTCACATTTTTGCTGACAGCTCCCAAATCTATTTTCCTGTTGGTAGCCACTGACCCAGTGCTGCCTCTCCCTCTGCTGTCCCTGATTGTCTTGATGGCATTCCAGCTCAGAATGGATCTCATCAAACTTTCTCAAGTTAAATTTTAGCTGCAAGAGCTGTCTCAGTATTACTTTTACATCTCTATTTCTTGTTTTCCATCGACTTTATTGGATGCAGCAAAATCTTTCATTATTTACTGTAAGATCTGTAGCTAATTTGATTTTTAGTGTTCCATCATGGGGGTCTTAATAGCAATTCAGTGTTATAGTAGATGGTGAATAACCTTTCAGTGTTACAATTCTCCTACTCAAATTAATGAGATTAGGCAACTGGAATTTATTCAGTGGATGAGGATGCTGACCTGTTAATCATGTGTGTCTGTGAGGAAGACAAGTTCAGTATGAAACTTTACCTGATGGAATTCAGGAAATCTTTCTGTTCACATTTACCAAACCCCCAGATTTGCCTGCACAGCAGACTCTGTGTGTCACATCCCCCTGGGCAGCTGGGACCAAAAGAGAAGTGGCACCTGCAGAGCTTCCCAGAAATATCTGAAAATCCAGGAGCTCTGAGAGGGAAACACCTGAGCTGCCAGCAGAGAACATCTCAGCAGAGCTCATGTGGAACTGTACAGCTGGAAATGCAAAGGACTGACCAATCTGCTCAGGATCCATAAAAATTGGTGCAAACTTGTCCTGAAGGATTGCTCTAGGGATGGAATTCTTTAGGGATTACAATCCCATGATTCTGCGGGAATTCATGCACAGTCATTAAAAAAAACTTAGAAGTCTGAGGAATGTTCTTTTAAACAATTTTTCTTTTAAAAACTCCATGGATTTCGTTTGTAATGCTGAGGTGATTAAAACCAAGCTCTATTTTCTGATTTCCTCTGTGGCTAAAACAATAGTTTGCTTTAAATATTCACCTTTGCTTCAGTCTTTCCCCTTATCTTCTCCTCAGCTGATCTCTCCCCTCTCTCTCTCAGGCCTGGAACACAATTCCTTATCTCATCACCCCCTATCTCTGCTGACTTCTCTGAAAGGAAAAGGTTTATCCAGCATTTAAACCCTTTGCTTCCATGGTAATTTGCTCTTTCTGGGGCTTCACTCTCTGGATTTAACATCCTGCTCCTTTTGAAACACTTCTCTGCTCCTTACACTTCTCCACTGCACTTCTGAACATCCCAGTTCAGGACTCATCCAGGCTTTCAGATATTTGCACACAATTTGCAGAGCAGCTTCAAATCAACCCACTATTGGAAATCAACATCAGCCCGATCCAGAGTGTTTCCTTAGAATTCCCAAAGAATTCCCAAAGAATTATGCTTCCAATTAAGAAATCTCTGCCAGTGGTAAGGAGTTGAGTGACAAAAGGAGTCAGACTCGAGAGGCAGGAGGTCAAGGTGGTTTAATCCTGTTATTCTGAGGAGACCCTGAGGGCAGATGTGCCCTGCAAGAGCTTTCCTTGTTAGCCCCTGAAAAGCTGCAGTGGTTACATGCAGGCAGATGGCTGGGAGGCAGAGAAACCACGGAATACCTGGAAATAGCTACAGGAAAATAACTGTTATTTCAGCAGGGAATGGCATTGCTTGGGAGCTGATCATGCATGGATAAAGGGAGAGTGACTCTGACCTGGGCAGAGAGTGATAGAAGGGGAGTGTCGCTGTTGAGCAGCTAGCAGAGTGAGAAGACCCAGGTTCAAAGTGTGGCATCAAGCAGAAGATTTTATTATTTAATTCCATTTTATATAGACTTTCAAAGGTCACCCAGATTGGTCAGTTCGAAGCCTCCCCCTAGGCCTGATTGGCTAGGCCTGAACTGTCCACATCCCAAGAAACTGTTTTAATAACATCCAAACTTTATCTTTGTTTATAAAACACAGGAAGAAGAGAGAGAAGGATTCTCATGGGAAAGGTCTGTGCTAGCCACAGGGGAGTGGTTTTTGAGTGAAAGAGGGGAGATTTAGATGGGATATGGGAAGGAATTGCTCCCTGTGAGGAGCTGGGATGGAATTCCCAGAGAAGCTGTGGCTGCCCCTGGATCCCTGGAATGTCCAAGGCCAGGTTGGACAGGGCTTGGAGCAACCTGGGACAGTGGAAGTTGTCCCTGCCATGGCAGGGGTGGGATGAGATGAGCTTTGAGGTCCTTCCAACCCAAACCAGTCTGTGATTTCTATGATCCAACTTCCATCCTCTAGGACTGGACATTGCCCACCCCTCCAAATGTCCAGCAATTCAGCCAGTTCTGCTTGTTTGAGCAGCTCAGGATTGGGAATTTTCCCAAATGCTAACAGAATTTGTTCCCTCCATCTTGGTCTCAATTAATGCACTTTACTTTCTCTGAGGTGAGTTATACCCCCTCAATCTTAACTTCTCATTAATTTCCACTTCATGATTCCCAAAAATGATAATGGCACAGCGAACATTTGGCTGCTGAGCAGATTCCGAACCGAGCGCGTGGTAATTGTTTGTAAGTCCATGGAATTTAATTAAACTGCCTTTAAGTGCCTTGGAAAGTGATGACTGGAAATGATCTAAATAAAATGTTTACAAATGGGGACATCAATCTGCAGCCCTGGTTTGGAGCTGGGCTCAGCTCTGTGCAAAGGCAGCCTGCCTCTGATAATTGCATTTTGCTTTAATAAACACAAATGGGAAAGGATGCTTATTTTGAATTATGTTAATGTTTTTCTTTTTTTTGATTTATCTCACCAATACGGTGCATGGAGGGATGCTTGGCTTTTGTATTTCAGGGAGAAGGGAAGAGTCTCCATGTTCACGTTCCTGGCTTGGGTAAAAGTTAGTTTCAATTAAGAAAAGGGTTTTTTTCTCCTTCCATCCTATAGATGAAGAAGGGCTAATCCTGGAGTCTGCTGGAAGCTGTCAGGAGCCTCAGGCTGCTCCTTGGGCAGCAGTGCCAGGTGGAGTTTAGCAAATGCTTGAGCATCCTGATTTATCCCACGTTAGTGGGAAAAAGGAAAATATTGGTTGCTAATTCTTATCACTCACAGGGGGGATTCCTGCAAAAATCCCCGAAAAAATCCGGAAAAAATCGGGTGAAAATCATCGAAATTGTCAAACACATTCTTGTCCTGCTTCCAGCACTGCTGATCCATTCTGCACCTTACATCTCTCCCCTCTGGATGCAGTGGTGGCCTCTGCAAAGAGCTCTGTCATCACATCCCCTGTCAATGCAGAGATGAATCCGTTTTTTTTGGTCAGGAATCCTTTAACTGCCTGACAAAAGCAAATTTCTTCCCAAAAGGCAACTCTCAAATGCAGCTTGGGAAGGAGATGTTGCTCATCTCTGGGGCTGATGATGGGTAGTGCTTAATCCAGCTGCTGGGACATGTTTGGGGTTGTATTTCCTTTCCACAGAGGGAATTCTCATCTTTGGGGTTGTTTTTTTCTTTCCACAGATGGAATTTTCACCTTTGTTTGGGGTTAATTTTTCCTTTCCACGGAGGGAATTCTCATCTTTTTTTGGGGTTGTTTTTTCCTTTCCACAGAGGGAATTTTCACCTTTGCTTGGGGTTGATTTTTCCTTTCCACGGAGACAATTCTCATCTTTGTTTGGGGTTGTTTTTCCTTTCCACAGAGGGAATTCTCCTCTTTCCCCAGCTGAGAGCACCATGGCAGCCCACAGCGAGCTCACACACCCCCCTGTCCCTGTCTGCTGGCATTTCATTCCCCAAAAACACTCCCCTGTGCCAACACCAGGAGGGAACACACACACAAAAATATGTTTACCCTTTCAGTGTGTGTGATCAGCTCTATTGATTTCTCCATCTAATGTCCCCAAGATGTCTCTGTCACAGGGCAGAGCAGCCTCACGTGTGCCAGGAGGTTTTCCCATGTGCCCCACTGGAGCCTGGGGGGGTTAAATCCTGATCTCAGGCACTCTGTAGGGAAGGCAGAAATGTCACCAAATAACCAATTAAATGGATCAACTATGGATGTTGTGATAGCATTTTTAGTTTTGATAACGTTTTCCTTCCAAGAAGCTCACAGTGGGTACAGCACAGTTTGTCAGATGTCTCTTATACGAATTAAAAGATATCGGGAGTATTGAAAAATCTCCATCAATAATCAAATTATAGCTCTCATCACCAAAAGCAGCTTCCCTGGAGGTAGCAAGAAAGCAGCTGGATAGACATTTTGGAGGGGGGAAAAGCAGCTGTTTTGTCTCATGATAGGAAATTCAAGGCAGCTCAGACTTCTATTAATTAATATTTTTGAGTGTTGTGTCCTGGCTGGGAAGCTGAGAACTTCACTTGTGAGCCAAAGATCACATTTAACCCATATTTTTCCAATATGGGTTAAATAAATATTTTTTCAAAATATTTATTCAAATATTTTTTCAAATATTCTCCTTTACTACCAACACCTACTCCTGACCCTGTGAACCTAAGAAAAAACACTTTAAATTCACTGTCATAACTTCATGTTGCCAGTTTTGCTCTTTTTTTCTTTATTCTTAAACAGTTGCAGTGACACAATATCAAGGCCTAATTTTTATAAATACAGGTTTGGAGGGATGGTTTGTTGGGGATATTTTCTTTCAAAGGTCTCTTTAGGCTTCTGCTTTTTAGTCCAATGAAAAAAAATCCAAAACTTTGAAAATCAGGTGTCTTTCAGGGTTTAACTGCAGCATTTTTAATTTTAACTGCAGCATTTGTGATTTGCCATTTGTTATTTGCCATTACAAACTACATTTGTAATTTAGCCACTTCCATGGCAAAAAAGACATCCCTAAGTAATGCAAGTGGTTAAATATATTTAAAATTCAGAGATTTGGAGTCTTCTGAATTTCTGCAGACAATGGATCTCTTAAGGGAACATTATCCTAACCACTGGGAACTCTCATTGCACCAGCAGGAATCTGATATTTCCATTTTGTGCACCTTTTTTTCACTTTATTGGCTCAGGATCAGGCTGTGAGATGGGAGATAGGAGCCCTGTGATAGTGGGTTATTTTTGTCAATAGCAGTCCTGGGTAATGAGATGTATCTCTTGGTTTCATTTGAATTTTAGAAGACGTTTCAAGTTATTTTTAAAACTTTATCACGACTGTCTGAAAGGAGAGATAAGGCAGGGAGGATGTGACACTTTTTGGAAGCTCTGCTTTGGAGATGGATGAGATAAAAGGTCTGAGGGGAAGAGGGAGAATGATGTCAGTGTCATGCTAGGAACTGATTTAATAAATATAAATACGCAGGTAATTAGACTAGTCATGATTTCAGCAATTCTTGCTGCAGAATGAGAAAAAATATGTATTTCTTTCACACTCTGTTTCAGTTCTGCCAGCTAATGGCTTCTCTGAAAAAAAAACAGGGAGAGAAGGAATTATTCCCTGTTTGCTTCCATGCTGTTTGGTGCCATTTGGTTCTGCTGACATCTTCCTGGGAAAGCTTTGGGAATAGACAGTTTTCCCTGGAAATCCTCAGCTGGGAATACTCACTGAGCACCTTTACCTGGGGTTTTGTCAGTGTTTTAGTGATGACAGCTAAATTATTGACACTAGTTCAAAAACAATCTATATCACAGTGAGTTTTCTAGAATTTTTACTTAAATCTCTGCTAAAAAAGCATTGTGTGCTGCTCCTCCAGAATTAATTAATTATTCATGGATTAAGCTGCATCAGAGGTCATTTTGATTAAAGCACGAGACTACAGGATGGTGTTTGACCCCAGCCTTGCTCTGAGCTCCCTCCTGCCCAGCTCTGCCCAGCAGCTGGACTTGTCTCTGTCCCATTTCTGTGAGGAAAATATCCAGCTGGTTATTAATAACCCCAGACCTGCCAGACATTAAACCCACATGCAGTAACGAGCTCACACTCCCTGCCAGACTCTGGCACAAAAAAACCCCCAAAATCTCCATATATTAAATATACACTTGAGAAACACGACCTAGCAGTGCTCCAGTTGCAGGCATATGCTGCTGAGAATATGCAGCAATTTCAGACTCAATCATATGTTCTCCAAGGAAACCCACTGATACCTAATTACAGGAAGATTACAAATGATAATGACAACATAATGAATTACAGAACCTTTGTGACTTATTAGCTCAACTTCCTGCTAGGCATGGAGACATTTCCATGGGGTGGAAGGAGAGCTTTGAGTGGCATTTGATCTTAGGTTCCATGGGAGAATTCCTGTGGGGAATTACAAACTGTGGGCTATTGGGTTTGTGAGGATGGCACAAGTTCTTGTGGTTTTCATGAAATTGGAGCCAAAAAGATCCTAATTATGGTGTTTCATAAGCCTTTGCCATCCCTGTTGGTGCCATGGTGTCCTGCAGTGTGTCTGGTTTAATTAGTTCATTTCTGGGATCCTACGTTTCCCTTTTATCCCTAATTTACTTCGTTGTGTTTCCTGCCATACCCTACAGGTTGAGAACATGCAAATAAAATGCCAAATGAAAGGAATTCTGTAGTTTGATAAAGCCAGCATTGCATTTCCTATCATTGCTCTTCCTCCCTGTTACCATTCATTGGGTTTCAGACATGGGCAGCACCACAATGTAATAATTCCAGATAAAATATAGATTAAGAATCTCAGTGTGCTCTATTCAGTCACAGAAGTACTGTTGATTTTAATGAAATCATATTCAACCCCTGATATGCCCCTAAATGCCATGGGGGTGACTCAGGCAGAACTCTGCAATTCCGTAATTATCTCCTGCAGAGAGTCCTGAATTCACTGCTGCCTGGGAAATCTGGGTTTTCATTTGAACAGCTTCACCAGGAATTCCTTAAATCTTGCTAAGCTTTATTCACTTGTATAACTCAGCAATATCTTGGCAGAATTAGACACTGGGGTTTTCAAAGTGGAATTCTTGCCCCAGAGGGTGTTGGGCACTGGCCAGGCTCCCCAGGGAATGGGGACATTCCCAAACCTGCCAGAGCTCCAGGAATGTTTGGATAGCACTCCAAGGGATGGCTAGGGTGGGATTCTGGAGGTGTCTGTGCAGGATCAGGAGTCAGACTGATCATCCTTGTGGGTTCTTCCAGCTCTATGATTGACTTCTGTCATTTTCACTTGTAACCATCAAAGCTCAAATATTGCTCTTCTCTCACCTTTTTGTTCCTCTGTGACTCAACCAGAGAGGGAGGCTGGGGACAATGAGCCATGGAAGGTAAATCCTTACATTTTCCTGACCTAAGCTTCACTCATGTTCTGCAGGATCCATTTTCCTTCCCTTCAAGAGGAAGCTCTGGGTGCTGCTGCTACTGTTGGAACAGTAAAAACCGCAATTAAAATACCCACGTTAGGGCTGAGAAAAGCATTCCTCGAGGTGAGCTCTGCCAAGAAATCAGAAAATAAGTGAAATAACTCGGTGCTGAGCTCCACTTCTCCAATTTACATCGCAGTGTGCTGCAGCCACAGCCGTTAAAGCACAGATTTTATCCACAGGCAGGGATAAAATCTCGGTCAGCACCAAGGCCAGCTCCAAACGATGGGAGACAGCGGGAGCTTCCCAAGGTTTGTGCATCTGGAGAAAGTGCTGGAAGTTCAGCTGGGCATCCCCGCGGGAAGGAATAAAACTTGCAGGAGAGATGGATGGATCTGGAGCAGCTTGGGAAGCCAGCAGGAAAATCAAATTAGGGTTTGCCAAATGCTGCTGGCAGGAAAGGGTCTCAAGGGGCTTGAAGTACCCAGAATAACTCTGTAGGTGCAAAAGCTCCCTTTTGTACATGAAAAGTGCCTTTGCTGTGAGAGATGTGTTTTTAATGTGTGTATTTATTGAGTGTGAAAGACTGCAATGAATTGTCCTCCGAGGATGTGCAGAGTTAGAAGAGTTAAGTCTGACAGAGTGTTGAAGAAAGCTGAAATTGTACCCTCATGAATGCAAGGCAGTAGGATCCCAGATTAATCAATGAATTTCTGACAACAAATTTCCATCATTTGAAGAGTGATGATCCTTTTTTTTTGAGTCTCAGATTCCTACAGCTTTCGCCAATCCGTTTCAACTTCTTCTGCATGTTAATTTTGTGGGAGAACCTGACTCCAGGTTATCTCTCTCTGTTCATCATCTTTTTCTTCCTCTTTTTAGCTTTTTATTCCTGAGGCTTGGCCACCTTTGTCAGAATTCTCAAGGAGCTGAACCTGCATAACCACGTCCTCTTATCTTTTCAGCTTTAGAAACTGTGCTTTTAAATTTTAAGACCTGGGCCCTTTTCTGTGAGGAAGAGTCACCCTGAATGAATAAGAAAATGATAATTTGACTTTTTTTGAGGGGTGGGGGGTGAATTCTGTGGAAGAGAGTAATTATGATTTTGGTTCTAGTGAGCTATGAAATTGTGTAGGCTTCAAAGCACCCAAACCCATCAAATTTCCTTTTGAGCCGGAGTGCCACCAATTCACAGAGGGGCAGATTTGATCTCTTTTCTAACGTACGTGAGTTATAAAAAAATTAAGATATCGTATTCTACTTGCTGCATTGGAAAACAGAAATAACTGGCAGAGTGTTCTGGTGTTTCAGGCACTCGAAGCCCAAGAATTGAGTGGAAGACATTGATTTTCCTTCCAGTAACTGTTCTAAAGAAAATGAGTTTATTCCACAAAAGAGAAGGGAATGGATGAATGTCTGCACGTCACCCAAACTCTTGTTGAAACATATGATGGTTTATATTGATAAATAGATGGGCAGACAAAGTCGGGAAACTTGAAGCCAGAATCAGTAATTTACTTATGAAATAATGATTAGATTTCCCAAAAGCACTCCCATAAAAGGATTTCCCTGCAGTGGAGGGAAAAAATTCAGGCTGGAAGTGTGTGGGGCTGGAGGTCTGGCTGGGATAGCCGCAGCACCTTCCTGCAGCCACTCCAAAGCAGCACCAAACCTCCAGGGGTTTGCTCAGCACGGTTTTTAATTCCGTTTTTTACATCTGTTCTGCAACCTTTCGGGCTGCTCTCGGAGTTAAGGCGACAATTCCAAATGGCTGGAGTGGGAAACATCATCTCTGATTCCGAGCTGGAAAATTGAAGCAGCGGGTGAGCACAGGTAGGCAACTGCTTTATGGGAAGAGCAAATGGTTCTGTGATTGCTGAGGTAAAAGTGCTCCTGGAGACCAGAAATATATGAGAAAATATATAAGAAACCAATCACGAGCCTTAGCAACTCCAGGCTCATACTGCCTTTATATTGGAAAGAAGTAATTTTTAGGTGTGCTGGAAGATTTGCTGAGGTTCAATTTCCAGTTTTTTATTTAGTCCTTTCATTCAGTCTATTGTATGAAAAAGAAAAAAAAAAAAACCCACAAAAACCCCTCTGGCATGAATTGAGTGGTTTCTCCTTTCACTTCCCAGTGCTTCTGTTTGTTAATCATTTCATTAAACACCCCAAATATTTAGAGCCTGAAAGGACACTTATTTCTGAGAGTGCAGCTGGGTGGGATCCAGGGGAAGCTAAGATGATGCTTGAGAGATCTTCCTGAGTGAGGTTATTTTCCTGGCAGAGCCACACTTAGGGATGAAATTCAATGCCATTTTGCAGGTTTTTCTGATGGAACATTTCACACCTATTGCTGGGAAAAGAAAGAATTATTCAGCTTCTGCTTGCTGGAGCTGATGTACATCCTAAAATCAATTTAAACACATCTCTTGATGCATTGGAGAACTAGAGAGGCTTTACATGCATCTCAATGCTTTATTGCTGCTTCAATTTGCAAGGTTAATTTGAAAAACATGCCCTCAGCCTAATAACTGAGACTTTTTTTTTTATTTACGAGGGTTCTTCAGTGATTTGTTTATTAATCCAATTGCAAACAGATGGCAGTGAGTTGTCTTTTTTATTTATTTTTTTTTCCCCTGGCTGTGTTTCTCTCCCATCTGACCTCACTGAGAGGTTTCCCAGTCAGCTAAATGGGGAAAATCTGGGTTAGGTGTGAGATTCAAGACAGTTCCTTGAAAGAAGGTGGAATTATTTGCAAAAATGGCACAGGAAGGTAAGGATTAACCAAAATAACACCTGAAATTTCCCTGTAGATTGGGTCACATCTGTCCGACAGCTGGGGAAAAGTTTTGTCAGTGTGAAACCAAAAAACTGAAAGTGACCAAAAACTTTTCATTTTCTTGCACCATTTTCCTGCTCTGTTGTGTGATGTGGCAGGAAATTCCATGGCAGCAGATGCATCTTCCTTCAAATATTTTGCTAATTGAACAAACTCTGATCTTGAAATATTTAAGAAGAATTTATGCTGCATGAGCTGAAGTTGCTCCTGTAATAAATTTATTTGCTGCTTTTTTCTTTTTTTCGCGTTACAATGAAGACAGATTGGATCAGAGAAGTCCAATCAATCTGATACCTGAGCAATTTTGCTTCATAAATGCAAAGTGCACAATTGCTGAAATTCATCACTTTTTCCCCCCTCATTTATACTAGAGGAAAAAAAAAAAACCCAGTCATCTTTGAAAAAGTTCAATAATATTTTATCTAATGAATAATGCACATGCTTCATTTATTTCTGGAAAATTCCTTCCCCCCTTTAAATAGCTGGTACTTTTGTAATATTTTTTTTCTTTAAGGAACCAGGCCTTTCATCATTCTTTCTTGTGCAGTTATTTTTAGTTTTATTTTTAGTTTGTTTTTTTTTTTAAGAACCAGGCCTTTCCATCAGTCTTTCTTGTGCTGCTATTTTTAGTTTTAGTTTTAGTTTTATGGTTCATTTTTAGTTTTATTTTTAAGAACTAAGTCTTTCCATCATTCTTTCTTGTGCTGCTATTATTATTATTATTACTATTATTACTATTATTGTTATTATTATTATTATTTTATTATTATTTTTTATCTTTTTATTTTAATTTTTAATTTAAGAACCAGGCCTTTCCATCATTCCCCCAGATTGGTTTTTGCAAGGACATAGAGATGACAGCCAAGACTGTTGAAAGGTAGTTTTGGAGAAGTTTTCTCTGGACATCTTTGCAGGAAACCTCTCCCAGCTGGGGATTTGGGTTGGTGTTGTGAGTTCCTCTCTGAGATGCAGCGGTTCAGTTTGATTTTTCCATCTTTTGAACGTTGCAGTGACTGTGGGATGTTTTATCTCCCCATAAATTTAAATTACTGCTTTCCCTAAGCACCTGCAGGAGATTTCCAAGAAGAAAACTGCTGTGACCTCGGTGGGTTTGCACAGAGTGTTTCAGCAGCCATTAGGGCTGGTTTATGATTTAATCCATTTTAAACTCTTCCTGTAAGTACTTATATTTTCCACCTAATTGTGTCCATTTGATCCTCAGCAGTCCTTCAGGAGACAAAGTTATTGGACCATTATCTAGTCACGAGGCATTGATTTGTGCTATATAAAGAATGTATGGGTCTTGCTCTCTTCAAATGGGAAGACCTCTTTGTACTTGATCTTGTAAATGGGAGAAGACTTTTCCCCCTGTGAACTTCAGGCTGAAATCTGGCCAGATCTCAATTTATTTTTTTTTAACAACATGCTGCTCATGACACCCTTAGAAATGAGATTTGGATTTTGCTTGGTGACCTTTGAGTGATGATATTTATAGCCTAATGAAGTGATGTGCCTAAAACAAGAGGGGGAGAGCTATTTACGGGATGGAATTGGATTTTGTTCTGAAAGCCATTGTGTCCAAGAGGAGTTGCCAGTTGGGGTGACTGAGGGAATTGGGTGAGTGTGGCTAGCACAGGTCTTTCCCATGACAATTTTCTCCTGTGTTTTATAAACAAAGATAAAGTTTGGATGTTATTAAAAACAGTGTCTCGAGATTTGGACAGTTCAGGCCTGGCCAATCAGGCCTAGGGGGAGGTTTCTGACTGACCAATCTGGGTGACCTCTGAAAAATCTATATAAGTTGGAATCAAATAATAAAAGTTCTCTTTTTTATGCCACATGGAGAATCTGGGTCTTTTTTCTCTGTTAGTGGCTCAACAGCGCCAGGTGAGCATTTCCAAATTTCGGTGTCTGCAGTGTCTCCTCAGCACCATCAGCTTCAGCAGGGTGAGCTGAGTCTGGAAAGGGTGTCAGGAATTGGGATGTCCTCCTGGTTCAGTAATTCAGCTCAAAGACAAACCCCAAATTGTTTATATTTAATGTATTTGTTATACCCGTCTGCAGGCACATCAGGAAAGTGAATCAAGCTTTTAGGAAAAGGAATATTACTTTATATTCTTCCCACTTTGCCCTTAGCACTAATTTTGAGGAATGTCCACTGCACGGTTTAGCTGGGATTAAGGATTTACTGGGAACTGAGTCATTGTGTGCTTTTGAGCTCATTTTATTCTGCTATAGAGTGATTCTGGTTGGTTCTTCAGTAAAAAATTCAGATAACAGGAAATAGCTCAGATTTGGTCCCACCATTCCTGACATTCATGGGATCACAGAACATCCTGAGTTGGAAGGAACCACAAAGATCACCAAATTCTAGGTCCAGGACACCCTGACAATCCCACCCTGTGCCTGGAGCATTGTCCACATTATATTTTCTGGCTAAAATCCACAATTTTGACCCAAAATCCTCACCCAATAGCACTGCATCCTATTAATCTCACAAGCAATGCCCACTAATCCACATCCTCCTTTCCCAAGCTGAATTTTCCGCATTCCAAAATCCTTTCTGTTCCTAAACTCGCAGCCAACGTTGCTGCTGTGTTTTTCCAGGTGGTTGTTTTTTATCTGGAGTGCTTTAATTTGCTACTCAGCCCAGATTTGTCTCCGACTATTGCTAAACTCCAGCTGACAGCACCTTATGCTAATGTGGCAAATAATAAGACCACTTTGTTATCAAGCAAATAATTTAAAATACACAAAGAAGAATTCATTACAATGTGTTGTAAGAGCAATAAGGGAAGGGAGACAGCTTTTTATCAGGCCATAAAACATGGCTGGCGGCGTTAACCTCGCAGCACAATCAAACCAGGAGTAAATGATGCCATAAAACAAGCCTTGCCACCCTTTAATTGCTTAATTAACACTGGATTTTAAAGCAGAATTTTAATATAAGGTGCTGCTAAGCAGTGCAGAGATTCACCTGAGATAAAATGTAGGCAAATGAAGTAATTTTTGATGGGATTACTCATGTCAGCCTTTCCTGCAGCTCTTGTTGCAAGGATCAGATTTGGCTCCTGATTCCAGACATTGCAGGGTGGGACATCCCAAAATATTCTCCTGGATTTCAGAGCTGCCACCCTCCCAGGTCACTTGTCTGGGAGAGTGATGGGATCAGCATGGAGCAGCAGGGATATTTTTGGAGGAATCTTTATTTATTACTCCCCTGCGTCGCCATGGGGTGACATCCAGTGATCCAGGAACAGAACACCTGAGTTTGGGAGAAGTGGCACCCTGAGAAAAATAATCTTCAAATGTCGAGTCAAGTGTTGGGGAGTTGAAATTAATTAATTTATTGATAATTAAGTGCTATGGGGTGTTTTCCTGGAAGGAGCTCTGTGTGTTGGCGCTCTGGTTGTATTTGTAGGACTGAGGTGGAATCTCCCAAAGTGTTATTTGCTCCCTAAAACTCCCTGGGAAGAGCTTGCAGTCAGTCTTTTCTCCCAGGTAACAAGAGGAAATGGCCTCAGGTTGCCCCAGAGGAGGTTTAGATTGGAGGAATTAGGAAAAATGTTTTTGTAGAAAGGGTTGTGAAGAATAGGAACAGGCTTCCTGGGGAAGGGTGGAATCTCCATTCCTGAAAGTGTTCCAAAAATGTGTGGATGTGGTGTTTAGAAACATGGATTTGTGGTGAGCCTGGCAGTGAACTCGATGATTTTGGAAGTCTTTCCCAACTGCAATAATTGTGGTCATGGCTTGGAAAAGCTGCACTACAAGTTACACTTTTTCTTTCATTGTGTGTTTGCTTTGGTTGTTGTTTTTGGGTCATTTGGTTGTTTTTTTGGGGTTATTTTTTGGTTGTTTTGGGCATGGTGAAGCCCAGAGACTGTGCAAAGCAGTCTGTATCAAAGCTTTCACAAAGTTCCCACTCAGTGGTTCCAGTGGCTGGGTGACACAGCCATACATCACTGCCATGGACTCAGTGCCAGCTCAGGGATAATCTGTGGATTTACAGGTGACACCTTCCCAGATGGGGACTGATGGGACATTCCTCTGACTGATGCCTTACTGCTCCTTTGTCACTTGAAATTAGGCAAATAAATTGGCTCCAGGTTTTGTGGGCAGTGGAATGCAGCTGGAATGGGAGGCACAGTCCCAGACAGAGGTGTGTGGGCTTTGCAAAAATTCAAAATAACCAACTGAACAGTGCAGGTCAGACCATTGTTTTCCAATTATCCTGTTCTGCAATTCCTACTTTCTTGAGCCACTTATGAAATAACACTGGCTCTTTCTTGATACAACTATGAAATAATAACTTCATTATGAAATAACATAATATATATGAAATAATAGCTTTACTGAGGGTTAAAGACTTGTTGCAGAAAACAAAGCATTTTATTTATTTATTAACTTATTTTTTTATAATGGTAAAGTCATTACAAGGCTCGTAACAATGAAATGGATCAAATTTGCTCTCCCTTATTTTAGAAATTCTGGGATATTTTTTGGTACTGATCCTAGTCCATGTTTAAGCCATGAAATAAGTGTTCAGCCTGCTGCTCCCCTCCTGCTCTGGGAACAGCTTCTGTGGGAATTACTGGGCTGGTGGCTTCTCCAGGGCCACCTGGATGGAGGTGACACCTCTGCCTGTGTCCAGGGACAGTCTGGAGACTGGATGAGTTGGCTAGGTGGGAAAATTCAATCCACTTCTTTATTTCCCAGCTTCTGAGGCAGTTCTGCTTCAAAATAATGGATTTAGAGGAGGTAACACTGTGGTAGCACTTTTATTTATTTATGTATTTATTTATTTATGTATTTATTTATCTATTAAAATTTATTATGACACACAGAAGCTATAAGGTCAGGAATTTGGGAATCCACGGAGTAAAGGCATGTGAGCATCAGGAGTTCTCTGAAATCCTGCAGTAGATATGGAAATTCCAGAAGAACAACCAAGAGTTGCATTGGTTCCAGGAGAGCCACCAAGTGGAGATGCACTTGAGCCCAAAATAAAGTACTCTGGTAGTAAAATATTGTTTTGTGATTTCCCAGTGCTCCCCAAAACTGAAAACAGAAGGAAAAACAAGAGTATGAAATCCTACCTTTCCCTTTTACTGTGTGAAAACTATAGCAATTGCAGCCTGATGCCAAAATTCTATTTCTTGCAGTTAAAAAATGTCTATTCTCCTGTGCTGCTCTTGGAAACACATTCCAAAGGAAAATGTTTGGATGGAAGACTTGAAAAATAATTATTTGTTTCCCTGCAAGACACCCTGTGCAATCTAAGCAAATAGAAATAGCAATCCCAAAATAGGAAGCATTGTTTCTATTTGTGCTGCTTCATCAACTGAACCACTTTCTGATCCTGTTTCTTTATCAGGGAGACATTTAAATCGAGGAAATGATTTTTAATACTAGGGCAGAAATTAATTTCATGCATCTGCTGGCAAATGCCTACTATCAAGAACCGAGTAAACAAACATTTGCACATCTGCTCCTGCTCTGTGACTACAGGATCCAAATTAGAAAGGAAGTTGGGGTTTGCTTTTTCACTTCTGAAAGGCTCTAGTTTGCCATTTTAAACAGTGTGAAGTGCCTAGAAGTACAGAATATATGACTGTGTAGCCAGGATGAGGCAGAGAAATGTCCTTGGTGGTGATCTCATGAATCTTCAGTAGGAAATAGTGCTTTTTAATTTAGTGTATTTTAGTTTGGTGTTTGAACAAGTCCAAGTCCTGCACGTGGGGTTTTGGGGAGAAATGTCTCCAAGGATGTTCCCTACTTTTTAAATTTTTTTGGGTTTTTTTGGATCTGGGTGGTAAAAGCTGAAGCAGAAAATCATTGTCATTCAGGCTGCTCTGATTATTGGAAATGACTTAACCTTGGAGAAGCTGTAGCCATAAACAGGCAAATTCCTGGGGCTGGAAGGCAGAGGAGCTTCTGCTGCTGGAGGTGACAGTGAGCCCAAGGCAGCAGGGCTGTGCTCCTCCTGTTCTGAAGCTTTTAGGATGTTTTTAGATCTTCCCATGACTACTGCAGCACCTTTTGTGTGGAATAAAGGTTTTGGGTGAGTAGGAACATCTAAAAAGGGTTGGTGCAGGCTGAAGGAATCATCTCTTTGGACTGCAGAGAGCAAATGCATTTGGTCATAAATCATGGAGTGGTTTGGGTTGGAAGGACCTTAAATCTCATCCAGTGCCACCCTTGTCATGGCAGAGACACCTTCCACTGTCCCAGGCTGCTCCAAGTCCTGTCCAACCTGGCCTTGGACACTGCCAGGGATCCAGGGGAACCACAGCTTCTCTGGGAATTCCATCCCAGCTCCTCCCCACCCTCCCAGGGAACAATTCCTTCCCAGTAATTAATCCCAAACTACCCTCTGTGAGTTTGAACCAATCCTCCCTTTTCCTACTTCACCTCTTGAGAGATTTGTTGGCTAAAAGGTCTCATTTTGGGACGTTTTGGCTTTATCCTGCCTGGCTGAGTTTGCTCTCCCAAGTGTCAGATGACACAGGCTCTGTTTGAGACTCCCTGGGAAATGGTCTCTGAAGAGCATTTTGCCTGAACACTTCTGCAGTGTGTACTGAATAGAAATCAAATTTCCTTTGGCTGCAGCTTTACTCGTGGAGTGTATTTTGGATGGTGATGATATTCCAGGAATAGCCATAGAGGCACCAGAAAGGATGGGAATGTCTCCACGGGAAGGATTGTGCCAGGCAGCTGATTACACGCCATAAATAGAGATTTAAATGGGGTTTAAGTAGTCTGTGGAAGGCATCATTTAAATCAGCCACAGACACATGCAGTACAAGCATAATAACATGTTTTATCTCTGACAGGGACTGGAGTTAATTCTCAGGTTGGGTTTTTTGACATCTGGCTCTTTGCAACACATCCCAAAAAAGTCCTAGCAAAGAAAAAAACTATGATCTTGTTCAACAAATCGAGCTGAGGAGCAAATAAAGCCTTTGTGGCAGGAGTTGTACACAATTAAGTGTGATCTCCTGGGTGCAGACCACCAATTAATGGCATTGCTAAAAGAAAAAAACACAAAAAACCCCCACCCCAAATCAAAACCAGCTTAAAACATTAAGGTAACACAGTTTTCATGTCCTCAAATACACCTAAGAGGAAGATTAGGGAATATGATTGATTATTTTGACAATACAGCTGATGCTTTTAAGATGCACTCAGGAATTCTCCTGGTTTTCTTGTTTTTCTGGGGTTTGTGTCCTTAATATGAAACCTCACAGAAGGTAAATAATGGATCAGAGGTGTCATTCCCAGGATTTCTCCTCCCACAAAAGGAGAACCAGAGCGTTTTTCTGCCCATTAACTAACAATTCTACTTTCCCTGAAGTCAATGAGACCTTTCCCATTACTCTTCAGTGGGGCTCAGATCTCACCCTGGAAATTGCTGAGGTCGAGTCTAATATAAAACCTACTGGAGTCGATGGAATTTCTCCCCCTGATTTTAGTGGATTTGCCTCAGGCCCAGGCTGGGCATGATGTTAATATTACATCAGTGGGGACTCAAAATGCTGAGCCCTCATTTTGTCACTCCTGAACAATAAAATACACTTTGTTAGCAACAAGGAGACAGATTTTTTTCTGGGCTGCTGTGAACCCTCTGACTCTGCCTTCAGAGGAATCTCAGGGTGCTCTGCATTGTTTAAATTTAGCCCCAAATCGTTTAAATTTAACCCCAATTTAACATCACCAGCAGCTGGCACGTTGTACAAAACAACCTTGCCTTTCAGCCATCCCAAGACAAACACAAAAATGGTTTTTTTACCCAAATTAAAAGCACTCAATCTTAACAGGAAAAAAAAAAAAAAAAAGAAAAGTGTCAGGCGCAAACATCTTGAATTAAACTAACAGTTTTTGGATGGGTGAAACAGAGCATGGAGCAAATCTCCAATAAAATACCAGCACTCTGGAGGATTAGCTGCACGCTCTATTTCCCCCTCACAACTGTGCCATGCAGTGCTGGGCACTCACCCTTTCTCTGCTGGAGTCAAGGTGTGTTATCTCCCTGATGCAGATGCAGCCAATCCTTGGCAACTTGTTGAACTTGGGGCTTTCAGGCTGTGCTTGCTCACTGGAGGTGACAAAGGGCTCACACTGCCGGGGAATAATCGTGGTTTGCACACAGGCAAATGCAGCCGTGCCCTGGAGCAAAGGGTGATGTGTTAATTAATTTGGAGTCCTTTTTTTTTAAAAGTGGCTGTAGCTGAGGGGTTTGCATTTTGGTTTGTTTCCTGGCTGGGAAGTGGTTTTTTCTGGGAGCAAAGCCCCCAAAAAGCTTCATGAGCCCTGCAGGGATCAGCAGGTTATTTCTCACTCCATGCCTGCTCACACTGCTGGGAAATAATCGTATTTTTCACACAAGCAAATGCAGCCATGCACTGGAGCAAAGGGTGATGTATTAATTCATTTGGAGTGCCTCTTTTAAAGTGTCTGTAACCAAGGGGTTTGTATCTTGCTTTGTTTCTGGATTGGGAAATGGTTTTTTCTGGGAACAAAATCCCCAGAAAGAAGTTTCACCAGCCCTGCAGGGATCAGTGGGTTATTTCTCACTCCACTCCTGCTCTGATGCACTGAGGTAGAAAACATATGCCAAAGTGATGTAGGAAACGAATCTGCCTCGGAATTCTGGTGTTCCCAGTGTCTTACACAAAAGTTGACCTTTCCACGGCTCTGAATCGGGAAAAGTCAGCGAGAACAAGGCAGAGAACATCATTTGTCACTCTGCAAAGCCTGGCTGTGCCCACAGCTGGAGCAGCCTGTGCTGCTCCATCCCTGCTCCTCGGGAAGGGCATGGGAATCACAGCAATTCCCAAGGGAGGTGAGTGAGGTGATCGACGATTTGATGTTTTGATGCTTTGCTTTGCAGAGGAGAAACCTGAGCACTGTGACTGAGATTCACCCCCACCTCTTAGTGTTTTCAACAGATTGCACTTTTTAAAATAGATTTAAAAAAAAAAATATTTCTCTGCGTATGGATTTTAAAATGCGTCACCTTTCCGTATTTTCCTTTTTTCACATTATATCTTTATAAATTTTACACATAATTTTTCTCTTTAAAAGCCAACCTGCGTGCCCAGAGGCAGGGGTTGGGAGTAGTTAAATTAAATGCTCTTTTTGTGGTGAAATAAGGGCAGTGGAGAGCAGTGCTTAAAGAAAGAAACTGTAAAACCATCAGGGCATTATCTGCCTCCAAGGTGTGACCTCACAGCAGGGCAGCTAAATCCATCCACCAACTAATTTTACTCTAGAAAAGTCTTTGGAAATAGATTTTATCTTTTTTCTTTTTTCTTTTTTTTTTTCCTCAGGAACATATCAGAGCCAGAGGAATTGATTTTTTGGAAAGAAAATAAGCTCCATCGCGTAAATTATGTTAACTGCTGAGTAAAATGCCAATATTAGAGGTATTTGGGCCAACTTATGTTGAGATGCTCTGCTAAAATCCCTGCCCTCTTGTAGTTAAATATATATTGAACACAGATTTAAGGAATAGTTTAATGAGGGGTTTTCTTCCCAGAAAATGGGATTGGATTTTGGAAGAAATGGTTGCATATGGAGGATTAGGTTGGTTACTTGACCCAATTAACCCACACAGTGTTATTCTAGATATTTTATTTCAATTTCCATGGAGGCCTCATCCTGCTTTCCCTAGACAAGGAATATTCAGGGAGAACTTCCACTAGATTTTGGAGGAAAAGCAGGATGGGGTTGGTTTTTGATCAGTGTTTCTTCCTGTAAACACACAGAGGGAAAAAGTGAGAAAATGGGCAAAAAAAGTATCAAACAACCCAGTCTGATTTGCAAAGAGAAAGACAAACCTGGCCAGGGAATTGAGTGCAGGAGCTGGAGCAGCTCCTAGGGGTTGTAACTCGAGTAATTTGGATTTATGTAACTTGTAATTAGAGCTGACACTGACTGTGCCACCGCCGGAGGGTCATTTTGGGCTGTTCTGAGCAATCTCTGTGCTGAACAAACCATCCCTCATGCCATGGATTTCATGTTTACCTGTTGAAAGAATAGCTTTAATTTTGGGGAGAATCATAAAAAAAAAAGAAGAATTCTTTGTTGGTTGTCAAAATCATCTTCGTGTCTCTTGGTGCTTTTTAGGGTGGCGCCTGAGTTTCAGGGTTTTGTTCCAAATTCCCGTTTGCATTTTGGATCCCCTTTGAGCAGCCGGAGCCAAAACCCAACTGCTGGTGTTTAGTGCTGTCCTGCACCACTGGTTTTTGTCATTTGAGGACTGCAAAGGATTTTCTCCTGGTTTTTGGCATCTGTACACATGGCAGGCGCTGCTCGAATCGAGGGCTGGGAGTGTATGTAGGAAAATTAGCAGAACTGAGTCCAAGCTAAAATAAGAGAGAAAAAAAAATCAAATATTGATGAAAGAAGCCCTTTATTTTCCCAGAAAGTTTATCTGGAGTGGTCCCACACTGCTCTGATCCTCATGCCCACAGTCCAAGCTGGGATGGAAATGGTTTTTCGGGTGAAACCTCCTCCAATCCCCACCATTGCTCCCCAACAATTCCTCTTCAGCTCCTCATATCTGCTCACCAAAGGGAATATTTTTTTTTAATTGCTCCTTTTGATTTGTTTCTGGTTGTAGGAGCTCTTGGAGGATTTTCGCTTCAAGTTCTGGATTTTTTTCGAATGGGAAATATAATTGCATTTGCGCTTTCTTCTTCACATTTGCATATCTCGTAGATGGTTGTGTCTCACAAAGTGTGCGCTGGGAATTCTGTGCTTCACTTCATGTGTGGAAGGGAGAGTAAAAGGGAACCTCTCTGTAGGATTTTGGTGCAGATCTCCATTAATTTGTTCAGGAAGAGCTCAGAAGTGAAGAAAACATTCTGGGAGACCCAATTTACCAAGAGTTTGGTTAGGTGGGATTTTACACAAATTGGATTTCATCAAGCACAAAGCTGACTCAGGGGATATTCTTTGTCACCCAGGACTTTTTTAAACTCACCCTTCTTGGTGAATAAATCACAAATATTTTGAATTCTAGTGCAAACACTCACAGGGATATTTGGTGATCTCTCCTGCCAAGCTTCACAGACAACTAAAGAAATGTTCAGCTCGTTTCGGCAGAGGCTGAGATGTGTTTGTCTGGATATTTGGATTACTATTTTACATACATTTAGTTGACAGCATGGCTAATGTGCTTCAGGAAGGTTGGGAGTGTAGTTTATTAGAAATATTGGGTGATAGAGTATTTATTGAGAGAACTAAGTCGATTCTGATGTCCTTGTCTGTAAACAATCCAAACATCGATTTTTAGAAATTACTATACTAATGAGCTAGAGCTTAATTTATCAGAATAACATAGGGAAGTGTGCAGCTAATAACGCTGTCTATTAGAGTGATATAATCAAATTAATGCTCATGTAAAAACAACATCATAAAGGTAAGAATGATCAGTGTGTATTGACATGCCTGAGAAACATTGGCAGAAAAAAAATGTATATAGAGGAAAAAAACATCATGGAAATTCTGCTACAGAGAGATGGATGATCCTTTAAAAACATCACAATAAATATATTTATGGAGAGTATTAGAGTTGAGGTCTAACACAGGATATTTTGGATTATTGCTCCGAGATTCCAGCTCCAAACCAAACCCATAAATCCCAGCTTTCAGATTCCTGCTGCAGTCAAAACATCAACAGTGTTTAAAGCAGAAAGCCACTGATGGGATTTTATGGAGCATATTAGGAAGTGTCTAATTGCACCAAATGAGCATTGGTAACCTAAAATAGGGACAGAGCTGTGCAGGGGAAGCTCAGGATTCTCATGGAAGTTGTTTATTCCCATAATAATGGGAATAAATAATAATAAATAATAAATAATGGGCACTTCTGAATGGTCAGAGTGCCCTGGGAGTGGCTTTCTGACAGGAGCAGAGCAAGCTGTGCTGCTGTAAAATAACTTTAGCACTTTTAGTATCACTGTCCCTGTGTGATCAAGGAGAAGGGAGTCCATTGATCTCCCATTAATCTCTGATTTAATGGGAAATTTCCCCTGGAGAACTGGGAAAGGTGGGATAGAGAGCTGCCCAGGTGAGGCTGCAGCAGCTCCCAGCCAGCTCAAGCTGCTTTAATTTAACCTTCTCTCAGGTTAGCTGGGATAACACTTAATTTAGGATAACGGGGAGATCATATTAATAATGATTAACATTAAATCTCCCCTTTGGAAACCTGGTGTAGGACATGCTTTCCCAGAGGTTTATTTGTTCTTAAAAAGCTCTGGGAACACATTGCTGAATGAGAGAGAATTAGGCAGGTTGGAAACATGAGGAATAGACTGTTCCTGTCACAGAGGTTTCACCAATGAGAATCACAGAATCATGGAATGGTTTGGGTTGGAAGGAACCTTGAGGATCATCTCATTCCTACTCCTTGCCATGGCAGGGACAACTTCCACTGTCCCAGGTTGCTCCAAGCCCTGTCCAGCCTGGCCTGGGACACTGCCAGGGATACAGGGGCAACACAGCTTCTCTGGGAATTCATTCCATCTCCTCCTCACCCTCACAGGGAACAATTCCTTCCCAATATCCCATCCATCCCTGCCCTCTGCCAGTCTGAAGTCATTCCCCCTTGTCCTGGCACTACAAGCCTGTGTTTTACAGGCATGAATATCCACAGTTGTGTCCAGAAAAAGCACTTCATGGGAAAAGTATTCCATAACAGGAAAAAAAAAAGCATAAAGTATTTTCTTTCTATCCTTTTTTTTTTAATGATATCCTTTTATATTCTGAGTTATCTCCATTAGAGAGACAAAGGACCCAGAAAAATCCAGAGTGTGTGAAATAACACCAAGCTTTGTACAAATTATTTCCCCTCCAAATTCAAGAATGTCTCCATCTCCCAGATCCTGGCTGGACTTTGCTTATTGGATTTTGGCTGGCTTAGATTGGAGTCCAGAAACTTTGATCGATGTCAGAGCTGCTGCTGCATCTTTAGGACTGAAGATCAAGGGAATAGAGAAACGCCAGCTTTGGCAGGATACAAGAGTGTGTTCCAGTGATCTAAATTAATATAAAATATGTTCACACCTTAACTGCTGTCCCAGCAATTGCTCCGAGCAGGACACAAACAGGAAGAGCTGCTCCCAATTATTTATCATGGCTGGGAATGCACATCATCAGTGAAATGTGAGCCTTCACCTGTTATAGTTTTGCCTGAAGAATTTATCAGCACTGACACTTCCCTATTTAGGTCATTCCCAACAGCATCCCTTTGCCTTTCGGAAATCATTTAATAATCAATCTGAGAGCTCAGTTAAACACAAGCTTGGAGTTCATTGTCATCTGGCAAAATCCCAGCCTGCACATTTGGATTTGGCTGTGCTGGGAGAAGAAGAATCATCCTTTCGTCCACCAGACGAGCTCAAAACAGGACAAGTTGCCAATTTTCACATCCAGCCAGAAATGGAAGTGGAAATACGCAGTATCATGCATGAGGAGGTTAAAAAAAATCCACTTTTTTTTCATGTAAATTGGAAGTCCAGACTGTTCATTTGAAACATTGCAGCTACCACATCAATAAGAAAGAAGATAAATCTCAGTCCTTGCCTCCAGATTAATCAATTGCACATTGATCCAAGAGCAGAGAAAATAATTTTGTACTTTACTCCATCTTTTCTTTATCACAAAATGATCAGTGTTTACATCGAATTCATGCATTTCCTTATTTGCAACTAAGAAGATTTTTTAAAAATTTTAAATACTTTCAGACTTTTAAAAATTGGCAGAATGGATAAATGAGCACCTTTCAGTTCTCTGGAGAGAGACCTCAGCTCCTGAGCTCCTGGGGACAGGGGATTGTCACAGGGAATGGGGAGAGTGTGGGGATGCACAGAGCTGGAATGGGAATGAAACTGGGATGGATGAACTGGAAAGGGAGGGAGGAAAGAGTTCAGGAAATGCTGGGATCATGGGAATAATACTGGAATGAATGAACTAGAAAGGAAGGAAAGGATTAAAGAGAATGCCAGGACCATGCTGGTTTCCTGCTTTGCTACAATTCACGTTGAAACTCCTAAGGGACCTGGGTTGTTCAGTCTCCCCTCTCCTGCATCCATCACTTTGTATTTCTTAACACTCAGTTCCTTTTCCCCTCTTCCTGGATATTAATTTAGGCTGATTTTCCAGGGGAATCTCGGGAATGCAGAGCTGACAGAATTTGCATTTTGGTAATTGTGTCTCATTTCCACGGCGGATGGAGCTCCCTCGCAGTGCTTTCCTGTGTCCATCACACAGCTCAGCCCAAATGTTCATCTGAAGTCATTTTAACTGGCTGGGAGGATATTTCAAATTTCTTTTTCAAACGTCTCTGTTGGCAGAGTGTAATTGGTGAGAGGCAGGCAATTTTCTAAAGCGAAGCGGAATTCCTGCTCAGGTACAGATTATATTTCCTGTGATACCTGCAGAGCACATGGAGTTATATTTCATTACAGCTGAGTGCCAAAGGAAGGTACAACACTTTGAAACATATATAAATAGGGTAGCTTTTATTTCAAGCTTCACAAAAGAAGATCTCAGGCTTTGGTTTCTGGTGTTATTACAATACCTTTAATTTATAGGTATTTTTCGCTGTTCTCCATTTAGATTTTTGAAAATTAATTTCAAAGCATGGCTGGACTCGATGATCACAAGGAACAGGAGAGAGCTGTGCCTGTGCTGCTAAAGAGAAGCAGAACTCAGATCAGCTCTAACACAGAATACTAAAGCTCAGCTCTGTGGGTTGTTAGTGTTATGATTTCCCCTTCTCCAGCCCCACAAGTTCCTTGTGCTATCCTCCAAAGTTTAAAAAAATATTTCCTCCAGAAACTTTCCCAAAGTGTTTTATTAAAATCGTGCTCCTCCTGACACATTGATGAAGTTCTTCTCCAGTGGAAGCTCCAATGATTTTAATTTCATCAGGAAAACACATGAAAATCAAGCAAGAGAAAAAAACCATCAAACCCTAATAAATCTTTTAAAACAAATTAAAGTGATGGCTGAGCTGACACATTCAATTTTCAATAAAAAAGGATTTTCAGCCAGCCACAGGCATTACTCAAAGACTTAAATCTGCAACACCAGGATTCTGCTTGTTTGCTTGCACTGAGTGCATTAAATCAACTGGGTGGCTGATCTGTGAAGCACTGCCCACCCTGTGCCTCCCAGTGCTGCAAGTTGCTTATAAGTAACAGATAAAGACAGAAGAATGACTTTTCAGTGAACTTTCTGATCACAACTGCTGTGGAGTTTCATGTTTGGATCATCTGCAAGTCAGATAATTAAGGATGAGGTGTAGGATTTTTGTAGTCACAGTTAAAGGGTTTGTTCTTCCATATAATTTTCCACTGTAGTGTTGAATGTACCCTAAGGGACTTGTCTTTGTTGTCTGTTCAGTTGAATGTATAAACGTTGGGGAAAAAAATCCCAATCCTGGAAAATTTCCTTCCTCCAAGTGTCCTATTTAAGGATAACACACCATGTAAATAATAATAATTATTGAATTACAAAGCAGGGTATTGGTGCAAGTATTTCAGTGCACAGACAGCAGTGCTGTGAGAAAAAGCTCCTTGTGGAGTTCTCTGTGATGCTGCAGGGAAATGTGTGGATGAGAACTAAGATTTAGGACCAGGATTTAGGATCAGAGCCTCCTGATTTCTGTCCTAATTCTCCATCCTAAAGGCTCATTTCCATTCCAGCTAACAAATGCACAACCATTCTGCTTCCATATTTTGTCTCCTTCTTGTCCTGTGTCACCATTTTCCATGTTGTGAACAAAGGGATATTTCTTTTATATTTCTTTCTTTATGTTCTGCTCCCGTATTTTGTTTCCCTGATTTCTCCTCAATGTCATTTCCATGTTGTGAACAAGGGGATATTTCTTCTATATTTCTTTATTTATATTTTTCTCCCGTATTTCATTTCCTTAATTTCTCCTGTCCAATGTCATTTCCATGCTGTGACAAAAGGGTATTTCTTTGACACCCAACTTCTGAGTAAACTCCAGAAAACAATGCACTGTTTTCTCAAAAGCAACCACAATTACTCTGCCTTCACTCACAGCCTCAGCTTGTTATGTTCCTGATTAATTAGGCAGCATTTTTTCAATCATGAAGCAATTTCAAAATACCCTTTCAGGTCTAACAAGTGGTGCACGCTGGATGCCACAGTTTTTACAGTTTGCTTTATTCAGCTTTTGATGATTTGTGCATCCTGCCCCACCCTCCACCTTTGGGTCTCTACCTCATCGCCTTCAAAGCTTGGGCTGCTGTTTTTATAATGAAATAATTAATATTTTGACAGAAAAACAGGAGGCATGAATGCAGCAGAAAGTGGCTTATGGCCTCTAATTAAAACGAGCTCAGGAGTACAAAAGAAATTCCTCTTTTATAATTATCATCCATGTTATACTTTTAATGAGTGTCTCGTGTGGGATGTTGTTGATTGCTCCAGAGCTGAGCTCCTTGAGGCACTTCAGCTTTTTCCAGGTAAACTTTACTCAGCTTCTCGTGTGGAGGACACAAATCTTTACTGGAGAGGCTCTGTCAGTAAGAGCATCATAAAGATGGCTGTAGAATATTCCTGGTAATTTGAGGAGCTCTCTGAAGGTCAGCCTGTGGGAGAGGGGGAGAAGCTCCCAGCATGGGCACCAATTTATTGGGGAATTTCTGCCTGGTTCAATGGCTGTCGGGTGTGACAGCAGCATTCAGAGCAAGAGTTAATTCTCCAGGATCTGTCTCTCCCCACCTGATCTTTAATTCAGTCACAGATTTCCATTCTGGGGGGCATGGGATGAATGTATCACACAGATGGATTGATCTTTGCTTTTCATATGAATGGTTTGTGCCCTGATGGTGCTGATTGTGTTGTTGTTGATCTCCATCCTGTTAACCCAACTGTCCTGCAATGAGGAATGACATTCATTTAAAGCTCTCTAGGACAGGAACAACATAAACTTCCTCAGGAATCACTGTGGAGCTCTAAGGCTTAGGCAAATGTTCAATCTCTGTGTGTCTGAGGCCCACATTGTAATTAAAAGGAAGAAATAGCACTCCCAATTGTGGCAAGCAATTGAGAATTATTCTCTCTCCTTGAGAATTATTCTCTCTTTTCTTCCTGTGTTTTATAAACAAAGATAAAGTTTGGATGTTATTAAAAACAGTTTCTCGGGATGTGGACAGTTCAGGCCTGGCCAATCAGGCCTAGGGGGAGGTTTTGAACTGACCAATCTGGGTGACCTTTGAAAAGTCTATATAAGTTGGAATTAAATAATAAAATCTTCTTCTTGATGCCACACTTTGAACCTGGGTCTCCTTTCTCAGCTAGTGGCTCAACAGCGACATCCAATTAATACCAGTTCCCCGAAAGAAACTTTCACCAAGATTTTTTATTTTAACACACAGGGATTTGTTGGCATTTAAGGTTGTCTTGAATCAGAAATTCTGTGTAGATTCTCATGTGTTACTGACACACAATTTTTCCTGTCTTTAGAAGGAATATTTCTTTGTCAGCAAGAGAATGTTTTCTGGCAATAATTTAATTTGGAGTTCTCAGCTTGTCTCTGCCCAAGGGAACGAGGCAAATCCACAAGGAGGACCAGAGGAGAAACCTTTGGGAGCAGAGAAAATAACCTGAGCCAAAGGGCTCTCACCTCCTGCTCACCACAGGAACTTTGTCATGAATTATGGTTTCATCCCACCAGAATGATGTGTTTGGACTGCTGTGATAATTCTGGAATCATTATTTAATGCTGTTTTTCACCTTTCGCTGCGGCAGGCCAATAAAGCTTGCAGGAGGTGAGGACATTTTTGGAAGTGCCACTGTCACCTCACAACTTGGGGACAATATATCTGCTACAGATGTGGCTGGGATGTTTTATTTATAGGCAATGCAAATAAATCCAGCGGGGGTTAAAATAAATCAGGCAGGCTTGTCCAAACAGGTGTACATCCCTCCAAAAAAATGAAATGATTGATTATTTGACATTAATCTTCTCTAAAACAAATTAGGAAGCTATTAATTATCAAAATCCTTATTTATTCTGCTGTAAAAATTATTTATTCCCATTCAAAAGATGTAGCATCTGCTCCTAAGACTTCTCAACTGAGCTTAAATCTTAGCATTTAAAATCTTTTCCCAACGCTGAAAATGTTGTACATATTTGCAAATTTTGTATTATGGCACCATAAAATCCATAAAGTGCTTCGAGCATTTAAACTGCACAAAGAAGCAACTGCAACTCATTACTTTGCCTCAAGTGTGATGGTTTTTTCACGTCTCCAAAATGAATAGCAGGAGAGGGAATTCCAGATATTTATTCTTCGTCTCAATGGGCCTTTTTCATCTGCACAATGGGTTAGTTAATGGTATTTGAACCTTTATTCAGGGGGAGAATTCAGCATTCTGAATTTCTCTTTGCCCACGTCCTCCAGTGTGACACAGGTAAAAAATAATAATATCAAACCGTTGCCTTTCTGAAGGAGTCATTATCTTTTCATTAATCATCTGATGAGAGGAATGTGTTCGTCTCGCAGCAGCAATTTCTCACGCTCTGCTCCTGGTGAATGGAGCTTTTGTGAGGCAGTGATTTTACCTTGACCTGGAACAGAGCTCTGAACCTCTCTCCCTACAAGGAATTGTTCCAATTCCTTCTCTTCTGCATTTTACTGACTGCCAGGAGCTTCAGAATTCAAAGAGCTACATTTCCTTGCCTGTGTTCAAACCTAATTCAAACCTAATTCCGTCTGTGTGAAAAAAACGACAATTTATTTTCCACATTCCTCAACTTTTTTGCCTCTGGATGTGCAGCGTTAGCAGAAGGTGAAAAGCAGTTTTCCAGCAAGGGGGGAGCAGTTTGACACCTTCCTGAGAGCTGCTGGGAGGTGGTTGGAGATGTTTCCCTGAGAAGCTCTGGCTGCCTGGATCCCTGGAAATGCCCAAGGCCAGGCTGGACAGGGCTTGGAGCAGCCTGGGACAGTGGAAGGTGTCCCTGCCATGGCAGAGGTGGCACTGGATGGTATTTAAGGTCCTTCCAACCCAAACCACTCCACGATTTAATAAGATTTAAATTCCTCTTTCCCTGCCCCTTGGAGCTCTCCATTGGAATGTGCAGCACTTTTTGTTGTCTTTCTGAACTGTTGCAGTGGAAAAGCAGCAAATGCTATAAGAATTCTGTGATTTTTGGAGTGCACATCCCTGGTGTTTACTCTCCAACTTCATGGGCTTTTTACTTTTTTCGCACGGTTGTTTAGGTATTAATTAATTTAGGTATTAAATGGTGGTGAATTTAATAACGAGCAGAATGGAAACGGTAAATTAAATTAACAGCTCTGTTGTAAAAAAACCCCACCAACACATTCCTTCCATCTAGGTTTGATACAACCCAATTAAAACCAGGATAGAGCTCATCCCTTTGTCTTAATAAGCATGTTAAATTAGCTATTTCCTCCTCAGAGGAAAACACGCTTAGAAACCAACTCCAGGATGTTTAGGAACGGGGAAAGAGTTGATTTCTCGTCCCCTGCTATTTGTAATCTGTGATTAAGTGGTGTGAAATGGGGCTAAGCCTTCCTGGCGCTGCCTTGGAGCTCTTCCTCCTCCCCTGTGCTCTCCAAACGTGTCTGGAACAAAAGTAGAGCAAGGCAGGACTAATCTCCATTTTCTCCACAGCCTTGGAAAATCTTTCCTGGTGATGTAAACTGCGAGCAAAGGCTGTTGTTATGTTTAATCCCACAGAGCTGGAAGTCTTCGGGAGGCAGGGATGGGAAAAAGGAAAGATTAATTATATGGAGTTCATACAGTCCATGGTAAAAGGAATTGGAAGATGTGTTTCTGTCTCCATGTATAAAGTTAAATTTCTGGCCTTTTGTTCTTTCCCCATGTGAGCATTTGATGGTATTTTGAAATTGGAAATCCCACTGATCAGAGATTGGACTGCAAAATCTTTGGGTGGATACTCAGATATGTTATCAAACATGCTTACAGTGATGCTAAAAATGAAATTATTCATCTGTTTTGCTGTGATATTTACGCCTGTAACCACATCCTGGGGAAAATGCACCTGCAGGGACACAGAGGGATCATTCCTCTGCCATTCATGCTGCAGGAATTCAAGCATCACTATGAAAAAAAGCTTAATTTGCAAGTTTTCTAAGCCTGATTGCATTGATGTGATCACGACTCCAACCTGCTAGCCAGTTTGATGTGGAAATGACCCACATTGCACTTTTTTTTCCTTCATTCTCATGTTGTGCAGCCTAAAATAAATATATTCCATTCCCTCTGATGTTCACTTGCATCAGAATGAAGGGAGACACGGTGCTGTCATAGCAGGTAAACTTCCTTTCCCTGGGGAATTGTGGATGTGTGTGGCTCAGTGAGCAATAATAAATAAAACTTTGCTGAAGCAAGGTTATAAAACAGATTATTATTTTCTTAGGAGTGATAGAGACGCACAGGAGTCGCCATGGAGGCACCCAAGCAATAAAATAAAGGTTTCAGCATCCTAAGGCAGCCGGAAGGAGATGTGTAAATGGAACTGGGAGTACCCACTGAAATGAAAGGTCATTTTCTATGTGATACACAGTGAACTTTAGGGCCATAAATTGCTGAAGAGACCTAATGGTGAGGCAGAAAACAAGAGAAAATGGAAGCACAATATTGCAGGAAACGGTAAAATAACTGAGGGTCATCAAATATTTGGGGAGACTGGGAGAATGACAGAAATGGATGAACTGTGGGGCAGAACTCAGGCAAACACAGATTTTAAAACTGTTTTGGAGGCATGGGAGAGGATCTTTGAGCAGGGAATGCTGGAGCCAATATTTTGGGCAGCACAGACCTTCTAGGGATTTATGGAGAGTTGTTTCTGGTGAGAAACCCCCACGGAATTTGTTTGTTTCCCTCTATTAATGTAGAGGTGGAACAAGTCTTTCCTGAGGTGATGTTCTTTATAACAGAAGCTGTACATTCCTTGTTTTCAGCCAGGTTCACACGGAGGGGATGTGGGATCCTCCTCCTCCTCCTCCCTGCACCAGGAACAGCAAAATAACAGCTCAGTGCCCAGGGCAGGGAGAGTTCTGTCCCCAGGGTCAGCTGCACTCCACAGCCTCACCTTGCAAAGCAGCAGCTTTTTGATTAAAAAAGGGTAAACCAGCAGGAGCTGTTTCCATGGGCTGGGAAAATTTAATCTGCTTGGCTGAGATGCCAGAATGTGGTCCAGTGGAGTTTGCTGTGGTGCAGCACTGAAATACCAGAGCATCCTCTTGCTGCTTTCATTTGCAGAAGACATGAAGGTTCTAACACAAAATTAAATCCTTCAGTGAGTGGCAGCCGTTTATTGATCTACAGGAAGATGTTGCAGTTCATAATTCTTTTGTGAAAAATACTCAGTTTCTCGTTAAGAATTATTAAAGTTTCCCCATTTGTTCAGCTCTTCTTTTCCGGTTTTCTGTGATCAAACACATCACGAGGAAGTGGATTTAAATTGAAAGGGAACATCTTTAGATGGGATTTTGGGAAGGAATTCTCTGGGAGGATGGGGAGGAGCTGGGATGGAATTCCCAGGGAAGCTGTGGCTGCCCCTGGATCCCTGGAATGTCCAAAGCCACGCTGGACAGGGCTTGGATCACCCTGGGACAGTGGAAGGTGTCCCTGCCATGGCAGAGGTGGCACTGGATGGAATTTAAAGTCCCTTTCAACCCAAACCATTCTGGAATTCTGTGATTCAAATTATGTCCATTCATATCTTTCATTCACCTGGGACACTTTAATCACCAATACCTCTATTCCAATGTCTCATATTGACTGTGACTTTTCAGTGGAATCACAGCATTTAAAGTTGAAATTTGTAATTGCTATAATCACTACATGAAGGTAAATTCAGTAATTATCAGTGTTTCAGAAAAGAATTTGGCTCTGTGGTTGCTCAACATCCAGTGAATGTTCACAATAGAGTTGTTCTACTGCAGGTACTAACTAATAATGAAAGCACTTCCTTCTGATTAGCTAATTGTACCTGTTAATTAAACTCCATTTAATCACAGTACCTTCTATTTAAGCCTTGTTGTGGGGAATATTCCTTAATATACACATGACTTGTTTGGGTGAATAATTCCACTGCATGTTGTTTATTAATAATTCAGAGCCAAGATGCTGTTCTAATTTCCCAGTAACACTTTTGGTGGGTTCCAATAATTCAGGATATTCTCCTTCTAGAAAGGCTCCACTCCTGGAGCCTCAGTGGTTCTTCCCAGAATTTATTTGCATCATTAAAGGCATTTAAATCTCTGCTCTTGCAAAGGACAAATGATGTGGCATTAAAACAAAGTCAGGCTCATTGCTTCATGGAATTCCCTTTGAAAACTCCCCTTTTTCTGGCTTTTCCTCTCTCTTCTGCCATGAGAAAAACACCCAAATGGTTTTGGTGTCCTTTGGGGGTTCTATCCTCCTCCTGATGATTTCCCAAATCTGCCCACTGAATCCACCTGGGAGCAGCTGGGAAAACTCTCTTTGCCCAGCAGGAAGTTTCCTCTAAGCAATGATTTCACCCATTCATCAGCATCCTACTGAAATTTATCATCTGAATTTTTGGTTTATCTGAATTGTCAGCATTTTTAAAAACAAATTTCTCCACATTGTTTTCCTTCTCCTTAAAACAGGAAAGTGAGAAGCAAAACTGCTTTCCTATTGAAAAAAGCTGTTTATTTTTAAAGAAAAAGTTATTTTTCCTTTTAAATAAATTTTATTTATTCCTTCTTTCAGCTCATTGCCAATCAGGCTGGACCTTTGACCTTCTGAGCACAGTTTTCTAATTTAGAAACACCTCTGGAGTGACTCATTTAAGCTGTAGAAAACGGAATAGCAGCACTTCAATTTTTAATTCTCTTGCAGGATGCGTTGAGAAAAAGAATGTATCACAGTATATTCAATATGTGCCTCACTAAGATAATTTATTGGGCTTGAGCTTCCAAAAATGGGCGAATTTTTGGTGCTGTGGCTGAAAGAGAAGAACAGTGGTCGCTAATAAAGAGTGAGAATCCAACCCCTCATCTATTTTAGCCCAGCTAGAAGTTTCCTGGAGAACTCTGTGAGTTGCTCCCCTCCACCTGCCATAAATGTCAGAGCTGCTGAGGGATCCTGGCTCAGCTCAGGAGGTGAGAATGAGCCAGAGTGGCACAAATATGAAAAGAGAGTAAATAAATCCCTGCAGTACTGCAGGACCCTGACAGCAGCGATGATCAGCTCCATAATGCCCACGTCCAGAGGCACTCCTCGGACAGCCAAAGTGGTTTTGTTGCTCAAAACGGCATAAAGAAAGGTAAATTGCCTCGCCTGGGCATCGTGCTTGTCTGATTTAAGAGCTGCTTAACTCGCTGTCTGAAAGGCCAGCTCCATTTCTCGCCCATGTGATTCACCCAGAGCGCGGGGAGCTGCGAGAGATAAAAACCTTGTAGAGCTGTTAACACTATTTTATGTTGGAATTGATGCACCAGGCTGCCAAGTAGCACAGATGCTTAATACACTCAATTTGTAAAGGAGATTTTAATCTTCACAAGTACATCTCTTTTCGCTTGCAGTCCCTGGCGCTCCTCAGTGAGGAGAAATATTCAGCCAGGCTGAGGAGACTAAACCAGCTTAGAGAAACCTCCAGGCCCTGGGATGGCCACTAGTGGATCTTGAAATTTGCTTGTGAAAACCCCTGATATTCAAGTGTGTAAATTCCTGTTTATTTCAGTAAATCACCACTGGACGAGGCTGCAAAGCATCCTGAGAAATGGGATCATTTGGAAATGGTCAGCACTGAAATTCAGCTTTGGTGGGGCTGTTTGCCAGTGAAAGGGTTGTTGCAGCTGTTGATCAAAAATCCTAAAATTCACTGAGGTCAATGGAGTGACTGTCATCAATCCAATGATGGTGTCATCGTCATCATCATCGTCGTCATCATCATCATCATCATCATCATCATCACCATCATCATCACCATCATCACTGGCCAGCTCATCCAAAGTCCATGCAGGCTAATGAACTCATAGTCAGTGGCTTCATCAGGATTTGTGTTAAGTCCATGGTGAAAATTTAACTTTTATTGAACAAAATTCTCATACAAAATACAAACCCGTTTTCATCCTTTGCAAATACCCCATACTTGGGTTGATTGAGAGTTGGTGAAAGGCTTTTCTGTATTTCATTCCTCTCATTTGCAGTCCCTGCCTGTGTCCCCTTCTGATTTAGGAAGGGAGACTCAGCCATTTTCCATTTGACATTTTCTTTTGTTTTGTTCAGCAGGGCCAGGAGTTGGACTTGATGATCCTTGAGGGTTCCTTCTGACTCAGCATTTTCTGTGATTAATTATGGCTAAAATGATGACTCAACCTCAACCTTCCCAACTTCCCTCCTCCTCTCAGGCTAAACAATCCATTTGTTTGGCTCTGTGCTGACTCAGGTGGGAGCATTATGCTTGATTTAATGAACATCACATCATTAAACCCCAAAACCCTCCTGAGAGCACTGCAGGCTACAGGTGGAACTCCTAGAAACACAAGTGGTGACTGCTTAATCCCATTATATCGGATGAGCTTCTCTGGGGTGGGTGTGTTCAAGTCAGAACTCAATTATAATTTTTTGAGTGATTTCTGGTCTGGAGCACAGATCTAGATTGCCATGAGCTGTCTGAGGCATCCAGACTGCACTGAGGTTCTTTTAAAGCAGGATTGCTGTTCCTGATGCTGGTGAACAGCCAAGGAGCTGCTGGGAAGGTGTTTCACACACTGAGCAAGCTCTGGGGATAAAGCCTATTTAAATATCCACAGGTTAGGCAGCGCTTTGCATTCCTGCTTCCTGGAGCATGACAGGGAATCTCACCCTCTACCAAGTGCAAATAAATACAATCATCACTCCTATCATCACGGATTTTCCGCTTTGCTTCGCCAGCCCTGGGCTCTGAGACATGCTCAGACTCCAATGACTCCCGGAACACACGTGAGAAGTGCCTCTTAGGGCTGCAGAGTGGATTCATTTGTAATTTTGCTGTTTAAGCTGCTCCGACGGTGCTGCATCACTGTTCTTTTATTTTTTTGAGGAACAAGTTGTTGTGGCTGCCGTTACACGCATAACTCCAAAAAGCTTTATGGAAATAATACAGATAAGCCAACGCTGCTCATAGAAAAAATCCAATGTTTATAATAGCTGGAGAGCATTGCTGTTTGTATTTCAAATTTCCCTTTACACGGCGGCTGGAATTGATTTCACGCCGGCCTCGGCGCTCGGGCTGAGCTATCTTCACTCTTGCAGGGAGAAAAGGCATTGGAATGAAGCAGATCCTGTTGTTCTCCTACAGTGGATTTGTCACATTTGCTGCTGTTTGAAATGAGAAGGAAGCAGAATGGGAAGGAGCCTTCTCTGTATTTTTTTGAGCTGTGGGTAAAATCCCTGTGAGGAACGGCAGTGGCTGTGGGGGCAGAGCGTGGGCTTGGGTGGCTCCTGGCTTTGAGACAGGGTGGGGGTGGCTCAGGGGACAGCTGGGGTGACACTGGGGGGCTCTGCTCCATGGCTGCTGCCAGCATGGAGTGCTGGAACCAGGAGGGAGCCGAGGGAAGGGGCTGCAGCAGGGAGGTGGAACCACGGGATGGTTTAATTGGAGAAGACCTGTGAGACCATTGAGCCCAACAGCTCCCCAAGGCCACCACTAATCCATGTCCCCGAGTGCCACATCCACACAGCTTTAAATCCACACAGCTTTAAATCCCTCCAGGGATGGGGACTCCACCACTGCCCTGGGCAGCTGGGCAGGGCTGGAAAACCCTTTAGGTGAAGACATTTTTTAAAATATAAAAACCCTCCCCTGGTGCAGCTTGAAGACATTTCCTCTTGTTCTGTCACTCATTGCCTGGGAGAAGAGACCAAAACCAACCTGCTTCAACCTCATTTCAGGGAGTTGTAGAGAACAAGAATCCCAAAATCATTTAGGTTAGAAAAGTCCTTCAAGACCATGGAGTCCAAGCTGTGCCCAATGCCCACCTTGTCCCCAGCCCAGAGCACTGAGGGACACAGCCAGGAATTCCTTGGACACCTCCAGGGATGGAGACTCCAAACCTCCCTGGGCAGCCCTTTCCACAGTTTAACAACCCTTTCCATGGAGAAACTCCTCCTGATGTCCACCCTGAGCCCATTTCCCTGTCCCCTGGTTCAGCCTGAGGCCATTTCCTCTTGTCCTGTCCCTTGTCACCTGTGAGAAGAGACTGACCCCACCTCTCCTAGGAGGAAAAGGGGATGAGCAGTGTGGGCTCACTCTGGGTGGTGAGAACACCCCGAGATTCTCAACAAAACCCAAATAATCCACTTTCCATCCACTTGCCAGAATGTCCCTGGCAATGGAATCAAGAGCAAACATATCTGAGTGAGGAAAGGTCCATCATGACCCAGAGATGATTAAAAATGCAGAATAAAAACTTACCTGGAGGGGCTTGTGAGCAAATCCAAGGGGCTTTATGCCAAATGATTTTATAATGGCTGAGGAAGAAATTATTTATTAGTTCATCAAACATAGAGGAATCGTTAATGAGAGCATTCATTACAATCTTTGTTGTGGCACATAATTAGCAAGCTCTGCTTCTGTCTCAGCGCTGTTGCTGAGCGCGACTGGGAGAGCAACATGTATGATTTATAATAATATTACAAGGTAGGCTATTTCCCCCCAAAATTAATGAATCCTAGCAGAGAGAAACAGGCAATGCATTTACCAAGATGTGAGCCTAAAATAGCAAATTGTGAACCAGCGGCTGTTGTCTCGCAAGTCTTGTGCTTTTTGTCAAAATTCGGGATGTTTCAGGCTGGTGGGAGTCGCATTTCTGGCAGTTGTCATCATGACTGGAGAGTTTGGGTTATTCACAATATACAGAACATTTCTGTTCATTTTCCTCATCAGCACATCCCACTTTTAGCCCATTCTTCTTTTGTAGAAATGAAGAGGAAAGAGAAACTTTGGACTTTGTGAGGCATTAGGTGTCCAACCCCAAAATTCTGGGGTTACAAGATTTCTGGGGTTTCCTTACAAGGAAACCTCTGAGCAGGAAATGAAATCTGACTGTCAGATTTGGGCTTTCATTATCCTCTCAAAACAGAAAAATTCCTCTCTGGTTGTTTCAAACCCTTTGAGTGTTGACCACTAAAAATTCCCAAGTCATCACACACAAACATTAATTTAAGGCTATTAACTGGTTATAGAAATTCACCTCCTTCAGAGTTTACAGCATGGAATTCATGTTAATAAATAGTTTATGGGAGTCTAATTTTGTAGGTACAAAAATAGGACTGCCCAGGGTGTTATCAATGTAATTGAAACAGACCTATGTTTTGCTTTCTTTATTTCTTTATTTTTTTAATTTTTTTGTCTCTTTCTTCTTCTAAATTCCGCCAAGATGGCTATTTTTACTCTTTTAACAGATCCTAAAATACAGAATTCTGAATAGATGTTGCATATCTGGATAAATAATATGGGGTTTGTTTAGGTCTTTTTTTCCTTAATGCGTTTTGAAAACACAGCAAAACAAATGCGCTCAGGTTGGGTTGGGGAAGTTCAAGTTGGATTTTAGGAAAAATTTCTTCCCTGAAAGAGTGGGTTAAGCCCTGGAACAGGCAGTGAAACAGTGTGGAATCACCACCCCTGGAAGTGATTAAAAATTAAGTTGTATCTCTCTGGGATGTAATTTAGTGAGAATGGGAATATTCAGTCAAAGGCTGGACTTGATGATCTTGGAGGTCTTTTGCAACCTCAGTGATCATGATAATGAAATGCTTGAGCTCTTCTCTGAAGCAGTGTCAGTTGATCAAATATTCTGCGTTGCTTGGAACGTCTCAACACATTTAGGAGCATAAATAGAGCATCAATAAATAATGGGGATTATTAGAAAGCCTGGCACATCCTAATGTGCTTAGCATCGTTAGGAAGAAACGCTGCAAGGTAATTAGGAATTCACAAAGAGGATCTACAATTAATGTTATCTGCTTACAACTCACTAATGATTAGGTTTCAGATCCACTGCTGCTCCTGGTGCTTAGCTGGGCTTTCTTCTTGTTTTTTTTTTTTCCCCTGCAAATAATAATTGAGATAAATATTTTAAAATGTAAGTAGGGCAATATTTACTTTTGGATTTCAAATGTAGGGCTTGTGATAGTCAGCAATGCTTTCTGACAGTTTCTATCCCACAGCAAAGCCTCCAAGTGTTTTCTCTCCCAGCATCTCCATGTTTTCATTTTTTGTCCAAGAGTATCCTCCTGGTCCAGGTGTTGGGCTAAGTTGAACCAAACCAGCTCAGAATCCTTGTGCTTGCAGAGAAATATCTTTTATTGTGAGATGGAGATGGAAAAATCTTTCCCTTCCCCAAAAACACCAATGAAATTTAGCATTCAGGACTGAACAAAGCCCAAAAAACCCCAAAAACCCCAAAATAAAGGACAAGGAGCACCTTGTCCTACTAAATTCTGCATCCAGTCCCTCTAATGTTGGGGTTTATTCATGCTTTTAGGTCCTGTGGGTATTAATTAATTTGCTGCATTTTGGAAATTAATTGGGTTTTGACTCTTGGTTATGTTTACTGTCAGTATTACAAGACCAAAAAAAAAGATTAATAGCAAGGTAATTAATCTTATTTATTGGGAAATCTGGGAACTCAAACTGAAGTACTTTACTTAAATATTAATACATATTTGGATATATGTATTCTGAAAAAACCACCAAAAACCTATGTATTATTTATATATAAAATCCTTAGTTCCAACTTGTACCTGAAACAAAAATTCTCCCTGATTTCAGACCACCTGAAGGAGAGTTTCAGTGGATTTAGGAAGATATTAACTCTGTGCTGAGATGGATGGGATTAAGAGGTCAAACTGGAAAGAAACAGAGCAGAGCAGAGCCTGAACCTGACACACCAATCCCTTGTTTTCATAGATTTTTAAGCAAGAAAATGCCATTACAAACATCTTTTCTGACCTCCCATGTATTGCCAGGCAGGAAATTTAATCCCTGATTGCTGCATTAGGGGAAACCACTCTGCTCTGTTTCATGAAAAGCTTGTCTTGTTTGTTTTGCTGGGTGATATTTTACCTTCTCGGGGTGGAGAACATCAGCCATTAGAAAGCCAGTTTCTGCTCTGGTTGTTGTGGGTCTCTCTGAAGCATTTTGATGTCTTTGGTACAAATAAAAGCTTCAAAAAAAAAAAAAAAACCTCACAAAAAAACCCCAAAAACCCCAAAAAAACCCCCAGCTGAAAACAGCGCAGTCACTGCACAAATCTCTGTCCATCACCACACAATCCTTCGTTTTTTTCCCCTCTTTTTAGATGACAAAAAGCTCTTTGTTTGTTCAAAAGCCTGTGCCAACCTCATCCCTCCTAAGCCTGGTTCGACCACAAATCCAAGACAAAAATCATCCCTCCAGTCACAGGTGGGACATTTAGTGCAGGAATGCCACAAAAATAAAGGCAAATTTTTTTTTCTGGAAATCCTCCCCCAGCTCAGGAAACTGGAGGGAGGAAGATGGAATTCTGGCCAAAAGGTAAATCAGACAGTAGAATAAACTGGAAAAATGCTGAGGAAGGCATTTTGCAGAGACTATTCCATCTCATGTTCAGTATAAACCCAGAATTGTGCTCCCCACATAGAGAAAATCTGTTTTTTTATATCCTGGCACACCTTCAGTGACTGCATTTGTCTGCCCTCACTTTATTATGACAAGAAGTGGAATCTCAGGGGAATTTAGACACTTAGGCTGTTCTAGTCAATCCCTGTAAATATATTTATATGTATTTATATTTAAAATATATTTATATTTAAAATATAAAATATATTTATATGTAAAAATCAGAATTTTCTACAAAAAAATGGAATAGGAATTGTGCACAGTGTATTCAGATGTCTGAATACAAGGGGTAGATATACCAAATTGCACTAAATCAAAATGCATTGCCCTGCAAACACTTCCTTCCTGAAAAGGGTAATTTTTTTGGTGATTCTGCTGATTGTTTAGATGAGTTCCTCCACAATCTGATTTGTGCTGCCCAAATTAATGGAATCACCACGTTCCGTGGCATTTCTGCAATCACTGCTTTATCTTAATTATAATAATAAGCAATTTGCAAATGGTGTTGGAGTGGAAAAATAAACAAAGTAATAAGAAAAATCTCAGAGCAATGCATTACCAGAAAGATATAATTATATTATTGATTTCATTATCAAACATTAGCTAATTTGGGTTTTTTAATCAGCTTTTCAGCCTAAGCACTGCTCTGAGAGTATTGAGTAATCTTAACGTTTTGGTTTCCATTTTTTATTAGATTTTTCCCTGGAAGGACTTTTTGCATTATGAAGGTGGGTAAAAACAATCTGAAATTATGTTTTAAAATTTTTAAAGTATGTTTCTAAGAGATTTAATTGTTCTGAAAGAGGCAAGCAGGAAAGAGAGAGACCAACTTGACACTGTGGAGCTCTGGGGTTGATATCAGAGGGAGCAAAGTTTCTGGGTGAAACACCTGAGAAATACAAACTATGAGAAAAAAAATCCTAAAGAAAATCAGGAAGAGATCCTTTTACAGAAGACATTAATTTCAGTATAAAGTCCAGCAAGAGGGAGTAAAAATCCTTATCCAGGGGGTACCTAAGGCTGTTGGACCCAAATGCAATGGATTTTCTGCTTTTTCTACGCTGGAATTGTCAATCAAGGCACTCTGGAAATTCACCTCTCCTGGTGCTGCTTTTGTTCCTGGCTGGGTTGGGTTTGCTTTCCATGGAGGAGCTAAATGAGAGACACCAGAGGGGAAAAGAAGGAGCAAAACTCTTCCCAGCCCCTGTGGACTCAGATGTCTGTGGCTTATGAATGTGCCTTTCAATATTTGATTATTAATAATAAAAATATTCTTATTATATTATTATTATATTCTTATTATATTATTATTATTATTGTTAATCAAATTGATTATTTAATAACAAAAAAATTTAATCATTAAAACCTCTGTTTTCCCACGAGGCTCCTGGGGCAGAGGCATTTTTCGGGTGCTCTAACTTGCCATTGTCAGAGGTGTTTGCTGATTGTGCTGCTGCATCTTTCTCCTTCCAGGTCTCAGCTGAGACTATTTCTGATGTGCCACAAATCACCTACAAATGTATGTTAAAATGCAGTTTTCTCTCCTTTTTGCAGACCACAAACGAGAGAGAAGCAAGCCTGCCCAAAGGCAAGTTATCCTCAGCCTTGCAGGATGGAGATCCATCGCCTTTCCTGGGGTGTTAACAACAACCCAGAGTGCTGGCAGGCCATCAAGGTGAGAAAATTTAGCATATTTAGTAATCTGGAGGTGATTCAATCTGTACCCAGCTGGTTGGAAGCTGTTGTGGTGCACTTTTTGAGGGTCTGGTTTGGTGCTGGGAAGGCTTGGTGGTTCCTGTTCCTCAGGGCTGAGCAGGGCAGAGCAACCAAATCCCTTTCTGATGCTCTGTGATGGGTGTGAGCACCAAAAACTGCTGACAAACCTCATCTGCAGGGGAATTCATCAGCAGGAACCCCCAAATCTGGGAGATCTTATCCAAAGAAAGTTGGGAAGCTCCTAATGGATCAGGGAAGTTTTAGCCTGGCAGACACAGGGAGATGCTGCAGGGAGGATGAGCTCTGAGGATTTATCTCTGGCTTCTCTTTCCAGGTGAGTTAATAAAAACTCACTGCAGTTAATCTGCATCCACTGGGGATTGTCTGTGTGTCTCTGTGGCTGCAGTGAGGCTGCAGTCATGCCTTGGCCAGGGGAGCAGAGCTTACAGCTTCTGATGGCCATGAATTGAATGAATCAATCTCTTCCAACACACTTTAAATTGATCTTTGATTGGACCACATGGCCCTTGGATAAGGTACCCTGGTATTAGTCAATTTGACTTGGAAAGATGATGATACAAATTAAAACGGAAAGATGATCTATATTGAGCAGCTGTGGTTCTGCAGAGTGATTTTTTTTTCCTTTTTTTTTTTTTTATTAGTATGCTGCTCTGCTTGTGGTGTCCTTTTTGTGAATACTGATGTCTGAGCCCAGGGCTGTGTCCAGAATTGCAAACCTGGGCATTTGCATTAACGATCTGTGGCCTGTATTATTGCTTTAATCCTGCCTTCAAATTACTCAGAATCTATAACCCCAAATGCTCCTACATCCCCTGCTTTCAAGAGCCTATTTACGTCTAACACACTTACTCAGAGCTGCCTGCTGGTTTGAAGGATCTGTCTTCAAGCAGTTTGAATTTCATAGGAAGGCCTTGAAAACGTCCAGTTGAGATTAAAATCCTGAATTGCCAGAGGAAAGTGTTGTATTCAAGCAGCTGGACAGCAAGAGTGGCTCTTGTATTTTATGTGCCATGGGGAGAGTGGTCGAGTGGAGTAAATCTTCTCCCTGATTTCAGCAGGATTTGTGTGACCTTTGCACAAGTGACAATGAGCAAATGAGTTGTGGAATGATTCGCACCTGGTTTCTTTTTGATCAATCATTAACCTAATGTCACTCATTTATATGGGTGGGGAAAGGGTGAAACCTCGCTGACCCATCTCAGATGTTCTTCAAACGAGACTTATCCTTACAAAGAAGTGTTTATTTAAAAATCCAATGATTCCCTGATTTATTAACAAGCTAATAACTTTATTAACAAGCTTCTCCCAATGCCTCTTCAATGTCAATCACCTCCTGCTCTCAGCCTCTCTCTCTCACATGTAACTTCACCACCAAACCTTATTCTAAACCCACCCGATTTCAGCCCACAATTAAAATTTCATGGCTAAATTATAAATAGCCCTTTCCCCCTATCCCCTGCCAAAGAAGATTTGTAATGGGACAGCTGACAGGGCAGGACACTTATGAATTTAGCTCTGGAGGCTCCATTGTGTCAGTTCCTTCAGAGCTCCCATAATGTGATTGCCCTGTCAGCTGCATCAATAATGGAGGGCCAAGATCAATCTGTAATGATGGGAGATGAGGTCATTTCTCTAAGTGTAGGATTGGGATTCTTCCCCAGGAACTGGGAGCTGGAATTACCTTGGTCACTGCTCTTCACATGCCCCTAGTTTGAAATAGCCAGAGATAAATCGAATTAAAACTCCAGAGCGACGTGTTGCTCGTAAAGGTTTGAATAAAAGCAGGTCATATTTCAGGTTTTAGAAAGTTGTTGATATCTCTACAGCACAAAACACAGCTTTTTGTGTCTGTTTTGTTGTTTCTAAGCCTTGTGTTGTGTTTTTTCACATGAGTTTAGCTGGGGAGCTGTGGGTGAAAGGGGGAGAGGTGAGAAGTGACAGCCTGGGGTGGCTGCAGCCAAAGGGTTAACTGGGGGCACGAGGCTCTCAGTCACCAAAGCTGAGATTTGCAGGGATTTGCAGGTCGTGGAGGTGATAATCCACGTGGAGGAGCCCAGAGGAACCCCAGAAATGACCCCTGAAAGTGCTCCTGATCCTTTCTGCTGCTTTTGCCACCCGAGGCACGACTTGTCATTTCCATGTCCCTGCAGTGAGTGCCACAGGCTGGACTCCCACACAGGGCAGATCCTGTGAAAGGATCACAGTCTCACTTTTACAAAGGTGAAAAGGCTGCTGAGGATCAGTGCTCCCCTGCAGGAACTTCCCCACCAGCCCCTCTCACACTGTTTCACGCTCCATTAGCCTTCGGCAGCGCGGTGTGGTTTAAGCTCCCAGCTCAGCAGGGCCACTTCACCTCCCAGCAGCACAAGCAGCTTGTTTTGCAGGTAATAGCTCCGAGCTTGATGTGTGGGAGAGGTGCTGAGCTGCTGGAATGCAGCAAAGCACTGACAAGTGCACCAGGGTTATGGCTGTGCCAGCTCAGGGCTGGACTCGGTTTCTATAAAAATCATTTGTAGCTCTGGTTAGAGCCTGTCCAGCAGCAAAGATGGATCAGAAGTTGTGATCTCTGCTTCTAATCCTTCTTTGAAATTAGTGATCTGGAGGTTAATGATTGAAAATTAATAGTAATGTGATGATGGAGGGTAGAAATAAGTATATGCTTCTCACCTGAGTCCCTGCAGACACTGACACAAGCTTTTGAACAACTTCCCTCCCACAGAACCCCCAGAGCTGGCTGTGTGGTGTGGCTAGCACAGGTTTTTCCCATGAGAAATTTTCTTGTGTTTTATAAATAAAGATAAAGTTTGGATGTTGTTGGAACAGTGTCCCAGAACTTGGGCAGTGCAGGCCTGGCCAATCAGGCCTGGGGGAAGGCTTCTGACTGACCAATCTGGGTGACTTTTGAGAACTCTATAAATGTGATGAAATCAAAACAATAAAGGTCATTCCTTCTTGCCACTGAGAACTGATGCATTCATTACTCTGCTAGCTGCTCAACAGCAACAGTGTGGCTCCAGCTGTCTGTCAGCAGTCAGGAGAGGGGAAATGGCACTGCCAGGACAGCCAGGCATGACACAGGGACACCGAGGAGGCTGGAGGAGCCCTGGCTGCCAGCAGTGGCAATTCTGCTCCAGGGCTGTGGGCAGCCAGCCTGAGGGCAGCAGGGAATTGGGATTGAGCTGCTGATCTCCCCAGGATCCAGAGGGGATCACAGTGAGCCCTGCTGTGATCAGCCAGGGCCAGGGGGATTAGGGAATAAACCTCTCCAGCTGCACACCTTCCCTCCAGGCTGGAGCAGCCCAAGCAAAGTGGACTGGGGAGTGTTTTTCATGTATTCTTTCTGCATTGTGACTCTAAAATTTCTCCCCTTCAAGCGTGTCTTTCCTTGGGACTGACGGTAGAGAAAGGATAAGAACTCACAGGACTTTGCAATTATATTGAGGATGTACTGGAAGTTGATTCCTGCTGAAATGGGATGCAGTATTTTAATTTCCACCTGCTCATTGCCATGTGCTGGAGCAGTTCTGTTGATTCACATTTTCCTTTTAACTGACTAAGAATTTTATGGTTCCTGCTGTGGATGTCCCATTCCTGCAGTTTTGTCCCTCATTGTTCAGCTCACTCATAAGAATTTCTTCTTTACTGGGTGACTCAGGTTAATCTAGCATTAATTTAATAAAATTAATAGTCTAAATGAATAAAACTAATAGTCATTTAGTAGCTGTTTAGAACTGCTGAATGCAAAAAAAACCTCTCTCAACCAACAGAGGCTGAAAGGGACAGAAAAAATGAGAGTTGCTGTATAGAAAAATATGCTGACATCTTTTGAAAAGTGAACTTAATACTAAGGGTATTCATTATTGTTTGTGTACTTTTAGTCTGGAGGTGCCTGGACATTCTGGTGTCAAAGAATTAAAACTCTGAATTGAATTAGCCACAAACAACTAATTAAATAATTCTGATAGTGACAGTGTACCTGGCATTGAGCTGTCCCACCATTCCCTGGGTTTTAATTGAAAAGAAACTCTTGGCACCAAAAGACCTTACAGAGCTGGAAGGGTTGGTAATGAGGAACCAAATTAAATCAGAAGTCAGCTTTTTCCAAGTTTAATATCTTCCTAAAGTTAATTGGGATTAGTTTATTCACCCACTTGTTTAACTTGTGATTCTTGTGGAAATGGAGTCATCACAGAATAGTTGGGTTGGAAGGACCTTAAATGCCATCAGTGTCACCTCAGCCATGGCAGGGACACCTTCCACTGTCCCAGGGTGATCCAAGCTCTGTCCAGCCTTGGAGACATCCAGGGATCCAGGGGAAGTCCCACATTTTCCAGGTAATCTGTGCCAGGACCTCACCACTCTCTTGGTAAAGAATTTCTCCATTAATATTCGAAAAAAATTAAATAGCTACTCTGAGCGCAAGGACGGAGGATTGGTGAAGATCATCAATCAACTTTTGATTAAATAAGATTTTTCTGAATTTTTCCATGCAAAAAACTACTTTTTGCGAAAAAAAGTAAGATTTTGACAACACTTTTAGAGGCAAACCTGGATCGTTCAATACCTCCTTTAAAATCATTCCTAACAAAGAGAGAAAGCCCTCCTCTTGTAGACGGTTTTTAGAATTCGAGGCATTAAAAATAACCCAAAACACATCTCAGAAAACTCTATTTTTGACCTCCCTGAAATGAGAGGAAACGAAAGGAGAGGAAAACGTGTCCCACTGTGGCTCAGAGGGGGAAAAGTGAAGGCTGGGGAGTCATGGCCTGATGAGCTCCACTTCTCCAGCTGACTGAGCACACAGTGCTGCAGAGTCATCTCTGAGTGCTGATTTTCCCCTCCCTCCCTCCGTGGATTTTCAGATGGATGTAACCCTGTTGTTCTCCCTGAAATAATGCTTTGCCTATCAAGCTGTGGCTGGAAGGGTTTTGCTCTTGGAACTGAGCTGCTCCTGCTAAAACACAAATGGGAAAAACTTCCCCTTTTTATCGAGGGAAGGGATGAACGTGACGTTTGAAATATTCAAATGAGCCTGCAGGTTTATTTTCTTCAGCAAATGAAACAATCTCAATTTACCAAATCTCAATTTACCAAAAAAATTAGGGTGTTCTCTTTATTTAAAGAGAATACTGAAATATTGATGCTAAATAAAGAGGAGACCTTCACAGGTCATTAAAGGAGAAATAATTCTGCTGCCACAGAGATTGTGTGAGGAGTTTCCATTGAGAAATGAGGGAAATCTCTTTATTTTGGTTCAATTCGAGAAAATATGAATTATTTTCTCCTTTCACAAGTGACTTTGCTGTCGAGATGTTTCTCACAATGGCATGGCTGGATTCACACCTGCCCTGAAGGAGTTTGTGGCAGGAATTCTGTGCAATCCAAGGACTGACAGGGGATTAACACCCCAAAAATTCCCTCACAGCTCATGCTTAACACAGAAGGTTACATAAAGTATTATGTGATAATTCTGGGACATTTTAAATCCTAAAAGATGATGTGGCAGCATTTTTAGTTATTTTTTAAATTAGTTTTTCTTACCTCATGTATCAAAATTCTTACCTTTATTTAAAATTGCAGATTCAATAATATATTTCAAAACCCTTGGTTTTAATTTTTAATACATTACAAAAAAATCAAGCAGAGGAATAAGAACGACTCGAGACTTGTCCTTGGCAATAATAAATAAATGTTATTGCTTTTATGATTTTAATATTTCTAATGATTTAAAAATCTGTTCTGATGTTATTCTGGAAGAGGCCAGATGGCCAAATTATGTGTAGCATGTAAATTAAATCAGCAGTCTGATCGAAATACTTACCCAAAAAACAAACACAGGCTGTGACAATAATTCCACAAATATTTTCAAAAGACAGGGAAAAGCATCTTGTCCCAAAAAATATGCTTTGGATATTCCTTAAAATTGCATTAGTGGTTTGAAACAGAAAAAACATGGAAATTGATGTGTTGTATGATAGAGGGAAGTATCTATATAATATAGAAATATAAATATTGTAATTATTTGATTGTTTAATAATGAGTATTTTAAAATTGGCTTTTCATGTTGGGTTGAAGGGGTGAGGTCTGTGCTTGGCAGTTCTGTCCTGTGCCAAAAGTGCAGGAAAAGTTCTGGACATGTGGTTTTCCAGACTTTTTGCTGCAGCAGTTGTTTCCCAGTGCTGCCCTCAGGAGAGCAGCTCCAGCTCCAGTTAAACCAGTTAGGCCAGTAAGAAACACCAGTTTGTAGCTGTCCAGGCAGTCCCTGGGTGAACTGGAACTGGAATTAGGATTAAGGATATCCCAAAAAGGAGCAAACCCAAGTGATTTTGGTTTTCACATTATTAGGATGCTTTAGGGTGTCCCATACAGTCATTTCCTTCCAAATTGCCAGCTTTAATTTTATTGTACAAAGGAATGTTGCTGAGTCCCAAAAAATGGATCAAATGAGGTTTTTCTGGAGCAAGAAGCCTCATCTCATTTTAAATCTCTTTCATTCTATCCAGCAGATCGCTGGAGACTGTTCTTGATTTGCTCTTGCCAGACATTGTCCCTCTTTATTAATATAATAATACCCAGATTTAATTAGACCACATATTTTATTTTATTTTACTTCCTGTCAGCAGCAAAAGGTGCAAGGAGAGCAGATCATAAAATCTGTCAGCCTGGGGGGGTCACTCTGTCAGCTCTGCCCCACAGGGCATGGAGCAAGGCTATGGAAAACGGGAGCACAGAGGAGGAGGAATAATGGATATTCTCCTTGTTGCTTTAAATCTGCTCCTGTTTAAATCAAAGGCACTTTGAATACAGTGAGACTAATTCTGGCCTCTTCTGCAAACACTCAGAAAGTGGAAATATGTCCAAAGGAAAAGCTGAAGTGGCAGTGAAGTTGGCTGGCAGCGGCTGAGGTGACAGCAACGCCCTATAAAGTTTTGTACCTCTAGGTCACCACTCCCAATCCAGTCTAGGTCGTTCCTGACACAGAGTCATTATCATCTCATGAATGCCAGCCGATGGCACTGCAAATGTTAAGTATCCCATTCCACAGTTGAGACATGAGGAATCTTCCTGTCAATTTTCCCTGCGATGGGCGAATTGCTCGTCGTGTCGCTCTTCACCCGTAGCCTCTCCTTTTATCGCATCCAATAAAAGCCATCAGCTGCCATCCTCATTTTCTCTAGGATAGCCAGAATAATTTATTTGCTCTGTGCCCAATATGATTTTCTTCCTGTCATTGTCTCTCACATTAACATTTGCCCTTCTGTGCTCTGCTGTGGAGGTTGTTCGGTGCAGTGCATGTTTGTTGTCAGGGGTAAATAATTAAACTCAAAGAGCATTTTCCATCTCTGTTTTCTGTTGTTATTTGCAGAGGTGGGTGGAGGACAAGGTTGGCTTTACCAATGATATCATGTCCATTTAATGTTTCAACACACAACTAATAGGGACTATTGGACTAGTTCCAATAGTGTAAAAACTTCAAAATTGTTACAGGAAAGACTTACCAATAAAACATTCATTATAAGAAAATGTTCTTTAATTTGGTGTCATGCTCCCCCAACATCCTTCTGGATCCAAGTGTCCACAGCTCCAGATTTTGTGAAGAGGGATGGGGAAAGGTGTTTTGGTGATGGGGAAAGGTGTTTTGGTGATGGTCAGGGTGGGGATTTCTTCCTTCTCAGTTCGGGGTTCACGTGAGTTCATCTCTACACATTACCATTCCCTTTAAGCCCTTATCACCTTTATTATTTCTGCTGCACCTCAGTTACATTCTGAAGACTTCCCAGCAGCTCCTCTAGCCCTGTGGGATATGAAGGACATAATTTTGTGGCAGCCTGAGCCTGTCAGCCCTTTGCCATGCAGTTCATGGAGCAAGGACAGGTGAGAAGTTTGCTGACCAGGGCTGAGGTTTTAAATATCACCAGCCCTGCTGGAAAAGTCTCTGCTGAAGCTCAGTCCTTTGTGATGCTGACCCTCCTCTGGGCCAAGAGGTCACTCTGCATTGCCTGCAGAAGGGAAAGAAAAGGACAGACAGTTGGAAAGAACAGTGAGAAAGGAGCCAAGGAAATGTCAAAATGTCTTTGAGAGATGAGCAAATTATTACTTCTTAATGTGCTTAAAAGACACAGAACTGAAATGAAAACTAGTGAGATTTTTTTTTTAAGATGAAGTAAAAAGAATCTATGAAGTCTTTTTCTCTTTTCCTCCTTTTTTTTTTTACCCAGAGATTCTAAAACACTTTTCAAATAGCATTGTACCCTCAAGCCTTACTTTTCCAATTTCCTCTTAGCACCGTTTCTACAAAAGCTCGTGCTGGTGCCACTGGAATTTTTATAGCCAGCCTGCTTTTTCCCATCCCAAGTGCAAGCAAGGCTGAAAATGGAGAGCTATTAAAAGCCCTGCTCCAAATCCAGGTGGGGAATGGAAAGGAAGGACATTCGAGGTAAGCGAGAGCTCCCCTTGTCGTTTAGAACAAACAAGGTTTTAAAGGTGAGGCCAAGACCCCTGTGCAGAGTCACGCCTGGGGAATCATTCCTGAGGTCAATTGTGCATGGAAAATGAGGTTAAATCTGTGCACAGCTCGGGCTCTGGGTGACAACTCCCACCCAAGTGCAAAGGGGTTTCTGTAGGAGCAGAACATCCCTGAAATAATGAGAGCTCAGCTGCCTTTTCCAAGTGTGGTTTCCGATCCATGGATTGATACAAACTGCTCTGGCATCAGCAAAACACACAGGAAGGAAAGAAACCAATCAGGCTCAGCAGCAAAACCTGGGAAATCACAGACTTTCTGCCTGGCAGTGCCAAGGAATGCACAGCAGGTAAAGAGGAGAGAGTAAGATTTGCCTGGGTACATCCCCATCCACATTACCCTTTGGCAAAGGAAAATTTAAGCAACCATTATGATTTAAAGATATTTTGATTTTTGGAATTACACTAGTTTCTTCTTTCAGGTTGTGTCAAACTTAAAAATCAGCTGTCCTGCAGAACAGGTGGCTTCCTTTCTATTCATTGTGATCACAGGAGGGATCTGATGTCCCCATTGCCTCAGTTTCCCTCTCAAGGAGCCACTCTCAGACAGCTCTGCCAACATTGAAGTGTGATTAGAAGCTCTGCGAGGTCAGAGAGGTCTTTCTTCCTCAAATGTGAAAATTTCTTTTTATTTAATAGACCATCAGAGTCACCAGCTTGTCTAAACCATCTCCCTAAAGAAAAATGAATTAAATAAATTTGGAATTACTTGGGAAAATCTCATGGGAAACTGCATCTCGTGGTCCACATGCCAAGATCTCAGAGTCTCTTCCAAATCTTTTCTATTTTATATTTTTTGAGAGCACAACTCCTTTTGGTTTATTTTGTTTTTACTGGTACAGCTCCTTCTGAAAGGTTTTATATATATCAAAGAATGGAAATACAGGCAGCAGCTGAAGCAGTTTCCAAGCAAAAAAGCAAGAGGAGGATGATTTACTGAGAGCTGCAATGAGAAATACACTCTCAGTTCCATAAATTCAGGGTAAGCACTGGTGCATCTCCCTTAATTGATGTCCTCTCCTCAAGTGCCACACAACTCCAACTCCATCCACTGGGAAAACTCATGGACTGCATGGGGTTATCCAATAAAGCAGGCAGGGAGGAGGGGAAGATCACTGCAGGCAGAGAACTGCTCCCAGCTCAGCTCTGAGATCCCCAAAAATCAGTGGCAAAGTCCTGCCCTCTCCACCATCCAGCCGGGAAGATGAGGAGTCCCTCACTGCTCTTCTCAGTAGATCCCGAGCAGCACTCTGGAATTATTGATGGAGAAACCCACGGATTGCAGGGGGAGAGCCTTGGAGGCAGAACTAGAAGGTTCTTTTAACCCAGGAATTGCCATTTCCCATTGGAATCTCCAGGAAAATCGATTGTCTTTGAGGATGTTTGATTCTGCACCACGGATCAGAGGAAATGTGACAGTTTGCCTTGGGAATGCTCTCCAGATTTTTTCTTTTTTTTACATTATTGAGAAGCATTTTGCCTGAAGGCGTGAATTTCAAATTGTGTACTAAGAACGTTGAGATGTGGTGCTGGGTCTCGGGAAAAAGGGAAGAAAAGGCAGAGAAATCCAGTAATGTGGATAAATAGAAGAAAATGAGATCTACATGAGAGGTTTGATTAAATTTGGAATTGGCTGCTGGACCAGAAAGATAGAGCTAAGTAAAAGCATGGAGTTAACTAAGGGAAAAATGAGTTTGGAGCAGGAACAGAACTCAAATTCATCTTTGCCAGCGAGGCAGGGAGCTGGAGTGACCTTGAGAGCTGCTGTGAGTGCTGTGCTCATGTGAGCCCTACGGCGGCACGAGAGAACCTTTGCAGAAAGCAGCTCGGATTTTCACTCTGGTGCATTTAACACATGGACTGTGTGTGGCAGTTTGTGTTCAGTCTATAAGTAAGTCTGCTGAGAAGCCAAGGAACTGGCAGGGAAATTCAGGCTCCTGAGGCAGTGTGGATTTATGGCTGAAGGAGCCTCAGTTTTCGTGGTGCAGGAGAGCTGAACGTGTCGTTGGATGTAGATTAGTATGGGAGAGCCTCGCTTTAAATGGGATTTTTTACAAACATGGGGATTCTTCCCAGACATCAGGAAGCATTTCTTCATGGGAGGGGTTGTTAAACATTGGAAGGGGCTGCCCAGGGAGGTTTGGAGTCTCCATCCCTGGAGGTGTCCAAGAAATGCGTGGATGTGGCACTCAGTGTCTGGGCTGGGGACAAGGTGGGGATTTGGCACAGGTTGGACTCCATGGTGTTATAGGTCTTTTCCAACCCAAGTGATGGTGTGGTTCTGTGATAGGACCTTGGTCAGTGGTGATAAAACCAATTTTGGAGTCTCTGAATTGGTAGATGAGCAGGTTACTGCTCTGTTACAATGGTACCTGCACTGGTTGTCCTAAAGCTCTTGTGCTCTTGGTGCTGAGATGACCTATTTTTTCCCTTCTGTCCAGTCACAGCCACTGCATCTCCTAGTTTTAACATCCTATTCTTTCTGTCCAGACTCTCTTTTTAAATTTTTTTCCCCCTGCTAGTTAACTGTAATTATAAAGCTTTTTAACGAGTTTTGATTCATTGAAACGTGCTTTACGTGAGCAACAGCAAACCCCCTGCTGGTCTAATTCTATATAGTGTATTTAATTGAGACCCCTTTTGCAAAAACACACTTTGCAAAAATGTGTGTGGCGAGCACAGTCCCCAGCCATAAATTCTGCTTTATTCCCCCTCTTCTGATTAGATTTTTATTTGCATTACATGAATGTTTTTTTCCCCACTAAAATCCTGTCACGTACAGTTTAACCACTCCAGCAAATTAATTCTTGCTATATTTAATGCCATACACAGCAACGCCTTTATGGAGCTTCTAATTGTTCATTTCAAGCATTCCAAAATTAGTTCCCTTTTATTAATTGGGGAGTCATTGCATCCTGGAGAAGACAGATCGCTTGCAAGCCACATTAACTGGACAGATGTTCTGAAATATGTTAAATATTACCCAGCGAGTGGTGATAGAGCTCATCAATCATCTCAGTGCCAGAACCACTCAGAGATCTGTGGGGTAAGCAGGGCTGTGAGAGAGGCAGGGTCAAAAGGGATGAACTGACACCACAGACTGCAGTTTCATGTTTAGGATAAAGCAGGAAAAAAATCATAGTTTGTCACTGTTGAGCCGCTAGCAGAGTAAGAAGACCCAGGTTCAAAGTGTAGCATCAAGAAGAAGGTTTTATTATTTAATTCCAACTTATATAGACTTTTCAAAGGTCACCCAGATTGGTCAGTTCAAAGCCTCCCCCTAGGCCTGATTGGCCAGGCCTGAACTGTCCACATCCCGAGAAACTTTATCTTTATTGATAAAACACAGGAGGAAGAGAGAGAATAATTCTCACGGGAAAGGTCTGTGCTAGCCACATAGTTGAAAATAACTGGAGAGATGTCATTATTGATGGTAGAGAATCATAGAATGGTTTGGATCATCTCATTCCAACCCCACTTGGACACCTTCCACTCTCCCAGGGTGTTCCAAATCCTGTCCAACCTGGAACTGGACACTGCCAGGGATCCAGGGGCAGCCACAGCTTCTCTGGAAATCCATTCAAGGCCGCCCCCACCCTCACAGGGAGAATTCCTTCCCAAAATCCCATCTAAATCCACCATCCAGCTTGAAGCCATTCCTCCTCTTGTGCAATCACTGCACAGCCTTGGAGGGAAGCTTGTATCTCTCAGTGATGCTGTGAGAAAGGAGGGGGCTTGGTTTGGGTTTCACTGTTGGTTTTCCCTGGAGCTCAAACACTTTATAAAGAGTCAGGATCATTTTAGGAGTGACAAACAGAAAGTTCAAGTAAAGGAAGAGCTGTCCAGGCAAAATCTTCCTGCTTGCATTGACTGTGTGGGTAGAAGGGGGATTAAGACTTTCTTTCCAGAGTTTGGATCACCCAAAATATCCCACCTACCTCCTGGCAACACTTCCTTAACTGGGTCATCTCCATGCCTCTCTTCAAACAGATCTGATCAGCAGCACTGATGATCTGATGGGATAAGAGTGTCTTGGGACATCCATTTACATACCCAGAGATAAAAAGGCTTACACAACCCCAGGAGCAGAAAATACATCTCCCGCAGAGGATTGCCAATGTTCCCTTGCTAAATCCTTCCTGATGGGGTTTTCCTGCCTTGTCAGCAGCTCCATGACAATCAAGCCCATGGCACAGGTATCCTGACAGCCAATTTCAATGACCACGAGGCAAGAAATGCCAAGTTTCCTTCCTTTTTCCCAGCTAGATGGATGATGTTTGAGCAAAGAACAAAATCTCTGCATTATGGTTCTTACCTAACCTATCCAAGATAGCCTCAGGAAACATCCAGAGCTCTTTGTTTTATAGCAGGGTGTTCAAGACTGTTTAATCTTTTTCAAATATGTGGCAATAAAATGGGGTTTTCTAAAGCCTTCCAAGAACCCAGTCTCAGCGTGTGCTGACAAAATCCCAAGCATTGAAAATCGTGAGCACAAAAAGAGCACTCCAACAATTAAATTTCAGCTTTTATCTGAAAATCATGAGCACAAAAAAAAAAGCACTCCAACAATTAAATTTTAGTTTTTATCTTAAAATCATGGGCACAAAAAGAGCACTCCAACAATTTAATTTCACTTTTTAGCTGTTGGGTGCCTTTGAAAACACTCCTTGCTGAGTCAGAGCTTTTGATTTTATCCTCCCCAGGCTTTCCTATAGGATTGGACAAACCACCTGAGGGTTGTGGCCAACAGGAGCCATGAGGCTGCAAGGGAAACTCTGAAATTTAGGACATCCACTGGCATCTTGCTCAGATTCCATATTGAATTCCTGAAATGCATGTCCTACACTGCTCTCAGGGGGATGTGTTGGGGTTGGATGTGGGGTGGCCTTGGAAAACAGGACTTGGTGCCATTACTGTGGTGAAGAGTGCTGATTCCTGAGGGATCATCCTGACTTCAAACCACAAAGCCTGTTGTGGTCCTGAGGAGTTCTCTGGAAGCCTTTTAGGAAATGTGGAGCTCCAGTTTGGTCATCAGGGGGTGATGGGGATGAAGTTATGGGCTTTGTGCTTCTCCCAAGTCAGGAACTCTCCATCCACTCAAACCAAACCTGCTCAGGATGGAAAAATCTCTGTGGGATTTGTCTACAAAAAGCTGAACAAGAAATTAATTCAAGCACATCGTGGAAAATAAGGAGTTTCTGGCAGTATGAGAACATTTTGATTAGCTGTGCGATCAGCAAAGAGAAAACCCAACCATAATAGTCACAAAACCTGTTGAGGTTCATTTTTGCTGTGAGCACTTCAATTTTCTGTGAAAGCCACGAGCAAACAAGACTTTTGAACCATTTCAATCTACTCTAAGTCAGAAAGCACAGTCTCTGTTGGCATCTCTGTGTTTTATTATTGTGTCAAAAATTAGGTGAGAAGGAGAAACCCAAATTAACAAAAAACCCATGTGTCTTACGTGTTACAGAAATCATTTTTGCCTGGCTCTAAACAGGCAGCTCCAAACCCCAGCAGGATTTCGGTGTTAGCTCACAGAAGAGTCAATGTTTGCTCGGTTCCCTCTTCAAACACCTCCAGCATTTTGACCACTCATTTGAAATCCTCCAGTGTTCCTTTGAAGTGTTCTGCTTTCCCCGGGCATTGAAACAAACACTGGACACCTTTGGGATTTTCCTGCGGGGCCATCCCAAATCTGTGGGATTCCTAATGGGGAAAAAGGATTTGGGACTAGCTTGCACATCGATATTTGCAGTGACTGGGGAATATTCACTGATATTTACCATGTGAAGCCCACAGAATCGCCTCTGTTTATGGTTCACATCACCCAGGTGAGACAATGTTCTCCAAAAGCTCTGCTCTTTGTGTGGGACAAAAGTCCAAACCCCACAGGAGATGTTCAGAGGAGAGGAAGGACGTCGTGGCTGTGTCAGAACTCTACAACAACAGGGAATTTTTAGGTGTCCAAGTGATTTGAGAAAGGTCAGCGAGGCCAGAGAAGTTCTTGCACAGGATTTTCACTCCAAGTTTTAAAACGGGACTGGAGTGGCACATTTTCCAGGAAGCCACGTTGGAGAGTCCTTGATCAGCAGTGGGAATGCTTTGATCACGTTTGGAGCTGTTTTTAGTGCTGTGATCAGAGTGTTTCCCATTCCTGCTGCTGGAAGAGTTTTGCTTGCTTGCACTCAAACCAATTTCTGCTGCTGACACCACCATCTTCAAAAGCACAGCCAGGGTTTTAATCCGGCAGGATAAAATTGATAACTTTCATAATGACATAATTATTACTGGGAGTATTAAAGAAATGAATATAATCACTGCATTTCTTTAAACCAATGTTATTTTTAGGCCCATCTCTACAGTGACACGTTGGATGACAGTATCCTTGATATTATTTTAAAATTCAATTTAAACTGTAACTCGTTATGTGTGAACTCCCATTCCTGACAGGTTACCTGCCGTAACTTCCTTATTCAAATCCTGCTGTAACATCCAAATCAGGGACTTGACCTTCTCCACACTTGAAATTAAAATCAGAATTCAAATTTCTGAAATACATTTATGGGCTTTTGGGGCAGTTTGCCCCACTGTACAGTTTTTATATCTTCTCCATGGACATCAAATATGCTGTTGGGAAGGTGAGAAGTCCCAACAGGAGGTGAGTTCTCAAAAATAATTGTTACCTGCAGGGTTGTTGGGTCACTCATGGCATAAATCACTTTTCCTACGAATGAAACTGCAAATCAAGAAAATCCCTCTGCTCTGCTTCACCTGGGAAAAGGCCTTGAGCATCACCAAAAGTGCAGCAGGGAGTGACCAGGAAGGTATAAATAGGGTTCCTCTCAGCCTGGGCTTTATATTTTTAAGTGGTTAACTGTGCTAAACGCTAGACTTTTTTTTTATTTTCATTGAATTTGAGGCTCCTTTCCAGCCCTTTCAGGGCTATAGAAAAAAAGAGAAATAAATCCAGTGGAAATAAATCAAACAAATCAAAGAATATACATCCAAGCTATCTCCTCTCAACATTTATCAGCTGAAGCCCTACAATAGCTAACATTATTTATTTTACTAATCATGTCCTAAAACACCTTTGCAAGCTTTTACATTTAATTAAATTAGTTATAATGTTGCAAGGTAGCCAGATTTCGAATAAGATGTTTATTAAATCTGTGAAACCACACGTTGTTGGGTGAAAGCAGGATGTGTTCAGCAGTGCTTTTAGGGAGTGCAGCTGGAAATTCCTGCCAGAGTGTGACTCCTACATGGAGCAGGGAATGCACAGGCAGAGCAGAGCTGGAAAATGCTCTCAGATTCCTGGGAGTTCTCTCCAATTTCAGCTCAGCAAAAAAAAACAAACCCTGAGATTTTCCCTGGGGTTTCCTCTGAGATTTTTATCAATGATGTTCCTGCATGGAACCACCAAGGAGATGCTGTAGATCCTCCAGCCCTGGGCAGGGCATGTTTTCAGGGGAAAAAAAATCCAGAAAAAGAAACAAACTGAAAAATTATAATAATACTTACAAAGGGCCTGTCTTTCATAAGCTCAGGGGGAAAATCAGCTGCACTCTAAACTGAAAAATTACTGCCTGTCTTTTGTTAGCTGAAGTAATGAGGGTGGAGAGAGATTTGGATGTCGCTGCCTAAATCCCAAGGTAATTTATCCAGTGGTTAACAACGTTCAGAGGAAGATACCTTTGGAAAGGATGTAAATCACAGCAGAGCCATGAGAGAAAAGCTGCATTTCTTATATAACAAGATTGCTGAATGGGAGTTACAGATGTTTTAGCATAAGTATGAAATTATTGGAATAAGGGAGACATGGCTGAGTGAGAAAAGTGATTGGGGATTTAAAACATCAGGAGTTTGTGGGAAGGATGTACAAAATGCAATAGGAGGTGTTATTGGCAAGGGGATTATGGAGGATGAGGAGAAATGATGGATATATTTAGGTGATATGGCGAGGAGGTTTGCATGGAAATTAAGAGCAGTGAAAGTGGAGAGGTGGCTTTGGTATTTTGTCTCCAGGGAATAAAAGTCAGGTAATTATTTTATAAATAAAATAAGCAAAAATATTAGTGCATCAATTACCGCTTGATAATGAGTGTAGTGATAAAGGAATAAAATGGTAATGTGGATTTGCCCCTGGAATAATCTGTCCAGTGGGAATAGCTGAGGGGTTGAACTCTGCAGTGAAACTGGGAAAACACACCCCAGTTTGCAAGTGCAAGCTCCATATTGTCCTCCTGTGCTGAAATTTGGAAATAGCACATGGTGCCAAAACACCCAACCCCAAACCTGCAGTGAGACACTGCCTGTGCATTTCCCAAACTCTCAGCTGATCCTGAAGGAGCAGAGTGGTGGTGATTTGTGCATCCCTAGGGAATTTCACACCTGGCAGAGCCGTACAGAACACAGGCTGCTCTCAATTGCAGATGAGCTCTCTTTGGTTTGAATTGTGGAGGAAAAAACTTTATCCCTTCCTTTGCTTCCCATTTTTCTCTTGGCTCCCCTATTCCTGCATCAACCCTTCCACCATTTGGTTTTCCCTCCATGCTGTTTGCCTTTTAAATGTCTCATCCCAGAGCAGGGCACTGATTTCTCCTGCACCCTCTGAATTTCACCTCTTTTCCTGCCTGTTCAAGCTCTTTTTTCCACCTCTTCCCCCTGCCTGTGTCACTCTGGTAAAACAACTGCCCCCAAATGAACCTCCCTGTCCCCAAAGCTGCTCCTGTCAGACACAAAACATCCTTTTCCTTTTCTTCTTTTCTGTTTTATCTCAGTTCTAAACTGATTCCTATCAAATGATTGCCCAATCCATCTGTCCACCAGGCTCCTTTCTCATCTCAGAGAGATTTGCCACCACTTTAATTCCATGTCCCAGCCACTTCATTGTCTTGCTCTGAGGATTAATCTCTCAAAGCACTTTAACTTCTCCTTTTCTTTATTGCTGTTCTCTCTTGCTTATTATTTCCTCCAACATGCATCAAATTCCCAAATAAAAACCTGACAGTGGCCTTTCAAGGACTATAAATATTGATGCTCTGTGTTTTCCTTGCCTTGGATGTTGATGGCTCTGACCAAAACTTGTGTGGTTCTTCCACTTCAAGTATTTCTGTAGGTGGTGACAGAGGAGCAGCTTTAAAAATAGAGATTACAGCATTGGAAAGAGGTGAAATTACTGATATTAGGGACTTATTAGGAAAATTTTCTTCCTTGAGAGAGTTGTCAGGCCTGGAAAAGACAGTCCAGGGCAGTGGTGGAGTCACCATCCCTGGAGAGATTGAAAATAGATTTGGTTGTGGCCCCTGGGGACACAGATTAGTGCTGGGACTTCGTGATTTAAAGGCTTTTTCCAGCCCAAATAATTCCATAATTCTCTGAGTTTTTAGTTCCTTTTGGAATTTCTGCACTGTCTCTGTTTGCTGGCCGAGATAATTGGAGCAATAAATATGAGAAATCTCATAAACTGTGCTCTGGAATACAGACAATATCTGAGTCTGGTGTGGCAGTTTAGCCCATGGAATGGGAATGGGAGCAATTAAAAGCTTTCAGAACCTTCTTCTGTGCCATGGCTCCTTCAATATTATTGAAAATCACAAGGCAGAATTACCCAACACAGAAATATCCCTCAAAAAAAAAAATTATACCTTTTGTTCAGCCTGAGAAAAACCTTTCAATCTAAAAGCAACAGGGTTTTAAGGCTGGTGTTTTTTGGCTGATCAATCCATATTTCTGTGTGCATGTGCTTTCTTTTGAGAGATTTTAGTTCAACAGGTGTTTAAAGGGAAAAATTGAGTTGTTAATGTGGTGGTATAAAGGGAGCTATTCCCTGGGCTTGGCAAAATCCCACAGACAACAAGTGGAGCAAAATATTGAGTTAATACGGGATGTGAGGCTGGAGTTCAGCTGGAATGGAACCCAAACCACGACGTTAACTCTAATTTTTTTATTTAGTTTTAACACAAAAATTAGAAATTCAAACTAACATGAAGACAAGGATCTCTCTCTCTTTATTCCATGAGATTATTCATTGAGATTATTTGGAGTGCAGATTGTGGATCAACACAGCAAGTTTTTTGTTGATACATCAATTTTTGTTGATTGATAAGTTGTTCGATAATTTTAAATTGAAAACCAAAAAAAACCCCAAAAATTCTAGGAATCTCTGCCTGTTCTCTGCCAACTTAGGCTAAATCTCAACATTGAATTTTTGAAAATCAAACCTAAAATTACCCAAATTCTGATGTAAAGCCAAACACCCTCTTACCTGATATTTGTTCCATGCTATTGCCTCGAACCAATAAAAGAATATCATCATTAACTTTATTTAATGGTCGTCACCAACCGCAAACTCAGTTAATTATAACCACGAGGCAAGTGCACGTCGTTGCGCTGATTATTTATCAGCCAGAGGTTGATGGCTTTAATAGGGCAGTAATCTCCTAATGAATGCACTTTAATTGTCGGTGTGGAGAGGCTGTGCAATTGTTGTTTCAAGCGCAGAACCATCCCTGAATTGCAAAATCCCAGACAGAGCAGGGTGAAGCCTCTGCAGCGCTTCCCAAAACGCCACTTCCCAAAGAAGTTCCTTTCTGGAGTGTATTAAACTTGAACCTGGGTCAACCACCTGCAGTAAAACCCTGGTTTTATGGCCTCTTTGGCTTTTGAAATGTTATTCTTCTTTTTTTCCCGCTCCGTTTATGGTGAGTGTGTGAGTGTTTCTTGATTTACAATGGAATGTTTTATTAAAAACAACACTCGCGGCGGCGGCGCGCTTGCAGAATATTGAAACCTCAGGGATTATTCACAGGCACGAGTTTAAAAGCCAAAAAGTCAGCCCAGCCTCACCTCCTGCTCTCTTTGGGAGCAATAACTGTCCGTGGATTTTCGGTGGATTGAAGTAGAATGTCATGAATTTATTATTTTGGAGTGATTTATGCTGGTAAATATTTTATTGTGAGTTTGAATTGATATTTTTCAAGTCGTACCCAGTGTTGAAACTCCTATAGAATATGAGTGTTTTGGATGTTTATTATGTTTAATGAGTGTCTTAAAAATATTTTAGAACACTTCGTGGTTGGAGTTGATCAACATCATTTGGAGAGTGGTCAGTGACCCTGGAGCAGCATAGAAAAATCAAAATTTAGCTCTTTGGGACAATTCTGAACAGATATTTACACCAATGTCATGATTAAAGAATTATCTAATATTTAATGATTAAATAATTATCTAATTATCTAATTCCCATAGTTTGTGTAAAGAATTAGACTTTGAAAATCATTCCTAAAACTTGCATTTTTCTTTGCCTCAGTATCTTTAAAACTTAGTCCTTCCCATGTTTTCCATGGCCCAATCCAACCAATATTGCAGTGAAACTTGTCCGTGGAATCTCTGAATAATCTTTATGTGGAAAACAATCAATACCCAAATTACCAGCGGAAATGGCCACAACAAACACAACATTAAAAACTAATTAGGGAAGCACAAGACTCAAAAGGAAAAAAAACAACATTGGGAGCCACAAACACTGCAGGTTTTGAAGTAGGGGAATGAATGACCCTCCGTGGTTTCTTGGCTTCCTTGTGCTCCAAACTTTCCTCCAGCCCTCTGTTCCCGTTTAATACTGGCACATGGTCCTAGCAAGAGATTTCATTTCTTCCCCCATGAAAGCATCCAGATTTAAAAAATAAAAATATGAAAAGCGCGGAGCGAGTGGGTGGAAACCCTTTGTTGTTGAGCCAAATGGAAAGATGGACATTCTGTAATTTTCTGACACAGTGGGAGCTCTGCGCAGGGGGGGAAAAAAGAGCTCTTGAAGCCACATTTCCCTTTATCAGTTCCTGTGCCTTGAGTGCACTTTCTGGTTAAAACTTTTAAATTACTTTAATTACAGCAACTCAAAAGGGCTGCTGCAGGAATTATTCCCACGCAAGGGAAGAGGTCATTAAAAGTTGTGGCACTCCAGCTAATTTGTGAACAATGCAGTGTGCGAGGGGCTTTGACTGCAATAATTACATTCCAAGATCCATTTGCATTTCCCAGCCAATCCCTGGCAGAGTCCTCTCCTCAAATCCTTCTGCAGCATGAACACCAAGCTGTCGTTATCAGAGATTAATAATTGTGAGGCTGAAATAAAACCCTGACAAGTCAAGCTTGGCTTGGACTCACCTGGAATTTTGTGAGCTGAGCTCTGTTGTAGTGGAATTTCCCAAGGAAATGCTCTCTCTGCTTTAAGATTCCATCAGAAAGTGCCAGTAAGGTTGAGCTTTGGCCAAGCTTAGAATGCCCAAAAATTTTGGAGCTGGAGGGACCTTAAACTCATCCCATTCCACCACTGCCATAAGCAGGGACATCTTCCACTATCCCAGGGTGCTCCAAGCCCCAGAGTCCAACCTGGCCTTGGACATTGATCTTTTATCTTTTAGTTCTTACTGGTAAATATTCTGTCTGGCTGAATCTCTATCACCCTGGATCCTATAGCAATTTGTAAATAAAAAATTGTAAATAAAAAAATCCTGACCTGGACTAGAATTGATTTTTATAGACATTGCAGAAAACCTGCATTTTCTTCAGGTCCAGAGAGCCAGGAAGTTCCACATTCCACAAGTGGAACTTCAAACATCTGATTGTGGTTCTTACCCCTCTGAGGGATTTGCAATAGAAACACAGAACTCTTTAGGATGGAAAAGATCTCTAGGATTGAGTCCAATCATTCCCCAGCACTGCCAAGGCCACCACTGCCCCATGTCCCCAAGAGCCACATCCACAGGGCTGTTAAAGAACACCCCCTCCCTGGGCAGCATCTTCCAATGCCTGACCACCTAAAATCAGAAATTTTTCCTAATTTCCACCCTGCCCCTCCCCTGCCCAGCCTGAGGCTGTTCCCTCTCCTGCTGTCCCTGTTCCCTGGAGCACAGCCTGACCCCCTGGCTGTCCCCTCCTGGCAGGAGCTGTGCAGAGCCACAAGGTCCCCCTGATCCCCTTTGCTCCAGGCTCAGCTCCTTTCCAGCTCCCTCTCCAGACCTTTCCCAGCTCCACTCCCTTCCCAGGACACTCTCCAGCCCCTCAATAATCCGTTTTACAAACTAAAGCTCATCTGCTCTAATTCCAAGTGATTGGGAAGCAAACCACGATTTCCAAGCCCAGGAATTCACTCAATGATTTTCAGCTCTGCCAAGCTGAATCCTCCAGTCTGGAGCAAAGGAAGGAAGCAGAGAGTTCTTCCCATTCCTCCACTCACTGCTGGGAAATCAGTTGGGTTTTTGGACAGATTATTCCACCTTTCATCCCACCTGTGTATTTTGTACCTTTATTTGATTTTCTGCAGAGTTCAATGCTATCACTCCACAGGGGATGAAGCCCAAAGGTGTGGGTTGATAACACCTTGGGCTTCACTGCCACCTCTGCTGCTTCAGCAGGAAGAGGAGAATCCTTTCCAAACAGGGATGGGTTTTGAAGACATGACAGGTTTTGGCGTGAAAAGAACAAAGTGCAGGGAAAGCCTTGCCAGGGTAACATCCTGAAATCAACTGGAGCCACTGAAGTCCAAAACCTCCCTGAAATATCTGATTTCATCCCACAAAAGGTGTGGCTAAGCATTGGCACTACTTGGTTCTGCTAAAATGTCACACTTTTTCTTACTTTTTCTTACTTATCTATTTATAAAAACACTTGTGAGTAACATAATAAATTCTGGGCTGCCTAGCTTTGACCCTCAACTGCTTTATGCACAATTTTCTCAGTCCTTGTAGTGACAAAACAACAAAATTCAATTGCCTTACCTCAGGTTGGAAGGCTTAATGTTATTTTTTTTAAGAAACAAAAGATATTTTACATATATAACTATCCAGGCCATGGAACTCCCATAAATATTTGGGTTTTTTTTCCTCCAGGAATTTTGCCCTGTATTTATTTCCCCGTGCTATGACATCAAACTGCTTTCCCTAAACATTAGGAGCCCTTTTCACCCTCCTGTTTTTATAGCCATATGTTCCAAAGCAGTAAATTGCAGCTTGGTTGAACACTTAATGTGGTGTTGGCAGCAGGAGCTGATTTTTTTTTTATTTTTAAACCCTTGTGATACTTAACACCAGCAAAGCCCTTAAGTGTGACAGAAGAAATCAAGCCTGAAAAGCTGATTTTTGCTCCATCTCGTAGGTGATGCTTTCCACCTCGAAAACAAGCCGTGAAATATTAAATTTAAACAAATAAGGATTCTTTCCAGTCATCCTTTGCTCAATGACAGTTGTGGTGTCAATGCAGATGTTGCCACGAGGGGAGGAGGTGGCTGAAGTTTAAAATTTCCCCAAAATTTGGGGATTTGTGGGTTGGTTGCTGTGAGATCTCTTCTTGCTTCCTCTGAGAAGGATTTCTCCATCCATGTTTGACTCCAGCAGGAAATATCCCATTGGAATGTTCCAGACAGGAACCAGGAGAGTTCTTTAGAAATAAATCCCATTTTTTGGTTCTGCTCTGTTGGAATTTGATGTTGTTTTCCCACAATCCTGGTCTGGGTAAGGACTTGGCAATATTTTGAAGCTACCTGGGATTTTCAGTTTTAGAATTTTATTGATTTCCTCACCACTTTAAGCAAACAGACTTTGTTGCCAGACTCCACACATTTCTCTCTCTTTTTTTTTTTTATTTTTAATATAAAGTAGTAACTATATTTTATTGTTTCTTTATGGAGAGTAATAAAACACAGCCCTGGAACGGATGAGGAGGAATACAAAAACAATTGCAAAGAAAAAGCACAATATAAATGTAAATCAGGCAGGTTTTTACCTTTCAGAGCTGTGCTGGGCTTTCATCCGCTGGTCCATTGTGGTAATCCTTTCCAAATTGTTTAATTTTCTTTCCTAAATCCATGGATTCATCTCTCTGCATCCTCATCCTCCACAAAGTTTCTTTAATGGAGATCCCACTAATGCCAGCTAATATCCTGGAGATTTCTGGATGTCTTGGTGGAGCAAACATTTATCTGGAGCTGGGGGAAGCTTTTTTTTTTAAGAGAAAAGAGAAGCTGAACCTTCTCAAGTCACTCTCTCCAGTAAATAATCATCGAAAGAACCCTCAATATGTAGTGGGGGATCAGAAAAACAAAGTTGAAAAAAAAATCCAGTTGTGTCTATCATTTATTTTTATCTGAACAAGTTCTGGAGAAAACACTTCTGAAAACTTTGACTTGCTTAATGATTTTTTTTTATTCTCCCTCAAATGTCTCTATAAAAAAGGTAATAAAGCCCAGCTTCAGAAATCAGGAAAAGTGAAAATAATTTAGTTTTAGTTCAGTTTTTCAGAAAAGTCTGCCTGGTCAGACCCTTCAGTGAAATATATTCTTCTTCAGAAGGCTGTAAAAAAAAAAAAAAAAAATCAACTTCTATAAAATGCTTTCAGGAGAAGGAGGAGGAATGAAAGGAGTGAAAAAGCCTGTTTCATGTTTCATACCCAACTTTTTAATCCGTTTCTCGTTCTCAAGTCCCTTTCAGGTGAATATTTCTGCTTTCTTAAGTCAATCCTGACCATCCTTTTGTGTCCATGGAAGACTTTAATTAAAGCTGACCGGGGAAAAGGCCATTAGTGAAGAGAGCAGCAGCAGTGAAGATTTTCTGGAGCAAAACCTTTTGTTCCCTGAACAGGACTGATGGAAATGGGAAGGGCAGAATCCCTTTGGATGAGGATTGACCCATGATTTGTCTTGTTAAAAAATATTATATTGAATAGAATTACTACAGATGTTAAAACATGACACAGGATTGGAAGATTTCTCTTTCCTGGTTATCTCTGCAGTCACTGCTCTTAAAATTCTGCCATAATTACTGATTTAGCGCCAAGTAAGTCATTAAGAGATAGGAATATTTGCATTTAAAGATCTTTTCTCACAGGTAACATCGTTCACTCCTTCAGCCATGGACAGGGTGGGTCATTTGGGTTCCCTCAATTCTGTTTCCTGAAATAAAAAGCCATTAAAAAAAAAAAAGGCAAATTAAAAAATATGGTTGGGAAAAGGGTCAGGAGCAGTAAGAAATGCATATTCTGGCTGAAGTTTGGCATCATTTCAAAAACAAAATTGTGAGCTTCAAGATGGTGTGAAAATGGAGCTGAAGTTATAAAAATTAAAAAGGGGGAGAAGGAGCAAGCAAAGACGCCACTTGTGGGTTTTGATTTTTCATTTTATAAAATAATAAAAAAAAACCCAAAACCAGTAAATTAGAGGCCAATTGGATCTTGTACCAAACTTTTGAAACCAAACCCCAGAAATTCCCAGCATCTGAGGCTTCCTGGGAAGTTCTTTAGACTTGATCATTGCAACATGTCAGGAGAAAAATGGTTTTGCCCCCAGGGCAGAAAAGATGAAGGAAGCCTGGAACAAATCTCCTGGAAGAATGATATTTTGCCTTTTGCTCTGTGGTTTTTTTAGAACTTAACATACAAATTTCTCCACTAAAAGGATGTCTTGACTGCAGCAGTCAGTGACTAAATCATTGAATTATTTCTGAAGGTGCTTGGAGCTTCCCCACCTGGAAACTGCCAGTCAAAAGCCGTTAAAATATGTGCATTCCGTCTTCTCAATCCTGGTTTGATAATTTAAAATAAAACTAAACCTCACTGCCCTATTTTCAGCATATAATTTAGTTCTCCATTTATCTTCCTCACTTGCTTTTTTAAACTTTTATTCTTCTCTTTTTTTTTATTTTTTGGCAATTAGGCTGCAATATCAGCACCAGTAATTTGACTTTACTTGATGGAGTCCTACTGAAGAGATGATGCTTTCTGATAGTCAGTGAACATAAATCATTTTTATACACGTGATTGTGTGAAGGGAAACAAAATTCCAGCCTCAAAACCATCAGGAACCTCTGCAAGAGGAGTTTGGCTTCTTTAAGATGCCAAATAACTCGTTGAGTCCAATTCTTTCACTGTTTTTTGTAGATCTACTTTGTGTTTCCTCCACCTCCTTTGTGTTTCCTGGAGCACTCAGCATTCCCTGGTTCCATCTGGGCTCTGAAGGGGCAAAGAGCACGGGAAGAATTATTTGAAAAGAGCATTTACACTCTTTAATGCATTAGAAGAAGAAGCTTTAATAACAGTGTTGATAGCAGAGGCTGCACTGGAGCCTTTGTGGACACAAGGGGGTGGAATGGAATATTTTGTATACAGAGCTGAAATATCATCGCTGCCCAAAATGCAGCACTTAGGCCAGGAGTGCTCTCTAATCCATTTTAAATTGAATAGGAACACTTCAGGGAAAATGCCATCTCTTTCATCGGAGTGTTGTCTCTTTTAAAACAGTCATTGATCCTATAAAAGCTCCCACATTTCTGGCTCGGTTGTTCCCAGGCCTGGGGTTGGGTTTGCTGGGAGTGGGAATCTGAGTGTAGGTTTTGTTGTGGGGTTGAGACATGAAATAAAAATGGAACCTTTGGGCTTTACCAGGTGGCACAGGAAACGCTTCAGCCTTGAGAACCACAGCACATCTAAAAGGTTATTCTTTACTTTAGGCTTAACTTTATTTTCAAAAATTAGATATTAACAGAACATCGATGCATTTTTAAATCAGATAATATATCCTTGGATGCATTTTCTAGGGTTGTGAGCACTTTGCCTTTCTCTGGTTGCACAGAATTTGTGGCAGAGCTCAGTGAAGTCACCTTTCCTGTGATGAACTTTTAGCTCATCTGTGAGATGTGGGGTTTTGTGGGGTTAGGATTGAGATGAGAATAGCCACATCCAGCTGGGGGAGATGGAAAGGAACATGCAGACAGGGTAGCAAGCCCTAGGCACATATCACTGATTTTCGCTTCGTTTCCAGATTAAAAAGTTGCTCTTGTTAGCACAAAGTCGTCTCTGCTTAGAGCTTGTTTTATTTCCGCCAGATTTGCTCCCAGCATGGAAGCTCTCCGTGGAGCCAACCTCATCTTCTGGCAGGAATGTGGAACTGCTGAGCTTTCAAACGTTCAGATTTCAAACCCAAACGATGCTCAGGAGGCAGAGCAGGGAGAGCAGCCAAGGCACACCCAGCTCTGGGGCTGGAAGGCTTTGCACTGAACCCCTGCAGTGTTCCTCAGGTTAGCAGAGACAAAAGCTGGGCTTTTCCATCAATTCTGGGTGTTGTAGGATTGTCTGGGCTTGATTGATGTTGTCTCCATTCCCCCAAGGGCTTTGGTGAGGAACAAAATGTTTTGGAGGGAGAGAAAGTGGAGTGGTGACAAGTGTTCCTTCCTTGCAAAGGACAATAAATCCAGGGCTCATCCAGCCCATCCATCACGTCTGTCCCCACCGTGTCTTGGGGGGAAAACTTCTGAGATTTCCTCTCTGAAGCTCCCTGGTGAGGCAGGAGGAGGTGGGAATGTAGTTTAACTGAGATGGAACCTCCCCATCCCTTCTGAGGGATTCTGCAGGAACAAAGTCCTTCTTTTCCTCCTTCACGTTGTCATTTGGGTGTGTTTGAGTTGTGACCTCAAGAAGGTGGATTTTCCCCTGCTGATAATACTAATCAATGCTTTGGAAAATGAAGTGCAGTATTTAAAATTAAACAATATTTTACTTGGCTTTGTTGCTAAAATATGAAATGGAGGAAATGCATGGAAATCGAGCAAAACTGCTGGATTTTCAACTAGAATTTCCATCAAATATGGTGAGTTTTCAATTAAAATTTCCACTAAATATGGTGGATTTTCAATTAGAATTTCCACCAGCTATGGTGGATTGTCAATTAGAATTTCCTTGTCCTTGGGTTTTTTTGTTATACTCAGAAGACAGAGAGAGGGAATATGGCATTTTAGGGATAAAGGTGATGCTGCCCCAAATTGAGGCCTGTGGAAGTGAAATTAATTTCTCCCAGAAATTTAAAATAATTCTGGCCAAACTGGAAATGGAAAATGTTTGGGTTATGCAGCTCTTTTGTAATTGCCAGATTAGACAGCACTTCTGTGTGAGATTAAAATTATTATTTTAGACTCACAGCTGACCAAAACTGGAACCACAGAGGGCAAGAGCAGAGAGTTTGTTAAACTGGGAAGTCTCCTCTGGGATTCTTTCCTTTCAACATCCCCCTGGTGAGCTCTGCACTCCACATGGGTGAGCCTCAGCCCATCCTGATCGCATCCTCTCACCACAAAGCTGTTCTCAGCTCCCCAGCAGCTTTGTCTCCAGTTTTTACCCTAAAATCTCTTTGCTCAGCCCCTTGAATTCCTGTGGATGAGGTATTTTCTTTTATTAAAATGGATCTGCTGGCTCTGTCCATGGATATTAGCTGCTCCTGTGAAGAATGGGAGGCTGGGATGATTCATTAGGAAGGTTTTGCAAGAGCGATTGCCCAATGCCAACTTCGCCTTTAAAAATTCTATATAATTTTGGTTTCTCCCTTAAAAAGGAACAAAATTAACTTTTCGTCTATTTATTATTGTCTCACCTTGGGATGGGAGCTACAAGCACCTTGATAAATGGCTTCAAAAGTTTGTCCAGCTTCAAAACTGCTGTTCAAAGTTTCTGGTTTGTGGTGTTTTGAGGCTCTGGCAGAGATTCCCAGAGAAGCTGTGGATTCCCCATCCCTGGAAATGTCCAAGGCCAGGTTGGATGGGGCTTGGAACAACCTGGGACAGTGGGAAGTGTCCCTGTCCCTACCAGGGGTGGCACTGGATGGGTTTTAAGCTCATCCAATCCACACCATTCCATGATTCTCCATTGCTTCGTACTAAAACACAGACATTTATAAAATTAACGTCCAGGAGCTGTTTGGGATTTTTATTAACATTATTGGCTTTCCACAGCTCTGAAATTAATTAGCCTTTTCTCTTTTCTCTTTATTTGCTTTATTATTCTGGGTTTGCTGTGGGAAATGACAGAGCTGTGGTCAAGCTGGCAGACAGGCTTTGCCCCGGGAGCAGCTGCTTCTCCATGACAACACAGAGTTCTTGTTTTCTGTAGCTATTTAAAGAAGTCTTTCTTGAAACCACCCTAGCCTGCTGTTAACAAGCACAGTTTTCATGGAATTAGCAGAACAGATTCACGCGGACACAAGAAAAATTCCCCGTTAATTCCAGCCTGACTGACGCGGTAGATTTTGGTTCATCCTCTGTTTTTCTCGGCGTGCTGCGTAAGGAGCACTGGGAAGTAAACCAGAATATGCCTTTTCCCAGCCCCTCCTTGCACCAGACTTCTCATAAACTGCACGCAGAGAGCGATTTTTCATCGGGAACTCAAAAATAAAATGACATCTCAGCAGCAGCATCAGCAGCAGTGACCTCCAGCTCGCCCGTCACGGGCCATCAGTCCCTGAGCACCTGTCACATCCCGGGGTTTCGCTGAAAAAATGTCACCGTGTCAACACATTTACCATGGGAAACTTTTCTGTGAGTGTCTTCTCTTGTTTTATGTCCCCATCAGTCAAGGCTAAAGCGTTCAAATCCCAGCAAATGCTCTGGAAGTGGAGCGCTGATGTTGGGTAACAGGATGCTCATTTCCTTTAAGCACTTCCATCCAGCCCTGGAGAAGTAATCACTTTACAGAAGCTAATAAAGAATGGATTAAGCCCCAGCTTTGAAGAACTCATCTCAAAAGGGCCCCGAAACCACTGTCTAAAAGCAATATTAGCAGCATTAGGAGCTGAAAAATTACACCAACAGATCTAGGTCAGTGCATTATGGGGAGAAACAATAGAACTGATGTCAGGAATATTACCAAAAATCTGCCTCTAGTAGTCCTGGGGGATTTAAGTCATCCACTGTGCTTTCATCTGAAGAGTTTGTGGCATGACTGTGTCGATTTGCATCCTCGTGTTTGGGATTTGGCTCACCAGGGGAAGTTCTGCTTCAGTGTTGTGTTTTAAAGGCCAAGCAGTGTGGTAGAGATTTTCCTGTGTGTTTATTATCGACGTGCATTGATTGCTGAGAATAAAAATCTCTGTGTGTAGCCAGGCTGGGGAGGTCCTGATGGGATATTGGGGAATTTGCCGTCATGGGGTGGGAAAAGGAATGGAGCTTCACGGAAAGGAGTGTTGAGCCCGGGCGGAGCTGTCCATGGTGCTGGTGGAGTCAGCACTCTGTATTTCTGTAAAGTGGTGTTTCCTTTAAAGTTTCCTTTAAATAAAAAAATCTTTATTTAAAGGGAAGAATTCTGGGAGGTGCTGAATGCCGTGGATGCATTATTTGCATTGATATTAAATGCACATCAGGGACAAAAAAGCTCATTGGTGTGTGTAACAACATCCATCAGCATCAGCTGGAAGATCTGAAGCAAAGACGTGAAATTATGGGTTTGATTTCTGGAGGTTTTATCGAGTCACTCTGAAGCCTCCTGTGCTTCAGAGGAATATTATTTTTATTCACATATATTGCAGCACTGAGGCCTGGGAAGGACCTGAGCACAAAGGGAGGTAATGCAGACAAAGTTGAAATCCTGAGGTGATATTTTATGTTATGTAAAGCTCAGATTTTGCATTGTTTTAGCAATCTAGTTGAAAGCACAATTTTTAATAATAAGATAATGGAGAAAAACAAAGATGACTGAAGTGTCTGTGACAAAATTATAAAAACATGCTTTTCTTCTGTGAGTGCTGATGGATACCAGGAAACCACCTATCCAGCAGCTGTGTAATTTGATTTTGTGGACTATTACAAAAGATAATTAAACATCTGAGAGGAGGGAAAGAAAAAAAGAAAAAGCAAAAAAGGCCGGAATAAAATGAGTCGTATAGCTACAGGAAAGCTATTTTAAAAAAATCAATTATTCCCTGAAACATGAGAAGCTGCATTTCAGAAATTACAACAAAAGGAACTGCTGGTAACCACCCCAATACATCTCCATTTCTCAAAATAGTACAAGCACTTGCAGAGAGAAGCCAAGCCATTCATTATAGACTACCCCCAGGAGAGAGATTTTCACTGAGTGAACTTCACATTCCTCTTTTGCAGAGAAAAGCAACTCTGAAATAAACACAAGTGCTTAGAAAGAAAACTTGAGTGGCCTTAAAAAGTTTATCTATTTATGGGCAACGCAGGGATTTTGTGGGTCAGATTGTTCATTTACATATTTAGAAGTTTTAAAATCCTTGGGTTTTGATAGAAGTGCTTTCTGTAGGACTAACTGGACTGTCATACATCATTGTTTTAAATAATTGGCCTTAATAATGAACTTATTAAATCATTCAGGTGAGTGGTGGTAAAGGATGGAGAGGAAGAGGTTACATCAGATTTGATTCACCACTAGAGACTGTTGTTTCTGCAAAACGACAGCATTTTATGCAAAAAAGTCTGGATATAATTCCCGGAGAAGCAGCCAAATACATACAGTAGTATTTTCACAATAAAATAGATTTTCCACAAGGGAAATTACAGTTTTGCAAAATTGGCAGGTTCGACACAGAAAAGAGCCCTCTCGAAATTGATTTTTTTTATCCTGCCATTACTTTTTGATAATAAGACAATAAATTGCTGTGTTCTGCTAATTTATAATTTGGCTTCCAAAGATTTAACTTTGGTAAAGGATTAGCAGGGCTGCTGCGCAGCTCTCAGCAAGGTAAAGAGCCTTTGCTTTTAACTCTTTTCAAAGGGATTTGATGTTTGCCATCCCTGCAGAGTTTTCCCGGGAATGGTGGTCTCGGGGAGTTGGGAATTTGGCTCTTTTGCAGCAGAGATTAACTCAAGACCTTTGCTTGGCAGATTAGCTCCATGTCCACGAGAACTTTGATCATTTCATGCACAATGCAGAGCCTCTGGGTTCATTTTCATCACTTCTTCAATGCAAACAAGGAAATAATCTCAGTTTCCTCACTGCTTTTTCCTGTGTTTTCCCTGTGTACAATGCTGCCCCTCACTGACATTTATGTTCTTCCAAAAGATCACCTCACTGGGAGCTGAACCAGCAGGTTTTCCAGCATCATCCTCCCTCTTTGAGACCTCGGGATGCTCCAGCATTCCCTGAGAACAGCATGAAGCCCTTCAGCTGTGGCTGGGATCCTGCACACCACGAGCAGTGCACCAAACCCACAGCTTTTTGCTGTTGATTCTCTACTCAAAGCAATTCATGAGGAAAAAATATCTTGGTTTTGATCTTTAGGGTGATCTTTTTCCTTCTGTCCTTTGTGGTTTGCTGAGCAGGGATTGGTGGATGGAGGGTGGAAAGGATGAGAGAAAATGGTCAGGACAGACATTTTAAGGGTATTTGCTTCTTTTAAAACACAGTTTGGGGAATGCGAGATGGACAACAACATGTTAATTATAAATATTTAGCCTATCAGACTGTTGCTCAATTAAATATTTGGAAAAAAAATTAAATATTCAGCTAAAGCTGAAGTTGTTGTTTTATTCCCTTCCCACTGCAGGATAAAATGCATTTTATAATTACGCCACAACTGTAATTTTCCTGTGCTTCCCCAGAACACCATTAGGAATCTATCCACGGGCATGACACAAGGAATTTTCTGTCAAAACAAAATATCAAACTCCACCAGACCTTCTCATAGAAAAAAGGGGATTCTTCAGAGGAGTGGCAAGAAGAAAACAAATACCAAATACATCTGAGAGCCTCTTTTTCAACTCTTTCATGGAACTCACACCCCAGACCTTTCTGCCTTCGTTCCAGCTTCGTGGTGAGGCTGAGCACAAAGGGCACTGCAAACAGCCCAGCACAGCTCCTTCATCTCCCTAAACATGGCCAAAACCACAACCAGCACCAAAAATTGCATCTCCCCTTCAGCATCCTCTACAGCACCCAAAAGGCTTTTAATTGAAGCAGAAATTCAGGCAGTGAGACATTATAATCAGGGCCTTTCGTGTCCTTTGTGTTCATAGGCGAGAAAAGAACTTTCAACACCAAGAAAACAGCAAAAAACTCTTATTTATTTTTCTGTCCTGTTCCTGTGACCTTTGCTATCAGTGGAGCCTCTGAAGTAGGGCAGAGAAATGAAATTTGGGGCCATTGTGGCCAATATTCAAAGCAACAACATGAGACAGAATTTGTTTTTACCCTTTCTTTTTTCCTTCGCTTCACGCTTGGGCTATTTTTTTTTTTTTTTTTTTTTTTTTTTTTGTGAGTTGACATTGTGAAATCAGTCTGGCTGGTAGTGAATGATGTATGAAAGGGAACAATCCCTGCCCATGGCACAAATAAAAAGCCACCACGGGGAGATGAAGGAGCTGTGCTGGGCTGTTTGCAGTGCCCTTTGTGCTCAGCCTCACCATGAAGCTGGAATGAAGGCAGAAAGGTCTGGGGTGTGAATTCCATGAAAGAGTTGAAAAAGAGGCTCTCAGCTGTATTTGGTATTTGTTTTCTTCTTGCCACTCCTCTGAAGAATCCCCTTTTTTCTGTGAGTAGGTCTGGTGGAGTTTGATATTTTGTTTTGATAGAAAATTCCTTGTGTCATGCCCGTGGATAAATTCCTAATGGTGTCCTGGGGAAGCACAGGAAAATTACAGTTGTGGCGTAATTATAAAATGCATTTTCATCCTGCAGTGGGAAGGGAATAAAACAACAAGTTCAGCCTTAGCTGAATATTTAATTTTTTCCCAAATATTTAATTGAGCAACAATCTGATAGGCTAAATATTTATAATTAAATACACTGACTTTGCATTTGCAGAGTAAGGAGGGGAATGAGAAAGGATGTCTCGGCAGATGTTGATATTCTGAGGGTGTTTATTTGGAAAGTTGCTTTCCTGAGGAAATGGCAGTGAGGATTTCTCCACTAGCAAGAGGTGCTATTTTTGTGTTCCTTGTCTGTATTTCCATGAGTGTGGTGAGCACAGCCCTGCTGATTCCTTGCACCATCCCCAGAACAGTTCTGGGGTTTATAAAACCCTGAAATTAACAATCACATCATCACAAGGATCTAGTAGCTGATGTTTCTTGAGTCCTTTGTCAAGGAGGGGATTTTTTGCCACATCTTTTCATAAATGTTAGAAATTCAAACCAAGGAAGTATTTTACAAACAAAGCCACTTTAACACTATGGAGTTTCAGGCATTCCTGGATGTAGGTAAATGCACATGAAATAGTATTTTTTATTTTTTTTTATTTTAAAGATAATATCTCTAGACCTGGGATGGATCTTTAAGTTCAGAATTGACCTTTATCTCCAAAAAAAAAAAAAAAACAGCAAAAAAACTTGAAAGCTCAAGAAATTGCAATGCTCTGCTGTTGTAGGATAATATTTATGTTTAGGTTTTCCACAATTCACCATGTGTCACTAGTCGTGTCCCAAGGAACTGAAAGGAATGAAGTGACAAGTTGTCTTGACAAGTCTGGAATGAAAAGATGGTGGGATGAGAAAAAAAAAACCCAAAAATAAATGCAAACATTGCTGCTCTTTTCTGTGCTGCTGCAGAGATGAAATCTTCAGGCTAATGAGTTTGGGTTTGCTGCCTCACTGCCTGGAAACCTGAATTGTGGCTCTGGGTCCTGCTGGGCAGGGAACCCTCAGCATGGGGAAGGGAAGAGATTTGCTCCTTCAACAAGCAAATAAAAGAGGGTGATGTGGATATGAGTGAAATTCAAAATGCCAGCAGAGGTTCTTCCCTTTCCCTTCGTGCTTTTCTCTGAAGTTGAAACTATTTGAAGAGTCATTCATTAATTATTTGAACTAGGATTTTGTTTAAAACTTCAGACTTCCTATGCAGAAGGAAGTGGGAAAAACATCAAAATATAATTCAAATTTAAACAAATGTCGTCACAGCAGAATTTTCTTAGAATCCCAGAATGGTTTAGGTTGGAAGGTCCCTAAAGCCCATCCAGTGCCACCCCAGCCATGGCAGGGACACCTTCCACTGTCCCAGGCTGCTCCAATCCCAATCCAAGCTGTCCTTGGACATTCCAGGGATCCAGGGGCAGCCACAGCTTCTCTGGGAATTCCATCCCAGTTCCTCCCCACCCTCCCAGGGAGGAATTCCTTCCCAATATCTCATCTCTCTTCTCATATCTGACATGAGTTTGACCTAAAATCACCTGAAAATATTCCTGCTTAATTCTCACAGTTTATATTTTGCTGTATAAAGTAGGAATTCAACTTCAAGGTGCAACATTTCATTAGGATTCGAAGCTCCTTGGATCTCATACCCACAATCCCCAAAGACAGAAAAACCAAATGGCCTTGGTTGTGTCAGCAACAAAGAAAAGGAAAGTCAAGAGAAGTGGAAGATATTTCATAAAGGAGGATAAATAATGCTGCCTAAAGCCATGTCCCATTCTTTTTGAGAAATGGAATTAATTAAAAACAATGAATCACTTTAATTCCAGTGTAAGTTAATTGTACTTTGGGTTCAACAGCTACAAATAACCCCAAAGTCCCTCATTGGTCATGGTGGATGGCATGGAATTGTATCCCTCAGCAGAAATAATGGATTACTGCTTATTCCAGCCACTGAAGGGTCTATTTGGAATTATTTTGCAGCTCTGTATGTGCCACTTGTGGATTTCAGTTATCCACACCTCTTAATGCAGTTGTACATTACTTAAATGGCTTTTTTTCTTATCCAGTTCAATAGCCCAGGAAGGGTAAGGTCACCTTAAGCTCTGCCTTACAATCCTTTCTGGTGTATAATTGAACATTTTGTTAAAAAATTGACATTTGCAGCAGGAGCAACACTCATTTCACCCTGGAAGCAGATGCCACGTGGATTTATTCGGTTCTCCAGCTTGTTCTTATCAATGCCTAATTCATTTCCCCCACAATGTGGGAAGATAAAGAGAAGCTCTCTATTCTCAAGGTTCCAACTCTCCTAATTCACTCCAGCCTCCTGACTCGAAGCAGGTCGCGTTGGCACGTTCAGGGATTGATCACAATTTGTTAGAACAAGACAAAATTCCCCGTTCATGCCTGGCTGCTGATTTATAAATGGGTTTTATGGGCCCATCTGATCTGCTCTGCGCTGTTCCTGCATTTCAAGAGGGTTTAATGCATTTATTTTGACGGCAACTCTTTGTTTAATAATAATATGTCAGTCTTACAGCCCGGCTTGCATAAATAATTTCTTCCAGCAGCATGTTGCTCGCACATGAAAGTGTTCTTCAAATGATTCTTTAGGAAATGTCTCCAGAAATTCCTTTCACTCCACGTTGAAAGCTCATCATGAGTACATTTTATATTGGAATTATCTGTTAGGTGCTGAAATTATTTCTGGTGCTCATTTTGGGGCACCTGACCTCTGGTTCAGGGCAACTTTGAGTCATTTCTGGGGCATTTCTAAAAAATATAATTGTGACTTTTCTCTCACTTGTTATTCATGTTGATCCAGAAATGGGTGTTGCCCACCTTTGTTTAGGACAGAGAATTTTAGGTTATTTGGAAAACCTTGTTATTTACTACTCCTGATCCAACATTTTGACTAGACATGGAAAAATAAACCCATGAGATGTAACACTCTTGGCGTCTGTAGAAGAAATGCCTCAGAAAATTCTGATTTCAGCTCTTCTGCTTTTAAGTGCAATTAAAATAGGTCTGTTAATGCCAATATTTAATTATGCTGTTATTTTCATTTAAATCAAATATCATTGAATATCTTCTTTGTGTGTTTGTACCCTGATATTCTCCAAGCTGAAGCTTTAGGTAGGTCAGAATCAATAAATTATTTCATATTTATAATTCCAAGACTTTTCCTGCAGCTGTTATTCACCCCATGCTTCCCAGTTTTTCCCCACAGTCATGAAAAGGAGAAAGTTTTTTAAAGAGCCAAAGAGTTCAGTGAGTTTCTGTAACTTCAGGAGCTGCGAGAGGACTTTTGAAATCCTTCAGGTTTCTTTTTCCTTGGCGAAGCTGATGGAATTTTGGGATTTCTTGCCATTTATATCCTCTAGGATGGTTTAAAAAAAATTGAAAACCAGGGGGCAAAAAAAGCACTTCCTTCCCTCCTACCCAAAATACATCCACAGGAGATATTTTTGGGCACTGCAGTTTTCAGAGCACACGTTTGGGGAGAACTTTTCCACGTCAGCTCCCCTCTGAGTCACACGGATGTGAATCCAGGATGGAATGCTGTTCCCAAACACAGGAAAGGCATCTCTGCACGTAGCAGGACTTTTGTTTTTATGGGAGAGATCTCTGAAGGGTTTCCATCAAAATTAATGTCCCCCTGCACGAAAGCAGTTGAAAAAATTGTTTTTTCGTTCAGTGAATTCTTCTCTTTACAGGTTTTGTTATTAATGGTTTGGGGAGAATATATATTAAATAAATGAAAATACTTCAGTTAACAGAGTTTGTAGTTTGTTTTCTAAATAAACACACGAAAACTGCTGTTTCACAGCTGTATAAGAACTTTTCCCTCTCAAAATGGCCTTTAATTTGATAACAATGAAATAATAATAATAATTAAATCTCTCTTACTGCCATCAGTCACACTTAAATCACTGTGCATATTTTATTAAAAGCAAAGATTGCAACAAAGTAATTTTAAGGCAGCGGAATTGAAGTCAGTTCTTGTGGGAACAGACTACTGTTCTTTCCTTCATTCTATGATTAATTTTTAAATAAATGAAACTACACAGGCATGAGACCTCGGAGGCTGCTGATTTTCTCCTCTCTGAAATGTTGCTATTAAACAGTAAGACAGAAGCATTCCAAAGATCCAGATTTGCAAACTATTGTAAACATTGCAGTTTGTTTTGCTCTGGCAACTCCTGATACAATGGGCCCAGGCTGTGATGAATATTTTATTAAATGTTGTTGTTGGGATTGAGGTGATTTGATGTCCTGAAACTGGGAGGGTCTTTGGAGGTGATCTGGGGGTGAACCCAAGGTGCTGAAATGCAACAACTCCATCATGTTCTCCTGAGGATGATCCCAGGATCTTTTAGGCTGGAAAAGCCCTCTGAGATTGAGTCCAGCTGTTCCCTCACCACTGTCCCCAAGTGCCACATCCCCATGGCTTTTAATCTCTCCAGGGATGGGGACTCTGTCGCTGTTGAGCAGCTAGCAGAGAAAAAAGACCCGGGTTCTCCCTGTGGCATAAAATAGCGTATTTTATTATTTGATTCCATCTTATATAGACTTTTCAGAGGTCACCCAGATTGGTCAGCCAGAAACCTCCCCCTAGGCCTGATTGGCCAGGCCTGAACCGTCCAAATCTCGAGACACTGTTTTTAATAACATCCAAACTTTATCTTTGTTTATAAAACACAGGAAGAAGAGAGAAAAGAATTCTCATGGGAAAGGTCTGTGCTAGCCACAGGACTCCACCCTGCCCTGTTCCAGGTGCAGAAATTTTTCCAAATATCCAAACTTAACCTCCCCTTGTGCAGCTTGAGGCCATTTCCTCTCATCCTGTCCTTGTTCCCTGGGAGAAGTTCCTGATCTCCATCAGCCTCCAACCTCCCTCCAGGAATTTTGGATCCCACCTGGGCACATCCAATCCGCACATCCAATCCACACGTCCAGCTCCAAATGATGGGTTAGGATTTTAGCTTCTCTATTTTTCATGTAGTTTTAGTGTGTGGCTCTGGACTCCATGTAGAGTACCAAAACTTCTGTTCCCAGCATTTTTAAACAACAATTTTAAACAACAATTCCTCTAAAGGACACTTTGCTGCCTCAGAGCTCCAAGATACGTAAACAACAGTGAATTGGGGGGAGGAAAATTGGAGTAATGACATCATTACCCGGAGGTGTAATTGGAGGATTAAAGCTCGATATGCAAATGGACAGAACTTAAAAAATATGAAAAACTTGTGACTCAGGGTCCATTTTGGGTGTAGCCTCTCGAGCAGGCTCTGTCTGCCCTGAATGTAGACAATAAATTTATATCTTCAATAAATTTGTATCTGCTTTTTATTCTCGTAACTTTCTCTAGCCTCAGTTTTAGGTAAGCCCATCAAGGCATCACAAATATTCAGAACAAACCTCCTCTGCTGTTTATTAACGCTCAGCACGCAAAGCAAACCTGCTGCTGTGTCTATTTTTGCCTCCCTGAGCAGCATCTCTGTGCTGTGGGGTTTAGCAGGAGATTTCTGCCCAGCACCACTCGTTAGGGTGGCTCTGTGCTCGTTTTTGGGGGCAGGTGAGGCTTTGATTTAAGCTCAAAGTCAAGCCTTGGTGACTCACGCTGGCGTCTGAGCTGTAAATTTAGAAATTATAGTCCATAATCCTCAACCCAGCAGCTGTTTACTCCATCTGATGAGAATCTATGGTGCACTGGCTGCAGTAGAATATAAAAAACACCTAAAGTGGCTTAGATAATTGTGCCAAATCCTGTTTGATTAATGCACTTCGTCTCCCCCTTGCTCCACTTGCAGCTTTGGACCATTCTCAACAAAAAATGTCTCAATAGAAACTAATTTTAGTGTGGATGTGAAATCTGACATTGGATCCCAACAGCCTCTTAAGGCTTAATTTACCTTCCTGTCTTAGGATGCTCATAAAATCTGAACCTCCAAAGTTCCCACAGAGGACTTTTTCCCCTTTTTTTCCCCCACAGAAAACAATTATTGTCCACAACTAATTCAATCATATTGGTTTTAAAATTCTGGAACAAATAGGTAAAGCCGATGGAGCAACGTTTTTTTTTTTTTTTAATATTTATTGCTGTTGCCAACAGTCTGCGATATTTTTCATCCTTAATCATCTCTGCATGAAATCAGGAACAGCACAGAACTGATCTGCTGAATGAGTCCAAGCGGTGCAGGGCTCCTGGACACCAGATGAAAGCGGTGTGATGTGACAGAGCTGATCTATTTTAGCAGGTTTTTTTTTTTTTTGTGTGGATTAGAGGCCATAAATCTGTTCTGGGGTGGGTTTTGTCCTGTTCAATATGCTTTGCATCCAGGCTGTATTATTCCCTTCTATCGCAGATGGGATCCGATTCGTTCAGCCTAACGCGGTTTGTAGCCATTTGGCGATCTATTAAGCCTAGATTTAAAAATAAAAAAAAATGAAAAAAATACAGAATTTGCCTCTTTACGGAATTAATTAGATCAGACAACGCCTATTGAATGATGTGGTGGTTTTGTGTAACTGTGATAAGGACGGAGTTGGCTCAATATTAGGAGAATTTAAATATCTGCCCCTCAGGCGGTAGAAACAATACAAACTTCTAAGGGCTCCCTGTGTGGATTTCGTGCTTTAGACATCTGCTCTGATAGCAGAAAGCCCTGGATAAGTGATTTATACTGTGTCAAGCATTTGCAAAGTTTTTGCTCAGAGTCAAGCACTTGTGACAATGAACCCACAAATCTTTCTGCTAAGCTGGAAACGTTAGAACAATCTGGGGAAAAAAGGTCATTCTGGTTACCCCCAACCTCAAAACCCCAAACTGTGCTGCTTGAGAAGCTACTTGCAAAAAGTTGTTCATTTTTTGCATCCCAGGAGCTTTGAAATGGCATAAGATATGGGATGGAATCAGAGTTACACCATGCACAGGCTGGGAGTTCAGAGTTTCTGGTGTCTTGATGGTTTCTGGATTTGTTCTCTTGTGACACACAAAGAGTTTCAGATCAATCTCACTGTGGATTCACTTTATTATTATCTGTTGATAAATGGCAGTTCTGCACTGAGAATGGGAGGCACTGACACTGAGTTCAGGAAGTGTTTGGACAATGCTCTCAGGGACTGGAGTTTCCTGGGATTGGGATTCTTGGGATTGTCCCGTGCAGGGTCAGGAACTGGATTGAGATTATCCTTGTGGATATTCTGTGATTATCTGTCTCCCATATGGTGAGGGAACACAGCAGCAGAGTCTCAAACCCCAGTCTGTGGGTGTCAAACATTTCATCATGGAGCAGGGAGAACCAACAGGGAAAATGGAATTAAGAAAGGAGTTTGAAATGGGAAGCAGCGGTACCAGACTGGAGATCCACGTGTGAGTCTTGTAGGTTGTGTATCCCAGAGGCACCTCCTGCCAGAGCACCATCCCTGTGGGATCAGGATTGTCCCCAAACCACCCCACTGGTGCCCAATCCATGTCATTCCATAGCACAGCTACTATGGACTTCATAAACAATCAGTTAATGCTGAAAACAGGGAGGAAATGGGGAGTTTTTGGCTCAAAAATCATTGACCATCAGTGTGTGCAATAGAGCTGCAGGCATGGGGACAGCCAGGACAGGAGGGACACACCTGGATGTGTCCAACAAAGATATTCCAGGTGCAGTTCTGTGCACCAGGACACAGCTTGGAGGCAGCAACATCAAAAAAGTGAAGTTATTGCTGGCTAAAAAAAACCCAAAACAACCAAAAAAGCAACGACTACTTGATCTAAGCCTTTCTTCTGTCTAGCAGCAGCTGTTTCCCAAATCCCACCAGAGAATATCCAAACACAGGTTATCCACTGGGGCACAGAAAGGCTTTGTTGCCAGAGTTCAGTGAGTGACAAATCCAGGGATCTCCAGGTGGGAAAAGGATCTGCCATCTGCTCTGTGTCCATTTGGGGAGGACTTTTCATGCTGGGATGGGAGAGAGAAGATTTAAGTGATTGGGAGGTTATGGACAGAGAAACACTGTGTGCCTTTTAATCCTTTATGAAATCTCATAAAGAGCCTTTTACTTTGAATTTGGTACAAATGTAGATTTTAGGATTTCTTTTGAAGGTGATGAATCTTAAAGGGGAAAAAAGGGCATTTTTCTTCCTTGCAAAACCTCCAGAGTTGCTCAGTTGGATCTCCCTAATGGAACTTGGAGTGTTTGCCTTTGACCCTAGAGACAACTCCCAAAGCAGCAAAAACTGAGCCAGCAGAACGGAGAGGTTTTGTACAAATCATTAATAAACACAAGGAAATGCCAGAAAATGCTCACTGTCAGGTTCTTGATTTAATTCCAGTTGTGGGGAAACATCTGCTTGTCTTTGCTCAAGCTTGGTGAGCTCCATGAAGCATTAGAAATAATTCCAGACTTGTTACATTTGCAATTTTATTATAGTTCTGGGTTTGTTCTTTGATGAAGCACATTCAAAATCACAGCAGATGCCAGCTTTCAGCATAATTTTTGAAGGATTAAGTCTCATTCTGATCAGGTTTGAAATAAAATCAGTAAAGGGTTTCTGAACTCCTGGTAAATCCCTTCATAATTAAAAAAGGGGAATTTGTTTCAAGCCTAATTTGAAGGATTTCTTCAGGATGGCAGTGCTGTAGTTCTCTATCTACCTTTGTTGCAATTAATGATGTAATTACAATCAGAAGGGATCTGAGTGGGAATACTGATAAGAAATGGGGACTCTGAATAACATTGGGCATCATGGAAATGATTATTAAATATGGCAATTATCATGGACTTTTGACATTGTTTGACCAGACCTGCAAGGCCAAGAGGTTAAAATAAATTCCCTTATTTAATAGAAATTAACAGAACCAAGGGAATTCCCAGTCCATGTCCAACAAGGAAACAAATTTAAAAGCCGTTATTTGAAGAGGCAACAGGAAAATCCATTTAAATGGTTCCCACGAATAAATATCTCCTAAATGAGGTTTGTTTTGATGACACTTTAGCCCTGACTTTTGTTCTGTAAAAATATTTGTTTCGGTTTTTGGGTTTTTTGCTTTGTTTTTAGGGTTTTTTGCTGAAGGTTTCTGTTCAATGATTACTACAAGCCCTTGACTCCAAAGGACACAAATTGCCAGGTCCAAGCGTGTCTGTGGAAATCATGATTGATGGACAAGAGAACAAACTCGACCCTCCACCCTGGGCTGGAGATAAAGCTGAAGCCTTGAGCTGTGAATTGTTTGCTTGTGGAGACAGGAGAGGTCCAAGATGTCAAGAGGAATATTTGGTTTGTTTTCCCTCATTTTTACGACTCTTTTTCCACGCCTGTGGTTGAATGTAGCTGGTGGATTTCAGGGAATTAACATCAACTCCTGCTCAAGTAGTGGACTCAGCAGAAGAGAGAATTTAGCGAGGAATCCCAAAATAAAATATAAAATATAAAAGACACACACAGGACCAGGGCAGTCAGCAGTGATGGAAAGCTGCTCCTGCAGATAAAAGAATTGGGTCAAGAGAGGGAGAGCTGGCGAAGACAAAGTCTTGAGCACCTTTATCAGGGAAAAAAGGAGCTGGATTGGCTGTCAGGAAGGGAGAGAAGGAGATTAGAAAATGAAATGGCAGAGCCTCTCCTGCTCCCCTTTGTCAGGGTTCAGCTGGGCATCCTCCTGAATTTATAGTGACATTATCTCTGGACATTTGGAGTTACTGTAAAACACAGGCGATGTTGGATTGTTGGGAAATTTCCCATAAAATGGAAGGACTAAATTGCAATTCCCAAATATGATTACTTCAGAGTGATTTAGGATATAAAGCAGGTCTGAAATAGTCAAAACCACAAACTTGCTATCTTTTCTGTCCCAGGAAATGCAATTGTATTTTTTTTAAAGGTGACAAAAATCCTGATGTTCAAAATCTCCTTTTGTACCTCTAGGCATAAAATAAATACAGGTATAAATAAATAGGTATAAATAAAATAAAAATGAAATTAAAAAACCCTTGGATTATGTAGCATCTCAGACAATTACAGCACAAAAACGAACTTTTGGGAAAGCTCCACAAACTTGGCTCAGCCGCTTTTTTCATTGCCTTCCAAATATGGAAAATAGATTCCACTTTATAGTTGAAAAAAAAGCTTATTTTAGGATCACCACCAACTCCAAAAATGGACACCTTTTACACTATCTAGGTTGCACTACATTTAGGCCATTTTCTTCCTGCAGGTGAACGACTGCGACAGATTTGAAACTAAAAATAGCTGCACAATAACCGTAATAATACAAAAATTATTCCAGCCTGCCGTGGAACTTTCTGGACACTGGCAGTGCCTCAGATCTGTAATTGGGGGGGAAGAGGTTTCAAAGGACTCCAGCCGATCTGAAACTCCATGGGCATGGAAAGCTCTGGCTGGAGGAAAAGGGCAGCTGGTTTTCAAGGAAAACTCTTCTGCTTCACCTGAATTATTGCTCCAGAATTTGAGATTTTATGGCATTTGAATTCTTACCTGATTTTTTTTTTTTTGGTCTGTATGTACATTTTAAAATAATGACTTTTGACTCGAGGTAAAAAACCCACATAGATTAAAAACCTCATAAAGGATACCAAATAGCTTTTTTTTCCCCTCTTGTAATCAATATCAGCCACCTGCTGATATATTCAATATTCGATATTTAATAGAGTTTCTTGTTCAGGAGCTCTCCTACTCAGAAATTGATGGGAGCTTGGAGTTTATTGTATGAAATTCTTTTTCTCCTAATAGCATCTCCTTTTAGGACGTTTCCCAAAAGTTTAGGCATTCACTCTGATTCCGGGTGATTTTAGGACAATTATGTGTATGAAAACATGGAATTATAGAACCTTTCATGGTGGAAAAGAGCTTTAAGCTCATTGAGTCCAACAATCCACCAGCACCATGTTACTTTAAACAATGTCCCAAATGCCACATCCCTGTGTTTTTGGACACTTCCAGGGCTGGGGACTCCACCCTTGCCCTGAGCAGAATCTTCCAGAGCTTTCCAACCCCTTCCAGGAAGGAACTTTCCCCAAATATCCAATCTAAACTTGCCATGGTGCAGCTTGAGGCTGTTCCCTTGATGCCTAAAACAGAACTTCCTGAAATAGAGGACTAGACAGAGTTAGGAGAATAAAAATGAGATTAATTTATTAGAGGTCTTTAGGTGCACTTAGGGCAGACAGAGCTACTCCAGAGGCTGCACCCAAAATGGTCAATGAGTCATAAGATCTTCACATTTTATAAAAGTTCTGTAATTAACATATTGTGCCCCAATTCTCCAATTACACCTTCAGCTGATGATGTCAATCACCCCAGGTTTGCTCCCCCAATTCACTGTTTTTCCCATATTTTGGGGCTCTGAGGCAGCAGTGTCCTTGGATTTTCCAACTGAGAGGAACTATTTTGTCTCAAACGCTGGGAACAGAGGATTTTAGCACTTTACGTGGAGCCTAGAGGTGCACACCAAAATACAGATACATGAAAAATAGAAGCTAGAAATCCCTAAGGCATCACCCTCTCCTGCTGTCCCTGTTCCCTGGAGCACAGCCTGACCCCCTGGCTGTCCCCTCCTGTCAGGAGCTCTGCAGAGCCACAAGGTCCCCCTGATCCCCTTTGCTCCAGGCCGAGCTCCTTTCCAGCTCCCTCAGCCCTTCCTGGGGCTCCAGAGCCTCCCCAGCTTTGGTGGAGAGGCTGGAGCATCGTCCATCCATCTGGAATTTTACTACAAGTGAAATAGAAAATTGCATTGTATAGACAAGCACATCCTCTTCTTTCTGTAGGGAAAGTATTTCTGCACAGAGTGAGAAGAATTTGTTTGACAAAATTGTATAAATTCTCCTCATATTTGCAAGGGAAGGATAAGGCAGGTGGGCAAAATATGACGGGACCTTCAGTAATGAGATTTTTTCCCTCTTCCATTCAGCCTCGTTAGTGTTAAACCCTTCAGTGCTTCTCTCCAATTGCCAGATGGATTGAAAAATGCACATTTTGATGCAAACACTGTACATTGCTTCATCTGGCTCTTGGATTTCTAATTCCTAAAAAAAACAGTTGCTCTTTTTGTTGCTTAGTTTGGAGTGGCCCCAATGTCACCCTGTAAGGAAGAGCTGGATGAAATATAGGAAAGATGGACAAATATACACTGAGTTTTCTGTAAAAAATACACTGAAAATGCACCTTGCAATCTCTCTCCTGCACCCAGATGGCAGCAGGATGCTCTTTAATACCCAGGACTGTGCTTTGAGGAGGATGTTCAACATCCCCACCTCCCTTTGTCATGGTTATTTAAACCACTTTAAAAAAACAAACACCACCCCCAACCTAATAATTGTAAGGCAGCTTAATGACCTCGTAAAAGCTGGGTTAAATACAGCTGTAAATTCTCCCACTACAAAAATCCATACAGAGGTGGAATAGCTTTGTCTGTCCAATTTCTTTCCTTTTTTTTTTTTTTTTTTTTTTTTAAGGAGGAGGAAGGCTCTGAATGTTTAGGGCTGTAATACCTCCTTGTGGGATTTAGGTTCAATTATGTGCTTTTTCCTGGATTTCTTCTATCTCCTCAAGTAATTTAGCTCATATCCACACTCAGCCCAGGTCTATTTAGTTGTGGAGACCTTGATTTAATGAGTGCTGAGCTGCCCAGGCAAGGACAAAGGTATTGTTGAGGCTTAACAGTGCTGAGAATAAACTGAATACTGGGCTGGTCAATAAGATCCTGGCATTTGGGAGCTGTTTAAGGAGTTGCTCATGGAAATCTGAAGTTCTGGGTGTTAACTTTGGAGTTTAATAGCTGGGAGATGAAAGCTGTGCATAGTAAGGGAAAAAAAGCAAATAAAAAACGACCAAAAGGAGGAAGATGGTGATAGCAGAAATAAAGAAGAGGCTGAATTTCACCTCCCACCTGGATTTTTTTAAATAACTAAAAACTGCAGATACATCAGAAATACAGAAGCTAAAATCCTAAGGCATCAGCTGGAAGGAGCTGGAAGGAGCTGGAAGGAGTCAGGGTAAGCAGCTCTTATTCCTTCACCTGGAGGAAGATCACCCTCTGGGGAGAAAAGTCACTCCACCATGCAGGGAATGATCTCAGCTGCCAAAGGTTTCCAAGTTTCAAGGCTGCTCTCGCAATCAGTGACAAAGGAGCATTTGGAGAGACCCAGAGATGATCCATCACCGGTGACAAAGCCAGGTTTGCCCGTTAGGATGTGCAGAGAGCATGGCAGACATCTGTTCCTGTGCCACAGCAGCCACCACTTGTGTCCTCAGCTCTTCAGGGGAGTTATCTGCCAGGACCTGAGCAGAATTACATGGGGTGGTCACTCCAGTGCATATAATCTGGGGAAAAATGGATCTCTAAACAGATGAATTCATAAATTATGGATTTTGGATATTCAGGTACATCAGAGGAACTCTATAAATCAGGTTTTTGTTGAAGCTCAGGGCATGCAGAGCACTCTCAGACCTTGCTGATGTGATTAAACCAACCTGGCCTGGGTTGCTCCAGTGAAAATCACCATCCAAAATTCCAACCTGCCACACTGCTTTTATCAGCATTTAACTCCCAGCACTCTCAGCGTTCCATGCCTCCACCTGAGCTGCTGCTGTGCCACTAAATTCACTTTTACTATTGAATTCTTTTTATAAACCAGCTTTGCTGGTTAGCTCTTCTATTTTCAGATACTTAAATGCAGTGTGTATTCAGAAAGTCCTCTCTATATAAGCTATATATAGTTTATTCTATTTTTATATATATATCCTTATATTCCCTAAAGAGTTTACATAGATTTTCTCTCTTTATATAAACTCTTTTTATAGTTTACATAGAAATCCTGTCTTTATATGAACTATTTTTATAGATATTCTCTGTTTATATAAATTATTTTCTATAGGGAATACAAACCTTATTTAACACATTCTATCAATATGTTCTGTGCAGAAATCAGTGATATCTGTGCAGATGATATTTTTAGAGGAGGCTGGGATGCTCTGAGGGTGAGGATGAGGATGGGTTTGGCTCCTGGACAGGAGCTGTGGATGCCACCTGTGACCATGGCTGGTGCCACTCGCGGGATCCAGATGCTCCCTGGAATTTCCTCTCCGTCCAAAAGCCCAGCCTGCTGCTGGAGAAGCTTCCAAGCAGCTCAGGATTTTGCAGAGTTTTCATTACAGGTCTGAGGGCAGTGGGGATTTGATTTCCTTTTGCACAGCCATCTGTAGGATGGGGGAGAACAGCTGCTCCTGCAGCAGGTGCCAACTCCCAGATTTCCTGGGAGAAAAGCTAACGAGGTTTTAGGAGGTCTGGCTGTCAGATCAAGATTGTCATTGGATGTTCCTGGTTTTGCTCTGTTAACCAGGTACTGTATTTATTAAAAGATGAGGAGTTAAACACCTGGAACAAAATATCTTCCTCCAAAAAAAAAGAGAAATGCCTGTGTAGGGATTGGGAACAGCCACAGAATAACCTGTGCTGAAAATCTGTGTGATAAAGGCAGGTGCTGATAATATTTTAATAGTTTAGTCATCATTTAATCGAGAAGCAAGAGGAGAAGCAAAGAGGAGAGATAAAAATAAATATGAGTGAGCTGGAATAGGCACCACTGGTCTAAAAGTAATGGAAAGAGCTCTGGTGAAGAAAACTCTGGGCGAGTCTCATCTGGCATGACAGAACCCAGAGCAGGCATGAAATACTGCAGTTGTGTGTTCAGGCTGATTCGTGGGAGGAATTGAACAAATTCTGGGGCTAAATTTCCAGTGTTGACCCAATGCTTTAGACAGGAGCAGCCTCGTTGAGTAGATTGGGTTTGGTTCACATCTGATCTCCTCAGAGTGGCTAAAGATTTCAGTCCAAGATTTCATCCTGTTGATTTTTATTTTTTTAATAAATTTTGTAGTGTCTTGCTTCTATTTATTAATGAATTCAGTATTCTATTTATGTCCTCTTTTCTTTTGTGAAGAGAAACCTTTTTACAGCTTTCTCTAATTCAGGATTATTTCAGTTGTCTTTCAGGTTGATCATCCTGAGCAGTTTCAGACACAACCAGGTTACTGAGGGTATTAATTTTACCAAATTACAGAGGTCAAAGACAAGACTGTAAAATAGAATATTTTATCTCCAAGACCTACCCAGACTCAAATGAACTCAAATATTTTGCACAGAGAATCTCCAGGCTGATCATTTCCCAGTTAATGCAGTGCCCGTTACAGAAATGCAATTAAACCAAAGGAAGCTCTTGTTTTCACACCCACATTTTTCAGCAGGAACGACAATAAATACATTAATTTGTTATCACCCTAATTCACTGAATTGTCACATCATTTCATTAGGTCAGATCAAAGATAGCGCACTGAAAAGAACACATACATCAAAATGTGACATTTGGGTTTTGTTGATCTTCTGAGAAATATTTATCTGGTAAACATTGATGAACGTTCTGTCTATTTCAATCACCATCCTCAGCTATCTTGGACAAATATTGCAATGACTGCTGTGGCTGAAATGCAGATAGCAGAAAAAATAACCCTAATCATCTCTCTGAGGGAGTTCATAACCCAATTACTCAGGGGTTGGAATCTTCCCATTGAGCTTTTTCCAGTTCCATCACAGAAATCCCTCAAAGCTAAAAGTCTGGATCAAACAAGTTCTCCTCATGTTTTGTTATATAAATTTCAAGAGGCTTTTTTTTCTGAATATTTTCATTTTAGACATTAGGGCTAATTTCTCTTGCAGTTCACTTGTAAAATGATGATAGAAATAGTTGTAACAACAGAGTATTTGATACTGAAAGTTGCCTGGAGGCTTGGAAATGATTCAGGGGAGGGAGGCAGTTTCCCAAAAGAAAAGAAGACTTTTTATTTTTTTTTATTTCCAACAGAATCTAAAGGTCAGACCATTTCAGAAATATTTGAGTTATTAGTGGAGATGCTTAAAAGCTTGAAGGGAAAATGTGAATGTGTCATTCCCAGTTTGGAGCTGTCCTCCAGTTCATTTGATTTTAAGATGGTCTCACTTTCCTTCTGTTGCACAGAAGGCTTGAAGATGGAAATGTCACTTCCCAAGGAGTTAATTATCTCTGTCCTTCAATTTGGGTGGAATTCCATGCCTTTTTCACAACCTGAGTAGGGAGTATTGGAACAAACATCACTATTCTGGTGATATCTGAACCAGCAAACGCGAGATCCAAACACCATTTTTGGGAAAAACGACTTTATATCCCCATTTCAGAGCCATTTTTTCACAACCACTGCCGCAGCGTTGTGATGTATAAAATCCTTTTTAATCAGAATTTGTGATAAATCCACCAGAGCTCTGATTCCCAATGTGTGATGAGCCTGAACATTTACCTTTCCACGCTGCTGCTCCTTAACTCCTTTTTCTCTGGAGACATTGGAAACGATGCTGCTCTGGAGGTTGAGTGAAAAGCTCTCCAGGGAACACAAAACCATTTTCTGGGAACCAAAGGAGAGCATGGGCAGAGTTTCCTCTCCAGGAACAAAAGTCTAAGGCAGGATCTTGAGTTCACCAAGCCGTGCTTAAGAAGAATTAATTTCTTAAGAAATAATACCTGAAAAGCAACGCAAATAAACAACTTATTGAAAAAAAAAAAAATCCTTTACCTGTGATGAGAATTATATCTGCTCCAGTGAACCTGAGCAGGTTCTTTTGTTAGTAATGCCTCCTGACTAATTTAGTTGCTAATACCTGCTAATTCCATTTTTATCAGCTCAGAAGAAAAACCAAACCCCATCGTGGAAACGCTGCCTGTAGCCAAATAAACTCTCCCGTGACACGTTTGAAACGAGTGACATAAAACTTCCAGCTCGGTGGAGATTAAAAGGAAATAGGAAAACCCTCTGGGAGACACAGAGGGTCTCAGGGAAACAAAACTTTTGGGTTCTGGGATGGATTTTAAAGATGAAGGCCAACAATCAACACTGTGTATTATTGTATGAAGGTAATTATTGGAAAAGCCTTCAGCTGGATCTTAATGTATTTATTAATATTTCTTTTACAATCACATTGCTCTCCCATTATTGTGATTTTATTCTTCATTCAGCTGGTTGATGATAACCTTGGAAAAGATGCTTGTAATAATAAACTTGGGACATTGTTTTTAAATGTGAAACACTTATTTAAAACATCTCTTATTAAGCCTAGAGCTCATCAGTATTGATTTTCCCAGGAAATAGAATTTCCCCTCGTCTGATAGCACAGGAATAAGAGATGAAAAGGGGGCTGAACGTTCTTTAGACAGTTCTCACTCAGCAAATAATTATATTATTAGGTTTCCTTCATCCTATCTAATCAGAAATTAAAGTGTCCAGAGGTTGTTAACAGCTAAGCAGCGAAGGTTTTAATAATTTCTGTGGAAGTTCGACTTGGAACAAAAGGATTTAGGGTCAGACAAACATCCACCACAAGCTAAATGAATTCTTTTTGCTGAATACCAGAGCCAAGGAAGCAAAAATCACAGAGCAAACTTCCCACAGCCAACAAACAACAAGTAACCTGTCAAAGGTAAGTAAAAAGGGGGAGAAATTAGACAATGTTGAGATCTACAAACCTGAGCAACAAGGCAGAGCAGTGAGAAAATTAATGCCAACACCTCCTCAAATTACCAGTTGCTTCATCTGAGCTCCTCACAAGTAAATGTCAGCTGAGCAAACACCTCTGGGACTCGAATATGAAAATTCCTTTGAAGGCAAATTCCTCAAATAGAGGCAGAAAGGTGCCAGACTTGGCAATGGAGTAAAGAATTAATGAGCAGCAGCTGAGGAGAGGCAAACCAAGTCCTGGAGTTCTCCATGCTGAGGTTTTCCTGTTTCACCTGCTTGTTAGAAAGCTGTTATTACACTTCAAAAATGCGTTTTCATCTACATCATCCATCTTTTTCCCCAAAAATGGATTTTTTTCCTAGAGAATTAATGTCAGGAATGTTCCCAAACCCTGATATAAGCTTCATCTTTGTCTTCAACATGGTTGAGACAATGAAGCTGCAGCCAGAAAGTTCCAGAGTGTAGGAATTGTTTGTTCAGCATTTCAATGCCTCTCCTCCATCTCAGCCTTACTCAAACCCTTTTTTTTAATTGTCTTTTTTTTTTTCCCCCAGGTTTTGTTCATTTTCTGGATGATTCCAAAAGGGAAAGAGTCAAACAGCACCTCCTGCCTTTGCTTTCTGGTAGGATTAGCTGGATGTGAACACATGGGAGAGAGAAAATGGGAATTTTTCCACTGCCAGAAAAGGCTGGGATTGAGTTTTCTTCACTTAAAGATGGTTGTAATTAGGAGCTGAGTGGCAGAAATGCCATTAAAATTACCCCAAATAAATCATAAATCCATGTTTTAATCCCACATCTGCAGCAGGGCGAGTTAGGAGACCAATTTTATGTTAATTCCTGCACTGCTGTGCCTTTAATTATGGCAAACCAGCATCAATCCCACAATAATCAATCAAACCCATTGGAAATGTGACACAAATTCACCTGCTGCCGTGGCTGCCACTTTTCACTTTTTCCTATTTCAGAGTTTATATAACAGAACTCTCAAAATACCTTCAAGAAAAAAGAAAAAAAAAGAAAAAAAGAAAGAAATAGCAGGCGAGGAATAGATGTCTTGGTCTTTCATCTAAATTTAATGAGAAAAAGAGTTGCAATGAAATTAGAGATGTGCTGAACTATCCATAGGAGATTCCAACCCATTATTAGCCTGCTCACCCTGCTACTTATCTTCAAATGCACACTCCAGCAGCAGGCAGGATTTAGGTTACATTTTAGTAATCCAAAGCTTGTAGGTACTGGGGTTTAGTGAAACTGGAGCGCTTGTTACTATAATTTAGCTACAAAAAAAAAGCAGCATTAAGGGGAGTAAGAGGCCTGGCTTTATTGCACAAAAACGAGGAATTTGGGGTTGGGGCAGAGAGGTTGGAGTGTCAGTCTGGATTGGCAGCCCTAAAGCTGAATTTCCTGGGGGTTGTGGGTTTGGCAAGTATTTAAGGGTATTTAAAGGTAAACTTGCTTCTTGGCGATGTTCAAACCTCTGTAGGACAGCCTTTTAAAGAGGGAGAAAATACAGGAGGAAGCAGCAAAACCAGCAGCACTGGTTGGGAATAAATCCTTGTTTTTATGGCCAAAATGGGAGTTAGACATCCAAGTTCCTTCCCAACCATGGATGAGGTGGACCTGATATCTCTCAGGAGAATTTTGGCCTCTTTTTCCTCAGTTTCTTGGACTATCAGCTGAAGAGGTCTTTTTTTCTGGTGGTAAAACTGCAATTACACTGAAGCGAAGCCATATGAATATTATGATAATATGGTCCAGGCTGTCTGAATCTAATGGATCCAAACGAAGAACTGTGATGGAAAAATTAATTGGAAAAATCATTATCAGAGATACGAAAGCTGTGGATACTTATTTAATGTGAGGTCTCTATTTCTCAGTAATCCAACTTATTTGAAATGCAATTTCCACTATTAATGGTTTATTTTAAATGCAATTTCCTCTAATAATGATTTATTTAAATACTATTTCCTCTATTAATGGTACTTTAAGGGAGGAGGAAGCATCACTGTGTGTAAAAAAACGTGTTATGAAAATCACATTTTGTGGTGTGTGGAAATGTTGAAGATTGGGTTTAAATCTGCAAAATTCACCAAATTCACATTTTAACAGTGGCTCTGGGTGAGAGCAGCTCCTCCTTTCTCTGTGTCCCCTTGGCAGTGAGCTGGCAGTGCTCAGCCACTCGTTAACTCAGGTTACCCCAGGGGTCTCCCAATTAATAAAACCCAGAATTCAGCGCTCCTGTCAGCCATGGAGGTGAATTTCTGATGGCAAACCCCTGACTTGGAGCTCTCCCAGGCGCTGCTCTCCCTGCTGCATCACTGCCTGCTGGGCTGGGCTGTGCAGAGTTCACTGCTGGGGGAACAAGTGACTCTGATTTGAATCCCAAATGGGTGACATCCCATTGTTCACCTGCACCTAAATTCGGGTGAAGATGCAATTAAAAGGGCTGTGAAATAAACCCTCCACTGCCTCCCAAGAGCTGACTCTGCCAGGCAGTGTTTGGGCTGTGAGAAAATATAGGAAATAATCACTGAGGGTGGGTAGACAGGAATTGTTACAGAGGAGGTGTGGTTAGCACAGATCTTTCCCGTGAGAATTCTTTCTCTCTTTCCTGTGTTTTATAAACAAAGATAAAGTTTGGATGTTATTAAAAACAGTTTCTCGAGATTTGGACAGTTCAGGCCTGGCCAATCAGGCCTAGGGGGAGGCTTTGAACTGACCAATCTGGGTGACCTTTGAAAAGTCTATATAAGTTGGAATTAAATAATAAAATCTTCTTCTTGATGCCACACTTTGAAGCTGGGTCTTCTCACTCTGCTAGCGGCTCAACAGTGACAAGGAGGGGAAAAAGCATGAGAGATTTTTGTTCTGTTTCCAGCAGGATAAACAAGTCCTCAGAGTGGGTAGGAATTAGATGGAAATTGTATCCCTGGAAGTGCTCAAGGTCAGGCTGGATGGAGCAACCTGGTCCAGTGAAAAGTGTCCCTGCCCGTGGCAGGGCTTGATATTTGATGATATTTTAGATGTTTCCAACCCAAACCATTCTATGGCTCCAGGATTTTATGGTATGTGATACATTTTGCACCACAATCCTGCAAAAATAGGTTTTTTCAAAATTATTTGTCACGTAAATTTTGAATTTATATAAATTTCTCATTTAAATTATTTGTTCATATAAAAGCTGCAGTGGGGAGGTTCCCAGAAATTATAAATTCTTCTTTGGGGAAGTTTTTTGCAGCTTTATATCCTACAGACCTGTTCCTCCAGTTCAGGATCTTCCTGCTTGCCTGAGACTCAAGATTTATATCGTTAATTCTCCAAAGTTAACCACTTTGGCTTAAGTTAAACCTGAACTTAATTGAAGTTTGAGTAACTAATTGTATCATAAACCAGTTTGGTATCCCTCAATAAAAGGGTTTTTCTCCTAATTTTGTGCACTGTAATGAACCACAGAGTTTTATTATATTTCTTCCAGAGAAAATAGAATTTTGAATATTTTTGGGCAGAGCCAAAAACAGCCCTGAACATTCACGCCACAAACTTTTAAGACTTCTTGCTTTCTGCATCTCTGGATGTGCAAGAATTGGCTCAGTGGCTTCTAATTTGAAATAATTTCTCTCCATTTTCTAACAGCAGCCAGCAAATAACACCAACATCAGCCTTTGCAGAAATCTCCCCTAGATTGCCCCACCAAACCAAGAGTTTAATGAGCAATTAATTGCTGAAATGATGCAGAGCAATCTGCAATGATCATTTAGAAACATTGCAACGAATTCAATTCGGAAGGAGAGTAAAGTGGGGCTGGAAAATATTCCTAAATGGACCTGTTTAAAAAAATAATCAAAATAATCGAAAGAAAAAGCCAGAGGGAGAGATTATTTGTAGGAAGTCCAGAGTGAGAGAGAAAAGAGCAAGCTGTCACTTTTTCAAGTTAGCTTTCATAACTTTTACTTGTAAACTCTCTGCACCTGGATCAGTTGTAAATGAAGAATTTTTGGGGTGAGGTAGAAAATCCCAGTGCAGCTCCCTCTGCCCTGGAGGCATCCCTAGATCATTCCCACAAAAGCCAAAGGACAATTTCTGAGCTTCTTGAAAATAAATGACTGAAAAGAGGCAAATTATAAAGTATTTCTCTGTTATGGCACTCTCTGCATGTGATATGTTCATTATAACATATTGACATTGTAGATTTTGGAGTGGACAGGAGGTTTCCATTGGCTTTGTTTTCAATTTACCCTAAAGAAACAAATCCCATTTTTCTCCCCCTGCAGCTGAAAAAGCCCCAAATTCCAGCAAAGGTGTGTCTTTGCAATAAACCCACTGCCCATAAATCTTTTCTGATCTCACTTAAGAAATTTTAATCACTTTGAAAGGTTTTTTTATTGCTCCAAAATTCTGCGTTTGTCTCTCACTGCTCAGCCTTTGCTCCATGAGTAGCTACTACCTTTAGTTCCTACACAACTTGGTAGGAAGCAGGAAACCTTGGATTCCTTCCAGTTTGTCACTAAATGATGGAAAGGATCCACTGATAATTCTAAAGTGGTCATTAAAATGTTGCCTTGTAAATATTCTATTAAAAATCTCACTGCCCTCAGTGGGTTCCAAGCCCAAGGGTTTCAAATCAGCTCTCTGGAAAGGTTTGGAATGTTCACACATGATGGGAATGCTGAAGAGTTTTAGAGCTGAAGGCAATATTCTCAATATTCACAATAAATATTCTCAATATTCTCAATATTCTCACCAAACCCATGAGGTGCTGGCTGGTGGAAATTGCTGTGGCCTTCAGCACCACTTGAGGTTCTGGAAAATTCATTCAAATTAACGTTTTGTCTGATTAAGCACCTGATTTCAGTTTGGTTTGGTTCAGTTGTCCCCTCCTCAATTGGCTTTAAACTCAAGGAGAAGCTTGGATGATATTGGAATATTTCTCCTCATGTCTCTGCCTGTATTTATCTGATCTCCTGGTAAATCCTTTAGGGCTGAATCTCCTGAATCCATTATCCAGGCTGCACTCGTGGAATCCAATTCAATAATTCAATACCACTCCAAAAAAAAAAAAAAAAAAAAAGAAAAAAAAAAGAAAAAAAAAAAGGAAACCTATATTTAGAAGCTTAGTTCCTCATTCAGCTTTTTCTGTACAACCAGCTGCAGCTGGGGATCATTTTTCATATTTCCCTATCAGTGTTTTATCAGCTATTTCAGTTTGGGATGTTAATTGAACTGAATTAATTCTTACCAACACACTGGGAGGAAAATGATCCAAATTACACCCAGAGTTTTATAAATGGTTCCTCTCCAATACTGATATTTTTAATGGATTTGTGTTCTAGATACAATATTTGACCTCTCACCTAAAAAGTGAGGATTCATGTGGCACAAGAAAATAAAATTTCACGAGGCAGCAGCAAAACAAGACTGATATTTTGCTAGAAAGTGTTTGTACGTGAAATGTGCAGTGAAAGTTAATTTTATTACTAAATTGGTATACAAAGCTGAAAGGCTGAATCCCCAAAAGGGAGCTCAGCTGTCAATTCTTCAAGCACAATGCTACAACTAAAAATAAAAAAATTCAATGTTCACATGAAATTTCTTGGCTTGGAGCGTGCAGAGCAGATTGTGCAGCTCTTCTTGCTCCTGAATACTGATTTTCCATGTAAACATTTCCTTATTCTGGGCGGGATTGTTCTTCCTCTGCCTCTCCCAAGCCTTGCAAAACTGGAAAATATGAAATTATCCTCTTTACAAAGGGAGGCTGGAAATAGAATAGATGTGAAACTGTAGATGAAAGAGTCTTAGAAGTTAATTGTGTGTCCAGTGCTGACTTTCAGCATCTCTTTGCCAAGGATTCTTGTTACCATGGCACTGCTGTGCCTCTCACAACCACTGAAAGTCTTCATTAAAGCTGATTTTTGGGTGAATTGGGCCTGTGGGGTGAAATGTTAGAAATTCATCAATGTAAAAATAAAAATTTCCATGCAATCAGTGAGATTTAACAAGGTGATGGCCAGGGGAGAAAGGGGGAAGTTTATTTTTAACTTTATTTTTATGATTTTATTTTATTTTTAATTTCCTACAGGAAAGATCAGGCTTTAGCTAAGGATGGCCTTTCCCACCAACAGGTAACAGAATTAAAATAAACTCGTTCTGTGTGAGATTTGATGGAGAACAAAACCAGATTTTTATTAATTAAATACCTCCAGCACAGTGTCCTTCCCATGGCAAAGAACTACAATTTTCCCTTGGAATAATGAAGTGTCCAAGGCCAGGTTGGACAATGCTTGGAGCAACCTGCTCTGGTGGAAGGTAGAGAGTTTATTAAATTTCCATGCAATTTAAAATTAAAAATTAGAAAAATTAGAAATTAAAAATTACCACGGCAATTTTCCACCATGGCAAAGGGTGAAAAATCAGATTACACGTGGCACTCTGCACCTGCAAACCAAGTTGGCTTTAGTCCCTTGTTCCTGATTTAGGTTTTCCTGCTGTGATTCCAGGGACACCCCATGGCCATGGAGAGCTTTGTTTTGTGTCCCAGGAGTGCTGTGATTCCCAGGCAGGTGTTGCACACTCCCTGCATTATTTATCCTTCCAGGAACAGCCAAGGAAATCCCTGCAGCTCGGAGCTGCTTCAGGCTGAGACGTGATTTATATTGATTTAGATTTTTTTTGCTCTTGCCCTCTGCAAATAATCCCATTTTGCTGTAGGCATTTCTTTATTAATCCTGCTGTGCCCCAAAGTCACCTTCTGTGCTCTGCTGGTTGGGTTTTTCCCATTAAAAAATCAAACTCCACTGCTGTGAGTTTATAATTTGGGGTTGGTTTGATGTGGGTGCATTTGTAGAAAAGAAATATAAAATCCTTTTGTATTTATAGGACCTGGTGGAGTGGTCAGGACACGGAATGTGTGCTAAATCCCAAACTAAATGTGTGTTAAATCCCCCCCAAAAAGTGTGTTAGATCCCAAATTAAATGTCTGGTAAATTCCAAACGAAATGTGTGTTAAATCCCAAATTAAATGTGTGTCAAATCCCAAATTAAATGTGTGCTAAATCCCAAATGAAATGTGTGTTAAATTCCAAACTAAATGTGTGTCAAATCCCAGGGGAGATGCTCTAAGTGCAGAGGAGTTTGGTGCAGGTTGGACTTGATGATTTGGACTTTGATGATTTGGACTTTAATGAGTTTGGAGTTTTTTTCCCACCTTCATGATTCTGAAATACCTTCATCCCCCACCTGCCAGCTCCACTCTCCTGCCTTGCCCTTCAACCTGCTAGTGCAAAAATGGTGTTTCAGGTTTTCAGGTGGGATTTTTGGGCTTGGAAGGTGCAGGAGGACTTTGCTGAGCACTTTTTTTTGGAGGAATTGAAGAGTCTTTTCCCCAGCTTTGCAGAGAATAATTCAGCTCCACAAGTGTTTGGGTTTTTCTTCTGACCTCGAAGTCAGGGAAACCAGGAGCAGGTGCTGCACATCCCGAAATCCTCACAACAGCAGAATGTTCTCCCCTGGAGCTCTCAGCTCCTCTCTGACAGCTCATCAGGCAGCACGAGCTGAGCATTTGAGCATTTTAAAGCGAGAACTGAGAGGAGAAACAACATCTCTGCACAGTGTCATTAGGAGATGACATTTCCAAAAGGGAGTCAAAGACTTATTAAAATTTGATGTGTGCTCCAGGAGCCTCTCTACAGTGAATCATCCCCCCCTTGCCAGGCTTTGTGCTGAATCCCAGGCTGGCAACCCCCAAACCCAGGAATTTTCAGAGCTTTATAAATTCAACATTACAGAGCATCAGGAATTCAAGGACCAGCTCGCCACGGAGCACGATTTGGATGGAAATATTAAAAATTCCTGCCTGGAATTGTCCTGGCCTGCCGGTGGGAGCAGAGCTGCTGGTGGAGAGGAAAGCAATTAGAGGAGAAGCTGCTGCTGCTCAGAGCTCCTGCCGGGGCTGCACTTGGTTGTTGCAGGTTGCAAACATGCTGAGAGCTGTTTATTTGAGCAGAGATTTACTAAAGGGAGTGATACTCGTACATTTGGGTCAGTGGCAATTTCGTGTAGAGCTGTGAAGTGCTTCTGATTTTTTTTTCCCCCTCCCTGGATGCGAGGTCTGTAGGAAAAAACAAACTGCTGCAAACACAAGCAGCTGGCAAAGAGGTCAAAGAGTAATTTCTATGGCCAGATATCATCAACTGGCGTTGAGAAGGAGAGGTGGATAAGGAAGGAAATTGTGCAGTGCCTTTGTTTCCAGAAGAAGAGCTGATTAAGATGTCAGCTTGTTCTGCTTCCATCTTCATTTATTAAATTGTCAGCTTCTATCTGTCCCACGGGATCTCCCTGGAGTGAATCTTCTCTACAGAGGGAGATTTCGGGAGCTGGGGATGATATTTCAGAGTTAGCTTCCCATTGAAACTGTACTAATTTCAGGGCCTTAAAAGGGAAGATAACAAGCAGCACATTTGATCTTAGCTTTTGTCATTCATCACACGTGGCTTTTTTTTGGCCAAAGCTTGGAGATCAATCCTTGGGTTTCACATCCCATCTGTGTGATGTGCAAAACGCAGCTCTCCACTTTCAAGTGACTTTGGCTTCCCTTGAGGCCTTTCAGGCTGACTTAGAGCCCTGAAAGGAAGAAGTTTTGGTTCCTCCTCCTCCAGGCCAGCCTGGACCCACTGTTGGTCCAGTGATGTTCCAAAGGTCATCCTTGCCCTGAATCAGCCTTGCTGTGGTGATAAATCAGTTTTCATGGTGCATCCTGTGGTCATTTCTGTGTGAGAGTGTCATGCAAAGATCAGGAATGTCTTAGCACAAAACCATCAGCCCCCAGATCCCTGAGCCTTGCTGCTCTACAGGGGTCAACAACAGCCCTTGGCCTGAGAAAGAGTTTCTTTTGGCTTCCTTTTAGCTGACCTGATTATTCCTGCCAAGCTGAGATCACACCAAACGTGCTTCCAGCCTGATGAGAGCAGCACCTGGATCTGTGGAGAGCTGAAGGGCTCATTTTGCTGATTGGAGATCCTCCAGTTTGCAAACACCCTTATTGCACCCAACCCAGCCTCACCCCGGCCCAGCCTGTGCAAATCAAACCCCCAATTTGTGTCCCCTGCCCCCTGGGACAGACTGGAACCTGTGTGGTGCCAGAGGCTTCCCAGAGCCTTAGCAGAGCTCAAAGTCACAGCATCCTTGAGCTCAGTGCCTCCTGTTATTCCTGCTGCTGTATTAGACTTTGTAATGCACTCAACTCCCAGGCGCTCCTGCCAGCGCGGAGATTGCACAACCCTGCGAGGGATTTACTGACAGCTGTTTTCTGCATGCTCCACAGGAGCAGCCACGGGGAGAGGCTGGTTTGTCACTGATATGCAGCGTTGCTGTGCAGAATTAAAGGGTAGGTGATGGAGAAAAGACCTCCAAGATCTCCAGGGTATGACAGGAGAAGGGAGGGGAAGCTCTTCCCGGAAAATTTGTCCTTCGTGGCACTGCTGGGGATTGGATAGAGTGGAATGAATTGTTTCTTTGGGTCAGGAACCAGGATGGAGATTCCAGAGTCTAAATCCTCTGCCTGAGGCCCTTCAGGGGAGGATGGTACCAACCTCTTGGAATTCTCCTTGGTTTTGTATCCAGCTTTCCCAGGAACCATGACCAGAAAGGTCTCAGAAGGTCAAGTGGTACATCCTGGTCCCATCTCACCACAGAGCCACATGCAACATTTCACACAGTCATCAAGGTTGGGAAAGAACAAAATCATAAAATTCAACAATTTCTTGGTAAATACACATAATTACTTTAGGTTGGAAAGGGGATGGAATAGAAGATGGTGGAGAAAAGGAATAAAGTAACATGTTGTTTCAGCAACAGGTTTTTGGGAGGAGAGAATGAAAGAACTTTTATATTTGCAAAGCTCCTTTGCATTTTAAAAATGTGCTGTAACCTGAAAGGTGCAGCAGGATGGAGCATTGATAGTCCTGTTAACATTTCTAAATTGATTTTTATTCCTAGGGACAAGAAGTTTCTAATACCTGAATATTCCCTTTCTGTCTCAACCAGTCCCTAATTTCTTCCAGGAGTTTTTCCTTGAGGCCAAGTCTGGGCTTGGACAAGCTGGGATGCTTCTCCTGTGTTTGTTTTTGGAAGAGATTTAACTGAACAACACCCAAAATTTCTGTGTATTCATTCAGTCTCAAAGTTCAGAATGATCTTCACAGCTGAGACATTCCAAGAAGAGTTGATGTGAGCAGAAAAAAACAAAACCCACCTCATCATCAAAAGTCACCTAATGCAATACTAAAATATTTCTGTGGAATACTGAAGAGCATCTCACTTCATTTTCTGAGTCCAGGGCTGGCTTAGGTCAGTAACAATATGGAATAAGGGCATGAAATGTCTGCAGAGAAATCAGATGTTTCCCTTATGTGGTTTGCATCTTTTGATTTGAAGTTGTTCTCCTATTTCACAAATATCAATCCATTTTTGGTAAATCAGCCCATTTTTAAGTGGTAATTTATTCTGAAATGCAATAGCATGTGATGTAAAAAATGTAATTTAAGAATTTCACTCTTTTCATGGTTCAAGCAGAGGGGGAATCCCAAGTTTCACATTTCTGAGCCCACCAGGCTGCAGGGAGTTTACAGAACCTCATGGAATTATGGCAAAGGTGGAAAAAGGATGGACCCAGTCTCTTCTCCACTGTGCCCAGTGCTGTGACGAGAGGTGACAGACAGAGAGCACAGGAATTGTGACTCACTGTGACAAGAGGTGACTGACAGAGGTAGAACACTGGAATTTAAACTGGAATCATTCCAAGGATTTATTTCTTTAACCACGAGTGTGGTCAGACAGAAGATGCTCTGGGATCACCCCCTTGCAAAGGGGTTTGGAGTTTCCAGGGGAGCTGGAACTCATTTTTTTTGGCCAATGCTGGTGGAAGAAGTTAAATTTTTCTATTGGCCTGACGTCTGCAGGCACTCAGAGAGAAAGGAGCTGAACCATCCCTCTGGCTCTCTGCCAAACAACCTGGATCTGCTCGGCGCTGCCAGCGCGGGATAATAACACCAATTGGCTCATTGTCTTCTCTCAAAAGCCATTTCCATTCATTCTGTTCCCTAATTGCTACCCGAGCCAGCTCTGCACTGCTGCTCTCCCGTGTTTGGGCTGCGAGAGCAGCTGAGCTCTGCAGCTCTGTGCTGCTCTGGCTGTCAGCTCCTGGTGGGAATCCCAGCCTGGGGGAGCTGGGAGTCAGGGCAGTGCCTCTGATACCTAAAATGCTGGTAAAAAATTGAGATGCAGACACGCAGTATAGGAAAAAGGATCCCAGGTACACCACGATGACAAGACAGCAACGATATCCCCTGTATACAATTTATGGAGTTCATCGATTAGCATCCCTATCTAAAATTCCCCAAAAAGAAGTCTAACAAATGAAGTAATTGCCCCCTTATTCTAATTACCTCCTCCCAAAAAGGTTACAACTTAGTTTACAAAAACATGTCCCAGGGATGGGGCTCTTTCAAGGTTGGTGCCTCATGTTCTTGAGATTGTGGAGATTGTTTCGTCTTCCCCAAAGGATTCTGAACTAGGCTAGAGTACAAGGGTTATAAACATGTGGGGCTAAGGTACAGGGAGTGAAAAGTACAGGAATGGGAAAGGGTAAAAAGGATATAAAAAAGAGTATAAAAGTATAATGAAAAAGGACAAAAACCCATCAGGCATCACCTCACTCTGGGAAAGCACAGCAGAAAATGAGATTCTGTGAGCTAACGAGGGAATCTGCAGCAAAGGGTGAAAGGGAAAACACAAAGCTGTGGTTGGACATGAAGTTCAAGCAGAGATGATCCAGGGAGCACTGTGGGGCACAGGATTTGGGTGAGGAGCTGGGAAAGACTCTTGTTTCCTCTCCTAAAAGTTGCCTTGCAGCTGCTGCTGGTTCAGAGGATGCTCAAACCCTCAGATCATCATTTCTCCATCAATCACAACCGATAAGAACAGCAAGAGGTGTGACGAAGGGATTGGACCCCTCTCATTTCTGGAGATCAAATATTAATTTTTACAGCCTTTCCAGCCTGAGATTTGATTTCACTCAATGTGCTTTGCAAGACTAGGTAGTCTTTAGATGTTGAGGAGAAAATAATGGTTTGGGATTTGTTTAAAATGGGTGAATGCATGGAATGATCAGGAATCACCCCTGGGTAGTTGGTTCAGGAAGGTTTGAATCACCCACTGGATAACTTGGGTGACCTACAGAGATGAGCAAGGCTTATTTATATCTTAAATATTTACAGTGAAGACTAAACCATCACTAATATCTTATCCCAACAGGTTTTAACACCAGGAAATTCAAGTTGGGTGTAGAATCAGGATTACATTGCTCCTTAAATCCCACAAAACACACTATTAAAATGTTTTTGGGCCCGGAATGGATGTTTTGGTCAAATTTGGCTTCACGACTGGTAAATGCAACTCATAATTTATAGATAAATTAACCTGAATCTGCTACCTCTCCCAGAATTTAGCAGTGCTTGAATATTCCTACGTAGGTCTGATGTCTATGTTCCCCTCCAGTCTGCAAATAGCCATTTATAAATTTGGGCTGTGGAATGACTCAGTTCATTATTAAAGGATACCGAGCCTCAGAGACTGCAGATAATTACTTTTGCATACCATTAAAAGTGTTCATAAAAATTGACATTATTTTAAGGCTCGACGAGAGGTATGCGACTAAAATAGCATTAAAATTTTATTTTTTTTTCCCCTCTCCGCAAATACGACGACATTTAAAATACGACATTTGGAAGGCAGAACCTCCAATATCCAATAAAATTGGCGCACAGGGTTGTATTTCTTCCCAGGCTGCAGACAAACTGCTGTCAATGTCACCTTCAGCACCTTATTGCCATCACTTATTAGCACCTCTGAAATCCTGCTCAGGAAAGTTTTTTAGCATTTTATAGCCACCAGGAAAGTCAATTAATTAGTCAGCGCCGCTATGTGAGCTCTGCAATTATTTCACCACTCCCTTTGATTTTTCTTTTTTTTTTTTTTTTTTGTTGTTGACCAAAAATTTTCAGGCAAATCCTGGAGGCCAATTAATGACTTGTAGAATTGCACACAAGAGCAAATCCCATTCCTGGGGACTTTAGGCTCAGGGTTTGCTGCGTGGAACTTTTATTTGTTCATCTGCTTTATTTTTATTGTTTATTTTCTCCCGCGCTGCCATCTGCGTTGCTCTGTAAGGAAATCCTCTCTTTTGAAGGCTCTTCCTTCCAAATTTAGCTCAAAAAAGCTGGAAACATAAAGAGGAATTTGGGAAGTGAGAGGATTCAGAGTCAAACCTTGCTGAGTTCTTAGTTTCATATCACTTCTCCTAAATGTCCACCTGTAAAAATATAGATTTTACTGCGTTTAGACTTTTTCCCCTATTTTCACCAGACATCTGCAATGATGGAATGAGTGGATGTAGCATTTTCTGAGGTGGTTTGACAGGCAGGGTTGTGTTTGGTCAAAGGTTGGACTTGATCATCTTGGAGGTCTTTTCAAACCTTAACAATCCCAAGATTCTCTAATCACACCCCAGACCAAACTGTAAAATTTAATTAGAATTTACTCAGGGTCCCATTCAATAAAATTGCATATGATGATGATAAGGAAGTTTGAGTTTTGTTGGGATTTCTTTGGTTGGTTTTGGTTTTTTGGGGTCTTTTTGAATGTTTTTTTTTCGCATTCCAACTGAATTCCCTGAATTCTTGGGAAGCTCAGGCAATTCTTGACTTGGTTTTCCAAGCAATTTTAAAAATTATGTCAAGAACTTCACTGAAGGAACTGATTCCACTCTTTGCAGCCTCTCCATCTTTCAGGAGCTGTTCTGTTCCTTTCCCAGAGCACAAACTACGACTAAAACACATTTTTCTGCATGAATTAGACCTAAGTAAGATGTCAAATTTTCTTTTCCTTCGGAGATTTTTTTGGGGGAAAAAAAACCCCAAAGAACCATGAAGTGAATAATGTTATTCTGCTGTTATTGTAGCAATCAGTGAGAACTTCATATGAAGGTAAAATAAGTGATAAAAAAAATGTGTTTGGGAGCTGCAGAGATTTAGAAGGCAGGAACTGAACATAAGAAAAATTTAAATAAAAATAACTGCTAAATATAGAAACTTGAGGCTAAATAAGGGAGGAATAAGGTCTGTTACTGAACAGATGACAAAAATTAGAAACTTGGTGAAGTTCAAGAGCAGCAGCAGTGAAAGGTTTCAATTACCCTGGCAGAGAGTGGCAAAGGTCACAAATAGCCAAGAACCAGAAATTCCATTTTTTAAATGCAGTGACAACCACTTCAGAGCCTTTTTTTCCCCTCCAAAGTGCCAAATAATCTAAACTGAACCAACTAAACTGAGTGATTTCTTTTCCTAAATCTGCTCTGGGGGGTGGAAGAGAATTTCTTGGGGTTCTTGCAGCTTCTGAGATTCTTCTCAGGTTTGTGGAAATTCAAGTCTAAAATAAAAAAATTAGTCATTTTTAATGTCCCAACCTTGAAAAAATTACTTTTTTTTTTTTCCCAAGAAAGTTAACCCTGTGTGAAGAAAGAATCTTAAAAATCCCTGCTGTTCTTCAGGATGGAAATTAAAGCAGATGAAAAATCCTGGAACAACAACAACAACAAAAAAAGTTAAAATTCACACACAATTTTGGAAGTTGGGCAGATCCAAAGTTTTGGGAGGAAGTGTGACATCCCTGCCCATGGCAGAGGAGTTGGAATTTCAGGATTCCTTCCAATCTAAACCTTTCTGTGATTCCATAATCAAAAGAAGTGTGACTTGGATTTAGAAAAACAAGAGGCTCAGTCCAACCTGTCCTTGAAATAAATGGAAAAGAGTCAAGAAGGAGAACCCAATTCTCCAGAAAATCAAGCTAAAGTGGAAAGTCAAATGAACAACCAAAAGGATCAGAAAAGGAAATAAAAAATCCAATTGCTTATGAGGAAGGGTAACTGGAATGACTCATTTATAAGCCAAAGATCCACTTCATCTTAGGAGGATCTAGCAGGAATTCTGGCATGGCAGGGATGAGAAAATCAATAGAGAGAACCTATTTAAGGTGAAACAATTGGATGAGGAAAAAGCAAGAAGAGCAGCATTTTATGATAAAATTGGGATTGGTTCTTTTCTTCTTCAGGAGTAAAGGAACTTCAAACAAAGTTATGGATCAGTGGCCTCAAAGGAAATCCAAAATCTCTGTGTGTCCTGAGACCTGAATTGTCTCATGTGATCTTTCCACCAGAGAAAATCTTCCAGTTGGATCCTCTAATCCAAAGATTGTTTATATTCAGGCCATGCTTTTAAAAATTAAAACCAAACTTGATGCGACTGTACGAGACACTGAGTAGTGAGTCTGACCTGTCCCCAGGAAGCAGAATGTGAATCACAGAACCTGAAATTCATTCCCACGACACAGATTGCTCAAACAACATCCATTTCAACCTATTCCAGAAAAGGAACTCATAAAGAACTCCCAAATAATAATGAATATATTTTAATACCCACAGCAAAGGCTGTGCAGATATTGCTCTGTGGCAGGAAAATGTTCCAAACTTTAGGAGTTTTTGTTTTCCCCAGCAGAGGTAAGTGCATATGGTTCAGAGAGGGAATTCTTGAGAGACATGTGAAAGATAAAAATTTCTGGGCTTGGATTTCCACTGAATAGCAAATGAATTTGGGGAGTGGATAAGACAGGGCAGGGTAGAGATCTCCATCTGCACTGTGTGACCCAAATTCGATCAGAAATCCGTGGGCTGACAGGAATGAATCACACTGGAAGTGCCTAATAATATAACTGAGCCCCTGACAGGGAGAGGGGGAGAAGGGCTCAGATCTGAGGTGCTGAAAGGACACCAGGAAAGGATTGTCACACAGACACTGCTCCTGAGGAGCTGGGAGGAAATCAGCGTCAGCATTTCCTGGCAAAGGAATTTCCCACTTTCCAGACCTCGTGGGGCTGAGCCTTGCTTATTTTTGATGTGATTTGCGTTGGTGTTCATTCCCTAATCCAGGTTTTGAGGATATTCTGGGCAGTGACAGTTGTCCCCAGCTGAGCACTCCCCAGCAGGGCAGGAGCCACGGGCAGCACTGGGATCTGTCCTGGAGCTCCAGGGGTAAATCCCATGGGAAAAACACCATTGCTCCTGGGAGATGACAGCATTCCCTCCAGCATTCCATGGATTTATCCCATTCCTCCTCCTCTGTGCCTGCTCTGGATCCAGCAGCACCACACACTCCAGCCACGTGCTGAATTACTGTCAAACCACCTGGATTATTTCAAAACTTCCCTCAGATGGGGTCCTATCCCTCAAATCCTCTGCCATTCCCACTGCCTGCCTCCCCTGCCACACAAACCCAAAGGACCAGCCTGCTGCAAACTCCCGGGGAGGAATTCCTACTCCCAGCCTGGATTCGCTCAGCGCTGTGTCAATAGGTGGCAATAATATCCTTCCCTGCAGCTCCTTCATCAGTATTTACACTTCTCCACCGCCCCAGTTGGAAATTTTCTCTCCGAGTCCCCAGTTATTTATATCTGCAGAGTTCTGCATTTCCCCCACGATAATTTCTCATGTCACCAGAGGCCAGCGGTGGGGGAGGCGTGGCGTGACATTGCTTTATTGGAGTTGACACTTCGCCTAGTGTCGAATGAGTTTTCATCTGCTGCATTTGCAGCCAAAAGCCATCAGCATTCCCCTTCTGTCTCGCCACCAGCTCCTGTGCTCCCAAATATTTGCGGGAAATCGGATTTATGGACTGGTCAGGGGGTGCAGGGAAGGGAATGTGATGCTCCAGGTCCGTGGGGTTGGGGTTGAGGTGTTGAGAGCAGTGAGGAGTGGCAGTAGCATCGCCAGGATTTGCTGTCCACAAGAGCTGTCACTGCTCTCCTCTCTGCTCCTGGTTTATCCCAAGCCTTTAAAAACACATTATTCTCCCCTGGTTTATCAGAAAGGGGTGGTGATGTTGAGGCTTCTTTCAGATTTGTCCCCTTGGAAGTTTATGGAGTGAAAACGCATCTTTTTATCTCTTGAATCTGTTGAAAGAACCTCCCGCAAAACAGGAGTCTGGAAATCATTCAGACAAATTTCACAATGGAGCAGTGTGGTCACTGCCAAGTGCTTTTTGCTCTGGTTGATCTGCTTGTCTTCAGGCTGGGCTTTTTTAATCTCTTAAATGGTGAGAACACGATTTTCCTACCATTTTCGTCCTGTTTTATTTTGACAGCTGTGGCTGTGCAGTATTAGCAGCACCTCATGAAACACTTCCCTACGCAGGGTTTGGAGATTTTAATGTCACATTCCCATCACGTCACAAAGGTTCAGCTGCTAAAGTGAAAATATTCACTAATATTTTCCCGAAATCCTTTTGATATGAAAAACCAGGATGTTGCTCACACTCCACAGGGATATATATTTATATTGTGGAATCATGGAATCATGAAGAATGGAAAAACCCTCTGAGATCACCGAGAGTTGAGGCCATAAATAAGTATATAAATAGATATAAAATTTATATAAAAATTATATAAGAAATTATATAAAAATAAAAAAACAAGGAAAGAAATCTTCTTTCTTTCCACTGTCCACTATCCAAGAGGTAAAACTTGTCGCAAGGAGGCTCTTTGGTTCAGAAAATAGTTTGGTTCATCTTACAGAAAATATTACAAAAATTTTTTTTCCTCTACTGCTAAAGTGGGCGTAAATAACACACTGAAACTGGGGTTTTGTTGTTTGGCTGGTTTTTTTTGTTTAGCTACTGCACAGTTTTGACTTCTTAAAACTCTCGCTGATGTGATGTATGTGTGTTGGAGAGCTGATGTTAAAAATCTGATTTAACACATAAATTTTCTTCCAAGTGCTTTTCAGGCTTTCAGAAATCTAATCCACCCTCTTTTTTTTCCCCCAGTTTTTTCTTTTCCTGACATATTTAATTCATCCTCTCCTCTTGTCAGGCCTGCCAATATTTAACTCTCAGAGTCTTAAATAATTTCATGGTGCAACTTTTGCCTCCAAGTAAACAAGAGCACAACAACCTCCCAGAACGAGACAGGAACAGGCAGTGAATAATTACCAGGTGAGGCAGAAGCTGCAGCTGATTCCTGAAGAATTTTCTCCAGCAATAAAATAAATATTCTTTTTCTTCTTGCCCCAAAACTCTGCTGCTTTTCATCCTTTTCTCTCCTTCTGTTGACTCTGGCTGCAGGAGGAGCATAGGGATATTCCAATTATTCAGATCACACCTCCTTGGCAATGGACAGAGGAAAGAAAACTGCTGTGGGAATGAGGATGGGGTGAGCTGGGCAGAAAAAAATCCCAAATTCCCCAGGGAATTCACCCCTTTCTGGTCCATCTGCAGGACCCCTTGGAGCTGGAGAACTCCAAGCCTTCCCAAGGAGATGGTTTATCCCAGGGGTTGCTTGGAAGGTGTTGAAGTTGAATTTGGAGGTTGAATTTATGATTATTGAACGGGATGGTTTGTGTTCTTGACATCCAGGTGTGTTCCTGAATTGGGCAGAGCTATTTGTGAGCTGCATGATATTGGGGAGCCAAGCAATCCATCTGTGGGCTGGACATCACTTTTAGAAATATGTTGAAACTTTATTCATAATGCAGCTTTCTTTCTATTTCTGTGCTCAGTGAAAGAGAATTTGAAAACCACATAATTTCACCAACTAATCAAAAAAGTGTTGTTTTGTTTTTGTTTTGTTTTTTTTACTTTGAACAGTTAAAGGAAAATACTGACAAAACTAAATGCTGCCTCTTCCCACCTTGTTTCTAGGAATATATGGCCTCAGTAGAACAGGGCTGTGTTAAATTAATTCTTCTGAAGGCTTTGAGCTGCCCAAAGCGAGGGGTAATCAGCAGCTCTGGTACAATGGGAGCTGTTCCATGGATGGGCTGCTCTCCAAGATTTCCAGGAGTGCAGGGAATGAGCAATGGAAGCTGCCAGCCCTGGGATGTGAGCAAGGAGCAGGAGTGCAGTGCTGGGAATTCACCCTTTTGTCGCTGTTGAGCCGCTAGCAGAGTGAGAAGACCCAGGTTCAAAGTGTAGCATCAAGAAGAAGGTTTTATTATTTAATTCCATTTGCTATAGACTTTTCAAAGGTCACCCAGATTGGTCAGTTCAAAGCCTCCCCCTAGGCCTGATTGGCCAGGCCTGAGCTGTCCACATCCCAAGAAACTGTTTTTAATAACATCCAAACTTTATCTTTGTTTATAAAACACAGGAAAAAGGGAGAGAAGAATTCTCACGGGAAAGGTCTGTGCTAGCCACACCCTTTCCCAGGACAGCATCACTCCTCATTCCCAAGTGGCTGGAGATGGAGGCCTCAACACCAAACTGAGCTCTCTGAAGGTTTAACTACTCAAACTACTCAAAAGTTACTCATGAAAAACTTAATTCAGGCATCTTTTTTCTTTCCCCACCTGCTAAATATGAACTGTGTTTTGAAGGGAATGTGTATTTTGATGAGAGGGAACTGCAGATCAACATAGAAATGTATGAACTTATTGAGCATTACAGTGTATTGCTATGTTGCTGTTGAACTGCTAGCAGAGAGAAGAAGTCCAGGTTCTCAGTGTGGCATAAAGAGATATTTTATTAATTAATTCCAACTTATATAGACTTTCAAAGGTCACCCAGATTGGTCAGTCAGAAACCTCCCCCTAGGCCTGATTGGCCAGGCCTGAACTGTCCACATCCCGAGAATCTGTTTTTAATAACATCCAAACTTTATCTTTGTTTATAAAAATACAGGAAGAAGAGAGAAAGAATTCTCACGGGAAAGACCTGTGCTAGCCACATTGCTCCATGTCAGTTAAATTTCCATATTGATTATGCAGCTATTGGAGCACCAAAACCCATAAAATCCGGATACAAGGTGAGTGCATCCATCACTAGGAGGTAAGAATAAGGGGATTGGAAGGCAGAGCTGTTAAAAACCTACAAAAAACCAATTATTACACTAATTTAACCCTCACACTTAGTGAAACATTCTGCAGCAGGGAGTTCCTGATCCAAACTGAAGTTTTCTGCTAAACACATGTGATGCTGCTGAGGGTGATCTCGGCGTGTAAACGACTTGATTTCCCATTTCCAAGTGTCTTTCCCAAGATGTGCTGCAGGACTCAGGGGTCAGTGGAGCTGAAATGATGCACAACATGAGGAGCTGCAGTGAGACAACTGGGGGGGAAAAACACCCCACCTTCCCTGGGGCTTTGGGATGGAATTTCTGACTCCTGTGTCTCAGAAAGGAACTGCTGCTGTGTGACATCAGGAAGGGTCATTGCTTTTCTTCCAGGCCAGCAGCTCCCAGCGCCTGAATCATCTCCTGGGCAGTGCAAGTTCCCTTGGACTGCTGTTTATCCCTTTGGGATTTTACCTTCTGGACACTGAAGCGTGGTGTAACTTTGTTAATTTTCCTTAATTGGCTCATTAAATTGAGAATGTATCCCAGCCAGGTCTCAGTGTCTCCATCCTTTAATTATATTTGCTTCCCCCCGATGAGTCCATAAAGATGATCCCACTGCCTTTACAAGCCTGGATTTTGGAGTCTGCCAAGGGCAGCTGCAATCTTTAGGTCTTTATTATTCCACAGACACATCTGGGTGGACAGAGCAGACTCTCTGCACATGTTTCACTTCGTGTTTTACAAGGTGCAGCCAATTATTCACTGCGGGAACCACTGGGACTCGCTTGAGAGGAGAAAGTGAAATATAGAGTTTGCAACCAGGCTGGCATTGCTTTTTCCCCGTGCCTTGGACACGTTTTCCTTGGGAATAGACAATCCCAATCACGTTGTTTGGTTATTTTAAACAAGGAGTTGGGATTAATGGTTTGAATAAATAAATGGATAGGATGTTTTTGGGTGAGATAATGATATATCGCAGGGATGTGTTGTCCTTGTGTCACTGTTGAGGTGGCAGAGGTGCCTTGGTACCTTCCAGGGTGACACAGCTCGGGGTGAGACCCCAAACTGCCACATCCTGCAGGAGACATCCCTGTGGATGAGGGAAACACTGAGCTCAGTGGGATATTTGGGGCTGTGATCCCCAGTGAGATCAGCAGGACCTGGATGTCCATCAAGTTCTCACAGTTTGACATCCCAGCCATAAAGAGCATTTCCCTCCCTGCCTTTTACCTTGCCCCTGTGAGAATTTAAACTTTTCAGAAGTTGAACACAACTCTTTGCCCTTTTAACAGCTCACAGGTGGTGTTGGAGTCACTGAATGGTTTGGGGTGGAAGAAACCCTAAAGATCATCCCATTCCACCCCTGCCATGGCAGGGACACCTTCCACTGTCCCAGGGTGATCCAAGCCCTGTCCAGCTTTCCCTTGAATATTTTTGCCTTTATTCTGCAAATAAATAGTATTTTTTATTTTATTTTTTTATTTTTAAAAATATTTTTCCTTGAATATTTTTGCCAATATTTTTGCCAATATTTTTGCCAGTATTTTTGAATATTTTGCCTTTGCCTCACTCCCCTCCCAGGGAAGAACAATGTCTGAGGAGAAAGCAAGTTGGACAATGAACACAAGGAAAGGAACAGCAGATCCTACAAAATAATTAACAATGCAGGGAAGGTTTATCAGCTGCTCCTGCTGATGCTATTGGATGGGAATATGGAATTTAATGGAAAAGTGACATGGAATGAGCTGCAAGAGGTATCCCACACCATGTGCAATTAACATTTGGGAGATTTGCAACGCTAGATAGCTTTAAAACCAAGCGCTTAGAAGGATAAAAAGGAGATTATATGATATTCACGTTGATAATGAGAAGATCAAGATTTATTACTGAAAATCACAATGCAGAGGAGGAACCATCCTGGTTTTAGGATTTCAACTGGCAGGATCACTAAACATGAACTGACAGCAGCAGGTAAGAACTTCCCTCAGGGCAGGTTTTTCCCCATTAGGTTTTTTGCACCCTTTTTGAAAATTTTTATTCTTACACATGTTCCCACTGCCCCAGGTAGGGTTTGAGATTGAGGCTGAGACTGAGACACACCAGAATTTTTAAATCCCTGGTGGCTTTTAAGAGCAAAGAGTTGTTCTGGGCAGAGGTCTGGAAGGTTTTACAACACTGGGAACGTTTCTTTGAAGGCTTTTAAATGTGCAGTAAAATTGAGGGATAACCTTTTAAAGATGGGAAAGTCACTGCCACAGTTTCATACCAATTTGGAATTTTTTTAATTGTGTAATTTGTAATGATTATTCATTATAACATCATTCATAACTACCACCAAATATTATTTCATATATTTAAATCAAGAATATGTGAAATCAGACCGTAATCTTAGGGGGTGAAATAAAAAAAAAAGTGGATTTTTTACCTTTTGAATCACTATCATCAAGACTGGAAAAAGTGGAGAAATATCCCAGAAACAAAAGATTTCATAGGAAACTGATTCAGGTGTGACCCTCCAAGTCCAGTTATGTTTTTACAGATCTAATTCTAGAAAGCAAAGCAACACAAAATGCCAGCTAAGATGCAGAGTTAATTAGCGAGCCAAAGACGGGAATATTTGCTTTTAGTCATATTTTTTTACCAATCGAAACACACAGCACTGAGTAATGAACAAATCATCATCACCTCAGTGATTTAGCTCTGTTTATTTCCTTCAATATCGCATTGTCTTGGGAGGCAATTTATGAAGTTGGTGAGAAACTGTGCAGCATGGTGTGAAATGATATTTGTACCTGTGCTGGGCCCTGCTCCCAGCTGATAGATTTCTGCTGGGCAAATCATAAATTTCCCTGCTCCCTCTAATCCAGCCCTTTCATTATTCCTTGCATATTGCTTCTCGCAATGCCACGGAGAGCTAATTTCAAAATAGATCAGAAATTTTGCTGCTGGAATGGAGAGATCAAGGTTTGAAGCAGCAAACACTGAATTATGGTTGTCGTTCACTTTTTAAGCTTTTTCTGGCCTGATTTAGCTGGCCAGGAGATTCCAACAGAGTTAAGAAGGACAATTGGTGGAAAAAATAAAATTATGAAGTGTGAGAGGCTAAACTGAGCACAAGTTTAGCTCAATAAAGCTCTTTATGTATAAATAACAGCAAAGAGCCACTGATTCTTGCTCTGGGCTGTTATTGACCGGGAGAGAAGTCTCACATATATCAATCAATAGGGAGGTTTGGCTGTCAGAGTTTCACTGCAAAGTGAAATGGGCTGAAAAAGTGACCTGGAAAAAGAGGGCCTGGAGTTAAGTGGCTCAATATGGGATGTTTCATGAAGTTGTTTCTCAACGAGAAAGTGCAGCTGCAATGAAAGAGAAAGTTTTCTTGAGAGTTGAGACAAAACCTGGCAATATTTGTATGTGATTTGGGTACTGCAGCTCGGCGGGGAGGGTTGTGTCACTGTTGAGCAGCTAGCAGAGAAAAAGACCTGGATTCTCAGTGTGGCATAAAAAAGAGAGCTTTTATTATTTAATTCCAACTTATACAGATTTTTTCAGAGGTCACCCAGATTGGTCAGTTCAAAACCTCCCCCTAGGCCTGACTGGCCAGGCCTGAACTGTCCAAATCTCGAGACACTGTTTTAATAACATCCAAACTTTATCTTTGTTTATAAAACACAGGGAAAAATTCTCATGGGAAAGACCTGTGCTAGCCACAGGGCTGTGCTGCTGCTGCTGGTCTGGGGAGAGAAATGAATAGAGATTATTCCATTTATAGTGAAAGATTTCCCTGGCAGTGTCCAAGGCCAGGCCGGATGGGGTTTAGAGCAGCCTGGGGTAGTGGGAAATGTCCCTGCTGTGGCACTGGATGGGCTTTGAGGTCCTTCCAAACCATTCTCTGAGGGATAAAAAAAGACTTTTCCAAGTTTCCAGTGCAAAAATGAGAATTTAAAGCAGGCAAATTGCAGGATAACTGCAGAGCTGAGGTGGGAAGGGGAGCAGGAGCAATGCTGGGTGATTTCAAAGACCTGGCTGAGCACAGAGTGCTGATAACAACCCTTTTTTACAGAACACAATCATGGCTTTATCTCACGCCAGATGAAGAGGCTGAGAATGCCTGAACATCCACGCAGTGATTCCCACTCTTGCCTTGTCTCTCACTCTTCTGGCACAGCTTCAATCTGATTATTTTCACAGTCCCTGCACAGAATCTCTTGTTCCTCTCACTCCAAGAGGGGACAATGGTGGCTTTGCCAAGGCTGGCTTTGTTCTCCTCAGGGACAAGAGCTGCTCATCCCACAAGAATTCCTCTCCTTTCCCTTTTCATTAGCAAGAAACTAACTCCAATCTAGTCAGCTCTGTTCCTTCTGGAGCAAAAGGTTAATTCTGAGCACTTCAGTCTCCAGGAGGAATTCTGGTGAGTGTTTATTTTGACTTTAGCAGAGCAAACTCTCCTCTCTGAGAGAGCTCTGAAGGGTCTGTTCAGAAAACACTGCTGGTGTTGAACACCTCTGAGTAAACAGAGCTGGAACGATTAGAAATGTCAGCTGGAAGGTTTTCTACTTCATAGAGGGAGTGAATCAGTCCAGCAGATGAGAATGTTCCAGAAAAACACTGAGATCCAGCTGCTGAGGAGGGTCAGGGCAGCTGGCACCATTCAGAAAAAAAAAAAATTACAAACTTCTTTTGGAGTTATTGGAAATGTTGGCAAGTTCAGGTCATCCGGAAAAGTTGGAAAGGAGTTTTTAAAGCTAAACCATCTGCATGGAACTATGGAAAAAATGAGCCTTGAATGGATTTTGAAGAGTTGAGGAGTAATTAAAAAGTGGCTTTATTCAAGGTGATGATAAATTCTGTTTGTTTTTTGTCTCACATATTAAAATATGGTCTGTTTTATTGATAAGAAAAGTAATAATACAGTAATACAGATAATGCTGTAAAAAATAATTCTGATTTTTTTTCTCTCCAAGTGGTGCTCCTGCCAGCTCTTATCCCCTCTGCCCCACAAGGGGATCTCAGGTGGACAAGGCTCTTGAACTTTGGTGCAAATCAAACCTTTACAACGTCCAAAACCACCCCACGGGGGGAAAACTCTGCTTGTGGGTTCATGTCAGCTCTCCCAGGGTGCTGATAGATGTGGAAATGCTGGCAAATCTCTGCTCCTCCCCGTGCCTGAGAAGGTCAAAGGCCATCCAGGGAGGTTTTTCTCCTTGCCATTGATCCCACAGCTGGGAAACAGCAGAAAAATAACAAACATCTCATCTCCCAGCATCTCCTGTGCCCTGCAATAGGTCAGGCCATGCTTCAGCCCCAAGCAGAGCAGCAGAATATTTATGGGCACTCGTGGAGAGAATGGATAATCATTTCCCAGCCCTGCTGGAGTATTTACAAGCCTTTCTGCAGGAAATGTGGTGAAAATGGAGAAAAATGGAGCTGCAGAGCAGCTCTGAAATCCCATTTGCACTTGTGCCTGCCTGGAATTTTTTCCTTGATGGTTCTGTTGCAGGAGTAGCCTTTGCTGCACCCTGAATCGTGACCTTTCTCTGCAGCATGAACTTTGCAGTGCTCATTTCCCTGGGAGGTTCATAGGGAAATAGCAGAAAAACCCCCATGAGCCTCACTTGTAAATTCCTCCTGTAGTCCTGGTTTATCCTCTGTCCTCAGAAATGACCTTTCATCCAGAATATCTTAATTTTGTTACACGTTGGAGGATGGCATTGTGGTTTTGCCAAGGTGTGGTGTTACAGACGTGCTTAAGACCAGGAAAAAAAGAAAATAAAGAAATCCAGTGTTGATTTGTGTTTGTGCCTCACACACCAAGGAGAGTTTTCCATCTGAAGTATCCTATTCACCTCTGGAATTTGCTGCCAAGGCACCAATGAACCTTTTTTTTAATTTTTTTTTTTTTTTTTAGGGTTTGCACAAGTGTTTGGATTATTTGCCTCTCTAGGGAATTTTTAATAGCAGCATTTCCTTGCTGGAATCATATAAAGACACAGGACAATATCCTTTACTCCACAAAGCCTTTTGGAATGAGGATTAGCAGGTGCCTTTAAAGGGAGATGATGATCTAAAACTTTCCATGTTTTAGCAAACTGGGAGTTATTTTCATCCCAAATTGCTGGTTGCTCCCTCAGCAAACAGGGCAATAATTCAGCCAGATATTAACAGAGCTGAGGTGGAGGGTGACAGCTCCATGCAAAATCCCTGCATAATAAATTTTTAAAATATTTATTTATTTATTATATTTGTGATATTTATTATATATTTCATTATATATTTTATTATATATTATAATATATATTGATTATTACACGTATTATATTATTCTAAATAAATAAAGAAGGGATTTCTGGGCTGAGTTGGGAATTGCATCTTGAGGCATTCAGAAAGCCAAGAAAATCATAATCCAGCTCAGACCAACCTCCAGCCCCAAATCCTTCTGTTTCTTCTCTCTCTGGGTACTAAAATTCCAATGGGATTATTGGGATTTTCCAGCAGGAATGTCAGAGGATTGCCTTCATATCTGAGCTTCCTGAGCCCTCTGATCCCACAGGTTTGGAGCTCACAGAGCTGCAGAGCTTCCCTGCCCAGCAAATCCCACCTTTGGGTGTGAATTTCCACTCAGGAATCCCTGGGGACACAGCAGAGTTACAGTAGGGATTTAATAACGGCCAATTAATTGTACAAACTCATTAACTGTTGATAGGCAGTGGCTGGCCTGAATAACAATTAAAGGTAAATTATCAGCCATTAAATTATCAGCTCTGAGCAAACCCAGTTTGATTTAATCTCTGCTGAGAGGCACAGCCTGCCCTGCAAAACTTGGGGAGGAACTCCTGCTCTGCCAAATTAAGGAACAATTCTGAGTTGGGTTTTGTCCTGTTTTTCTTATCACCATTTTCTCTAATCCTTATTTTAGCAAAATCCTCACCACCATCAGTTCTCTTGCCACGGGAAGAGAACTGTGATTATCACACATCCCTCATGTTTATTTAGCTCAATAAACAACACAAAGGCAGCTTGTAGGAAATGAATCCTGCCTGCATTATCGTGTTTATCTGTGTTTCCTCTGGAAGAAAGAGGGCTGGAATTATTGTGTTTGCGTTTGGAATTAGAATATCAATCAGCTCGCAAGGGGAAAATAATTGGCTTTGCCACACCAGATCCCCACATTTCCAGGTTGTGTTAAGGCTGCAGAGTTCAGGGCAAATATTGAATTTCTCTGGTGTTAAATGCTGACTTTATAGCCAGTGGTAGCTCAGTTAGCTGGGAATTTATCAGCTCTTTCAATAAGAAGTTTCACAGTGGCTTTTGAAGATTCTTCAGTGAAACATCAAGACTTTTTATTATTAAACCTGAGAGTTTTGGGTTCTATCTTCCTTAGCCTGTGCCTTGGTAGGGAAGCTGAAAACACATTCCAAACCTTGTCCCAAGTTCCTCTCCAGCTCTCCTGGAGCCTCTTTAGGCACTGGAAGAGCTCTGAGGTCTCCTTGGAACCTCAACATTCCCAGAGCAGAGGGAGAGTAGAAATGGAAACAGTTTCTCAAGACTCAGCACCAATTAATTAGAAGACGAAGTAAATAATTGCTGCACCACGAAGGTTTGGATGCAGATAAACCTGTGAAGGTGAGAAGAATGAAATAATTGAAACAGAATAGGAAGGAAGGAAGGAAGGAAGGAAGGAAGGAAGGAAGGAAGGAAGGAAGGAAGGAAGGAAGGAAAAGAAAAGAAAGAGAAAGAGAGAAAGAGAGAAAGAGAGAAAGAGAGAAAGAGAGAAAGAGAGAGAGAAAGAAAGAAAGAGAGAGAAAGGGAACAAACTGCTGTTGTAATATGGAATTGCAGTAAGCTGTGATTAAAAATTAATCCAACTCCTAATTGGAAACACTCTGAAATTAATGGTGAAATCCTTCCAGGAATATATTAAAAGGTTACCACTGTCAATTTTTAATGGATTAAGTTTCATTAGCAGATAAGGCCATAAAACCAACTGGTTTTCCAGATGTACATTTCCACCTTCCATGACTTTTCCCACCTTGTTTATTCCTTGAGGTTTAACACTGATGGGTTCACCTACAGGTTTTTGCTTTTGCACAAATCTTTGAGGATGCATCTTCCTCTGTCCTTTTTCCAATCATTTTCCTTCCTTGCTTTCCTTGACTTTTTCTTCTTCTTGTTCATTTTCCTCCTTCAGTTTTCACTTCCTCAGATGCCATTTTTTAGATCCTTGTTCTCATTTTTCCAGGCCTCTCTTTAAGCTGTTCAGAGCTCACTCACACACTTTCCCCAAGTCAAATCTTTTGATTTTATATTTTATCTGACCAAATACTAAATCTAAAATATACTAAAATGTATTTTAATGTAACCTCTTGTTTCACCTTTCTCCACTCTTGACGCTTTGAAGATGAAGTGGCAGATCTTCCAATGTGATAAATAATATCATTTTAAATATGCATTTTTTTAAATATGTGAAATGTGATATCAGGTGTGTGGATATAAAAATACAGGGAATAAAACACAGGCAGGTTTTTATTGCATTGTTTTCTCAAGCTTTGTTATTAAAATGTCCTCATATATGTGGAAAATATTAATTTTTACAGCAACTCTTCCCTCAATGTCCTTGTGACTCTTTAAGTTCTGTTCATGCAGAAATCAAGTCATTCTTATCTTTTTTTTTTTTTTAGTTCATGTATGCTTTCAATTTTTTTTGGGGCATATTTATTAAACATTTAAGAAACAGAAGGAGAGCCCTTGAAATAAATCGCTGAGCACAGCCAACATATTTTTTTATTATTAATGAGATGCACGAAATGCAGAGATTTGCTGTGCCATGAATCTTGAAAAGTGCTTATAATCATAATATTTATCTCCAGATTTCCCCTGAATCGGTGTTTTATGGTCATTAACACTGAGCAATGGTGACTTGCTGAGTTATCTTTCAAATTTGGAATCACCTAAACCGAAATTTGAGTTATTCATATTCTTTTCTCGTGAACTATTTCCATGTGCAATCCCACAATGTCATCCCGAATTCCTGCTGGTGCTTTGGAAAGGATGTCATCACCTTCAGCTGGCAACAGGGATGTCAGAAAGGAAATGAAAATAAAAACAAATGTATTGTTGGACTGTGAAGGTATTTCTAATAGTTGGAATTGAGAGGTTTTGCTCTCTGGCAGTCTGGAAATCTCTTTTTTTTAAAAAAAATTCTGTTAAAAAATGCCAGCTGGGAAACCATCTTATCCCGAGGGGAAAAAATGATATTAAAAAATCAAACCAACTGGAAAAAAAAAATCAGCAAAACACATTAAATAGCTATGAGATCACATTTACACCGATCTAGAAATGCCATTTTTGAATTCACACTCACCTCTCTCAAACCAACGTGAAAACCTCTCCAGCTCACAGCCCTGGTGCTTGCAGAGAATCTTTTTTTATCAGTGAAATATTGACCTTTTCCAGAGCAAATCGTTGCCTTATCTCACTGAACTTTCTGTTTCACTTCATGTTCATTTTGTGAGCAAATACTGACAATAATAAATATCAGCTGATAACGAATGTTCAGCGATTGATAAGGTATTGCCATGTAAGGGAGGAGCAAAAAACCCACACTGTGCCAATGAATTTTTCTTTTTTTTTTACTGATAATACAAGAAAATACATTTTAAAATTAGTTGTAATGGCCTGTAAAGGTTCTCTTTATTAGAGTTACAAATTGTAAGTCTAGTTTTAAGACGTGCTAAGTTATGCACCTGAATATTTAAAAAAAAATATACATTCCTATGCTCTAGGAACATTATTTCTATCACTTTCTATGAATAAATGTGTCACAGGAGCCTAAGTTAAACCTTATTTAGGATCTTTCGCTTGGAGACAAAAGAAATGAATATTTCTCAGTGAAAATCTAAATTCAGTCGATGTATTTATCCCACTGTTTACTCATCAATCAGCATCAATCCAGGAGCTCCAGCCTCTTGAGCAGAGGTGAAAAACAATTGTGTCATAGGACTGTAAAATAGCTGCTTTAGGGCTTTTTTTTTTTTGGTTAGCATCATCTGAGGCTGAATTTACTCCGAGCAGAATTGGATCTCTTTATTGCCACCATCAACACCACACCTCCCTTCTCATCAGCTTTGAGCAGATCTTCGCCTTTCCTTTCTGTGTTTTTTTTTTCCAAGGTGAAAAAAACTTCATTTTCTGCCTCATTTTTAGGTGTGGTGGTGTCAGATGACAGGAATTCTGCATCGCAATGAGCTCCCAGCCTGAAATTCAGGAGGATTTCATTGTTTGCTCAGTTTTTTGCTTTCTTCAAGCTCTGATTTCATTGCAAGTTAAACGCTGCTCTTTGAAGTTGTCATTTTAATGAGTGTCGCGAGTTCCGTATTGTCGCGGTTGGGATCTATGTCTAAAAAAAAAAACCCAAAACCCCCATGAAACATCTTAAATTTAGCCTTGCTTATTGAACCGTGGTTAAAATCATCATCATGCAGCATTCGGGGTCATGCTGAAGGTTCTTCTGAGCTCTAGGCGAAATTCCTAACCCCCAAACCAGAACACACTGGATTTTTATGTCTTACATTTGCGCTGGAATAAAATTTAGTGACGAATTAGGAGCAGACAGATCTGTAAATGAGGAAATGTGAGCTCAGCTAGCTCTGAGTTTGTCTTGTTTCATATTTCTATTTTTCACTTTTGCAATTCCATCGCCCTCCTGTCAAGCCTGGCAGATCCTGATGTTTGTCCAGGAGATTCAACTTGGAGTTTCACTCAAAGCTACCAAGTTTTTATATATTATTTATTTATATATATATAATTATATTTTAACTCTCTCTCTCCAAATCTCGATCTTGATGCTAGCGAAGCAACGAGTGCTGCTGCCCTTAATTAATCTTCAACCTCCAACTCTCAAACTGAAAAAACCCCATCATTCTGTTTGATGATTTTCTAATAAACATATCTAGTTCTGTGGCAGGAAATACATATTTTCACCGCTGTGCTGAATAATCACTGCTGCCAGCCTGTTTGGAGAGGAATCAAAACGATGTCCCTGCAAATAACACAAATCATCAGTGCTTCAAACCCACAACGTGGTGAGTTTCCACCAGTGAGTTTCTTCGTGTGTCTCCTGAAATATTTCCCATCCTGTAAATCAAATATTAGCACGACATCAAGTCATGTCAGCCCCACCGACTCCTTAAGACGAAATAAAAAGCAGTTTTTTCATGGAAGCTTCAAAGTGTGGGAGATAAATCTTGTGGCTGAGGTGGTTCAAAAGAGGCTGAGGAAAACAAGTGCTGAGGTGTGAGCAAATTAGAAATGTTAGAGTGCTTTAATATTAATATTTTTCTGTTTTAAGGAGCTGGCTGACCATGCATAGACACAAAAAAGGATTTTCTGTAATCATCCCTGCATCCTATAAAATAGTTGGGATACTCTGTGGTCATCTGATTGTTATCAATGTTCAAGAACAGTTTTTGCTCTGAGCAGTGCTTCTCTCAAAAGATGCAATCCACAAACCCCATCCGATGAGAAATCTTTTATTTCTCTGAGTAATGAAAGGAATCTTGAATTTCTCTGTGTTGCCATCAATGTTTTCAAGTGAAATTACATTTACCCTCGTTTTTTTACTGCTGTCACAAGCTGTGTGTGCAGAACTGACAGCAGAACCCCGAGAATTGGTGGAGATAGGAAAACCTGATTTCTGTGGGCCAACATTTTGGGTTTTGGCTCATTTAGCTGAGCTCTGGTGTCCTTTAGTGTTTGCTATCCCAACTCAGAATATTCCATCAGTCAGTGCTCATCGCTCCAGCACATCCACATTTACATTTCCTCCCTCCCATTAACATTTCAATTATTTTTTTTTCCCAAAACTATGTTATTTTGAAGTATTTGATTTCATTCTCATCCACATCTCTAATGTCTCTACTTGCTGCATTTGATTTCCTAATTTCATTTGGGTGAAATTCGCCAATTTTTCCCTTTTTTATTTTTTTTTTCCATATCATTGGTGAAGATAAGAAATAATTTCTCTCTCTGGAGGAATATATTGCAGTACTTGTGTCAGTGATATTACACACGTGATTTTTTTTTTCTTTTTTTTTGGGTCCAGGGAAGGTAAAACTCTCAGAACAAAAACCCTGGAGACTAATTTGTAATTTGTGGGCTGAAGAATGAGGATTTTAGTCACAGCTGACCACACGTACTTAGAATCAGAGAATCATTAAGGCTGGAAAAGACTCTCAAGATCATTAAGTCCAACCTTTGTATTTGCAGTTAACAAGGTGAATTCTGTCTAAAATATCAAGGTGTTTGAGATCCATTCAAAAAATCCATTTTTTGCCATTGTTAGATGTAATTACATTCCCTCTTTACAGTACAAAATTGTCTTTTGGGTACATATTTTTATTACCAATCAGAGAAACACCATTAGCAGCCTAAACCACGAAATATTTAATGTAAAACACGAAAACCTCACAAGCTGATCCTTACTGAAAGAGACGTAAATCCAAGTTGACAGAACAACAGTATTTTCACTAATAGACCACAAATTGAAGAAGTTCCCAATTAACATTTATTTGATATATACTCATGAAGGAATCCACCACTCTATAAAAGTGATATCTCACTTATTTCTCAGCTTTTCAAGGCAACTCCTGCTCAGGCTTGGCAAAGCCTCAGCCCATCATTAGTGCTAACGAGGAACCTGGAAAAACATTATTTTATTTTAGTCACCACCATGATCTCTGCATTAATGGACATGGCTGGGAATGTCCCACAGGTCCTACAGGAGCAGGAAAACATCTGCTGAACATCTGGATGGCAAAGCAGGGTGAGAAGTCCTGCAAGAGGAAAACAGAAATATGGTTTGTTATTCACGGAGTGGTTTCGGTTTTGGTTTCTTTTTGCAGCTGGGCAAAGTGGTACTTTGGGATTAAGTCCAAATTTGGGACTGAAAGGTGACAAATGGATCACAGCAGAGAAGTTTGGCTCGAAAAATCATCCCTCCTGCCCTGCCTTGGTGCCTGGGAGGAACCTGCAGCTTGGGGAAGCCAGGGAGTGAATTTTTGCACAGAAACTTATGATCACAATGATAAATCTCTGTAGTTGTTCTAGAACTCTCTGTTTTGCACAGAAAGGATAAAAAAAGAGGGAAACTGCTGCGATAGAAATCCATATTTGGTTTAGGAGAGAGAGGAAAAGGGTGCCTGCACTGGAGATTCACATTGCACATGCAGTGCACTTGAGGAGTTGCTGAATCCAGACTGATATTGTTAATTTATTCCACGTTATCTTTTCAAACTCATGAATAGCAGAGATGTTTCTCTCCAGTTCACTACAGAGCTCTGAACAGCAGGCACTTGGGGTCATGAATCTCCTCTGCTTTAGTTGGAAGGCACAGGAATTCTTGATCACAACCTTCAAATCTTGGTTTTTTTCACTTTCTCCTTCTGTCTTTCTTTTCTCCCCCCCAACAGAATTGCTGTTTTCTCAGTATTCTCTTGTCCTCAAATGTCAGTGTAAATCAGCCCTCCAGCTGTCTTCATTCCTCTTTCCTCTGGCTCCTTCCACAACGCACTTATTAAATATAACAATAACAATAAATTATCTCCACTCCTCTGTTGAATTCAGAAACACTTTTTTCGGTCAGGTTTTGCCAGCAAGCCCTGCAGCCTCTTCTCCTCTCCAAAATGCCACTCCTGCATCCCATTTTCCTTCATGTCCCAACAGTCCATCTCTGCTCTAATCTCTTCCTACCACCTTTGTTTTTCCCCTTTCTTCACAATATTCACCTCTGAGTATTTCAGGCTCTGTGCCATCTGCAGGAGAAAAAAAAAATCTCTTAAAATTCAGATATTCCAGCTTAAAATTGCTCTGCTCCTGAAAAATCTTCTGGTGATGTCAAGGAGAAATGTTTGTAATGTGGGGTTGAGGGCTGAGATGTGGAAAAAGTTGCTCTCTTGTTGCTGAAAGTTCTCCTGAGTAACTGTGATTAAATTTTAAGGATGATAAATCAGATCAGCTTGACCGTTTTTGTTATTTCAACAAAGCCCAGACCTGAAGAAGTGACAGCAGCCCAGGCTAACAAATAAAAACAATGGCTTTAATTAGAATAATTCATCAGGAGCAGAAATCCAGTGTGCATTGGGTATGAGGAAGGGAACAAAGTCCAAAGCGCCGCTGTTCGCATTCCGAGATAAATGCAAAAAAACCCGAGGAAAATATAAAATTTGAATCACAACATTCTCGCAGAACTCCATAACCAGCAGTTCCTGCAGTGATACAAAGGATGCCTCATTACATCTCCCAGGCTGAGGCAGGTATTTGTTAGGCTGTTTTTGATGCTGATGTTTAGGCTCTCATTTGAATCCAGGCTGCAGCTCTGGATGAACCACCATGAGTGTCCCTGTGGGTTCTGCACGAGGAGCTGTGGCTCTGGGCATTGCTCTGACTGAGAAAAATCTGCATTTTCCCTTCTTTTACCAGGTTTATTTTTACTTATTTTTGGCTTCTGGATTGAAAACCCTCCACAAACTCTCGACCTCCCAGAACTTTCATTCTCTGCCTCTCATCTGTCACATCTGGGCTCATCCCTTCTTTCCAACCAGAATCCGTGATGGAGAGGAGAGGCAGATTGAGGTGAAAACCCAACATTGTGTCCTGTCCATCCTTCCTGTAATTCTCATTTAATCAGGAACTTCCCCCCACAAAGAGGAGCCCCACGGATAAATCTGCTCCATCATCTCCCTGGAAATCTGCCCAGTTTTCCTCAAGGCCCGGCTGCTGGATGGTGTTGGGATTTCCTTGGGAGGGTTGGAGATATCTGTGGCCTTTCTCCACCTGGTGCTGGGTGAGTTTCACCAGTTAATGGCCAAAAGGTGATGGTGGTGTTTGGGCTTCCCTGGGAGGGGTTGGAGAGTGTCTGGAGAGGGGAATGGAGCTGGGAAGTGTTTGGAGAATCAGGAGAGGCTGAGGGAGCTGGAAAGGAGCTCAGCCTGGGGAAAAGGGGGACCTTGTGGCTCTGCACAACTGCTGACATGAGGGGACAGCTGAGTGAGGCTGTGCTCCAGGGAACAGGGACAGGACAAGAGGGAATGGCCTCAGGCTGGGCCAGAGGAAGTTCAGTTTGGACATCAGGGGAAATTTCTTCTCTTAAAGGTGATCAGGCACTGGCACAGGGGTGGAATCCCCATCCCTGGGTGTGGCACTTGGGGACATGGCTCTGTGGAGAGCACAGTGGGGATGGTGAATGCTTGGGCTTGATGACCTTGGAGATGTTTCCCTGTCGCTGTTGAGCCGCTAGCAGAGAAGAAAAACCTGGATTCTCAGTGTGGCATAGAAAAAAGAGCTTTATTATTTTGAATCCAACCTATATAGACTTTTCAGAGGTCACCCAGATTGGTCAGTCAGAAACCTCCCCCTAGGCCTGACTGGCCAGGCCTGAACTGTTCAAATCTCGAGACACTGTTTTTAATAACATCCAAACTTTATCTTTGTTTATAAAACACAGGAGAAAGTTCTCATGGGAAAGACCTGTGCTAGCCACATTTCCCAGCCTTATCAATTCCAGCAGGGGGACAGCTGGATCCCTCACAGCCACCCTGTGACCTCAGGCAGTGACCAGCTGTGGACACTCCCTTTGCTTTGCCCTATTTCAGGGCAGCACAGACTCACCCCACACACCTTTGCCTCTAATTAATGCACTCCTGCTTAATTGAGCTCCACCAGTGATGAGCAGGCCAAGGCACTGCTGGGTTATCAGGGCAGATAAATCCCCCCAAAATCCAGGCATGGAGGATTTCCAGAGTGGTCTGTAGGTGAAAAGCTCCCTCACAAAAGCTGCTCGGTGATCCCAGCAGTGAATGCAGCCCAGACATGCTATCAGCTATTTACTTTGCACGTTTCACCAGCTTTTAAAGCTAAAAGCAGTGGATTTAAGAGGAAAATGGCCTTTTTGGAGTGCTAGGAATTAAGCATTTCTATTGAATTAGTTAAAAGCAGAGGATCTTCCTCCCCGTTGCTTTGCATTTTTTTGTGACTTTTTAGACCAACACCACCTCATAGCAAGCCATATATAAAATATTTCACAATTTAAAAGTTAATTCTTTCTCGTGCTGCTATGAATTATCCGTCAGAGCTAAAGGTGATGCATCAGCCACCTGTGAATTATCACCAGGAGGGGAAGAGAAGCCTCTCCTCAGTGCATTTATTTCTCCAGGCCATGTTGCTGTTGTGTCTGACACTTTTTCCTCAGGTTTTTTTGGTCTCCTCGTGGTCTCTCCCGGGCAGGTTGTGTTTTCCCCACAACACAGATGGGACCTGAGGCAGCGTGAGGTTAAATGACTTCCTTGATGTGACACGAGCAGTCTGGAGCAAAACCAAGAGCTGAGCTGAGCTCAGTTTGGTGCCTCAATCCCAAAATTGTGCTGTAAAATACGAGCCACTGTCGCTGTTGAGCCGCTAGCAGAGTAAGAAGACCCAGGTTCAAAGTGTGGCATCAAGAAGAAGGTTTTATTATTTAATTCCAACTTATATAGACTTTTCAGATGTCACCCAGATTGGTCAGTTTGAAACCTCCCCCTAGGCCTGACTGGCCAGGTCTGAACTGTCCACATCCCAAGAAACTGTTTTAATAACATCCAAACTTTATCTTTGTTTATAAAACACAGGAAGAAAAGAGAGAAGAATTCTCACAGGAAAGGTCTGTGCTAGCCACAAGCCACGAAAATCGTCAAGAAGTACTAAACACTGCTTTTTTTTTTTAATTTTTTTTTTTTTTTTTGGCTTGGAATGATTAGATTTTGGGAACTAGAAGGAGCAACAGGCCAGCCCAATATTGGAATGTGTGTTTTCACCTGCATCCTTCCCACAGCTCCCCGAGGTCCTGGGAGCATCAAATCCGTGCTCACGTGCTCAGTCAGATAATTGAAAGTACAAGCAGGTAATTAAGTTCCAACTCATCCCATTAGTGAGGGCAGATCCAGGAGCAGATCTATATTCCTGCCTGCCCAGGGCTAAAAGGTTGGCTTGTAGGAACTTCTGACTATCACACACTGAAGCTTTTGCCAACACTGAACTTCATACTCTGTATTTAAACCACAGCTTTATGGAGCAGCAAAAATATTGTCCATTAATGCCGTGGAAATCCGTGCCAAAATATTATATCTATTAGATATGTAAATACATGCATTTAAGTGACCCTTTGGAGCAATATCACTTACAAGAAATGGTGTTTAAAATGCTCCCAAATGGAGAAATTAATATTTCTATCCTCCTTGTGGTGCTGATTTACCCTTCAGCACTGATGCTAATGAAGAATTAACCCATGAAGTGTGAGCAGGATGGGAGTAGGAAACCTCTTTTCACTGCTGGTGTGTAGCAAAAACTTGTATTTTTTGCTATTTTAAAGTTAAAATTCTGGCTAAAAATAGAAGTCACAGATCTGTCATTTTTCACATTGAAGGAAGGAACTGTAGCCAGAAGTGAAAATGCTTGAAGTTCATAGTTCACTGGAACAGGCTCAGTAAATGGTCTTATTTTAATGTATGAGGCAATGGGATATTTCAAGTGTCTCAAAGTTATTTGGAGAACTGCTGTTGGATATTTTACACCAGGAATTATTTCCAAGCCATTCTCTTTTGAGAAGAAATTCTGGAGAATTCTGAGAGGAAAACCAAACTGGATGGAGCATGGAGCAGCCTGGGATAAGGGAAGGTGTCCCTTCTGCTATTTAAATTAAGTGGCCTCATTTTGTTATTTTTTTGTTAAAACTAAGATATTTTTTTTGGGAGGTGGGTTTGGCAGAATGGCAAGAAAATTATCTGTCCTCTTGGGAGTTTATTAAACTATTGTAAAGCCATATTAGGTTTAAAAATGCTGCTCCAATATATCATGCAGTTAAAATTTGAAAACTCCAATTTTTATTGTACAAATGAAGTGAGGACCTGGCAGAGAAAAAGAGCTCATTTCTGAGACACTGAAAAAGGGACTTGGTGTTTCCATGATCTCCTCTGACCTGGGCAAAGCTAAGATGATTTAGAGCCCAACTTTTCCCACCTTTTCTGAAAAGCTCAGATTTTGGTTTGGCAAAGTTGTGCCAAAGGCAATTAATAGTTTCATTCAATGAGAAAGAAAATATCTCCATTTAAAAAAAATTATTTTATTTATTTATTTATTTATTTTAATGCGGGACCAAGAGTGTTACTTGCCCTCACTCTAGCCTGGCATTTTAATTTAATTTATTTGTCTCTCTCTTTGTCTTTGGGCCTTGTAAATTTGGGTTCTTATCCCAGTTATACATTCATTGCTGTAACACTGAGCAAGGAGTACCTGCTTGGAATTAAAAATACTTTTGGATCGAGTAGAATCCACCTTATAATTGAGACTTACTCTACAGCTTCCAGTAACATGAAAATTAAGAGTTAAAAATAGCTCTGCGCTGGCTCCAAGTCATTTTTAATGTAGTTTTTGTCAGGTCACGGCGTAAAACATTGCGAAGGTGATGAGTAATCTTCATTAATAATGCAAATCTGTGTGTGGTTCTCCGAAATGTTATTAAATCTAGGGTGCAATTTATGCAACTGTGAGCTAACATGCCATGTTTCTTCCTGTGACATTTGAAAAAAATCAGGAATTGAATCCCAATAACAGCTGTCTCCTCGAAAACAAGCAGCTGCTTGGCATGGATTTGGGATCCAGAACCATATATTATGGATAATAAATATCCCCATTTGTGCACAACAGGCTGACTCCTGCAATTAGCCACTCAGGTGGATAATTGCATTGTCCTCCCTGGGATTGCAACACATCTTCCAGATGAAAATCCAGATGTTGCCAATCTTTTTAAGGAGAGAAACACAAACCTTCTTCAGCCTTAGCTGCCACTTCTGCCCTTGTGGTCAGATTTCCAGGAGGGGTTTTTATCCAATGTGGTAAATTCTGTTTATCTACTCGTTTAACCCAAGGGATGCTGAGCAGTGACAGTGAACCCAAATCCACAATTCCTGGAAAACCTTTTAAAGCTTCCCAAGGTGCTGCTGAGGATGTGGATTTTCTCACTGAGGAGCTGAGCTTTGTTCTGGGGTTAAGTCTGGGTGGTGAAAAGTTGGGTGAGAAATTAGTGTTGGATATTAGGAAAAACCTTTTTACTGAAAAGGGTGTAAAACATCAGAACTGATGGAATCACCAGCCCTGGAAATGTCCCAAAAACGTGTGGGTGTAGTTTTTGGGGACAGGGTTTGGTGGTGGATTCAGTGATCTCAACCCCAAAAACCCAAAAAAACCCACCAATCCAAACCGTTCTCTGATTCAAGGAATGTTTTAGAATCTAGGAAGTCATCTAGGAATGAGCAGCCGGACACCAGGTGGACAAGAGTGTCCAGTTTTCTGCTGGAATGGAGATAGGAAAGGGTTGTGAGGAGACCATTGGGTTAAAAAAAAAAAAGTCTTGATGGTCACAGCAAAATCCTCCTCAGATCCCCAGTGCCACCTGTGATTTCAGACACCAAGTGCCAATAATAGGCATTTTGTCTCTTTCTAGTGATTAGAAAGTAATAAAGAAAATTTGTTTTTATTTCAGGCCAAGTTTCCCTTTAATTGGTTTTGTGTTACATTTATAATTGAGCTGCTTTGGTTTTGGGGTTTTTTTTGGGATATTTTTTAGGAAATAAATTATTAAGAGGCTTCATTCAGACTTCCTTTTGCTTGCACAACAATGAACATGAAGCTTGGTTTTCAACACCATCCATAGTTGGTGATATCTATGAAAAGAACATTTCCCTTCTTTGTCTCTTCAAGGTTCACTGGATTCCACTATTCCAAACCCTGCTGCTCCAGTGTGTAACTCCCACCTGAAAATTAAGTGTATCTAATCCCAAGAAAATCAGGACAATATCATTTTGAGGCCATGTCACATCATTTATGCAAAGTGGTTTCAGAAGCAATAAATAACCAGATTTTTTTTTTTTTTTGTGAAAAAAATCCCATTAAAAGCTGTGGGAATCCCCACTGAAATGGAGCTAATTCCACAAGCAAAGCAGCACTGCTTTTCTCCCGTGCAAGGACAACGAGCTGGAGTGCTATCCCTGCAACTGATTGCCTGTTCTGCATTCCTGGGAGGTGCAGAGGCAGATTGGCAAGGTGACATAACTATTTGCAAATCTCCGAGCTGTCTGATGTTACCAAGGTAACTCCATTGCAATCTGCCTCAAGTCCCTCTGAAGATAAAGTGGTCAGTGCTGCTGCACTTGGCAAATGTCAGGTACTGACCCTTTCTCCATATTACCCAAGATCTAACGAGAAACAGAAATCATTTGATCACAATATTGCATAGAGCTCGCAGGAAAAAAAGGCAAATATTCTGTTTTTCTCTCCATCTGTCCAGCCCTGCTTTTTGCGGAATATTCCTGAAATGTTACACAAGAAAAAATTCAGTGTTCACTTGCACTTTACTTGAAGCTGTTAAGAGAATGAGGCAGAGGAAGGAGTCTTGAAAGCAGTGCTAGACCAGCCTAGAGGCAGACCAACTCCCTGTGATTTAGGATTTGTGCACCATGGTGTGAAGAGTCTTCCTGGCAGCCCCTTGTCCCCAGCTGGGCATGGGAAGGAGGAAGATCCCAGCGTGAGTGGTGAGCTCTGCAGCTGGGGAAAGCTTTGAACTCGCCTTGTGCAACTGAAAAAATATGTCAGGAGAACACAAAGGGAACAATTCCTTCCCAATATCCCATCCATCCCTGCCCTCTGGCAGTGGGAAGCCATTCCTGTGTCCTGTCCCTCCATGCCTTTCCCAAAGTCCCTCTCCAGCTCTTTCAGAGACCCTTTAGGCACTGGAAATTACAAGTAGGCTAAGGATACAGAAGATACATAAAAGGTATAAAAAATACATAAAAAGGTATATAGAAATAAAAGTCAAAAGTCACCAGGCATCAAGTTCAATTAGCAGAAAGTGTTCCAAATCCTTGGCTAGGCCAGCTAGGCTGGGCTAAAACCTTCCAGAGAGGCCTGGCAGGAGCTGCTGGGCTGTTCAGCTGGGGAGGAGGTCAGGACAGCAGCCCAGCGCTGCTGTGGCACAAAGTTTGGAGAAGAAGCAGAAGTGAGCACAAAAGGTCAGACAGATCATTCCTCCTTCCCTTTTAAAGCACAGCTCAGACCGAGCCAAGGCTGCTCCAGAGCTTGTCCCTCAGTGTGGCTGGGATGTTCAGACAGGGCTTGGTGTCACCTCCCCTGCCCATGAGACAGAGCTTGGTGTCACCTCCCTGTCCATGAGACAGGGCTTGGTGTCACCTCCCCAGTCCATGAGACAGGGCTTGGTGTCACCTCCCTGTCCATGAGACAGGGCTTGGTGTCACCTCCCTGTCCATGAGACAGGGCTTGGTGTCACCTCCCCTGTCTGTGAGACAGGGCTTGGTGTCACCTCTCTGTCCATGAGACAGGGCTTGGTGTCACCTCTCTGTCCATGAGACAGGGCTTGGTGTCACCTCCTCTGTCCATGAGATCTGCTGTCATTAACAGTGGCTGCTCCCAGCGATTAGAAACCTCTTCCAGTTCAGAGAAAAACCCAGAAACATCACCTCAGAAGCGCTTCTGGAACAGGTGAAATGAAAATCTGGGCAGCAGTCATTGAGATAATGACCAAGGTCATTAGGTTTGGAAAGAGTCACAGTGCTAATGGGAAGTGTTCTGGGCAGATTGCACATCCCAGGGCTTTGGATTTATGGAATCTCTCAGTGAGCAACTGTTGGTACCTACAGGATGTCTTCTGCTGGGACACTTTAGGGATGATGGTATAAAATGGTAAAATGACATTATTTACACAGGCTGGAGCCCAACAAACTCCAAATGGGGGTGGGAAAAACGTCATGTGTGTATTTGCTAATTTTTCGCTGGGGAAAAAATTGGGGAAAACTGGAATTTCTGAGGAAGCACAGGATATTTCGCTGGAGCAGCTGTGATGCAAAATAGATCTTGAAGGGATTTGGGGGAATATTATACTTATGGTTGGTCCAAGCCCTGTCCAACCTGGCCTTGGACACTTGCAGGGATCCAGGGGCAGCCACAGCTTCTCTGGGAATTCCATCCCAGGGCTTCCCTACCCTCCCAGGGAACAATTCCTTCCCAATATCCCATCTAACCTGCTCACTGTCCCTGTGGGGCTGTTTCTCCTTGCCCTGGAACAGCATTCAGGTGTTGAAGATCCTTCTCCAGCTTTCTGCTAGAGGAACTTCTCACAGGAGAAAAAGACGACAACAGACAAGGCGTTGTCAACCTTGGCTCCCGATGGATTTAAAATGAAATATTGTCAGGAAAAAAGGCTGGCACAGAGCGGGATGGGCTGGAGGGTCAGCCTGGTTTGGGGATTGCTGAGGAATTGATGGTGTCCAGAGGTGAACCCAACAGGATTAGTCCAACAAAACGATAAATAAATGCTGAATGTGGGAGCAGCGCAGTTCCTGTTTTGCCTCACATCGCAGCCTCTCAGGTGTCTCCTGCAGAGTGGCGAGTGAAAAGAACAACATTTGCTCATCTGAGAAGGACAAACGAAGGCAAAGCAGAGTCTCTGAGGAGACCTGAGTGGGAAGATGTTGGAAGGAATTCTCTGCCTGGCTGGGCTCCTTCCCACGTGTGTAGGGGAAGTGGCGCACAAAAAACCCCCAAAAAATCCCCCAAAAAACCTGCAAAAAAACCCCAAAAAATCCCAAACAGGAGGACCTGCATTGCCACACTGTGCCCAGGCAAGGAGTTAACACCTTGCTGCTTTTAGAAACCCTAAACCACGGAATAAATCACCGCTCCGGTGTGAAAAGGAGCTCGGGATCATTATTCACTCAGATTGTTCCTGAAGGATATGCTGATTTCAATGAGCTCCTGCTCACTAAACGAGCTGGGAAGAACAAGCTCGTGTTAATATCGAGCTGCCTGAGAGAGGTGATCAGCGGGAGGATAAAGTTATCATTAGTGTTCTGCTTAATAATTCAAACCACCTAAATGAGCGTGTGAAGAGGCGGATGCTCCTCAGCTGGCTGGACTTGGGCAGTCTGGGCTGAGACTTCTCCTTTCCCCAGAAACTCACAAAATGCGATAATTTACCATCTTCTGGCTGTTTGTTTGTGTACTTATTTATTAGGTTGGTTGGTTTTATGGAGGTTTTTTTGGTCGGGTCTTTGCTTTTGCACAATAATGCCTGGAAAGAGGGTTGGGAAAGTGAATCCCTCGGGGTAAAAGCCTGGATTTCCATGGATTTCCCGAGTTCTGGGAGAAATCTGCCGAGTTTATCAGAGTGCTGTGTCCATCTGGTGAGGTGGTAGATGTAGCTGGAGAGGACAGCTTTTACCTTGGGTGTTGTGTTTGCATCTCCTCCCTCTCAACTTCTGCTTGTTTGCCAAAAGGAATGAAAATAATGGGATATCTCAAGTCAGAAGGGACCTTTCAGAGTTGCTCCTGGCCTTAGTTTTCAGCTAATTTCTCTCTTATTTGACTCTTTTAAAAAGCCATTTTCCTGATATTTGGGCGCCACCCCCTAGACTACTCAGCTGTCAGAAAATAACCAGTTTAGACTTTGTTTTTCAGCAATTCCCTGGGGATTTCCAGCTTCATAAAGGTGTTGATATCTCCGCTATTGAGAGTGGTTAAAGCCAAGCTTACCAGCTCATTGCCTGGGACTTGTCTGCTAAGTGCACCTGACCCATCAGCCCTGGCTTTTGCACGGGATGGAGCAGAAAAGCTGCCCAGAAATCCCCTGCACTTGGAGCGGGTTTAGCAGCCTAATGCGGATGTGCAGAGTACCGCTGATGTCCCCAAATCCTCTTACGTTCCGCAGAGATGTCCTTTGCAATGCTGATGGGAACAACAGCAAAGCACGGGAAGGAGGATGAAAGGACACCTTAGGAACGAATGTGTGTATTTTAGAGACTGGGAGGGTCTGCAGGTTACCTTTAATCTTAACCACTGCTGTTAAAATGTTGTCACAAGGGCTGGATTTTGCCATTTCTTTATTTTTTTCTTTATTTCCCCTGCGTGGAGGCAGACTAATGAGCAAGCTGACGACTTTTCCGCTGACAACTGGCTGCTGGCTCTATAAATCTGCTTGGCTCCTACAGCTGGGCTTAGAAATTTTTTTTCCCTGCTCTTCTGTAAGGCACAATGTATGAATTTGAGTACAATCTTGGGTGAGAAGCTCGAGGCAATCTCGCTGATTTATGGTTGTCCAGCATATGCTAGTGTTGGTATTTCTCTCCGGAGCTGTCGAGATTTGTCCTTTCTGCTGGGTGAGCCACAACTCTCCGTTCATTCAGGAAACCCTTGCAAGCAGCTCTGTAGATCTGCATGACAAAGCATCTCGTTGGGTTTGAGGAGAGGTTCAGCCCATCTTGAAGGGCTGAAATCACCTGGAGTGTTTCACTCAGGGGTTCCGGGAGGGCTGTGGGTGGAATGTGGTGATAAAGCACATTCTGATCCCACCTGATGAAGGGCTGAATTAATCACCCCACTTTAACCACGATGGATAGCAATTGTGAGGTGATTATAAGTCACGGATGTCCTTAGCATGCTGAAGTTTCTCTTGTGTAGTTCTGTGCTTCTCTCGCTCTCCTGAGTGCTTTTAGGAGTGAGGAGGGAATGACGAAGTGCTCTTTAGAAACTCACGGAGTGCTTCACAGTGAAACAGTTGAAATATTCAATAGTTACCAGCTGAAAGAATAGGAATATTTTTATTTTGAATGGAAGAACGATTTGGTGTTTCCATATGTCGACTGTGGAACTTGCTTCCTGTGGAGAAATATAATTACAGGATGCTTTGAGCTCCTGTTGTCTCAAGGTTACATTTAGGACATATTAAATAGCCATCAGTGTCTCATAACAAGTCATCAGATTTACAAATTGCCCTAACACACTTTATTTGTTTATTTTACTGGTTCACTGCTGGTTTGAATTACTGACAGCAAAATCCTGTTTGCTGTGGCTGTCCCACTGTCCTCACCAGCCCTGTGACCCTTGCTCAGACCGACATCCCTCTGCTCAAACAGCATCCCCTGATTTGCAGCATTGCAGTTCCCTGAAAACTCTTTCCTGCTGTCACAGGCTGTGCCAGCAGCAATAAAAACCTGTGATCCAGAGGTAGGAAGGAATATTTCAGCTTGTGACCAACCATCGGGTGGCTAAGTAGCCATTTGGCATATTTACACCAACAGGCAATTTCCTCCGTGGCTCGAGCAGCAGTGTGTTTGTCCAAGAGCAGCAGCCTGTGGGGAAAACACCTTTTCAGCCACTCCATTATCCCATTGCTGCTTTTGGACAGGAGGAAAATGGGGGTTTGATTTTCCCCTGGCTATTCAGAGCCTGTTATGAAAAACGGTTTTAAATCAGCATTGAGGAGAAAGAAATGCACTTGGTACAGAGGTTTAATTTGTGGATGGAGAAGAGGCTTTGGAAAGAGCAAAAAAGCAAAAAATGGCAGGGTTGGAGTTCCTCCTCCACACTTCTGTGCTGCCTGTCATATTCTAGGGAAAATCCATCCCAAATGCCTCTGAAAGCTGGATTGCAGGTCTCTTTCTGATCATCCCCAGCTCCACGGAGAGGAACAGAGGGATGGGGAAGCCTTGAGCACCCACAGTGTTCAGCAGGGGATTGCTGACAGCAGAGCTCTCCTGATGCTGCAGAGATCCCCCAAGTTCAGCTCCTGCAGCTCTGACTTGAAGTAGAGTCGAGTTGGGGGAAATAAGATGAAAGAGCACTTGAAAAATAAGGAGTATCTGTCTCAGCTCACTTTTTTTCGCTCCTTCAGAAATCACTTTAAATGCAGTTTGCTATTTTTTCCCCCTCTCCTCACTGCTCCAGTGACTGAGTTTTGACTGGTTTTACTCCTTAAGATGAAAGCACTGCATGGCTGGGGGCAGCTGTGGTTCAGAGATGTTATACAGGAATTTTTTTGTCGATTCTGGTGCCACTGTGGCAACACAAAACCCTGTAGAAGTGAGAGATAAAGGCTGAGAGGCAGACAGATGTGTTTCTTTCTTCCCTGCTAACCATAAGCCAGATAACTTTTAAAATCCTTACCTTGAATTCTATCCCAGTTTTTCTACAGGTAGTTTATGTCCATGCAACTTGCCACATTATCCTCTCAGAAAAAAATTTAAATGCAAATATTTTGTGTGTGTGTATGTGGATTAAAGAATATTCAGACAGGTAGAAAACTTCCCTGAGGACTCTGTGTGTCTGTGGGTTTTGCTGTTTTTCCCTCACTGTAAATTGCCATCTTTACAGGGAAAGGAAAGTTTTAATCTGTTTTGGAGACACTAATTAATAACAAAATTGAAAGTAGGTGTGAGATTAACAGGACAACACAGTAATAAAGGGTTCCCAGCTTTTATTCCACTCGTTATGAATTGGTTCAGCTCAGATGAGCTGCCATGATGCTGTGCCTTAAAGAAGAAAAAGAATAAAAAAGAAAGAATAAAAAAGAAAAAAAGAATAATTCTGCTATATTACATTGCTTAAACTCCCCTTCACTATTAAGAAATACTGGAAATTTATATCATGTTCTTTATATTTTATTTTTTTTTACTTCTTAACCCAGTGATCAGTGCTGTATTTGGGAGCTCTTAAAGTTTAAGCAGAGTTGCTAAGAAAATACTTTTATTTCAAAATGCTTTCTGAAGTTTAAGTGTGGCTACCACAGCTGCATTCTGGGCTTTCTGTTTGCCCTGAAAACAGTTAAATGTAGAAAGCTAAATTGTCGGAAGCGTAATGTTTGAAATGAAATATTTGAATTGAAATATTTGAAATGAAATATTTGAAATGAAATATTTGAAATGAAATATTTGAAATGAAATTAATTATTTGCTCGTCCTGCAGCTGGGGGGGAATTTCGACCAGCAGTGTTGTTGGAAGCATAATATTTGAAATGAAATATTTGAAATGAAATATTTGGAATGAAATTAATGATTTGCTCTTCCTGCAGCTGGGGGGGAATTTGGACCAGCAGTATTCCCTGGGAGGCTGGAAGGGATCCTGGGATGCTTTGGGAGGAACATTCCCAGCAGGTCAGGGAGGGATAATGCCCTGGGAGGCACATCTGGAGTGATCCTACCCAGCCCCAGGAGGCACATCTGGATTGCTGTCCCCAGCTCTGGATCCTCAGCCCAGGACAGGGCTGGAGCTCCTGGAGAGGCTGCAGAAATGCTGGAGGTGGCAGAGCTGAGTGGAGTTTCCCCCCTGGGATTTTCCAGCCCCATCTTTACCCAATCCTGAGCCCTGGGATTGCCCTGCTGGAGCAGATGACCCACTGGGATCCCTTCCAGCCTTACCCACTCCGGGATTCTGGCCAAGTGCATAATTGCAGGCAAATCCCCTTCCTTCCAGAGCCCTGGCAAAGCTGAACTCCAGCTCAGGGATTCCTGGGAATGTGGCAGATTCTGTCTGTCCCTGGTTTTCCAGGATTCCTGAACTGGGGAATGGCTCAGGGCACAAAACCCACACTCTGCTACCTTGGAGAAGACAGAACTTAACCTTTAAGTTAAAATAACTTTACAAAGTCTTTATTTCCTTCAATATTTAATGATTTTGGTGTGGTTCATCCTCATTAAATATCACAATATCCCTGTGTGACCTGGTGAAATGCTCAGGCTGGCGGTGCACCAGAGTCACCAAAAACAACCGAAAATTTCAGATTTCTTATCCGTCATGAGCAAGGAAGAAAGGAAGCAGAAATCTGTGTATCAGCATGAAGCAGCTCTTTGTGCCATGCAGCTCCTGCTCTGCCCAGGAATGGAGGGCAGAGGAAGAAGCAGAACTCCAAAAGGAAATTTCCCTTTTTCTGTTATTTGTTTGTTTTGTTCTGAACTACTGATAACAATTCTGTGAGGGGAAATAGAACGGCACAGTTAGAACTCCCTCTAGAGTCTGCACGTGTTTCCTCCAGCTCTGCACAGAAGTTTCACCTCCGTGGAGCTGCATTTTTGAGTTCCTACAGCAGAAAATTCCGATTTTGGGTAGGAGAAGCCAAAACCTGCAAAGCCCAAATCCTGCAATGAGGCAAACAATTTTTACTACTAAATTTCAAATTCCTTTCTGTTTTCCCTGAAAACAGTTCAATAGAGAAAGTTAAATTGTTGGAAGCTTAATTCATCTTCTTGAAATATTTGGAAATGTTTAATATCTTGAGTAGAGAAGAGGGGAGTATATTTCTGTATTTTTCCCATATAAACTATATATTTTTTTATTGAAAATATGCAATGTTTGAGCATGGTGGCTGAAAGCAGCAGGGACACTTATTTAAAAAGTTTTGAAGCAGCTTAAATCATAAAGAAATGATCCTATTAACCTCAAAATACTCAGCACTAATGATTTGTAAAAATCTTTTTGCTTTTAATATCTCCCTTTTTGCTCCTTCTTAAGGTATTCATTATAAGGCCAAGTTTCTTTCTGGCAGCTTATGCTGACTTGGGAGAAAAAGGTCATGAAGTTAAACCAGAAAAATGGTGGATTATTGGTGCAAAGCCATGAATAGATTTTCTAAAGTCTGGTCTTGCCCTCGTGAACTTGGTTTACACAAGGAAAGTTCACTGCTTGCTGGAAAAGTTCCAGGTAGACAAAAGCAAATCCTGATGGCTAAAATTTTCCAGTTTATTGGAGTGCAGCTTAGTCCAGCAGAAATCCAAACCTGGGAGGAATTTGCTCCACTGTCTTAATTCGCAGAAGAACTGCAACTTTTTAATGTTTGTGTGACTTTGTGAGAAGTTCCTTGTCTCTGATTTTTGTTCATGAAATAGGACTGGGAAGGTGCAGTTAATTTTTCTCCCTGCCTTTGACACCTTTATGACCAAACAGGAGTCTGTGAACGTAGAGAAACACAAAAATGTCAAGTTCCATATATCAGGGTGCAGAATCCCAAACTCTCTCTCCAGAAACACTTGGTTGCAGCTGGATTTGGGGAATATCTGGAATTCCAGAATGCCAGAGTGGGTCAGTTTGGAAAGGACCCCAGTGGCTCATGGGGTCAAACCTCCCTGCTCCAGCAGGGTCATCCCAGAGCATCGCAATAAAAAAGGTGAAGTGTGGCAAATTATTGAATATTTTTTTAGAAAAAAGGAACTTAGAATAAATACTAAAGCTTTTTGGATTTGAATCACTTGGAAAATCTGGATGGCTGGACAGCCAGCCTGTGTTTGCCCTGGCAGGTTGGACTGCAGCACTATCTGATAAGGTGATATTTGTGCTGCTGTTTGTGATAATTGGTGATAATTGGTGATAATTGGTGGTAATTGGTGGTAATTGATAATTTGTGATAATTGGTACCATTTTAGTGCCTTTCCTACCTGGAATCTCTGAATTTCCCATCAGGTGCTGCTGACAGACACTGAAGCTGAATGAAGAGTGACCCAGGAGGGAAATATTCCCATTCTGCATCACTTGGGCTCTTTCCTCTTCTTTCCTGCTGCTGCTGTCTGAGTTATTCACCTGTGCAGGTAAAGTGACAAAAGGACTCGTTGCTGTCAGATTGTTTCTGTCTCCTCAATAATTCAGCTTTGTTTTCCATCTCAGAAATCCAGCCCAGCAGCCTAGAGAAATGTGGAACAATGGGAGTCACTGGTGGCCTTGGGAATGAGGAGAGATTTTGGGGCACTGGGGGGTTTTTCATCCCCTGATAATCTCTGGGGTGTGTGTTATGTACTGAAAAACTGAATTAAAACAAAACCAGATAAATGAAATCTGTAACCTCTTAAGGCATAACTTAGTCCAGCTTATCAAATCTGAACTGTCAGAAGTATTATTTATATTTTAATCATTGTATTTCTCTATCAGAGAGCAGATCCTCTCAGCCCAGTCGGGGGAATCCAGACATTTCTCCTTTTTTTAACTTCATTATATTCAGATAAAATTATTCCTCTCTGTTGGCTTCACCTCAGAGGCTCCCCAGGCTATTTTCCTCTCGCTGTGGCACCATTTCTGCAGTATTTACTACAGAGAGTGCCCCAAATGTGCTGCAAATACAATTAAATAACGAGCAGGAGTAGAAAGGAAAGTTTGGGGTTCTTCAGAAGCAAGGAAAGATTTTGGGAGAGGTGGAGGCTGCAGGTGTACTAAATCAGCAGGAGCTGAGGAGAGAAGGCTGTCAGCAGCAGCCTGCAGTGAGGGTGTAAAGGAGGAGAGAGATTTGTGGTAGGCAAGCAGAGAGAGCCAGGAGAAAACTGAATTATGGGCTTTTATCTCAGTGTTCTGCTTCCAGAATTCATGCAAGTCCATAAAACACCACCTGAGGTGGGGAGTGGATGCTCAGTGCTCTGAGCAAACCCTTTCTCACCTCATTCTATGTGTGGAGCTCTGCTGGAATGGACTGGGCAGAGAGAGAGGAAAAGATAATCTGAATTACCACCCGAATTAGGAGAAGTGATACATTAGTTGTGTCATTTTTGTTTGTGTGGAAACCAACTCCTGCTGGCCTTGTCCTCTTGAGGAGATGAGCTGCAGAATGCTGATGACATGGAAGGTTTTTGGGTCAGGATCAAGAATTCCTCTCAGTGCAATGACCTCGGAAAGCTCTGGAGATCTGGGATTGATCCTGGTAGTTCCTTGGGAGAACAGGATTTTGGGATCAATCTCTCCCCCTGACTCACTGCTGGTGCTCCTGGTTGTTTCCTCTCAGCCTCTCCATGTGCTCTGCTGTGTATATTTTCATGTCTCCCAGCTGAATTTTTGTTAAATTGACCTGGCTGGGGCTTTTTGGTTGCTTGCTCGGGGTTATTTTTGGCCTGGAATTCTTCTGCACTGTTGGGGATCAGAGCTGTGAGGAGGTAGGAGCAGAAATCTGACCAACATTTTGGCCTCGAGTCGCACCAGGGGAGGTTCAGCTTGGATATTGGGGAAAATTTCCTTTCTGGAGGAGTGGTTTGGCACTGGAATGGGCTGGGGGAGTCTCCATCCCTGGAAGTGTTCAAACAATGGGCAGATGGGGCTTTTTGGGGTATGATTTAGGGGGTCTGGGGGTATTCAGGAGAAGGTTGGACTTGATCATCTTGAAGGTCTTTCCCTGAAGGATTCCGTGATTTGCTGCCACAATCAGCCACAGTTGTGTTAAATCAAATTCTGTGTGTTCTTAGCATTGAGTATTGTCGCTGTTGAGCCGCTAGCAGAGAAGAAGACCTGGATTCTCAGGGTGACATAAAAAAAGAGAGCTTTTATTATTTGATTCCAACTTATATAGATTTTTCAGAGGTCACCCAGATTGGTCAGTCAGAAACCTCCCCCTAGGCCTGATTGGCCAGGCCTGAACTGTCCAAATCTTGAGACACTGTTTTAATAACATCCAAACTTTATCTTTGTTTATAAAACACAGGAAAAAATTCTCATGGGACAGACCTGTGCTAGCCACAGAGTATTACCATTTTTCTTGTATTTTTTGCACTAAAAGCAGAGTTACACACCCTTTTCCTTTTTTCCTGGGTTTATTAATAATTCCAGGCTTTCCTCAGGAATATTTAGAAGCCTCATAAATTGGGTTTTGTCTTCTGAGCCTAATGAAAACTTGGTTTTTTGAGAGCACCATGGAAAGCTGAGCGCTGGAAGCTGAGCAGTGCAGCTCCACAGGTGAATCCCCACCTCTGCTGGGTGGGTAAATAACCCTAATCAAGATTGATGCTCAGGAACCTCTCGTAAAGCTGCTGCTTTGTAAACATCCTGATCAAAGGGGCTCTGAAGAGCTCTTTGAAAGTTGTGTTCTGAAGGTCTGTGTGATCAGGGTGTTTTATCACCGATGACAAATCACCTCAGCTGCTCACAGCAGACAGAAATCTGATGCCTTTTTTTTATAATTCTTTTTTTTTTTGCAGGAAAGTTGTTGGAGTGTCGTGGTGAGATTTCTGAACACAAGAGGTTTATTTTAATCACTCATCTGGGAAAATGTTGTAAAAAAAAGCTCCGTTTGAAGGCGAGCACAAATATTTTCTGCTGATCCAGTAAATATACATTTATAAAAATCTTTATTAAGGGACTGGGATTATTCCCAGGGACATTCCAGTCCAGCATCCTTCTGGTCATGACTGACCTGAGCTGTTGGAGCAAAAAACTCACTCCAAAAAATCCATGTTCCTTGTAGGACTCAAGAAGGGATCTCTGTCAAAGGAGAAAACAACATTAAGGGAAACCAAAAAAACCCAAAAAAACCAGGACTTTCCCCACTTTTTATTAATAATAAAGAATAAAACAATTCTTTTTCCTGTTGTATGTGTAACTATTCATCCTAATTTCAGAAGGTTGATCTGTCTGAAGAGAAATAAAAGGTGTCTGCATCTCCTTTGGAAAAGTTCTGAACACACAGTGAGATTCTCCCCATTCCTCTGCACCTCCAAGTTACCAAATGGACCAAAAATTATTCTTTTAAACGCGAATAAATAATCAGGGAAAGATTAATGCACTAATTGGGATATAAAATGCAGAAGATGTTTCCCTGCAAAGGTGGCTCAGTGGGGGATAGAGCTGTAAAAAAATCAAAAGCAGAGCATTTCATTCCTGGCTTGTTTTGATCTAATTTTGAAAAGCTCAATTAGTTGGGTTTTTTTAAAAAAAACATTTTCTTTCTATTGAGACTCAACCTAATTATTTTTTTCCTCACTTTTCAGACCCTCCAATGGGGTGTTATTTTGGTGTTGTGGTTCCCATGAATTAACAGGAAGGTGAATATACACATTTTTATGATGATTTTTTCTTTGCTTCATAGACAACAAGTCACGTTCTGGTTTATGTCACCAGGAATTTCCCTTCTTTTATAGAAAAATCCACCAATTTTCTTTCTTCTCACCATTCCAGTCCCCAGAACTTTCTGGAAGATGGAGGAAGCTTTTTTTCTAAGAAAGAAAATGATATTCTTTAAGAATTTGTGGCAACTGAAGAGATCTCCCCTGCTGTTGTTTTATCAGCAGAGAACAACTGAGTGTTCACAGGAATTTCCCCAACTCTCCTCCCCTCCTCACCAAAAACATTTCATGAATTTAGTGGGATTTTCTAATAAACTTCATAAAAATTAAATCATTTCTCTTAATTTCCTTGTTCTGATGGAACTGGGCTGTGGTGGTTTTATCTTTCGAAATTGAAATATTTTAGATGTATTTTCATGTAAGTTTTGGGGGTTTTTGGAGCTTGTTTTGGGGTTTCTCCTTGGTTTCTGTGATTGACAGCTGGAAGAAGAGGAGAAACTGCTTATTGTTAGAACTTCTGGAAGGAAAACAGTTCTAGGAATGATGGAATTTAAATCCTGACCCAGGATCAGTAATGCCAAGTCTCTTCCCCTTCTTACCAGAACCATTTAAGTGAATTTAGAGGGACTTTTTAATGATCTTAATAAAAATTAACTCCTCTCTCTTATTTTCCTTGCTCTGATTGAACTGGGCTAAGGTTGTTTTATCTTTCAAAAATTAAATTATTTTTAATCTATTTTCATGTAACTTTTGAGGGTTTTTTTTAGGTTTCTCTGATTGAGAGCTGGAGGAAGAGGAGAAACTCCTTCCTGTCAGAACCTCTGGAAGGAAAACATTTCTATGAATGACGGAATTTGGATTCTGATGATGTAATACCTGAGGAGCTTTATTACCATGGGCACTAATTAAACATTTTGGGCAGGTAGGATGTGATAGCTGCAACACAATTTATTAATCCAGAAATTCCCAAAATTCAGGCAAACAATCCACTTTATTTTGGAAGGAGTTTCTCAGGAACAAGGAACATTTGTCTTCACACTTGTTAGGCTGAGTCAGTGGTGTAATTGAGTTTTTCCATTGGTTCCCAACCAGGAATTGAGTGCTGATTTTCCAGTCATTTATAGAGAAATGAACACAATATTAGTTTCTGTATTATGTTACTTTCATGAATATTGAATGTGAAAACCTGAGTTTATTGGATGTATTGAGACCAAAGACTTTAGAGTGAATTACAGCAGAAAGGAGAATTACTTCCAAGAAAATGTGAGCATCATAAATCCATTTTTCCTTTTTTTTTTGTGTTTTATGTGCTTAAATCAGGTCAGCTTCACCCAGATTGGTTCAGGCAAATGTAATTGTTCTTTCTGTGCTTGCCTAATTATAGAAAAAGGAGCTACAAGTAAAGGCTGCCTCTGAACTCTTCAGCTATTGTGTTGTTTCCCATTTAATTCTCTTTTCTTTGCTTAAAACACACACTTGTGCTGTGCTGTTGAGAGCACTGCCAAATATTGAGACTTTGGGATTACTGCTTTCTGTATTCCCTTCTAGGAGCCAAAAAAATCCTGGAGAATTGAGAACAATCCCTTTCTGGGTGCTCTGTCTTTGTCAGTGTTGCAATCTCTAGTTTTTTAGGGTTGATGATGCTGTGGCTCCTTAGGGGGAGCAAAACTGGCTGGGGAATAATTCACAGCTCATCCTGTGGCTGTCAGGGAAATATCTTGGAATCTACCAGTAAAACTATCTTGATTTGTGACAGAACCACAGAGGCATTGATACAGGTCAATAAATTGCATTTTTCCCCAGTGGTGCCCCATAAATAGCCCTTTTTGGATGGGTGGGGCTGGAGGGCTCTGGTTATAGGGAGTTCATCCCCAAACTTCTGAAGTTCTAAAGATCTTTAGGCCTTTTTTGTTTCCCCAGGAGTTTAGAAATGGACTTCTATTGAGGCTGCTAAACTATCAAGTGTCACTTTTCCCAGAGGAAAAATAATAAATAAATAGCAAGCAAATACATAATAAATAAATAAAAAGCAGTGGCAATACCATAGCCTGTGAGGTCCAATTATGAAAAATAATAAATAAATAGTAAGTAAATATATAATAAATAAATAAAAAGCAGCGGCAATAGCATAGCCTGTGAGGTGCAATTATTGTCAGTTAAATAAATAATATATACAACGTAAGAATGGCAAGTAAAAACAATCTAAAAATAAATTTAAAATTATTTTTTAGGCCCGTGTGAGGCTTAAAGGGTGCGTTGAACACACATCAAACAAGTGTTACTTTGGCAAATCCATTCCCCTTTGTTAGGATAACAATTAACAAGTCTGTAATGGGCCTGGAACAAGCTCACCACCCAGAAGAACAAAGCTAATTAGAAAAGTGCGTGAGCTTGTTGGATATTGCCTCAAGCAGCAGGGAGGGATCCAGAATTCCTGGAGAACTGATATTATATTAAAAAAAAAAAAAAAGCAATCTGTGGGAAGCAGCCAAGGCTGACTTCTGTTTCCAAGGAAAAGGCAGGAAAAGAATGGAAAGGACCAAGTTTGATTTGCAGTGTTTGGTCTGTTTATTAAACAAAAAGTGTTCAAAGAGGCTGTTTAAATCTATAGTCAGGTTTTCAGTGGCTAAAGGAAAATCTCCCACAGCGCTGGGAAGGTGAATGTGGAATTTATTCCAGCAGCAGTGGGTGGATAGAGCTGAGCTGGGATGCTGAGCTGCTCCTCTCCCCTCCCTGCGTAAATGGAATTAGGCTGAAGGAAACAAGGGAATCCAAATCAATGTTTTCTATCTGTGGTGTCACACCCTGCAAACACAGCACTTCTGCTGGACAAATACTTTAAAAGTCATGATTGAATGTCTTTAGGAGAAGCTTAATGGGATTGTTAAAGCAGATGGGGAATAAACTGTGCAGAAATTTGGTGAAATAATAAAGAAGTTCAAGACACTTAACTGAAACATCAATATTTACTGGGAAGCAGCAGGGTGGTGTCATGACTAACCGGCATGAGGGATGTTCATTAAGTAGTTTTCTGATTAATTCTCTTAATTTGGTGAAGGATTGGTCACTTGGATTTTCGTGTCTTTGAAAATTCCAGGAGTTCAGGCATTAGTATAAACAATAATAAATAAGAGGATAAGATGATAGTGTGAAAAACAAGATTAAAAAAAATCCTTTGATCTGGCTGAGGCAATATTCCGAGCAGCGTTTGGTTTCCCGTATTTGCCTTCTGGTTGCTATTAACTGAAAGTTTGAACTCCTCAGAGCTGGAGGTGACACGAGCTGGGATTGGGGGACTTCATCAAAGGCTCTGCAAAAGCATTATTGATTCCAACTTAGAGTAAATGAGACCTCTCAGATTAGCCACGTTAGGAAACCGCGAGGCGAAATTCTGGATATTGCAAAGCTTTTCTGGGTTGAGAAATGCTTGGATTCCCATTTTTGGGCAGAATTGTGAGGAGCTGTTGTTGTGTGTCGGTGAATTCCAAGAAGGGGCTCTGCAGGGAGTGATCCCAGTGCTCTTACTGGGGAGCTCTGCCCCAGCAGCTCCATCACTGGAAGTTTCTGGTGGGAGATTCATGGTTCAAAATCTAATAAATATTTTCTCTTTTTGCATGCAGAGTGAACACTCAGGCTGAAGCAAAGCAGACGAATCCTAATGCACTCCTAATCTATTTAAACTGGTAGACCACGTATAACCTCCATAGAATTCCTTTTTTTTTAAATACATTTGTGCTCCAGTCAAGCATTGCAATTTGCTGACAGCTTTGCTTTCTGCATATCGACTTCAATTATTTTCGTGCCAAATCGCGCTGAAACTCCTCAATAGACACATTTCTTCATCTGAACCTACATCTGTTTCTTATCTTTTATGTCAGCAGCCCAGCCTGCAGATATTGAACTATGGATTGGGTTCTGTGTTACAGCACTGAACCTGCTTTTAAAATATCATCTTTTTGGAATGGGAGGTGCTGGAAATGAAGCAGGGAATGGTGGAACTAAAAAACAAACAAACAAATAAACCAAATTCGCCCACAGTTGATATATAAACTCATGTTTTCTCGTCTGTGGTTTTTATATGCCAAACACAATATTTAATAGTAATCCCACACCCCAACCTCCTAAACACCATATGGGAAATCGAATTCAATATTCATTTTGAGAAATGCTTCTCAGTCAAATGCTCTTCTAGAGAAAGTTTATTACAATCCAACGAGGAGCAAATCCTGATTCGCTCAGTTTGCTGCAGTTTGCCTGCCTTCCCCAACTTTTGCTATTGAAGTATTAATGCTAAATCCCCTTGATGTAATATAATATAGAATCCATCTTCTGAGCATATTGGAGCTGAACGAAGAAATTATTTGCTCTAATTCACTTTATGGAGCCGTCTTAGCAGCGTCTTGTGTTACACAAATTGCGGGAGCTGAGCAGGCTGAGCTCAGAGCTGAAATGCTTAAATTGATTTTTCAAGTCTTTAATAATTTCTCACTGTTCTACATCTCGGTAATGAATGTAAGTGACGTTAAGAAATTTGGTTTTGTGCTGGGAATGGGAGCAGGGATGTGCACAGAGAGCAGGGGCTGCTTGTGGCAGAAGAGCATTAACTGTTTTTGTATAGCACAGGGAGGTTAAATTGTTATTTTTGAGATGTTCTAAGGCAGAGTGGTGTGGAAATGCTGCCTGGATCTCCTGTAAGCCCTAAGAGAGAGTTTCAGCACTGGGGGATTTGGAGAGGGCTGAGGAATGCCTACTGTGGAATAAAGGTGAGATATTTAATAGGAATTTTGAATATTTTTTGGACATGTTAATACTTACTCAGCTCTCCATGACTGCCACATCATCACCCTCATTTTCTGTGTCTCTAAACTTACCTGTCTTCAGGAAGGCACTAAATCCTGCAGGGAATGTGAGAAGAGCTTTGTCCAAAGTTTGGCTTTCCCCAGGTCCCTCTGCTCTTCCAGATCTCAGTGCTTGGTGTGATCACCTGAGGATGGTCCTGTGTCCTCAGGATGTCCAAAAATGACCCTGACCTCCCTTCTGGAACTGTGCATCCAGAATGGCCTTGTCCCCTCAAGGATGGAGATCTGGGAAGAGGGAACTCTTTGGAGAAACTTTATTAGGAGAGTACCAAAATAACAATATTCAGTGTACGGGTTTTGGTGGTGGCAAAATAATCACTCTCAGAACAACTTGAAGTTTTATTGGTCAGTGCCTTGACTAATCCATTGTTTCATACCCAAAACTCACTGGTATTTTACATCCAAGTTAATATTTGAAGAATCCAGGTCTCATTTTCCACAGCAGTTAATGAAAACTCCACGAAACAGAAAAGACAATGTAACAGGACGAGAAAATGGCAATGACAAAATTTGTCTAAATTAAGGCTGCAATTGATCTCCTCAGACGTGGTGTCTGGAGGAGCTGGCCAAATTTCCTTGTGCCTTTATTGCTGAATGACTGATTAGCAGAAGGACGGAACGTAGCCAGCACCATGTGTTTTATTTACCTAAAAGCTCATCAATTCCCTGTCTGTTGGGTCTCTCAAACATGATCTGGGAGCAGATCCCTTCCAGGAAAACAAAGCCCAACCACAAAGTCAGCAGGTTGAAGTATTACCCTTCCAGGTGCTTTTTCAACCCAATTCATTCCCTGGCTGTGAACAGGAGGCAGATGCAGTCCTGAGTCTTGATTAATTATTTGTCACAATCCATGTGGAGCATGGAGGGATTGTGGGCATCTTGGGATGGTAATGAACTCCCAACAGTCCCAACAAAGCCTGGGAGTTTAAAAACACTCAGGGAAGAGCCTAACTTGATAAACTGTTCTTTTATGGGAAGCAATGAGCATCTCAGGGGGGTCAGGCCAAGCATTGTGTAGAATAATGTCTATATATGAAATTGAATAATGTCTATATATGAAATTGAGTGTTGATTTTAAGCTGGCTTGTCAAGGTCTGGGAGAGGAGAGCGTGGTTATTGTGCTGCCCTGCTCAGAGCAGGCCCTGCAACGTGGGAAGGACTGAATTCCCATTCCAAGGATGTCTCTGCAGCCTTCTGAGGCAAACAAATAACTCTGGAGGCAGATAACTGGGAGCATATATAATGACTCGAGGCTGTGTGTCAGATCACTAATAGAGGGCCATGAATCACTTGCTGAGGCAGTCCCAGTGTTTGGACCAGCAATCCACCCTGTTTAACATCCTTATTCCCGAGGTAACGAGTGTGATTCCTGTCTGGAGCACTTAGCTCTCCCTCCTCATCGTGTTTGATGAGCTCTGCCGTAAATAAAGGGTGGTGCTGTGCCTTAACCCTGGATTTGGGGACATGTGACAATTATCTAGTGCCCACCATGCGCTGCTCACCCCCTGACAGCTCCACGAGAGATTTGTGTCCTGGAGAAACACAGAATGAGCCAAATGAGCCAATGATGTCACCTCGGATTTTGTAATCTTAAAAATGCAAAGTTTAACGCTGCTCAGAGGAGAGAGTGTGGGGAATTCTCTGCGTGCCAGCTGGAAATCAGATGAAATCTGGACTTCTGGAGTATTGCAGGACATGATGCTACACCAGAAATAAATGTAAAGAGGAATTTCTCTCTCTACATTTAATTTCACAGCCCTGTTTTATTTGCATTGAATTCAAAAGGGCTGTTTTTTCCCCTCATTTCAGTCAATAATTTGGGAAAAACATCCCCCAACTCCTTTCTCTGTGTCTCTGTCTCTCTTAGCCAAGGATGAGGCCACTGCCCCAAATTTTATTAAAGATCCAGTTTGCTCTTAAAACCTCCAGCAAGGATTTCCATGCCACAGTTGCACAGATCTGAAGAAATCTTCAGACTTCCTCACCTCACAGATTTCTGCAGCCGTTCTTCTTACCAGAGGATGTGGAGGAGGGACGGAAATCCTAAATATTCCACTTGCTGACATGTTTGTTTAACAAGTGGCCCTCACTTGTGGTGTAAAGTGAGATTTCTGAGAGGTTTTAAATTTCCTGCAGGGAAGGCTGGCGCTGTCCATGGTTTAGTGAAACTTTCAAAACTCCCAGTTACTCTCCCCACTGCTCCCGAGGTGAATGAGGTGAAATATCTATTCCTCTCCACCCTTTGAAGCTTTTTTTAGCGACAACCTTGGATTCCTCCGGAATGAATAACTTGGTGCCAGGTCAAGCAGAGTGTGGGGTTTGGTGTGTGTGAGCAGATAAATCCCAGGCTTGGATCCCTGCTTTCAAATCAACCCTTCCAGAGCCTGGTTCAGCTCGCTGGGAATTCTGCCTGGGGGAAAAAACTGAGAACCTTCACATTGCTTTGATTTCACTCAAGCTAATTTTTGGAAAAAAACTCCATCTGATCCCCAGGAATGCTGTGAATGCCACATCTGGGAGTGCTGAGGGTTGTTCTCCTGTGTGTGATTAGCACAGAACAGCTTTGGGAGATCTTAACAGGAGAGAGTTGGAGCCCTTGATCCCTCTGCCTGGAATTAGTGCTGGTTTTAGAGTATGTGCAGAACAGCTGAGTATTAATTGCTGCTCTTTCTGACATCCTGAGCGCTCTCTGTGGGGCAAAGGGGAAATGTTTGGAGTGTTAAGATTGGAAATCAGGGGTTCAGCCTGACTCCTTGCATGTAAATTTTGGAAATCAGGGGTTCAGCCTAACTCCTTGCATGTAAATTTTGGAAATCAGGGGTTCAGCCTGACTCCTTGCAAGTTTGCATGTCGGTGAGGGGAGAGGAAGGAATGGCTCTGAGGAATTCAGGGGTGGGATCTCCATCAGCGTGTGCTCCATTTGGATATAGCAAAGTTAACTTGGGGCTGTGCTGGAAGAGCCTTTCCCAGCAGGGCAGGAACCTCTGTCAGGCTTCCTGGTGGGAATCTTTAGGAAGGAGTTGAATGGGATTGTCCAGAATTTGTTCTAAAATAAATCGTTATTTTGCATCAACAGCATAATTTTGACTCATTCTGCTCCTTTCATGTATTTGACTGTGCCTGTTGGCAGGTGGGAGGTGGATCTCTGCAGGCTCCAGACGGGGCTGAGAGGGCAGCTCAGCTCAGACATCTCATTCAGATGTTCTCGAAAGCCCTCTGGGAGAACCCTTTTTTTTGGCAGTGATTGCATCAGAAGTGGGAGTGAGGTGATGAGTCCTCCTCGGTGTATTAGTCATAACACAGACATTGCCTTGAAACGCCTCCTGTGGGTTCAGCTGTACTTTGAACTTTAAACAGGAATCGTTTGGCTGTGGTGGGACTTGGAGGTCTGGAGATCCTCACTGGCTTTTCTGAGTTTTTCTTTATGTGAAACATTTCACAGTTCCACGTTCCGTATTCCTCCTAATTTCTCACTATTGGAAAACCTGGTCAGAGGGGATTTGTTTTTATCTCTCCCCAAATGACAAGCACAAATTTAATTGAAAGGGAAATGATTTTCCAGATTTATAGATTTCTAAGGCTGAAAGCCTGCATGAGTAACTTTAATTAAATTCATCTGCCTGCAGAGCTGCTCCTTGTTTCAGTTCCTCAAATCCCTACACATGTTGCTCCTCCCAGCTTTTCAATTTGCTCATGAGACATTATTTAAATACTTGTCAGCTGCCTGAGAGAACTTGGAGGAACAGGGCTAATTTCAGATATTTCATAGGAGAGGGGGAAAAATGTTGTGGCCTTTCTTGCTTTTGTTCTACTTCATATGGACAACTATAAGTCAACACCCATGTGTTGGGTGAGAAATCTAAACCAAGAGCTGTCCTGATATTTTTCTTAAATTATCTTGTCTTTGACCTTTGTTTGTGTAACGAGGAGACCATGTGGTAGTGATGAGACTTTGAATGGTGAGAATTAGGTAATTAGAAGTGCCCTGAGAGGATTAATCAGCTATATAAGGTTAATGGGGAGGAACATGGCTAAATGCATGGGGAAGGAGGTGTTTGGCTGTTGGGAAAGTTCAGCTGGAGAGAAAGGTAAGTGCAGGAGGAGGTTTTGTTTTCTGCAGAGCATTTTCATGAAGTGGAGAAAACATTGGGTCAGAAATGGTGTGGATTGAGGTGTCCTGAGGAAAGGAGATGTGACAGGAGTTGTCTCTCTGTGACGATGCCATAGGAAATGTTCAGCCACAGAGAAGGAATTGTCTTATCAAAGGAGCAGAATGATACCTGCAGAGATTAAAGAAGGACTCGTGGTCTCTGAGCTCCTGGAGATGAAGAGGCAGATGCATGGAACTTGTGTGCAGAGAAAAGCAGTTTTGTTCTTGCACAAAAGCTGTGCCTGGGACTTTCATTTCAGTCAGCAGTGACTGCTTTTTGATCCAGGGAAAATGCAAGAGGGAGGGAAATTAAAGTTCTTCATGTGCGTTCTTGCTTCCTTGTTGAGTCATTCTGGGGAAACTTAATGAAAAAATGGTGAATTTGTGTATAAAGGAAGAGATGGTGATCAGAGGCAAAGTCAGGAAAGGGAAATGGTTTCCTGAAGCTGAGCCAGGGCCAAGGTCAGCAGGGTTGATGGTGTTACAGCCCTGGGAATGGCCAGAGGAGGTGCTGATGATAGTGTTTAAATGTGGAGGGGATTGAAGCTCTCGGGATTTTCTGGGTGTATCCTCACTGTAAAACAGGAGACTTGGCTGAGGTTTGGTGGGAATGGAGTGAGTTCTCACATGGCTTGTCCCAAATGCCACTGGAAAAATTTCCAGAGGAAAGGGTGGTGCGTGAGGTTTAAAAACTGGCTGTGAGCTCAAGAGTGCAAAAGTCATGGTGAGAATTATTTGCCTTTTTTATTTTACTTTGAAAGGAGAGAAAGAATTTTCTCCCCCCCTCTGGTTCAATACCTCTAAAATTTCTGCTCCACCTGGTATAAAAATTTGAGGAGAGATTAACAATCAAACAGTGTGTGGAGAAAACTTCATTTTTAAAGTTAGCCAAGTTGCAGATGAAGTCGCAGGGCAGTTATCAGGTATGTGATGCACAGACTATTTATCCAAGGAAGGACAAAGGCACCAAGCTGTGCAGATAAGCTCCGAATTATCATAAACTCCATTTCACATGAGAAACTGGCCTTTTAATTCAAAAGGAAATATTCATAAGACATCTTAGTTTCTAATTTGAATATAATGTGATGAAACCTGTTAATAGAAGAGGCTGGTGGGATTTCTTTATTTTTTGCTGTCACAACAGGTAGCTGTGGAACACAGACTTAACCACGTAGCCCTTCAGAAATGAGAACCTCATGAATTCTAAGAGGAAATTCAAATGCACATCAAGCATAGAGAAACAGGATCTTACCTTGCATGGGGAGAAAGAAAAGAGCTCATTCCAAAGTCCAAGGAAGTTTGTGAGGAAAGTTGAGTTGATTTTGGTCGAAGTGTTAGTTTGGTACTGAGGAAAGCTGCAAACTATGGGTTTGAATTTTGGTCAATGCTGAATGTTTATGCAAGAAGGTGATCTGAACTCTGTGCTTTGCAGGAAAATTCAGTGTTTATTGGTGGGATGGCGGGGAATTCAATACTAAGGAATGTCACAAAGCTATCTTCACTCCAAGAATTTACCATTTGTTTTTACCTAGGCTTTATGACACGCAGACCAAGTGAAAGAGTGAACAGCTTGGTGCACAACGAGCATCAACTTTGTTTAATGAGAAATATGTATTTTAATTCAACTGTGCATCAGTATTGAAAACAAAAACCTTGCTGGGGTCAGGATGTTCTGCTCATATTTTCTCACAGTAACATTCCCACAAAGCTGGTGGCTGCTGGAAGCAGCTCTGGGCCTCCATCTCCAATTCCTGCTGCATCTTGCTTTGTTTAACGAGGTCATTCATCCACCAGGTAATGCCCCAGTGGTCCTCGTGGAGTTGCCCATTAACCACATGGCACAGCCATTCCTCCCCCTGCTTTTGGAAATGATGATCCTCTCAGCTGTGCTGCATCAGATGGCCAAGGTTTGTGTAATGTCTTTTTAAGTGAGATGTCCAGGTTGGAGCAAGCCGGGGGAAGGAATGCTTTTCAAAACAAATTTTTTTTAGCCCAATCTGTGCTTTTGACTGTTGGGGAAGAAATATTGGGTTTTGAAGAGGCATAATGGCTCTGGAGGTGGTTTGGGAATGGGCAGTGAGTTGGATGTGAGCACTGAGGAGGGGAGAGCAGCAGAGTGGAAGAGAAAAATGGAATTTGGATAAACAAATGGTAGGAGGGAGCATCTGCCTTCTTCTCTGCTGGGTTTTGGTTGAGTCCCAGCCCTGCAGAGCTTGTTTCTGTTTGGGCAGCACCCACCAGAGGCAGATGGGAAGCTCTCCAGCATCTTCAGATCATGGCCAAGAGGGTCTTCTTATGGCTTAGCTGCCACTTCTGACCAGCCAATCCCAAACTGTGCATCCCACAAAAACCCCAACAGCATATTCCAGCTTTGAGGGTTGCCAGTTATTTTTAAATGACCTAAACAATCGCTGTGGGGAAGAACTTTCCAGTCCTTTTTAATTCCAGTGCTGTATCCATGATTTTTGCCCCGTTGTTCAGTGCAATGGCTTTGCTAATGTGTTGCCATGCCTTGGTACTAAGCTCCTTAATGGATCTTGAAATACTGTAAATTTTTTTGGCATTCCAGAGGCCATGGAATTATATACATTATTCAGGATGTCCCCTGTTACTCCCTAAAGAATATAAAAATAGAAATTAATAAAAAGTGGTTTAAGTGGATCTCGGGTTATGAAGGAGATTGAGGCTGTGTTTACACACACAAGTTTGTCTTCTCCTCGCTGTGACTTTGCTCTCTCTGATGTAAACAAGTGAGATGACCTTCCCCTGGCAGAATAAAGACAGAGTGGGGTAGGAAGTGTGTATAATTCATAAGCTTTTCTCCATAGATAAGAACGAATATCCTATATAAATCACAGCACTGCAGAAGGCAGGAGGAGTTCTCAGTGCTGTGAGGTGCATCAAGCCCCAGACTGTCAGTGTTGTGTCTCAGAAGGTGTGTGTTGGATGAAAAATCAATCTGTCACACCGTGAAGATATTGCAACAGATTGTATTGGGTCTTGGGCCAGAGGAAAGTTTGTGTGGGGAAGTGAAGCAGCTCAACAGGAAGCACAGAAATCCATCATTTTCTTTTCCTCTTGAGTTGTTTCTAAAGCCTGTTTGTATCTCTAATTGTGTGATTTGATATTTATATGCTGGTCAGGTTGCCAAAGTCTGTAATATTTGGTTTTTAATGCTCACAGTTGGTATCAAACCCCAGGCTGGGTCTGCCCTGTTCCTGGAGAGGCTGTGGGCAGTGCTGTCCATAGGGAATGGGGAGTGAGATGCAATTTCAGGATACCCATCTGAACCACAGAACAGAATCATGGAATTGTTCATGTTGGAAAAAAACCTTTAAGATCATCAAGCCCAACCAGCACCACCACCATGTCCACCATGTTTTTGAGCAGATCCAGGGATGGCAATTCCACCACCTGATCCTGGGCTTGGCAACCCTTTCTGGAAGAAATTTTACCAAATATCCCATATAAACCTTCCCTGGTGCAACCTGGGGCCATTTCCTTTTATTTTGTGTTGCTTGGGAGAAGAGACTGGTGCTCACCTCACTACAACCTCCTCCCAGGGAGCTGTAAAATGCAGAAAGGTCTCCCTGCAGCTTCTTTTCTCCAGGCTAAACACCCCAAACCCCAGGCTGTGTCAATGCTGCCAAGGAGAGCAGGCAGCTGTGTGAACTGGGCAGCAAAAGCAGCAGGGAAAAGGATGGAACAACACTTGGCATGTCTGGATAAATACATTGAAGCCTCAGTGTTGTTCAGAGGCAGGAGAATAAATGCAAATTTAGGACAGGCTGATAAACACAAGCACTGGGAAAGCGCTGCTGGGCTGTCTCCTGCCGTTTCCAGAGGTGCAGAGTGTTTTATTGCTGTTAGCAGGGAGCCCCTGGGCTGTAATTACACAGCCCTGGAGCCCAGAATGTTGTTCCAAGATGCCCCAGCAGTTGCTGGTTTGCTCAAACCCACTGGTGCTCTTTGCTTCCTTACTCCTGACAGAAAGCGCCTGGGGCGGTTTGCTGCTCCATGGAAAGCAGCTAGAGGAGTTAATTGAATTAAATCCTGAGTCTGGGAAGGCAGAAGGAAATCTGGAGCCTGAATGGTGGTTGGGGGTGAGGAGAGACACTGGGAAAGTCGTGGAGGCAAATCTGCTTGGAGAGCAACAGGAAAGGTGTAAGTGGGGTGGTGAGGAGTCAAAAAAAATGTGACCAAAAAGCCAATTCAGAGTTGATCCAGGGTCTTGAAAATATTCTCACCACTGATAACTTTTAAAAAAAACTCTCTTGCTCCCAGTGGTGTGTGATGAATTGTGCTACAGCAAAAATCTTCCGAGCCACAAACAATTAGCATATTCAGATTTTGCCATTTGATGGTTTCCGTCGCAGAAATGTTTTATTAAGGAGTGTTGTGTGAGGAGATCTTGGTGGAGGAGCTCAGCGTCTCAAATGGAGTGTGAAAATCTGTTGCTCCTAATGAACTGGCTTAATTCTGAGCAAATTAACCAACTGGGCAAGACAGAGCTGGACTTTGCAGTTGTTTTTTAGGCACTGAATGTTTTGGGGATTTTTTGTGTGTTCTGCCACACATTTTTAATCATATTCCTATAAGAGGCATAAGAAGACAAAAGCCTGGCAAGTCAAGTTGGTGCAGAACTTATAAATTGTGACCATTGAATGTAGTGAAATACATTTATAAAGCAGAAAAATTAAGCTATGGCCAAATGGTGTTTGGCAATGCAAGTATTGGAGGGATTGTGTACTAGGAAAAAAAGAAATTGTGTTGATGGTATTTCTTATTTTCAGTAGCTGAATATATACCTTTGTTTTTTCCCAATAATATTTTAAACACGCTTTTTATACACTGTTATTTCTTTTGCTTATCCCCAGCACAGCAAGAAATTAGGGTGAAAAAAGTGAGAATTTGAGGTTTGTCACCAAATTCCTCTTAAATTTCTGGAGAGAAACCTATCAATGGTGTGAGTGACGACTTTATCTGTAGGTTCAGCTTTATGCCACTATGGTAACACGGTTTTAGTGTTTCCTCACTTAAACATTCAAGACTAACTTTACTTCAACCAAAACATAAGAAATTAATTCAACTTTGTCTTTCTGGCTGGGGAGAAGACAGTGAGAGGTCTTTGTCACAAAAGCTAAAAGGCTGAGGAGTTTTCTCATCTCTTTGCAAGTTATTTGGTATTTCTTACTGTTCTTTCCCAAATCTGGTGTGTTGGTTTTATGGCAGTTCTGACCTGAGCTCGGATTTTACAGCCACTTTGGAAACAAGATCCTTCTTTCCAAGTGCTTCAGTTCTGTGCTGGATGTTATAAAAAAGCACAATAGATGTCAACTGTGCCTTCAAAGGTGTAGGTTTAGTTTGGGTAGGCACTAACTAGATAATTGCTACCTGCTGGGGAATGGAATGTGTTGTTGTTTAATGTATGCAGGTTTGGAGAAAGAAAAAAAAAAAAGAAAAAGCCTGATGAATAACCTCATTTTCAGGAACAAAATGCATTTTAATTTGAGACTGAGATTTTAAAAATGTGTATTGCTCCTCCCCTGTGTATCAGTGTTCTGAAGCTCTGGTTTCTCATTCCTGTGGAGAAAGCAGGAGCTTGGCTTGTGGTGACATGAAAAGTTAGGTTTTGTCATTTTGGGGTTTTTTTCCCCTTGTGGTTATATTTTTAATCAGCCAAGCAACAAGTTTGTCTTTCTCCTGAAGTTTTTGCCCTCTAACTTCATCAGGGCTTTGGGAGGATTCCCCATCTTCTCTCCATTCCCTGTTTCACACAATCCCTTCCTTTCTCCCTGCCTCCCAGTGGATATTTCACATTTTCTCTCTCCCTCTGCACCAATTTGGCAGCAGAATGGAAAAGGACCACGAGTATCTCTTGATTCTGCTCATTCTTATCACTTTATCACTCTTTGCAAGGTGTCTTTTCCTCGTGCTATCTGTGTTTTGAGCCTCAGCAAGCTGCATTTCTGAGGCAGGATGGCCCAGGCTGTGGTTTATTTACACAGTGGAGAGTTGGAGATGCTGGATAAGGAACAAGGTGCCTCCTCCTTGTCTCATCCTCTCCACGTTGTCTTGAAGAAAAACGATGAGAACTCTTGATATTGGTATCATCTTGTGCCTCTTGGAATTTGGAAGTTTTATATCCTTTTACCCTTGTTCCTCCATCTCTGCCAGCCTTCCCCAAGTACAGAAAATCTGACAAAAGTTTCCTTTATCTCCTGCTGATTTCTGTGTGCAGATGAAGCACTCCAGATGTTTGAGATCACGATATGCTGCAGAGGTTATTATTTTTCCTGGGCACTGAGAACAGAGAATACAAATTATAAAGACATTCTAAGTTTACCAGAACCAGAGGAGTTTTTAATCTTCATTAATATCTCCCTCAGCAAAGAGTCAGTGGCACAACCTGTCGAATAATTTTAAATACCATTTTCTTACCTCGTGATACTGCAGCAGTGCTTTCTGTGTAATTTGGCAACTGAAATGTGGGAAAAGAATGCTGTCACTCCTGGTTATTGTTGTCTTCTGCAGAGCAGAAATCTCCCTCCTGTGTGGGCTGCTGCTGGCAAAATTCATCTTTATGTGGTTGAAATCAGCTGAAATCCTCTCAGCCCTAAAAGCAAGGAGGTGTGGAAGTGCAGGGCAGGAGCAGCTCTTGGAAAGCAGTGCTGTTGAGGAAGGATTTAGCCAGATGAGGAGCTGAGCTCTGCATCTGCTTCAAACTCACCTAAATTGGTGCTGAGACAAGTTTTTAGTATAAGTTTTTAATACAATTTCCAGTTGTCCTTGTCAAGCTGTGGTTCGGCTCATTCCCCCTCTTGCTGACAGTGTGATGGGGAATCTGAGGTGATTTTTCCAAGGATTCTCCAGTGTCCCTAATCCACGGCTGAGGGGAAAATTCGGCTCATGCAGTGAGGAAACTTCATTTACATCTAGAAACTGCCCTGAATGTAGGGATGCTGGAGCTGGGAGCTGTTCCAGCTGTGTCTCTGTGCTGTTGGGTTTGTGGCAATATCTGAATATTATTGAGAGATGGGATTTGTGGAGCTGCCAGGGAAGCTGGGATGGCACAGGGATGTTCCCAAATCTGCACCACCAAAGCAGGGCTGGCTGTGATCCAGGATGCTGCCATCACATCACACCCAAAGCTCTGCACTGCATGTCACCTCCTTGTGCTCTCCCCTGCTCTGGCCTTCCCAGATAAAACAGGAATATAGCCTAGGAACAGGTGAAACTTGCAAGCTGCTGTTTGGGTTGATTAATTTATGAAGCTTGTAAGTCATTTTCTGTTATAATTACCCAGGTTGAAAATGATTAAAATTCATCGTCAGCTGCTTCTTACAGTCAAGCTTGTGCTGCTTTATGTGGTAGGTGGAATAATTTCTTGTAAGAGCCCATTTAAAAGCTTTCTTGAAGAGATTAGCAACTGTCACCTTTATTTCTACTATTCTGCTTTTCTAATATTTGTGTTTCTACTCCCACTTAAACATATTGTGACTATGATACCTCGTTGGGGCTGAAATGGGAGATAAAGACTGAGCACAACTGGTTTGTTCCAGGAACTCCACACCTCCTGGAACTAATTCCAGGAGCTGTAACTCATTAGTAAATCCTAAATTTGGGTGTGCTGCACGTCACTTTGCGTGGTTTTAATCCTGGAATTTTTTTTTTAATAAAGGGCTTCTAGCAAATTCAGGATTGTTTTGTCACAAAGCAAGGATTATATAAATGATAGCAGTCAGCAGCCTGAAAATAATCCTAAAGGAGTTTTCTTATTCTAAGCTGGGTGAAGTTATTTTTTGTGGGATGATGCAGAGGCTGTGTGGGGATTTGTGGGCTGGCAGCTCTTGAGTTCTGAAGTCCAATTTGACTGAGGCAGATCAGATCAGTCAAGTTTCTCACTTGGGAAAGAGGCAAACATCCCAAACTTTCCAATTCATCTGTTTCCAACCCCAAAGCATGAAAGAATAAGAGGAGGATGAGGGACTTGCATTTTGTTCTTGATTCTATGAACTATAAGTAAGTCTGTTGGAATGGATGTTTTACACTTCTTGCCATACCTCCTTTAAATCTGTCCTGAACTTCCCTTTGCTGCCCCAATCCCTTGGAACAACTTGACCCAAGAAAGCTGCTGGGATGTGGGGGAAGCAGCCTGACACCATTCCAGCAGGGTGGGACAGCTTTGGCAGAGTCAGGAGCTGGGAGTATTTCCCATTTGCCTCCTGACTGCAGCTCTCACTCCTGAGGAAACAGCTCTGCCTCCTCGTGCTGTTGGTGCATTTTCTGTGCTGCACAGGTGCTCCCTTTGCATTTCATTTTATTGCACAGGTGTGGGGGTGAAGATGCCAGCTGGAAATCCAGTCAGATCCTCCCAGTGAGGTGTCTGGGGATGTGGGAACTTCCACGCTGACCTATTAAAATAATTTACCGCTCTGTTTTCCGGGAAAGGCAGCTTCAAACTTCACTGGCAGCGAGTTTAACCACTCAGCAGAGCACACAACATCTATTATTACCAGAGGAGCTTCACTCTGCCGAGCTTTAATTAGAAAGGGCCTGGTGTGGGCTGTCAGGAGAATGCCAAAATAGCCATAATGAGAGTTGCTGCCATCCATCACCTCTCTCAGAGCTCCGGGCAGGCGTGGAGCACAAAATTATAGGTAGCCAAGCAGTGAGGAATGGCAAGATGATTCACAAGTGCTCTGCCCATGCCTGGAGATTAATTGAGTGAAAGATCCTCTCTGTGCAGCTTGAGTTAATGAACACAACCAATCATTCCCGGGGAGCTCGGGGCACACAGACATGCTGAGGGCTTTGCAGGGAGGAGAGCAGCTCTTGGTGTGCCACACTTTGTCACCTGCTGGGGCTCTGAGTGCTCCTGGCTGAGGCAGATCACACAGATCGAAGGAATTTTGGGGTTCTTATAACTAAAAAGGGTATTACTTGAATAACCCAGGATGAGATGGAGTCTGATTGTTATTCTGTCGAGTGATTTCCTGATGAAATGGGTAACTCTCTGATTAAAATGATTTTTTTTTCCTCACCCCACTGATTAAACTCAAACACCAAAATTCATGCTAACTTTCTTTAACCATGGCAGAGAAGTGCACTTGACATATTGAGGTTTCTTGAGAGACTTCTGCTGTTTCTCAGTTTTACTGTGGCCAGAAGTTTCATTAGAGCAGCTGTTCTCGAGGCTGGCTGTTAATCCTTTCTTTATTATTATTTTGTTTTTAATAGGGAAGAAAGGAGTGCAGCAGAAGCGTTAGGGATGCTTCAGCAGCACAGCACACAGGCTCAGTTGGCTCCAGGCATGGATGAATGGGCAGTGAGGATTCTGTTTTATCCAAACAGCTTTGCTTGTATTTCTTGAGGTGATTTCAGCTGCTGGGAGAAAAAAAAACCAAAAAAACCACCAAAGCTCTATGCAATGTTTGAAATCTCTGAGATGCAAGGCAAGGAGTGCTGTCTCTGTAGAATTTTTTTTTTTTTTTTAATGACAAAAAAATTTCAGTCTCCACAGACTCTTGGGATCATTAAGGCTGGAAAAGATCACTGAGGTCATCAAGTCCAACCTCAGCCCACCATGGTCACCCTGAGCCATGGCATCAAGTGCTGCATCCCCATGGTTTTGGAACTCTTTGGGGTGGTGATTCCACCATTTCCCTGGGCAGCCTGAACACCTCAGGCTTGTGTTTCATGTGGTGATTTCAGCTGCTCAAACCAAGCACTGCTGGAAAGCACTCTTTGTCTGGCTGTGCCTTCCATGGCCTGTGGAATCTCAGGCAAAAGCCATTTTTTTGCTGTGCTCTGTTGGACCTTCTCACTCCATCTGCTCAACTCTTCTTGCCCTTTTGGTTTCTTGTTGCTGTTGACTAGATTTGGGGGAGTGATTTATTCATTTTCACTATACCAGGGTGCCCCAGAGTCACAAAGCAATGAGGCAATACCAAATTTGGAGGATGCAGCCCAGGTTTCATGGATCAGCTGGCTCATGAGGATCTCTGGGGAGGTTGCTGCTGTGAAAGGAGCTGTTGGTAGAGCTGGAAGCTCCTGGGGGCATCTTTTGTCAGGAGCACCCTGAGTTACTCATCTTTGCACCTTGGAGAAACTTGGTTTTTAGGGGGGAGGGAAATTCTAATTTTGAGCTATTCTGTTATTACAGCATCCATCACTATCTGTGGTAACCCATTAAAATATGATTATTAAAAAAAAAAACCCAAACAACCAAATCTGTGAGGAATGTTTATAGGCCTGCAGTCCTTTTGTGTTACTGCAGAGGTGTGCACTGCCTTAACCTTTTCAAGGTAAGGGTTACATTTGGTGACAAGCTGGAGCCTGTTAAGGACTTTTCTCTTTCCAGAGCTGGGCTTTGGCATCATTTCCCTCAGATTAGTGCATCAGGCTTCCCTTAGCTCTCGTGGTACAAAACATTCTTCAAAGCCTCTTGCAAGAAAAGCCATTTTCACAACGCTGAGAGGAGGAGAATGAAAGAATCTACAGCAAAACCCCAGATCCCTTTTTAATGCCTTGGTTCTGTGGCACAGCTGAAGTTTACACTAATTAGAAATCATCTGGAGGCTCTGCAGCAGATTGAGTCTTCGGCTGGAAGTGCTTCCTGACAGGTGCTTTAGCACAAAGCAACATCACAATTACCTAACACCCTGTTTGATTTGTGTAAACCCTCATTACCACTCACATCGTTTAATGAACTGTGGGCTTGCTCTGGCCTCCCTGCAGAACTCGGTGCTCCTTTCCAAGTCGGCAGCCTGGGCTGTGGGTTTAACCCTTCTGTGCCAAGGTGGGGGAGCAGCACTGCTGGTGAGGAGGGGAAAACTGGGATTTGAACACTGCAGGGTCTTGTGTTGAGAAGATCAGAGGATCAGTGAGTGGTTTGGGTTGGAAAGGATTTTAAACTCATCTCCTTCCACCCTCTGCTATAGCAGGGACACTTTCCACTGTCTCAGGCTGCTCCAAGCCCTGTCCAACCTGGCCTGGGATAGGGAAGATGTGTTATGCTTTGAAATTTTAATTTTGTAGTCTAAGGCTTCATTTTACCATCTAGATTGGAGAAATTTTCTTTAGCTGTTATATCTCATTGCAAACTCTTGTTGTGGACTGCAAGGATTAACACTTTAATTCATTAGAAGACAAAACTCGAGATGGTTGCTCTGAGATTTTTTTCCTAATATTTTTAACAAGTCCAGCACAGATTCCATGGTTCCTATAACCATTCACCATCAGAAAGATAAGGGTTCTGCTGGCCACAAAGGATCTCCTGAGCTTCTCAGAACTTGCTGTGTGTCTGCAGGTTTTGTATCAAATCTCTCAGGTTTATGGACTCTCCCTGTACTCAGGATCCTCATCAGCATGGCTGTTTCAGCCCACAGGAGGGGTATCATAAACTGAATTTCTGTGGAGTAACACAGCTGCAGAAATGGTCTGTGACCCATAGAGGTTCTCCTTCTCATGTAGTTCAGCCTCTGATGTGATTACACTCTTCAGCAAACACATATATTGAAATTCTCCTTCCGAGTGAACTTGGCTGTTTGCTGTTTATTAGGAGAAAACCTCTCAGTGAGGCAAATGAAGTCAAAATTTGAATCCACAGGCATGTGGAGAGCTCTATTTTGTGCTGTTTGCTTCCCTCATAGATCTGTATTAATCAGTCATTATTTCTATTTGGTTCCTTTTGCAAATTACTTGAACCTTGTATCTCTCAGAAAAATTAGAATGACTTCCACAATTCCAGAATTATGACTCGTGACTACAAATGATGAATCAGACAAAATAATCCAGAAAGGTGTTTTTTTTTTTTTTTTAAAGCAGTTATTGTTGGGTTAATGAAATGTTCATGTCATGTTTTTTTTTGGGTGATGTTCCACAAGATCAGGAGTTAAAAGGGTTTTTATGGGATGTGTTTGCTGCATCAGCTCCTTGTGAAGAAGTAGGTTTGAAGAGGTTAAGTAAAAAGGATGCTCCCCTAAATCATACTAATTAAATTGATAGCTTTATTCTCTATGTCAGAGATGAAATTAGCAGGTGCCCAGACACATTTAGAACCAAAGAATGGTTTGGGTTGGAAGGACCTTAAATCCCATCTAGTGCCACCCCTGCCATGGCAGGGACACCTTCCACTGTCCCAGGGTGATCCAAACCTTGTCCAGCCTGGCCTTGGACATTCCAGGGGCAGCCACAGCTTCTCTGGGCAAAAATTTCTGCTCAAAATCCTTCCCTCCTTCAGCTGAAGGCCATTAGGACTGGTGTGGACTATCCTGGAAATGTTTATCCTGAGGGAAGGACGAAGTGGAAACGAGCAGGAGAGGCTGAGCAGGAATTCCTAGGGAAGGGAAGAGGTCTGTGGGAACGAGAGGTAGGAAGTCACAGCAGCACCCAGGCACAGCTCTGCTTCTCCCAGTGGAAACCCATCCTGATGTTGCCCCAGCAGGAAGGTGGAGGGAGAATATTAGTTGTCTTTGGGGATTTTTAACGAATCCTGGTGATGTTAGTGTGCCACAGCAGTGATGGGCTCGCTGTGCCCAGGGAGTTCTGTATTCCAGGTGAGTCCCTCCCTCCCAGCCACACCCAGGGCGTGTTTTCCTCCCAAATTCCACTGATTTTGGCCAAATTTCCCTGCTTGTCTGAAGGCCAGCCTGGCAGCACTGAAGCTCTGAGCTGTGAGCAGGCTCTGGGTGTCTCTGAGCTGTCAGAGGGACATGTGTATTTGGAGGCCCCAGCTCTGTGCATCTGTTGAGCAATATTGTCTGAGCCACCCCCGTGAGTCAGGGAAATTACTCATCCTGCACTCAGGTCCATTTATAGAGCTCTGCCAGATTGGAACCTGACAGTGTGGTGGGATGAGCAGCTCCTCAGATGCTGGCTGGAGCCCTGGCTGTTAAAAAAGGCTTTGGCAGCTTCAATTATTTGCCAAATCTAAGTCGGTTGCGTTGCCGAAGCGACAGAGTGGTTTGTGGGATTAAATTAATGAAATTGCATTTTAAATGCAAGCAGAGATGCCCATATCTATGTTTCCCTTGAAATATTTCCCTGGTTTATTTTAGGGCAACAAATGTTCCTAGGTGTATGGCTAGAGAGCTGAAATCCTCAATCAGCCTTTGCTGTGCCTGTTGCAGTGAAGGCTGAATGAATTCGGGGAAAGCTGATCTCTTCCAGGTTTTTTTGGGTTTTTTTATTTATTTTCTGATGAGTTGTATTGTGGAGGAAATTGCTCTTTGATTTCTGCCCTCTCCAGCAGCTGCTCTTCTCGCTGAAGGAGTGCCCTGAAGCGCCAACAACCAGCTCAAGATCAGGTTCAAGAGCAGCTCTGCTGCTAATCAGCCTCAGCTCATTTGCATCTCACATGGAGCTTAATCCACTGCCTATTGAAGCCACTGGGGAAATTCTCTTTGACCTGGGCAGGCTCCATAGCCACTCCAGCCTGGGTTTCATGACTAAATCAACTTAAAAAAAATAAAAATCCCCAATGGACATGAAAACTCTGGAATTACGCAGCTGGCAAATCTGCTTGCATTTGCTTCCACCAAACAAATGGGTGATTTTATTCAAGAACAGTGAGGTTTAAGTGCTGGCAGGGTTTGCTGTGCGTTTGAAATTCACGCTGTCAGCTGCTCTGGCTGGTGTTTATTTTAGATATCATGGAAAGGTGAGGCCTTCTTCTGCCAGCTGGAATGGGATAGAACTTGTCTGATCAGGGGGAAAAAAAAAAAGGCAAAAATGAGAGGCGTTTTTATGCTGTGCAAACGGACCAGCAGAAGGTGGGGATTTTTGATTTCATTCCTGATTCCTATTTTCTGCTGCTGGGAGCTTTGTGTTGGGAGGCAGGGGAGCAGCTGAGGAAATGCAGTGCTCAGGGGGAATTTCCTGAGCACAGGATGCACAGGAGCTGAGCTGAAGATTTATAAGCGAGAGAAATAATTTGTTATTAAATGCAAAGAAAAAAATTTGTGAAAAGCAGTGTATTTCATGTGCTTCAGTGTGTCTCTGCAATACAGTTTTTTGGGCTTTCTGTCTTCTTTTCCTGGTGAAAATGTGGTTCTGTACCATGATTTGTGATTCTCAATTACAAAATCATGCAGTGTGTGTGGACAATTTAGATAAATTTTGGTTTTGCTAGTGTAGAATGCTTGTCCAGAAGAAGTTCTTAATAGAAAAATAATACCATTTCCTGCAAAAATAACTTTGGTAGAGTTTCCATGCAGCTGCCAGGAGCACGAAGGCAGCGACTGCAAGAATAACCTGTTTTACTCAGTTTGTCTTCCTCTTCCATCTGAGGCACCAAGAAAGGAGTCAAAGTCAGCATTTGGAGCTTTAGTGAAGAGATTGCCTTTATCAGGAGCTGCCACCTTTAGCTCGGGAGGGAACACAATCTGAATTTAAAGGTGCTGCTGCAGTGTGCTGACAGCAGGGCTGATACTGGCCAGGCTTGGCAATCAGGGAAACTTGTGACAGGCAAAGCTTTGGGAAGGAAAAAAAACCTCCAGGCAGAGGGGAAGATAAATCAGGATATCAGACATTGTGGGGAAGATTATTGGGTTCTTACAATAGAGTCATCAGAGAGTGATTTAGGAGGGAATGCTTGTGCAGTCAGTGAGTTTTGAACAAGGTATCCCAAGGTTTCTGGGGAAAAAAACTGTCCAACCTGGTCTTGGGCATTTCCAGGGGTGAGGGAACCTCTCTTTGCTAATCTCACAAATTTTGGGGATGAAATAAACACTTCTAATGGTTTTAAGTGATTAATTGTAAGAATTTCTGCACCTGGTGCTTCAGTTCTTCAGTCGTTCTGTTTCCTTTACACTAAACTTTTACATATTTGCATTTGATGAATATTTTTCTTCAACAATTTAAGAGATTCTATAGTCTTTAACATTTCTACAACTTTCATCTCAATTTTGCTAATGAGCTTGCTAATAGCTCATCAATTGGAACTATTCCTTGGCATAGCAGATGAGCAAATTAGTAAATTTTGCACCCTTGACACCTTGAAAAAAATTCATGTTTATCAAGCTTAGCTTCTTAACCCTAAATGCCACAATTTTCAGGCTCATTCTTGCTGATTATTTCAGACCTGGAACCCAAGGATTCTGCAGTAAACCATAAGTTCTGTTTTCACTGAAACACTGCTGGGTGAGGTTGTGCTTCTCCCCAAGGTTATGTATTTGCACTGCTCAATATTTTAAATAAAAACAAATCCAGGCCTGTGTAGCTGAGAATTTGTGCTCGGTGAACATCATGGGAAGATGTCTGAGACCCTGTAGCACCTGCTAAACTTTTAATTTTGGGGGTTTTTTCCAGTTAACCTAAATGGCTACATTTTCTTCTCTCAGTAGAGCATGATTTGGCTGCAAAGAGTGAATATCCCACTATTTATGGAAGTGATCTTTGACACGAATTGATATTTAACGATGAAAGACAAATTTAGAGAGTTCAGTGTCTTTATCCCTAGTGCAGATCAGGGTGAGGAGAGTTTTGCCTGCTTGACTCGCTCTGAAATCGTTTGAGATCTGTAAATTCTCCTATAATCTTCCTATAGGGAAATGTTACTGTTAATATCCGAAGCCTATTAAAAAGGGATTTCACAACTTTGGAATTTATTATCGAATCTCAAAGACGTGAAACCCGTTTTTTAATAGCTTTTGAACTTTATAGGCTCTCTGTAAGGAAATAATACTGTGGATGTGCTTTAAAGCTGGTAAAGTACATTTTTTTCCCCCTTTTATACCAGCTGTTTTAAAGCAGTGCTTTACCAGTTGTTTGAGGAGGTTTTTCATGTTCTCCCTCCCTCCCCCCTTTTTCCCCCCCAGTGAACAGATTTTTATGTAACAAAAATTTCATAAGCACTTGGGATCATGGAAATCACCTACTTCATTGGAGAGATCTGCTATTTCCATAAAAATCTCCTTTTTTTTTTTTCCCTTCTCCCTGCTAGTCCCACGAGTATTCAATGGCATTGGCGTTTGCCTTCATCATAAATTCCCTAATATCAGTAATGCACTTCCAGATACAGTAAATAGACTTATTATAGCAACTGCAACGATGCTTCATACAGCTCCAGTAATTAGCCATGCTAATTACAGTTGGGCTGTGGGCTGGGAGATGGTGTGCTGCATTGAAACCAGAGAAATTAAACCAGAGCCATTTGATGGGACTGTCGCGTCCTTTTGGGGACTGCAGATCTTAGTGAAGCATTAGCTAATTAAAAACACCAGGATAGCTCCTGAATAAACTATTAAAGCGAAAGGTTACTTTCACACTTGAGTGGTAGATGTCAAAACGAGGAGGTTTTGTTTTTTTTTTTTCCCCTCATATGTGGCCCTTGTGGAATTTAGATTTAAAAATACTGAGTGTAAAAAAAATTCCTTGGTTTTATAATGGTTCAAATCCGTGTTGGTTGAAGGGTTTTGGAGAGGCTTTTGCTGTGGGGTCAGTTCTTGGTTTGGGTTACCAAAAGAGGCTGCAGGAGAGCTGGAGAGGGACTGAGGACAGGGGATGGAGGGACAGGACACAGGGAATGGCTGCAAAGGGACAGAGGACAGGGATGGATGAGATTTGGGAAGGAATTGTTCCCTGGGAGGGTGGGGAGGAGCTGGGATGGAATTCCCAGAGAAGCTGTGGCTGCCCCTGGATCCCTGGAAGTGTCCAAGGCCAGGCTGGACAGGACACTTGACAGTGGAAGGTGTCCCTGCCATGGCAGGAGTGGAATGGATGAGTTTTAAGTTCCCTTCCATCCCAAATAATTTTGGGATTCTCCGAGACGCTCCGAGCAATGTCGCTGTGATTTTGCTCCCCAGCCAGGCCCAGGGCTGCGGCCTGACCTGAGAAGTGTCTGAGGAATTCCTAGGGCTGTGCTGCTCTCCAGAGCTCTCTCCTCAGCCCTCCTGAATCCTGAATCACTTATCCTCTATTACTGGATAAATCTTTTCCTCAGCAACAGGAGCAAGCAAAGAAATCCAGGTTTTTGCAGAGGATTTTGAAAGCCACAGTGACATTGACTCTTAGGGGAGGCAGGAGGTGTGGAAACCTCGTGTTTGACAACTCACCCCAGACAAGAATTCCTGTAAGAATATTCTTTACAAGAAAACCCGTAAGTGCTGGGACTGTGTGTCTCACATCCAGCTCAAAAGCATCAGATTTAGGAGACAAAAGTCTACATGCAACAGATTTTTTTTTTTTTTCACTGCCATCATGAAGGTGTTTGAAAAAAAATGAGGTCTCTGCTTTCTGGCATTCCATTGCACTGTCTCCAAATTCTGGAAGTATCCAAGGCAGGCTGGACAGGGTTTGGAGCCACCTGGGACAGGAAAAGGTGTCCCTGCCATGGCAGGGGTGGGATGGGATGAGATTTAAAGTCCTTTCAACCCACACCATTCCTGGATTTCTGCTCATGGCTTTTTCCCTGTGGGATCTGTAGGCAGCAATCACATCCCACCTGGAAAGCTCTGAGTTTGCTTCATCTGCTCCAGGTTTGGGAAAGCCTTGGGCTCTGTGACTCAGGCAGGGTTTAGTCCTCTTCCAAATGAGCATCACTCTCACTCTGATTTATCTGCGTGACTTTATTGTTCACTTTGGGGGAAAAAATCTGCTCCTCCAATCTGGATGCTCAAATGCTCCTGCCTATTTCCAATGCTAATGCTTCAGTTCTTGCTTTAAATTTTCCTGGGGAATAAATTTCCGAGGAGCACAATGAGGCTGAGTGGGTGGGAGGGGCAGAGTGAAGGCTGTGCAGGTGGGGGAGTTATTTAGTTGCCAAACTGTCTTTCATGTCTTGAAGATTCTTCCACCTTTTTTTTTTTCTTTTTTTTTTCCAAAAGGACAAGGATCTCTTTGAGAAAAACAGAAGGGACTTTTTTTTGCTTTTGGAAGGGAAAGGTAACAATTAAAAGCATGACGATGAGGTGTTCTGCAGGAAAAGAGATGAGAGCAGAAGAGTCTGGGGATATCTTACAGAAGATTGGTACCAAAAAGACTTCAAAAACTTCCTCTTGCATCATCCCAGTGCATATTCTCCTTAGAAAATACAGACTGCAGAATATTTACATTTAAAATAGTATCATTAACAGTCAGAGAGATGCTACATCCACATTGCCAAGAGGTATTTTCTTTAATTAATACTTTTTAATGTCCTTTCCAGCGCCGCTGATGTTGTTGGAGGTCATGTTGTTAATTCTAAAAACAAACCACCTCACAGGCAGAAACTGCAGCTCCAGATTAATCAGCTCTGCAACTTCCCAAGGTTTCACCACGGAAGGTTTAATTTTCTCTGACAATAATTATTTTCTGATAGAATTGGGAAACTGGCAGGAAATCAAACTTGTTCTTTGAATGCTTTACAGGGAAGCTGGAGAGTGACTAGAGAGAGGCAGAGCAGCTTTATCCATCTCACCAGGTGGTTCTGCCTGCTCAGCAGTGGACACAGCAGGACACCATTTCCATCCTTCCCAAAAATGCATGGAAGGACCTTTTGCGAGCTTTGCCTGCTGCTGATGTAATATTCAGAAAGCTGGTAACTCCTGCCTGGAGAAAAAGCATTCCCAGGATGAGTTGTCATACAGAGAACAGCAATTGTTGTCTTCATGATGATTTCTGGGTTCAGATGTTGTGTGTTCTTCAAATCATGTTATGGAAGGAGCACACCAAGCAGGAATATGAATGATTGATGAGAATAAAATAAAAATTCTGTTAAAACAAGGGGTGAAATTTCTGTGGGAAATAATCTGTAGGGCTGGAGTGGAGTGCTGTGGTTTGGGAAAGTTTTAGTCAGGGGGAATTGTTGGAGGAGCAGAAATTTAGGGTGGGTTTGGGATGTTCCAGCCAAATCTTGGACACAAAAATCTCCTGTCTGTGGGAGTTTGTCTGCAGGGTCTCCTCAGGGAGAGAGGTGGAGTGGAGACATGAACAAAAATGGTTTAAAAAAAAAGAAAAAAATTGTATAAATCTATATTAGAGCTGATTAAATGAATCAGTGTTATTTCCAAGCTCCAAGCTGGTTGCTTTATTTTCCTTTCCCTCTTCTGTTGTTGTTTATTTGTTTGTTTGAGGAGATAAGAAAGCAAAGGCTGTTTGAGGAGGAGAAACACTTTGTTGTTTGAAAAAGAGAAATAGTGTATGAATACAGAGCTGAAGTGCAGTTCTCCTCCCACTCTGTTTGAATTGGAATTTTGTCGTGGGTTTCTACAAGGAGCTGCAGATTTTTTAGTAATTCTCTGTTATTGTCATTCTCATACTCAGGGAATGAATGTTAAAAGCAAAAAGCTCAAATAAACAACAAACTTCCATTCAGGGTTTGATCCACAAAGCTTCACTTAGCCTATGACTGAGGAAAGCTCATCATCTAGTTTTTGTAAAAAAAAAATCCTAAAATTAGCAAAAAAATAATAATATTGTGGTGGCGGACTCAGCATTGTGAAGCAGAAACTTCTGTCATCTGAGGACTTCTTTTAAGAAAAATCCCTTTATTGTAGTGAATTAATTCTGTTCCAGGCCTCCTGCTGCCCATCTTGCAGCAGGATGGGGTGGATATTTGTTAATACAGAATGCTGGAATTGGTTATTGTTTTAATTAGAAAATGCTAAAGGAGAAGACAGTGCTGCTCTTAAACCTTAAAAAATTCCAACGAACAAAAAGAAACCCCAAGAGTTTTGTTAGAAGTGTGTGAGTGAATATTTTGTTTGCCATTTAGGAATCGAAGGATCTTTCGGATCAAAGTCAACTTGGGGCAAAGTGCAGGTGAAAATTTAGGAAAAAAAATAACAAACGAAGAGAAACCACTCAAAGATCCTTGCAGGGCTTTTCTCCCCTCCTTGCTTCTCTTTGTTTTGCAGCTGACAGGTTTTAGGGCAGTTTGAATTCAAAACCATCATCCAGGTAGAGCAGAGGAGCAGAAATCTGGCAGGGGTGGAGAAGGACTGGGAGGCCAGATGGTAGGAAACATAAAACTCCAGAATGCAAACAAAGAAAGAGCTTAAAACAGATTATATCTTTTGTCCGTTAACAAATTGGCAAAGGAAAGAGCCAGACCTTTAAAAATAGAGTGGCATTTCTTCTGGGAAGGTGGACATGGCTTAAAAACATAATTTTGTCTGTCTTTTTAAAGAGAAGCAGCAAAAGGCGTCACTAGATTTGTATTGCCAAAGGTGAATGAATATCAGTGTTTGAAACAAATTGAGATCACCACGGGAAAGGAGATGTTTTTCTGCAAAGGTTATTTCATGGTGCTGAACCCTTTCTTGGCTCCTGACTGAGGAAATGGATTTTGATTGAAAAAACAGGAATAATGGCCCATTGGGTCGAGTTTTGCCTATTGATGGAAGAGGATGAGCTGGGGAAGCTGAGGCAGGAGTTGGCAGCACAGCAAGTTTTGGTTTCATTGTCACCAAGGCACTTTGCTCTTTCTCCTGTGGCAACACAGATTCTTTCCCATGGGGAATTTTCTCTTCTTCCTGTGTTTTTATAAACAAAGATAAAGTTTGGATGTTATTGAAATGGTCTCTGGAAAGCTAGGCAGTTCAAGCCTGGCCAATCGGCCTAGGGGGAGGTTTTGAATTGACCAAATCCTGACAACCTGTGAAAGTCTATATAAGTTCTTAAAATTAAATTCAGAATTGTGTCCACCTGAGAATCTGTCTGGTTTCTTCTCTCTGCTAGCGGTTCAACAGCAACATGCTCTTGGTTTTTTTTCATGTATTCCTTGGAGCACAGGAGGAGGAGGATGCAGAATGGATTCCATGGGGATTTGTTTTGCTAACCCCAGGGATGTGTGAGAGATGTTGGATGAGGAGCTGTGGAACCTCAGTGCAATCTCACCTCGGAAAGCCCAGGGATTTGTTCAGCCCTGGGAATTCATCCTGAGAGGAAAGATGAGGAGAGGTTAAGCTGAGAACAAGGCAAAGGAAAATGATGCTGCTTTCAAAGCCAGACCAAACAGCCAGGTGGAATTTGTTCCTTGGGTTTTGAGGCCAGGTGGAATATGATGGCTCTGCCAAAAAAACCCAAAAAAACCCCAAAAAACCAAACCAAAACAAAAACACCACCAACAACAAAAAACCCAAACCAAACAAAATCCAAAAAAACAAAACCCCCCAAAAAAACCAACCCAAAAACCAAAAAAAAACCCACCCCAACTAACCCAATCCAAGTTGCTTATATGGAAAAATCAGTTCTAATAAAACATTCAGTTGAGAAAAGAACTGTGTCAGCAAGTGGTTAAATATTCCTACAGGAATGTTCCTGTAGGATTCAAGGGATGCTGGTATTAAATACAAACGCTAGACTAATCATTAAGTGCAGAATGTGACACTGATTTTGTAGGTAGAGCATGAAATACCTACTTGGATTTACTCATCAGAATTGTGAGCTGACAGATTTGAGTGGAGGGATGAGAAAATTTCTCTTTTTTTTTTCCTAGGTAACATCTCTGCTTCCCAAAAAAAAAAAGCTGGAAACCAAGCTGATTTGCCCGGTGCAATTCCTGGTGTAAAATGTGGAGGTCGATAATGGAGCATGAAGGAGGTGCAGGATTTCATATTTCAAATATTAAGCAGCATTTGAAAATGATGGAAGGATTGTGTAATGTGGAAACACTGAATTAAACTTCTTGTGGAGGGAGGGATTGGAACCTGTCGCTGTTGAGCCGCTAGCAGAGTAAGAAGGTGCAGGTTCTAAGTGTGGCATCCAGAAAGATTTTATTATTTAATTCCATCTTATATAGACTTTTCAAAGGTCACCCAGATTGGTCAGTTCAGAAACCTCCCCCTAGGCCTGATTGGCCAGGCCTGAACTGTCCATATTTTGAGAAACTGTTTTTAATAACATTCAAACTTTATCTTTGTTTATAAAACACAGGAAGAAGAGAGAGAAGAATTCTCATGGGAAAGGCCTGTGCTAGCCACAGGAACTGAAGGGGTTAAACCCTGCTGGAGTGCAGGAAGTGAACTAAGGAGTCAAACAATCAAAACTAAAACTGTCCAAGTGTTTAGTTTGGAGTTGGGATCAATGTATTCCTGGAATGAGGAAAGCTCTGTATGTGGGTGAATTGGCTCGCTGAGGTCCCACAAAATACAATTTTTGGGAGGCGGCAGACCGTAAAATTGGAAAAATTGATGTTGCAACGTCGTTGAAAAAATGTTGTGAGAGGAAATTGGGTGTTTCTGTGGGGTTGGTTTGGAACAGAGAAATAACCACCTGAGCTTCCTCCACTGGGAGAACAAGCAGAGCTTCCTGGGCCAAACCAAATCAAAGTATTCATACTTGTGAGATATATACACACAAGGAAAAAACAGGAGTAAAAAAAAAAATAATCCCCAAGTTGGATCGTGTTTTGTTCAACTAATGCTTTATTAGTGGCACATTACAGGAAGTTCATTTGTTTAAAATGCACTTATTAAGTTTGCCTCCGTGTCATGAAAAATAGATTAATCGCTCTGCCTTAAAGCAGCTTGAAATAAATGGATTAATCTTGTCACTTCCTCCTCCCCCTCTCATTGTCATGTTTGAATGTGTCTGCTGTGAATATCTCCTGTTTATTTGGGATAATTTGATATGATACAGCAGTCAGCTACTCTTTCTGTATTTTCTGACTTCCTTTTAATTGCTGAGGTGCATCCCTGGCTTTCTTCTGGCTTAATGGTCACTGGGAAATGGCTGTGCTCGCTGGGGAAGTCACTTTGTTGAATAAAAAATGTGCTTTAATTCACTGTGAACCATTGGAGGCTTCATCCAGGAGAAGAAAAAGCACAGCAATCCTGCTTTTCTCTTCTCAATGGTCTCCAAGGGGTGGATTTAGACCTGAAAATGCAATATTTGAATGCAAACTCCCCTGTGGTTACAGATGGGGTGTCTGGGAACACCTCAGTGTGGCTCTGAGAGTTCCCAGCAGTTCCTAACATGATAAATGAAAAAAAAAACCACATCAAAGCAGGCAGGTAGGAATCTTTTATTCCCACAGGTTTTCCCTCCCTGGGAAGTCCAACATTCCAAATGCCAGCTGGGTGGAAAACCTCAGTGCATTAGAGGATTTGTAAATCTCTGGTTTATATTTGGACATTTCCATTAGCATTTTCCTCACATCACTGTCAGGCTGCACCCATCTGGAACGAATTTGAAAATCAGAGGTTAATGGTCACAAAAGATGACTTGGACCAATTAACTGGAATATTTATAAGTTCTGACTCTGTGTGAGCTTCGATTATAAATATTATTTTCACTTATCTGGCACTGGCAATAATAGCAATGTTTTAGCTGTTGAATTATTAGCATAATTTGCATAACAGACACGAATACAATCAAAATTTGGGAAGATTGCTGTTTGTCAAAGGATGTCTATTCTCCAAAGCATATTCTTTTAAATTTGTGAGGGAAAAAAATACAGATTGTTTGAGGCACATCAAAGCTGTTGTAATCTCTGTGTTTGGGGATTTACTCTCCTTTAAAGCTCCTGCACTGAAACTCCTCCTGACTTTGTTGGGATCTCTGACTGTTTGGATGTTTAGAACAACAAAACCATGAATCACTCGCCTCCCCTTTGCTCTTTTTTTCAAGTTTCATTTGCAAGATCTGAAGTAGCAAATTAATTGGATGTAGGGATTGATTTAGAAGTCAATGTCATGGTGACAACTGGCAATTTGTAAAACTTTCCCAAGTGTCCTCTTGCTGAAAGTTGGGAAGTTTTTCCTCCTCTGTTGTGATGAAGAAATGAGCTGAGAAGGGTGGGGAAGGAAATCCTCTCTGCTGTGTTCAACACCTGCTGTGCTTGGCCTGAATTTGCTTTTCTGCTGCAATGGGTGGAACCACAGGTGGGGAATTTTGCATTTTTTTCCAGTTCAGGCTGTGTGGGGAAGGAGGAGTTTGCTCTATCATGGAGCCTCTGAAAGCTGATCCTCCTAGGATGTTCTCCAGGAGACAGGAGTTGGACTGGACTTTCCCTCCTTTTGGAGCTGTTAAAATGCAGAAAACAAGGTGTGTCAGCTCTGGGTATCTTTGTGGTCAATGGAAAAGCTGGATTTCAGGGTGTTTCCTGAAGCACTGAATTAAAGAAATCTAAATAAATGGGTTATTATGACACTTTGTGTGGAATTCTTAAGCCCAGGGGAAATTCTCCAAGTGGGGGTTGGTATTTTCACTTCATCTTGTTGATAAAAAGGTGCAGAAATCTTTTTTTGCTTCCAGTACAAACAAAACATTTGATTGTGTTCAGGGAGGAAATTATCCCATGGATGTGTTGCCTTTCCTTATTTATTTCCTTCACTTATTTCCTGAAAGTGTAAATAACATGTATCAAACTGGAAGAAAATATATCTTCATTTTTAAACCAAATCTTTGGGATGTGAAGAAATATCTTAAATGTTTAAGGAAATGCAAGAGGTGTCTTTTATTCCAAATTATCCCAGTTTAAGGTATTTCTAATGCCTTTTCTTAGCAAGGTTGACTGCCAAGATGCATTAGCATAATTATCACAGATCCACGGAATCATTTAGGTTGGAAAAGACCCTGAAAATCGAGTCCAACCATAATCCAAGCCTGCCAAGTCCAGCACTAAACCAAGTCCTCAGTGCCACATCTCATTGTGGTCATTAATAATGTCAATATTCTCATCACTTCTGATACAGAATTGCAAAAGTTTTGCATTCCTAACCAAATTAAGAACATTTCAGTTTTGGGTTTTTTTTAGTATCATTGTTGAGAGGGGATTTTTGGGCCTCATTTTAATGCTATGATGATTTATTAATATTGACTTTAATGAGTTATTAAAATGCACATTGTTGAAATGCACAGAGGAGGCAGCAGAGAAAGTTTCACCAGCAACAAGGACAAGTTTAAAACTTTGTGGGAAACATGATTAAGAATGAAGAATTGCAAACTCTTGATTTCATTTCTAAATATTCTGAGGTATTCTGAATATCTGCATGATGGATTTGGTTTGTGGTGAGAGTTTTTTTGTTTGGCTTTTTTTGTTTGTTTGTTTGTTCGTTTTAAATTTTATTTTTATTTTGGTTTTTCCAGGTTTGTTGCAAGTTAATCATAGGATGTGGTAGGAATTACTTGGTCTGATTCTTTGCCTTGGTCTTGATCCTCCTAAGGATGATTATTGTTAACAGTTTATGCCTTTGAAACACTTGTTTTTGTCATCAAAAATCTCCTGCAGCAGCATCATGTTTTTGTGCAGGTGGAGCATGATAGACTTGAAGGCTTTTTCACAATGCAAGTAGGAAATCATCATTTGCAAGGCGGAAATTGAAGTGTCTGGGAAAGTTCAAAGCACATCATTTGTCCCCCAGTGTCTCCTCCTGTCTCCAGCTGTGTCACACTGGTGACAAAAACATGGAAAGCTGAGAAAAGCTTCTCCTGATCCTTTTGTTGCTGTAATTGTGACTCGTGGCAGGTGACACCTTGGGCTGGCATTTGTACTGGTGCCTTCCATTTCTGTCAGGAAAAAAATTTAAAAAATAAACTCCACAAACCCAGAATTCCAGAAATTCAAGGCAGGAACTCTGGAAAAAATTGCTCCTGGTCACAAATCTGTTACTTTACTCTTTTACCTGTTGATTCACTGAAGAGAAGGGGTGGGGAAAAGCATTAGAATAGAATATAAAAGATATCAGAATATCAGGGAATCATAGAATGCTAACATTGGCAAAGGCATTTAAGATCAAGTCCCAACATCAACCACCTTCAACCCTCAAATGCCATTTCTGAACACTTTTTATTATCCTACTAGAGCAACTTTACATCTCCTCACAAACCACTGATGCAGATATTCCATATTTAAGAGTTTTCAATGCTATTTTTTTCCCCCTTTAATCTAAAATAAAGCTGCAGAGCCGGGGGGAGGGTGGAGTTCTGCCATGGCCTTTGCTTCCCACTCCTCCTCTTCCTCCCTCCTGCTGGAGCAGCAGCTGGGGAGAGCAGCAGGGAAGGAGTGGGTGGGAGAAGGGAGCAGAAGGGAAGAGACTCCACGCAGGGCTCAGAGCTGTGTGCAGCATCCAGCAGCCTGGGCTGGAGTAGTGCAGCTATTTTTAGCTCCAAAATCTGACAGAGAAATACATTTAATTCATCCAAAAAAAAAAAAAAAAAGGGAAACAAACTCTCTTTTTTAAGCTCCTTGTCCCAGGTGGGATTCAGACAAACCCCATGGAAATGAGTGACCTCAGGGAACTTGCTCTCTTCCCCTAAAAAGCATTTAGAACAAACAAAAAAAAGCCACCTCAGCAGTTGTGCCTCTTTATCCCACTGGTTCTATCAGTAGGAGTATTTTTTTTTTAAATTCGTGCAGATGCTGTGATATTACAAGGAAATATCCATGGAACAAGCCATTAGCATTTGTGTAAGAGTGGCCATTGAGCTCTTCAGCAGGAGTTATAAACCAGCAGTGCTTTGTGAGGTAATCACAAGGACATCAACATGGACAGAAATGCAAAGAATATTTGGGTTTCTGGCTGTGGCAGCAGATGAGTATTGAAGAATTATTTCCCTCAGAATGGCAAAATCGAAGAGGTGCTGCAGGATGACACCGTTGTGGGTGTTTGGAGAAAACCAGAGGGGTTAAAATGGAAAATTGATTTGTCTTTAAAAGGGGTTTTGGCTGAGTGATCAGTTTGTGCAGGGAGTTGTACCCTGTGGACATCATCTCTCTTTCTAGTGGAACCTGCAGCTAAATTTGGAAGCCTATTCCTGTCTGATAGCTGAATTCCCCAAATGGAACTCTTGCTTGTGAAGCTGAGCTGTTTGATACTGGCTGAGCTTTGTCCCTGCCTGGTGCTGCCAGCAGTGTCACTGCCCACTGCCACTGTCACCTCCCCCTGTGGGGACAGCTCCTGCTGGCAGTGAACCGAGGAGGGAGGGGGATGGATTCATTCTTTTTGGGAGAAATTCTCCAGCAGATGGGAAAGATGAATGGGATTAGTCACTGCAAACAAAAAGCACTAATGAGTCAAGTGTTTTTATTTTCACAGGCGGGAATGTAACGCCACCAGTTGTAGAACTCAGAGTGTTGTCAGCGCAGGAAGAACAAACTGAGGCTGTAATTTTGCTGGAGAGATCAGTGAAAAGGAACATTGATTGAAATAACACTGTGGGGATCCTGGTGTTCCTGCTGCAGGTCAGGGAGAGACAGAGCCTTCTGAGTCAGACAATCCCACCAGGGTTGGGGATGGAGGAGCTTAAAAATCACACTTTTTACTGAGTGGAGCCTTCTACTATCCCAGGCTGCTCCAAACCCCAATGTCCAGCCTGGCCTTGGACATTCCAGGGATCCACAGCTTCTCTGGGAATTCCATCCCAGCCCTCCCCACCCTCCCAGGCAGGAATTCCTCCCCAGTTTCCCCTCCAGGCTGTCAGTGTGAAGCCATTCCCCCTTGTCCTGTCCCTGCCTGTCCCTGTCATGATGTTCCATCATCCCCTGACAAGGATGTTAACAGAGCCAGGCTGCGTCCTGAGGCTGCTCCTGCTGCTGAGTGACAGCCAGCCTCGTCCTGTGACACTTGGACATGACAGCCCTGCTGCCCTGCCCAGCCCTCCCTCTGTGCCCTGGGACTCTTCCCCCTCTAACAATTCTTCTGTGGTGGTTCTGGAGCAGTGCAGAGCTGCTTTAAGGAGAGGATTGGTTTGCCTCCTATTGATTTTTGTTGCAGCTTTTAAGCTTTAGGTGGTTTTTTTAGGGTTTTGTTGCCTTTTTTTTTTTTTTTTTTTTTTTTTTTTTGGTATGTCTGTAAAGTTGGGAAGGGTGTTTTCCCAAGCCTAGTGAAATCTAGTTAAAAATAGGAACAAAAAGGTATCTGGAATAGGATTCAGACCCCCAGTGTCACATGTCTCAAAGCTTTAGAAACAGCTATGCCTTTGATTTTTGTAGATTTTCTGTAACACTGGATAAAATTTTAATTTTAATTTTAAGTGGATTCTTACTATGGGGCACTGGCATAGGTATTCCAGAGAAGCTGTGGCTGCCCCTGGATCCCTGGCAGTGTCCAAAGCCAGGCTGGACAGGGCTTGGAGCAGCCTGGGACACTGCAATGTGTCCCTGTTTGCTCAAAAATGGTTAAAAAATGATCTTTAAGATCCATCTTCCAATCCAAACCATTGTGGGATTCTGTGAATCTTTTGAATACAAATTGGGACAAATATGCTCAGTGGGAAGGCTGGGCTAAATTCCTGATAAATACATTATTTCAAAATCATCATGTCCTGATTTTTTTCCCTAGTTGTGGGTTGTTTTTTTTTTTTTTTCAGAATGAAAACTCCTGATGTCCCCAGGCCCTTTCCCACCTTGTCCCTGTGTCACCTGCACACCTCACTGTGCCATCAGCTGCCTCAGGCACTTTGGCCTCTAATTAGGCAGCTCCAGTAATGAAGGGAGTGAGCACGACAGAGGGTTTGGTGCAACTTGTGAAGTGCCAATCAACCAACAGACTGACATATTATGGCATTTCTTTCCAGGCTGGGGACAGATGAACTGAGGAGTTGGTTGCAGAATGATTTTTTTTCCTCCTCCTACCCTGCAAAGCTAAAGTATAGAAATTCCTAAATTAGGCTGTGGCTGTTCTATGTGAAATGTGAGTGAGTTTTCTCCCAGGTCACTGAATATTTAACATAACCACGATTTCCATGGAATCTCGGAATACTTTTTGAAGAAAACATCCATAATCTTTAGATTAAATGACTTCTGCTTGTTCCTCATCAGTTGCCTTTGATTTCCCAGCCTTGAGATGAGGTTGTTGTGCATTAAGAGCAAATTTTCCATCCCCTGTGTCACTCAAGCTTTGTTAAGCCATTGCATTTATACTTCCCCCAATCTCCACGTTATTTATATGTCACACAGGGATTTGGCTGCTGTGTTGTGTTGATTCTCTGCTCACATCATGAATTTCACCAGGCTGGCACTGATCTTGGGCAGGAAGCTCAGAAAGGAAACCAGAAGAGCTTTAACAAGGAAATCAGAAATATGGATTCTCCCTGTCTTCAGCTCAGGAGCTGCTGTAATTCAAATCTCTGACCATGGGCAGCCAGCTGGGGAAGAGTGATTCCCACACAGCAGAAATCATCCCAATTCCTGGAGAAAATTCCATGTCCAGCTCTGGAATATGGGCAGTGAGGGTTCTGCTCCAGTGGGAATTTGTCCCCTGTCACTTCAGCACTGCTCCTGTGGCCCTGCAAAGGCATTTAGGATTAATCTGCTGCTAATGCTTTATAAACAAGGGGATTATTCCAACAAGTGCAAGAATTAGAATGAAAGGCTCTTTTCTACTGCAGGCCCAAATGAAACAAAAGGGAAAGGCAATGCTGGAATATTAGCTGAATGTTCTGTTTAATTGTATTTTAAATGAGCTGAACTCTTTAGTCACTTCAGGACTCATTGAGAATATTCCTATAAATAGTAACAATTTTGGAATAAGCACAGTATTTCCTCTCATCATATTAAATGTAAATGTGCTGTTTGGCTCAGTCAGTTGGAACATTTACTTAGTTCATATGGTCTCAAGATGTGATTTAGAATATTGATGCCAATAACCTTGCTGATTTATAGAGTTTTTTTTTTCATTTGTTTTTGTTAAGAGGCTTAACTACTGCCAAGTTTAAGGTATGAACTTCTGGCATCAAAGAACATAAAAATCCCCTCTTGCTAAAGGATGATTTTAAAGGCCAAAAGGGATTTAAAAAGTTGGTTTTCTCCAGAATCATGGTAGCCCATTGTCTGAAATAATTTCCCATGGGCTTGCTTGGAAAGAACAGGAAACTCAATCTGCATTACCCCAAATGAGAAATGCAGAATCCTCTCTGATATCTACGTGGGATTGCAGGGAAGGAAATGCTGGGCTGCTGTCATTTGGTGGGCAGCAGGTCCTGAAACTCTTCTTCCTCTCACTATTTGCTCTTCTCAAGATTTTCTCCCAGCCAGGAGCAGGGAGTTCAGAGCCCAGCAGGGCAATGGTGCCACACTAAATCTGAGCAAGGCTCCTTGAATCCCTGGCTGAGCTGAGATCCCTCAGGTTTCCTTTGCTCTGCCTGCAGCCCTCATCTGGCACAAACACGACCCCACAGACTGCATGAAATCCTCTGGCTTTCATTCCAGGAGGGGCTGGAGGGGATGTGGGGAGGTTAGGGGAGGGAAGGAGTTGTTTTCAGTCCCTGATCTTTGGCACTCGGCTGTGTCTGCTGCAGGCAGTGCTGGATTCCCCCCGGAGCTCAGCCTGGCAGCAAAACCCATTTGCTGTGTGTTGTTCTCACCTGGAGCACTGCTGAAGCTCAAGGTGGGATTTGCTTGCAGAGGAAAGATTTCAGTTTGCTGTTTCACATCCAATCAGCTGTACTCACTCACCTGGGTTGTTCCACTCATCACAAGTGCTCCTGTGGTTCCCACTGCAGGATAAAGGTGTTTTCCATGTACTCTTGATCCTCCCTGGTGCTCCTGAAAGGCTCTCAGCTGCGAGGAATTGATGCTAAGCTTGTACTTCTCCTAAAAGTCACGGAGGCCTTTTGCTCCAGGCCATAGATCAGAGAAAACCAACAGTGAATCAAAGCTGACAGGTGAGAAGAAATAATTTTCAGCTCTCCACATCTGTAAGAATTCTCTGTAGAAGGGAACTCGCTGAATGCCATCAGCCAGACTTTGTTTCTTCAAAAGCCTTGTGAAGAGCTGCACAATGCTGCTCAAAATCTGCTTCTTCCCCCTTGCCCGTCAGCTATGTTAATGTATTATTATTTACCATAATGTAACTCCAACTCCAATTAACTTATAATTAATAAGCACTTGACATTTTTCGGAGTGCTTCAGAATTAATCCTCTCCACGCGCCTCTAAGTAGTTGTTGTTGTTAAAGATGAGAGAAACCAATTTTCAGATTATTCATATTTATTGAAATGAGATCCATCGCGGGGGGGAAGAAGAAAAGAGAAGGCAGTGAGTGAAATGGGAGTGTTTGTGATCTCAGAAGTTGGAGAAGTGGGAATTGCAGTGGATGGAGGGTGTTGATGAGCCTGGAGCAGGCAGTGCTGCCCTTGGAGCAGGGAGAGGCTGGGCTGGGAGATGGCTCTGGGAATTCCCAAGGGGCTGCAGGAGTGAATTCACTGGATTGGTGGTGGGCAGGATTTGGGCTCTCCAAAGCCTGGTTTGCCCCTCTGGCTGGGAGAGGAGATCATTGGCACTTTGTGTTGGACTTGGTTAGATGGATTTCAGTGGGACCTTCCTCCCTCCTTGGGAAAGTGCAGCTCAGGAGAGTCCTGGTTTTGTAGGAAAACAGCCCTGCAAAATCCTGTGTGCATCCCAGAGCATCCATACAATCATGGACCATCCCCCAGGGACCTTCTGTGCCTCTGGAATGCCAGGAATGTGGCACAACCCCTGGCTGGGCTCATCCATGCCCCGTGCTGAAACTGCTCTGCTAACCCTGTAGCAGTGTGTCTGATTGGCACTGCGTATCTGCCTTCCCTTATCCCGTATTTAGTCAATAGCTAGAAAGTTCTTTACCCGCAGTGCTATTATTGGTTTTCAAAAGTTCTGTATCTTCCCTCCTTGCACCCCCATTCCCTGGAGCCCTTGTCAGTCTGTATCCCCTGTGTCCCGGTTGGCTATCCTCTCAAAACCCCTCCCAATTTCCATCCCTCTTAACCCGATGTTCGCTTCCGTTCGGGGCTCTTGGCCCTGCGGAATCCCACTGCTTCCTGCTCCTCTCGTTCCGTCCCAGTCCCATCTGCCTTCTCCCCCCCATCATCCCTACCAATAAACCCTGGATTCCCAAGGCTGAGAGACTGCATTTCCTTTATTCGCCAAGGCTCCTGTTATCCTGCCTTCGACAAGCCAGCCCTAGCACGGGTTCGGGTCCCGCGGGTCCCATCTCCGCCTCGCCCACGGCAGCGTGGTAAGCACACGGGGGAAACCTCTTTTGTGGGGTTTTGAGGTTCCCCTGCCTCCCCAGAGCGAGAAAACCTCATAACTCTCAATGTTAACATCCCAACTGTGTCATTCTCAGTGTTGTTTTGGCTCAATACTTGGGATAGCTTTTGCAGCCACTATCCTGTGACTTTTTCATTATTATTACTCCTGTTTTGGGGGGATGGCTGTGCTGTTTGCTGCTGTCCTTGCCCTCTGGTGCTCAGATTGCCACAAGAAATAAATGTCCAGGTGTTTGTTCCTTGCCTTGGGACATCACTCCGTCCCCACTGGCTGTGCTGCTGCAAAGATTGTCTTCATCCACCCCAAACAATGGATAAATTGTAGACATCCTGAGTAAATTTTCTTCCCTAGACCCCTCATTGTTTTTTCTTTTTTCTTTTTTTTTTTTTCCTCCGTGTGTTTTTTTTAAGTTTTTTCTGTTCCAACCCCTACCCTGGATGTTTTGCTTTGCCCTGGGCAGTGTGCAGGTGAGAGTCTGATGCAGCAGCACTCACTGCAGTGAAAGTCACTCCCTGTGCTGCCCCAGGACACATTTTTTGGTGTCTGAGCATTTCCAGCTCCTGCAGGACAGGCTGCAGCTCGGTTCCTTTCTCACCTGGATCACATCCTCCTTACTGCTCTCCTCCTTTCCTTTTTTTACATATTTTTCCCTGGAATTCCCCTGATTAGACACAAACACGATCTCATGGAGACACAGGAGTTGTGGGAAGGTACTGATGCTGGCCAGAAGGGGATTTTCCTTCTTTTTAATCCATATTTGAGATTCATCCATCACTCTTGGGCTTTTGCTGCCTCCTTTTTCTGATTGCTGGTGTTTCTCAGCTCCCTCCAAGGCAGGAGGTGAGAAGATTCCCAGCTCTCCTGTCTGGGTGTTTCACACCCAAAATTCCCCTGCTGCTCCTTCAATCCTTCCATCCTCTTGTTTCCCACCATCAAACATTCCGGGAATACATATTTATTTACCTCATGTCTGCCAAGGAAAGACCAAACCGCAGAAATCATTGCATCTTTTAATTGAAGGCGGTAATTTTCCAATTTTTTTTTTTTTTCCGGTCAGTCCGCCATTGACAAATCAGTTTTTCACAGAGCCTTAACTTGAGAGACCAATTCATCACTTGGACATAATAGGAGGGGGAGGAAAAATCCCTCTTATAAATCAATTTTAACAGGTCAGGACTGTAATCCTTTCCCTTTTTCATTCCCTCTAGGTACCCAATGCAGCTGCTAGTTAAAAAACAAGCGAGCAGCTCGCTATTGACTCCAGTCAGGGCCAGATAAGACACTATCTATGCATGAGCAAGGAAATTCTTGCAGGAGATGGGGAATATGAGACAAGTAGATTATCTCCCATGCGGAGTTATTTCTCCCTTTAAATAATAACAGATTAGCATGCCAGCTTCCAAATCAATAACTGGAGTTTAACTTTCTCCCAAAGTTCACTCTGAAAACCTTTCAAAGATATTTTCCTGGCGTGCCAAGATAAAGTGGGAAAGCCACCAGCGTTTGGTTTCTTTAAAAATAGCGCTTTTATCTTTATTTTGTAGGAGTTGCTTGAATTATTTGTGTCCTTCACAATAGCAGTGGTTAATTTGTGGATTTACCCAAAATCCGTAGATTTCATAGGGGTTTTGATATGATTCTTTCACATCAGGAACCCCAAATATGTGTGATATGTTAAATCAGCCTCAAAAATCACCTCTTTTTAAAATTAATATTCAATTAAATTGTTTTCAGCTTTAATAACAAATTCACCAAACTTGGAATGCATTTGTTTATATTAATGCCTGGGCAGTTATTGCTTCTTGCACTTTAGGTGTGAGAGCTTCTATTGAAAAAAAATAACAAATTAAACCCAAATTGTGTTAACAAAAGAGAATTTTAAAAAATTTCCTATTACAGTCCTAAAGTAGAAGTTCTTTTATTGTGAGTCTCTCACTGCTGATTTATCTTCTTATTACCTTAAGTGACTTAAAAACAGCAGCAAGAACAGCATCAGCAAAAAGAAACCAACTCCCGAAAAGACCCAAACAACCGAAAAGAAAGTTAGAGAAAACGATCTATTTGCAAATGTTTCCCTTTCTGCAGGAAGGCTAAATCTGCACTTTTTCAAACTCCAGATGAGTAACGAGCTGAAGGTCTAAGTGGGAGCTGCTAGCAAAGTAAATAAATTAAACAAGCCCGAGTTCTTTAATTGTGGAATCTTCTTTTTCCTTTCCTTGCTTCAGTAAATCACTTTTTATGGCTGCTAAAGATGCAGAAATTTACATCCTGGCCCCAAAAATAAACAAGCAGGAGTAAAGGCAAGAATGAAATTTCCTTTGGTCCTCTCCTCCTTCTCCCCCTTTCCTTCTCTTTCTAGTCATTTGATCTGATGAAATCATTTACTGCCACGTTTGAAATACTGATCTGTAAGAACCCTCAGCCTATCCTAGGGAAAAAAAATTATTAGTAGGACAGCCAGGAGTAAAATAATGGGATGGCATTGATTTCTTCAGTAATGCAATCCTTGCCTTGCTCTGTTTTGGTGACAGGGAACTTTCAGAAGAGGAGAGTCTGCAAAAACCCCACCAGTCTGAAGCACAAATAATTCCATGGGAAGGACTCAATCCCCTGGATCCCTGGGGAATGGGGAGGAGAATCAGCTCAGGTTTAGCAGGGCTGCAGCTGAATTTCCTGCCAAGGTCACATTGCAAACTTCCATAAAAATCTCAAGGCGCTCCGTAACTTTTTCCATGTTTAATTCATCTTTGCTCCCTTGCATTTCTCCTCTTTATGCTGGGTCCTAAACCTTTCAACTGGTATTATAAAATCTGGGCTGCAGTGAGGGTTCTGAGCTGGGAGCCAATGAGAGCTTGGGGGTTGAGGTTTGGAAAGATCAGCATTTAATGGTTGTGCCCATTACCGGCTTTGATGTGGGCACTGACAAAATAAAGCTGTCTTTCTCAGTGGACATTAAGTTCAGCTTAGTGCAACAGAGCAGGAGGCTGAAAATCGCAGGGTTTGGCACAAGAGGTCAGGTGCAAACTTTGGAAAAAAATAATTCTGAGCTCATTCCGCATCCTGGAAAATGCTGGAGAATTCCGAGGTGTTTACAGCTGGCAATTTCTGCTCACCTGCAGCCACAGGGATGTCTCCAGTGCACTGGAATGAACCTGGATTTTCCTGATATTAGATGTATAAAATAAGCCAGTGACTCAGAGAAATACTGATATTGCTTACCCAGCTGTGCTTGCTTGATTTCCCACTTCCCAGATGTTGTGTTCCCAAAAGTTCGGTTTCACCAGGCTGGAGAGGCTTCAAAATATGCAGCTCTCTGTGGTTTGGAGTGCAAATCTGGACGTGCCTGTAGGTGCTTAGTCACAAGCAAGTCTAAGACTAATTGTCTTTTTTTCTAAAAATAAGGGGATCTGCACCAGAAGGGGAGGCTCAAAGGGCTTGTTAAAGCACTTGCAAGCTAAAGCAAAAGTTTCCCTGCAAGGAGCCACATTCAGCACTTATTTTGATGGGTAAATAGAACATTTGTGCTGCCCAGGCATTCTGAATTTCGGTTCTTTCTGCGTTTGCTGGCGCCAGACAGATCTGCAGAGCTGTGCTTTCCCATTCCATGCTGTGCAGTCATCGCCAGGGAGGTGCTAAGTGACAGCTCTGATGGCAGGGTGACAGCAAAGCTGAGCAGCAGTTTTATTTTATTTTATTATTTTATTTTATTTTGTTGTCTGGAGGCTCAGGTGCTGCTCACAGACACAAATATCACAAAAGTAGTCAGCTCTGCATGGAGCTCTTTGCTAATAATAAAGTCATCACGCTTTCCAAACCAACGTGGAAGAGGAATTTCCATTTCTTGGTGAGGTTAGAGTTTCTGTAAAAGAATCAAACAAAGCTAGGGACAGCTCTGAGCAAGGGGAGAAACGTACTCAGCTTAAATTGGGAGAAAAAACAGGAAAAGTTTTTAGCAAAATGTAGTAAAAAGTTTTTGGGGGTGGTGAGGGAGATGTAGAAATATCAGTGTTGTCCGTGCAGAAATGGGAGAGGAAATGCAATGTCACTGGATTGACTGGCTAAAGCAGGAAGATTTATCTTCATTTTCCCTCTCCAGAGCTTTTCTCTGCCTCTCCTCAGCTCAGCATTTCCCTTGCAGGAGCAGCAGTTGACTGTGGGGTGGGTTTGGCTAGAAAAGAGATTTTTGGGTACTGTGGGACATTTTCTGGTGCTCCTTTGTGGGGAGAGGAATCTTCCCCAAGGACTGTGTGCTGTGTGTTCAAAGGAAAAGGTCTGGGAGGTTGTGCAGGGAATTCTTCATTTGTAAAATCATGGGATGGTTTGGGTTGAAGGGTCATCCAGGACCATCTCTTTCCACTACCCCAGGCTGCTCCAGGTTCCATTCAGCCTGGCCTTGAAAACTTCCAGGGTGTTTTTTTTTTCTTGAAGAGTGTCTTTAAATTGTTTTAATTGTTTTAAATTTGACATTGTGGATTTTAACTTGGCTGTGTTGAAATTGCACCTTCAGTGAGTTAAGATTTGGAGATCCCAAATCAGTGGGTTTGACTCTTCAGGTGTGATTTTTCAATCGGTTTTCATGACCAGATGGAAAAAAATGAACTTATTTTTGTGTCTCTTCTGTAATTTCCTGTTCCCCCACTTTGTGGACCATGGGAATGTTGATGTTGCTCTGGAGCTTGGCTGGGATTTGCAGCTCCACAGGAGATGATGAACTGAACAATCCTTGGAGCCAAAAATGCTGAACATTTTCAGTCCCAAATATTGAGGGAATCTCAGAGAGTTCCCTTGCTCTTGGAAGAGCCTATTGGTCCTTGTATCATGGAGAAAGAGTTGGCAATTTAAAATATATCCAGAAAAGAAATGATTAAAAATACTATTTGTTTATGCTAATCCATTTAAGAGGAGGATGGGTATAAGTTCTACTCAGCTCATCATTATGTATTGTGTAAAAACCCCCAAATTACTCTAATAATAGAAATACGAGCTGAGATGATTTGCCAGGGAGGGTTTTGAGGTATTTCAGTGTTACAAAGTGGTGGAGATTTGAGAATTGATCTGATTAACACCCAGTGAGGTGATACAGACATATGGATTCCTGACAGCTGACATTAAATAACGCAAACACGAGGGGCTAAAATAGAATTCAACTATTAAGTAAAGCTCGAAATGTCAAATAATTCCTTTTTTTTTTTTATAATGCAGTTAAGCAGCCTTTAGCACCAGGCTGAACTCCTCCAAACTCCTCCTCTTTAATCCCCACAGAAGCTGTAAAAGAGTTTTGCTCAAACCAGACCCTGGCTCTGCACGTTTTCAGTCAGAGTTTTGCAGGGCAAGGCAGTAAATGTTGCTGTGAGCCAAAGGAGACAAAGAGCCTTTGGTTGGTGCAATTAAAGATCAGCTTTGTCATAATCATAAAGCAGAGTTTCAAGGTCCTGGCCGTGGGCTGCTCTGGCTTCGTTAATAAATTATGACACTGAATGTTATATTGAATTATTTGCAAGGGTCTTTTCTTTTTCCCCTCTCTAGAGTGATGAGATTTTATTTTTCCCCACTCTGATCCTGGTTGGGGGGGGAAGGAAAACAACCCCAATTTCAGCTTGCCCAGAGGTTTAAATATACCAAACCACATCCCTAAAGTGTTTTGTGTTTCAAGTTTTATACCATTCCACTGTAACATTTCGGGATTTTGCCCTTTGCCTTCTGTTCCCAAGGAAAGGGCTGGGCTGGAGGTGGGGAGCACAGGCAGGGTCAGACTCCCTGCTCACATCCTGTCTGATTGGCACAGAAAAGGCATTAAAGCAAAGCTTCCAGAACTCTGGAGTTAAAAGTTCATCCCCAAAGTTGTTCATCAGGAGTGAGAAACGTCTGCTGAACTCTGCTGGAGGAGAGTTATGGGGCAGGGAATCATAAAGGGTCACAGAGGGGAGTTACAGTGCCCAGTGTGGCTGAAATGCAGTATTTAACAGGAATTTTAAGGGATCCAGCCTGAAAAAAGCTTGTCCAAACCATCATATATTTTCATTCGACGATTCGGGAATATTAATTGTTAATTTGAGCAAACTGCTGCATGGTTTTGATAATGAAAATAAAACCCAGGTATTTGGGAATGGGATGAAGAGATGAAAAGTCAGTCTGAGATTCCCTCCTGAATTATTTAGGATATTGACAGGAGGAAGGAGCTGCTCAGTAGTTTCCCCAATTTCATAATGTGAGGTGAGCAGTAAATACAATCCCTTCTTAGCTCAGCCCCCTGATTTATGACTTCATTAATAAAATGGATGGAATTTCTTTGAGTCATTACTTATTCAAATAGTTTGGAGAAAATATATGTTTTAAATCAAATGTGCAGTGGAATTTCTAATGAAGCCTCCAGAGAAACATGGAGTGAATATTCAAAGAAATGTCTATATCTGCTGATTCTAGAATAGTTAATATACTGGTAAGGAAAAAAAATCCATCCCAGCTCAGTCATACCATGCAGGATTTCCAATTCCCTGATGTGATGGATAGAACTGGTGCTCAAAAGCTGAAATAAAAAAAGAATTTAAAATAAAATCCAAAGTGTTAAATAGATGGAGTTGTTTCCTGTGAGTGGTGCAGTGAGTGAGAGAACTCCTGGGATGATGGGAAATGTCTGAATTAGCAAATCCTGACAAGGAGAGATCCAGGGAGCTCATGCAGGATGTGGGGTTTGGTTTAATTGGGGCTTTTTAATTACCATTTTTATTTCTTTAGTTAAATCTGCCACAGGGGGAGCAAGCAGCACCTTTAAATGTTTTTCCAGTGACCTATGACAAATATTTCCAACGCTGTCCTCTTCTTACATGGGAAAATAGTGAAGGAATATTTATATTGTTGGCATTTCCCTTGGTTTTCCTCTTTCAGTCTGTCCATAATCTGTGGTTTCTGCACATGGAAACCTTGCTGGGCTGAGCTTGGGAATGAATTTTCCTCTGCTGTGAAATGAGTTTGGATTCTGCTCTCATGCATTGATTGAAATTGTCCTCAGAGTTGTGTTTGTGTGTCTAACAACCTGCTTCTGCTAATTAGCGAAAAGTTAGCAGTGAAATTCCCAAGGGAAATTCGTGTCAGAGTCAGTTCAGAGAAATAATTTCACCTTTTGCTTGATCCCATTGCTGCCCTATTAAAAATCCCATTTTTGCACCATTAAAAATCTGTACAGTTTAATTTCAACAATTTCTGGTTATTTTAAATGCTGGCTGGAGCTCTGCTCTGACACACCAGCAATGAAAAGATTTTTCAGTGGAGCAGCTAAACTGACTTTTCACCTGGAGAGGGAACTTCAAACAGGCTGAAATTCTGGGTTTTAATTACATTTTGACTACTGGAGGTGTATTTGGTCAGACATTAAAGGAGCAGCTTTATGGCATTGTCAGCCTTGCTGTGCCTGAATATAAAACTGGAGATTTTCCACCAGATTTTCCTGGTGAGGAAGGAATTCACTGTTGTTTTGCACTGCAGCTTTTCATAAAGGAATGCAGCAATATTTCTAACTCTTTATTATCCCCATTTATGGCTTCTAATGGAGGATGCTTTGGTGTTTGGAGCTCCAGCTGGAACTTGATACATTTATGGTGTTATATTTGTTTATTTGTGCATTAGCATCGCTTTGGTGTAAATCTGAGTGTGGCTCAGCCAAGGCCTGGCAAATTAGAGGGGCAGAAATTCCATGGATATGGAGATGAATTTGGGAGTTTGTTGGAGGTGCAGTTAGGGTGAGAGGCTGGGAAGGTTGAGATTCCCTTCCTGAATCCCTTTAGGCAGCACAATCTGCATTTCTGCCTCAAATAGTGCAGATTTAGTTAATTAATTAACCTGTTCCCTATCAGGAGAGGGTTGTGTTGGGCTGGGAGAAGGGGGACTTTATGTATATTAAATATTACAAGGAAATTCCTATTAGTTCAGCCATCCTAATATGAAAATGAAAGCCTAATTAACATCCAGATAATAGGATCATTTATTCTGGAAAAGCCATTGAGCCCAACCATTCCACCAAGCCACCACCGAACTCTGTCCTCAGGTGCCACATGCGCAGGATTTGTGTTGAAATTCATGTTTTCATGTTGAAATCCATGGAGCTGAAGGTCAGACATGATTTGTGGTTTGAGGCTGACCCAGCTGGAGTTCAGGACATCCAAATGCTGGGAACACCAGAGATGGAATTCCCATGAGAGAAGTGTAGGGAGGCAAAAGGATCCTTCCATGGCCTGTAATGAAGGGCAGGTTTTCAATTCAGTGCAGATCACACTCATTTCTTCATTCTATAGAAATCCAGGGTCAGAATCCTTTTAAATCCCTTCGACTTTAATAAATGAACCAATAAAACCATCACTGAGAGAACGAGACCATCCAGAAAGAAACACTATGGCCCATTTGAAAAATCTTTGTTGATTTTTGAAGCATTTTAATTAGCGAGACGCGGTACAGTAGGATCGTTTTAATTTATTTTTTGTTTTCCTAACTGCTGAATTGTCCTCTTTAAATGATTTCCTTTTCAATGGCAAAGCTCTTTAAGGATGATTACTTTATTCATCTTCAGTCTGTGAGGGTGAGACGCTGGGAAATCGAGATTTGAAGGGGGTTTTGTGGTCGGGGTGATCCCAATCCTCCTGCACGTTCCAACAGCAGCCAAATCAATTCCCAAACTTTGATTTGTCGGTAAAAATTCTTTTGACAGATGGCATGTGCAGGGGCAATCTCAAACCTGGCTTTCACGGCGTGTTTATGGCGCTCTGTAAATAACTGCATCGTTCCTTCCCGAAGAAATAACACCTTAAAAAGATGATTACATCGGAGGGTGCTCTGCTTAGCTCAGCCTCTCACAAATCACAGGCTTCCCGTTCGAGCAAGTCCTCCTGCTCGTTGTGCTTTATTGTGCCTGCAGTGATTGTTTCCCTTTGTGCTGTGGCGAGGTGGGTGCTGGAGTTTGTTCTCTCGCCACCTGCCAGACTTCAGGCACCACCAGCATTTCGCTTTGCCTTTTATTTCATTTTATTTTCCTTTCTCTGCTCGGCTCCCTGCACTGCCTGTGAAAGGATTGCTCAGCTTGCTTTCCCATCCACTTCATGCCTCGAATGGGAGGAACTGAAGCTGGAGGAATTCAGAAGAAGCATCAAATGTCTGTTGGCCTTGATGCATATGAAAGGAAAAACTCTAAATATCCTCACAAAGCCCTGGGCATTGGTTGGTGCCAGCTGGACCCCACTGGCAGCAGTTTGTCCTGTGAATGCCTTTTTTCCTTGGCTTCACACGGAATTATATTAAATATTAGTTTCATCTGTTGCTGATTATCTGAGCCAAGAGAAATCTGTTGGGTTGGTAGCTTCTGTTTCCATGTCTTTGCTCCCCATTTCTCCTCTTTTGCTCAGGCAGAGCAGTTCTGAGCAGTGACAGGAATTTTCTGGGGTGGCTGTGACCCTGCAGGGTCTCTGTCCTCACAGTACCCTCTGAATTCAGGCTGGGAAAAGCTTTAATTGGGAAAATTATTGTGTCTTGATTCCAGCCCTGCCCTGGTAGGCCGTTCCAATGCCTGAGCACTCTTCCCATGAGGAATTTCCCAATATCCAAACCTCCCCTGGCACAACTTGGGGAAGTTTCCTCTCGTCACCTGGGAGAAAAGACAATATAATGTCCTAAATGATGGTATAAACATTAATAAATTCCTGAGATCTGCACCACAGCAGCTGCCCTGAGGTCTAAACTCCTGCCAGCGACTTTGTGGGAAGATGGGAGGAAACAACAATCAAGCCAAGGGTGGCACAAGTTAGGGAACAAAGCAGTTTTTAATCACAGAGCCATACGAACTAACAATTCCTCGGATTCCTGCTTTATGATCTGCATCTTGTTCAATCCTCTCTCATCGAAGAAGCACTCAGAGCATCACTTGAGGTGATGAGCTGACAATTCCCCCAGGAGCCTATTATTTATTACGAGGTGATTAATTTGCATCCACTGCTGGATGGATGGCTCTGCAATTTGTCCCTGCGCCTCTCGTGTTGTAACGATACAAACAAACTCTTCATTTCTTTCTCCCAGCACAACTTTTCTCCTTAAAATCTGCTGCAAGCCTTGCTCACTCATCTGCAGAATCCCAGATAATCCCTTTATGACAACGCTGTGTCTTGAACTGACCACCGAACGGCCTTAGGAGCTGCAGAGTGCTTTTAATTAACTTCTCCGAGAGGCTGTTTATCCCGTTTGTCTTCTTACTTTCTTATTTTTCAGTGTCACCGCGGCATCCTGTTTGTCCTCAGCCTTTCTTCTCCCCCCCTGCTAATTACAGACGGGGGAAATAAAAAGCTAACCTTGCTGGGAATTCGTTAATATTCAAATATTCCCCCGATGAGCCTGTAAATCTCTGTGCCGCGGTTTGCTGGTGCTTTACTCAGGAATTCACTTTTGGAGGGAGTGCAGAGCTGCAGTACAAATCAGCAACCATTTCTGGCATATTTAAATTTCATTTTCAACTCGCAGGCCTGAACAAAATTTCTGTTTTCACGCTGAGCATTAACAGGGATGAACTGCTCCAGAGTTAAGGTGAAATGAACAAAGGACTTTTAAGAAATTCTACTGTGGCCACGTCCCTTTTGAGGAAAGCTCCAAGTTATTTTTTGCTGTTATTACAGGCATTATTAAATATACATCTAACACTGTACAAATGCAGTGGTGCAGAGGTCTGGGCCCTAAAAACCCAGGAATTAGACAGAAATATCTTCACTCACAGGACTTTTCAAGATGAGAATTCTTGAGTAATGTGAGATGAAATTCTGACCCTTTGCTACAGGTCTGGCAGCTTTTCTTCTGATTAAAAAAAAAAAAAAATACAACTTTAATCAGCAAAAGATACAAACAAAATAACCCAACTGAAATTACACTCTGAATTATTTAGGAGGGCGCAGGAGATGAAAGCTGCTTAGGAGTTTCCAGGTTGGAGATAATGCGTCATGATCGATAAATGAACGCTGTCCTTCCTAACCCCAAATATATTTGGCATCCATTATTAAAGAGGTGTAAAATTGTCTGATTTCATTATTAATGCAGGGCTCTGCTGCAGCTGGTGTGTGGAGCTGGGGAGGTCACGCTGGAAGAACTTAGACTTGGCTTTGAGAGTTTTTATTTTTTAATTGTTTTAAAGGATTTGAGAAGACCTGCTTGCAATCTTCACCTCCCCTTCAGCCTTTCTGTCTGTTAGGTAATTTTGACTTTTTGGAGAGAAATGTGAGATTGGAGGGTGCAGCTCCTAAATTTGGGATTACCTGGGAATTGTGCCTTTAACAGATTATTATCCTTAAAAACACAAAGCCAAGGGAGAAAGGTGAAACAAAAGTACATTTACACAGTTTGTGTATTCATACAAATCCACTACAATCCCTAAATTTGCAAGATTTTCTCTGCCTTAATTCCTGCAGGATTTCCCTCACTGAACCTCTCTGATTTTCCCTTCCCTATCTGCCCTCATCTCCTCTTCCCACAGACTGCAAATGTCAGCAAGTCCTGCTGGGAATTTGCAGTTTGAGGCTTTTTGACTCGGAAACAAAACCCTAAAGCTCGTTATGGCACAGTTGTGTTCTTTCATTGTCTTGTTTCTGTCATCAGCTAATTCAAATTCCAGTTAATTTTGCAGTAAAATCAAAGTTCTGTAGATATTGATAAAGTTTGGGATATATTTTCAGCTGTTTTGTACTGGGAATAATTCCCTCCACGCCAGGAATTCCTGACAAAACCCTGAAGATTTTGTTTTGGGAGTATAAATTGGGATGTGCTGGACTTGGGCAGAGAATTGTGGTTTATTTTGCAAAAAAATCCCAAATCCTGTGATTTAGCTTCAGCTGGAACTCTGACTTGTTCTCTGGGCATCATTTAAGGGTTTCCATCTCCACAATTTGCTCTTTCTTTACAGTAAGTCTTGAGTTTTCACTTGAATTTTACTTTCTCTGCCAAACTGTTGTGAATCATGTGTTTGTTGCCCTGAAATATGAGCATTTCCTCTCCTCAAACAGAGGATTCCTCTGGAATGAGAGTGGAGGAACTTTGTACAACTTTTTAATTGACAATGACTCTTTTAGGGGAGAAAAGGTGTAGTTATTTCTACACTTCCCACTTCAAAAATATTAGAAAATAGAAAAATTGCATTTTTCCCATCAACTTTTTCTAAGTTGCTTATTTTTTACACCAAGTTTTCAAGTTGAATTTTAAGCCTCAGCAATGTATTGCTTTCTGCCAGCTGGATTTCAGACCTGTCCCATGGAGTTTAAAACCATGGAGATAACAGAATTTACCCTCTTTTCCTACACTCCAATGAAGTGAACTCACTTGATTCTTTTTCTTGAGGAAATCTGGTCATTCCAGAGATTCTCTTTAAATTCCAGTACTTTATAACCAAGCAAGAAATAGTGAGAATTATTTTTCTTACATGATCCTTTGATAAACTTTTGACTTTAATGCCAACTTGGGTGTGTTTTGAAGCTCTGCCTGTTGGCCAGTTTGACTCCCAGATGTGGGTTTTTTTTTGGTTTTTTTAGCTCTGCAGAGTGAAAATCTTGTGAATTCTCTGGAAGATCCAATCTCCAGGTAGCTCTTAGTGACATTTTATAGACTTGTAAATCTTATTCCAGGATCATTCACAGATAAACTTCGTTTTTTACTAGGAAATAAATAGGTGCCACTGGGAGTATCTTCCCTTTTATAGCTTCTTGTATCCTTGGATGTCTCTTGTTTCCCAGACAGTCAGAATCATCTCTTCACACTGGGAAAAGTCAATCTATCGAAAATCAATCCAAATGCTGCAGTTTGTTAAAGTATAATGGGAAGATTTTATCTCACTATTTTTTATTTTATTTCACTGCACAGATTTAAACCCAATTATTTCTCATAGCAAATAAGTATATTTAGGCAGCATCTGTGTGCTTTTGCAAGGATAAAATTATTAATAGGAGTACAAACACTCCCAGAAATACTGAAAAAAAAGCTACATTTTTCTTTTTTGCTTCTCTCCTTTAAAGCAGTTTCAGCTGTTCCATCTTCTCAGGAGTCACTGCATAAATAACAAACACAAATACAGAAGGAAAAATCAGCAAGCACTTATTTATTTATTCTTTTTTCTCACCTCATTTTTGTTGTGGCTCTCTTTTTGAGTTGTGCATCCTACTTTTTATTTGAGATGTATTACTGGGAGGGTGAAGTCATCACTAAAGCAGATGAAAGGAGATTTTAAAAGTGATGGATAAAATTGATAAAGGGGTTTTTACCAGACAGAATCAACTCCAAGGTTTGTGGCTGTTCCAAGGCCACAGCCCTTGCTGGAAAAAGAAAGCAGCAATAAATTGACAGAAACCAATGATTCAACCTTAAAATGAGCAGAAATGCACTCCCAGCTCCCAGCAGTATTCCGTGCGCATAAATTCCTTTTTTTACATTAAAGTTTAAGAAGATTTGGAGCAGCTCTTGTATAAAATATCTCCTGTCCAGGGTGCAGACACTGTAATCCTTAGCTCTGTCAGAATTCCAGTGCTATCACACATTAATCTGCTGGGTGAACCAGAGAATAAGATTTCCATGGGCTGGATTATTCCTTCTCTGTCTGCTCTGGGCCGGGCAGGAAGAGTTTTTAGGGAAAGGAACCTTGGCACAACTCTGCAGTTACTCACAGCAGGAGGAATGTGCAGCAGAGGAGTTTCTTATCCATTATGACCTGCTTTTTGTAAATTAAAATAAAATTAAAAGAAACTGGGGGTTCAGTCCCTGGCAGCTGTCTGTGGTTATCCATCTCTCCCCATGCCAATCTCTCTGTATAATCCCATATATTTTTTTATATGGAATGCTGTTTGGAGTGTTTCCTAGGAGCTTAAAAGATCCTTTCCACCCTTTGTGTTAGCTCTCCTTTTAATTTCTGGGAATGCTGCTCCTTTCTCCTCCTGTTCTTCACCTCTTGGGACTCACAGGTTTCGTTGTTTGCTTTTAAACATTCTTGCTGGCATCAAAACCTCATAAACTTTGGCAAAAAACCCCATTTAGGCTCCACTGTCCTAAATCTGAGAGACCAAATGTGTCCCCAGATCTGAAACTGGGGGAATTCCTAGCTCTGCCCTGCAGCTGCTCATTGCTGCAGTGCTTTTTGGGATCATCACAGAGCACAGCATTTTCCAGATGAGCTTCACTGCCAGTGCCAGGCTGGCTGGGATTGATTCCCTGGGTGCCCAGAGAGTTCCTCCTCCTCCTGTGTGGCTAGCACAGACATTTCCTGTGGGAATTCTTTTCTTTCTTCTTCCTGTGTTTTATAAACAAAGATAAAGTTTGGATGTTATTAAAAACAGTTTCTCAGGATGTGGACAGTTCAGGCCTGGCCAATCAGGCCTAGGGGGAGGTTTCAAACTGACCAATCTGGGTGACCTTTGAAAAGTCTATATAAGTTGGAATTAAATAATAAAATCTTCTTCTTGATGCCACATTTTGAACCTGGATCTTCTTACTCTGCTAGCGGCTCAACAGTGACATACCTGGGCAGGAATTTGATTATTTGGTTATTTGCAATCCCCATGATCTCCCAGATGGTTTCTGCATTCACCAACCCTTGCCATGTTTATTTTTGGGTTTGGATCATTGCCTTGCTTTTGCCAGCGCTGAGCCTTCTGGATCCACCCAGAAACCAAAACCTGCTCAATCACTGAATATCTGGCGGCTCTGTGGTGTTTTACTCTTTCTGTATTTGTATTTTCAGTTGTTAAGTTTGCTGTTTTCATTCTGGAGAGTGAACACTCTGGTTTTCTCCCAGATCATTGCAATGTGCTGACCCAGTCGCTTCCCTTCAGCTGCTCATTTGCTATCTGACATCCTGCTGTTTGCCTCTACCTCTGGCCTTGCCTAAATCCAACAATACTTTAATGTATCCGTGGGAATTCATATTTTTCTGCTTTCTGCAGCTTTCTTTAGAGTACAAATAAGGCTCAGCTGATAGCCCAGCACCTTTTTTTTTTTCCTTTTGAATGATAAACTGGACTGGAGAAAAACTTCTTTTTTTTTTTTCCCCCTCAATATTTGTGTTCACACAAACATCTTCCCTTTGAATCCTGATTTCCCTCTTAATATTTGGGGTTCTTCTGTAGCACAAAATCCAGTTAGAGCACAGTCCTCCCTTGAAGCAGATAATGGGATTTATTTTATTAGTGCAGGCTGGGGCTGTGTTCCAGCACTGCCCCTGAGTCAAGTTGCATTTCAGACATAAAACCAGGCCTGATTAGGTGCCATGGTTAAAATGGGATTTAGCTACACCTCAATTGCAGCCAATTTTAGCCTTTTTTTGTGGGGCTCAGGTAGAGAGGGTTGATTTGAGCAGCAGTGCTGCCCAGGGGCTGAGGCTGCTGGGGTTTATCAGATCAACACCTCTCAGCTGCTTGTTTGCTCCTGCAAATCCTCGGGAAGTTTTCTATTAGCAGCCTTTACAAGTCCTCACAGCCTCCAGAGGAAATTCCTCCAGAGGAAATCTGCTTCACACTGCTGGCTCATTGCATCTCTGCTTTGTCCTGCATGCAGTGGGGATGGTTTGGGCTAGGAGAGGAGATATCCACACCTCCCTTATCTGTCAGGTCCCTGTAAATCCACCTCTTTCAGGAGAAATGCCATAATTTTTGTAGATAACTTAAAAATTGCTGCTGATTGAGAAGGATGCAGGATTCCAACCCAAATGCACCAGCACTGGGAAAGATCAAAGACACCAAGCAGATCTGTTTGATTTTGATTTCTCTGCTTCATTTCAATGCCAAGAACCTCCATTGCCTCCCTGTCAGGCTGCAAAATCTTTATTTAATATTTGCAAGGACTGAAAGAAATTGCTGCTCCAATTATTGTTTTCCAGCAGGAAAATACCACCTCACTCAATGCCAGTCCATGTTTCTTGACCTGGGATCATCAAGTGCTTGCTTGGAATATTCCATAAATACGTTGTTCCAGTTGATAACTCTGATATGATTTCTAAAAATGGAAAGAAGCCTCATCATTCTGAACTCCAGCAGATGGGATTCTTGTCCTCAGTCTTTTTTGGAGTGTCAGCAGTGCCCAGCAGCAATGGGAGGGCTGGGAAGTGAGGAGGAAATCCAGAAGGCAATGCAGGAGTTGGATAAGTGAAGAGAAGCATGAAATTATAGGATTTCTGTAGGAGTTCTGTCCTGCTCTGCCCATGACTGGGGAATTCCCTGGCAGTAGGGGAGGGAACAGGGCAGCAGAACTGTGGAATGTGTTCACTGGAACACCAACCCTCTGGGGTTTAGGTTTTTCCCTGCAGCCCCTTGGGTTCTGCCTCAGCCTTTGGGGTGGTTTGGTGACACAGGAAAAGGTGTCACCTCATGTCACCACGGTGCACCTTGAGCTGGGTCTCACCTGGCATCAGGTTTGTCCCTTTGGTTTCCTGGGAAGGGAGGATGTTCTGTGAAGGATTTCTGTCTGCTCCAGGTCTTTCTTTTCCATGGACACATCCCAGCTGTGTTCATCACTGGATGTGCCTGGGCTCTGATCTGGTGGTTTTGGTTTTTATCTGAGCCCCAAGATCAGATTGCTTTTGGAGTGAAATCCAAGTCTCCTGTGCTGCACTTGACAGTTCCCAATAAACCTCCATTTATGATTCATGGACACCACAGCCATCAAATTCAGCACAGGATAATTTTCCGTAGCAGCAAACGACACCAAAATCCAGAAATCAAAAAGACTTACAGGCAAAGCTTGTTGCCTTTTGTGCTCTTTCTATTCCTTTCCTATTTTAAAGCCATTTTCAGAACCCAGTTTCCCTGTGACATTGTTCAACATCCCAGTTTCACTGAAGTACAGCTTTTCATTCATTCAACCATGAAGCTCTTGCTGTTACAAATGGATTTTTCTGTAAACATCATCATGTAGCCAGGTCTGGAGAACATCAAAACATCTCCGTGCAAGGAGCTGCTGTGTTGCTGCTGGGATTCTGCTGGGATTCTGCTGGAATTCTGCTGGAATTCTGCTGGGATTCTGCTGGGATTCTGCTGAGATTCTGCTGGGATTCTGCTGGAATTCTGCTGGGATTCTGCTGGAATTCTGCTGGAATTCTGCTGAGATTCTGCTGAGATTCTGCTGGGATTCTGCTGGGATTCTGCTGGGCTTCTGCTGGAATTCTGCTGGAATTCTGCTGGGATTCTGCTGGGCTTCTGCTGGAATTCTGCTGGAATTCTGCTGGAATTCTGCTGGGATTCTGCTGGGATTCTGCTGGAATTCTGCTGGAATTCTGCTGGGATTCTGCTGGAATTCTGCTGAGATTCTGCTGGGATTCTGCTGGAATTCTGCTGGAATTCTGCTGGAATTCTGCTGGGATTCTGCTGGAATTCTGCTGAGATTCTGCTGGGATTCTGCTGGAATTCTGCTGGGATTCTGCTGGGATTCTGCTGGAATTCTGCTGGGATTCTGCTGGAATTCTGCTGGAATTCTGCTGGCATTCTGCTCAACCTTTTATTTCTCCTTTGCCACCAGAAGCTCTTCTGCCTCTCAAGTGCCTCCACAGGAAGTCACTCTAAATCCTGAAATCTTCCAGTCCTTTGCAGGTCCAGCTGCCCCTGCTGTGTGTTTTACCTGGCTGATCACCACTCCAGGCTCCCAGGGTTTCACTGGAGGATCCACAATCTCTCCAGATTATCCCTCATCCCCACTCCTGCTGGCTGCTCACACTTCCAGCCTTTTCCACAGCTATGCTGTATTTCTCCTCGGAAAATTTCAGCATTTTTTCCCAGCTCTTCTTCTGAACCACAGCCCCATTTTTGATTTATGAGGCTTTTTATTCCTTTGCTTCTCTCTCTCCTTTGCAAGCAATTTACCTTTTCAGAGATAAAGCACAATCCCAGAGATATCTAACTGTGAAAATGTCTTTTTCTCCAGTGGCAAAATGTGCTGTAGCACCCAGACAGAGCTGCTTGGCTTTGAGATTTACCACTAATCCCAGTTATTTAAACTTGCCCTCAGAACTAACAGGCAGAGCGAGCAGGAGGTGAAAATCAGGCAAAGTTCTCAGTTTGTGTTTTAATTTCTAATTTCATGGTGTTAAATAATGTCGCCGTGGTAAATGGAGACAGGGAACAGGGAGAGAGAAAACCCCAAAAGAGTCAATAAACCATGAAAAGGAGAAGGCAGAGGAAGTAGAGATGGATGGGTAAATAGTGAGCAGCAAGAGTGTCTTGCAAGGAGGAATTCATTCTCTGGAAAAGCCTGAGAAGCTTTTTGTTGTTGAAACTTCTCTTTGTTGTCCAGGAAGCTCTGCAGGCAGCCAGGGAGTTTTGTGGTGAACATGGTGGTGCTGCTTGGACTTGATAATTTTTGAGGTTTAGTTCAACCTAAGGGATTTGGTGACATTTTTGGGTGTTTGGGTTGATTTTGCCAAGAGAAGAAGCTGAGGGATTCCAAAGCCTCCTGTTCCCTGCAATCGCTGGGCAAAGGGAGCTCTGGAGTGAGATTTGTGGCAAACGTGGGGTTGCTGATCACCTGCAGCTCTGATAAAGCTGCTAAACTGAATTAACAGTTGTCCTAGGTTGCAATATTGATGTAGTTAAGTATTCTATTACCACCAGCTGTGGGCCATTAGCTGCTATCACCCACTCCGGATGACAGGCAATGGGCCATCCGTTAGCTATTATCACTTGCTAACGACCCACCCCGCATGACAGGCAATGGGCCATCAGGGACCCACCGTGTGACTCATGGACTTATCTCATCCCATTGTGAGATGCTCTGCCCAGGAGGGAGGAACCAGGTGTTCCCACGTGGATATAACCTGGCCTTGGAACTGCCTGAGCTGGCCCTGTCTACTGGGTTCCCAGAGGACGAGAGCTACTACTGGATCTTCAGCTGGAGACTAGACCTTCACAGGATCACCGCTCCAACTGGACTACTTCAGTTGGACTGCTACTACCACCCTAACAGGGTGTTAGGTTGTATCTGACTTTGTCAGTGCTTTTCCTTGTATTATTTCACTTATTTTTAATTTCAATCTTGACTTGTGATCTCCCACTGGTTTGTTTTCAAACCAATACAACAGTATAACAAATCAGAAGAATGATGTGGAATTATGATCTAGATTTATTTAAAAACTGCTGAAAATGTAAAAAGAAACATCTGCCTTTCCAACGTAAGGTACCACAGCTTTCAATTCAATTTTAAGACAATTAAAACCTTTTTGTGTGTGTGAACTTGCTCTCAACCTACTAACAGCTCATCCTGCTCGTTCTGAACTATGCAAACTAAACAAAAAAATAAAAAAAAAATCAGAATAAAAGTCGGATCATGTGATTCCATGGAAGTTTCTTGCCAGCTGCTCCCACGTTATTGAGTAATCTATCATCAGGCTGGGGCTGCATTTGCAGTGATGCATTGCACTGATGCATCCTTAGGGGAACTCTATCCTTTGATATATTAGTCAATAACAGTCCTGAGGAGGGAAATATTTGGAGAAATCAGCCTCGGAAATCGGATTGCTGAAATGATCCATAAGTGCAGTGCAAATGGAAGCTATTGGCAGCTCGTGTTGGTGTTTTAGCTGTGTGAGTGAGGATTTGTACCCCAGGGACTTGGGCAAGCAGCAGTCTGATTTTCCTTGCCACAAGCTCCAGGATAAATGGGAGTACATGGAGATGGGAGGAGGAGAGGAAAGCTAGGGAAAAGGGCAGGGAGGAACCTCAGAAATTTGGGTTTGCCAGCCAAATTCGGGTGTGTGGTGCACTGGAAATCCTAGCAGGGTTTAGCCTTGAAATCTGTGTCAGAGTGTGCAATTATCCTTTCAATTTTCTCTGGAAGTGTGTGACTAGCACAGACCTTTCCCATGAGAATTCTTTTCTCTCTTTTTCCTGTGTTTTATAAACAAAGATAAAGTTTGGGTGTTATTAAAAACAGTTTCTCAGATTTGGACAGTTCAGGCCTGGCCAGTCAGGCCTAGCGAGAGATTTTGAACTGACCAATCTGGGTGACCTTTGAAAAGTCTATATAAGTTGGAATTAAATAATAAAAGCTTCTTCTTGATGCCACACTTTGAACCTGGGTCTTCTCACTCTGCTAGCGGCTCAACAGCGACTGAAGTGATTTTTGAGGAGACTCAAACCCAACCCACTGCTGGTGACAATTCTGGGCTGTGGCACAGTGTGGCTAGCACAGGTCTTTCCCATGAGAACTTTCTCCTGTGTTTTAAAAACAAAGATAAAGTTTGGATGTTATTAAAAACAGTGTCTCAGGATGTGGACAGTTCAGGCCTGGCCAGTCAGGCCTAGGGGGAGGTTTCTGACTGACCAATCTGGGTGACCTCTGAAAAGTCTATATAAGTTGGAATCAAAATAATAAAAGCTCTCTTTTCTATGCCACGCTGAGAATCCGGGGATTTCTTCTCTGCTAGAGGCTCAACAGCAACAGCACAGCACTGCTCTGATGGAGATAATCTCTGTAGCTGGGGGTGAAGCTTTTGGAAGAACCAAGCTGATAAATGGGGCTGAATTGTCATCAACCCCATGGGAGCTCTGGGGAAACAATTAAGTGCCAAAAAGCACAAAACCCCCTATTGTTTATCATTCAGGACATCCTCCTTCATGCTTTTTCCAATTCCTGAGGTTAGGCAAAAAGACTTTTCACCGTATGGAGATAAGGATTTAACCTTCAATATGGAAATTATTTAATAAGCTGCATGACCTTATTAAAACAAAGTGCTTTGCTCCCATTCTTGGCTCTTTAAAGAAACACCATTAAAAAAAAAAAAAAGACAATAAAATGATTGTTCCTCTGTGGTTATGCAGGGAAATAAATAACTTAGGACATGACTTATCTCATCTTAGGCTGAAATCTCTTCTAGTGAGCTATTTTTCAAATAAGCTTCTTAATTGGCAAAGATGTTTACATGGATTTTTTTTCTAAATTGGATGATAGCTGGTGAGTAAATAGGGAAAAAATGAAATACCAAAGATAAATATTTGTGAAGTGCCAAAAGGTTAAATTAACATTTCTTTGGGACTTTTTAAGGCAGAATTTTTACCGTGGTTTGGGAATTTGGAATGAAGATTTACAAATCCATTCTTGTGAAGCTTTTTGGGGTGCTGAGCTCCTTCTGTGAATTGGGTCATTTCCCACACCAGTGGCACGGTTCAGAATTTGGGGATCAGAGTGACATTATTTGGTCTCAGTCTGGAGGGCATGAAAATTCTGCACTAGATTTTGACCCTCATCATCTTAAATAAGAGAGAAAAATGAGTTCTAACTATATCTGCATATTTATTTTTCATTGATAAGACCTTGGGGTTGTGTAGAAAAGATATTTAGGCTGGAGAAGTGAAATTTAATTTAATTTTATTTTTTTTTCTTATGTTCATTCTCCAATAGATGAACCTGAACCTGTTCCCAGGCTCCACAACAGCCTTGTCCCAGACAGGAAAACGACAATCCAAAGCTAAATTGCAGAAATCCCTCTACCTTTAAAACCATGTGGAAATGGGAAAGCATTCATAATTATCCACTTTTTCTGTTTCAGAGGATTGATATTTAATATTTCAACCAGAAAGGCAACATTTACAATAACTCAGGTTCTGCTGCTGATTGAAAACACAAAAGTTTTCTGTCAGGTCGGTCTGAATTATCAGTGAAATTATTTATTCATTAAAAAAACCAGAGAAGAATAAATTTATGTGGTTAAGTTGAAAGCTGAAGTTGAATTAGAAGCTGAGAACAATATTTATTTGTAGTTTGGCCCCAGAGGTTGTGTTTAGTCTGGAATTCCACATATTCCTTTGCTGCTGCTCTCTGTTCTGAGAACCCACAGTAAGAATTTCTCAGCAAATTCAATGATTCATTCAATGATTCATTCAATGATTTTCCTGAAATTCCCTGGAAATATCAACCTCCTGGACACAGAAATCCATGACGAACCTGCAGCAATTCCTCACATCAGAAGGAAAGACTGAAACCACCCAAAAACCTGGGATGGAAAACAAATCTCCTCGAGTGTCCTGCTTGAGTTGTCCAAGAACTGCTGCCATTCCCCCTTTGCTGCAATTACAGTAATTCCCAAACTGAAATGTTATTTTTTGGAACAGGCTGGGAAGTTTGTCAGGCTGGGAAGTTTGTCAGAACTGTCATTCCTGCAGGAAGTTTTCAGCCTGAGCTTGTCAGCGTTTTCTGCCTGCCACAGTTTGTAGGAACACAAAACTCCTGACACTGGATTTAGGGATGTTTTTCGCCCCTCAGTATCAAGGCCAGAGGAAGAAAATTCTGATTCAGGGGAATGAGCTGGGGATGTTCTGCAGCTACCCCTGAGGATAAAGCAGTTCTGCACAAAAGTCAGCTTGAGCACCGTGGCTCACGTTGTTCTCCACCTGAGCCACTCCGCAGAATAATGAAATTCATTTGGCTAAAACTCAATTTGCCTCCTATTAACGACCCACCTGAGAGCCTAAATAATTTGGGAACTGAATTAAAAAATCCTTTTCAGCTGCTTTTCCCTGGTTTATTTACCATTTAGCAGACGAGGAGCAAAACACAATTCCATCAGGTTGAGAGGGAAAGCTGAGTCCCTGCTCGGTGTTTATCTTGCTGTTTAATTTGGAGATTATCTTTAGTGTCTTGGCTCTCCAAAGCAGATGGGCTGTAGGCTTGCTGTAAATCACCCTCAAAGGAGCTGTCTCTGCATGCCTGGGGCTGTAAAATGTAGGTGCTGTTGGAGCCCACACTGCACCTTGCCCATTTTTGCTGGTGTTCCTTTCTTTTTCCTCGTTGCTGAAATTCCATCGTGGCTTAAGTTGCTTTTCCTGATAACCGAAAAAGAGATTTTATGCTGTTTGCTGAATATTTCCTTTCACATCCCATCACTGCTGCAGTGTCTGAGTCCTCAGTTCTTACCTCTGATTTTGAATTACCTGAAACTCTCTTGGTTCTGCCTCGTTCTCACCAAGCAGTTGCTCCCATTCCCATTCCAGGTGGCAAACAGCTGCTTTTCCAAATAAATCAGGAAATTCTCTATTTCCCAGTACCAGGAGATACAGCACAGGACCCACAAATCTGAGGGTGCAGCTCAGACTGCTCCTTAAGTTATTTATAACTGTGCTGATTGAAATATTTATATTGTTTGTGGCTTTTTAAGGCCTTTTTTTAATTTTTTTTTTTGTCACCCCGTTTTTAGCACTTTTTGTGCAGCAGGAAAAAAAAAAAACCTTCTGTGACCTTCAGGATGAGAAAAAAAAACGAGGCTGGGAAAGGAAGATGTGAGCTGCAGATGGATGACATGAATAACTTGGGACAGAACAGCCTGTGAGTGGAGCAAAGTTATCCATCTCCTCCTCTTGCCAGCAGCTCATCATTCCATGATCTGTTCCAGGCAAAGAAAACTTTTCCTTATGCAGAAAAAACTTCCCTCAAACAACTGAGGACTTCCTCTGTTTCCAGCAGGCAGAACTCAACCCTGAGATTGAATTTGACTTCCCCATTTTGTTTTTTGGTTCTGCTGTGCCTTTGGTTTTAAAGGTTTTAAAGTATATATATCTAATATATTAATATTGGGATATCATTATTAATTTTTCCTATATATTTATTTATAAATCTATACTACATATATATACACACTCTATATATATATACTATATATATTTTATATATATACACATATATACTATATATACTTTATATATATATATATACACACACTATATATATTATATATATAAATATACACATATAGGAATATATGCTAATATGCCTAAATAAAAGTAAATAATCTGGGGGAAAAGGCACAGCTTTGGGATGCTCTAAAGGAGAAAGTTATCCACATCTCCAGCAAACTAATAGGAATCAAATCCTTAGCAGAAAATGCAGCAACTGGAGGGGAAAAAAAAAATAAAAACCAGCTTGGAACTCAATGGCAGAGATTAGAAATTGGCTATTTTTGGGTTTTTGGAGTTGCACAGCAATGATTCTCTGTGGTGTCAACAGAGTCACCAGCTCTGCAAGGAGGGCTGGGGTGGGTATTTTTAGGAAGGGCTCCATCTGGGCCAGAGAGCTGCAAGAACAGCTCGGGAATTCGGCAGGAAGTTCTGAGCTGACATTGAACCAACTTTGAATTCCGGCAGAATTAAGGGGAAAGTTTCCCTCACCTCTTGTTTCCTCTGCTCACCCTGTGTGCTTCGCCAGGGATGTCCTCAACAGCTGAAATTTTAACCAAACTGGGAAAAAGAACCAAACAACAAATAAGATTTGGTTTTGTAAATAGATAACTTAGAAGGAGGAATAAAAGTAAATAATTTGGGGGGAAAAGGCACAGCTTTGGGGTGCTCTAAAGGAGAAAGTTATCCACATCCCCAGCAAACTCATAACAATCAAATCCTTAGCAAAAAAATGTAGCAACTGGGGGAAAAAGAAAGGAAAAAGTGCTCAGCCACTATAAAAATGGGGTTTAGCTGCTGTAATTTAGCTGTTCTCTCATTGTGATTATTCACCACATTTAAGAAAAAAGTCTTTGGATTTTTTTTAACTTTTAAAATCTTTCATTGAGAAAAAAAATAATTCTATTTCTTCCTAACAAAAAGCCCCCTGATGCCATTCCCCTCCTTTTCCAGAGGTTTACCTGTTTTTAGTTGCTCATGCATTGAGCCAATCTGCAGGGAGAATTAATATATTAGATATACCAAGCCAGCTCATTTTTCTTCTGTCACTTTTGCCGTGATTAATGATAGCGAAAGTGTGTTTAACTCTGTTCCAAATGACACTTCTGCTCTTGCTCAGTGCTTGGATACTTTTTGAGTCTGTTATCATTAACTAAAAATAAATTCCAGTTACACTGCAAAGGCAGATAAAACCATTTCTTTCGCTGTTTCCTTCCCTCTCGTGTTTATTCTTGCTTTGTCCTGCTGGAATGACTGTTTTTATGCATTTAAATATTGTGGACATTTCCAGCAGCTGTAAAGATTATGCAATTAAGTGGCATTTAAGCTTCCTGTATTTTATAAATATAAAGTGAAATATTGATATCTCCTTTAAATGGACAGTTTCAAGCTCATAATTGTCCAGCTACTAAAAGCCCTGGGCCCTGAGGTGGCAGGGAGATAAAAATCTCTCTCCCATCTGATAAACCAGCTTTAAAGAGAATCAATACCTAAATCTATCACCTGCTTTTATAACAATATCCTGCACTAGCAGCACAGCACAAAAAACAGCCAGGAGACCATTAAGTGCAGGAAATTCTTCTAAACTGGTTTCTCATAAACCAGAAAAAAGGGTCAGGGGGGGATGAAGGATAGAAAGGGATTGTTGCTAGGATTGCAAAGGAATATTTTAATGCCATGAGGGATTTTTAGGAATTTTAAAGCCTTTCTTGCAGAAGAGTCTCTGTGTGTCCCCAGGACCTCCTGGGCTCATTTAAAACCTTTGGTTCTCTCCAGCTGTTAACAGAAAAGAGCCATTTAATGACTGATATGTTACATAATGATTTGCTCATATGAGGAGCCAGGGAGGTTTGGATTCCCCATCCCTCCAAGGAATTCCTGGCTGTGACACTCAGTGCTCTGGGCTGGGGACAAGATGAGGATCTGTCACAGCTTGGACTCCATGACCTCAGAGGGCTTTCCCAACCTCAACATTCCATGATTCTCTTGGTTTTCCCCTTCTTGCCTCCTCATGAAGGTGAAGCAATTTTTAATTTTATTTCTGCCAGAAGGTGGGAGCAGAAATTCCCACCGCTGGTCCAGAGGAGAGGGAGAAATTCCAGTATTTATCTAGACTGCAAAGGCTTGGAGGAAGTGGTTGGTTGGTGAATCCTTGCAGGGCTCCTCCTAGGAAAAGCAGAGTGGATTGATAGATTCTATCTTTAGTGAGTATTTGCAACACGTCGTGAGTCTCTCTGGGTTTTGAGTCACTGCAAAGCAGAACTACCTATTATCAAACTTATTATTTCATAAGCAATCTGCCCATCAGCCACTTAGAAAGAGGGGGGGAAAAAAAATTGCATTATTAATGCAGATTGGTATTGCTGCGTGAAAACTGCTCAGCCGCTGTGAAAACTGCTCATCCACCACCAGGCAAAAAGAAAATTTGAATTATTAATGTGGATTATTAATTCCACCCAAAATCCCTTAAAGGGATATGAAAGGTTTCAGCATTTCTTTTGAGGAGATTTCAGAGTGGTGAAGCCAGGCTGTGCAGAGCAGCTGTCTCCAGCATATTAAAAGAACATCAATAATGAATGAGTTATGGAGAATCATCCCCCAAGAAAAGCAAAAGATGCATTGTTAATGTATATTATTTGTATTAAATGAAATCCCCAGAAAGAGAACTCGAGGAACTGCAGAGTGTCAGTTGCAGACTTGCTGCATAATCAATGGAAATCAGAGATCAGCAATGTGCTTTATCTGTCCTGCCAGCCTGGCTTGGGGAATTCCAGAATCCTGCTTGGAAATGGGTTGGACTCAGTGGAAATTGCTGTTTGTGTCACAGTGAGGAAGGGCTGGGAAAGCACCAAGTGGAGTCCATGGGGTCAGGGGTGGATTTGCTGAAGGAGGAAAGAAGTGGGACTGAAACTCTGGATTCTCATTTCGGTGGCTGCTCAGATCAACACATTTTTTCCCTTTTTTTTTATGATGAGATGCAGGAAAATAGATATGGAAGTTGATGGAAAAGATGAAGGTAAAGTGATGTCCCAGCTGGACTTCATCCTTTATTAGTTTTTGCTTTTCCTCCAGAAAGCTTGAGGTTTAGGGATGTGTCTTTGGCTTTAGCTGGAATGCAGAAACAAACCTTCCCAAATATTCTATTGGCTTCATCCTTGAAGGTGCAGAGAAATCACCCCAAGAGCTCCAGCAAAGCCATTAAAGCTCTAATCTATGTCAAATATGCTGCTCAAGAAAATAAATGAGATGCACTTCATGGTACAGAATCTCTTGGTCTCAGGTCACTGAGCCAATTTCGTGAAACATGATACATATTTAAGCCACTTTTAAGGGATTTGAGGACATGATCACATGTCCTCTGCTGATCAGGTGTAATTTATTTGGAGGGTCTGACAAGCTGTAGTGTTTTGATTGAACATCCAGGCTGCTCAGTCAGCAGGAGTCAGGAATGGCAAATCTTCTGGCACAGGTTTTGTGGGGTGCTTGGCAGCCTGGAGGTGGCAGAGGGTTTGCAAAGCAATTTTTCTGAGTGGCTGTTTCATTAGCAGTGCAATCTGTGGGTACACAGCCTGAAACTCATTTGAAACATCTGTGGGGAGCCCAGCATGGAGTGATGCTGGGAATGTTTCACCTTTTTCAGCTCAGGTGAAACATCCCAGCCCTGGAGCAGCAGGATCTGCTGTCCCTGTGCCCTGCCTCTGCTCCAGCCTGACCTCCCCTGAGCCTGCAAAGTGCTTCTGTCGACCTGCTAAAAGGATAGTTTGGAGGGTGAACGTGGTGTTAGCCAACCTGGTGACCTTATTTCCTCATCTGCATTGTCCCACAGGAGATTATCCATGGCTGTGGTTGTGTTCCCAGCTTTCCATGCCTTCATCCCCTCCGCCTGGGGAGGCCAAGGCTCAGGAGGGGTAAATGGCTTTTGGAAGGTTCTTGGGGAAGTTTATTCTGGGGAAATACAAAAATGATGTTTCAAGATGTAAAATAAGTGCTTCAGTCACTGCTCTGTCTTCCTCTCCCATGAGGAATTCCCGTGGCTAAGGGACAGCAAGGTCCCATTAATGGGTTAGTGTCACCCTCTGTCACCTGCTCAGGAGCTGAAGAACATCAAACTAGTTTTGAAGCCACATTCAGCCATCAGATCCTTTATTTCCATCTTCAATTCCTGTCGCGGATTTATTTTGGTTGCGTCGTTAAAAAGAAATTGTTGTTGTTATTATTCTCGTTATTATTATTATTATTATCTACAGAAAGAAACTCCTTTGCCCAGCAGATTGTCAAAGCTTTAAACGACTCAACACATGGGAGTTTTTACACCCTTTTTTTCTGCAGACCTGAACAACTGCAGAACAGATGGTTCGGCTGGTAATGGAGGTAAAAGGCTCTGCAGATTAAAAAATTGTTGACTATTTTTGAGCCATTTCTGCTTTGGCATTTTGCCTCCCTTTTGCATCTTTGCACAGCACATAAAATGAGGCATTTCGGAATGTTTTCAACTTTTAAAAACTTCCAACGATGCACAGTTTGTTCTGTGTAGGAGCTCAAAAGTGAGAGCTGACCCAAAGGAAGGAGAGTTAAAAGTAATGAAATGTCTTTGGAATTTCTGATGAAACAAGTATTTTGGCTTAGCATTTTTTTCTCTTTCCATTAAAGTCACTTTTTGTAAACAGGCTGAGATAAGAATTTGCTTCTTGAAAATAATTTTGTCTCAACTCATTTTAACCAATGTAATACGGACAGAGTTGTCTTCTGAAAGGCACAATTTGATAAAAAGTCAAACTTTTGTTATCAAATTAGGATTTAGGGGGTTAAAAAAGCCCCATGGATGATCTTTGCGCTGCATTCATATCCTTCAGAAAAAATGTTTTACTCCTTTCAGGCCTCTCAGGTGGTTTGGCAGCAGGTACCTGCAAATTGTCAAAAATCAGGCTATCTGCACAGGTGGATCTCATGTATTAAATGCTCATGCATTAAAGTGAAACACCCCCAGCTGTTTTGCAGAATCAGTGCCTTGCTCTAAAAGTGGTGGGGGTGTTCTCCACCCTGGCATCCCTCAGGGCAGGGGTTTTCCATGGGATTTAAAATTCACATCCACAAAGGAAGGGCTTCTCCCAGCATTGGCTGCTCTGCAGGTAACCCCAGCTTTGACATTTATCAATTTTTTTTTTAATGTGTTGTCTTGAGTGTTGGATTTATTTGGTGAGGCCATTAACGCCACAGACATGGCTAGACTGGGGAGCAACAATTGATGACACCAAATAGAGATGAAATTTAGCTCCCAACTCCCTTTTTTCACTGAGAAATCCTCCCTGCCAGGCAGGGCAGACAGGAAGGATCTCCAGTGGGTTGGAGAGTTCAGAGGGCTCTGGGGTTGGGGCAATGTGGGTTAGAGATTCCCAAAAAACTCTGCTTTTCTTCTTGTGCCTGCAGAGCCATTCTGACTGACCCCAGAGCTCCATCACAAACTTTTTCCTTCACTCACATCTTTTCCCCACCACCTGCCCTCAGTTGTTTCTCTCTTTTCCATGGGTACCATTTGTTAATGATCAATGTGATCTCCACAGGGGCAGCATTTAAGGAACTGTAATACTCAACAACCTTCTTACCTTAATTGAGTGTTTATCTCAGCTATTAAATATTCTTCAGAGTTCTTTTAGAGGAAAACCTTGAGGTGCTCATTAAAATTAATGTGTGTGGTTTGTTTGTTTAGCTGCCAGGAAAAGAAAACACGAGTGTTTCCAGCCTCCCTGGGAATGTGCAGAGGTGAGAAGCAGGGTGGAACTGGGAGGGGTGGGAAGGAACTGGGGACAGCAGTGACTGTTTTCCCAATATTTCAAATATTGGGAAATATTTTCCCAATATTTCAAACCTACACACGCTCTGATGGGGTGATTTACTGAAAAATACTGTCAGTATTTTTATTAGAGATACCTTGCAAAATGAGGGGGGGGAAAAAAAGGATAATTAGGGTAAATCCTCAGTATTAGCACTGTAAATTTAGCAAGGCTTTTGAGTCACACGAAGCAGGCTCAGCTGGTGCTGGAGCCCCAGGTCACCAAAGGTTTGAAACAGCATTAAATTACAGTGCTGCCATGGGAGGCACTGGAAAGGCCAAGAAAAAATAGATTCTGTGGGTAGGGATGAAAAATTCCAGACAAGCTGATTACCTCATGCAAGAGAATGAGTTAATACTTGCAGCAAGGCTGTAAATTGTTTCTTCCTTGAGGAGTCGTTTTCAGCTATTGTGTGATTTGGATTTAAGGTGATTTTCTTGGTGGGCTCTGGGGTGTGGCAGTGTCAGAAATCACATTTGGAGGAGCTGAGGTCACACTTCTGTTGGATAGTGGACAAGGTGAAAGTGGAGGATTTTTATCTTAAATATGAAATTTTGCTCAGGAATAACAAGAAGGTAAATGAGAGAACTCTGATAATGGGAATGGCGTTTGATCTCTGCATCACTTCACATGTGCTTTGGGAAATGGGCTCAAGTTGCACCAGAAAAGCCAAATATTGGGGAAAATCTCCTCGTGGAAATGTTGTCAAGCATTAGAACAGGCTGCTCAGGGAGGTGGTGAAGTTTCCATCCCTAAAGGGTTCCAAAAAGTGTGAATTTGGCACTTGAGGAGATGCTCTGGTGGTGGACAGTTGGACTTGGTGAGCTCAGAGGTCTTTCCCAACCTGAATGATTCCATGATTCTACCTGAGATTGCAGTATTTGGGGAGGAAAAATTCAGAATTAAGTCAATTGTGGTTCCTAACTGCTTTATCTGGGTTCAAGGGTATTTTTGGAAGGAGTAGTGGAATTATTCCTGGCACTGATTGTGCTGACAGCAAGGCTGATTTTAGAGTGATAGTGGAAGATAAAGGGTATTTGGCTTTCATCTGAATAAGTGGTTTGAGAAATGCAAAAAAAGGCAACCAACAGTTTTAAAAAAATGGAGATTATAAGCAGTGAGTTTGGGGATTTAAGTTAGTCAATACAGAAAAAAGAGTAAAAAGCTTAAAAAGTTATTACCTAAAAAAAAAAAAAGTAAATTGTCTAGATGAAAAATGGGCTGAATACAAAAATTACTGAAGTATTAACATAGCAAAATGATCTTGCAGTGAGTAGCTTGAGCTCTCTTTTAAACTGAGAATATTCTGTATTTCTTTTGGATTCCAATACAAAAATCAGCTTTGCTCTTTCAGGATGACTCTACTGAATTGCCTGCAAGAATATGAGATTTCAAGTAGCCTGGTAAAGGCATATCAAAAATAAATAAAATGGAGAGATGTCGCAGGTTACAATTTCTAGGCCTCAGTGGTTTGTACAGAGCAGCATTGAGATTTCAGAGCTCAAAGTCACCTGTGGGTCATGAATTTATGGATGAATTTATGGGATGAATCCCATTCATTTTCCACCAGAACCCAAAGAAAAGGTGCTAGGAGAGAATGGCAGATGTTCAGAAGACTTTGCAACCACAATTTCCAGAAAATTCAGTGCAATATGTTTAAACCACCAACTTCCAGTGAAGACCAGACGAGTTCCTTCCTCTAACTTGAACTCTTGACTTCTTGAAACTCAAGAGCCATTGTTGACCCTCTCACTGTATTCTTTTTGGTCCCTTTTAAGTGTAGCTGGGCTGCAACTGTAAAGGAATGTGGAACAATTGTAAAAACAATGATAAAAACGCTGCCTCTCCTGGATGTCTGAAGTGGTGGTGGAGGTGGCTGCAAACCGTGCTCGGAATTGGCGATGAGCAAAGGGATTTTGGTGAAGGTGAGCTGAATCACAAACAGCAGTTTGGTTTGCTGGAGTTCCTGTGGCAGAGCTGAGCCTTCAGGAGTTGTTCACTTGCTCTCAATAAACAGCACCTGGAAGAACAGGGGCGAGGAAGGAAAATTGTCATTAGGAATGGAGATTTTTTATTGTCTCTCATCCCCTGTCCCTCCTTGTGAGCTGCAGTAAATATTGATTTGTGGGCAGGAGCAACGAGGGCTTTGCTTGTGCCCATTCTGATCTCATCAGAGGTGAGCAGGAAAGGGCAATACTTAATGACATTTTCCCCGAGACCAGAAATCACTCTGGTATTTAAAAAAACCCCAGCATTATGCTGAAAAACGAAAATAGCTGTCAGTGGGAATCAGCATTAGATTTGTGCCGTGAAAAATTCTGAAGAGCGAAACTCTAAAAGAAGCCCTCTAAGTATCACCTCAGCTGTTTAGTACTACTGGGAACACTTTTATTTTATTTTTAAATCGGCACAGAGTTGCATGTTGGAGTGGAACAGAGAGGAAAGAGATAGTAATTCAGTTTGCAGTGTGAAATGGATGGATTTCAAGCAGGATTCTCCAGTCTTGCCCCAGGAGAGCTCCAAGGCAGTGTTCCTAAAGTCATGTCAGTGGCTTGCCCCTGGTCCTGGAGAGGGCAGAAATGCCATTATTGAGGTTTGTTGTCGGGCTCTGGCATTGTTTCACACAGCCCAGGCCTCCTGGGTGCTCATCTTGTTCGAGTTGATGGCAAACAGAGCATTCCAGGCTGTGTGCTGGGCAGGGAATTGCTGAGCTGTCAGCAGCTGGAGAATGATCCACGTCAGGCTGTGACACCCGGGAATTGTGACACAACATGCTGGGTAAATGGAAAAGTCTTGCTTGGAGCAGGGGAGTGTTTAATCCGTGTAAATGTCACCTCGGTGCTGTGGGAATTCCTGGCTTTGGGAAAGTCAGGTTCTCACTGCTCCCTGCATGACCTCCCAGAGTGCCAGGGAGGAGTTCAGTGTCACACCTCGAATGCTCAAAGAGCCCAACACAGGAGCAGCAAACATCCACCCCGAGGATGGAATCTGCTCTGGAATATCCAAACCCACCTGAATCCTTCCCTGGGAGGCTAGGGAGATCCTGGGATGGAATTCCCAGAGAAGCTGTGGTGCCCCTGGATCCCTGGAATGTCCAAAGCCAGGCTGGACAGGGCTTAGTTCACCCTGGGACAATGGAAGGTGTCCCTGCCATGGCTGGGGTGGGACAAGATAATCTTTAAGGTCACTTCCAACCCAAACTTGTTGTGATTCTATGCTCCTTAGAAATCTCAGTTTTATACCCTAATCAATTCCCTTAGCTTTATCAGGAATGACAAACCGAGGGAGATTTCTCGGGAGAAACTGCTCAGTCAGCTGCACATCTCATTTGAATGTCAACAAAATGTGCAAAATGCACCCAGAAAGATAAATTTGCTTTAACCAAGACTTCAGAGTCACATTCATGAGAGCAGTTAGGCCAATACTTTACACTGGTACTAAATCTGTAAGAAAAGAAAAAGAGAAATATTTGATAAAAAGATACTCCAAGTGTATTTTTGACCTCAGGTCCTCTGCTGTTGTTAAATTTGGGCAGATGTCCAACTCCTGTGCTCATCAGCCCAGGTGCCACCAGAGTTGTTGCACTTCATTGGGTTTAATTTTCCAGGGAAGCTCATCCCTGTCTGCGAGCAGATCTTTGCTGAAACTTGGGCTGGTGCCCATCTTTTGTGTGTGAACCATCTCAAACATTTAATAATCACCCCAAAAAAAAAAAAAAATCAGGAACCAACTGGGAGAGTTTTATTGCTGCCTGGATCAGGAGATCCACTGAAAAACAACAGTCAAGGTGTTGGTGGCTTCACAGGCAGGAGGGAGAATCTGCATTCCAGCAACCTTGGGAAATCAGTGAAGAAGGAAAGATAAAGCCACAGTTAAGGAAAAATTCATTAGGCAACACTTTTGTTTCTGATGCATCGTTGGATGCAATTAAATTTTTGGCAGGAGCAGTGGTGTGAAATGTTTTGTCCAGAAGGTTATTGTAGCTGGAATCGAAAGGCTGGACAGGCAAACGACGATTGTCATCAGAACAGGAGAGAGAGAAGTTGGCTGTTTGTAAAGATGCAAGGCAAAGTGCTGATTCCCAGTGGGAATCCAGGATTCCTGCTGGAGATGGAATTCCCAATCCTGCCCTGTGTGGGGTTGGAAGAATCTGTAGAGATAAAGTGTAGATGTGGTTTTATACCACGAGGAATATATGTTATTCCTCTGTCATGTAAAACATTTAATTCAATCACCCTGCATTCTACAAAAAAACCCCAAAAAACAACCCAAAACCCCAAAACAGCCCAGCCATGAATACAAGGAAAAGGAACATGTTTTTTCTGCAGGCAATTAAATCACACCCTTTTCATAAAACATAAATCCTTCATTTCTTACCCAACTGCAGCAACAGCCACGTTAGATAACGAATTATGCAGATTTGCTTTCAGAGACTATTTCCCCCCTTTTCCTACCACAGTTGTGTGTTTTAGAGAAAGCTGGTTGACATGAGAGGTACTTTGAAGAGAGGACGTGTTTCTAACTGTTCCACAGCCTCTTGGAGCAGCCTGAGGAGCTGTTTTTGGCCACCCAAAGCGCTGGATCTCCGCAGGGATGGTGCAGAAAGTGAATTATGGAGCTCAGCCTCTTGTTCTCTGGGAAACTTTTCAAAAGGAGCCTCGGCTGGCCAGGGTGGGCTTTTCTCACCCTTGCAAGAAGAAAGTGCCTCTTGTCTTGGATTCATGTCGAGTAATTAGTTTCCTTCAGAGCAGAGAATAACTAATCCTCTGCAGTTTATCTGAGGAAAGGGTCAAACAAAGGCTCTGCTGTTTTGTCAGAAGAAGTTACAAAGCAAGACAAATAAATACATCGTTCAGCTGAAGCACAGCTTTGTTTAGAAGCTTCAGGAGCTCTCGTGGGTTTGATTTAAGGATGCATCCAAGCCCTCTGCAGGGCTTTGGTGGAGAGCTGAGTTTAACAAAGCAAATCATCAGGGCTCTGCTCAGCGGTGGGAGGCTCTGAGCTTGATAAACAAGCTTTGCTTGTCCTCTGGACGTGGCTGGTGAATAACATCTTGCTTTTGCTGTCAGTGCAATAAAAGGAAGGTATCAAAGCGTTCTGGGCATTTCCCCTGGCTGCCAGGCTCGTTACCCAGAGTGGAGCTCTGTGTGTCATGGCTTGAGACTTCACTGATTGTGGTTAGCGAGGCACATCAGCAAAGGGCTTTGGGGTTTTTTTTTTTTTTTTTTTGGCATTTTCCTTGCTGAATGAAGTCAGATGGGAGTGAGGCATGTCCTGGGTTGGGTGGTCTGTCCTTTCCATGTGCAGGGATGGACATTCTCTCCTCTCTCTGCTGCTCCTCCTGGCAATCCACTGTTTATTTTCACTAATCTTGCTAAATACGATTCCAAACAGCTTAAAACCAAATAGTTACCTCAGTTTCACTTCAGCATTATGAGTGTTGTAAGAACAGGGAAGGATTAAGGGAGACAGAATTGCAGCAGGAAAAGCGCTGAAGATTGACCAGCCAAGAGTTTCACTCAGAGCTGACATCATGTCTTGTGTCACAAACTTGGTTTTTCAAACTTTTTTTGGGAGAAGAAAGCAATGAACTGGCTGTCATTTAATTGAGGCCCTGCCTCAGTAACCTAGTAAGGAACTTAGCCCAACAAACCACAAGGTCTAAGAAATGTTCCTTGCAGTTAAATCTCTCCTAAAAGGAGATATGTCATCCATACCATCTTCTCAGCAGCCATAAAATTATATACATATATAAAAACATACCTATTTCTTGGAAAGGTCATCTCTGCTGAAATGTTAATTAGATGTTGGTGCTGTTAAATATTAATAGACTGAAGTTCAACAACAAAATGTCTTTATCTCAGTGTCATTGTAAATATATTTTTAATGCTGTTTCCCAGAGATTCCTGGGGATAAATAATTTTTTCCTTTCATTTTCTTCCTCTCAAGTGGCTGCTCCCAGGAAAAGCAGCCCCATAAGTCAGTGCCCGCTGTAGTAATAAATTAAAATTCTTCTAAGCAGGAATCTAAACCCAGCAGTGTTGCTGCAGAAACTCTTAATAAATTACACACATTCATTGCACTTTACCAGATTATTAAAACACTTAAATATTATTAGCTGGGCTGCCTGAGAGCAGTGGGCTTCTCTGTGTGGAAATGTGTGCTCTGAAAGGCTTCCAGAAAGTCCCAGTGGATGGAGGACGCCCAGTGATTCTCTCAACTTATTCCTCCCTCCTTTCTGAATTCTCTGTGTAGCAGCCTGGATTTCTCCCCGAAATTAATTGTTTTAATTATGGCAAATGGCTGGAATGGCTGCTGTGTGAGGGAAGAATTAAAACTCTCTGGGATGGTTTGGAGCAGAGAGGGACATAAAGAGGGCACATGATGGAGATAGCCCAGTAATGAATTGCACACACAGAAAGTAAATCTGGCACTTCCACTTAGCCTTTCCTGCAACACAAGGAGCAGGGGACTTGTAATGGAAGCCAAAGGCAGCGGGATGGAAGCCATTAAAGGAAATAAGTATTTACACAAATGCATAATTAACCTGTGGAGGGAATTCCCAGCGGAGCTGAGGGAAGCCAGGAGCTCGGTGGGGTTTAGCCAGGTCTGGGGATAATGGGAACATCTGGATTAGCCAGGACTGTGGGTAATGGGAACATCTGGATTAGCCAGGACTGTGGGTAAGGGGAACATCTGGATTAGCCAGGACTGTGGGTAAGGGGAACATCTGGATTGGGGCGGATGGGAAGTGTGAAGGGACTGCAGAGTGTGCAAACCCTCAGGAAAACAGCACTGGCAGCACAAACCTGGCACAGGGAGCAAAGAAATGACTGAGGGAGGAGGAATTTCCGTAACTGAGCATTTTGCTCAGGTAAATGCCACTGTGTCACTTCTTTAGGGGGGAGGTTGTGATGGGACAGTGACAGTTCTGTGCTTGATTTACCCCAACTGAGCCAAGAAAACATATTGAACATCAGGGGAAAACAAATTGAGAGCAAACTGTTTCTGTTCTATACAGTTGTTATCACAGCATTCCTAGAGGAAGGCACAATAAATAAATAGAATTCATCTTTGGGAAACAGATTAGTTTCCCACATCAGCTGAGATGGGAGCTGTGTGGTGGCAGCACTGCTGTCCCTCCTGGTTTGCCCATTCAGTGTTTCAGTTTATCCACTCCTTCTGAGGCCTTAATGTTTTAAACCCTCTAATAACATCATTTCTGCAGACATATGTTGTCCACAGTTCACTGAGTTCCCAAAATAATCCACGTTCACTTTCCTTGTCAGGGATCTCTGCCAATATTCTGGGGAGCAAGGCGATTGATGACCTACATGACATTATTATTAAGCCTATTTTCCCCTTTGCTAATAATAATATTATCCAAACTGGGTTCCCAAAACCTCTCTAGCCAGGGAATTGTTCCCTCCAAACACAGATGTTGTGGGAAGGCAGGAGACACACGGCAGGTTGGAGGTGGATTTCCATTTCCATTTCATCCATTAACCTTTTCAGGATCTCTGCCAAAAGGTGCCCAAGGTGTTTTGAACCCTTTATTGATGGTCATCATTATCCCACTTGTGTGAGAAGGATTTTTTTAAAATCAAAGCAGGAATTCCACCTCAGCGCAGAGAGATCTCCCAAAAGGCTTCTCATTCACACTCAATTGATTCTGCTGCCGTTTTAAATGTTTCCCAGCCCATTTATTGGTGACCTGTTTCATTCCAGGTGATGTTTGAAAGCTCAGGAACACGACAGAGAGGATCTGAAGCAGGTCAGTCGCTGCCCCACAGCTGGATTTCTGCACTGCAATTTGTGTGACTCCTCAGGTAACACAATGCCTCAATAAGATCAGTGTTTGTACAGCGAATACCTTAACCTGGAGTGACAAATGGCTTCTGGGTTGGAAATTAAGATGAAATCTGACTCATAACTTTAAAATAGTCTTGATTTTTAAAATTCTGCAGGGTTTGTCTTTATGGTTCAAAGTGTTAGGGTAGCTAGAAACAAGATTTTCTTGGAGGTAAAAGAAATTACTTGAAATATCTTGATTTTAGATATGATAAGGGAAATGTACTAAGCTGAACAGTCCTTCTATACTTTTTGTGTCTGACCTGTGCATCTGAGGTGTTGGAATAGACCCGGTGGGGACCTTGCCACCACAGGTGTCCCTCCTGTTCCTGCTCTGCACCCCTCTCCAGTGAAATGACCACTCTGTCCTGCCAGAACAGGCCATCTGCCTCCTTATTCCCATCGCAGGAATTCGCCTCCTCATGTGGAATAGGTGCCTTTAAACGCCAGGGGGTTCTGCTGAAGAGCTGCCAAGAGCAGCCCAGCAGCTCCCCGTGATGAGTCCTATTTACACTGGGCTGACTTTTTCTCAGTGAGCTTGCACGGCTCAGAGCTCCTCTGCCTTCTTCAAACCTATCTTTAGCGTGCCCTTTGTCTGAGAGCTCCCTTTGTCATTCCTCTGAGCTGAATTCTGAAAGGATCCTGATCTCAATGAGTCACCATCCCGCTAGAAGGAAAGTGACAAATATTAAATATTCTCGCGTCGCTGGCGGATCTGAGAGCAAATCCGTTCTTTCCCTTTAATGCCGCTCCTGTCTTTATATTCTGATGATTCATTCCACACCGTGGTGCCAGATTTTTTTTTTTCCCTTCTTCCCCAAGCTAACAGGTGTTCCTTGGATTTGCCTCATCTGTTAGGAATCAGGGTTGAGTCCAACTGGAAGTTTTCCACTCAGGAGCCCCTGCAGTGGGCATGGAGCACCTGGGCCCAGCATTCCCAGTCCTCCCAGCACAGAGCTGGGCTGGCTGGTCAGGGCTGAGCAGCTGCTCCATCAGCTGCACATCACTGCTGGGCTGGATTTACTGACAGCCCAGGGCGCTTGTACCACATTATGGAAATGCAACTGCTCCTGCCCGAGATGGTGTGTGCTGGGGGAGAGTGATTAAAGCAGGTATTTGTCCAAAATTGTTCTTTTTTCTAAAAAAATCAACACTCAGAAACAGCAACATCGACCGTTGTCCTTAGGCAGGAGTTGGGTTTTTTTGAAAGCTTATTTTAATCAGGTTAGTTGTCCAAAGTCTCATCTTTTTAAAGGAAAATGTTCTGCCAGATTGAGATGGAGGAGTAAATGATTGGAAATCCAGCACACGTTTGAGTTCTGCTCAGCCCTTGCTTTGGCAGGCTGTGGTTCCACACATCTGAAACCAGCACTGCTCCCATTTGGGGGGAAATGCCAAGTGGCATTTGACAAATATTAACTCGATTTGATCGGATTGTAGTGCAATATTTTATTTGCAGGATGTTCAGACCTAATTAAAAAAATGTTTTTGACTTATTATAATACCTTGGAAAACATCAGCCTCCTTTAATTGGAATCTGATAAACCAAGAAGCTGGTGTAGTCAGCTCTGTCTTAGTCTGATTCTGTAGAAGTAGAAATTGTCATAATACTGAGTGAAGAAAGATTAGGAAAAAAAGATTTGAGTGCATTTTCTGTTCTGATCTCTTTGGTTTGGTGCTAATTTTAATATATTTGATTTGCTTCTGGAAAAAGTAGGGGAAATTTAAAACCAAGAGGGAATGATATATCAAGTTACCCTGATTTTATGATGCTGATCTTGTGACAAAAATACCATTTTTGGTAAAAATAATAATTCCCTACCAAATGGTAAAAATTCCCTACCATTTTTGCTATTGCCTCTCATTGTAACAATTCACCTCTTATTTAACAAAGCTGTTAGCACCTTGACTTATATAACATTTTAAAGAATGCGCAGGCAAAGTCTTACCCAAATTCCTCTTTTCTCTTGGAAAAAGAGATGTGTAGAAGACTTGGGAGAGGTTTTCAGAGTCCAGGCTCAACACACAGCAGTGGCTGGGGTGATTCCTCTGCTTTGCCAGCTCCAGGCCAAAACCAACCCCCTCCCAAGGTCAGTTGGGACCAGGAATGTCTCACTGTAGGTTCAGCACTGCTGAGAAGTGCTGATTCAGATGAGAACACTGACAGCCTTCCTCCTATGGCTGGTTATCTAGACTGTAATTATTATATAAATCAATGCAGGGTAAATAAGACCTTCTTGGTGTAATGGCTCGCTGCCATTTGTGATTAATATTTCATTAGGCACGGAGCCATCAGAGCACTTAAGCAGGTGCTCAATTTTAGCCACTTTAGTCAATTATGCTTGGAATTAGGCATATGTTCCCAGCTTTGCTTGACTGGACCCCTGCTCCCCAAAGCTGAGCTGACCTTTGCCTTTGTCATTAACATCAGGCAACACTTTTTGTCTTTGCATCACTGAGGATTAAAAATAAGAATTCTGCTCGTTCCCCTTGCAAACGAAATGTTGTCACAATTTCCTGGACTCTCTGTCATCCTTCCATATGGTTGAAAGGCTGGTTTTCCCCAAAGCCTTGTTTTCCTTTGTATCCTTTGTCTCTCCAGGTGACAATCACATTAATAAACTCTGAATTATCAGTCTTTGGAGAAAACATGAGCCAACAAAATGTGTGTGCCTGTTGATAGAGGGTAAAGTTTGCTACATCTTTGTTTTCCTTGTAGTAAACAGATTAAAATGGTGTTGGAGCTTTTCCATAGTCTGTCAGAAAAATATCACCATTATCTATTTCATGTGCTGGTTTTTGCCCCACCAGCAGGTTTTTACACCTCTTTTAATGACCTATTTTGATTTGCCATTATTTTGAAATATAAATAATCAAAAATTGTGGACTGATAATGCCAACCTCGAGTCTGAGGCCAGTTTACTACATTTTTTCCATCCCTCTGGTGGTGGGATCTGTACAGCAGAACAGGGAATGAGGGAGGATTGATGTGCCAGAGAAAAATCCAGTCGTGAGCTCAGAAAAGTCTTAAACTTATTTATGATGACATTCAGTGAAGTTTTTTTGTTATCTTTCTCACTGCGGATGAATAATTTCCAAAGCCTCTGTTCTCATTACTGAGCTAATTTTGACTTCTTTGTGCTTTGGAAAATTCCAGTGTTGCCACATCTGAGTTTCCTTGATTTTCCCTCTTCTTTATGGAACTTTGCAGGAAAATCTTGTCCTCCCTTTGTTCTTCCACACCCTGTGCTCCTGTTCTGCATCTGTTGTTCCAAAAAATGAGAAGGTGCCTTTCAGGGGATGATCATTCAGGAAATGGACCCTGATGTCCATTTTAAAAAGGACTGAGGTCCAGGAAAGGAGCATAATTGATCTGTAATTGTGTTGCAGGGCTGAGCAGTGAAACCAAAGACTCAGCTCAGGTTGCAAATGGATGATTTGTCCATTCAGGGATTTTGCTGTGGTCACAGATATGATGGCACTTGATGGTCCAGGATGTATTTGCTGCAGCATTAGTGGGTTTGAATCTTTCTGGGAGAGGAGGGTGAGTGCTTTGGAAAACTTTGTCCAGTTTTATTGGTGAGCAGCAAAATCCCCTGAGAAGTTCAGGAGGATGTGAAGGAGATGCAGGTTTTCATCCTCTGGAGAAAGAAAAAGGGGTTTATCCTTCATTCCCACAGTTTGTAGGATATCTGGACCTTGGTTTGCCTAGGATGAGCTGAAAGGAGAGATCAAAATTCTTCTTGGTCAGCAAGGAAAACCTTCAGCGTTCATGGCAACTGTAAATATTGGAGAAATACCAATCACAGCTTTCAAAAGTGTCAGTCTACTGAAAATTATATCCATGGTGGACAGGACTGTGCAGTTTTGTTCTGTCACTGTGGAAATGTATTTGAGAACCAGCATGAATTAAAAGGTGGAGGGTCAAGGGAAGAAAAAGAAAGTAGGGAATGATTTACCATAAATAAAGTGTAGCGAGAGATGTGATTTTTTTTTTTTTAATGTTATTAAAGTATAAGAAAAGGGTTTGATAACTTCCCAAAAGTTCCTGAGTTTTATTTAAATTTAATGAAGTTCATATCTTCCCATAATTTAGATTTCCACTTGTAGGACATCATGAAGCTTTAATGCCTGAATGGGGTGGAGGACAGAAACAAAGCAGCCTGGCAAATGCATGGCATTTTGTGATTGCATTATTTTGGGTTTGTTATATTATTTATATGATGACCATGGCAGGGTTAAGAAGTGATTTTAGAGCTGCAGTTGAAGGTGTGAAATGCAATTTTCCTCATTCCCACGTTCTACATGCAACCATATAGCAAAAGGCAGCTTTAGTGAATCCACACATCTGGAGAGGAGGAAAATTCTGCTGGATTCCAGCTCACCTTCGTGATCATTTTCTGATCAAATTAATGCAAAATAATTAAAAATAAGCCCAAAATTTTGACTTGTAGTCAATCCAGGGCAGAGTTTTCCTGGCTGTGGTGTCCACAGGTGCTGCTCCTGCTGGGGACATCAATCCTTTGATATTCCCATCCCTTTGTCTTCCTTTTTCATCCCAGAACCAAGTGATGTGCTCTTCAACTTTGACCAAAGAGATTGGCAGTAGTACAGGAGGAATAATCTTACCTGTCCAAAGCCCATTAATACTCACAAAAATATGCTCCAAATGAGACATTTATACAAATCAATATGCATTAAAATGTATGGGGAGCCAAGGCAAGCCTAGCAGGACTTGTTCTTTAATCTTCATTAAAAATAAAAGATTAAAAATTTATATCTCTTCCTTCCTAATGCAGAGGGGTGTGGTGAAGGGAATGTGACCCGAAGGTTTAATGGAACAGCACTTAAATTTTATTATCGATACAAAAAAGAGATTTTCAAAGTGGAAAAAAAAAAAAAAAAAGGATAATGCATTTTTAAAAAGCAGCAAACAAAAGTGCTTGTGGTTTGGTTTATGTCATAATGGAAGAGTATTTTTAGAGGGAGACAGAGAGGCTGTGCTTGGGCAGAATTGGGATTTTTAACTGCAGACAGGCTGAGCTGTGTCCCCTCAGCAGCTTTTCCCTTTTTATCTCTGCATCTGGAATGTGATCCATTCCACACCCTGGACTCGTTTGGCTGCAAATGTCAGGGAGAATGCTGTGCATAAACAGGGAAATTATTGGGATGGGAAGAGGAAAATTAAAAGGAATTGAGAGGGAGGATGGGGCTTGGAGCAACCTGGGCTGGTGGAAGGTGTGACCATGGCAGGGTTTGGAACTAGACAATCTTTAAGGTCCCTTCCACCCCAGACCATCCTATAATTCTCTGAATAAAAGCAGGATTTTGGTTTCCATTCCACCCTCTGCACCATTTGGGTTGTATTATTTTTTTTCCTTTTATTTTTGCCATCCCCTTGCCAATTACAATGTGAATTATTTCTGCCTGTTCACTCTCACTGCCAGCACCCCTGGTGCCCCAAAAGCAGAAATCAATCCTCCTGAGTGCCCTGCAAGGAGCAGAAGAGCTCTGCAGCTTTCTCTTTTCTCTATTTACAGCGAGTTTTGAAGTGTATTTGGTGTTTGAGGTGCGATCAGCTCAAGTACTTTACCTTGTTACTGATCTCCCTCTCTCATCCCAGCACTTGCCATGGGCAGGAGCAGAGTGGAGTTGGATTTCAGCTCCAAGTTCAAGGACCTTTTGTGTCTCAAAGCTGCTCCTCTTACCCATTAGTCCATCCCATTATTTGTTCCTTCAGATGCACCTCTTTCTTCTTTCCCCTCCCTCAGGAGTTGTGAGTTTGCAGGAGTTGGAGGGAGAGCGTGAAGAACTCTGTGTCAAAAGGGCAGAAAATGCTTTGTAGAGCTGAGCTGGAGCTGCTTTCCGAGGAGTTTATTTTCCAAAGAGATTCACACTAAAGAGGGGGCACAGGAGGGATGCCGGCAATGGGGATAAACCCTCAGGAACTCGGAGGATTAGAGCTGATTACAATCCTCAGGAACTCAGGTTGCAGCTTCCTCAGAAGTGATAATCCCCCTGACAGGGCAGGAGGGCGTCTGGAGGAGCAGCAGCAAAATTTCCCTGGATTTTTTAGGCAGAAAACAACCCCACAGCAAAATTTCCATGGATTTTTTCAGGCAGAAAACGACCCCACTTTCAGCAAAGTTTCCCTGGATTTTTCAGTCAGAAAACAACCCCACTTTCAGCAAAGTTTCCCTAGATTTTTTCAGGCAGAAAACAACCCCAATTCCAGCAGGAAGTCGAGTGAATTTACAGCTCATTTCGGGTCTTTAGGTTTTGTCTGCTTGGGGTTTGGGAGTTGAAACAGAGACATCCAAGTTTGGTCAATCCTTCCCAGTCCTTCCTGGTTTGGATTTCCTCTGCCTATCCATTGTAATTGCAGGTTTCTGAATTTGAAATTCTTTGCTTGACATGGGTTTTAGAAACGTTAAACCTAAGGATGTTGGAAAAGGAAAAAGCTGTTCCAGCCGTATTTTGCATACAAATGGGCAAAGCATTTAGCACATCCCTTCTTTTATGCACTGGATTATTTTTTCAAGGTTTTTTTCACTGTCAACAACTAAGACAGCTGGGATTTTTTTCCCAGTAAAAAGCAGGCTTGGACTGTCAGTGTACTTCTTATCCTCTAAAAATGCTAACAAAAAGCTCAGCTAGTCTACCTCTTAACGGGAAGGAGCATTGAGCTCAACTTGTGAGGAGAATTGATGGAAAAGATCTGCTCTGAAGTTGTGCACTGCCCCAGATGTCACTGCTGGAAATGTGCAGCTCCTGCTGAGCACTCTGAGCAATCTCAGCTCCTCATGCTGAAGGCTCAGGAAAATCAGCTCTTCCCTTCTCACATGGTTTGGCCAAATGGGTGAGACTCTTTGACCCCAATATTTTCCTTCTTCCAATTTATTTAGCTGTGCCCTGAATGTTTGGAGCAATCCCGAGGAAGAAGGGAGTGTTTTCATACTGTTGGAAAATATACCAGTGTAAAAAATTTTGTATAAGTTTAGTCAAAGAGTTCTGCTTATCTTTACCCCAGGAAAAAGGAATTTTAGGTTTCTTTCCAGGGCATTGTTCTACCAGGTGAGGTCTGGTGGACTCAGCATGTCAACAGATTGGGAGGAACCCAAAGATAAAGGTAAAAGATAAAATAAAGATGATAAATATAGAGAAAGATAAAGGTAAAAGATAAAGATGATAAAGTAACCCAAAGATGAAGAGCTCTCAGCAGAACATCAGCAGCCAGCAGTGAAACTATCTACAAACAGCTACCCCAGAGCACCTCCAGCAGGGGTGAAGATTTCTGGTCAGGAAAGGACTGATAGGAAAATTGAAGAATGAAAAATCTAATTAACATCAGAGGTGAGGAGATTCAGATCCAATGGGAAACTGAATACTGGGGGTTTGCTCAGCTCTGGCCCAATAAACACTGACCCAATACATTTCTGTGTATTTTGATTGTATAATACCTGAAAAATCTAGTAAATCCATGTATCCTGGAATGATTCTCTCTGCACAGCCGGGCTGTGTGTGGATGAGATGATTTCTGTGGTACATCCTGTTCAGAACTACATCCTGGCCAGATAATAAAGTAATGCCTTGACTCTCTAGCATTAAAATGTTGTTGGAGGGTTTTTCAGTGACAATACTTCAGTGATTCTCATTGCGAGCAGAATAGGATAATTGAGGATTTCTCCCTTGCCTGCTGGGTCATTATATTCATCTTTCCAGTCCATTTTGGGGGTGAAGGTGCAGCATGTGTGTGACTTTCCTCTCCCAACCCCCAAACCCAGCAGCTCCTCCTCCCTCCCTCCCAGTTTCAGAGCTATCAGACACCAACCCTGTGATTATCAGTGCTGCAGGATGCACCACATCCCTCCTGTTTTGATGGTGCTGTCTGTCACTGTGACGGGATTCGGGGATGGATTGTGGGATGTGAACACAAACCTTGGAGTGTTCCATGCAGCAGAGCTCCTGTCAATCACTAATTTGGGGTTTACAGATGGGATGGCAGTGAGATCTCCTTCCCATTGCAGTATTCCCATCCTAATCCTGGCCAGGGATGTGAGTGGGAGTTACCCCTGAGGCTGAGAAAAACACAAAATATTCCAAAATTCAGCCTCTTCTGGTGCCCCAAACAGAGCTTCCTAAAACAGAGACTAGACAAAGTTAGGAGAATAAAAATCAGATTAATTTATTAAAGGCTTTAGGTAAATTTAGGGCAGACTTGAGAAGCTACACCCAAAATGGTCAATGAGTCAAAAGTTCTTCACATTTTATAAATTCACTCTATTAACATATTGTGCCCCAATTCTCCAATTACACCTTCAGCTGGTGATGTCAAACACCCCAAGTTTGCTCCCCCAATTCACTGTTTTTCATATATTTTGGGGCTCTGAGGCAGTTGGATTTTCCAACTGAGAGGAATTTTTTTATCTAAAATTCTAGGAACAGAGGTTTTTAACACTTTACATGGAGCCTAGAGCTGCACACCAAAACTACAGATACATGGAAAATAGAAGCTGAAAATCCTGAAGGCATCACTTCCAGGAATTTTTCAATAACTCCAAGGGAGCTTTATTTCTCAAACCCAAACAAGTGATGATTTCTCCTATTGATTTCCCCAGGAGTGGGGAAAGGTCAGGGAATGGAAACATTGCTCAACGCTATGGAAATCACTCGAAGTTCTTAGAAATCCCAAGAGATTCAGAACATCAACACCTTCTAATGCTTGCAGAAGATGAATTTTGAGCAATTAGGCTATGAGTAATGTGCTGTGGTTTTTTCTTCAGAGTTAAGGAATGTAAGTGAGTGTTTGCTGGGAACTGGAGCAAAAGGCAGAGTGCAAAACCATGGAATTTCTCATGAAATTTCTCGTGGAATTTAGTCCTGAGAAAGGCAGGTAGGCAAGACAAGCTCTGGGGGGGAAAAATAAAACTCAGGTGATTTGTATGAGACTTTAGAATTTGCTTTAAATACACTGATTATTTTTTTTTTTTCCTCAACAAAGCAGGAAATATTTGATTTCTGTAGTTCATCTGCTAATCTGTGCTTAGCACTAAAGATTCAGGCTGGCAGGGAGATGATGCTTTGCAGTGGAACTTGGAATTTTTTTCTTTTAGTGGCAAATCAGATCCTCCTCAGTGCATAAGGTGGTCAAATTTCAGTGCTTCTGATTTGGTGCATTTTAATAGAATATTTATAGAAATAAATGGGTTTTTCCCTTAGAAAATCTATCCCCAAGGTGACAAAAAATACAATTGGAGAGCTATCATTCCTTTAAAATCAGTGTGCTAACTATAACCAATATCAGTGAGTGAATTCCGACATCAAACTGCTCAGTTAAATAACCACAATTTTAAACATTAACACAAAACAATTCCTCCAAAATCTGACAGGAATTCCTGCAAGAGAGCAGCAGCAAAACCCTGAGGTTGAGATGTTTTACCTCCTTTCCTTCAGAGAGGCTCGAGGGCAGGAAGAACAGGGAATTAAATAAAGCTTTTGCATGATTTCACCTGGAGATAATCCAGGAGGAAGGAGGGATTGGAAAACATGGAATTTATGTACAGATATTGTATTTCCTTGAGGTGAAATGGTCCACAGCATCCCAAAGCCTATGGTGGAAAAGCCCAACCCGCTCTGGCGTGAGTAGAAAAGACATTAGACTGATAAAAAGACTGTAAAAAGTCACTGAGGAAACTCAGAGCACTCATTGCATATGTAAAAAAAAAATTAAAAGTGCTCTCTATGACCCACTAAAATACAGGAAAAGTTACTACTAATGAGAAAGCCTGGATTGTTAGGGGCTAATAAAAATAAATTAGGAGTGTTGAGGCACAAATCTCACTGTGGGTTTCAGTGTTTGCTCCAAGAGCTAAGTTATAACTCCATTATGCAGTGCAGGGTGAGGATTCCACTGGTGGAGTGTTGCACTCCAGCTCTTCTATTTCCTGTCCATTTTAATGCTCAGCCTGCTTGATTTAAAACACAGCCTAAGTTAATTAACTAGTTCAGCATTAAGATTATCTCCAAGAGCCAAAAAGTTCTGCTTGGGTGTTAATCACTGGGTGGCTACAGCTTTTTAATTTGATTTTTTTGGTACTGGAGGTTCAAGAGCAGTGCAGTGCCCAGCAGTGCAGAGCATTCCCAAATTCTTCATTTAATCCAAACTCCTAATTACCCACAACTCACACTGAAGGCTAAATACATAACCAACAGTGTGGCTGGGGTGGATTTAAATGGAAAACCAATCCCAAGACAAACATTATTATTTACACTTTAAAATAAAAACCTGTGTTCCATTATTATATTAGAATTATATGATATGATATGATATGATATTATATTATATTATATTATATATTAATTATATTATATTATATATTATAATTATATTATATTATATTATACCATTATTCTGCTGTTTTCCTGCTCTGTAATTTCTCCTGAAAGATTTTTGTGCTCTATGATTTAGCAGAGCTCATCCTCCTGGTTAGATTTTCCTTTAGATTAATGACACCGAGTTTGGTCTGATTTTTTAATTTTTTTTTGAGTAAATGGAAAGCTCTCTCTGAATCCTGCAGCAAGAGGAATAAATCTGGGAGCTGGATTTCTTTCCCAGCACAAGGACCAGTTTTAAATCTGTCAGGGTTGATAATGGTGGGTAATAATATTTTAATATGACACAAAAATCAGTCAGGGTGTGACCTCGGTGGTGCTGCAGTGATCCCACAGCCCTGGGAATGGAATTCCACAGGGATCAATCTCCCAGATAAAAACAGGAATGTTCAGACCAGGATTTGCTAGCAGAATGCTGGTTTGGAGCAGATTTTAGGGAACCAATTGTTGGTTTTTTTAGCCACAGGGCAAATCCTGCTGCTCCTCTGTTCACTCACCACTCCAGCAGGGATTCTGGAATTTCTTCCTGTGGATTCTTGCTGGAATCACTGCTTTGATTGCCTCCTCTGATGTCACAGTTTGAAGCCCAGCTCACTGCAATCTTGGTTGAACAGCCTCTTCCAGGCTGGTCAGCTTTCCAGCCAAGCAGCTCACAAACCTCACTCCATGCTTTTTGTCTCAGAGCAAAGCAAAAGATTTTACCAGATCAATGGCTCAGATATCACTTTTTTATGAGAGCTTTCCCAGGTTTGTCACTTGAATCTTATCACCACATTGCCTGCATTTCAAAGGTGCTGCATTAGCTGATGGATTTTTATTTTCCTCTGTGTTATCAGCCTGACTCCATCTCCCCGTTTCTCCTGCTTTTGTTTAATTGTGATTATTGTGATTTCACATCTCTCGTGCCTCTCGCTTCCCTGCTGGGATTATTTTTTATCTAATCACAGGAAGATCTGGTGGTTTGCAGGAGGAACAGCTAGGAAGATAACTTGCCTGTGTTTCAATGTGTATTTACCACTTCTGGGGTATTATTTTACTGAATAATGATCCAGTCTTGCCAAGATTTCGGAGAATATTCCATTACAAACTGCCTGCAGCTCGTGGCCTCCTGCTTAATTGTTTTGCAACTTGTTGAGATATAAAAATGCCTAAATACACGAAACTTCAGGACAGAACTTTCCTTCTGCATTTACTCTCTGAAAACACAATGGGGTGAAACTATACCTTTAATTCTTAGCCTGAAAATGAGAGTTTATGATAAAAGCTTGGTTTTTCCAGAGAAGACAGACATTTCCCACTGTGTGCTATCAGGGATTTACACATTCCCAGCCTCACTTGCTGCCTCAGACATGTAAGCAGCCTTCAAGAACATTTCTTTTTTTATTCCCTTATCCCCCAGCTTTCAATGCAGGGCTGGAGGAAGCGGTGTAGATATCTCAGGAGTCAACTCCGAGCTCTGTCAGTATTTTCAGCCTCCAGAAGTTCACTTTCTGCTTTTCCCCAGCATTTTCCCCAGCCCTGGGGCTGAGTGGAACATCAGGATCCCTTCCAGGAGTCCTGCCTTGGCATTTGGGATAAAGCTGAGCAAGGGAAAAAGTTCCCTTCCCTGGATGAGTGTGAATCTTATTGTTGTGAACAGGAAAAACTCCTGATGTTGTGTAATTATTTATAAACAACTTCCCAGGTGACAGGTCAGTTGATACAGAGTGATTTTGCATGAGTTGCTCTTTGTTCCTGCAGCAGCTCCTTCAGGGAAACCTCAGCATCCTTCACCCCCAGCTGTGGCTAAAGAGGGACTGAGTGGCTCTGGATGTGGAAATTCATTTTCTTCCACTTCTAACCACTAAAAACATTTTCAAACTGCTGCCCTTCATGCTAACCTAACTAAATTCACCTGAGGAAGGAGGCGTTAGTGGCTTTTTATCAAAATAAGATAATAAAATATTTAGTGTGGATCTCCACCAGAGTGAATCAATGCAAGAATGAAGAGAAACTCATTGAAACCAACCCAAGCCCAGATTCAGACAGTCACTCCATTTCGGCAGCTGCATTTCAGTTTTATTTCCTTTCCCGTTTTCCCTGAGGTTGCTGGCACTCTGTGAGAGATAGACCACTCTGATCTCAGTTCTGCACCACCGAAACAGGATGGGCAAAGAAGAATTACTGTAAAGAAGGCAGTGATTGTGTTCTGGCAGTTTATTTTGATTTATTGTTTCCTCTGGACTGGTAAACTCAAATCCAGAAGAGTTAGAGCTGGAATGGTGGATAATGGGAGAATCCATGAGAAGATGTAGTTACATCCTGATTCTTTAAAATTACAGAACTTAGTAAGTAGGTAAAACAAAGCTTGGTTGGTGTGATTTGAGGAATCTGAACTGGATTGGTCATGGATTTCACTCAAATTAAGTGGGTTAATTTGATACTAAGATCTAAATGATCTTTTAGAGCAAAGGATGAAGCTGGTCCAGCAGCACTGGCAATTTAGGTGCTTCTCTATCTGCCCTCAAAAAACTGCAACCTGGCTGTATTAAGGCCAATCCACAGGACATTTTGGGGCTTCAACATCCACAATTCTGGGTTTAAAAGGAGATTTTGCTTGTTTTGCCATTTCAGCCTTGCACTGGGAGAAGAAAGCACTACTTGCTCTCTCCACCAATAATTTTGTGTGGCTCGTGCAAGCAATCTATGCTTCAGCAAGGAATATTTTTAGAATGAAATTTTGACTCTCCATAGTCTCTAGTAAAGAGCAACAATTCCTGCTGAGGGGTTTCTCTGTGCCCAGTGAGTGTTCCCATCGAGCACAGCCTGAATGCTCAGGAAATAATTCTCCTTTTTGACACACAGAGCTGGAAGAGCCCAGGGGTGTTGTCTAGGACAAATACAGCATTTATTCAAGAACTCTCTCTCAATCATCACTGCAGTTTTGTTTGCATGAATTCTGCCTGCCTGCAAATGGGATTTGCAGTTCTGAGCCAGATTTGAATTCAATGGAAATCGCACTGGAGGTAGCCATGGTGGAATCACAGCTTTTTATTCCAGTGGAAAGTGGTGAAAGTGTTTCACAGCCAAGCCAAACCATTTGTTTGCTGTTCTGCAGTCAGGATTTTACAGCTTGCTTTCAGTCCAGGCTGTTCATTTAAAAGAGGGGGAAAAACTGGTGATGGAATGAATGCCAGAGGTTATCTGCTTGCCTTGGACAGGAAAGGAGCTTTATCTCCCCTGAAAAAATTTGGTGTAGAAGCTTTCAGATAGTCTGACAATCACCAAAAACTTGAAATTGGAGGTGAAGGAGTGGAGCAATCTGTGCTGTTAGACTGGGGAAGTTGGTGTGGATGTTGCTCTTCCTCCAGTTGTATCTTCCTAAAATAATTCGGGAGTAAAATATTTCCTGAAATGAGAGTGCTCTGAGTTTGAATGCTGTGGAGTTTCACCAAAAAAACCCAGAAAAAAATTCCTGAAATGAGTGTACACTGAGTTTGAATGCTGTGGGGATTCACCAAAAAAAAAAAAAAAAATATATTTCCTGAAATGAGAGTGCAGTGAGTTTGAATGCAGTGGGGATTCACCAAAAATGGGCTCAAGGATTTATAAATTCATTTCCCAGTCCTGCTGCCTCTGAGGAAGACAAATCTGTAGTTCAGCTGGTGAAATGTGGGATCCCATTTGGGATGTGCTCAGTCAGTCACCTGGGAGGGAAACACAGTGCAGGTGAAATTTTAAATGTCACATTTTTATATCTTCATAGATTTGCCCAAATAATTAATTAGGATTTGTGCCTCCTGTGAGTGAGCTGAGGATGTCCTGGGCAGGCAGTGAGACAGATGAAGCCACCAAACAAATATTTGGCATTTCCAGGCTGTGCAGAGATGAGGGTCTGAGGCTCTGTTTCTGCAGCCAGGGGTTTTACAGAAATGCTGGGTTGGGATGGATGTTGGAGATGCTCAGGGATTAATGGATGTGAGGAACAGAGCCAGGAACAGCTCTGGTCAGCAGAATGAGCTCTGGAATAACTGATCTCAAATGGAGCTTGGCTGGGCTGCTGGTGCCTTTTTTTGCTTTTTGGAGGGGAGAGGATTGTAATGCCTTAAATCATGGTGTGGAGGTTGGAATCAGATGATATTTTAGTTCCCTTCCAAAGCAAACCATTCTGTCATTCTGTGCCATTCAGTGGTGGATTTTTTAAGATGCTCATCAGACTCTGTTTTATTTCCATTCCTCTTTAGCAGTGCATCCATCACTCTTCACTCTCTTGGACTTTTACACATTTTTTTTCTGGGAAAAAGTTGTAACTGAATGGGGTTGGGAAGGAAGAGAGGTTAAGGCATGGTTTACTCCATGCTGTGCTGCAAAATGAAGCATCATTTTCTTTCAAAACTTCCTGTGATGATAATTCCCTTTTAGTGCTTAAAAATCTCTTCCATAGGTAAGATGTTATATTTCATATGATACCTCAGTTTGCTGTTAATTTAGCTCTGATTTATCCTGAAAATCTTCACCATTTTCTTGTGGAGTTTTCCTGCTCAGCAGTTTTGTAACATTGCAGGGAGAAAGTCACCAAAAGCCTTGGCTGTGGTGTTGGAAATTCTGTTTTAGAGTCCTGAGCTGCAGTGTGGGCAGAAACTCAGATAATCAGTGCAGACATTGTGATGCTTTGTTGTTACATCTGAATATATCAATTAAATCAACATTCCTGCTTGCACACATGATTATCATTATTTTTGGTTAGTAATTAAGAGTTAGGCGTAGCAGAAGGGTTTCAGATTCATGCTAGCATCCAAAGAAAATTTAATTTTAGTTCTCTTTACTACACCAGTGAGTAAAGGCAGAGCACTAAAGCTGCATGATTTTGGGTGCTGACTTTAGGTTTTCATTTAGAAACTTGTTTTCAAGCTCAAATTCTCCTTTTGGGGCTAATTCTGGCCATGTTTATCCGGTTTTATTAACAAAAGTGCAGCTGGAATGACTTTCACCTGCTTCTTTGGGTCCATCTTGAGGGCAGAGCAGTTGGGAATGATGCAGAGCAGGGAGAGGGAGGAATTCATTCCCATGGGATGAGGAGAAGGAAAGAAAATCCCTCTCTGATCCCTCCTGCCTCTGGGTTGTGTTATTCCCTCACATTTTAATTTAATCACCCTTAAAATTCGAAATATCATTCATTTGTACCACCTTTGGTCTCACTGACTGAATATTGACAAATAGAAAAGTGATTTTTAGGGGGAAAATCAAAACTTATCATAGAGTTGGAGAAGAATATCCATTGAGTTTCGCCTGTTATTATTCACTGCCTTTCACCAAAACCCCAAAGTCGCAGGAAATTCCATCTGCAGCAATAATAAGCCCCAAAAAAGGACAATAAAAAAGTACCAGGTGTTGGCAGTCAGTTGAGAAAGCAGCTGGCTGCTCCTAAATCGAATTCCTGGGTTTTTATGGCGTGGCAGTAAAAGAGGGAAGCAGCCAGAGGTGTTACCCACCGAGTCAGAATTAAATTCAGATTTGTTTCAGCAGGGCATTAATGGGGCTCCTCAGAGAGGGAATCTCTGGCTTGGAGTTTGGTACTGGGTGGAGAATCATCTGGACAGGGGGTTTGCTGAGCTGTGGCAAGATGGTGCAATTCGAATTTTTACAAATTCAATTTATTGTGCTCATTAGCTCATTGCCATACGAGATGTCCCATCAATTAGGTTTTTTTCCAGCTTTTTATAATCACTAAGGGGAATTTCCTTCACCTCTCATGTCTTTAGGGTCACATCTATACGTTACTCCTTGCTAAATTTAAAAATCCAGGCAGCTCTGCTGATTTTACCTTCTGGAAAAATACATTCTGAAAGGTGGAAGAGATCAGTTCTGGTTTGTCACTTCCCTGTAAAGTTTTTAAACATGTTAACAACAGAATTTTGAATGGAAAATACCAATTCACCATAAAAAAAAAAAAAGCCCAGCAGAGATGGGTCACAACATCCTGAGCTGCTGCTTTCTTCAACAGTATTTTAAATTCTTTAGTTACGACTTTATATGGGGAAAAAAAATGAAAAGGAATTTATAAAGTTTTTTACAAGGGTAAAAGATTTAAGTGGAATAATAAATGCAGAAATCTTCCCTGCTGCTCCTGCTCAGCCCCAAAAGCTCAGGTACAAATTGTGTTTCTGGGTTCCCTGCCTGACCTACGGATATTTCCTCACCTTCTGCATCTTTTTCTTTAGTAAATTCCCTAATTTCGATATATTTTCTAGCTCAGCAGATCCTTCAGCACTTCTCTGGTCATCTGGCTCACCAAGCAAACAATACAGCTTTGGTCACACAACTCCATGGAAATCTGTGTGGATTTCTGACCCCTGGAGCTAATTTCTAATATTTGGGAGGAACTTAAGCCAGCAGTGTCCTTCAGCAGCTGGGCATTGATATTTTTAGCTTTGGTGGAATTTTAGCTTTAAGGTGGAATTATTTGAATTGCTCTACCAAACGTCCAGTTAATGGCATGAGCATCTCTAATCATTCCTGAATTTTTGTCTTTTCATTTCCCAGTTTTTAAACCTCTGAAAATAGCCCAGGGAAAAAAACCTCAGGAGCCAGGAGGGAAATGGGGAATGGGCTGGAAATGAAATCAATCCTACAGTGATGGGGTGAGATGAGTGTAACCCTAATTAACACAGGGATTAATTGGGCATTTTTAGCTGGTGTCCATTTTGGTCAAGCATTTGGTACCTAGAATGCAAAGACTTTGAATGGAAAAAAAACCCAAAAAACCCAATGAAAGCTTAATCATGGTATTATTTTAGGAAGCCAAATTAGCCTGGATGCAGAAATGTGTCCTCCCAAGGGGAGCTGGACAGCTCTTGTTTCATCCCTTCAGCAAAACAGATAAATTAATTTCCAAATTTAAAATGCAGCCCAAATATACATGAATCTATTTCTTTATCCAGACACTTGATTTAAAAAAAAAAAAATCTTGGTTTTTCTTCTCACTTTTGCTGGTCAGTGTCTAATTTGAGCCTAAAGATGTTTCAAATGAACATTCATTGTTCTGTTTCATTGTTCCAAATTTCTGCAATGGAAGCAAACTCATTTCCTGATCCTAAAGCAGGCAAAAAAAAAAAAAAAAAAGCTGAGTGGATTTATCCTCAAAGACAATGCTTGACTTTCTGAACAGATTAATGAATCTTATGTCTCAATATCTGGTAGCAAAGAGATCCAGAAGATAAAATAGCCTCTTTGCTTTTTTTTTTTCCTCTGCTATAATACTTCAAGTGTGTAAAAAAAAGTCCATTTGAACAGTAGTGAAGTGTTTATCATTTTTTTAAAAATATGATATTTTAAGTGATATTTTAAGAATTTTTACCTGATTAATCGAACTGTGATTCCTTATCATTTCAATTCTGGTAAGAATTTTCCCATTCTTAGGAATTAGGCATTTATAAATGTACATATTTCAGATGCTTTGGCACAAATGCTTGCCTGGTGTGGTTTCTTACACCCTCAACATCTGGCCTGATGTTCAGATCCATTGATTCTGTAATTCCAGGTTGGAAAATGTTGGAAATACTTGGAGAGGAGACAGCTTCATCTGGATTTTAGTGCCTGGCAGGTCAATCCCTCACCTTGGGTTGTGGGATGATTTGTGACAGGTGAAAATATTAAGACTATTAGGACTTTTTAGAAAGGGATTAATGAGAAAAAATGAGATTAATAAGAAAGGATTCATAAGAATTTGGGTGATTTTAAGGGAATTTTTTGCCACTAGGGTGTGTGACACACACCATTGCCACCGCTCTTTGTCCCCAACATTTCTGAAGCCACTCTGGGCACAAAACTGAAACTTCCCAGTGCACCTGCAGCATTTGGTTCTTTTGGGGTGAGGATTCCATCCTGCTGGGGGTTAGCTGAGAATTCCTTCCACACCCAGCCACCCCCTGGGTCTGCAAATCAGCAGCAAAAAGGAGTTTGTGGTTGGGAATTTGCTAACTGGCTGAGCAGATGGCAACTCCAACGTGCGCTGAAGTGATCTGCAGTGATTAAGACAAGTGTAAAATTGGATTTTGAGCGTCTGGAAAAGCTCACGGCTCGCTTGCTTGGAGTTTCATGCAAAGGGGCTGCGAGTTCTGTGACAATTTGTAAATTTGGCTGAGGGGAAAGCCATTAATAATCCGGGTGGTTGTCTCACTTCTGGAGGGAGGCAAATGGTGAAACCTCAGAATTTACCAAAGGGCATGGGGAAGAGAACTTCTCCCCAGCTGGCAACAGGAGTTAAAAATGAACTTTCATCCTGTTTATTGTTTAAAGCTTCTAGTGTTGTGGGGAAAAAAATTAATTGTTTAAAATCTTCCTGTGACAAGAAAAAAATAATTCACAGAGTGAGGATTCAGTCCACATCTGTAATTTCTATAATTTATAATTGAAAAGTATAGTTTAAAAGTGGATATAAATATGACAATATGATATATAAATATGACAATATGATATATAAATATGACAATTTCTTCGCTATGTGAGTACCCAGGAAGGCCTGGGTGGATTTGCAGTATTTAGTCAAGTTTGCCTTTTGCTTTCAACATTACTCTCCTAAATCTGTCGCCTCCTGAATTCATTTTCACTGCTTTATTGGGAGCTTCAGCTGTTTGCACCTTCAGAACTTGCCTAAAGGCTTGCTGCTTAATTAGGATCCAATTCCACCACACAAAACCCCAAATACCAGCATTTTTGACCCTTCAAGCCATTGCCATCAGGAGCTTTTTGGCAATTCCTGTGTGCAGAGCTGGATGGAGCTGCAGGGAGGTGCCTGACGAGTGTCAGCAGTTGTGGATTCACCCCAGAGCTGCTGCTGGGTATTCCTGCTGGCTCCTCTCAGAACAGAATATGATCAAGGGGAATGCTGAAATAATAGTGCACAGTCAACACAGGTTTTAACTTGACCTTTATTTTACTTTATTTTTTATTTTATTTCATTTTATATTTTTTTATTTTATTTTATTTATTTTATAGTTTTTTTATTCTATTCTTTCTATTGTATTCCATTCTATTCTATTCTATTCTATTCTATTCTATTTCTATTTCTATTTCTATTTCTATTCTATTTTATTTTTTTCCCCTCAAGCCCAGAGATGTAAATGTAGCCAGGCTGCAGTTAGGAAAGTCAATTAGGAAAAGCACTGAAAACTTGTGTTGGTGCAAATCTTTTGGTAAATAATTTCCTAGTGTGAGCAATTCCCATTTTTTGGGGATGGGGTTGGGAATGGGGCAGGCTGTGCCACATCTCACAGAGCTCCAAGGGCTGCTCTGGGGAATGTGGGGTTTTAAATAAAGTGCTGCTGGTGAAATCTGACTTCCCAAAGTGTCTCAGAGTGTCAGGGTTTGGCAGAAATGAATTCATTTAAATCTTGCCTCTAAAATTCCAAAGAAACAAGCAGCTGATGGAATTGGTGTAGCCTGACTGCCAGCAAATGAAATAATGGCAACAAACTCATATTTGAGAGAAACACTTAATTTCATTGTGCTGCCATCCCAGCAAAGGCAGAATGGAATGAAGCAATGATCATTTGGAATTTGTTATTCTGCATTTTTTCTTCCACAAAAGCTGTTGACTGTGTGCTACACAACATTTACCTTATTCACTAATGAGGATTTTAACAGAATGGTTTCAGTTGGAAAGGATATTTGCAAATGCGCTCATCATTTTTTTTGTTGTGGAATAAAAAATGATTCTGTTTAATACATGGGAGGAACGAGCTGACTTCCCAGCAGCATCCCTAGAAATGGAGTTCAAAATTCCTTGGGATGGAGGAGGAGATTTGCATCTCCACAGCAAGCAGGAGGCTGTGATTTTTCCCTTTGTTTGAAGCAGTTCTCTGTGTCTTCTGATTTTTCTCACCTGTGATTTTATTTATTGAATTTGCAGCTAATTTGGTTTCAAAAAGCAAGCGTGCTAAACAGATGGAAAAAAAAAATATTGATAGCTTTTGCCACCACGAAGCGTATCTTGCATCCAGGAATTACTTGTGTTTGTGGAGAAAATAACATCCAAGATTTCTCTTTTTAGAGCTGGGAAATTATTCTAAAAAATGGGGAAAAAAACAACCTCTTTGTAATGAGCTGTATCTGTACATGTTGCATGGGATATTAGACAATAATTTATACAGCCAGAAGTGTGTTCACCTATTTTCAGTTTATGAGCAGAGATACTCTGGGAACAAAGCTCTACCTTCTGAGAAGATAAGTGCTTTTTAGAGATCTCCGGGCTCTCTGGGGTTTTAATTAGGGATTTTTATAGCTGTTGTATACGAGCTTCTAAGACCTTTTTAGTTCAAAATAACATTCAGATTTTTTTGTGTCGTCCCTTGATCAATTTTAAGGCCAGCAGTAAAGGTGGAAAGAATCTGTTTCTAGATACTAATGAGGGCTTTTTTAAAAGGGGGAAGAACCTTTGGCAGTGTGAGTGGGTAGGTGTGGAAATGTCTACAAACGGCTATTTTATGGACATAAAAATAATTGTGGAGTGTTTGTGATTAAAGGAATCATTTAATTCTTCCCAATTAAAGGAATAATTTAATTATTACATTTAATAATTGACTTACTCCCAAATTTTGGCAGTGGCAGTGGAATGGGATTGTGTGCTCTTTGACAGGTGAGATAATGGGGTTGGAGTGACCCAGGCAGGGCTGACACATCAGCAGTGCATTTCCTGGCCCTGAATTTGCCCTGATTGCAGCAGGATATCAGAAATCCTTTATTTTCAGACACCACAAGGCCACAGACATTAAAATTGGCCTCTTGAAGGCACTGAGTGCTCAGTGAGGTTGTGTTTTTGGGGTAATTCCAGAGCTAGAAACAGATCAACCACCCTGCCCTTCATGCTGAGAATTCCTCCTAAAATGAAGGCAAAGGGGCACAAGGAATAAAGAAATAGGAAAAGGGGGAAATTGGCTGAATTCCCAGATAACTGTAACTTCCACAAAGTTCCACACCCTGAGAGCAGTGTGAGGAGAAACAAGAGCTGAAAAAGAGAATAAAGCCAGCAGACACCTCACAAACAAGAATCCAACCTCGTCAAGTTGTGCCAAGGGCTTGGCTTGGGCTGAAAATACCAGAAAACCACAATTAAAATGTAAATCTGTCACTGTTGAGCCGCTAGCAGAGAAAGAAGACCCGGATTCTCTGTGTGGCATAAAAAAGAGAGCTTTTATTTTTTAATTCCAACTTATATAGATTTTTCAGAGGTCACCCAGATTGGTCAGTCAGAAACCTCCCCCTAGGCCTGATTGGCCAGGCCTGAACTGTCCAAATCTCGAGACACTGTTTTTAATAACATCCAAACTTTATCTTTGTTTATAAAACACAGGAAAAAGAGAGAAAGAGTTCCCCTGGGAAATGTCTGTGCTAGCCACATCAATCATGGAGGGATTTCTTCTACCAGGATGAAGAAGGTGGTTTGGAAGTTGAGTGCTGACAGCTCTGCCCTGGTCCAGCCCTGCTGAGCCAACCCCAGAGCAGGAGCTCCTTCAGAGATTAAAAAGATGTAAAGTTCCTTTTGCTACAAATTATTTCTGGTCCTCAGTTGCCATGGCTGTGTTGAAATGCCGTCTTCAGCTGGGGTTCTGCTGATAGCTCTGTCAAAAGCTCTCTGAGTCAGCAAAATATTAATAAATAGTTGATGGCACCTCGCATAACACGTTTTATAAATATAATTTATCCCTGGAAAAGAGCACAAGTCAAAGACATTGTTGGCAGTCTTTAATCAGAAGGGTTGGTTGGGATTTTTTTTTTTAATTATTTTTATCCAATTTTTGTGCATCATCTGCCAAAGGAAAGCCTCAGGAGTGCGGGAGTTTGAGTCAGGGTGTGACGTGAGAGGAAACAGATGGCAAACTCTGCCCAGATCCCAGGGTTAAGCCATGATGGGTAGAAAAATGTAGGAAAACTCATCTTTTTAAATATTAGTGACATCATTTTTTAAACGGAGGGGAAAGGTTGTTTCTCTTACACGTTTGTTATTTGACGTAAGGACTTCAAAACAGCAAATTTTGTTCATCTCTTTCTGTGTTTTTAATTCAAAGTGGAGTTCAGTAATTTGAATTTCAAAAAATAATCACAGATCCAGCTTTTCTAGTGTTCTTACGGCTGTTACTGTAGAATGTTATTGCAGTTTTTACAACTTATGGTACATATATTAGTTCTTTCCTATTAAAACCTTGTATTCCTATACAAATGTATGTAAATATATACAAATATATCTTACTGGTTGGGTTTTATAATTCTATCATTTTCTAAACAAAAACTCTGATGTGTTGTGGAAAAAGGCTGGGATTTACAGGATAAACTTACTATGATGAATAGGGAAAAGTAGGGGAAAAAAAAAGAAAATAAGACTTCAGTGTATGTTTCTCCTCCACACCTAGTTTTACACAAAAAATATTTATAGCTGAACTATCTGAACAGTTGTGAAATCAAGACAGCTACAAATACCTGCCAGAAGTCTTTCTGAAGGCAAAAAAATTGCTTTTATATAGTGTTTTTATATAGCATATATTCTCCTTTTATATAGTGTATATAGTATTTTTATATTCTGTATTTACCCACAGAGTGTTCTCCCTGGTAGGAACTCTATTTATCTTCACAGAAATCTTGCCAGGGATGAAGCCATTGGCCATAGGAAAAAAAGGTGAATATTCTTTTATACAGGAATAATTAGTATTCTTAAAATATGTGTTTTTTTCCAAGTAGGAATTAATTTGTGGGAAGATCTTGCAATTAATGCTGTTTCTGCTGGGACAGTGGTGCCTTCTTGAGTTGTCCTGGTGACCTGGGAAATGTGGGAATGTTGGCCATAAATCTCTGTCCTTGTTGGCTTCATGACCTGGAAAATCTGGGAATGTTGGCCATAAGTCTCTATCCTTGTTGGCTTCATCACCTCAGAAATCTGGGAATGTTGGCCATAGCTCTCCGTCCTCGTTGGCTGCATGACCTGGGAGATCTAGGAATGTTGGCCATAAGTCTCTCTTCATTGACTTCAAGAATTGGGAAATCTGGGAATGTTTGCCGTAAGTCTCTCCTCATTGGCTTCATGACCTGGGAAATGTGGGAATGTTGGCCATAAATCTCTGTCCTTGTTGACTTCATGACTTGGGAAATCTGGGAATGTTGGCCATAATTCTCTGTTCTCATTGGCATCATGACCTGGGAGATCTAGGAATGTTGGCCATGAGTCTCTGTCCTTGTTGGCTTCATGACTTGGGAAATCTGGGAATGTTGGCCCTAAGTCTCTGCTCTTCCCATCTTGTTTCCCAGCTAACCTTTCCAAGCTCGGCAGCAGCTCTGGGTGAGATGTCCAGGGTGACACTTGGCAGCTGCTGGGGCTGATTTGCATCTCCATCCTTGATGGATCCACGGCCATTCCTGCTCCAGCCTTTGTCCTTCTGCCCACCTGCCATTTACAAATGCCACTGCATCTGCTCCAGAGGGGCTAAAAATGAAGGATGGAGGGAATTTAATGAAGGAATTTCTAAAAATCCTGTTGTTTCCATGAAGCCAAGGGTTGGCAGTTGGCTCTGGGCACATTCCCATCATCCTTGCTGACTGACAGGTGATGTCACAGCAATCACTCAAATGCTTGTTTTCGGATGCCTGGGATGATTTGTCTGTGCTGAGATGATTCATAGCTCCACTTTTATTTCATAATAAAGAAAAAGTGAGGACGATTCTTGTCTTCTCCTGCACTTCTGGCTGCACTGGGTTGCCTACCTGTATCTGTGACCTCTTTTATCCTGTCTTAAAGTTGGGGGGAAAAAAAAGTGGAAAGTAACAGAAGATAAAATAAATCTCATTCGTTTCTGGTTCTTGACTTTCTGCTGCCTGCAGGTTGTCTTCAACACCTGGCTCTGTCTGGAGGAAGTTTTTGGCACTTTAAAAGCAAATGTGGTATAAAGCTGTCAAAATCTTGCTTTATCCAAAATTTGCAGTGTTTGAACTGTTTCTCTGGTGTTTGTCTCTCCTTCATATTTCATGCAACAGGATGGAGCCTCCTCTGGAAAAAGGTGCTGATCCTGAGAGAATCATGGAATTATTTTGATTAAAAAGACCTTAAAGGGCAGCAAATGCTACCTTTGGCACTGCCAAGGCCAACGTGTCCAGATCCACTGAGCCTTCAGCAGGGAACAGCCAAACACCACGAGAAGTTCCACCAAGAGCATCCAAGAGGTGAGATCATCCTCATGGAATTTCTGCTCCAGGACAACCCTGTGCCTCTCAAAAATTACTGCCCTGTACTGGGAAATAGCAGGGATAGTAACATGGTGATTGATGTTCAACTTTGCATGCAATATTTCACTTTTTTGGGTTCTGATTTATGGATGTTACTGATTTTACCAGAGTTGTTTGCAGAAATCCTAAGGTCTAATTACCAAAGGTGATGATCCTGTACAACTCCAGCTGAAGCCATAACCTTTCTGAGAATAGTTTTATAAATGATTTCCTGTGTTCTACCTAGATTTATCAAAAGAACTCTTATGAAAATATAAAACCCCAGATTGGTGGGGTGAGTGCTTAGGATAGCCTGAAAGGCCCTAAGTGTGGAGCAGGATGGGATTAACATCATTAGATCGCTTAATGCAGCAGCAAAAGGAATATTAGAGGGCAAATCTAAAATTAATAATTCCCTCTGAGCTGAAGATAACTGTATGGAAGTGCAAAAGGCAGAAAACAGTGGGAATGCTGAGGAGGTGTATGTAGATATCCATCACCATTTAAAGTTTGTATCCATAGAGGAGGAGGTGTATTCTCAGTCCATCAGGAATTTTGCTTCTTTAATCAATTTAGGATTATAAATAGATCATAAAACATTGAAAAGCCCTATTGTTATTGTGCAATCCAGCAGCCATGGCTTTAGTTTTATGCTTAAAATTAATGTATACCACTTAGAAAACATTGTCTGGGTTAGAATTTTTCAGCTTTAAATAATCATGGAAGCACTGTGATGAATTCCAGTCGCTATTTTAAAAATATCTCTAGTTTGAGGTATATTTTTCTATCCCAATGTCCAAAAACTGGATCTTAGCTCTTTCAGCTGGCCTGAATGACACATTTCCAGTCTTGTTCACCATGATGTTTCTGGTAGGCTTTCAAGTTTGTTTTGATTTGCACTGCAAGGAACTCTGCGACTCAAACACAGAATTTCTGAAGAATCAGTCTCAGAACTGCTCCTATTTGATGTTTTCTCTGCTCCTCTGGAGAGAAATGAGAGGATGCTAATGGAACTGGTTGAAGAAATGGGTTCTGTGGGGAAAAGAAGAGAAGGGTGGCAAGAGCACAGAGGAGCTCTGGAGTGACATTTGATGAGTAAACAGCGCAGAGTGTTTAACACCTCAGAGGATGAAGTGCAGTGAATGCATTGAAGGATGAGCATTTTGAAAATAAACAAATTGGAAGACTTTATCAGGTGAAGATGATGAATAAACATATGGATGCATCACTCAGACTGGGACAGGTATAGGAGATAAACTGTAGGGATTGTCCAGAGCTTTTAGTTTTGGGATTTATTCCAGCTCATCCCATTGTTTGCCATGTTCATTTCAAACTTTTTGGAATGTTTTGGGATTTATTCCAGCTCATCCCATTGTTTGCCATGTTCATTTCAAACTTTTTGGAATGGTTTGGGATTTATTCCAGCTCATCCCATTGTTTGCCATGCTCATTCCTAACTTTTTGGAATGTTTTGGGATTTATTCCAGCTCATCCCATTATTCGCCATGGTCATTCCTAACTTTTTGGAACATTTTGGGATTTATTCCAGCTCATCCCATTGTTTGCCATGTCCATTCCTAACTTTTTGGAATGAACCATCCAGGACTCTAGATGTTTCCTATGTTTTCACCTTTCGTTAATCAACCCGTAATCTTACTAAGAGAATCCTCATTAGCTGGGCAATGATCTAATTTTATAAACCTGAGTTTGATTGGCGTTAATTACACTTTTTCATCACTGTGCTTAATGAGCTCTGCCTGGGTCGTTCCGTTCCTTGGCCTGGGATCATTGTCAGACTGATAATTATGAAATGACTTTGTCATTCTGTTTATCTCTTTTACCTGTTGACAGAACATCCCATTTCTCTGCTAATCCAGAAAATTCCTGGTTCTTGAAGAGGCATTCAAAGTCAGTGATCATAAAAAACTTGTCGGAAGCCTACGGAAGGAGCTTATTTTGGCTCTCCTCATTCATGATGATGTTATTTAATAGCTGTGCTTGGCATCTTCAGTTCCTTTTTCAACAGAAAGTTGACTCATCGTCTCAGACTGAGCCACTTGCTTTTTTGGCAAAATAACAGGTAAGTGACTACCGAGGGACTTCATTTGGGTTAAATTAATTTTCTCCGTTGTTAGAATCCATCCTGTGACAGAAAATATGAAACAAAGTAGAGAGAAATGGTTCAAACACTGCAAAGTTTGGACAAAACAAGATTTTGGCAGCTCTATTCCACATTTGCCTTTAAGATCCCAAAGTAAGTTGGTGTTCATTACTGAGTTTTCTGAACTTTGGGAAAGCTGCTGTAGTTCTACTTCAAAGGTTTTTTTCAAAGCAGATGGTGAAAAAGCTCAGTTCTCTGACCCTTCCCTATCAGTTTTCCACCATTTCCACCTTCAGCTTCATGACATTTTACCAGTTTTTCCTCACACCCATGGATGCTGTCTAGCTGCTTTTCCATGTAATTTTTGTAGGTTTATTTGCATTTTTCTGCTGTGGTCTGTTTATTTTATTACCAGGGACACTTGCAACTTCAACCTAATATAGGAATAGCTTAGGTTTGGTTCCATCCCTGAAGCAGAGGCAGAACCTGAGTGTCTCCAGGTCTCTCCCTGTTCCTTTGAGCACAGCAAGGAAAGGAATTGAAAGGAAAACAACACCTCCAGAGTCACCCGACTGCAGCAGAGCTGCCAAGGAAAAGAGCCTCTTCCAGGCACTTCCAGCCTCCTTTGTTCATCAGTCACAGCTTTGACAAGCTGCTAACTCTCTCCAAGATTCCCTGCATCTCCAGGCAGGAAAGGAGTGACAAATCAGTGACAAATCAACGACAAAGCTCCAAGTTCAGGCAACAAGTTGATCAAAGCCTCGGCGGTGATGCTCTGCGATTCCTGGGGGTGGTGGGAGCAATTCCAGCCTCCTCCCCAAATCTCCTGCCAGCTTGGCTTTAGTCAGGCGTTCAGCCCCCCTACCCTGACATCCAGGCAGTCCAGGGTCAAAGAGAATCCTCAAACATGAGTTTGGGATCAAAGCTGAGCTCCCACAGCTGCCAGAGCTCCTCGGGTTTGTCCCCTCCTCTCTGTCCCTCTGTCCCTCTCCTCAGCCATGCTCTGACTCAGCCTGGTGCCTTTGAAACTTCAAAAAAACCCCAAACTTTACAGCTTTTTCCAGTGATTGTAACTTGGTTTTTCATGCTTGTGTAGAGCTGGATTTTGGCTGTGTAAATTCTGGTGTCCCAAAGGCACTTGAGTGACGATCCACATTTAGGAGAAAATGGCTTTTTGGCATCCCTTGGCTGTCTTGTTTTATGAGGATACTTTGTTCTTTTTTCCCCGCTGCTTGTGTCCCACAGTGGAGGAGACAGCAGTGGATAAAAGGAGAAGGAAATGCCTTGTAAAACAGAGAGAGCTGATCAGTGGTTCTGTGGAACAGGAAAGATTTCCTTGGAAAATCCACCTGCTAATCATAGCTCAGGGACACTCAGTGTTTTATTGCTGTAGAGCATGGACTGAAAAAATAAAAAAATACCCCTTGTGCCCTGCTGATCACCCATTACACTGGGTAAATACAGGATCCCAAATGTGCAAACTGCTGTTAGCAAATATTTGTGGAGGGTTTTTATAGCAGTGTAAGGAGACTTAAAATATAGCGAGTCTCTGTTAGCTAATAAAGCATTTATCTCTTTTTTTTTTTTTCTTTATGGATTGCAGTTGCAAGAATTAGATGTGCATGTAGTGGTGTTGCTGTCAGTACCAGTTTGGGTTCTTAGAGCCAGCAATTAAACTTTTGTGGAAAATACCCCTCAAACCATGGAATTTGGATTTGATGTCCTGCTCCAAGCTCTGATATCTCAGTAAGTTATTTTTAACCTGGAAAAGCCAAGATGTTTATTTGTGATTCCAAGGCAAAGAGGATATTCATGAAACAAAACTCTCGGTTTTATTTAAGGGTGTGTTGAGTACTTTTGAGATTTTCCAGTGCCACATTTTTTTGTCCCTTATTTCGGTGTGCAGGACAAGGACTCACCCTGGGGATCTCCCTCTCTTCTGCTTGCCTTGACTCAGAATCCTCCCAGCCAGGAGCTCAGCTGAGCAAGCAAACCACAGAAACTTCCTTATTTAACTGAGAATTCCCTTCCCAGGGTAATCTGATGATGGAATCCTACTTGTGTTTTCCAGGTGAAATGAGGGAATAATCAATCTCATATAAATCTGAAGAAAATCAACATCCAAACTGCAAGAAGCCACAAAACTCAAATTTTTTACTCCTGGCTCTGTTTCTCTCCTTGACCTTCCAGCAGCAGTAAAAGTGCTGTGTTGTGAACTTACCTATTTGAGCAATTTTAAACCCCATTAGAACTTAATGAAATCTGCTCAGGCCACTTCTTTTTTCATGTGTTTGCTGTGTATCTCATGGCATCTTAATTAATTTTACCTTTTAAACTGAATGAGTAATGCTGTGAAATGACCATGAGGTGTGACTTGGTGCCACAGCACAATTCATTTTTGTCTCACTGCTGTTAAACTTTGATGTGTGGAGGCTTAAATTTAGGAACTCTCATGGGGTGAGGATGAATAGAATAGTCCTATTTTTTATGTTTAAATAGATAACCATAACACATAACGTGCACATTGATTAATTTGGTATTTTTATAACTTTACAGAATGCCCAAAATTTAGTTCATAGTTTTACAGGAATTTAGTTAGCAGTGCTCAGTTCCTGGCAAAGTATTTACCCAGGGAAGTACAGACATAAAATCCTATCATTTATTAGACTTTGGCAAGCAGTAGCTTGGAAATTAACTCTTTTTAAAGGCATCCTATATGTCTATGGACTTGAAAATGAAAGTTCATTAGCTATGTTTTAATAGTTAATAATAACCAAGCTTTAATATTTTGAAAATCCACTCTGGGGACATTTTTCTGTGCCACAGCTTCATTATTTCAGTCTCTTTTTCAGAACAAAGCAATGCAATAGTAAATCAGCTTTTCCACAGACCAGTTCTTGATGCTCCTGGCTGGATTTGCTGTTTTATCACATGAATCAAAGGTGTAGCAGCGAAACTCCAAATGACAACTCAGCCTCATCCAGCTAAAAACCAATACGCAGAAGAAAGAGGAGAAATCAAAGAGAAAATGGGGATGAATTGCACTGAACTAGCAGAACTCATAATGATCAGCCTGGTTTCACATTTACTGAGCAAACAGACATCCGACCCAGCAGCTCCCAATGCAGGGGCAGCCAAGGCAGAGCACCCCAACCACTCTTCCTGGAGATGGTAATTAAATATTTCTGGGGTTTATCCACAGAAGGTCACTCCTCTGTGATTGAGGGAACATTCCATGAAACACAGTTCAGTATCCTTCCAGTCAACAGAAAAACCTAAAGCCAGAGCTAAGGGGGAATTGAAGTTTTTAAGGCAAAAATCACTGCCTCCAAAATGTATCAGTCCCAATTTATATTCCAAACACCTCAGGGTGGATGGGATTCAGTGATTCAGTGGCTCTGGGAGACTTTGGGATTTTGGGGTGTAATCTTTCAAACTTCTGTGGTGGAGGAAGTCTTGGAATCTGAGACCTATATTTCCTCAGTTCTGGTGCAATCCCTGGCCTGCAACATAAAATAAATAAAATAAAATAAAAGAAAATAAAAAATAAAATAAAATAAAATCTGAAAAGTGGGAGAAATTGCAGCTCTGGGAATCGCTGTGGGTTCCACACTGGATGTTGGGTTCCTTCAGCTGACAATGTGGCAGCAGGTCAGGCTCTGTCCCCTTTCCTGCCTGAATATCCCACACAGCCACTCTGTGTTCCCACCTCTCACCCCTTCTGACAAAAGTCTCACAGATTTCACAGTTCCACCTCAATTTTTAGCTCCTCTACGAGCAGGACAGGGCTGGAATTGGCTGAACAGCTCTTGGAGCATCATTTTGTGGCTGCTGAACCTCTTTGCAAAGGTTGGAACTGCATCAGCCAAACCTTGCTGAGCATTCTCCACTTCATTTTTATTTAAAATATTCCTTTCAGTCTTGCCATTCTCTCCCTCTCCAGTCTGCAAGGCCCAAATCTGTCGAATTTCCCTGTTGTTTTAGGGATTTCTCTTTCCCTTCTCGCTGTAATTGTGGTGTTTTTTCCCTTCCTTTGGAAAGGTTCTGCGTCATCCTTTCACGCTGGGATTTTTGGAATGTTTTTCCCATTTACATTTCTTTCAGGTCACTCTCCACTTCTTGGAACAGCAGCTTCCCTCACCTGGTGCAGCCCTCTCCACATGCAGGTAAAAGAATTTATCACTCTAATAGACCTGTAAAATACTTTGATTTGCTCATGGCATATTTAAATATTATCAGTCCTAAAAAATAACCCAAGCTCTGTGTGAATATGCAAGTTGCTAATGGATAATGTTTATGAATTATCCTCAATTTCCTGTGTTCTAAGCCAAGTCCAATTTACTTAATTATTGGTTCAATCCCACTCTGACTGTGCTGCATTTTAAGAAACTGAGTCTTTGATTACACTTTTGTAATAACGAATCGCCAGCCAAAAAAAAGAAGTCAAATTCAGTGTTGGAAAAGTAACAAAGTGGATTTTGCTGCGATAGTTTTGTTGTGTGGTGCATGGTTAATGCTGTGAAATCACTATGAAATTGCCATTATCACTCCTCAATGCAGTGCCCAGAAATTCTTTCGTCCAATCTTTGCAGGTGATTTACTGCAGAGGAAAAGGTGGTGTTGGAACACGAGAAAGTGAAATTTCTGTAAAATCCGGTTTTCCTGTTCCAGGCCACTCCTGTATTCCCAGGGCTTGGTGTGGCAGCCAAGGTTTGGGGTTTCTTTTTTTAAATAAAAGTGCATTTAAGCAAAATATCAGAAAAAAAAAGTAGAAGCAACAATGTAGATGGAATCTCTCCACACATTTGCTCATTGCTTTTTGCCATAAATGAGCACAGGCAGGTTGTGGTGTCTTTTGCCAAAAATATAGGAAAGAAGTGGGTTTTTTGGGGGTTTTTTGGTTTTTTTGGTTTTTTTCTTATAAATCCTTCCTTTATCAGTGGATTTGCTTCTGTGAGCTTCCAGAGAGGGAAGAATATGTTGTTATTTCTGGATTCTTGTGCTTTATCTTTTAAAGTTCACCAACAAAACAACCTCTGGTTGTGTTGGAAAACACTTCTTTCTGGGGTGATGTAAAAGGGAGGAGAGGAGAACAATAATCTTCATGGGAAAATAGAATAATGGAATTTCTGCAGCTTCAGCAATATTGATAACTCCTTTCTCAAGCCTATGAAGAAGTTAGAGTTTGGAAAGCAGTGGAATTTAAATTGACCAAGGGCTGCTCTCTGGGCAGAAATACTCAGAGTTTCTCTTTCGGTTTGTGGTAACTGCTGAGTGCTTTTTCCATGTGAGGATCAAATTCCATCCCTCATCAATGCCTGTCTGTTTACCTGTTCACTTCAATGCACTCCAGTTGTAGTTCTGAGGTGATTTCCATCTGTTCCTCGTAGCACTTCCAGATGCAACAACAAAACCACACGATTTAGACGTGAAACTGCTTTAAATAAACCCCAAATTTCCCCAGTCTGCTACCTTCCAGCAGCCCTAGAAAGCGATTTACGTTTTCCACATTCGCCCAGAAAAGCTGCGAGAAACGTGGTGGAAGATTTTATTTCAGTCTTCCTAATGATTCATAATTAACGTTGAGGGAAAACGATATTTTTAACCTCAGATTTGCATCGCGCGTCAAAACCCATCAGTTGTTCATCTGGAGCTCTGCTAGCAGAATTCCACCAAGCCAGGGGCTGCTTTTGGCCTTTGGTTTGCCACACCTGACCCCAGAGATGGGAAAAGGGGTTGGGAGGAGTCACTGTCCTGCAGAAGGGACACTGAGGTGGGGAGGAGGATATGGCACTGAATTCTTTATTTCTTGGCAATTTTGTGAACATATTTTAATTCCTTATTTAGGCTTTAATAGCAAAATCGACGGGAAGATCATTAAAAAACAACTCCAGACAAAGTCACAATCAGTTCCCCTTGTAAAGATGCACTTTTAGGTCAGGAGGAGTTAAAATCCTCTGCTTAGAGCATGGGAGATACAAAGTTCATTTGTCACTCCTTTGATTTATTTAACCCCAGCGAAAGGAGCAGATTGAGTCCAGGGGAAGAGTGGAATAACATGGGGTTTAATCAAACCACCTCTCATTTCTGCCTGAGCTCACTCCTGATTTCCTAGTTTAATGCTGGCTGCAGATAGTCTGCTCAAGCAATAAAGGGCTGTGTTGTTCAGTGCAGAATTGTTAAAAAAAAAATTAAACCCTGTCTGGATCGTTGTGCACATTATGATTATTTTGAATATTACACGAGAGCCTCGATGCAAACAAATTAAACTGCTTTCATGTATAGAAAATATAATTACACTCCACAAGGGACAGTGCAGCAAACACCATGTTTCAGTGCTCCGTATGCATTTAAACTATTGATTAAAGATGCAGATAATCTGTTTTGCATCATTTTGTCAGAATTACATTATTTTCCCAGGAATATGGGGCTGCTGCCTGCGCTCTGAGCTGGTGGAACACCAAGGGATTCAGGAGATTAAAAGCACAGAACACAACTGGAGGCATTGCAAAGTGGATTCCCCGAAATGGAGGCAACTCCCTCACAAAAGATCTCCAAAAGTGAAAGGATTAATTTTCTGAAGTACCTTGTTGTTGAAATCTGGACAACCAGAGGGAAAATGATGCTTTCTGCATCTTTAAAACATGAGCTGTGGTTGAGCCCAGGAGTGATGAACCAATGGGTATTACCTCAGTATTTAGTAAATTAACTGAAAAATAACTCTGGAGTAATAATGAGCATGATAGTCTAAGGCTAGATTGCAGCAATCCCAAAAGGAAAATTTTCTGTTCTCCAGGGTGTCAGCAAAGCAACAGATAACAGAGAAGTGATACTCATAATTTATTTTGGGTTTTAAAAAGCTCAAGTGCCTATTAAGAAAACTTAGAGTAATCACAGGGCAGGTCATGATGAACTTTCATGGGCTAGAGGCTGCTTAAGGAAGGAAACAAAGAATGGAAAAAGTGGGAATAGCAAGTTGAAATTGGAGTGAAGACTTGCTTCTGGTTTAATGTGGGATGGAAGTTTATGGCTTGGCTGATGTGTTGTCATTTTTACACTCAGGATTCAGATAGCTGGGCAGTGAAAGGTCCTTGCTATCAATCAAAACCAACTCCTCATTTTGTTTTTTAGCAGCTTTACTCAATTACCAATAACTGTCATTCCCAGGAAATCTAAATACCTGCAGAAGGGGAAAGTTTTTATTACCTGATTGATGGGGAATATTTTCAAGTCTGCAGTTTACACTGCTCCAGTCTAAAAAACCCACCTTTATTTATTTGGTTTTAGTATTAGGATGACAGCCGGTGTAATATTGAATTTGCATTTGGATACAAACCTGTTATTTAAAAAAATCACAGATTTTATGGGGGAAAAACAATATTTATAGCAGATCATGGAGTTGATATTCTTGCCCAGACAGAAAATTCCCTGCTTTGTGCCACTTTGTGGAACTTGTAAATGACAACATCAAGTATTGAAGGATCTTTGTTCTCCCCAGTCTCACAGACTTGTTACAACCATCAGCCTTGGTCATATTGGAGCTCTTCAGACGACCTGGAAGGGCAACAATGGAATCTTTTCCTCGTGCTGAGCACAAGGATATGCTTCACATCACAAGATTTCCTCCTGCCTTCGCTGTTCCCAGGCTGTGAATCCAAGCGTGTGCACATGGAGAGAGCTGCAGTGGGCAGGAGGTGATTCCTGCTCTGGGTGAACATTCCAAGGGCTTGGGGAACATTCCACATCCTGGGGAAGTGGCAGGATGGCTGTCAGATGGATACAAATAAGCAGCCATGCATTAGGGCAAGGAGTTTTCCAGAAAAAAAAAACCGAGTTTTGAGTGAATCTGAAGGGAGAAAGGCTTCTAACGCGGGGTGGGGAGGGATGAGGGAATGGTTTTACTGACAGTGGTTAAAGATGCTGCTTCACTGGAGATTGTCAGAGCCAGGCAAACATCCCTGAGGCAGCAGCAGCAACAGCAGAGCTGATTTAACCCAGAACAGTGTGTTGGAATTTAAGCTCAATTATGTTAATTGGTGAGACAGTTGAGGCTAGGGAGCGCCTGGAACGTCTGCTCTGAGGCTGATCAGGAGAGGCAAGTGTGCTCTGTGGGGCAGAGCTACCTGCCTGGATTGCTGCTGTCAGGGCACTGCAGATTTCTGAATTTCAGCTCCTTAATGAGCTGCTCCAGCCCCTCTGTGAGGCTCAGAATGGCCTGAGCCAAACCCCTGCAGTGTTCATAGATGTGCATTGTCACAGCTCTGCTGCTCCACACTCCTCTGGATCACTGAAGGAATGGCTCAGGCTGGACCTCAGCGACCTTACAGAGCTGCAAGTTGGGGTTTTGCCATGAGGATGGCAAGGATTCCTGGGCTGTGTTAAATCCCACAGATTATTGATTTGTGTCATTGTCGCTGTTGAGCCGCTAGCAGAGAAAAAGACCTGGATTCTCAGCGTGGCGTGAAAAAAGAGAGCTTTATTAGATTCCAACTTATATAGACTTTTCAGAGGTCACCCAGATTGGTCAGTCAGAAACCTCCCCCTAGGCCTGATTGGCCAGGCCTGAGCTGTCCAAATCTCGAGAAACTGTTTTTAATAACATCCAAACTTTATCTTTGTTTATAAAACACAGGAGACAATTCTCGTGGGAAAGACCTTTTCTAGCCACACATCATCACTGCTCAGGCTCGTGGATCCTTTTCAAGCTGCGTGTCAGGCAGGCTGAGCTGCTGTTTGCCATTGTGTGAGGTGCTGTTTGCCTCTGCCAGGGTTGAACGGAGGGTGAAGATGTTCTATCAGTGTCTCTCAGGATGCTCCTGTTTAATGATGCAAGCTCCCTTTTATTTGATTAGGGACTCGACGCTATCAGAACAGCCATGCAGGTTTTATTACAGGTGTGCAGGGAGGCTGGGCTGTTGTGCTCCTCGGATGGATGAGTCGTTTTTTCACACAAATCTCTCCCAGCACCTTTATTCCTCATTATTTCCTGAGGAGGCCACCCAGCGAGCTGCTCCAGTGGAACACAAAAGAAAAAGGTGTTTACACCTACCTGGGGAGGGTGGGTTGATGTCACAACAACAATAAAACACGCTGATGGGATCTTAAGATCGTTTTCACGGCGCGCAGGTGGAAAGCGAGCCTTCTGCTCCTGATGAGATCCTGCTGATGAATAATCAGCCTCATATCTCAGCGAGGTAAACACAATCTGGGGCTGAATGGATACCAGGGGAAATCCTTCATGTATTTTCATGAGCCTTTGTGCAGGGGGTGTTATTCTTAGCTTCCTTTTCAGCAGGGTTCTTTCCCTCCCAGCCCACTCCTTTCTTTCAGAGTGGAGCAGCTCTTCCCAGAGCTCCAGGCTCAGCAGGGCAGGGAATGGCTCTGAGAGGGACTGGGCGAGCAGAATCCTCATGGATGAGCTCTGGGGACAATTCTGGAATAATTCGGGTTGGGAAAGCCCTGTGGACATCACCCAGTCCAAGGCAGGTTGTCGCTGTCGAACCGCTAGCGGAGTGAAGAAACCAGACAGAATCTCAGGTTGGCACAACTCTGAATTTATTATTTAATTTTAAAAGTTATATAGATTTTCACAGGTCGTCCGGATTGGGTCAATTCAAAACCTCCCCCTAGGCTGATTGGCCAGGCTTGAACCGCCGATCTTCCAAAGACCATTTCAATAACATCCAAATTTATCTTTGTTTATAAAAACACAGGGAGAAGAAAAGTTCCACAGGAAAGGTCTGTGCTGCCACAGCAGGTGACACAGGAATGTGTCCAGGTGGGGATGGGATTTCTCCACAGAAATAAACTCCTCAGCTCCCTGGGCAGCTGTTGCTGGGCTGTGTTGCTCTGAGGCTGTTGCATAACTTTGCCTAGACATGAAAAAAAAATTGCTTTTATGGGTGTTGTAGAATGGTTTCTTGGTTAACTGGGCAGCTGTTGCAGTGCTCTGCTACCATGGTGGAAAGAACTTTTTCCTCATGGTGAGGTGGAACTTGTGTTTTAAGGTTTTAAGTTAAGACGCCTTGTCCTGTTGCTGGGCACCATTGGAGAGCCTGGTGCCATCCTCTTGATATTCCTTAAAAATATATGCATGGATTGATGGGATCCCCTCTCGGTATTTTCCAGACCAACCAGGTCCTAAAATCTCTCCTCAAAAGGGATTCTCCAGACTCTCATCATCTCTGTGGCTTCCCCTGGATCCTCTCCAGCTCCTCCTTGGCCATCCTGAACTGTGGAGAGTAGAATTCAAAGTGATATCCCAGATGTACCTCAGCAGGGCAGAGCAGGGGGGGAGCAGACAGAGCCAAAAACAGCTCAAAAAAAAGAAGGGGAAGGAGAAAAACCTGATCCAAAGTGAGAAATAACCACCAAATTTCCCAGCAGGGAGAGATCCAGCACAGAGTTCTCCCAGCAGGGATGGTGGGGAAGCAGCTCTGCCCAGGCTGGCGAGGAGCTGATAGAGAAATAATGTGATTTTGCAATGATATTTTTAATACTGAGAAAGCATCACTTCAGAACCGAACCCTGAGCTGCATGATGAATGGTTGCAGTGATTCAGACACAGGTTAAGCACCTGATCATCCCAATTTCCAGGAGGAGTGATAGATGCCTGCTGACACAGCTGGCCATGGGATCTTCTCAGTGCTAATTATTGCACTAAACACGGGATAAGGAAGGCAATTTGTCTCTTTGTCTCACCCCTTCATGTGGGGCTGAATTCTGTCCCTGATGTGTAATCAGTGCAATTCTGTCAGATTGGAGCAATTCTGTCAGATTTATGTCTAAATAGGTGTTTCAAGGACATGATAAAATCACCTGCAGTGGTGGAAGCCATTTATAAACACCAGCTAATTAGGGAAACTTTATAAAATTTTATTTTTGCTCTAATTTTCTTGTACAGAGATGTCATCCCTCGTTTTTACCCCCATTTGAGTACCCTGAAGGAGATTTTTTTGGCTGTAATTCTGAGGTATCTACTCACAAAGGGTGTGAAAGATATCATGAAGTGAGAAAAAAGTATCTTCTCAATAATGAGTTTGTCTCTAATTGTGAATATAAAACTGGATTGGGTTCCAGTGATGTCCCAGGTAACTAAGAGAAATATGAAGTGTCACAAAGACTTCCTTGATATTTGAGAATCTTCCAAAAAGAATTGTTCATTTAAACCATGAGGCTTTTTTTTTTTAATTCTAGTTTAGGGATTGTTAGATGGAGATACACCAACTTTGCAAAAATGCTGGAAAGTAAGGCAGGATTTTAGTCACAAAATGCTGAAAAACTGCCAAAAAATCTATGTTACTTCAGCTTTCTGTTCCATCCAACACCTGATAATCCTAAGGTGTTTGGGGTTTTTTTCAGGGCTAATATCACACAAATAATTGTGTCATATTATTTATTGTGTAATATTATTGAAGCTCTCTTTTAGCTCCAATTAATCTATTTTATCCACTCTGAAAGGACTATGGAATAATTAAAAAACAGACAAACCAAATTGTTGAGTTTTCAGTGAGATGAGCTTCCTCCTGGATTCCAAAATGCTGATTCCAACCGAGATGTTCTCTTTCAAACCAGCTCAGGTTTTCCTGGCTGTTTTCTTTTTTAATCACATCTTTAGCAATAAAACCTTTGCTTGTTGACTCACTGCTGGCAATATTTGCAGCTCATAATGCCCAGGCTGGAGAAATCTCTGCCCTGCTTTTTATCTGGTTGTCATCACGGAATTTAGAATGGTAAGTAATGAAAATGTTCATATTTATGGATTTATTTGTTTACTTTTATTTTTATTTTATTTTATTTTATTTATCTTGCAATAATGGTAGAATTTGGCCCTGTTGTTCTGATGCTGTTGCATAACTTTGCCTGGAAATGAAACCAAAAAAAACCTGGTTTTATGGGAGTTGTAGGATTATTTCTTGAATTATGTATTAATAACTTTACCTGGAGGTGAGGTTCTTGCACTTAAATTGCAAAAGGACAGCAGCTGAAGGAAGGACTAGAATTAATAAGATGTCCAATGTGTTCACATGGTTCTTAGTGGATAATTAGTGCTTGGGAGCAGCAGGAAGATACCAGACAGTAAAAAAAAAAACTTTATTTTTTTTGCCACATTCACCCCAGGGTCAGGATGGGGTTTTTGGACAAATTCTTCAGACATCTGCTTTGAATACACCTGAGCTGGCAGGACCACCCTAAAAAGAAAAGCAAATATCAAACAATTTTCCCTTTTGACGTGAAATCTTCCTTTTTTCTTGCAAAACAAGACAAAACGAAACACCAGCCAGAACGAAACAACACAATTACACCCCGAAAAAGGGTGGAACAAGCAGAGTTTCCCCCTGGGGGTGGCAGAATTCCTCCCCAATCCCTGCAGCTCAGCTCTGCCTCCTCCAGAAAGGAAAATGCACTCTGGGTTGGTTGTTCACTCCCAGCCTGGCACCAGATGGCTTTGGGCTACCTGTGGCTAATTTTCCCTCCTGATATTGGGAATAAAACAGATTGGAGGATTCCTGGGAAGGAGCTGGGATGAGCAGAGCAGACCTTCTGCACCCCCTGAGCACGAGGTGTGCGCTGAGCTCTCTGCTTTCTCTCTTTTTTTGACTCATCCACAAGTCTGGTGTGATTTATCCCTTGATTTTCCCTGAAATCCCTCTGTGCTCGTGGGGAATTCCTGCAGGAATTCCTGCAGGACACCAATGGGTTCCCACTCCCTGCAGCTCTCAGGGTTGTTTCCTACACAACCATCCTACACAAGCATCACCCTCCATTAAATCCATCACCTCCCTTTGCCATAAAGCAGGGATTTATGATAATTTGCTTTTTTAATTTGAGATTTTAATGCCAGCAGTGTGTGGCTTTTGTGGGAAGAAAATGAGTTTATGGTGCTGAATTTGGGTTTGATGACTCTACCCAAAAAAACCCAAAAAAAACCCCCAAAAAAACCCCAAAAACCCCAAAAAAACCAAAAAAACCCCCAAAAAAGAGCATTGTTTGAGTGTGGATAATGTCAGGGTAGGGTTGGAACCAAAACCTTTCTGCCTGGAGCTCCTGCTTTGTTCCTTCAGCTCCACAAATGTCACAACTGTCAAGAAACACAAATGAAAGTCCTAAAAACGTGAGGTCACCCCGAACATGCCAGACTTCCTGTACCTTCAGCCAGCAGTGAATTGATGCTGTATAAAAATATAGCTCTTAAAATAAAAATATTAAATTTTCGACAATTTGTCCAAAACCTTTGGGCAGAAAGGGACTTACAGAAGTCAGGCTGAGAAAGGAAAGTCCTAAACTTTGCATTAAACTGTGAAAACTTTGTCTTTTCTGCTGTTGTTTGGCATCAGATTTGGTGTGAAAGGCAGAGAGTTGCAATTCCTGTTGTAAAATGAGCTCATTTTGCTCTTCCTGACCCTAAAGCCTGTGCTGGTTTGTGATGAGAGTAAAGAATTCTGTCCATATAAGATTTTTTACTCTTTTTCTGCCCTCACTTTCTGTTTCTTTCATCAGCTTTTTTTTTTTTTTTTAATTATTATTATTATCCTAGAAAGGAGATTTTTGTGGAAAACACTTTGGGCTGCTTTTGTGGGGATGGAGAGAGGGAAATGATGAGTTGTTTTGTTTTATTTTATTTTATTATTTTATTTTATTTTATTATTTTATTTTATTTTATTATTTTATTTTATTTTATTTTATTTTATCCTATTTCCACTTCTTAGCACAACCAAACTTTTAGCAGCAAATGGAGACTCCATGAGGATATAAATAGCTTTTTTTTTGAGAATTTGTTCTAACAGGAAGCACTGAGAGTGAAGGGAGGAGAGAGAATCCTTCCTGCTTTAAAGGTGAGGAGAATTGGCTGCAAAAGGGATAAGAAATTAAAAACAAGAGCTGAGGATACATCATTAGTTGAGAATTAGGTAATCTGCTGCATCCCAAGAGCTGCTCCAGGAGCTTTTCCTGCTCATTAATAATCCAAACTCCTGAAAAGATGGAAATATGGAGCATTTAACCCTTTGCCTCCCAGCATGGCAGTGCCCATGGCAGATCTGCTGCTGGGAGATGTTTTGTGGTGTTGAGACCTTGAAAAATCCTGAATTCAACTCAAAAATTCCCTCCTTCCTTAACGCCCTTCCTTTAATTACCCTGTAATCTCAGATTAAAAAACCTCCCAGGAAAATCTCTGGCTGCCCTGAGCTCTGAGCTGATCCAATCCTGAGCTGCAATTCATGAAACAGTTCTGTGGAAAAGGGGAGAAAGCCATCTGTAATCAGCTAAAACTGCTGACACAGTGCTCACAAGAGGTTCTTTCCCAGAGGTTTTTATTGCAGTTATATAAGAAATCATCGACTTAGGGAGTTCAAAGAAACTTTCCAAATAGATCTTTTTTTTTTTCTTTTTTTAGTTCTATTTTTGAGCAGTGTAGCAGGAGACCATGAAGGCATTGCTCATCATAATTAGAGCTGGGAAACCTTAGGAAAACATGCCTGGGGGAAAGGGAGACTGCTTTATTTACAGAAAGCTGGGAGAGTATTTTTTAAAAGGGAGGAAATGTTTAAAATCCGAGTTCAAGTGGCCACTGACTGAAAATCCTGGGAATTGGGGCTTTTATCATGAGAATGACTTATAGGGAATGATGGGCAGAGATGAAAGGTATTAAATTCCCACTTGCACAAGGGATAAATCTAGATTTTTGTGTTCTCTTCCAGCAGGAAATTCCAGGCTGGAAGCAGTGGGGTTTTGCCCTGGGTTGGACCAAAGAGCAGGGCTGTGGAAATGAGCTGGGAAATGGTTGTTTCAAAGCTCTTTTACCTTTCTTAGGGAGTGAGACATGGAGAAAACTCCACTTGGGAGGGACTTGAATTTGTTTTGTTATTCTTGTTGCAAAAATTATTTTATTATATATGATTATGGTATGATTATTATGTATTGTTATTATTTATCATTATATTATTATATTATATTAATTATTATATTATTATATTATATATTATTATATATTATATAATTATATCATTATATATTATTATATTATATATTATCTTATTATCTTATTACCTTATTATTATATTATTATATTCTATTATTATATATATTATTATATTCTATTATTATTTATTATTATATAATTATATTCTATATGCAAAAATTATTGAAATTATGTTATTCTTGGTGCGGCAAACACTTAAATAATATATTTTTTTTTTTTTAATTTTCTGTTGTTTTCCTGGCTCCAGCTCTGGTTCCTTTAATCCCAGCCTGTCCTGTGGCTCCTACATCTCTAAATATTCTATTTCTAACTGGAGCAATGCTCCTGCTCCATGGGCAGAAATGCCCTGAGACATGATTTCTTGCACAATACACCCCAAACGACATCCTGACCTGCAGAGCTGCAGATTCATTAATTTTGGCAGAAAATGGCAATTTCTGCTTTGAAAAGATTGATTTCCCCAGAAAACACTGAGATGTTGTCATTAACACCTATTTAGAGATCTACAGCAAGGTGCACCTGAGTTGTTGATACAGGATTAACTAATTAATGTTTTTTTAATTTGATTTTTATACAGGAGGCCCTGAGAGCACATCCACAATAACCACTGAACATCAGCTAATTTTTATTTTTTCCCCCCCAACCATCCATAAATAAAACTTTTAGCCTAAGGGGAAAAAATCCAATTTTCTCTGTTTCAGGGAAAGCTCTGACTACTCAATGAACCTTTGCAGAGTCAAGATCAGCTCAGCTCGTGGAAGGGTTGTATTTTTAATTTTATTTATTTTATTATTTTATTTTATTTCAGTTCTAGATGCAGAAACAACCTCACACGGAAGTCGGGAAGAATAAATATATTTTAAACATTGAAAAGACCCAGGATGAGCATTTCACAGGCTCATGGAATCCCAGAACGATGGAGCTGGAGGTTTTTATTCTGGTATAAACATCACTTTTTAATAGATCAGCTGCTCGAGGCTCTGTCCATACTCAGCAATCCTGCTGGGAATGCAGGAAATGATGGATTTAACCCCAATATTTATCATTCTGTAACAAGGAATTCTTTTTCAATCATGAACTCATTCGCAGCTCCTCTCTGTAAATATCAGGTAACTTAATTTTAAGAACGAAGCAACTCAGTTTCAACCAGATCCTTTTATTCCCCATCCAGGTTTAATTTTATCTACTTCTAGTTGAAATGTGACAATTTCAAATTTTGCTCAATTCTGGCGTTTCAGAGGTTTGAAATCTGCCAGCATTTAACAATTATGTGACAAGGAGTGAAACTCCTGTGCCTGTTGACTTATAACTGTGTTGGCATGAAGAATTCAGCTTTAAAACTCACACAGAGCTGCAAGAGGGTCAGAAATAACCTCAAGATTCAGTGTCAGTGTCAAGGACTGGCGTGATTATTCCGTAGATTAAAAATTCTTGGCGCTAATGTGGGGACATGAAAAGAGAATCTGTCTGATGGATGATTTATCTCCATTTTAGGCCTGTGTTCTGCTTAAATTTATAAATTTATAGAATTTATAAATGTGACTGTTGACATCAAGGGGATTCTTCAGAGTGCCTGGCATTTGCAGAGGTGAGGAATTCTGGAGAAATTGGAATTTCAGGGAGCAGTAAGGGGATGTTCTGTCACTCTCATGAGGAGCCAAGAGTGGAAGGACAATTTTTTTTATCTGGGACTCCAAAATTTATAAAAACTCTGCCATTTATCCATCCCAGCATCTCCACATCCCAACCTCTGGGAGAGAGGGAAGGTTCTTCCCATTCCACCTGTCCCACCTCAATGTGGGATTGCTCATGTTGGTAAAATCCTGGATTTGGGGATGGTTTTTCCTATTCCAGCTCTCCCACCGCCAAAATGAAATTATTCATGGTAAAATCCTGGATTTGGGGGAGATTCTTCCCATTCCATCTGTCCCACTTCCACATGGGATTGCTCATGTTTGGAAAATTGTGGATTTGGGGAAGGTTTTTCCTATTCCACCTGCCCCACCTCCAAAATGAAACTGCCCATGTTTGTAAAATAAACTATGGTTTTGGGGAAGGTTCTTCCTATTCCTCCTGTCCCACTTCCAATGGGATTGCTCATATTGGTAAAATAAATAATGGATTTAGGGAATTTTCCAATTCTAGTAGAATGGGAATAGAATATTTAGTAGAATTTTCCTATTCTACCTGTCCATCTCCAAAATTGAAACTGTTCATGTTTATAAAATCCTGGATTTGGGGAAGATTTTTCCTATTCCACCTCCAAAATAAATCTGCTCATGTTGGTAAAATCGTGGATTGCTCACATTGGTAAAATAAATAATGGATTTGGGGAAGATTCTTTCTATTCCACCTGCCCAACCTCCAAAATGACACTGCTCGTGTTGGTAAAATATGCCATGGATTTGGGGAAGGTTCTTCCTATTCTACCTGTCCACCTCCAAGATTCAAACTGTTCATGTTTATAAAATTGTGGATTTGGGGAAGATTTTTCCTATTCCACTTGCCCCACCTCCAAAATGAAACTGTTCATGTTGGTAAAATCATGAATTTGGGAATCTTTCCCACTTCTCTCACTTCCCTCCCCAGCTCAGAGCTGTAAAACCTCGATGGCTCTGGAAGGGATGCTCAGGACTTTGAAGAACCAAAATCTGGCTGATTCCACCTACATTTGGGGCATTAACCAGTGGGATAATTGCGATTATTCCTTCCCCAGTAATTCCTGAGGTGTATCAAAATAACAAACCCTCATTTCTGCAGGGGGAAGGTGAGGCTTTGGGAGGCTAGGGGTGTTGCAGGGGTGTGGGGTGAGGTGTCCTCCTGAGCAGAATTCCAGAGGTTTTCCTCCTCCATCCCGACAGAGATGATCTGTGGTGATGCCTCCTTGAAAAATCAACCCAAAAATCCCTGCAGCACATGCTAATGTGCTCTTCTAGCTACGTGTTTTTCATCAGAGATATTTTAGGAATACTTCAGCTGTTAAAACCCACTCCAGGTACCTGTGCTAAATATGTTTAACGAGCTCTGCTTGTTAAAATTCATTTGTGACAGAGATGGGGAGGAAGAAAGGAAAAGGATCTGTTAATTCTGGAGCGCTGTTGAAACAAAAAAAGAGCTTTTTTCCTAGAGGTTTTCTAATTGCTGAGTAAAAATGCTGTCAAGGTTGGTATTTTTAAAAAGGGTTGGCAGAATGCACAAGGATTATTGAAATGCAGGTAGATTTTCTGGATAAATGGAGATGGTTTGGATGGAAGGACAGGCGAGTGTCACATATTTTATTGGGTCACCAGTATTAACACAGCAACTTGCTACAGACAGAATATTCTGTCCTGCACAGAAATATTCTCACACTGAAGTGTGGCTATGAACTGAGCAAACCCCAAACTGTGGAGATCCTGGGTGGATGCAGGCGAGGAGAGCTGGGCAGAGAAATTGCTGTGTGAACTCTGCCAGCACCAAGCGCCCTGAAACTCCTCCCTGGAATAGAGGTCAGCACTCCCTGACAAAACTGCTTCATCATAATTTCCCTTACCCACTTCCCAGCCTTCTTGACAGGAAAGAGAATGAGGTTGGTGGCTCTGAGGGATTCTGAAATAGAGATGTCACTGCTTCGGGGCCACCTGATGGAGTCTGTGTGCAGCTCTGCAGTGACAGTGTTCATGCACATCACACTGCAGGCCATTCGTTAAATTCCATTTAAACACAGTGGATTTATGCCAAAAAAAGTGAATTCTGCTGGGAATGTGTATAGAGATGGGCAGAGCAGCAGGTTTGGGTTCTGGGAGTGGGAATGCCTGCTGGGGCTGGAGGCACAGCAAATGTCACCGAGGCCACTTCTCTTCAGAAGGAGCTCTTGGAGCATCCCCAGATGGCCTGGGGGCTCCTGGAGTCTCTCTTGCACCCTGAGCGCAGAAACTGAGGGCAGTGGTGATGTCTGAACAGTGGAATTACAGTGTGGCCCTCAAGAACAGCTCTGGAAAAATGAAAATAACGTCTCAGCGCTCCACTTTCCCACTTCAGTCCCATCAGCTGTGCAGATTAAAGGAGTTATTTCGCTCATCCCAGCTCTGCTAGCTCACATCTTGGGCTCACACGTGGGTCTGGAGGTCAGAGAGTTGCTGCTCTGGTGCTCTGTCAGCAGTAATGAATGTTCTGCAGCCCCTGCACTGCCCTGAGTGTTAGCAGATGTAATTAATGCACTCTGCAGCTGCCTAATGACGCAGCAGAAGGAATGGATTCTAGCTCAATCTCCTGCCTGCTTTGCCTCCGAAATCTTAACAGGATTAGAGCACCATTAAAGAAATCCAGGGAGTTGTGGGAGCAGGTGAAGGCAGGATTGCTCTGGATTTGTGTCTGGGGCTTGATTGGCTGTTTAACTGATTTATGTGGAGATTCTGTTCTCTCTCCATACACCTCAAATCCCTTTCTGCTGCATATTTTGGCAGCTCCGTGCTGCTTGCTGTAGAAATTCCCCGGTAGGATCAATAGTTATTAGGACAAAATTGCTCAAAACCTGGTTTCTCTTTTACCTCACCCCCTGGCTTTAGAAAAATTGAAATAGTTTCATTTTTTTTTTTCTTTGCATCTTTTCCTGCTGCATTTTGATGGGGGATGTGGTTATGAGCTTGATAAACCCTGATAGCGTCAAATAAAGGAGAGGCAAAAAAAAAAGTGAAATAAAGAGTAGGCTCTTCAGTGTAATTCACAGGACTGGGGGAATAAAAAGAAACAATCACAGAGCAATCTTGCAAACTGCCAAAAGGATAACAGCATTAGGAGGAAAATGTTTATGACTAAGATAAAATTGGTGGGAGGCAGAGCAGGGATTTGGGCGAGACAACGGCAGTTTGATTTTTACAAAACCTATTATTTTATAAACCTCTGGGAAATAGTTGTGCTTCGATGGCAGAGGAAGATTTGAGGTCATGAGTAGGGGATGAGTGTTGGTGTTCCCTCTTTTCTCTGAGCAGTCACGGGGAAAGAGTTCCTGGGTTTTTTTGGAGATCTCAGATTTGGGTCTGGATTGTCCCTAAGATCAGAAATATCAGAATATTTGTTGTCAGTTTGGGAAGGAGCTCAGAGCAGCCTGGCATGGGGGAAGGTGGAAGGCACTGGGTGATAAAAAGGATTTTAGTTCCTTTCCATCCCAACCCATTCCTGGACTCTGTGCCTCCAGGTCATCACTGCCTCAGTGCTGGGGATTCTTTATTGTGAGTAATTCTCTTTGTTTCTTCAACAGAAGGGTTTTGATAAGTTCTGCTTTGGATTGATTTCTCAGATGTTCATATCCACTCAGCTGATTGTGTTTGAAGTGTGCAGAATTACATATCACAAAATAATCTCACCAAAATGTATAGGTTCTAGGAAACTCTCTGATAACCTGGCTAAACTCCTACCCAGGGTGGCAAAAACTTTGTTAACTCTTTGTGGATTTGCCAGTTGCAGGAGTAGTGCATTTGTCATGCAGGAATATAATAAATCAGAGTTTAAACGTCATGTTCGCTCATTCAGCTTTAGAAAACTCAAACTACTTAAGTGGTTAAAAAAAATTATCATTTATGAAAGCTAAGAAACGGGGAATTCAGGGATAATTCCAGTTCCTGGGAATGAAATTTGCACATCTGAGTTCACACAGACAAGAAAAGGAATGACATTTGTGTGTTCGTGTGCTTTAGCTCTTTTAAAGAATTCTATTTTATTATGTTTTCCTGTGTTAAAAAGTTTGGGGAGGTTTCCTGATTTTTTCACAATTTTAGGACTTCTCTTAATCACCACTTCTCATATCTAACAATCCCAGGCCCTGCCTATTCCATAACTCACTCAAATCCCTCTCCAGGTGTAACCACAACTGCAAGGTTAACAATTTTAAAATAATATTATAATTTACTTTATTGTGCATGGCATGGACATTTCTTTACACCAATACTAACATTCAAACTACGAAAAAATAATTTGGGGAACATCATTTCTGCAGCCATGGCTGGGATTAGAACAGGCAGAGCTTGTTAAATTCCAAGTTATTTGTCCATTTTGCTGCTTCTGACTCTGCACCACAGGAGGAGTTCAGGTTGTACAAATGGGCTTTTTGTTCAGCTGCAGGAAAATTCATTAAAGAGCAAGTCAATAAAAATGGGTCATTTTCATCAAGGTGATGTATTTCTCCTCAGTTACCATATTCCAGGTCAATGGGAGGAAATCCATAGCTAGGAGTGGAACTTGCATAAGGGACTTCTCCAGTGACTGGAGAAAACTGCAGAAATGGAATAATCAAAATTCAATGGCTGAATCCTTCCGGGGAGAAGACAATTCCTGTTTCTTGTCCAAACCTGGGATTGATGCAGAAATGATCTGTAGGATTTTTTGCTTTAGCCCCTCAGTGTAATGAATTAATTTGCTCCTACCTGGTGGAATTCTCTGCCCCTGTTTTGAGTGGATTTTCCATAGGTGATTCCATTCTGGGAATGAAGATGATTCCATTCTGGGACTGAAATGCAGAGGCAGAATTTGGGGATTGAGGTGGGAGGTGAAGTGGCTGAGGATGGAGGTTGATGTCCTTTAACTCCTCTGCTTTGGGAAATTTTTCCTTCAGGAATCTCAGGAAAATAATCTCAGCATGTCCCAGCCAGCCAGAGAAGGATCTGAAGGCATCCTTCAAGATAAATATAAGTATGTAAAATTAAACCATTTGTTTTATCTACACGAAATGATTTCAGAGAACAAGTTGAGAGTATTTGTTTGCCTGATGGAAAGGATGAAACCTGAGGTGAAGCTGGGAGAGCAGAGCTTGACTCAAACACATCTCTGGCAGAGAATTTCCCTAATTAAATTGTAAAGTTGGCACCTTTGTCAGTCTGGAGCATGGAAAAGAGAATAATTTATGAATCATGGCAATCCCTGTTGAATGGTACAAGGCTCAGCTCGAGCATTTCCTGCACATTTGGGGTCAGATCTTCACAAATCTGGGATTTTTTTAAACACAAAGTTTATTTTGAGGTTGGCAGCTTTCAGTGAGGAAGGTCAGGACAGTTCCACTCCATTGGTGTTGCTCTCCAGGAAGCACAAAATGAGTTATTACAATTAAAAATTAAAATACGTTAAAAATTTGTTGTTTGTTACTCATTGCTCTTCCAGTGTGATTCTAATAAAATAACAGCCACATTCCCAGCTATCCTGAAAATATGGGAAAGTGAGATTTGATAAGGTTTAAATATAAAATTTTAAATTTAATTGTGTAAAATGGAACATATCCGAGTTTAATTCGTGTACTCACTTTATTCAGGACACAAAATGCACGTGGATATGGGAGATATGAGGTGTTTTCGAATTTTTTTACTCAATTCTTTAAAAATTTTGGAATAAACTCCAAACAATTTCTATACATTAGGAGGAATTTCCTATTTTCCCAGTGAATGAGCTCACCCAAGAGAATCAGAAATTACTGCTGATAATTAAAACAGGCAAAGAAACATTGGGGAGGAGGAAAAAAAGGGCACCAAAAAATTTAAATTAAATCAATTAGAAAATTGCAGGCCCTGGGAATTCAGTGGTGTTGGTTTATCTGTCTCAGCTGTGAGAGGAGACAACAAAGCTCCTCTCCACTATTAAAAGGAGACACCTGGGTTTCAGTAGCTGCCCAATATTTATCACTGAGACCAAGATTTTTCTTCTTGTAAGGGGGAAAAATCTTAAGATAAAGATTTTTCAACTTGTAATGGGGGAAATTCTTCAGAATTGCAGCTCCATCTGCCTTTAAATCCATAAAAAAATGAAAATTTAACCTCTCTTCTTCACCACCTTCAAAAAACTTAATCTGGACCTGGAGCTTTGCCTGCCTCAGTACAAGTAATCAAGTTGCAGGTATGGAAATATTTTTTGGCATTTCACAGAAGTGGGGAATTCACCAGATTCCAGGGAATTGGAGGGAGCAGGGCTTGGATGGTTGGTGACATTATTTCCCTGAGGCTTTGGGACAAACTCAGTCCTGCAGCTCAGTGCAGTGACTTTTACAAGGTTTTAATAGGGGATATGGTAGATGTAACCTTAGCAGAGTTCATGTCCTTTACAGCATCAATAAGTGACAATAATTTAATGGGGACCAATTAATTTATAATTAATATTTATTAATTAGAAATAAATATTGATATAAACCAATCCTGCTGGAATATAAAGCAGGATTTATATTTATTTAACCTGGTGGAGGAGGATTTTACTGACACCATCTTTTGGGGTTGTAGATCCTTTCTGGTTTCAGAGGAACACTAAATAACATCTCCATTATACTTTTATTATTGCACAAGAGGAAAACTTGTTCAACACTCTTTTTGGTGGAGAGAGTTGTTACATTTCACTTGCTTTTGTGTGAGGAGAACAATTTCTCATCTCTGGTCTGCTCCTGAAAAATTCCCAGTGTGGCTTGAACAGAGAAGCATTTAATAATTTATATAATATCTATTTTCAAGCGTGTGCCTGAAGAAGAGCTGCTGTGTTGCTCAGATAGTGTTCAGTAAAAACACCCAGAAAGAGTTCTAATCCTCCTCACATCCTCCACCCTCCTGAACCCAGAATATTTCTGGAGATTGCAGTAGAATTACATGGGCAGGACCAAAGTTGAGTTTTGATTTCAGAGTTGTCACATCATCCTTGATTTCTGAAGGACAAATAACCATTTCCTGTGTGGCTTTTGGCTCTCCCTCTGCCTTCCCCAGTTTGGAATCTCTTCATCGAGGTTGGTTCAAAGAGAGGTGGAGAGATCAGTGATGCTAAAAGTGAAAATCTAGAGAGAGGAGTGAAACCAAAATATCCCAGAAAGATTTGGGTTGGAAGGACCTTAAAACCCTCAAGTGCCACCCCAGCCATGGCAGGGACACCTTCCACTGTCCCAGGGTGATCCAAACCCCAATGTCCAGCCTGGCCTTGGACATTTCCAGGGATCCAGGGGCACCACAGCTTCTCTGGAATGCAGATCCTTTTATAAATCCCACTGTTTGTATTCACCCTCAGTTGTTCATCAGATATTCCAGATGGGAATCATCCTCAGGCAAACACTTGGAATTAGTTTGTGTTGTTTCTAGTATTCCTACATGGTCTGGCTTTAGGGTTCTCTTAATAACTCTTTTTAAAAAAAAGTAATGTACAAAAAAAAATGAGCAAAACATCTTCAATACTCATACTATCCTTATGATCCTTATCCTAAGGAACCTTATCCTTACTATTTCACATATATTGTGACCTATTTTGGAGCTTTTTCCTCAGCTTTGGCAAGAATTCAGTTTTCTCTAGATCCTACAGCCTGCCAGGAAGCTTTTTTTGGTGTTAATTCCCTCTGAAATCAGCTGAGTGTGGCTAGGGAGTTCTGCAGGTTAGAAACCCATCTCCAGCCTCCTGGAAATCACTCCATTTCCACTGTTGTTGCAAAGCTTTTTTTTCCTCCATCCCCATTACATAAGTTAAATTAAGAACATAGGTCTAGTCCTAGTCATAATCAATTTTCTGATTATGTAGAGGAGGAAGAAGTGCTGGAGCATTAACAATTTTTAAAAGTACATTTAAATCATTACTCATTTATAGGGTTGCATTAATTCCTGAATAATGCAGCACTGGGGATGGATGATTCACAGCCATGTAGAGCCTTTTGTAGTCGTTTAGAGCCTCATTATTTGAATCTATCACTCACTGTTTTCCACCCACAGACTCTTCTTGAAGCCATGAGGCAAAAATCATCCTGCTGCAGATAAAAGGGAGAGCCTGGCAAAACAAACACAGCAACAATTTTAATTAGGCTAATGTTGCTCAATTCCCACAAGGTTAGCAGAGTGCACTTGCAGCCATTTCGGGCACAGCTGGATCAGAACTCAGTTATTTCTGATGGAATGAGGGTTGAGTCCAGCTGCAGCTCCAAGTTGGGATCCCAGCTCTTCCCCCCAAAAATTGGTTCTCCAGCCCCAGGAGGGTTGAGTCCAGCTGCAGCTCCAAGTTGGGATTTCAGTTTTTCCCCAAAAATTGGTTCTCCAGCCCCAGGAGGGTTGAGTCCAGCTGCAGTTCCAGGTTGGGATTTCAGTTTTTCCCCAAAAATTTGGTTCTCCAGCCCCAGGAAAAGTGGCACATCCAGGTCTATGAGGGATTTGCTGACTTTTAGCACATCAGACACCAAAATGAACATGAAATGAACCCAAACCAGGGCGGTGGAGACAGAAAGGAGAGAAACCAGGAGACACCTGAGGAGCCAAAATCCCCAGAGGGAGGAGGGAGGTTAACTCCAACCTGCTGACTCAGGTTTTTTCTCACTTTATTTCCATTTCATTTGCAAAAAGGAGATTTTTTTTTTCCCCCTATTTATTTCCTCAGATCATGACACCTCTGCATCGATTTTTTTTTTTTTTAATTTTTTTTTAACTTCTTTGTTTTCTCTTTTGAAAAGACGATCTTTTGTCGGAGGTAGGGCTGAGTTATTAATATATATTCATATAAAATGTGAGGCTGCTGAGGGAGGCTGAAGTGCTTCATCAAGCCAGAACAATGCTCTGGGTTTCACTGACTTCCCCACGGGGAAGATGAGAGAGGTCAGCGAGTTCAGGTGAAGTACAACCAAGGGAAAAGAAAGAAAGGAAAAAAAATCTGCTAAATTTAATATGAAGATTTTTTTTTGTAGATCTTTATGAGTTATTTTAGGAAGCATTTTCTAACTGATTAATCTCCTTGCAGTTGCCAGTTTTCATATAGAAACTACAGGAAATAGGAGCATCTGTATAAATACCTGTGGGCAGCTCTTGCTTGGAGAAAATTTAATTTTGCAGGCTGAGATTTTTTTTTCCTTCCTACCTGCATTCATCATCCTAAAATGTGAAGGATTTTATTCTTTCATTTCAGACTTCATCAATCAGTTTACTGCAAGTTTATCATTTTCCCAGGAAGTGTTTTTTGGTTTTTGGTTTTTTTTGGCTTTTTCGTCCTTTTTGGGTTTTTTGGGGTTTTTTCGGGTTTTTTGGTGTTTTTTGGGTTTTTTTGAGTTTTTTTGGTGTTTTTTGGTGTTTTTTGGGTTTTTTGGTGGTTTTTTGGTGTTTTTTGGGTTTTTTGGGTTTTTTTGGGATTTTTTGGGTTTTTTTGGTTTTTTGGGGGGTTTTTGGTTTTGGGGTTTGGTTTTTTTTTTTTTGTTTTTGGGGTTTTTTTTTTGGTTTTTTGGTTTTTTTTAAGAAAAGCAAACAGATTTTTTGGCAGCTGGACTGAAGAGAATCCCGCCTGGCTTTGTGCATTCAGGAGGAACTTGGGAGGTTTTGTGGGATTTTTTTCCCCAAGGAAAAACAAGTCATGGAGAAGTTCTATTCCTATCATTTGCATGGAAATGTTTGCTTCCTGTGGGACTGCAGGTAGTGAGAGAGGGGGAAAAAAGAGGGAATGCAATGGTAAAACACCAGGATATCCTGATTATTCCTTCAAAGATGGAAAGGACTACTTGTTACAGCCATTTGTGGTGGTCATGATGGGGTCAGTAAAAGTGTCATCACCTCGGAGCAGTGCTTGTGATTTATCTGCTGCTCAGCAAAAATTGGTAATGGGTTGTGATGTATTAAAAAATAAAAAGCAAAAAAAAAAAACCCAAAAAAGGGGAAAAAAATCCACCAAAACAAAGGAAAAATACCACCATGTCCCTCTGCTGGTGTCCCTAGTAGGAGTTATTTCATGGGGGGTTAAAGTCTCATCATTGATCTGGGCTTGCTTAGCTCTAATTTGTAATTATTCCTGTTCTTTCCTAATTGCTCCTCAGCCTCTGGAGAGCTGGGATATTTCACAAACTCGGTGGGGATCAGGAGTTGGGTTGAGGGCAGCTGGAATTCAGGCCAGAGCACTCAGCAGTCTGTTTGCGGATGGGGAGAGGATGAATCCATCTCTCCATCCCATCCATCCATCCCATGAATTTCCTGAACTCTGCAATGTGCAAACATTGAGTCCTTCATGGACACAAAAACATCTTCTCCCTCATTGGAGAGACTCAGAAGAGAATATTTTCACCACAGTTTTTGTGGTGAGGACAGATTGCTTTCCCTTTTTGCATTCTCATTAAAGCCTCGGTCAGGGAGAAGCCCTTTGGAATTTTAATGCTTTATATTTCTTGTAATTCACCACCTTCGGGCTGGAAGGATCTGACCTTCCCTCTGCTCTGTCATTCGACTGACTGATGACTTCTCCCCCCCAAATCTCCACCCGTTTTTTGCCACGTTACAAAGAGAGGTAATTAGGGAAGATTTTTGCCTGTCTGCTCATCATTCCTTGCAGAGCTGCTGGTCAGATGTGTCCTATTGTTGTGGTGAATTTGGAGGGATTAATCACCTCGGGTGAACCTAAAAAGCATCCTTTTTTGGTGTTCATTGTTCTCAGGTGTGCTAAATGAGGAGAAAATATGCAAGACCGCTTTTCAGGCATGAAAATGAATGCTCGAGACAGAAATTCTCTCTAGCAGAGGCTTTGCATGGAGCCTGAGTGTTGGCTGGGATTCCAAAATAGCTGTTTGCCACAACTCCATGGGCTTTCCACTCCAGCAGCAGATTCCCTCACTCTGCTGAGGAACTCACAGGGAAATTTAATGTGTTTTATGAACACCTCCTAACAGAGTTTTCAATTTATTAGAGCTGCTCTCGGTGCCTCTCAGCCGTGGGTGGTTACATGGGCATTGCAGTGGCATTAAGGGAGAATCTCCACTGACAAATTGTCCTAACCTTGGAGCATTGCTCAGGTGAAATCCTCTCCCTCCATGACATTTAAATTAAGCTGTTTGCAGCCTGCATTCCTGAGGAAAAGTCCTGAATCAAATCCCATTCCCGTTTGGCTGCACAGCTTTGCAAACCACTGCCTGCTAATAAAAACCTATCCCTGAGAAAGGAGATGAAGGTTTACAGGCACCTGTTTCTGAGCTTGCCATGTTTGTTAGATCTGAGTGCTCTGGGTTAATGGGAAACACTCCAAACACTCTGCGTGGACAGAGATTTTATTCATGCAGGGAAAAATCTGTTGGGAAGTTTAGTTCATCTTGCATTTGCCTGATGCATCCTCTGTTCAGAGCTTTTTGCTGGGTGGAAAAACATTCTCGTGTAAAAAGGGTTCTGCCCTGTGTTTGACCAACCTGATTTTCACTGGCCAGAGGCATTTTACCTGTTTGTTTTTTAAATAATGGTTCTGGTAACGTTTTGGGGCTGACACAGCTGTGTGAGAATAACAGAAATGAATGTTGTCATTAATTAATGGTATCGTTAATTAATGTTATCATTCATTAATATTATCATCAGCAGCACCTCTGCCTTGGAGAGGGGAGAGAATCCAGTTCAGCCCCAAGGCTGAGAGTGAGACCAACATTTCCTGCTGCTTTTGAGGGAAATTTCGGGGTGTTGGGCTGCTAAAATTCAATGTTCAAAGTATCTCTGGATGGCTTCACACTCACCAGTCTGAACCAGCACCAAACTGTGCCTCAGTGGGGTTTTTGGTGGAAATGGCTCAATGGAGCTTCAACCTCTTCCAGCCTCACATCTTCAGCCAGGATTCCACCACGGAGCTGCTTCTGCTCTCTTCTTACCAGTTTTAATACTCAGTAGAGAGGTAAATTAATGGTTTTTGTATTAATTTGATTGGATCCTGTGTTGCTCTGCCGGGCTTGAAAACTGAATTTATTCCCATTTAGAAATGTTTTCAATCTTTCCTGCTCTTTTTCCCCCCAGAGTTCTCAGAGGGTTCCCTTGAGGTGGTGTTGTCCTGTTTGTTGCTCAACACCAACACTCTCCTGTGTTGGTACCAGTGCTGCTCCCAACATTTTCTTGTCTGTAAAACTCTGGAAAAGCAACTTTTCCACATGCAGAGGTAGGAAAATCCTCAGTGCTGCCATGCTGGAGGTTTGTAAAACTCTCTTAGTGCTGAGGCTCCATTGCTGATCTCTTGGCAAAGCTGCAGTGGTGAGGTGAAATCTCTTTTCTTGCAACAAAGATTTACTGCAGCTCATGCCAGGCACACAGAAAATTTGACCAGAAAAATTACCTGGATAATCATTAAATTTCTGGAGTGAATTCCTGAATGTCTCCATGCTCAGAGGAAATCCAGGCAGAAGGACTTCCTAACTGCTGCCATGCAGAGGAGAATTTCCACACCACACCAGTGGGACTCACCCTCACCATCACAGCCACGTTTTTAGTCACATATGAAAAAATGTGACTAAAAATGTGACTCTTACATGAAAAAATTCTCAATTTAACTCTGCCTGAATAGAACAGGAAGGAGCAGAGCTGCTCAGGCATTAAATGTGGGTGTGAAATGCTTGGGAAATTCAAATATTTTCTCATCAATGTATCTTAGGTCTTTGCTCTACAACACACAAGCCTTGGCACTTCAATACCTGTAAAATTGTCTAAAGTTCGAGGGAAAGCTGAAGTTTTTGTAATTTGGTCTTAAATCTGAACACTTCTAATTTAAATCACTTCATCTTTGGAATTTATTCACCCCATAACTGCTTTTCAAAATTCAGTGATGAAGCTCCGAGACAGATAACAAAACCAATCAATCAGCTTGTCAGGCTGGGAATGAAAATGCTCTTTAGAAAGTGAAATGTTGAGGAGAACAAATAGGAAATTATTCCATGAACTTATGGACTTTGTTACTGAAATAAAACAGTTCTGAGGGACCACCTTGGACACATGTGGTTTTGAAAAGTTGTTTTAATTCCTCACTGGCCTAAAAAGATAGGAAAAAACTGAATTAAAATACCCTTTTGGATAAGACATTCCCTTAGGTCAGAGATTTGTGTTGCTGTGTGAGTTACCTCCTAAAGGTGAAAATCTGGAAATAATTCAGAGAGAGTTTCCAATTCAAGTTTTGTGTGTTTAATTCATTTTCTCTCCGGTTTTTGCAGTGGTGATGAGAACTCCTCTTTGTGTTGTCCCAGCAAGGATGAAATTCTTCCGGGAAAAACTGCCTAGATGTGAAAATTCCCAAAGAATTCAGCCAAGTGAGATCTCTCCTGCTTTTCCTGAGGAAATTCCCAGTGGAACTGAACCGTGGCAGGTTTGTCCCTCACTTGCACTGAATCTTCCTGGGAATTTGAGGAATTTTTGTCTTCAAATTTGTCTTTAAATCCTGACTTATCGCTTTCATTTAACTCTCTGGGGTATCTGCAGAGCCTCAGACTAAACTGCAGAGGGAAAACTCTGCTGTGGGCAAGGGGAGAGCATGAAATACTGAATTAAAAAGGTGCAGCTTTGGGCAGGTGGAGTTTTCAGACACTTACAAAGTGACACTGAAATCCAACTTTTTTGTGAAATCAAGCCCAATCTGTATGATTTAATCCCCGCTGGGCTGCAGCAGCAGCTCCCTGCAAAACAGGGTAAAATTTAGTGTTTCATTGCTTTGCTTACAAATTTAAAGCAATTTATTTAAATGGCTGCAGCAAGCATCTCTTGTCCCCTGGCTGATATAATTCCCTTCAATTGCTGCCTGTTGGAGGAAACCTCTCTCTTTACATTTCCCTTCCCAAATTCCATTTCTAACAGAGGATAACCCATTTTTTTTCCCCCTGCAACTTGCAAATTTGCTGTGTGTGGATTCCTGTGAGCTCCAGCAAAAGGCCATTTCCCATTGAAATGAGTGAGAAAAGTCACTGCTGGAGATTTATTTCTGCTTCCCCATTTTTCTTATTTATTCCCAACGTTCATGAGCTTCTTCCCATTGCAGGAGCAGCTATTCTGCTGGGGGAGCAAATTGTGCTATTTGCCTTTTTCCTCAGAGGAAAATGATGGTTTATTGGGTGAAGTGTGCAGGACAATGAGGAGAACTGGAGCTGAGCTATTCCCAGCTGAGGAGATCCATCTCGAGGAAATTGTTCTCAGCTGAAATCTGGGGATGATTTATTCTCATTTTTATCCTGTGTTTTGTTTCTGTGGCGTCAGAGGCTGTGGGGAGGAGAGGGAAGGTGTGGGCATTGCTGAGTTTGCTGCTTTGGGGGGAAAAAGTGGCAAATGGGCTTTTATTTTATTTTTCAAATGCCATATTAAAGCATATTTTCCCTTTTGCTTTGAGAGGAGATGTTTCCCTCTTGGTTCCAAACACAGACAACAAATTTAAAGGGGAAAAAAACCCATGGAGTTTGAGTTTGCAAATATTTCTGTGCTTGGTCCCAAAGCTTAGACCCCACATTTCTCTGGTAATATCTGTGCTGTTTCAAGGTTTCATTTGTTTCAAAGTAAACAAAATCCAGGTTTTTTCCTGTTTTTTTTTCCCTTGGCTGGCTTTGCTCAGCACTCCAAAGCTGTGCTGACATTCCATGAGGACACTCAGTCCCTATGGAATGTAAGTATCCATACATGTGTCACTGAGCTTATTCCATTTTTTTAATTTTTTTTTTTTTTAATGGGAAAGAATCAGGGAATTGTTAAGATTGGTATTATCCATCCTGAAATTTTCTTTGCATAATTCCATGGGCCACTGGGGAATCCTGGTGAGAAATTTCCCATTTCCTTTTTTTTTTTTTTTTTTTTTTTAATTATAGGAATACATTGTGGATAACTGTGACCATAAAAACATTTCTCCCAGACAATTTCTGTTTGTTTCTCTTCCTTCCAACTTGCTTTGCAAGAGGAATAACCTCTGTGGCAAACAGAATTCTGTGCTTTGCCCTGAGCACATCCCCTGTAAGCCTCATGTGGATTGCCTGGACTTGAGGAGAGCCCAAGAAAAATTCATTTCCTAAATCCAAATAGGCTTCTGGGTGAGCTGTGCTATCACCCTGCATCTCTGAGAGAAGTCGAAAAGTGGAGGGGCTGAGTTTTAAAGTAAAAAAAAAAAATTAAAAAAATCAACTGGCTTTGCTGGGTGGATATTGAGAAAGGAGAAATTCCTTGTAGTTCTGCAGGAGTTGGATTTCCTGCCAGGGCAGCAGAGCAGGAGCTTCAGGAAATGGTTTGTGTACAATCCACAGTCCAGATTTTCATTAGCAGCCTTGAAAAAAGTTACAGAATACATAGAAAAGAAATCCAGATATATTTTTGGAATTTCCAGAGCCTGAGCCAGAAAAGTTCACGACATCAGATGCTCCACTTTCCCCTTAACATTTAAAAAACAAAATGCTCCTGAAAAGTAGTAAAACTGGAGTCTTTTAATTAAAGGTGTGAACTGTAATTATTTCAGTTCTCACAGCGTTTTTGGAGAGAGCTGCAGTGTGATATTTCTATATACACACATGTATTGCAGACATTCTACACTCTGTGCAATCCATCCTCTTGAATTCTTTACTTCTCAGCTCTGTCATCTCCAGAACATCATCCCACAGCAATTAAAAAAATGATCTTTGTTAGATCCTCAAGGAAATCTGTCCCAGTGAGTTGAGGAATTGAATCAAATAGCATCAAAATGTGAAGGTTCTGGTGTGGAATTGGGATTGTGATCCTTGCAGGGTTTGTGGGGTTGTTGGGGAAGTTTGGTGTCTCTCTGGAAATTTATCCTGGAAAATTCCCTTACAGCCTGTTTTTCCTTCTCACAGTAAATACAGTTGAGAAAATTGGTTTTATTTCCTTTCTTTCAGGTTTGAAGTGCTGCTTCTCCCAGTGAGCTTTCAGGATCTCTCCATAGCTGAATTTTGGGTTGAGGCTTTGTCCTGCTGTAAAAACCCACCTTTTTATTTAGGGTCTAATTCACATATCAAGACTTTAATTCTGTTCTTTATTTTTTCTCCTTGAGTGTAATCTCTGAATTTGATTTATATTTGTATTTATTTTAGGTTTTCAAAGGGATTGCACCCCCCTGGACTTTGCTCCATCCCTCTGCCCATCCTGGGGCAGCTCTGCAGGTGAGGTCTCACCTGGGTGGGGCAGAATTCCCAGATATCCCTGAATTTGCAATGTGTGGCTAAAAAGCCCAAAAAGATGGGGTTTGTGCCTCCCAGGAAGGTGTTCAGGGATGGTTTCTGGTGTCTGATGAGCTGCAGCCTCTCTGATCAAGCTGGCTTTGTTCGAGGCAGACAGGCAGGCAGCTCCTTCCCAGCAAACAGCAAATTCCTCAGCAAATAGGTCACAGAATCCTAAAATGAGGAGAGATCTCGAAAGGAAAGGGAAAAGAATGAAAAAAACATTTCATCTCTCAGGCTGTGCCACCTCCATTGGTGTGGCCAAGGCAGAGAAGGGAGCAGAAGCTTCAAAAATGCAGATTTTTTTTCTCCATACTTCAGTGTTGCTCTATCAAGACGTTTGTGTGAAGTGTCTGTAGTTATATAAAAATAAAAATTCATAGCAAATATGTATTTTAATGTTTAACATGAGTATATAAAATATAAAGTGCATAATAAATATTTAAATATTATATATATATATATAATTTTAATGCACGTGCCTAATACCAGAACCTGAAGTTTTCAACCAGCAGGTTGTTTGCATGGATTCCTGTTGACTTACATGATAATAACTCCATAAAACCAAAGTAAATTCACCCAAAACTTTATTAAAAATATAATTTGAGTGCTGGGGCCACATATGTGATAATAATTGATGACCATTTGAATGCATTTTGCTTCTCAGTGATGCTCTCTGGTTTCTCATATTTTTCTTATTTCATATTTTCTTATTTCAGTTCTGAAATAAGTCCTCAAATGCTGATTGCTTTGCCAGGTGAGCCCCAACTGCCTCAGACAGCTGCTGCCTTGTTTTCTGTCACTCTAAACTATTTTCATTAGCTCCTGTAGCAAAACAAAAATCTTCAAAATGTCCTCGTGTTCTCCTGTTTAAAAAAAGGAGTACTTTGAAATGAAACACGGAAAGTAAAAAATAGCGATAGTTTTGCTTTGAAATGTTGAAACAAACAAAAAAAACAAACCTCCTTTTGATGTTTGCTCAAACTTATTTTCCCCCTCAGATGAGACAATGGTGGGAATTAGATATAAATAGTTCTGGTGACCTGAATCTGCATTTTCCCACAAATGTGTTCTCACACCTGCATGTTGGGTGCTCAGCAGGGTTGAAAATCCCATCCTGCCCAGAGGGAATGGCAGAAAAGTTCATGAGATCCCAAATATTGCTATTAATGGATCACATCTTTAAATAGCTGTTTATATTTTCCAAATGTATCTAAACCGCTGAGTCTTCATGTTCACTGCTGATGAATTGGTTTCCTACTGGGAGTTAGACTTCAAATTTGTTTAAATTTGAAGTTCTTTTGATGAGTTCTCTGGAAATTTCTGAATGTCTAAAAGTCCTCTTCATTCCCATCATCAGTGTGGGAAATAATTGTGTTTTCACAATCCTTTTTAATAATGCAAACTGCAGGATTTCCAATCTAGTACTTCCAACAAAATAATTTTCCAGCTCATTTTGTGCCCAAATTTTTCCTTTGCTGGGGATTTCCTTCCCGAAAAGTCCCAGTTCTGAAATCAATTCCTGTGTCTGTCTGTCCTTCCTTTTCTGCCTCTTCTTCTCCCTTTTCCTTTTGCCATTCCTGTTGGGAGATCAGTCCAGGCTGATCAATCTTTGGTTGAGTTTTCCCAGGACAAAAGAACCAACCAGCTCCATGGATAATGAGGATTTGAGTCTACCAGAGTCCACCAGGATGGTAAAAATTATTCCACTTTGATGCTGCATGAAGTCAAGTAAGTGTCAAAATTATTTTAAGTAGATACAAAATAAATTATGGGAAAAAAATTACCATACAGAGAAGATACTCAAATGATCTCTCCATGAAATATTTGGTGCAGGATTGATGGAATTTTTTTTTTAATTTTAATTTGTTTTTAAGAACAACAGGTATAAATATGGAAGAGGTATTTGTTCTGCAGGAGGAATTGCTGCACCCAGAGGTTCTGTGCACCAATTCTGATGTACTTTGTGATCTCTATTGACAGATCCTCTGTAGTTTCTGGGAAATCCTGTACATTTCTAGCTCTAATTAAGGCTACACATGCCAGGATAAAAGACTCATTTGTATTTATGTATATGAAAGCAAATCTCTCCTTTCAAAGCCAGATATTTTGCTGGCTTTCTATTTTTTGGTTTATTTATTTCCTTCTATTTTTAAGAACGTTTTGGGCTTTATATAATGTAGGTATCTGACAGCAATCCCTGGCTGAGGCTAATTTAGTGGGAAAGGCAGACATCTTTATTTTTAGAGGCTTGATCTGAGTAAATGTTGAAAAATGGATGGTGAGCCAAAGTTTTCTTTCCTTTCCTCTCGCAGCATTTCTATTCTTATGCTCTTTCAGAGGGTTTTTGCCTTGTTGTGAAGCCAACACACCTCGACAAGTGACAGCTGGCAGGGTTTTCTTGTTGAGGGGACACCCAATGACAAAAATACACACTGGGATGTATCTCCCAGGCACTCCTTGTTGACCTCATGTCGCTATTGAGCCGCTAGCAGAGAAAAAGACCTGGATTCTCAGCGTGGCATGAAAAAGAGAGATTTTTATTATTTGATTTCAGCTTATATAGACTTTTCAGAGGTCACTCAGATTGGTCAGTCAGAAACCTCCCCCTAGGCCTGATTGGCCAGGTCTGAACTGTCCAAATCTCGAGACACTGTTTTTAATAACATCCAAACTTTATCTTTGTTTATAAAACACAGGAGAAAATTCTCGTGGGAAGGACCTGTGCTAGCCACAGACCTCACAAAATATATTTTTAATCTGTCATCGATTGCGTTGCAAGGTTTTGATTTGCTGGAATTCTTTTCCATAGATGCAAAATCTTTTCAAAAAGAGATTGGTCAAAATAACCCCAAGCAGGCAGAGCCACGTGTGGAAATGTTGATTTGAAGGGACAAAAGGCAAGGGATGTCAGTCCAGGCAGCTCCAGATTTGCACATTTTGTGGCACATTTTGTGGCACATTTTGTGGCACATCTGTTTCTGCACTGTCACACATTTCTGGCCCCACAATACCTGAATTGAAGAAGGATAAAATGGAATGACTGCAAGGAGAAGAATTTTAGACATTGAGGCAACAACTTGCAACAGCTCTGAGGAATCACATTGTTTGAAATTCAGCTGTCAACCAAATGGTAGTTATTCAATAGTAATATTCAAACAATATTTTAAAGTAGAGTTATAAAAAAAAATATTTCCATTAAGATATTTCCCTTTACAATGTTTTTTTTGTGCTTTGAAGGTCCTCAGCAAAGCCTATCTCATTTTTGTGTGTGTAGAAATGGAGAGGACAGAGGGGGAGCACAATGTTCTTAATATTTATTCTTTGCTATGTGCAAAAAATTTATTTCAAAGTGAATTGCAAGGCGTGGACAGAAATTTTTCTGCTTTCTCCACTTTGTTTGGTGATTTTGGCAGTCACAGCCACTGTGCTCTATTATTCTATTATTTTTCACAGTTTATAATAGAAACAGAATTTTAAATCCATTTGGGCATCATCAGTGTGAGCTACTCAACGTCACAATTTAGTGCAAAAGTAAAGAGAAAGAGAATAAATAAAATTCTTTTTCTCCATTCCTTTCCCAGGTTGGCATTTTTTATATCAGTTTGTTCAGAATATGATCCAGAGTTTAGAAAATTGCATGCAGATTGGATCCACTCCATCCCAGAGCTGCTGGAATGGGATGGATCTGAGGGATGGAGAGAAGAGAAGCCACCAGCAAGGAGAGGGAGCTCAGTGTTAGCTTGAGCCACTGATCAGTTCTAGATTTTAAAATTCCCATCCCACATGCACACCTAGACATCTGTGAGATGATCCTTTCCCCTCTTACTTGCTTTTATTTGCGCAGTTTCAGGTTACACGAATTAAATAATATTTTCACGTATTTAAACCACCTGTCAAATCCCAGCATTTCAAACTCTCCCTGCTCAACCTGCTGCCTTAGGTTTTTAATTTCCTTCAAATGTCCTTTTTTTTTTTTTTTCCTTCCTAACAGCGAGAATGTGCTAAAATGTTTATCAAGCCTCTCTCTTTTCCCTGAGAAACTCCAAGGATAATTACATTTCCTAATTATCCTCCGCTGCCTGGAAGAGCCTTGTTCACCCTCTGGACCTGTTGTTCTCTTGCTGCTCTATCTCGTGCAGCAAAATTCTCCTCAGCTCCCCGAAACAACATTAATCCCATCAAAAGTGGCTCTGATAATGTCATCAGCGGTGACATTGTGTTCTCAGCATTCCTGCCTGCTGCCGAGGTGTAATGTCCTCTTAGGTGTAATTCAATTATGTCGAGAGGATTTTCTTGGTGGGGATGGGAAGGGAATATTTAGGTGTGAGATTGTTTAATTCCAGCCTGAGCTGCTGTTGGGTGATTGTTTATCTCCACCTCGTTGTCTGGAGTGTTAGGAGAGATCTTCCTTCTCCAAACTGAATCCTGAAATGGTTTGGGTTGGGAGGAATCTTCAGGATCATCCAGTCCGTGGGCAGGGACACCTTCTGCTAGCCCAGATGGTTCCAAGCCCCATCCAGCCTGGCCTGGAATCCTTGGAATAATGAGGCATCTGCAAGTTCTTCAGGGCAACCCTTCAGCTCCAAATTCTTCCACCTTCTCATCCTGAGCCATATTCCTAAAGCAGAATCTGATTCTGGACAGCCTGTGGTGGTTTGTTCAGCTCAGAGCTGTGTCAGGAGAACCCCAGGGAGCCCCAGAACAGGTCACTTGAGTAGAATCATAGAATGGAATAGAATTGAATCAAATAATAGAATTGAATAATTGAATTATTGATGACGAAGGGGCTGATGTGGATCAGGCCAGGGAAAAGTGGCTGAGCTGGGGAGGGAGAAGGAATGCTCCCATGGGATCTGCTCTGGGAATAAATATCTGGTGCACAATTCCTACCAGCAAGCAGAATTTTAGCTCATATTTGGCGCTCCTATCCCAAATTTTGCTGCTGCCTTTCTCCTGGCAATAACCCCCAACCTCACCAGGAGGACATCACCAGTGAGGTGAGTAAAAACACCATAACTTGGTCATCTGTCCATTTGATTAGCACAGTAAATTATCCTGCCCTGAGCTGTTATTTACAGAGCTCAGAGTGCAGCAACTGCTGGATAGATCACCTCAGGTTGCTTCATTGCCTATTTCAGATGCAAAGCAAACCATTGTTTTTTTGCATTATCTTCGTCAGATTTTATTGCTCTCATCGCTGGCGAGAGCTTGAATGTTGTTCTGCCGTGTCTGTGTGAGCAATAATTCTCCACGTTCTTCCCAGCCATCTCCTGCTTTTTGGAAGCCTGAGAGCAGCAATACTTGTACTCACTAAATCATTCATTGGATCTAAAATATTATGGAAGGAATGGCTTCATTTTTCATGGAGCCGTTGTCTTTTTTTTTCCTGCCGTTGTCTTTTATTTTCTTGCTGTTGTCTTTTTTTTTTTTTCTCCTGCAGGCAGCTCCTGTTAAAAAGACTTTCAGGAAGGAAATGCACGTTGCTGAGAAATTGGATCTGTTTGAACTTTGCTCGGGTTGTCTTAAGAAAAAAGGGAGGAGGTGGTGTGATCTGGAGGTGACACAGAGCTGTCCATGGAATTCCAGGTGGGTCTGGAGGTTGAGTTCCTTCCTGTTGATATTACGTGAGAGGAATGAGTCTGTACCTGATGTGTTCACCTCCTCAAACACGATAACTTCTGCTAAAAGAGCTAAATTTGGGTTTTGTAGGGAAAGCAAGCAAGTTCCTGGCATATGACAGACTCTGCCCCTCCTTTATCCCAGCTCTGCATGAACTTCTGTGGGTGGCGTTTCACAACAACGCGCTCAAAGCTCAGGTGAGCTCTCCTTGCTGTTCATTTCCCTCCCACAGAACTTCTGAAATGGGTGAAATGAGTAAGAGAATGTCTGGTGTTTAGAAAAATAAAAGATTGACAAGATGCTTTTGGACCTGGAGAGCCCCAAATGTTCCTTTGTCAGTCTTGGGGATTTGCTCTCTGTTGTGATTTTCAGAATTTGGGACTCAGTTTTTCACTGCCAGTGCAATGTTTTCAGCTCCTCACAGCTCCATAATTCCTTCCTTGCAGAACAGTTTATCAGGATGATGGAAAACAGTCCAACGTTTCCCATCTTCTGACTCTGCATAGGGAAAAAACGATTAATATTTGATGATAATCTTTCTGCAGGAGAGCAAACGCACTTCTCAAAGTGGAATAAAACACAGCACTGCTCAGCCTGCAGAGGAAATTTGGAATTTTGGAAATTTGTGTGCCCAAAACTTGGCGCACAATTCTCATTATTTTTAATAATTTGTTAAACTGCATGATCGCTGTTCCAAATAACACTGAATGCTCCATACATCATTTTTTTGATGGAAAAATATAACTTTTTCTGGCCTTTTCCCTTCAAATTTCTCATCATCCTCACGGCAGGATCATCCAAAGTCCTCAGCCTAGCCGTGGCCATCTGAGATTGCAGAGACAAAAAAGAAATTGTCAGCTTTCCCTTAAACAAGGCAGATTTTATATCCCCTCTCACCAAGCCATGAGGGTGGGCTGTAGCATGAAATTCGGCACTAAAATCTCCATCAGTGCATTTTGTTTTCTCTTATTGCCCTCCGTGGTGATAAGTTCATGGAGGATTGGTTTTTATGGGAGAGAGGAATAAAAATGGGGGGAAAAAAAAGCCACCAGAGCAGTGTTCTTGCATGTAAAGGTACAATTTTAAGAGCCCTCTGGATACAGATAGACACAGGATTATTGCTAAGTTAAAGGGGAAAAAAGCAGCAGAGCGTCTAATCTAGATGTTACAGGATTTCTGATTCTAATAAAAATATCTGGTAGGAGACTGTTAAATGTCTTTTAGTGTGATTTGTAATCATTTCAGCTGAAATTTCCAGTATAAAGCCTAAGGCTGTCTCGTGATTGCATTGAGAATGAATTTTAAAAGGGTTAATAAAAGAAGCAATATTTTTGAGATTTTTGTGCCACATGAGGAAAAACTTTTGGCAGCTGAAATAGTGGAATTTATATATATAAATCTATATTGAATATATAGAGAGAGCTCTATAAGAAGCATAGCAAATAGTCACTGATCTCACAATGCTGAGAAGAGAGCAAAACACCCATTTTTAGGAGAAAATTTAGGATTTATTGCTAAAACAACTTTAAGATTTGTTTAAAGCCAATGAGTCAGCAGAATCACAGCATCATGGCATGGTTTGGGCTGGAAGGGATTTAAATCTCCTCTCATTCCATTCCTCCCATAGCCCAGGTTGCTCAGAGCTCAATCCAACCTGGCCTTGAACACTAAATAAGTCAAAATTTTGGGATTTTCCTCCAAACAGAACTCCAGGCTGCTGTCCATTGTCCTGAATCCAGAGTTAGTTGAGCTGCTGAGAGATTCCTCCACACCTCTCCCTCCCACCTTCCCCCCCTTGGCTGTAACACATAAGAAATAAACCACAGAGCGCTAAAAACTCTGCAATTTCTGCCTTTCCAGCTTCCCAGGCTGCTCTCTGCTGGCTCTCCCAGCCCACCTTGGGTGCCTCTCCAGCTCTTTGTGCCTCCAGCCCTCTCAGACACATTGCTGCTGCTCTCCCCGTGCTGCAGGAGATCAAACTGCAGCTCATTCCCAGCTCTGGAGGAGGCTGAGCCTCCCTGACAGCCTCCAGCCACCAGAGGAACTTCACAAAATCTCTTTTTTCGTGGCTTTGTTTCCCCAGTTGTCAATTAGCGGGAGGGAAAGTGTCACTCTCGCCAGCAGCTTTAGTTCTGAGCCCAGATTTTTTATTTTTTTGGGATTTTTTTTTTTATTTGGGAGCGTCGTTTGTCAAGAAGTGTCACTCGTGGATGCTTGCTGGGGGTTTTTATGTCTCTGGAAATATTCTTAAAAGATGTTCTTTCATTATCTGGTGTGTTCGTTTAAACCAAGGGCTTTTGAAGTGATGTTGTTAGGCTTCGGGAATTTCTGAAGTCGACAACAATAAAGAAGGCTGGGAAGTTGAAATTCTTTGGTTTCAACAACAATGTTCTTTCTCTTTTTTTTTTTCTCCCCTTATTAGAATATGTGACTTAGGATTTAGAAAAGAAGGGGGAAAAGAGAAGTTTTCCCAGTTTTCACATTTTTCATGTACTATGAACAAACTTTTTTTTTCCCATTTGCAGCTTTTGGTGCTGATTTGATTCTCATCTCGTCCTGGAGAAAATCCAGGGAAGGGAATGGAGCTGGGAAGGCTCTGGAGGAGAAGATGAGGGAACTGGAAAGGAGCTCAGCCTGGAGCAAAGGGGGTCAGGGGGACCTTGTGGCTCTGCAGGGGACAGCTGGGGGGTCAGGCTGTGCTCCAGGGAACAGGGACAGGAGGAGAGGAAATGGCTTCAAGTTGCACCAGGAGAGGTTTAGCTTGGATATTTGGGGAAATTCCTTCATGGAAAGGGTTGTAAGGCATTGGAAAGGCTGCTCAGGGCAGTGGTGGAGTCATCATCCCTAAAAATGTCCAAAAATGAATGGCTGTGTCACTTGGGGATGTGGATTGATGGTGCTGCTGTTCATGGATTGGATGATCCTCAAAATCCTTCCCAACACTAAAAGTCTACAATTCCACATTTTCCTGTCTGTGCTCTTCCAGTAGGATGGCAAAAATCCCTTTAATTGTCGTGCAGGTGGAACCCCTGGGTCACCCTGTGCTCCTCAGGTCCTGTTCAAATTAAATATTTATAAGGTACCTATAAAGTAAATAAGAGTACAAGTGTGATCCTTGCTGTAAAGGGGCTGAGGGACTAACGTGGCTTTTTCTCTCCGTGTAAAACATTTCTTCCTGCTGTTGGCTTGGAAAATGCTGTGGATTTGCTGCAGCAGAATCCCATTTGCAGTTGCTGCAGACACTCAGAGCTGCCTCTGGTGAGCACCTGAGGATGTTCTCAGACTCATTTTGTAACAAGTAATTTTTTTTTTTTTTACAGGATACTGAAAACAACTGAGGGGTCTGAGGGGTTTTTCTGTATTAAAAAAAAATTAAAAATTAACACAAAATTTTAAAAAAATCGGGCTGCAGGAAAAGAAGCATTTATTTTGTCCTCATTCTTGAAGATAATTACTCAAATATTCAGAATGTAGTGTTTTAACCTTGCTACTGCACGTGTGCTAGTTAGATTTATTTTAGCTTTAAATGTGGATTTATATGGTGTTTATGGATTTTCATTAGTATTTAAAGTTACCTCAAAAAAATAAAGGAAGCAAACTGCTTATATTGATCCTACCTGGGTGAACAGGTGGCTGAAATACATTTGTGTGAATTCAGGGCATGAATATCCATAAAAACAAATCTGCCCAGTCACTGAATTTTTACAGAGGAACTTTTTACAGAGTCCCCATGATATGAAAATAATGTTCTTCAAAGATTTAATATTGCAGTATTTTATATTTTATGTAATGGGTATTATATATATATTATTTTTAATAGAAAAGAAATGAGAAAAAGGAGGAAAGAAAAATGAAAAGTGATTTTTTTTTTTTTTTAATTTATTTTTTTTGCCAACTAACTAAATATTTTCCTTTGACATAACCAGTTCTGCAGGATATGGAAATGAATGTCTGCAGATGTAAATATTTCCCATAACAAACCCTTCCTCTATGGGTTGATGCTATAGGTGAGTGTGAAAACCACATTTCCAGCAGATTAAAATGTTTCCTCTCAAAAAAATATTCTGATTTAATCCTCAGTATGGACCTTTGAATGCTGGGAATACATAACCTCAACTTCGACATTTTCACTACATAGTCATTATTTAAAAAAGCTTCTTTTAGTTTTGCTTCCCCTTTATTTAAGGAAAAAAAAATTCATTCTGACCCATAGATGCATTTGTATTCTCATAAATCAGCTTTATGGGGTGGTGGGAAGTGAATTCACTGCCTGACATCTAGGAGTAATAAACACAAAAAATGCCACAGGAATTATCTTGCAGGAGGTGGAGAATTCCAGCTTTTGTTATTCCCCCGCGAGGAAATATTGAATAAAAGGAAAATATGAATTACCTCTCCGGAGCTCTAATGGAAGACTCAGTAAGAAGTGCATTAGAATGCATTATGAGAGGCAAAAAGCCTGACCCAAAATTATCCTCATAAGGTATTAATGGATGGTTCTATTTCCCAGGTACTGAGTGTTGAAATCATGGAATATCTGGAGTTGGAAAGGACTCAAGCTGGAGCAGGTGGGATCTCACCTGAGCACGGCAGAATCTCCTCCTTCACCCTGCTGGGGTCGATCTGTGAGTTCCTTTTTATATATATTCAGAAGAATTTTGAATTATTTGCAAATGAGTTTTATTAATGGAAGCATCAAAGCACAAGAAAGAGGCGCTGAGAGCTGGATTGTCTCATTAGAGCTGTGCAAATGTTTGTTTTGTCTCACAGATGATCATTTCCAGGGCTAGAAATTATCCCAGTGTGTCTCTGTGCTGGGGTTTGCTTTGGGGTTAATTAGTTATTTTGGGGTTAATTAGTTATCTGTGGTCAGAGGATCCAGGTGCCAAAATAAAAGAGATTCCTCTTTATCCTGCCCATGGCAAGAGCTTGGATTGAGATGATTTTTAAAGTCATTTCCAACTCAAACCGTTCTGGGAATTCCGTGATCCACGTGCTGTTCCTGGGAATTCACAGAGCCTGGAGAAAAAGACTTAAACATCCTATTTTTCATCTGAGAGAATAAAGTATAAAAATCAGAGGTATTTTTCAATATAACACAGGGGGAGCCATGGCCTGGCTCACCTTAGCACGTAGCTTTTGGTTTATTTCCCTTGTCACCAGGTGAGAAAATACTTATTTTCCATCTGGGATATGACAGTGAAAGAAGTGGGGTGGGATGTGGGATGAAAGGATATTTCCAAACAAAAAAGGGTAAAAAAGTTAAAAACCACCTTTGGATGTGCCCCAAGCCTGCAAGTGCCACAGGAATGATAAATCACTTAGATCACTTTAAATCACTTGAAACTATTTGGGGACAAAGGGATTGGTGAGAGTTTGTTTGTCTGTGCTCTCTGAATGCAGAAATTCACTGCTCTCTTTGGAATTCATTTAGGAACAAATATTAATAAGGAAGGTGTTTACCTGCATCACTGTGCAGCAACAAATCATTTAATGGGAGCTCTTGAAATGAGGTAATTGATCGTTGAGGACTAAGATATGTACTGCTGATATTAAAAAAATAATAATTTTAAAGATTTTTAAATGTTTTATTTATGCCGTTTTCCTTAATTAACATCGTTGGTGTAACCCCACATTCCCCCAGTGCTGAATTTTATTTAAAACTCTACAAATATCTTCATCATTGCATTGCAGATCTCCGTGGTGGTTGCATTAAAAAACAGCAGAACAAAGCCAAGCCATCCCTGTGAAGGAAAAAAACAAAAGTTACCTCGGCAAAGAGAGGATTTCATTTTGATTTCTGAGGGGCTGTTATGCAAGAGCTGCAGGAGAAGTGGGACGAGGAGAACAAGGAGGGTCGATATCCAGAGTTTAAAGGTAGGCAGCTGATCAAAGGTTAAACACAAGAAAAGAAATGATTCCATTCAAGTTAAATATAGGACGTCGTAACCTAAATAGGTGCTTGGCTTCAATTAAAACCCTTAGAAAAGGCTTTTGTGCTGGGGGGAAGTTCTCAAAGTCAGGCAAACTTTGTTTTTTTACTGCTTGGAAAGATCTGTGGGAAGGGATTAGGCTCTCCAAAGGATGGGAGATCTCAGTTTTCACTCCCGAATGTTTCTGGTTAGAAAGGGGAGAGGGCAGAGCTGATGAGATCCAGTTAGGGTTGCACCATGCAGAGGTGGCATGGAAATATTTATTTCCTTTCATGATTGAACATGGTGGGATTGTGTGGATCAAAACAGGGGAGAGGAGATTTTGTGGCTCTTATTTTAAAGGATGTCTTTAAAATGTCTTAAAAATCTTTATGCTGTTCTGAGGGCAGAAAGTATCACTACAGATAACATTTATTAAACACAGATCTGACGCTGTAAATACTGATAAGAGCTGCTGTTCAATTTCCCATTAATCTGTTAAAAACAACCAGCAGAATTAAATATATTGGTGAAAGCAATAACCAGAGGTTACAGAAGAGCCCAACTCTTCCCAGGCTTCCCTTTGCTGACTTTGTTCAAACACATCCCAGTTCATTGCTCTCCAGAACAATCTTTTCCAGGAGAAAATAACCCGAACCAGCGAAGTTCTGCCGTTTTTAGGCAGCAGCTCTTTTGGATTCAACCCAAATCCACAACTCCAGTCCTAGACTTCTATCCAAGCATCAAACCAAGATCCCAAGGCCAGGCTGGACAGGGCTGGGGACAAACTGGGACACTGGAAGGTGTCCCTGCCATGGCTGGGGTGGCACTGGGTGGGATTTGAGGTCCTTCCAACCCAACCATTCCACAATTCTACAAAAACCAGAGCTGAGGATGTTTTTCCCCATGGATCCATGGCATTGGAAAGCTGTTAGAGCAGCTCCTGGACACAAGGATTTCACCCCAGCTCCTGTGGCTGTGTCCTCACGAGGTGGTTTGGATATTTAATATTTTCTCTCTCACACAGCAGATCCTTCCAGCTGTTCCCATGCTGGCAAAGAAAACCACAGACCTGGGGAACCTCCTCTAGATCAGAGTCTTTGCTCTCCTCCATCCCTGGGGTACTTTCAACAGCCAGGTAATGGCAAATAATATTTTTAACAGATACTTTTTGGCCATCCTGCTTCAAATGTCACTTTTATTTGCCTTTCCTGCATTGGGTACTCAATGTCAATTTTATCCATTTTTAAAAAGAGCTGGAATATTTCAGTATCAGCTGTCTCCTGGCCTGACCCTGAGTGTAGGGTTTGTTTCAGGGGAGGAAATGGAGCTCTCTATCTGCCTGGAAGGTCTCCTGAGATTATTGAAAGGAACCCACTGGTCAGGGAGCATTTCTAAATCACTTATTCCATAATTATTATAATGTGCATAATGCCTCATATGCATTAAACATTCAACTGAAATGACTCTGAGTGTGAGAGCAACCATACAATAAGGGGGAAAAAACCTTTATTTTACATAACAGAATTTAAAATTTTAATAATGTGAGTAATACACGTAGTGTGTGTTTAAGTGCATGAATTATATATGTATGTGCAGCACATACCAAATGTGTATTTAAACACTTAAACTTTCCACACTGCCTAATTTGAAGTGCATCGCATCGAATTAGCTTTTAACATTGCAGTTGCAAATAATCATCATTCCAAAAGTCATATTGGAATGTATTCACATTGGTAATAGCAGTGAAAACACCACCAGGCTTGACTTTACCCTTGGAATCACATGAGATCTACATCTCCAGCAAATGTAAAGAGGAACTTTTAAAATCTTCATCATTTATCAAAGAGTTCCTGGAAATTTTATTTACCAAAATGGTAAAATTACTCCTAAATTATAATTTTCTCTGAATTGCCAACTTCATTATCATTTCACAGTGAAGTTTCAAGAAATTCACCCCTATAATTTGCATTAATCCACCTGTGAGATGTTGGCTATTGAGTTTTTTACCCCAAAATTTTAAAGCAAAAAAGGTAAAGAGTGCAAAGCACAGTCATTGGAGTTTGCCATTACCCCCAACAGCAGTTTATTTCCATCAAATTTAATTCTAAATATATTTTCCCAGTCTCTTTAGTTCATACGCTGCACTCTTGGGATAAAAAGATCCTTTTTATGCTGAATTACTCTTACAGCAAACACACAACAACATTTCCTTCAGTGAAATAAACACACAGAGACCAACATTGGTTAATTAACTTGAAACTTTAGGTTTTATTTTACAACTTCAGGTCAAAACATGGGAGACACAAATATCTGGCTGAAGTCATACAAAACCCTCCAGTTTCAAATTATTTTTTCAAGTATCTTGGAATTTTATCGATCAACAACTTGAAATATTGTATTTTGCTAAATCAGTCATCTGAAAATGTTTACTTTTACTTCATCTGGCCCTAAATTCTTCTCTATATTAGTGACTTGCATGGGTTTAATTAAAATTCAGAGGGAAGTTAAATAGAGGCAAAATTATGGCTTTAAATCCCTTCAGGTAATATCAACTGCATCTTATTTACAAACCTTGTCAGACATGAAGTCAGACAGGAATTCTGCTCATAGAAAACAGAGTTTTCCCTTCAATTCTCAGTTCTCAAAGATTATTTTTTCCTAAAGTGCTGCTGCTGCCACTTGACTGCTTTATGTACAAAATACCTGGATAGGAACTGACTGCACTGCTGTGGTTTTTAAGGTAAAAAAAAAAATACTCCAGGATGACAAAAAGGCACTTTGAAAATTGATAAATAGTTTTCAAAACGTGAGAAAATGCAGAGGTGTGGCGGATGGGATTTTCCATTTTAGCTCCACTGCAGCCTGTAGTTCTGACCCAGCTGCAGCTGAAGTCCAGTGATGGTCAGGAGCTGAGAATAAAACACAAAAAATGCACATTTAGATAAATCTGTTAGGAAGATCCGTGGTGTTTTCTGTGCTCCGTGGAGATATTGGCTTCTCATTTGAAACTACAGTAGTTTATTCCTCTTTTTTTTATGTTTGTATCACTGTAAACACAGTTTAACCAGCACAGATTGGGGAGTCTGACCATGACCCTCTGATCGCTTCTTTTATTCACAGACTCTCTTAGAACTGAGGTTCCTTTCATTTTTAAAATATGGCAATTTTTTAAAGGCAGCAAAACTTGAAATATACTGTAGCTCAACAGTGCTTGTGATTTTTTTTTTTCCATCAAAAAGTCAACAGCAGAATGAAACAATTCCGTTCTCTTTTATATTTTTAACTCTTTTTTTTTTTTTTTTTTGGTACAAACATTCCATAGTTCTGGCTTTCCCCTGAAAGAGAGGAAGAACTAAAACAGGAGAGAATGCCGAATTTCAAAGGAAAGGTAGGAAAATCTCTGAAACAAGAGGCTGGACACTCTCATTGCTGTCTGGGCAGGCAGGAGCTGGTGATTCCCTGGAAAGACACAATCCAGGGAGGTGCAAATCCTCTGAATTTGGTTGAAGGTTTCCCAATAACTTCAGGAAAAAGTGGGATTTACCTTCCACTTATAAAAACTGGGAGCTGCAATGCCCAGAGCTGAAATGGGACTTGACAGAGCAAAACATGGTGGGAGAAAATCAGGGCTGGGAAAGGGAAATGTTGTCAGACAAGAACAACAATGGGGTCATGGAGAGACCATGAAAATACTCAGAGGTGCTTTCCCACACCTCCCAGGCTGCAAGGAAGCTGGTAGGAAACAAAATCCACTTTTTTTCCAGTGCCAGAAGTGGTTTGGGTTCCCCAGCAGGGATTTCTGTGCTTCAAAACTCTACCACCCATTACATATATTCTATATGATAAATTGTATTGTAGGATCATTACCTGATGGCAGCTTGTGCATCTCTCTGAAATGGGGTATGTTTTGAAAATGGTAAGTATAGAAATATTTGAATATGGGAAATATAGAAATATTTTAAATATAGAACTATTTTAACTATTGTATTACAGCTGAGTCTCCATGGGTTTAAGAGCACAAATTCAGATGTGAAACCCTTTTTTTCCGCCCTGCCAGCAGCATCTCACCTTCTTGGCGCTGTCGTAGTTGGAGGCGTGGGGTGACTGGATTGTGGCTCCATTCTGGGACACTGTCACCTGCTGGACTCTGCTGGGCAGCCCCAGGACTT